>NC_054873.1:2356195-3658695 GCF_018320785.1 Cheilinus undulatus | reverse complement strand
AGCAGATGATGGCAGACGTTATTCTCTCTCTCTCCTCTCATCAGTTTCTCTTCTGTTTTTTTCTCCTCTGACAGGCTGTGAAGAAAAGAAACCGCCATCATGTCTGAGTGAGTGTTCAGTCTCAACCCTTTCATGCACGAGTCAGTAAAACTGATGTTGTTGTAAAAAACATTTTTAATTTTTATGATTCTGAAAAAAGCTGAGAAAGTGGACATCAGAGTGTTCTCTACTTATTTTTCTACCATTAAACTTTATTTCCATCCGATGTATCAACAGTTTTAAAAAAATAGTTACTGGCAGCATACATAAATAAAAACTAAACGAAATACTAAAGATTTTATTTAAACTACTTTTGCATAATAATACTATTAATATTAATAATAATAATAATAATATTGTTATTGTTCATCATAATAATAATTTTTGGGGGGGAATTTAACCCTTTCACTGCCACTTAAAGTGCATCATCCCCGATGTTTGAAATATAAAAAAAACACAAAAATAAATAGGATTTCTTTGAAGAGGACTGTCACAAACTCGAACCTGTCAATTATGAACAACAACTTTGATTTCTATTCATTAATATTATTTTTTAGTTTAAAGATCTTAATTTTTTTCACTCTGGGTGTAAGTTGTTAAAATATACCCCGTACATAAATAGCAATAAATAAATAACAGCACTGTTTATAACTTTTATTGTTCCAATTAAGATCAGATCTGATCGTAAATATCACAAATTGATTTATTTGGAGAAATTAACCCTGTAAATGCCAGTTTAAGTACATAAGTCCCTGATTTTTGTAATGTAAAGAATTAAAAAAAATTATAAATAAAACCATGCCACATTCAAATTGGATTGTCTTGAATAAGTTAGTAATGAGCAAGAGCTTTGATTTATTTTTTTATTTTTATGCATTTTATTATTTCCAGATCTGAAGAAACTGTTGCACTAAGGGTGTAAGGGGTCAAAAATGGACACTTTACAGCAATAGCAATCAAAATACTGCACATTCTAAAAGATTATTTTAGCAGTTGTTTTAAATCAAGATTAGACCTGATCATAAATGTCAAATATTATTTAATTTCTTTTAAATTTAACCCTTTAAATGCCAATCAGTGCAAAAAACCCTGATCTTCAATGAAAAATAAAACAGTGAATAAAAATATTTCTTTATATCTTTTTTTTTTATAAGGATTATCACAACCTTGAATGTGTTACAATGAGGGACAAGTCTAATTTTTATTCTTTGTTTTTAATTTTATTTCTTATTTTTAATAAATTGTTAAACACAAGGCATAAGTGGCCAAGAATGGATGCCATCTGTATTGAAAATAAAAAAGTACTTAACATAAAAAATACAACTTTTTTAGTCAAGATCAGACATGATTATTAATATCTTTTTTTTTAAATAACACTTTAAATGCCTGTTAAAGTACAATCCTTGACAAAATCTAAAAATTTTATGTACTACATGCAAATTTGATTTCCTTGAAGGGAATTATTGCATCCTTGAATATTTTAGTAAAGAGCGATGACTCAAATTTCTATGCAATGTTTTTTTTGTTTTGTTTTTTGTTTTTGTTTTTCAAGTTTGAAGATTTTTATAAATTGTGACACTGAGGGTGTTTATGTTAGCGGTGTTTTAAGATATCAACTCTTTTTTTTTTCTCCTTACAGCAAAAAGATGACTTCGAGCCGCAAGCATCATCTGAAGGTAAGTCTGAGTATTTTCAGTATTTTCTCTGTAAAATCTGAATTAAAGGCTCATACTGATACTGACTAAATATCAGTCATTTGTCAGAGATAAGATGAGTTATTAGTCGCTGAATTTATTTCTTAAAATGGGATTATTTTGCATTTAAAAATTTCTGAGCCTCCAAAGACAACTCAGCGCTGTCTTGAAAGTGATGTTAGATGCAGACTGAGGATGTATTTATGATCCAGGATGTCTTGGGCATCATAGAGTCATTTTGTACATGCACTCCTGCATATGTCTTAATGAATAACAGTGATAAACAGTGCATTTGTTTCAGTGTGTCTGAAGCTGTCCTAAAGCTCTCAGTCCTGGTTTCAGACCTCTCCGGTGGATCAGAGCAGCTCTCATTGAAATCATCTAAACGTCATCAAACACATCTCTTTGATTCACTGACTGATACGCTGTATACAGAGGCTCAAAATGGATTAAAATGCAAAATAACTGGGTTTTAAACATTCAATTATGTAGCTGTCAAAATTTATAGTGGTTGTGATTTTTAAAAGTAATCGATTAAAGTGACAAAAGAATCCTCAGATTTATAAATTAGTTAAATATTGCTTTAATTGTTTTGTTATCAGCCCTGATTTTTACAGTTGGTGATTCTAAAAGGTTAGCACTTTATTGTGGCATAAATATAAATTAACATTTGACAAGAATACAATAACTTGATGTATGACCACTGCAGGCTTCCATACCCTCTCCTAAAGGTCTTATCAGCAGCTCCATGAATCTGATTATTGATTATCAGCAGCTCCATGAATCTGATTATTGATTATCAGCAGCAGTGCTGTAGGTAATGATTGTGGTTTGATTTAGTCTCAACATTTCAGTCCTTGTTGTTTCTTGTAGATTTTTATTAGTCTTGAGCAGACACAGCTACGACAGTTTCAAGGCTCTGGGGCGCCCCCTACTGGTTAAACTCATCAAACACAATGACTGGTGTCACACATGGTCAATGTAGAAACAGCTGGTGCAGAAAACCAAAACAGTTTCATATTCTAGTTACTTGGATTTTTCATTTCTGTACCTTTTTTATGCAAACAAATGTGGTTGTTAAAAATCTAAATGTCTGATTAAAGTTTTTGAAAGAGGCTATTTTTATCTGCTATGGCTAAATCAACGCCATATTATCATGGCTGAACTGTGGCCAAGAATTTATTTTCTATTTCAAATTATGTCAAAAGCTTTATTTTGAAAGGGTAACAGGATGGTGGCAGTCATTTCAAACTTATAGTGGCAGTGTGCGATCTGATGTAAACACGTCATTGAAAGGAATCCATCCTACTTGAGAACTAGCAGCTGAAGACATGCATGAGAACTTATGAGGACGAGTGCGTCTTCCTCTTTTACTGACCTCTGACTGAATTCCTCCTGCAGAGTTTGATGCTCTCCATTGCGGCGAACTGGATTGTACAGGAGAAAAAGGACATCGCAAAAGCCAAAGAGGACTACATGTCTGAGAACTGCCCCAGACCCAGCCTGAGCGGAGACCACGCCGGACTCATGGTGAGAAATCTGAGAGTTAATGTGCCGGAGATTCCGGACAAGTGCCGGACAAGAATGATCAAAAATGTTCAATTTTTAGCCCGATTACTAAAGAAACCTGGGCCAAGATAGTCTTAGAATAAAATCTGTGAGGATGATAATAAATGTACCTCTTAGGTTGTATGAATAACTAAAATTATTTTTCTTTTTATATTATAACCTTTAACATTATTACATGTTACACTGATGATATTAACCTTTATTTTACTGTTGAAGACTTTTTAAATGGAGTAATTTAAGGCTATATACCATGATACAAGGATATTAAGCCCCTGTTTGAGGCTAGTAAACACCACAACAACATTAAAAGAAGTCCTAGGCATCAAATTCCTGGTGACTTCCTGTTTTCAACTCTCTAAAACTGTCATCAAACACCTAAAGACTATGCAGCAATTTACCTGCAATTTCTAATAGGGATGCACAATATTATCGGTCTGGTATCGGTATCAGCAGATATCAAACTTTCTGCCAATATTTACAGCCAATATTTTGCCTGTGTATTTCCGCATGTATTGACTGTAAATTTTGTCCACATATTGTGATACATTAGTGGAGTTTTAGTCTGAACCAACAGACCTATGTCAGGTGAGGTCTTTTTCTTTATTTATCCTCATTCTTTAAACTTTGAAGTGTTTTTTAAGGACTAAAAATTGTTTCCTTGGTCATCCTCAAACCTTAAAGTGTCCAAAAGGACTGACATTTTTTGTCCTAAAAGGGTATTTAAATATCTGTATCGGTATCGACTAAAATGAATCTGTAAGTTTCAACATATCTGCAAAAATCCACTATCGTACATTCCTAATTTCTCATATAGTCCTGCCTCCCCGCATCATCATCATCAGTTTCTTTAAAGCTTTGGTACTTTTCAGAACTGTTGATAATAAAAATAATGATATTCTATCATTTTAAAACACATAGTTATCTAAAAGAAGCCAAAAACGTTGACAACCTTTTTATGGACTTATCTGCACCTTTTTTAACCAGTTCTTCTCCGCAGCAGTGCTCCAGGCTAAATGCTGATATCAGCATGCTAAGATAACAACGCTAATAGAAAATCAAAATTTCTTCTACTAGTGCTTGATGCACTGAAAGCCTTTATTGCATAGGGCTACAGAGTCATAAAAACGTGCCAACATGTTTCAGCCTAACAGGCCTTCATCAGGACAGTTACTGCAGGTCTGAAGGCCTGTTAGGCTGAAACATGTTGGCATGTTTTTATGACTCTGTAGCCCAATGCAATAAAGGCTCTTTATCTACAGTCCTTCTGAGTGCCTCAGACCTCTTAAAACTTTAAATTGGATCCCCACACTGAAGAGCACCAGAGATGCACTACATTTTTTTCAAGCTTTTCTTTAAACTTTTCAAAACCCATGCAGCACTCCATGCCACCATTTTTTGACTAAGTTAAAGGCCCTGTTTGCATTTGGCATTTAAAATCCATTTTGCGCATTCAGATACCAAGTGGCTGCACTCGTGCACAGGTGAGCTCGTGCACACATACTGTGCACGAGCTCATCTGCTTATTTCTGATTCCAACAGCCCATGCATCATTGCTGTGGCTCTCTAAGCCTCGAGCTAAGACAAGCAGTGCCTCTTTAACCGCTTTTCACCTTCTTGTTGTCATAAACATGCTTTTAAAGGACATGGCGATATACTAGTAAGCACATAAGTCATGCTGGGAAATATTAGCCCCTTTATATAAGCCGTATTAGTAATAATCAGATCTGATGATCCTCTGCTGAGTGTTGGTGGTAGCTGCACCACAGTATTACTACAAACTTTAGTAACACCTCTTGTGTCTGTGTCTCCAGGATACCTGCAGAAAGCTGCACGCTCTCATCGACAAAGTGGATGAGGAGAGGTACGACTTGGAGGCCAAGGTGGCCAAAGCCGATAAAGAGGTACGACTCCACCTGATCTTCAGTCGTCCAGCTTTATGCATGTAAATATAGGGCATCAGGACCTGTGACGGGTCAATGATTAATTCTGTTGACTTTTTGTAAACACTCAGGCTGTTGGGGACCAAAAATTTCCCATTGAAGCCCATTAAAATTACACGTTTTTTTCCTCCAGCCATCACAGTTAAAAACATGCATTTTATGATATTTTTCCAGTTCGTCATCAAATGTCATCCATTTTATCACATTTGGCATGAGAAGAAACTGCATGTTTTTTTACCCAGTTTCCTAGAGGGTCACTATTTTAACAATTCATTAAAATCTTAAGATTAAGAAAAAATGATAATGCATAAAAATAAATATTCCAGGCTGTGATAATCTCCTTGAAAACCAATTTTGCTTGTATTATGTAAGAAATAATTGTGTTTTTGTGTTTTCTACATTGAAGAAAACAGCAGTAGTTTTAAAGGGTTAAATTCCTGGGAATTAATCGATATTTTATATTTATGATCAGGTCTTGTATTTTTTCAAAAATAAAAAATGTGGGGTTTTTTATGACGCCCATTTTTGGCCACTTACACCCTGAGTGTAATAACAAATGAAATTCCTGAAATTAAAAAAAAAAAAAAAAAAAAAAGGAATAAATAATCAAGGTAGAAGGATAATCCCCTTCAATGAATTTAATTTGCATGCAGCATTTAAATATTACTTTTTATTTTTTTATTTTGCATTACAAACATCAGGGGCTTTGCACTGAAACTGGCATTAAAGGGTTAAATCCCCCAAAATTAGTTAATATTTGTGACCAGGTCTGATCTTGATTATAGGGAAGAGGATTAGGACGACTGAAAAAAAGACATTTTTTGAGATGCAAATTTTTTTACTTGCGAGAAAAAAAAAATCAGACTTCTTATTTTAATCTGACAATTCTGATTTTTTTTTCTCACAAGTAAAAAAAAAAAAAAAAAAGTGTTTTTTTTTCAGTGGCCCTAATCCACTTCTGTATGATTAAACAATTAATGCAATTTTTTTTTTGTTTTTTTACATTTTTATTTAGTGGTTTTATTGACAATTACAGACAGAAAAAATGCTAAATAGTCAACTGAAAACAAAAAGACAAGTAAAGAGACAACAGAGAAAAAAAATTAATAAACAAAAAGAAAGAAAGAGAAAGAAAAAAGGAGATATCAAATTTTGTATATAACATATTGTTATAAATATTTGTTTTAATGTTGACTATTTTTATTGCTGTTTTTTTATGGCATCCATTTTGGTCTCTTTCACTCTGAGTGTCATAATTTATTTAAATGTTAAAATTTGATAAAAAAAAAAAAAAAAGAAAAGAAAGAAATTCTTAAAATCTTAGTTGTTGTTAATTATGAACATATTCAAGGCTGTGATAATCCACTTCAGATAAATCCAATTTGCATGGCCTAACAAATAATTCAGTTTTTATTTTCGCTTTTTTTAAACATAAAAACGGCAGGGTTTTTTTGCACCTAAACTGGAATTAAAAGGGGTAAATTCCAAAAAATTGTATCAATATTTGATATTTATGATCAGGTCTAATTTTTGATACAGTAATGCAAAAAGGCAGTGATTTTTTATGTGTATAATTGTTGTTGTTTTTTATGTATGGTGCCATTTTTGGTCATGAACAGCCTGATAGTTTGTCTTACACATCTGTTAATGATCTCCCCTCAGATTGAAGACCTGAAGATCAAGGTGGTGGACCTCGCTGGCGTGAAGAAGCCCGCCCTGAAGAAGGTGCGTATGTCCGCTGACGCCATGCTGAAGGCTCTGCTGGGCTCCAAACACACGGTGAACCTGGACCTGAGGGCCAACCTGAAGCAGGTCAAGAAGGAGGTCAAAGAGGAGGTGAGCGCTCGGGGACTCAGACTCAGACGGGCACGGCGAGGGGAAACTTTAAACACGTCTGACTGTTTTTTGTGTTTCTTTTCAGCCGGCGGAGGCGGTGGGCGACTGGCGTAAGAACATTGAGGAGAAGGCTGACAGGAAGAAGATGTTCGAGTCTTAATAGAGAAAACAACTCCAGCCTTTTTAGTCGCTCTGAGCTGTTAGCACTTTTTATGGAATTTATGGATTTTTGCACTCAAAAATGACCTTTTGTTTCATTAAATCTGTCGGTTTCAGCTCCATCTGTTACTGTACATTTGTAAAGCCAGTGATTTAGGCGGTAAATACCCCGCAGTTTCTTCAGACTTTACTTGTCGTGTTACTTCCTGTTTCAGTCATGTTCACTTTTGACAACTTCCTGCTCCTAGAGATTTGTAATAAATGTTTTGTTTCCTACATTAGGGGCATTCTGTCTTTGACTCATTGATGCACAACACTGCAGACAAAGCACATGACACTCATAATAACCCGTGTTTTAGCCCTGGTTTGTTTGTTTTTATCGGACGTTAAAGAAAAACGCCTTCAAACACGCTTTAGGAAACTGAGGTGAATATCTGCATCCTAAAGTGATGTTTATTTCAACGTTTTGGCTTAAGTTTGGCCTAAATCAAGGCTTTGTTGACCTCTGAACCCTGCTAGTCTTGGTTGAGGTGATCAGTCATAAGGCGAGGTCTGCTTGGAGGCGTTTTTGAGCTTTAACGGTGTCGTGTTGTGCTCTTTGTGCTGCTGTGCATGTCAGTGAGAAAAGGGACAAAATATCTGTTTAACCCAGTTTGGAGAGATCAGGGAGCCGTGAAAAGTGAAAGATTAACCGCTTCAGAAAAACATCAGGAAAATACACATTTAGCATTTTCCTCATGTATTTTGCTGCTTTATGTATTTTTCAGGATTTCAGAGATCCATCTGAGCTCAATCTAATCTTTTTTATGCTTGGTATTTTTTATGACATTGTTTCAAACACAGAACCATGATGGCAGTCAGTATTCCTAAATAAGAGCACAAATAGACACATGTAGATTCACCTCCTAAGACCCGAGCCTTTGTTTGGGGAGCATGTTTAGTTTCTCCCACTTATTTGGGATAAATACGGTCTGATAGGTTAAAACATCAGTCTTGTCGTTGAAAAGGATTTTCTTGGAAATTTTCTTAAACATATTTTCAAAGAGCCCCATGAAAAATACCCAATAATTTCTTTAGATTGTCCTCAAATTTTTCAGTGAAAACCCCTCATAAAGCCTGAAAATTCCAATAAAGATTTCCCCAAAAATCCAATGCAAATTCCTGAAAATTTTCAAACAAATTCCCCATTAAAATTCTTGGCAAACTCTAGATTAAAAACATTCTACAAAATTCCATAAAAATGATGAAAAACATCACCTAGCCCCTTAAATTTCTAAGAAAAATCCTGAAAATTTTAAAGGACAATCCTGAACCCAAAATTCCTAGTCCAATTCCCCAAAAATTAAGTAATAAATTCCCTATATTCCCATGAAAATACAAAAAAAAAAAAAAAGAAAGAAAATAAAATAAAATGGAAATAAATTCAAAGCAATGAAACTCTCCAAAATATACAAACATATCCTCTTAATTTCCATAACAATAATTAGATTTTTTTCCACGCAAATTCCCAAAAATATCCAAACAGCAAATAGCATTTCAAGTAAATGCTTTAAACTTGAATGGACATTTTGGACAATTATATCATCAATTTTAATACCAAAAATGATGCTGTAGAGTAGAAAAGCCAAAATGTAATGTCCTCATATGTGGATGCCGGGTCTTAGGAGGTTATTGTTGCTACTTAGATGCCACAAATAAACAAAGAATAACAGGGACATTTAAATAAATAAATAAATAAATAAAAAAATGTAGAAAAAACCCTAAATCAGTGCACAATATGACACTAGAGGAAGCCATGGAATAACTAATGCTGTGAAGAAGTTGTATAAAATAATTTTTAATGAAAAATTACACACAAAAACAATCTGTTATTAAATTTCCTATTCATTCACCAGGGTTTCCATATTTGACCACAAATGCCTCATTTTTATACACAAATGTTGCATGAAATAAAAGTTTGATTGTTGAAAGTGTTAGAGAAAAACAGATTTAACAGCCTTCATTAATCAACGTAAATAATTTTGATTTCACAATAAAATGCTTATAATTCTGGTAGTGGCTATATGTCGGAAATATAAACAGAGAACATTTTTAGTCATTAGGTGCCACTAATAAATAAAATACATTATTACTAATAAACAAAGAATAACAGTTAAATATTTACAATTAAAATTGTGAAAATAGTTCCTTATTTGACAAATGTGACATTAGAGGAAGCCACGGCAAAGTAACAGAAAATCAATTGTATAAAATAATACTTAATGAAAAAAAAAGTTTTTTTATTATTCTAAACTAAATATTCAGTTTTTAACTTGGTGATTTATAACTACAGTCCACTCATTTATGAATTTTATACACGATTGATGCATAAACCAAACATCTGTCGAAATCATTGAGAGAAAAGATTTAGAGTTTTGTGAAACTAAAATATTTACTTCAATTGTTTAAATAAATATTTATAATTATAATTAAATATTTAAATCCACAAAGGTAGAGCACTGCAACTCATCAGGAGCTAGGTTTTAAAAAATGATTAAAATGAACTAAAATCAAATTAAAATGATTATTAGAGATGACTAGAATATGACAGTAGAGACGTTTACATTACAGGGAGCAATGCCAAACTGAACACCACACTGCTGCTAGTTAATCATGTAAAATAATAATAATAATAATAATAAGAAATTTTATTTATGAAGCACCAGACTACAGCCATGTTTGAAAAAATACACAAAAAATTCTTCTAACTTTTTAATTTCATCCACAAACTCTTCAGTTTTCTACACAGCTGATGCAAAAACTAAAACTTTTATTATTTAAAGTGCTAGAAAAAGGCCCTAAAATAAGCATATGCATACTTTTTATTATGGTCGGGCTTTGTTGATCATTTTGTGAAGACGGACGGATATTATTATTATTATTATTATTATTATTATCATCATTATTATCATTAATTTATTTGTATTATTTTCACCATTGTTATTATTATTATTATTATTATTATTATTATTATTATTATTATTATTATTATTGGAGATTTGACACCAGATATAAATTGTTTTATTTGTTTTATTGAATTAAATGAACTTATAATAGAAAATGATTATTTAAAAATACGTCTTTCCAGATACGATCAAATATTCAAATGTTAGTGTATTTAAATCCATACTTAGCTGTAGCCCTCTAAACCAACAACATCTTCAATTTAAATCAAAATTACATGGATTTTCCCTGATTAACTGATTCACTGACATTTCTGCATAATTTTTAAATTAGGCAATAATAGTTTTATTTAGTTACAAATCTCCTTTAAAATAGTCTTTTATTTCATAAATGCTTTAAATCCCTTTAATGACTATTTAAATGTTTGTATAAACTTTTATTATTGCTTTAACTGTATTTATGGGCAGATATGAGTGTTTGTATTTGTAAAAAAAACTCTTATTTAAAGTATCAATGATACAATAGGAAAAGTTGCTTGATTACTGATTGATTGATTTCTTACATTGTTAACAATAATACATTTACACAGGAACCTAACTCCGTCTCAGGCAGCTCTAGGATCAGGACTTCTATGTAGAACTCTGCTGTTGTAAATGTAGAGGCGCGTTACCGTCACTGACCACACAGGGGCAGCAGAGGACTTTATCTCAATGTTCAGCAGCTTTCATTCACATATACATGTAAAAGATGATGATAATAATAATAATAATTATTATTATTTTCAGATGGAATGAAGTTTTATTGTAACTTTTTTTAAAATGAGGTTAGAACAGCAGGAGTAAAAAAAAACAGTAATTAATAAAAAAAAAAGTAGAAACAAAGCACACTCCAATAATAACAAAAAGACTAAGATGGCAGCAGGCGTACTCTTTTATTTTTTATTAGAAACTTAGACCAGCTCTGTTTGCATCATGTAGTCGTTCAGATTAAAATGAGAGGTAAATTCAGGTTTTCAAACTGAAGTTGATTATTCAGTTATTTGATCACATTTGAGAGAAACGTCTAATAATGACTACTGTGGTTCATAGTTTTACTGTTGAGACAGTTTCTTCCACACCGTAATCTCTCGTCAACAATTTTGGTAGAAACAGAAGGTGAGTGGCGTTATGATCATGTGACTGTGAATAAATGTTTTTACCATTTATGGATACTCACCTAAACCTGCTGATCAGACGGTTTAAAGGTGAAACTGTTCACTTTGATTTTTACTTTCTAATAAATCTGTCTCTGCTGTCTTACAGGTTTCTGTCTGATTCCAGCGCAGATGCAGCGCTGCTGTCAAGCTTCATCAGGTAAAGGCTTTTATTTTATCATATTAGATATTTCTCTGTATATAAATCAACCCCAGTTCCAAAAAAGTTGGGTCACCGTAGGAAAGATAAAAACAGAAGTCAGTAGTTTTTGAATCTCATAAACTGGAATTTTGTTCACAGAACATAAACATCACATCAGATGTCGAAACCGTTTTACCATTCAATGAAAATATGAGCTCATTTTGAAATTAATGGTAGCAGCACATCTCAAAAAAGTAGAGACAGGGAAACAAAAGGCTGGAAAAGTAAGGAGCACCTATAAAATCTGCTGGAGGAATATGACTGGTGTAAAGCAGTAGAAAGTTGAGAAAATGAGTTAAAAGTGGCAGAAATTAGTGAAAAGGTTGCAAAGCAGTGGCAAAAAGAGGTTTAAAGTAGCAAAACTTGGTTAAAAATGGCCAATTAAAGAGTTAAAATTGGTTGAAAGGGGAAATAAGTGCCACTTTCAAACAAACAAAAGGGCTAAAAAAAAAAGGTAGAAATGTGTTTAAAGTTGTAAAAATGGGTAGACAGTGGCAAAAAATGTGCTAAAATTGAATAATGGTGGTAGAAAATAGTGAAAAATGTTGCAATTATTGGCAAAAAGGTTTAAACTGAAGGGGTTAAAAGTGGCAAAAAGTTGCAGAAATGATTTGAAGTTGCATTAAATTAGCAATAGAAGCTCAATGTGGCAAAAAGCGGCAAACAGGTGGTTAAAGTGGCAAAAGGGTGTCAAATAAAATAGGCAATAACTGATTCAGAGTGGTGAAAACGTGTGGGAAAAAGCAAGAATGGGCTGAAAGTGGCAGAAATGCATTAAAAGTTGCAAAACATTGGCAATAGAAGCTTAAAATGGTATACAGAGTGGAAAAAAAATGTTGAGAGTTGCAGAAAGTGGCAGAAAAAATGGGTTAATAGTCCTAATAAGTGGCAAAAAAGGTCAAAGTATCAACATTGGGTCTAGAGTGGCAAAAACTTCGGAACAAAACTGGAATTAAAGTTGATGGCCAAACGGTGTTAAAAGTGGTAAAATTGTTTAAAATGGGTGAAAAGCGGCTAAAAATGGGCAGAAATTGGTTGCAATTGTCAGAACGGTGTGTTTAAAGGACCCTTGTCACATTTATTAGCCCCTAAATGAGGGATGCTAGCGCTAATGCTATTGATCAACACTCAGTGACATCATAAATAGATCTAACCATGGATGGCCCGCTCTCTGGGTTTCAGGGGCACGCCTGGTTTTCACTGGTGTGTTTTAGACCCTAATTAGAGTCCTTAACCTTAGAGTCCTTAATCTGTCCCCAGATTCTCTGTACGCCTCTGTGAGGACTGCTGACCACCTCAGACTGACCACAGACGTCACCGACGGCGGATTTACGAGTCAGCGGTCAAAGTATGAAGGTATTTCAGGAGCTCATTGGCCTGGTTGGTCTCTAGAGTTCCTCATGGCCATAAAGAGGAACCTCCAAACCCTCTCCAAGCAGATAAATACCCCCGCACATTTCCCTGTTTTTAGTCTTTGACTCCCTCTCTGTCTCCCTGTCCTTGTGTCAGTCTCTGCCGCCATCCTCATCGTCACTCTCTGGGTGAGAAACTTTTTAACTTCTTGGTGTTTTTAGGCTGAAGTGAAGCGATGCTCGGTGCTGAGAGGCCTCAGACTCAAACAGAAAGCAGAATGGTCTAGATCTGAGGACGTAGCCATCAAAGCTGATTGGTTTTCTGAAGTGACCGGGCTGAGATATTCCACTGCAGCTCTGGAGGCTGGCATGTGTTTCTGTGTTTCCACCCACTTATCAGTCAAATGATGTTTAAAGTTAATAGAAATGGAGGAAAGGAAATGCTTGCACTCTTAGATCGTGTACCAAAGTTTAGTCTGGGTTTAACCATTTTAGACCACAAGTATGCAGAAACTTTATTTTTAACAATTGAAGTACTGTTTTGCTTCTTGCACCTTTAACTGAACTGAACTGTTCCAACATTTACAGAAATACAAACTCTAATCATAATCGTGTTCTCGCCTGCTCCACTAGAAGCTTTAACCCTTCCTTTTCTGCTCAGAATCAAACTAAATTTTACATTTTGATTCAAACCCTCGTGTTCACGCCTGCTCCACTTCCCTGGTCTGATTTAACTGCTGCTGTATCAGGTTACCTTTAGGTGTAAAATAGCCTCGGTGTCAGATTACAGGTGACAGGTGATCACTGATGCTGCTCTCTAAAAAAACTGTTGTTAAACCTTTAAAAGCTCAAACTAAACCAGCAGATGATGGAAGTTTTGTTAAATTCAACTTAATGAGCTGTATTGAATCTTAATTGATTTGCTCGTTAGTGTTGAGAACACTGTCAGCATCTCAGTGTGAAAACACGATCAAACAGGCAGGAAGTTCAACGGTAGAAAAAATGTGAGAAAAATGACTTTTATTTCTATATCAAAGGCTATCTAAAGGCTTTTATTGTTTCAGTGCAGAAGTTTATGTGGTAATTTTAACGGTAAATGAAACAAAATAAGTCTCTAAAGCCTATCGTTTACCTAATACACACTTTTGTGAGGCTTCTGTCCAATCAAATGATCAATAATTTCCTCAAAAAAAAAAAGTATAAAATCTGATAAATGATGATAAAGTCCTCTAGTAGATTTTCAATTTTCAGAAATTTCTAGTGCATTCAAATGTGATACAAAAAAATGACTTTTTTTGGTTTGTTTGTTGTTTTGTTTTGTTTTTTTGAATCTGGCTAGAAGTTTAAACAAACATTTCAGGTCTGAAAAAATTAAATGTTGAATTTTTCTGGCTGTTATTTGAGATTCCAAGCTTTAAAGGGTTAAACTGTGTTTGAATGACTGCCTGGTAATTTACATCTAAAGCGGCAGAGTCATGTGTTCCCAAACTGATTCAGAAATTTAAAAACTGTTTAGCATTTATTTACATTTTTTTTATTATTTAAACAATTTATTATCAGTTAACTAATAAATACACACCAATATAAATTCAATAAAATAAATACTAGTAACAGCAGGTAACATAAGATTAGATAAGATAACACCTTGACATAAGAGTATGGATAAATATTAAATAAAAATTTTAGAAAATAAATACCGTCAGATTGTCAGAGTACCAGTACAAAAATGTCAAATAAATAACAGTACCAGAGATAAATAAAAGGCAAAGCTAGATAAAGGGTTAAAAGTTAAAAAAAAAAAAAAGGATATTTAAAGATGATTAAATATTACTTAAATGATCAAGTGTTAATAAAATGTTATATAAAAGTTTGATGTTCATGGTAAGAAACAGATCTAAACTTTAAAATGTGTCTTTAAAATCAGCATCAGTGAACTACTCTCTTTTCAGCTCTTAAACACATCATCATAAATGTCACTGTTGACCTTTGAACCCCAGCCAGGATTAGCTCTGACCTTGTTGCCCCAGGTCCAGGGTCGATAACCCGGCCACCGAACCCTCAAGTTTCTATTTTTGAATTAAAAAAAACACCAAAAGAGTCCTTAGAAGCAGCAGAGGGGCCCCTAGAGGCCCCCAGACCTCAGCTTTGCAAACACTGCAACCAAAACTCCTATCAGTGATGATCTGTTTAATCTAGAGTCTGGACTGATCGCTCAGTCTGGAAACTTCCATTACTCTCAACCTGTGGCTCTTTTGTGATGATTTGTGGCTCTTTTATGTCGTCATCTGAAACTTTTTCCCAGAAAACCTCAAAAAGGTCAAATTTAATCTCATGGATCCGCTGCAGCTCACATTAATCAGTTTGTTCCCACTCTTGTGCGCTGGCTTTACTTGTCAACTATTATTTTTTGTCCATACATTTCCTCTGCCCTTATTTGCATTTTTTCCCGTTTTTTTCCTTTTTTCACTTTTAATCATTTTTACTGCTTTTTAAGCCCAACTTTGCTCTTCCTTCTGCACCTTTTCACCAGTTTTTGCCTTTTATCCTGCTTTTTAATATTTGTAAAATTTGCCCCTTCTTGCTCATTTAAGCTGGCTTTTGCCATTGAATGCCACTTTTTTTTTTCCATTTTTGCCACTTTTGCTCATTTTAGTCTTCTTTTCACTATTTTTTACTGTGTTTTTACCATTTTCTGACCATTTTCTGCCTCCCGTCATTCATATTTTGCCACTTTTTCTCCCCAGTTTTTGCCATTTAAAGCTATTTTGCCCATTTTCTGACCATTTTTCCTCTTTAACTTTTTAACAGTGCCACTTTAACCTATTTTCACCACTTTCACCGCTCAGACTGCGGCTCTTGTAAAGGTATTTTTCAACAGTTTGGCTCTTTGAGCAGGATTGATTAACACAGCTCTAAAGCAGTGATTTTCAAACTTTTTTCAGCCAAGGCACACCTAAGGTTAAGCCAGAATCTAAAGGCACACCAAATTTAAATCAATACAAAACAGACTTTCTAAATAATGTTACAGTCAAGGTGGCCTATAAGAGGAGATAAAGGGGAGAGCTTTCTGGGGCCCAGCAAACTGGGGGATCATGGAGATGACACAAGTGGGCAAAAATGGGTTAAAAGTGATGAAAAAACATGGCAAAACTGGGCAAAAAGTGGCAAAACAATGAGTTGAAATTGGCCAAAACTAGTTGAAAGTGTCAAAAAGGTGGCAAAAATGGGTTAAAAGTGATCATAAAAAGGCAAAATTGGGCAAAAATTGGCAAAAAGGTGGCAAAATAGATCACAAGTGGCAGAAAAGTGGCAATAAAGAGTTAAAGTTGCTAAAAGGTGGTAAAAAGGAGTTAAAAGTGATGGTAAAAAAAAAATGGCCAAACTACAGCAAAATTGTGTGGAAAGTGGCAAAAAGGCAAAAATGTGGCAAGAAGTTCCAAAAAAGTGGAAAAAATGGGTCAAAAGTAGAAATAAGAAGTGGCAAAATTGCTAGAAAAAGCAACAAAATGTTTTAAGTTGTCAAAGGAAGTGACAAAAATGGGTTTAACTTGGTTAAGAATAGCATGAATTATTAATTTTAACACCAATTTCAACCTAATAATCGCATGCCTGCTTTTCAGTTCTCTATGAGGTAACTGTTAGCCAGGATGCTAGCACCAATGCTACTGATCCAACACTCATGCACTGATATCATCAATAAATCCCAACTGGGCAGGTCCACCTCTGGGACTTTCAGGGGTCCAGCCAGATCTGTGGCAGACCTGGACTAGCCTTATGGCACTAACGTGCCTTGGCACACCATTTGAGAACCACAGCTCCAAAGTCTTCTTCACTTACCGTGAGCTGTAAGTTTATACCACCTTACACAAGCCCCGCCCCTTCCTGTACGTGGATCTCCTGTCAAACGTCGGCTTCTGTCGTGGTTTAGTTTCTGATAAAACTTAAGTTCCCACGTTGGTTCTGATGAGGAATGTTCTCCTGTTTTAAAATCAGATCGGGGGGGTTCGGGGGCCTCATACCAGAGTCTGCTCTGGGCCTTCCTTTAGCCGGGGACGGCCCTGTCCGTGCATTTATAACCCCCTCCTTATACTCCTTATGTTTTTAGTTATTTAAAGCTGTTTTTAATAAATGTAAAGGCATCTATTATAAACCTGTTAATGTCAAACAGACTCATGTTTGATGTTTGGTTTTCTTTTCCAGAGTCTGAAGCTAAAAGGAAGCCAAGATGTCTGAGTAAGTCTGACTTTATTTTCTATTTACATCAAACACGTAGAATAATTCAGTTAATCCTAACTGGTAAGAATGTCAGGTTTCATGTTAAAAAGCTTCACCTTTGACAGAAATATATATACTGTATGTTTTAGCTTTCATAGATGAAGGTTTTTGATTTTTAAAATATTTTTATTCCTCTAAGGGGAAAGAAGATGACATCAAGCCGCAGGCATCATCTCAAGGTAACAGGAAACAACATTTCTGTGTTTAACACAAGAAAATGAATCGAATTACCGTAAAACTTTGAATAAGAGCCCACTCCAATTTCAGGTCCAATACTGAAGGCCGAATTCTGAATTTTGGTCCAACCTGAGGGCCGAGCAGGGTCAACATTTAAACATAAACTGTCAACCTCATTTTCACCAGCAATGAATTATGGAGGCAAAAAAAACCTTGATAATAAATGATTTTGAGATTTTAAAAATTAAAAAAGGTAAGTTTAAAGGCTCAAAATCAGAGATAAAAATCAAAATTACCTGCTCAAAAGGCATTAAAGTCAAAATCATGTTTTTAAAAGACAAGAAAAGTCTAAATCATGATTTCTAAGGGTCAAAACATGAGATAAAAATTTGAACTCCTAAGTTTTAAAGGTCAAATATGAGATTAATTTTAATATCATTGGTTAAAATGTCAAAGCCTGAGAAAAAATAAATAGATTTTGAGTTTCACAGGTCAAAATATTACTTAAACTGTAAAATTGAGGATACAAAAGGCCTTGAGTTTGACACCCCTGTTTTAGGACATGGGTGTGCAGAAACTTCATTTTTTGATATTTAATTATATTCTTGCCTTTTCTGTGCCCTTAGATTGAAGTTTTAATCGAGGATTTTCTTTAAAATCAGAAAAAAATAAAATACTGAGTCACATTAAGAATTCAGCGTGGCTAAAAACTTTCACACTTTGCACAAAATATATATATTTGATTTTTATTGACCTTCTTGTGCCCTTTAATTTATGTATAAGTTGTGGATTTTTTACAAAGTTGACATGAATTGTAAATAAAAATAGCCCACTACAGTTAGCAGCCTTTTGATATTCTTTTTTAGCGGCATGATTTTCGACAAATAAAGACAGCTCTCCATTCACAGAAATGAAGATAAAAAGATCAAGAAAGTGATTTATTTAATTTTTTTTCAGATGCAGAATCAGATTCAGAGCTTTATTGGCCATGTTTGCTCATGCAACAAGCAATTTGACTCCAGCTGGCTCTTCTCTCAATATACAGAATAAACAGTGAAAATCAATAAAACTGAAAAAATTCAGATTTAAATGTGTGTGTTCTTGTAGGTATTATTTTTGGTGCATACAAGTTTGCAGTATGGTTGCATGATGCGCAAAAGGTGCAAGGGTGCTGAATAGATCAGAAAGTATAAAATATGCAACAACGTGGCAGATTAATATAAGGTAGACAGATACACTATATTACCAAAAGTATTCGCTCACCTGCCTTGACTCACATATAAACTTAAGTGACATCCCATTCTTAATCCATAGGGTTTAATAGACGTCGGTCCACCCTTTGCGGTTATAACAGCTTCAACTCTTCTGGGAAGGCTTTCCACGAGGTTTAGGAGTGTGTTTATGGGAATTTTTGACCATTCTTCCAGAAGTGCATTTGTGAGGTCACACACTGATGTTGGACGAGAAGGCCTGGCTCTCAGTCTCCTCTCTAATTCATCCCAAAGGTGTTCTGTGGGGTTGAGGTCAGGACTCTGTGCAGGCCAGTCAAGTTCATCCACACCAAACTCTCTCATCCATGTCTTTACGGACCTTGCTTTGTGCACTGGTGCACAGTCATGTTGGAGCAGGAAGGGGCCATCCCCAAACTGTTCCCACAAAGTTGGGAGCATGGAATTGTCTAAAATCTCTTGGTATGCTGAAGCATTCAGAGTTCCTTTCACTGGAACTAAGGGGCCAAGCCCAGCTCCTGAAAAACAAGCCCCCACCATAATCCCCCCTCCACCAAACTTTACACTTGGCACAATGCAGTCAGACAAGTACCATTCTCCTGGCAACCGCAAAACCCAGACTGGTCCATCAGATTGCCAGATGGAGAAGTGCAATTGGTCACTCCAGAGAAGGCGTCTCCACTGCTCTAGAGTCCAGTGGCGGCGTGCTTTACACCACTGCATCTGACGCTTTGCATTGCACTTGGTGATGTATGACTTGGATGCAGCTGCTCGGCCATGGAAAACCATTCATGAAGCTCTCTACCACTGTTCTTGAGCTAATATGAAGGCCACATGAAGTTTGGAGGTCTGTAGTGATTGACTCTGCAGAAAGTTGGTGACCTTTGCGCACTATGCACCTCAGCATCCGCTGACCCCGCTCCATCATTTTACGGGGCCTACCACTTTGTGGCTGAGTTGCTGTCATTCCCAACCTCTTCCACTTTGTTATAATACCACTGACAGTTGACTGTGGAATATTTAGGACAAGGAAATTTCATGCCTGAACTTGTTGCACAGGTAGCCTCCTATCACAGTACCATGCTGGGATTCACTGAGCTCCTGAGAGCGAGCCATTCTTTCACAAATGTTTGTAGAAACAGTCTGCATGCCTAGGTGATGATTTTATACACCTGTGGACATGGAAGTGATTGGAACACCTGATTTACGTTATTTGGATGGGTGAGTGAATACTTTTGGCAATATAGTGTAATTTACACTAAAATGTATAAATGTGGAGGTGAGGTATTTGCACATTTGTTAATCTATATCTTTATTTTTACACAGATAAATTTCCTCTCTAGTGTAAATTTATAGTTTTGTCTTTTTTTTTTAATCTTTACTGGGCCGAGTGTTGTCTAAAAATAAAAAAATAGAGGCCAGGTCTTTGTTAAAGCCTGTCCTAAATAGAGGCTGGGTCATTACAAAGATGGATGAAAATAAAAACCTGGGCTGTTAATAAAAGTTTGACATATATTCACACATTTTTGAACATGAGCACATCAAATCTAAATGCTTTTTCTGTCTCCTTGGTTTTAAAACTTGTAATTCTGTTCTGAGATGTTTGGCAAACAGCTCTAAAAATGAGTTGTAGGATAAAGAGCTTTTTTTGGTGAATTTAGTTTTCCTGAGAGTCTGTATGTCCGTGCCCCGCAGAGTTTGATCCTGCAGATCGCTGCTAACTGGCTGGAGCAGGAAGCCAACGACATCGCTGCCGCCAAAGAAGCCTACATGGCAGAGAACTGCCCCGCCCCTGACCTGAGCGGAGACCAGGCCGCTCTGCAGGTACAAAAACAGTTGTCATAAAAATGTCACTTTAAATGCTGAAAAGTAAGAAGCCCTAGACATGACATGGTGAAAAAAAAAAAAAAAAAACTGTGGCCATGACATAGCTATAACGTGGCTTCAAAATACTAATTTGTGGCCACAAAAAACTAATTCATGTGCAAGAAAATACCAAATTGTGGTCACAAAATAATTATAATGTGCACACGAAATACTAATTTCTAATAATACTAGATTGTGGCCACGAAATACTTATTCATGGCCACCAAATACTAAATTGTGGCCACAAAATACAAATTTGTTGTATTTTTAATGTGAGCGCGAAATACTAAATTGTTCTCCACAAAATACCAATTTGTGGCCATGAAATAAGTATAACATACACATGAAATACTTACTCATGGCCACAAAATACTAAATTGTGGCCACAAAATACCAATTTGTGGCAACGAAATAATTACAATGTGCACACAAAATACTAATTCATGGCCACGAAATACTAAATTGTGGCCACAAAAATACCAATTTGTGGCCACAAAATAAGTATAATGTGTGCATGAAATAGTAATTTGTGGCCACGAAATAATTATAATGTGCCCACAAAATACTAATCCATGGCCATGAAATACTAATTGTGGCCACAAAATACCATTTTGTGGCCCGAAAATAATTATAATATGGGCACGAAATACTAATTCATGGCCAGGAAATTCTAAATTGTGGCCAGGAAATACTTAATTGTTGCCACAAAATACCACTTTGTGGCCATGATATATATAATAAGTATAATGTGCACATAAAATACTAATTCATAATGTTAATATCATTCCTGGACAGCTGGGAAAGCAAATCGACCGCACCTTCTCCAGAGTCTAAGGTAGAGGCAGTAGAGAGGCTAAAGCTACTTGATGGACAGGGAATTTTATTTTAGGCTGGGAATCAGCAGCAAGACATTCTGGAAAGCCTGGCATTGCAGGAACCATTGTTCCCGGGAGGCATTTAAGCAGAAAATTTAGAGCCAGGTTGCTTTACTGGCGGAGGTACCACTTGGACGCTGGGATAGGAAGGTGTGCTGGATTTGCTTACCCAGCTGTCCAGAAATGATATTAATATTATCAATTAGTATTTTTGGGGCTCTGTAGAAAAGAGGAGGAATAAGGAGCTGATTTTGTTTTTATGTCTGTTAAAGGAAATCTGCAAGAAGCTGTTCCAGGCCCTGGACAAGATCGATGAGGATAGATACGACGCTGAGGCCAAAGTGCAGAAGACAGACAAAGAGGTAGATAAAAAATCTTATCCTAAAACATCATTGATGGAAGGAGAATAACAAAAAAGAGCATTTAGCAAGATTAGGTTCAGATCTTCTATTCTGTGGATTAGTTTGAGTTTGAGCTGTTGCTGAATAAAAGGGGGATGCATTTATTTATGAAGAACGGCTACAGGCTTGTATAGTTCTCAACAACAGTCTGTCCAGAGATAGACTTAACAGGTCTGAGGTCTCTGGTGCCCCTCCTTGTGGGGTATCCAGTCGTATGCATTGCTTACAGACAAGTATGAGTACGATAATATTCATGACGCAGTTTCATGCATGCACTACTCACTATGAAACTGCGAGTATATCTGCAGCTGAAAGGTCTCTGCACACTGAGTCTGCCTTTTTTGGATGTATTTTTTAAATATGAGCCAAAATAGTCTCAAACTGTAAAAAAATAAGCTGTGAAGATCATTGAAGATTGTGAGAAAAGATGAAGAGACACAGGCTTCACCCATCCTGATAGAGATTTGCACAAGCTTGTGAGTCACGGCAGTGAGCAGCTTTTCAGTTCAGCAAGTATTACATGGCTGTCAGTTTGAATTCTGCTCTTTAAATCTGATGTTTCATGGTTGGTATCCAATAATACAAGGACAAATGAAGTGAAGTTCAGTGTAAGGGAGAGAGAGAGGAAGGGAGCTGCAGCTGCTGCTCTGAATGATGCAGATATGCACCAAAAAAGTCAAAATTCCTCTCAGTTATTATGAAAGTTTTAGGGTCAGTGTGCATGCATGATTAGCACAGAATAAGATTGTTCTTTTTCAACATGCAGCAGTTTCAGATGAAAAACTGACTTGGTGTGCAAGACATGGCATGCAACATGATACAGTATGAAACCACATGCACATGAAAAGGGGAGTCCTGCTGTTTCGTGGAAAAGAAGAGTTTAATAATGTCAAATAGCAAGAGGTCTGATTTTGATGGATCCTGTAAGTTTACGACCACATTCTGTAGCCGCTCTCTCTCTGTCTCTGTGTTTAGATTGAGGACTTGAAGCTCAAGGTGGTCGAGCTTGCCGGCGTGAAGAAACCCGCCCTGAAGAAAGTACGCATGTCTGCTGACGCCATGCTGCAGGCTCTGCTGGGAGGAAAACACAAGGTGACTATGGACCTGAGGGCCAACCTGAAGCAGGTCAAGAAGGAGACCAAGGAGGAGGTGAGACAGTGGTACTCGATGTTTTTAAGCCTGATTGCGACACGCAAGCTGCTTCACTCTGCTGCATCTGTCTCCTCCTTCAGAGTGCCGAGGGCGTCGGCGACTGGCGTAAGAACATCGAGGACAAAGCTGACAGGAAGAAGATGTTTGAGACTTCCTAAAGACTTTCACTTCCAGCAGGCTGCTGCTTCTCTTTCCTCTGTTACATCTGACCTTTTTCATGGAAACAAACTCGTGCCATTAAATTGTCTTTTTGGAATAAGGCAACGCTGTCACGCTGCAGTTTTTTTCCAAGACCTGTTTGGAAGTTAGGACGTAAAAGCGGAGATTAGTCGGCCCCTTTTTCCTCACATTAGGGAGAGTTTTACACATTTAAAAAATCCCTTTATTTTCTGTAAAGGTTGTTTTAAAACAAGTATGTAAGTCTGCATCCAAAACTGTTAAATATGCTTTGGAAATGCTCCATTTGAATGTCTCAGCCTGCAGCCCTGCAACAGGCCCGAATGACTGCAACGTTAAAGCAAGAACGTTGATCGGAGTATGTCCGCTAAAAGTGGTTGTTTTTGCTACTGAAAGGCTCAGATTGTTCATCTACATCTTCACAGGAAGGAATCCTATAGAATTGGACTTTTTTTTTAGGGAGAATAAGCTGCTTTTTAGCACACTAAAAGTCACTGAAACCCTCTCTTTTACTGCACCATTGACAAATCAGTCATTTTACAACACAAACTGTCGAGTTACTGGTCTTCAGCTGCTGAAACTTGGTATTTTTATGCTTTTTTGTGCTCATAAAGGATTTTATTTGATCATAAGATTCCATTTAAAACAGTAAAGACTGACAATATCACAGAAAACCTGTCAGGACAGAAGCAGAGCAACAACTTCAATGTGCTGTCAGGTAAATATTGCTGTCAAAGGAGTCAAAGGAGCCATGTGGCTTTTTTATGTTTAAGAAGCATTCTTAAAAAACTCTCAACTCTGTTGTGATCCTTTCTCTGATTTTATCAGGCATGAAAAGCAACAATCTGAACTCGTTAGAGCAAAAACTAAAGCTTTTAGTTGCCAAACTTTTCCCACATTTTTCCTGAGAATTCTCTGCAGCCTGTACAGCATGTTTCCTGATTTCTTGCAGAGGCAATTAACTGGAGCAATTTAAATTAGTTTAACAGTCGGTCTTTTATCCAAAGAAATAGGGAAAAAATAGATCCCAGACCTTAAAATACAGCATTTAACCCTTTACATTGTGAGTATTGTGCTCAGAATGAACCACCAGATGTCAGCAGAGTTTTATCCCTCCTCTTGTCTCTGCTGGACCGCTCTCCTGCTTGCCCTTCTTCTCTCTTAGAGATGTGGCTCCTCTTTTAAATATTTCTAAACTAAAGAAGCTGCAGCATTGAGCAGTTCAACAGATGGTGAGTAACTTTATTTTCCTCTTCTCTCTGATACCTGCATGAACCTCTGCCAATCTTAAACTCAATATTTTCATCTGAAATGACTCATGAAGCATATTTTATAACGGAAACGTAAAACTCATTAATAACAGTTCCAGGTCAATAATAATCTCTGTAGGCTTTTTTACACCAGCAGCGGTTTTGCACTTAAACTGGTGTTTAAAGGGTTAAATTCCCCAAAATGAATAGATGTTTGGCATTTATGAGTTATTTATAAAATAAAACTGTTGTTTCTGATACAAGGATACACTTACTGATGTTATGGTACATGGTACAAAACAACTGGATGCAATTTCATACCAGAGGATACAACAATACAATATCACACACTAACTCATGTTATTACATGATACAATATCACACACTAACTGTTGTTATTACATGATACAATATCACACACTAACTGTTGTTATTACATGATACAATATCACACACTAACTGTTGTTATTACATGATACAATATCACACATTAACTCATGTTATTACATGATACAATAGAATACAATCACAAACCCAGACTGATGTTATGATGCCATATAAAACAGAAAGACACTATTTTATAAAACAGGATATGCCCTGATATAAAAACATACACGGACTGATGTTTTGATATGATACAACACAATAGAATTTTCTACAACCTGAACCAACAGGAAACAACATGGCACTGTTCATTCACCCACAAAGACGTGATGACACACTTATTTATGACATAATACAAAATGATATAAAACGATACAGAGCCATATTGTTATTTAGCGTCTGATACAACACACAAAACAGATTTTTTCAAAAAGAGGTAACAATGCAATATCATACACACATTTACAATAGGATACAATAGGATAAACTAACTGATGTTATGATGTGATAGGATACAATAAGATATGATTAAGTTCAAAATATGATAGAATGTTACAATATGATATAATACTTGATGATAGGATAGCATACAGTACAATAGGAGAAGATGTGATACATTTTGATACTATACTGTACCTTACAATAAGACATGACACATATAAATATGAATTGTTAAAACAGAGTTTCATGGATGTTTTCAACTGTTGTGAGAACTTTGAGAACCTGTGGTGTGATTTGAACTGGAGCTGCTCTGATCTTCGCACACTGTCCTCAACACTGAGCTGTGGTTATAAAGGAAACTTAATCTGTGAGTGTCAATCATGCCCCCCCCTCCTCTTCTCCTGCCTGCCTACATGTTGTGTAACAATCGCTCCATCCTTTCACCCCGGGAGGGGAGGAACCTGATAGCCCGTCCTGTCCAGTGAGGCCACTTCCTACGGCACAAATTTACGAGGTTCCTTGGAGACTTGCTGCGGTATTTCTGGAGCCCGCAGGCCCATTGGTCTGAAGTGTACGTGTTACCATAAAGAGGGCTGACTTTTCTGCTGATGCAGCACTTCACACCCTATATACCCTGTTTAATCTTTACTGTTTAGGACTTGGCAGAGCCTCCCCCCCTTCTTCTTCTTCTCAGTCTTCTTCGTCGTCTTCCTGGTCAGTAGGTGAGCGTCTTTTTGGTTGGGATCAAAACAGAGATCACGCTGACGTCCGGGCTGCAGGTGGGACTTTGCTTTCTGTGTTCTGCAGGTGTTTTTAAGGGGTTGGTAAGGTGCTGCTGCAGGGTTTTAGGGTGCTGCTGCAGGGTTTTAGGGGTGCTGCTGCAGGTAGGAGCTCTGACCTCCCAGGTAGAAGCAAAGACACCGAGGTTACTGGACCTTCTGAAGGACACTGTAGGACGCTGACGTGAACCGTAAGACAGCTGGTGGACATAAAGCTTCAAGTCTGAGTTTCATTTTTGTGCTGCAGTGTTTGATTTTTCTCTGATTTTTGAGGTAAAGTTTGAATTTTTGGTCTTTTGCAGCATTTTGGAGAAATATCAAGGCTTAATATTTAAAGCCTGCATTATCATAGATACAGAATTGCTAAATTGTGAATATTACTTGGCAAATAAATTTGACAGACCTTCATTCTGCATGTCTGTGATATATAAATTATTTCAACATTATAATTTTCTTTGGAAAAAATCTTGAAATTATTTGCTAAATATATATATACATTGGTATAAATGCTGCTCAGAATTTACCTGATTGTTTTATATTCATAATAAATCTTGCAAACTTTGTTTTCTTTAAATATTTCTTGATTTTTGTTCTCTTATCTGCTCATGCAACTGCTAATAAAGCAGCACTTTTGTGGAAATTATAGTTTACTGATTGGATATTGAATATTTGCTCTGAAAAGTGATAGTGGTA
This sequence comes from Cheilinus undulatus, assembly GCF_018320785.1. NCBI lineage: Eukaryota > Metazoa > Chordata > Actinopteri > Labriformes > Labridae > Cheilinus > Cheilinus undulatus. The sequence goes on along the minus strand of NC_054873.1, from coordinate 3,632,070 downwards.
TTTTGGAAGAATGTTTTTCTGTGGTAAGACACCAACATGCTGCAAAAGATTTTCTATATTTCTAACTTATTTTCAGTTCTTTATAATGAGAATTTGGGCATTATTTAGTGCATTTGATCTGTTATTTGGCTCTAGTTGAATGCATTGTTGTGAAAGTATTTAGCCATTTGGAAAAGGATGATATTAATATGTTGAAGAGATGAGCTGAGTATTAAAAAATAACACAAAAATGCTAATAAACAATAATCTGAGTGTCTAAAGCGACTATTTCAGGCATTAGCACCTCCGTGTTTACCATATTTTTAATGTTTAATCGTTTCTAATCCTCTAAATCGCCCTGTGAAGCCGTTCCCGGACACGCCTCAGTGCCGGCCCGCCGTTTGCATGCCGGCAGGATGTTGGAATTGGTGTTAACGGTTCTCACGGCGTGCTTAGCGCCGCATTTGGAGCCTCTGCTGGTGGCATTTCGTGCTCAGATCTTTGGCTCGCTGGAAGAAGTCGAATTCCAGGCAGAACGCCTTCAGAGGGGGCAACTGTTCCCCGGCACCTGACCCCGCCCGTCCAAAATTAGCCGGTTTGTGATCGCTGGCAGCCGGTTTTCCATGGTAGTGAGGCGTCTCGCGTTTCCCTCGGGAGGTCAAAGGTGGCTGATTGATAACCGGGGAGGGAACCAGACCCGGAGGGTTCAGCTGTGGACAGGCAGAGAGATGTTCTGTGAGCTGTCTGCTCATGTTTAACTGATGACTGTTTTCTGTCTCTGAACAGGGTGTGAAGCACAAGAACCGCCATCATGTCTGAGTGAGTACATCATCTGCTTCTGTAACACTGCTCACCTTCTGTCTCTTCTTCTTCTTCATCCTCCCCGTATCCATCCTCTTCATCATCACCTCCTGTTTCTGCTATCTCCACGTCTTCCTCGTGTTCATCCTCCTCTTCCTCACCTCTGCTGCTTCTTTTCCCCCCTCTGCTCTTCCTCAGCCTTTGTCTTCTTCTTCTGCTACTTTGTCTTCTTCTTCTGCTACTTTTACTTCTTCTACAACTTCAACCTTTTTTCTACTGCATGTACTACTTCTTTGACTCCTTTAACTAAATCTTTACTTTTCCTACTACTCTTGTGTTTTCTACTTTGACTACTTTTTCTAATATAATACTTTTTCTGCTATTTCAACTGCTACTTCCTCTTTCTCTTCTTCTTCTCCTTTAACTCCAGCATTTACGATTTGTCTTTTTTTCCACTCCATTACACCTCCACTTCTTCTACTTCTTATTAGACTTCTCTGCTGCTTCTCTACTCTTACAACTACATTTACTATTTTAACTTTATTTATAACATTTGCTTTTTCTTCGTCTTATAACTTCGCCTTTCTCTGCTACTCTTTTCTGTCTGCTGTCTCTTGACTTTTGCAGCTTTGTCTTCTACTCTATACTTTTCTCTCTTCTTCTTCTACTACCTCTTCAAAAACCCACTTTAGTCTCTTCTTCTACTTTTTTCTGCTTTTCTTCTACTTCTTTTTCTCTGCTTCTTCCACTTCGTACCACTACTTTTCTCCATCTAGCATCACTTCTACTACTTTTGCGACCTCTTCTACTTCTTCTTCTTCTACTTCTTCATACTTCCTGTTTTTCTTCTTCTTCTGCGACTCTTTTTGTACTTCTTCTACTACATCTTCTACCTTTTCTAATACTTCTTTTACTGCTACTTTATTTGAAACTACCTTAAGATGCAGTCATTTTAGCCTTGTCACATCTGCAGAACAAACTTGGTAAAAATTAAACACAATGCATATAAGTAGGCTTATCTTAATAAGTGTTTAGACACCTGAATACACAACATTGTTTAGTTATTGTTTGGTTCCTTCGGTGGTACTGGGGAACCATGAAAGATGCTTATTCAGCTTCTTATAAATCCAGGAGATTGAACACTAATTTAGAGAGGCCTCCAATAATATTATGTTCCATGTGTAGCTTTGCTAAATGCTAACAGGCTAAATATTACACACTGCACCTTTAACTTCTTCTTCTTCTTTGCTTCCTTATACTTTTTCCACGTTTGGTTGTTTTACTACTTCTTCTACTACCTCTCTTCTTCTACTGCTGCTTTTACTTCTTCTTCTACTTTTTCTTTTCTCCTACAAGCGTTTTACTGTTTCTGCCTGTTCTCGTACATTTACTTACTCTTCTCCTCTGCTCCTCTTATTCATCTTCCTCTGCTACTTCCATCACTACTTTTTACTTCTACTACGTTGACTTCTCCTTCTCCCACTTTTACCCCATCCTCTGCTTCTTCTGCTACTTTTACTACCTCTTGACTTCATTTTCTGCTTCTTTTTCTTTTTCTTCTTCTACTACTTTATAATTCCACTGCTTTTTCTTCTTCTAGTACTTTTAGTTCTTCTACTTGTTTTACTAAGTCTTCTACTTTCTTTTCCTTCAACTGCTACTTCATCTGCTACTGCTCTATTTTTTCTACTGTTCCTCTGCAAATTTTGCTTCTTCTTCTACTTCATACTCCTACTTTTTTTTTTTTTTTTTTTTTTTTTTTACCTCTACTCTATTTCTTTACATCTTTGGTCACTGTTATTACTCTTTTTTCTACTTTTCCTTCTACTGTTTCATTACTTCTTCTACTTCTACTAAGTTTATCACTACTTATAATTTCTAGTTATTTTACTTCCTCATCTTCTTCCCATCCACTACTTCTTCTGCTTTTTCTACTTCTTCTGCTTTTTCTACTTCTTCTGCTTTTTCTACTTCTGCTTTTTCTACTTCTGCTTTTTCTACATCTTCTGCTTTTTCTACTTCTTCTGCTTTTTCTACTACTTCTGCTTTTTCTACTTCTGCTTTTTCTACTTCTTCTGCTTTTTCTACTACTTCTGCTTTTTCTACTTCTTCTGCTTTTTCTACTTCTGCTTTTTTCTACTTCTGCTTTTTCTACTTCCTCTGCTTTTTCTACATCTTCTGCTTTTTCTACATCTTCTGCTTTTTCTACTTCTTCTGCTTTTTCTACTACTTCTGCTTTTTCTACTTCTTCTGCTTTTTCTACTTCTGCTTTTTCTACTACTGCTTTTTCTACTTCTTCTGCTTTTCTACTTCTTCTGCTTTTTCTACTACTGCTTTTTCTACTTCTTCTGCTTTTCTACTTCTTCTGCTTTTTCTACTACTGCTTTTTCTACTTCTTCTGCTTTTTCTACTACTGCTTTTTCTACTACTGCTTTTTCTACTTCTTTTGCTTTTTCTACTTCTGCTTTTTCTACATCTTCTGCTTTTTCCACTTCTTCTACTTTCATCACTTGTTCTAATATTTCTAATAATTTTACTTCCTCTTCTTCCTCTCTAGTACTACTTTACCTTATGTTTCCTCTCTACTGCCGTTATTGCTACTTCACTTTTCTACTGCTTAACTACTTTTTCTACTATTCTTCCTCTATGTTATCTTGTCTTTCTCCTACAGTGTTTGATATTGTTGTTTATCACTACGTGATAGTTCCTGCTCTCAAAGAGCCATGAAGTCACTAACTGTATGCTCTTCATTAAAGGAATATCTGTGTATTTATTTCAATGGCTGGAATGATTATACAGCTTCCATTATACAAACAATTGTATTCATGTGCTCAAATGCAAATATTTGAGCTTAATTTGACAACTGTAACTCCTCTAAAATCTTCCCTAGCTTTACATTTTTAAAATATATTTCAATGAACATCCTTTATATGATTGAATGTGAAAACTCCTGACATTCTCTAAGAAAGTTTAAGGTTCAGACATCCTTTAGGACCTCTAAACTGTAAATGTACTCGCTGTTGCTGCATGCAGGACTGGTAGAGTTGGTGAACTGTGTCTAAACTGATCTGAACACATGTGAAGGCTCCAGGTCAGTTAGAAGGTCAGCCTCGTGTGACGGCAGCTGTACGAGTTTCGGGCATAACTGAGAAGAAATTCGATGAAGCAGACTCCGGACAAATGGTTTCAGTTTGGTTTCACATCTTAATTCTTACTGTAGCTTCAAAACAATTTATCATTTTAACTAAAAAAAGATGCCAGTTTGCAGATTTGATGGCACGTGAAGTATCAACAATATGCTAAAATCAGCTGCTGTCACTTTAAAAAAATAATAACCTTTTATTTAAAGGTGTATATATGTATACTGGAGATACTGGGGGGCGTAGACGTGGAGTCAATCTTGTCATCTCTCCAGAAATCATTTTTTTAGGACTTAAAAGGACACATTTGCTGCAGAAAAGTTCCCATCAGTCCTTGTAACTTCTGTTTTTTCCTCACAGGGGAAAGAAAATGACGTCCAGCCGCAGGCATCATCTGAAGGTAAAAAAGTGAATCTGATTTTCTTTATGGAGCTCTAACGTGCTTTTAGGAGGACTTATTTTATGACGTCCTCTTGCATCTTTTCAGAGTTTGATGCTGTCGATCGCTGCCAGCTGGATCGAGCAGGAGAAGAAGGACATCGAGGCGGCGAAGGAGGCCTACATGGGGGAAAACTGTCCCGCTCCAGACCTCAGCGGAGACATGGCCGCCCTCACGGTGAGACGATCAAAACGACTGTGCACAACTCTTTGATTCTTGTTAGACAGATTTCTGACCTTGAAGAAAAGATAGTCGTAAAAAGATATTCATCGGATTTTTCTTTACAGTCGACAGTTTGTTTCTCTGAGAGCTAAGCGACAGTAGTGCATGGAGAGGTGAGATTTAAAGGACATTAGATATTAGCTTCCTGAAGAGGAAACTACGGAAGCCTGAAGGGGACATACATCTCTATATTTTGTCTCAGGCTGGTTAGGATTTTAAGAGTTTGGACTCTGTCCTCAAAGATACAAGGGAAGAGGCAGTTGGTTTGATCCGATTATTTATTGGAGTAATCGTCACTTTTGTCGTGTCAGTCCGATTATTTCCCTGCTCTCAATAAACTCAAGCATTCTCATCTTAATCCTCAATACCAAACATGACTGAGATTAAACAAATTCATGTTTTTTCTTATGCACAGTGCTAGGTTTCCCTGTGATAATGAGTTAATTTTTAAAGATAAAAAAGACTGAAAACATTGGGGCATGAAGATGAAAAAAAAAAAAAACATGCTCATCATTTTAAAAGTCTATTTTTGTTTGTCTATTTGTTTGTTTTTGTGTCTTGAAAGGAAATCTGCAAGAAGCTCCACGCCGCCATCGACAAGGTCGACGATGAGAGGTACGACGCCGAGGCTAAAGTGCAAAAGGCCGACAAAGAGGTGAGACCCTGAACGACCTGAGGTAACCTCATACATTAAACCCAGATAAAACTAGATCAAAATTGCATTTTCAGCTGAAATTGCGTGGGGATGCTGAGAGCTGAAGAACTGCTGAAAATAGCCAAAAGCACAAAAATAACTGAAAATAGCATAAAAATATCATAAAATAGCATAAAATGGCATACAAGTAGCTGAAAATGGCATTAAATAGCTTAAAAAAAGGATAAAATTAGCTGAAAGTAGCCTTAAAATAGCTGAAAGTAGCATAAAAATAGCTGATTTTGGTCTAACAGTAGCTGAAAATGGCATTCAATGGCTGAAAAAGCATAGAAATAGCTAAAAATAGCATGAAAATAGCTCTATTTTAAAAATTATAAAAGTTAGAAATGAGAAAAGTCATAACAGTCGGATGACGAAGAAAGCGAATTTTTTTAAAGTTTAAAGGGTGTCGATACGACAAAGTATGAAGGAGGAGATAGCCAGCGCAGAGAAATAATAATAATAAAAAAAATGGCCAACGCAAATACCAATAGTGTGGATGCTCAGCAAAGGGTTAATATTTAAAGGGTTAAGATCCTCAAAATGATTGAATGTTTGGTAGTTTTGAGCACAGCTGAAGTTGTTTAAGAGATTTATGCAAAAAAAAAAAGCAGAAAAAAAAAATATGAATCTGTTAAGTTTTTATAGCAGTTTTTTGGAAGTGGACTTTTTGTCCTTAATGGCTTTAAAGGGTAGTAAATGTGTTTCTCAGTGTTCCCCTGACTTTTAGAGCAATTGAAATTTGAATTCAAAAATGTGCCAAGAAAGAATTTTTGTTGCAAAAAATTGGACCATATGCACGAACACAGCCAAGATGGGGAGCAGAGAAAGAGGAAAAATTTGCCCAAATGGACAAAAAATGTCTGTAGTGATGTCTGAGGGTTAACTTGTGTATTAAATCTCTACGGTCCAAATGTGCAGAGATGCACCTCTGCTCTCTCAGTATGAACAGCCCTTCTGCTCTGCCTCCTACAGCTTCTGCCTGATCTCATGTCAGAATTATTTAGCTGCACATTTCATGCCATAACAAAATTTAAATTTTGAAATGTGTCTCTCAGCATTCAGAGATTAGGCTTCAACAGCTGATCTGCATGCATAAGACGACATCACCCACAGAATGCAATGTGCACTACATTGCATAACTATTTCAAAATTCACAGTGTGTTTTCATTGCTGCAGCCATTCCACACCTCCATGTTTTCATGCAAACACTGACATCAGGGGTCATTCACAAATGATCAGAGGGCCACAGGTAATACTAATCCCTGGCGAATAGAAGTTTTAATACAGAGTAGGTAAATTCCACCAGCAGTAAGCTCTCAATCAAAACAGTAAGGAAAGATTACATGAAAGGTAGCAGGGAATCATGGGAGGGATTCCCTGCTGCTAAAGCCTCCACACTCCTCCAGTTAAACAGGGGATCTTGTGCTTTAAAACGACAGCCGATGGCAGAGAATGATCAAGGAAGCAGCAACATGAATGAGATACAGCAGGAGAACAGCAGTTTAACGTGATGATAAAATCGCCCTGTTATAAACCCCAAACATGGGCTCTCACTGAGACTCCATCTACCTTCAGATACTCCTGATTCATAAACCTCCTTAAGTCTAACCTGATGCTATTTGATTAACTAAATCCAAGATAGACTTCAAGTTCATCATATAACAACATGAAATATCTTTCATTTATGGCCCTTCATCCCTAACATCGTGTATTTGCATATAGTAACCTCCTATTTCCTCCTTTTTTCATTCCTCTCTGGTAACAGCCGCATGTTTCTCTCCCCAGATTGAGGACTTGAAGCTGAAGGTGGTGGACCTCGCCGGTGTGAAGAAACCCGCCCTGAAGAAAGTACGTATGTCTGCCGACACCATGCTGCAGGCTCTGCTGGGCTCCAAACACAAGGTGACCATGGACCTGAGGGCCAACCTGAAGCAGGTCAAGAAGGAGACCAAGGAGGAGGTGAGGATGCAGAGACGTACATTTGTGCTGTGACTGGACCATCAGGGTGACATTTCTCTTTTCTGGTCGGTTTTGGTCTTAAAGATGGGGGTCCATCTTATCATCTCCCACATTCCTGTTTGTTTGTTTACATTTATTGTTTACAGTGTTTGCATGTTTAGAGCGCTTTGTGCTCATTGGTCAACATTAGAGGTGCTGGATTTTTTTTTTCCCAAAATCCACACAAATTACCTAAAATTTAAAATAAACTACCTTAAAATTCCTGTGAGAATTCTTCAACATAGTTTGAAGTAGCTCATAAAAATATTCCAATAAAAACATCCTCAAAAAATTCCACGTAAATTCCTAAAATATTTTCAAATAAATTCCCCATAAATTTTCTTATCAAATTTCCAAAAATTATGATTACTTTTTTTTTTCGAAGTTTGCATTAAAATTGACAAAAGTTTCTATGAAAATGCCTGAAAAATTCAAAGAAATTGCTTGAAAATTTCCAGAAAAATGGCTGGAATTTTTTTGTATTTAAATGCCTTAAAGTTTCCTTTAAAAGGCGGATAATTTCCATGAATATGCCTGAGAATGTCCATAAAAATTCATGAATGTTTCCATAATAATTCACGAAATTTTCTATAAAAATGCCTGAAAGTTTCCATAAAAATGTCTGAATTTTTTAATGAAAACTCCAACATTTTTTTCTAAAATATGCATGAATTTTTCCATAAAAATACCTGAAAGTTTCCTTAAAAGACCCCTGAATGTTTCCAAATAAGGGCATGAAATTTTCCTTAAAAATGCATGAATGTTTCCATAAAAATGCCTGAAATTTTTCATAAAAAGGCCTGAAAGTTTCCTTTAAAATTCCAAAATGTTTCCTTTAAAATGACTAAAGTTTACTTACAAAATACCTAAATGTTTCCATAAAAATCCCTGAAAATTCCAATAAAAATTCCCCTTAAGTTTCCATAAAAATGCCTAAAAGTTTCCTTCAAAGACACCTGAATGTTTTCATATAAAGGCCTGAAATTTTCCTTAAAAATGCATGAATGTTTCCATAAAAATGCCTGAAATTTTTCATAAAATGTCCTGAAAGTTTCCTTTGAAATGTCTGATAATTTCCACTAATATGCCTGAGAACATCCATAAAAATTCCTGAAAGTTTCCTTAATAATTCCTAAATGTTTCCTTTAAAATGCCTGAAAGTTTCCTTACAAAATACCTGAATGTTTCCATAAAACCTCCTGAAATTTTCCTTAAGAATACCTGAATGTTTCCATAAAACGTCCTGAAATTTTCCTTAAAAATACCTGAATGTTTCCATTAAAAATTCCCTGTAAGCTTCCTTAAAAATACCTGAATGTTTCTATAAAATGTCCTGAAATTTTCCTTAAAACTGCATGAAAGTTTCATAAAAATGGCTGAAAGTTTCAATAAAAAATCCTCATAAATTTCCTACAAAAAATGCCTGGAAATTTCCCTGAAATGCTTTATTGTCACAAAATTTTCTCCCAGATATCAAGCCCATAATTTAAACTTCCTTGAACATTCTGGACAGTTATCTCAAACATGATTGTTTCTAGGAAAGCTGAGACGTGACGTCCTCATATTTACATGCAGGTTCTTTAAACCACACCTGTGCTGAAGCTTCTATTCGTTCTTAAACTGCCATTATTAGTCATGTGCTGATCAAATCTGTTATCCAGTGACGTGGGGACCCCTAGTGGCTGAAGCTCCTTTTCTCATAAGAATGTGTAGAGAGTTTATGAAACAGAGGGAGACTGCCAGTATCCACATTTCTGCCTGTTCTGACTTCACACCAGGACAGAAAGTGACCTTCAGTACTTCATTCTGTGTCTCCCTGTACTTTTATCTCCTGATAAACAGTCAGAAGGAAAAGAGCTGCTGAGAGAGCTCATTAAAGCAGACTGTTAACCCCTTCCTTCCTCTGTAATGTTAGTATTTGTGCATAAACGAGTCCATTCTGTCGTTCTCTGCAGTCCACAGAAGCCGTGGGAGACTGGCGTAAGAACATTGAGGACAAGGCCGACAGGAAGAAGATGTTCGAGACTTCCTAAAGGTTTACAGCGACGGCGAGGAGGACAGCGGGGGGGAGAGACGTCTCCGTCTGAGGTCTGAGTGACTAAAAGTTGCAGCGGGACGCGCAGGGACGAGGATTTAGACGCTTTTTTGCTGATTTTTTTGGCTGGTTTTTGTGACACGGTCGTCACCGAGGGAGACTGGACTGAAACAAACGTAAGGTCGACATGTACGCTAATTTAAAAAAAAAATCCAACCTTCACCTCATCACGTACAGCTTCTCATGGAGTTAGTAGAAATAAATGTTTTGGAATAATCAATAATTTGTTTGGTACATTTATATTTCGACCAGGTTGATACTTTATTCTCCAATCACAGCGCATCAAATCTACACGAAAAAGTCAGCTGCATATTAAGACAGAAAAGTACGGAAGCCTGAAGTGGACATGCATGCATACAGTTTGCAGGATCTTCCCCAGGAACATCTGGACTTATTTATGACTTGTTTTCCAGTAATAAGGAGGTATTTTCTTAAGAAAGCACAGCTGAAATGAGCTCATCATACTGAGAAAAAACAGCAAGATTCTGACGTAAATGTAAGACAAGATCTCAAGAAAGCAACTGAGTTTGACTTTATAAACAGCAGGACAGTAAATGTGTGGATGTATGTCCTCTACAGGCCTCCGTAGAGAGTCAAAACTTCCAAGAGGAAATTACAGATATGAATGTCTAACAAAAAGTTCTCTTCGTTTGGATAAATTAGACTTCAGAAAAAAGCTAAATAGGATTTTTTATGTTTGTGTATTTATTTTAAAGTCCATAGATCACACTGTCAGGACTACCAGAGGTTTTTAATGTTTATTTCTTTAAAAAAAAGTTATTTACGCACTTTATTAATCTGTGGAAACAGCTGATTTTGGAAGAGTGTCCTGAAACTTCACCTTCCAGTGTAGCAAAGGTATTAAAGACTCTTTGGATGTGTTAAAGGTTCAACAGTTTTTGCACCATTAAAGCAGCTGTCTACCTGAGATTCAGTTTCAGAGGGAAACAGCTGGCCTTGCTGCATTTCAACTTTATGATTAAGTCTGTCAGCTCAAACTCAAAGCTTTGCTGTTAAATAGGATTTATTTATATTTATGATTATTTTATTGGTGCACTCAGAATGCATGACCAACATCAGAAGGGAAAGAGCCGTAACATGGATTAAACATGACAACCTGAACATGTATGTGTTTGATTCAGACAGAAGAAGACGAGCCGTTCCCTCATGCTTTTAGCCTGAATGCTAAGCTACAAACAGCTTTTTGTTTTAAAGTTTAAAAAGGTCAGGGTAACCCCTCCAGAAAGTTTTCTGACTCAAAGTTTTCTCACGGTTGTCTTGAGAGTTGGAGGGTAAAATCTATGGAGGCCTGCAGGGAAATGTCAGGGTAAAGTCAGGCTGGTTGCATTCACACATGCAGCTCTCTGAGGGTGGATTCAGGACATTTCTAGGAGTGTGAACACAGATTTACTGGCAGACAATGATATGCAAGTGTCACTTTGACATCGACCTGTAGTGCTGCTATCCTACGATCCTCCAGAGAACAGAGAGTGTGGAGAATTTAGATGGGAAAATACCAAACCATGATTTAAACAAACCCACCAGCCTGGGTGTTTCAGAAAAGTTTTTTCCTCCTTCTTTTAGTCCACTTGTTCTCAAAAGTTTAGGCATCATTTCTTTACCACTACCTCCGTATCATGACCAAATTTGTAAAAATATTCACCCACTCAGATTTTTACCAGGCAAAAGCTGCAGTTTGGACCGTAAATAAAAAACAAAAAAACACGACTGAGGAAAGAGACAGGACAAAATGAACAAGCACGTACTTTATTTCACTCTTATCTTCCCAAAACACCCTGGAAATTTCTCCATGAGCGTCGTCATCTTGTGAAAACATGCTTTGTTATAAACCAGTGTTAATTTCGTAGACTCAAACTCTGATTAAAAATGTTTAACAGCCTTTTTTCCATGACAAAAACTAGACTAAGACTAACTGTTACAACCCGGCTCTGAGGCTGCAACATAAACGGGAGGCGAGGCGAGGTAGAAGCCGTTTAGCCAACAATTTATTTACAAACAGGCAGGAATATACCGACCAAATTCAGTTCCCAACACAACAAAGAAATAATCAGCAACCCCGTGAAACACGCTCCGCCGTGTGAGCCGTGAGGGAGATAGAGCCCAGCCACTGATCCAGGAGGCAGATTTAAAGGGGAGACTACACCGGGCCCAGGTGTAGCTCATTCTCCTGATGACGCTGACGCCGCTTTCCCCTGACCCTGCAACCAGAGAGCAAAAAGAAACCAGCAAACAGAAAAAGAGGAACGTCACAAACGTAAACAGATCTGCAATGACAAACTGACAAAAACTAGGCAAAGTTTAGTTTTCGTCCAGATGACTAAAACTAGTCATAAATGTAATGTAGTTTTCGCCGGACATCAAAAATCCATGATATTTCTCCACTGTGGGTAATTCTGTGAAAAAGGGTGCAGAGAACACACTACCATGATTTGCTCCCAGATTTAGATAAGAAAATAAACACTTGGACTAAAAGTAAGGACTAAAATGTGAGGACTTTTTACGGACTAAACTTGACTAAAATGTTTGGAGTTTTCTTCGAATAAAACTAAAAAGGATAAAAATGACTAAAATGTGACTGAAACTAAAAGACATTTCGTTGTCATCATCATTCAGAACAGAACTGATTTCAATAGTTTTCTCACTGACAGATATTTTGAAGGGTTACATTTCCAACTAAAGACTCCAAAGAGACTCCTGAACTCTGTCTAACAAGCAGAAAGTCTTTTTTTTTTTTCCAACATTTTGGTTCTAAACCTTCGCCTGTTGGAGGTCTAGAACTGAAGTTTTGTAAATAGACTTTTTTCAGTGTTTTTTGCAGATTACCCTCCAGTGCTTCAGTCTTATGAAACGCTTTGTGTGCAAAGAGTTTTTTTTCCGAGTGTTGTTCAGGGGTGTTACCATGGGCGTACTGATTACCCAGGCCCACAGAAGGGAGGGACCCTTGAGAAGCCTGCAATGAAAAGTGGGTTGTTATTTATTTATTCTAAGGCCCTGTCCACACAGAGACAAATTCAGGAGTATACACAAAAGTTTTTTGTCGTATCGGTGTTTCATCCACACGGAAACAGCGTTTTGGGTGACTCTAAATGATACTTTTTGAAAACGGGTCCCAGAGTGCATAAATCCTTAAATGACTACCATTTCGTCTCCGTTTGGACGGCTATCCGCATCTTTCTTGAAACGATTACATCACACATAGCGTAGCTCTCTTAAGACACCTGCGTGGATCCGACCAAAACAAACATGGCCAACTACAGGGTTGTGTTCGTGCTGCAGAAGCTACTGAGCTTATTATGGCTTTCACAGCAAAATCTATGCTCCTTTACCACCACCGCGAAACCCACAAACCAGATGTTCTTAAATCCAACACGGAGAACAACCAGAAGGGCAACTAGAAAAAAGGTTGGGGCAGTTTTCTGTGATCTTCTCCTCTCTTTTAATGCATTTCCGTGGCAGCGTCACAGCACCTCGTACAGGCTTGGCATATGCACTACAGCGTTTTCAGCCGTTTTCGGTGGTTCCGTGCTTACGCGGATATTTCCCGAAACGATCCCGTCTTTACAGAAAACTTTTTCAAAATGAAATGGCAATATATCGTTTTCGTCTCCGTGTGGACGGGGCCTAAGTAACTAGTGTCATTACTGAATCAAAAGTGACTAAATCTGTCAACAAACTGAGATTTGTATCAAATAGAGTAAAATAAAATACTGGGGGCCCCTTCTCTTCCCTTTGAAATCTCCAAATGGTGTAGTCCAGCACTGCGAAATAATGCAAGTACAATGAATTTGAGATATTTGTAAAAATGATGCAACATTTGTTGCTTGGCTAGCCGGTTAAGGGGGCCCTGTGTATGATTCTTTCTGGGGGGCCTAAATCCCCAGCTACGCCCCTGGGTGCTACTCCAGTACACCGCCTAACCTGCAGAAAAAGCATCCTCTTTTGAATCGTTTGCAAACGTTTGAGAAAAGGCAGAGGGTTTGACAAAAACTCGGAGTGTGATTGGATGAACGTTCTGTCTATCACATCTTTACGAGCCAATCAGAGCAACAAAACACGTGACGTAGCTGCGACCGAGGAGTAAACTCTGTAGAGAACTGCATAACGTGAACCATGGCGACTGTAGACCTGTCAGTACACAACCTTTGTCATTTCTAAAAAGAAAACAACTCACTGCTGTTCTTTCTTCTTTAAATTTCGTCAAGTTCTGATAAAACTGGTGCTTTAGCAGCATCCTCGCTAATCTCTTCCACCAGAACTGCGCCGGTCTCTTGTTGCTGCTTGTTTACGTCACGACTCCGCCGCGCCTGAAAGTACTGCCCCTCGTCGCTGATTGGTCCTGTCACTTTCTAACCGGGCCCAAGTGGTCAGATGGGAGCTTTGCAAGATGGATTCACCAGTGAAAAACAAGGAAACGGGCGTATCCATCTGCTTTGCAAGGTTACTACATCACAGTTTTAGCACAAACCAGCCTGAAGAGTTTTCCTGTAGAAAGAACGGATCGAGGAGTTTTCTTTACTCTGTCGTCTTCATGCTAACCATGAGATTCATATCCAGCTTATTCTCTTTATTTTCTCAAAACTTTTTCTTATAGAAGAAGACGGATAAATGCACAAATAATTATTGTATTTAATATTTTCATTCTTATTTTTTCATTACAAAAATTCCAAGTAAACTCCTGCATCCTGCACACGTTACAAAAAGTACTCACTTTTTTTTGCAGGTTAGAGTGTGCAGGAGTTTTCCTACTCTTTTGTTTTACAGATTGCATCCTTCTTGTGAAATATAAAGCTTCCAGTTTTTACTTTTACCTCGATGTGTGTGATTGCTATCATCCTGCAGACTTTCTGAGGAAGGAACTCTAAAATACTCATCTCCTGATAAGAAATATTCTCTTATAGGATATTTTTGTGGTTGATGCTTCTACAAACAATGAGCTGTTATACTAAACTCAAAAGCTAAAGCAGAAATATGTGAAAAAATGTCAGCACTGATGCTCAAATATTAAACTTTTAATGATGAAGATTAAACGGCTGCAGAAGGAAACCAATCCTCAAAGATTTCATCAATGTTTCAGAGACAAATGTGGTGCCAAAGTGACAAAGAAACATAAAAATAATGAGAGAAATTGAAGAAAACTGGGATCAAAAAGCATCAAAATGAAGATAAAATCAGAAAAACAAGATTGTAAATCTGTGTGAATGAAAGCGAGTCTACTAGCACGTAGATTTATGAAAATATTTTGGTTTTAAGTCATCAAAGGAGTCACTTTCATGATAACAAGATGTGATCTGCATAAAAGCTGTGAGAGGACTTCAAAAGTGACCTTAAAGCCTCCTAAAACAGAGACAGACTCGCAGAAGAGCAACTGAAAGACTTAAAGTTTTAGTTTAAAGGACCCCAAAGGTTTTTAAGGTCCCCCTTTCTCTTCTTTATGTGTTTTTTAAATTTAACTCCCACCCACACATGAATGTGGATCCTCAGAGGACTTGCAGCGGTCTCTCAGGGAGGGCGGTTTGCAGAGCAGGGCTGGGTCGGGTGTATTTCAGGAGCTCGCAGGCCCATTGGTCTACCGGGGAATCCATTTCCATAAAGAGGATCTGAGCATTTTGCTGAGACATCGAAACCCACCATATATACCGTATTTCATTTTTCTGTCTGTGGCTTTGGCAGTGTCTCCTTTTCTTCCACACAGTGTGTCTTGTCTTCGTCTTCCTCCTCTCCATAGGTGAGAAATCTGATTTTATCACATCTTTTAGCGCAGCCTCTCTGAGAGCAGCATCTTTGCTTTTGTCCCAGGAGAAAACAGGATTCAGAGCGAGCAGACAGTGTTTCTAAAAATCCTCTTTTAAAAGGAGGACAGCAGGGGTTTGTTTCTCCACCTCTGACCCATCCTGACATCCTGAACTCGCTTTCTACATGTTTGTTTCTGACATCTGACCTTCTCCTGACAGACTGACGATTTATGGGAGCCACTGCGGCGTGTTTTAGAGTCCTGTGGATGTTTGCTAGAAAGTCTTTAAACCTGTACTGTAATGCTTTCAATACCAAAGGGCTCTTATTTATCCTGGAGAGATCAAACATGACGCTTTAAGGGGTTAAAGTCAGAAAAATATCTTATCTCTGATGCTTTTTGACCCTTAAAATGTTTGGAGGTAGGAGGTTTGTGATTCAAAGAATAATTTATGACTTTAATTGACTTAATGAGGCTTCTTAATCTGGTGAATAGGGATCTGTCTGCTTTAGTTTCTGCAGGATTTGTTTCTTTAAATCTGCAGCATCGTTATATTTTATAACATTTGAATAAAAGCATCCTAATTTGTCAAACAGCGTGCAAACATTGAAATCTTTGACTGTAAAACTCCTGGATTCTCTAAACGTTTGAAGGAAGTCGCCTGAAAAAGTTTGTGGACCAATAGGAGATCACTCCTCCTGGTCTGGACTCATCGTTTCATTTCTAAATCTCTCTAAAGGCATCAGCCATGAACTTCATTTGATGATCCTCCTCTTGAGAATTTTTTGAATTCACCAGATCGGGTCGTAAACCGCCACGACGCGACATCCGATCCCGGCCGTCCCAGATTAGTTCAGTCGACGTCGCTGCTCTTCAGCTGTGGCCTCGGCTCACGTTACGGCGCAAACATTCCCCTCCGTCCGTCTCCATCAGAACATGCTGATCTCAGAGAAGCTCACACTGACAAGTACGGTGTTCAGCAGAGGTCAAAAATACCCTAAATGCTTCCAGAGTGGTATTAATGTGTTTCCTCACACAGGTGGTGAACCGCAAAAAACGCCAAGATGTCTGAGTAAGTCTGAGCCGCTCCTGCTCTGTTCAAAATCTCCACATTTAGCCTCCAACAAGCACACAGTCTCTAATTTATAAAAATTAGAACTTTATTTTGGTGAAAAATGTGTGTGTGTGTGTGTGTGTGTGTGTGTGTGGGCCTGAAATTAGGTCTAACCTGAGGAACTGAAAAACTCATTTCAACTGTATGTTAAGATTTAAAAAGTAAAAATGAGAAGTTTAAAGGATAGAAATCTGAGATATATGATTTTTAAATTGTAAATTGTGAGTCTGAAAGATCAAAATATGAGATTAAACATCAAAGTTAGGAGTCAGGAGTCTCAACAGGTGGGACAAATTCAAACTCTTTGGTTCAAAAGGAAAAAAAACATGATTTAAAACTTACAATTGTGAATTTTTAAAGTAAAATTCTGAAATAAAATGTCCAAATAATGCTTTAAGACAGGAAAAAAATGTGAGATAAATTCAAAATAATGAGTTTTAAAGTTCAAAATATGAGATTAAATTCAAAGAAATAGTTTTAAAAGGTCAAAATGAGAGTTGAAATTCAAAAATCGTAAGTTCAAAAGGTCAACATATGACTTAAAACTTGGAATTGTGAATCCTACAGGCCAAATTATAAAATAAAAAGTCAAAATAATACATTTTTAAGAAATAAATGTGAGATAAAATTCAAAATGATAACTTTTAATGATCAAAATATGAGGTCAAATTTGAGCTCATGAGTCTAAAAGCTCAAAATAGGAGTTGAAATGGTCGGATCAGGAGATAAAGTACAAAATAATTCATTTTAAAGGTCAAAATTGTGACTCTTACAGGTCAAATGATAAAATTAAAAGTCTAAATTATTTGTTTGAAATGAAAAAAGTGAGATAAAATTGAAAATATTGAGTTTTAATGGTCAAAATGTGATATAAAATATGAGATCATGAGTCTTTAATCTGTAAACATGGGATTAAAAGTCAAAGTTAGGAGCTGAAAAGGTCAAAAAGTGAGATCAAATTCAAGATAATGAGGTTTAATGGTGAAAATGTAACTTAAAACTTAAAACTGTGACTCTTAAAGGTCAAATTATGAAATAAAATGTCTGAATAATTGGTTTAAATTGTAAAAAATGTGAGATAAAATTCTAAATAATAAGTTAAAATTTGAGATCAAAAATATAAAGGCTCAACATATGGGATTAAGCGTAGAAGCAAGGAGTTGAAAAGGTCAAATTGTGAGATAAAGTTCAAAATAATTCATTTTAAAGGTCAAAATTGTGACTCTTACAGGTCAAGTAATAAAGTAAGAAGTCTAAATCATAAGTTTAAGTCCCAAATGTGAGATGAAAAATTGAAAATATAAAATGACACACACATTCCTGACTTCATCTCATTATTTTTACTCCTTAGTTTTTTAGTTTTTGTGACTTAAAGATATTTAAATCATCACGGTAAGGCTTAGATTTTTATTCTGGAGGAAAGCTGCAGATCTTGCACCGATGGGCCGGTTATGATAGAAACATGATTTGATGCTGAACTGTGCCACGGCCACATTTGGCCCCAGGGCCATAGTTTTGACACTGCTGCTTTAAACAGACTAAATTCAAACTTAGCTTCCAAACAGACACACTTATCTTACTAACTTCCTCCCAAACAGGAAAAAGATGACTTCCAGCCGCAGGCATCACCTGAAGGTAAACAACCACAAATGAAGACATTTTTAACTCTTCTGGTAGAAATGTAGAGCTGTGGAGGAGTCTGTTGGTAACTGTCTGTGGTAACGGCACATTTATCAGGCTCAGCAGCTCTTTATCTCAACATGAACCTGTAAAAACACTTCTGTGGTTTCATCCTCACCTCCTAAAACAGCTGCTTCATGAGGGGAAATGTGCACCTGCTAGGGACTATTT
This sequence comes from Cheilinus undulatus, assembly GCF_018320785.1. NCBI lineage: Eukaryota > Metazoa > Chordata > Actinopteri > Labriformes > Labridae > Cheilinus > Cheilinus undulatus. The sequence continues at coordinate 3,613,982 of NC_054873.1, read as the reverse complement.
CCAGCAGCGGATGAATCCACAGTCATCTGTTTTGAATGCCTTATCACTGAGTTTCAAATCCAAGCATGCCTGATGATCACAGTGTGGAGTTTTCTCAGCTCATGTTTTATAATTGTCTATCCTGCAGAGCCTGATCCTTCAGATCGCTCTGAACTGGCTCGAACAGGAGAAGAAGGATCTGGTCGCAGCTAAGGAGGCCTACATGGCTGAGAACTGTCCCAGTCCAGACATGAGCGGAGACCAGAATGCTCTTATGGTGAGAGACGAGGAAAAAAAGAGCTAAAAATGCTTAAAAATGTCAGAAAAACTGCAGCTGTGTGAGGAGAGAGAAGACATGGTTCTACGTGGAGGACGTCAGTTTCACATTTTGGCTTAGAATAACTGAAAAAAGCATCTCTTTGTCCCTGTTTGGCGTCTTATTTGAAGCCCTTTGGATCGTCCTGTTGCTCCATAAACTTGCCTTTAGCAGCTGAGTTTGTGTGTTTGTGCATCCACAGGAAACCTGCAAGAAGCTCCATGCCCTCATCGACAAGATCGATGAGGACAGGTACGACGTTGAGGCCAAAGTGCAGAAGGCCGACAAAGAGGTAAACGCCCGCCGACAGGCTCAGGACTGAAGGAGCTTTCTGACAGGAAACTAAAGTTTGTCCCTCTCACAGATTGAAGACCTGAAGATCAAGGTGGTCGACCTTGCTGGCGTGAAGAAGCCCGCCCTGAAGAAGGTGCGTATGTCTGCTGACACCATGCTGAAGGCTCTGCTGGGCTCCAAACACACAGTCAACATGGACCTGAGGGCCAACCTGAAGCAGGTCAAGAAGGAGACCAAGGAGGAGGTGAGGACAGCAGAGTTATACTGGTATCTTCTAGCCCTGGTCTGGTTTTATTTCCTTTATTTTGTCCTCTGGGAGGTTTTTGGACTATTTCCTGTTTTTGTTTACCAAAAAATGCTGGCAAACTTGTGCAGTTTAGACCGTCTGCAGGATTTAGACTACACTTTTTAATGAACTTACGAGACAGATGTAGTTTTTCCACATTTCTGATTTTATTAAATTACATTTATTTAACCAGGAAAAGCTCACTGAGAACAAGAGTCTCATTTACAAGAGTGTCCTAGCCAAAACAGGCAGCAGCAAAATTAGCAGAGTTACAGACATGAAACATAAAACTACTAAAAACAGATCAGCCAATCCTCACAGAGCAGAAAGTCATCAATAACACATCTACAACCTGATGCATCTTCCTCCAAAGCCTTTAATCTACTTTTTAAGGAGACAAGCTCCCCAAGACATTCTCCTGCAGAAGATTCCAGGCTGCAGGAGCAAGGCACACCATCCCATATCAATGCAAAATTACATCTTTCAATGCTACACTATTTGGGGACAACTGAATTACACAAAAACGTGCTAAAATGTAAATTTCTGCAGCGTGCATTTCAGCCAGACCATCCTCACTCACAGATGTTGATTGTGCAATCTGTTGTAGCAAAGCCAAAACTTCCTGTACCTACTATAAGCCGTTTTTACACCAAATTATCCAAAAAACTTGCACATAACAAAGGTGCAGTAAGAAATACAGAAAATGTTCGTTTTGTCAGAGATTTTTACATTTTTTATTGTCATAGCAATCATGCATGGTTCTACGAATTTCCAAGGCACACCTCGACTTTACTCAAGGCACACCGGTGTGCCTCTCCACATCATTAAAGAATCGATTTGAGGACTTGTGTTTGTTATGAACCTCCATGGTAAACAGTATCTAAAGATTTAAGGCTTAGAGAAAATGCATGCATGTATAAAATATCACCATTATCAATCAGAGTGGCAGAAACAAGTCTCTACTTTGCAGCAAAAGAAAACCAAAGCTTAATTCTGAAGTAGAGCCAAGATGTGATTTAGCTTCTGATACTGTTATTCAGTGTTAATTTTGTTGACTAAAACTATGACAACAACTGTTCATCGACAGCCTTTTTTTCATGATAAAAACTAGACCAAGACTAACAAAAATAGATCTGTGATGACTAAAACTGACAAAAACGTAGTTTAGTTTTCATCCAGATGACTAAAACTAGACTAAAAGGTTATGTAATTTTTGTCGAACATTCAAAATCTGTGATATTTCTCCACTGTGGGTGAATCTGTCTAAATGCAATGCATCTGTATCTATTCTGCCTCTCAGCTGTAGAAAGCAGGGACCCCAGGTTTAGCAGAGTGCAGAGAACACACTACCATGATTTGGTACCAGATTCAGGCAGGAAGAGGAAAAGGAAAGACTAAAATGTGAGGACTTTTTATGGACGAAAACTAGACTCAAATGCTTTTGAGTTTTCGTTGACTAAAACCAAAAAGAACAGAAATTACTAAAATGTGACTGAAACTAAAAGACATTTCATTTGAAGATTAAAACTAAAACTAAAATTAAAAATAGCTGCCAAAATTAACACTGCTGTCATTACTTGAATAATTGGTTTTATTATCAGAAAAAGTAGTATCAAAGAAGTATCTGGAGTATTAACAACCTAATTTAAGTTTTAAATGTAAAAGTTGACAAGAGTTTATAAAGAAACATCGATTTTTCATCTTAATCATTCCCTGAACATCAGACATTTTTACTTCAGTTGTTATCCAAAGTTTTAGTTTCATTCTAAAATGAGCAAAGATAATTAATGATCAATATGAATATTTAATATCAACAAATCTAATGTTGATCAACGCTTCAATATCAGCCCAGAATCACAGCATTTCAATAAAACTCATTCAAATCTTTAAAGTCCACTTTTAATCAGACTAACACAATAAATTAGGTTTTTCTATGCGCATGGAAGTTTATTGGGGGTTTTAAAGAAGTTTTATGTGTTGATGAGTATTTATTTGATTTTCCAAATATAACACAACATTAGAAGGTAAATATAAAACAACATAAGCCATGTTGAGTTGATGTAAAAATGAATATTTATACATTCCGCTGCAGACAGCACAATTTTCAAACCGAAAAGCTCAAATCTAAGCCAGTGTTTATTAATTTCAATTAATTAATGCATGTAATGGGTATCTGCAAGCAAAAATTAATGACAAATTTTAGTTTCTGCAGTTTTCCAAGAATTCTGGGGTTTAGATCCCGGACGAGCCCTCAACTGTTCTGAATAACGGAGGAAACATGGATTTACTGCAAAAGTACAATGAATTTATTCAGAGGAAATATTGTCAACCACAGATGAAAACACATCATTAGATTGAGTTTCTATAGTCTCTCAAGAGTTTCAAATCCCAGACAAGGTCCCAACTTTTCACAGATAATAGAGGAAACATGGTTTTACTGCAAAAGTAGGATGAAATTATCTATAACTACAAATTAGACACATACACTTCCTCAGGTTTTAGTTCCCCCAGTGGCAAAAGAGGTTCAAATCCCGGACTAGCCTCCAATTTGCCATAAAAAATGGGGCAAACAGGGAGTTACTGTTAAAATATAATTCATTTATTTACAGGGGTTATTTAAAACCACAAATGAGATTAAAAAAAAAAAAAAAAAAAAAAAATTCCTTAGTTTCTTCAGAGATTTTTGTCTTGGAGGAGCCCCCAATGTGTCACAGATAATGGAGGGAATGTTGTGACAGCAAAAGAGTGATGAAATTATTTACAGGACATACGTTTAACTACACAACAGTCAAATACACTTCTTTAGTTTTGAGTTTCTGCACTTACCAAAGAGGTTCGAATCCCTGACCAGCCCCCAACTTTTCATGAATAACAGGAAACAGGGACTTGCTGCAAAAGTATGATGAATATGAATTAATTTACAGGATTTTTTAAAACTACATATTAGATGTAAAGCTTACCTAGATTTGAGTTTCTTGAGAGTTACATCCTGAATGAACCCCCAAATTTTTACCGACAATGCAGGAAACATGGGTTTATTGCAAAAGTGTAATGAAATAATTTACAGTAGATACTTTAAATGACCAATTATTTAAATACACTTCTTTAGATTTGACTTTATGCAGTGTCTCATGAGGCCACAGGTCCAAATCCCGGATGAGCCCCAAATTATTCACAGATAATGGCAGAAACATTTAGTTTAAAGAAAAAAAGCAAAAGCAAAGTGCATATTTTTGCAGGAGATGTTTTAAAACCACATAGTTAATTAATACACTCCATTAGATTTGAGTTTTTGCCATGTCCACGGAAATCCTGGGTTGAAATCCCAGACGAGCCCCCAACTAATCACACAAATATATGAATAGAATTGTATTAAAGCGGAAATAGTCACATGAACAAACACTGCAAGCTTGTGAGTTATCAAACAAAAGTACAAAAAGGTTGATTTTGGGTAAGTGGGGAGCAGTGGGGCCTGCTTTTGTGGTTTAGGAATATTGGACCCAGGTTTACTCAATTTATGAGGGATTGATTACACAACGAGCAAACTTGCAACCATCAGGCTCATCAGAGAGAGTTTTAATTGAAGTCGAAGCAGAAGTTTGCATGTGCAAAATTAAGATACAAGTTGAATTAAAAAGTGAGGAAAAAGTGTCTTTAGATTCTCAGATATAAAGAAAAGTCGAAGTTTCTTCTCTGTGTATATGAAGAATTGTCTCCCTCGCATATCTGACGTGGTCTTTCTGTTCTTTTCTCGTGTGCAGCCAACAGAAGCCGTTGGCGACTGGCGTAAGAACATTGAAGACAAAGCCGACAGGAAGAAGATGTTCGAGTCATCTTAAACACGCCGCTGCTTTTTGTCTCTGTTTGTATGAACTCCACGTGTCTCTTATGTGTTGGTTTGAACGGGGCGGTTGTGTTTACAGCAGCAGGTTGGCGTTTCTGAGAGGAGTCGCTCTGTTTGAGGATTTTATTTCATTTCTTTAGTTTTTTTTTTGTTTTTGTTGGACAGAGGAGGAGGAGTGTGGAGGGTTTCTGCAGGTTCACACACCGACACACAACACCAAGTCTTAAAACTCCACACATTTAGAAAACATTCACACCCGACTGAACCATCATGTTGAACACAAACAATAAAGTCAAATGTGGAAGAAAATGAAACCAGATTAGGTCTCTGTGTCTTTATTTGCCTCCTTTCTGTTAGCAATGCTGCAGCTAAAGTTTCAGAGATAATAAAAACAGATCTTTGTTGTATAAAATATTCTGATCACTTCACCTTTTATTCCAAAATAAGGCCTTTATTATGTTTTTATTCACCATTCAACATTCTGTCAGCACTAGTCCTATTAAGAATTATTTTAATGTATTTCCCATATTTTTTATCTGTTTTAATCCAGTTTTATTAAGTAAACACTTTCTCTGTAAATTTAGCAAGAATTAAAATCACTTTTAGAGATTCTTTCAGGAAAGAGAAAGACTGACAATGCTGAGATTGTTTCATCCAGACATGTTTGAACAATATTCAGTTTTTACTTAGTAATCACAATAGTCTGTACATTTGAAATATGCTGTTTTGTTTGCTGTTCTTTAAAATTTTTGCACTATTAAAAAAAAAAAATAAGACTTTTAATCGGACTAAGACTGAGAAACATAACTGCTATGTCACATCATAGATGTAAAGAGGCCATCTTAAAACACTTTTTGTCAATATCTTGACTCTTACATTAGAAAGTCAATTATAAGAAAAAATCAGTGCCATATTAAATGTTTTTAGGGTGAATCTGAGTGCATTTGTCCTAAAGAGCTAACCATCTCCTCTGTTAGAGGCTCGTTTATTATTTAGTTTTACAGGCTCTCGTTGATGCAGGGATCAGTGTTTCCTAAAGTGGGGCCCCTGTCCCCTCCTTACATCCACCCCAACAAAGCACACAAGAATGTGGGGCAGTGATTGTTGAATTGTTTAGAAATTCACTGATGTTCAGTATTTTCATACGTAAAAGGAGCATAAGTGAGCCGTAACACTGTTAACCTGCTGAGGACATTTTTTGTTTCCTTTTTGATAATTATGACTATTCCAGTGCTAACAACATGCATTTAGGTGGACATGTTTTTTCAATAGAATTTTGACATTTTATTACAAGAACCTGTAATGGGTCAATAATCAGCTCTGTTGACTTTTTATACACAATCAGTCTGTTGGTGACCAAAAATGTCCCATTGAAACCCATTAAAAACACATTCTTGATCCTGCAGCCATTGCAGCAATAAACATGCATTTATGGTATCAGGCTGTCATTTTGAAGTCATTGCTTCAAATTTGCAGTTTTTCCTGTTCATCATCAAATGTCAGCCATTTTTCTACATTTTGCATGAGCTCTATTAAAATAAAAAAGAGTAATTGGACCACAGCTGTTTTGTTTTTTTTAATAATAAAACAAAAGATAACACATTAGAAACCATCGGACCAACTCCAACATTAGCCACTTCCTGTTATCTTTTACCTTTTAAATCACTGATATGGTTGAAGAGGCCTGGAATAAAACTTAAACCCACTATATATATAAATAAAATATTCCTGCTAGAGGGAAATCAAACTGGGCTTAATTATGCTTGGAAGTTTTCAGAACCACCAGATTTATATGACAGAAATCCTGCAAGACAACACTTTGACATGACTGAGTTCCCCACCCTGAGTGTGATGTCACAGGAAAATGGCCGCCATGGGAGTACGGACCATTGCATAGATGGTGGTTAACATTAGCCTGGGACTGTTCCTATGCAAATGAATCCAGTCTGATTTTTAGCCATATTGTCATAAGTATCCAAGTGAGGTGTCTATGGCAACCTGGAATGATGACTGTCGGCTAGTAATGAAGACAATACATGCCGTCATAATATGAAGTGATGGACATGCAAATTATGATATATTAGAATATCATTTAAATGTAAAAATGACTAGAGATAAGTGTAGAAAAAGGGTACATATATATAGTTTGATTTTGTTTTTGACGTTAAGCACTTTTGCTGGTTTTGTCTTTATTTGTTGAGACGGGGCTGACTCTGTTGTCCATTTAAAGAAAAAACTTACGCTGCAATAAAATGTGAATATTAGGAGTATCATGGAGGACATCTGGTAAGCAGTGTTAAACTGTACTTGGGAGTGGCGAGCAGTGAAAAGGAGGACATAGTGTGTTATGTTTAAAATGAGTAGAGATGGAGAAGCTGGGATTGGGCGAGGTAGAGGTCACCCTGATAGGTATATTTCAGCTTTCAGGTGAGCCCCCAATTTGTCCTGAATAACAGAGGAAACATGGAGTTACTGCAACAATATAATAAATGTATTCACAGGATTTATCTTAAACCACTATGTAGATGAAACAGTTTTGCTGGATTTGAGCTTCTGCAGTCTTTCAAGAGATTTACATCCTGGACAAGCCCCCAATTTTTCTCAGTAATAGAGCAAACATGGTGTTACTGCAAAGCTGTGATGAATTTATTGCCAGGAGATATTTTAAACTACAAATTAGACAAATAGGCTACACTTCTTTAGATTTAAGTCACTGCACTGACCAAAGAGGTTCAAATCCTGGACTAGCCCCCAATTTTCCATGAAAAACAGAGGAAACAAAGATACTATTAAGTGTAATGCATTATTTACAGGGGTTATTCACAACTACATAATAGTTAACTTTCAATAAAGGCAGAGACCTCAGCTAACAACAGATTGGACTGAGATGAACTGCTCTGTGATTTTAGATTGTAGTATTAGAGGGGCGGGGTCATTCCCTACTGTGGGCTCGTGACATCACCAGTCCACACATTGGCCCCGCCCACATGAAACCAGCCAGGAAAGAGGTGAAAAACTTTCTAACAGTCCAAATCCAGAATTCAGTCACACGTAGATCTCAGTGTTTTCACGTTTACAGCAACCAGATTCCAACATTTCTAGAGTGTTAAGACACAAAATTTGGATTTCACTTTACAGGGTCTTCAAATGTAAAAACTACAATAGTATTTAACTTTGACAGAACCTGCCCATTTGATGATAAATATCAGGAAAGTTTCAGAAACTTCTGTCTAATATCTAAGAAACAGATCGGAGATGAGGCCTAATATTTTAAGATGTTTAATAGTATGTACTTTTAATCAGAAAATCAGAGTTTGAAGGTTTTTGTCTGCACCTCTAACCCTCAGAGATCTTTGTTATGACGCTAACGTCTCTGTAAGAGTGACAGGAGTTGATCCAAAAGTTCCTGATCTTCTTTAGTGACTGGCCTCTCTGCTGTTTACAGAAACACCCCCCCTTCACGGAAACAAACACTCATGCCCTCACACTCCTTGTATGGTGCCCTGACTCCGGCTCTAACGGGGGCCCCGGGGCTCCGGGGGGGTCTCTTAAGTTTCCTAAGCAGCTAACTTTATCCTCTCAGGGCTCGGGGGGAATGTGAGAAGATGCCTTGGAGATAAATCCGGATCGTGTGACTTCACCAAGACAGCCTTTAAAAAAAACAGGGCTTCTCTGAGTCACCGTTCTGCTGCTGAGGTAGAGCAGAGGGTGGAACTGCAGGAGAATGCACGGCCCTTTAACTACGTAGTTTTTATTCTGATAAGTAGATATTTAGGACTAAAAACATGCTCAAAATGGACAAACATACTGGCAGAGAGCCCCAAAACCCCAGAGAGTGGACCGTTTGTGATTTATTCATGATGTTGAGGCACGAGTGTGTGAGCAGAAGAGTTGGTGTTAGCATCCTGGCTAATGGTTCCCTCGTTTTGGAGCTGATTAGGTTGTCAGGCTATTATTGGGTTCTAACATTCAAATTATTTATTAATGCCACTTTTGAACTCTTTTTATAATCATTGTATCTGCATATTTTTTCCATTTTTTCTCCACTAAAACCAATTTTGCCTCTTTAACTGATTTTCCTCCACTTTTAACTGATACTTGCAACATTTAACCCCTTTATACTACCTGAGCCACCAATTTTTAACCTTTTTTTGCCACTTTTTAACCTCTTTCTCCCATTGTATACCCATTGTCTCCCTTTTTTGCCTCTAGTAAACAATATTTGCCACTTTTCCCACTTTTAACCTATTCCTTAACCCAATTTTAATCAATTTTGAACGTACCGCGCCATGTTGTCTCGAAGTGACTGGTCACATGACACCGTACGTCACGTCCCGTGACTTGTAAATGCGGAAAAAGTGTTTCCATTGCACTTTTGCGATTAAGGCCTGAAAAACCTCCTCATGAAAGCGTAAAAACTTTTTAGTGATATTTTAGGGTTTTTTCGAAAAATTAAGGTGTTTCCATTACCAGTTTTTTGTTGTGCTATTTAGATTTTGCACATTTCCAAGTGTAATGGAAACCTAGCTAGAGTCTCGCTAGAGATTTTATGAGAATTATGAGGCTCATGCCCAAAACTCCCTTTAATGGAAACACATCCAAAGTCCAAATTTAAGAAATATCGCTTTTATTTTGTGAAAAATGCAGCAACTGAGAATCCAGGAACCATGGAGCGTATTATTATCTAATAACGGGTCAAGTCTGGGCGTTATCCTCCGTTAGGTTTCTTCTGTTGGAGCCAATTTCCTGCAGTCACCATATTGAAAACCCGTCTCAGGCCTTGTTTATTTTTTTCTATTAACAATATGTTTTTGTATTTGGACATCAGGTGACTACACTTTAGTCCATGCATCATCAACCGGCCTGATATCAGACCTCCTTTACCTGCTTCTTCTGCAAACATTGATCATCTCTGTGCCTCTCTTACTGTGGCTCTGTATCTCTACATGCTCTTAGCAGCTATTAAGAAAGAATGGCGGCAAATCAGGCACAAGTTCAGAGTGGGAAAGGCAGAGCGGCACTCACAGTATCTGAGTGGTGTGTGGTTGGGCATCTGTCTGATACAGGAGCAGCAGCTGTGCTTCTACATGTACCTGACGTGCTTTCCAGGGCCTTATCCAGCTCACCACAAACTGGGTGCCCAGGACCTGAACCAGACGGCTTCATGCATCATGGAGGGGACAGCCTGGAGAGCTGGGCCTGGAGGATGACCATCAGGAGGCCAGAGAAATACAGGATTAAGGCTGACCATACCTGACCTGACTGCCTGTTGAGGTGCTTCATGACACAAAGTTTGCAATGAACTCTGGGTAAGTCTGATAGTAAAGTTTGCACACGAGCAGAGTCACAGAGAGTGTAATCATTGAAAAGTTCATGACAGAGCTCTCAAAAACTCAATGGTTCACAGTAGGACAGATCTAAACACTCCTAAATTTATCCAGAACGTTCCTCTGAGTCTGTGACTGGAGGTTAGATTCAGTCAGAGGAGCTGCAGGCGGGCACAGAGGTCAAAGGTCAGAGCTTCCCCCTTTGACCAACTTGACTCTGAAAACTGACACAGGTTAAATTTATCAGCTGGAAGATGATATTCTGACAGAGGTCGGTTTGAATCGTGTAAAAATAAGCAGAATAAAGACAGGTGAATATTCTGCTTTAGGAACACAACCTCAACATGTGTACAGATTTATTTAGCAATTACTGGAAATATTTCTAGCAAAGTCTCCTCTCTTCTAACTTTGGAAATATGGGCACAGCTGTGACTAAATCAGAGCCTGTCTTTCACCAGCAACACGCAAATCTCTGACCAAATCCATTTTACTGCAAGCCGACTAAACTGACATTAGAATTTAAAATATAATAGAGTTTGTCTCTTTTTCCTTCTGGTCCCTGCTGCTGGTACTGATTTATTTCTCTGTGTTTGTGACTTTAGTGTAAAAACATATTCTGAGTGATTTAATAGCACAAAAAAGAAAAGTGTGAAAAGGCATCAAAAGTGGGGCATCTGTGGGAAAAAGGTGAGATCTTTGAATTTTTTTTCTTTTTTTTTTTGCCTAAAGAGGAAAAAAATTGGACCCAAATGATCACAGAATAAACTAAAACTGATTTTAGATTTCCTCTTGTTAAAATCAGACTAAATAACCAATAAGAAATAAGCTTTCAAATAAGAAAAAAATAACATTTTTTTGTATAAGGTGTTCCATTGGTTTTTCCCAAAGTCCAGTTTGATCAGAGGTGGTCTGTCTGCCTCTGTGTGTTTGAATACATTATCTGATTATTTGCATATTTAAATCCAATCAAAAAGAAGCAGCCGTTCAGATCTAATCTGGAGCTTTTCAGGGCAGAAAATTCTGGGATAAGAAGGGAGTCATAGAAATGCCGAACACGGAGAGGCCGTGACTCAGCCGTGTCATTTTTTCCTGCAGGAGGAGGCAACACAGACGCTCGTTATGGGTGAGTCAGATCAGCTGCTCAGAGTCTCCCTGATGATGCGGATGAGGTTTTAGTCAGTAGGGGGCGTGTTTGCTCTGTTTTCAGGCTCTGAGCGGACACTCAGGTTGAGTTTCACATGAACACAAACCGTCTGCAGACAGAAGGAGCTCTGTGACTTTATGCTGTGATTTTCTGTAAGAAGCCTGCATGCATCTTTGCAGACAAGAAAACTGAGTTTTCTGGGGAAGAGAATAGTTTTTGCATGGGTGGCTCTTTTTTTTGTTTTTTTGTTTTAAACCCTCTATGGTGTGCAATATGATGCCAGGTGGAAGAAAATATTTGTGGTGGTTTTTTTTGTTTGTTTTGTTTTTGTCATAAAATAGACTAAATAAACATAATCTAAGAAAAAAAATATTATTATTATTATTTTTTTTGAAGGGTCCTTTTGGGGGCGCGTTGCCTAAAGGCAACACTGCACCTTTATGGAATGGAATGAACAAGAAAAAACATGATTTAAAATTTAAACAAAAAGTTTTTTTTTAAAGCTTATTGGAATTGCAATTCATGTTATTTGAACTTTAATGATGAAAATAATTATTTTTAATATCTACCTTACTATATTCTGGTAATATTCGTTGCTGTACATTTACCCTCACTGTCCTCATCCTGACCCACATCACTTTTCACTTTCCTCATCCTCATTGTAATCAGTCTCACTGTCCTTGTCCTTGTTTTTATTTTTCAGTAATCACAGATTTATACCGAAATGCACAATACCAAAAGGTAATGGTATCATTGTGAATCCATAATGGTGCAGTGTTTCCTCAAGGCAGCATGTATATTTTATCAGATTTCAATTATTTGTTCATCAAAAATGCAACATTTAACTACTGGAAATTAAACTTTAATCACCAATAATTATGTACACATTTTTTTCCAGCCTCAGAAATATCTGGAAAATCTATTTTCTTGCTGTTCTTTTGCAGCGCAATGGCCGAGCTGTTTTGTTTGAGAATGTCTGCACAAAAAGTGTTCGAGATGGCATCCAGAGCGTCATATGACAAGTCAAAACACTTTTACAGGTTACTTAAAGTCCTGTCATTTTTTAAAAAGTATTCGATCATACTTGGGAATGTATTATGTGAGTGCACAAGGCCAAAAAGTGGTATGTTGCCTACAGGCAACACTGCACCATAGAGGGTTACAGATTTATTTTTGGGCATTTATTTGATAGATGAGGACAGAGGATAGAGTCAGAAACAGGGATGAGAGCAGGGGACAGACATGCGGTAAAGGGCCTTAGGCCGGATTCGAACCCAGGCCCCACATACATGGGGCGCACCTCTAACCACTAGGTCACCTGTCCCCCCTGGTGGCAGGGAGACACAAAATAGTTTAGCTGCATGTTTTGACTGTTTTCAGATTAAATTTTGAATTTCATTTGGACATCAAATTCCCAAAGTCTAGAGGAAGACCAGAGAGGCACAGAAGTCACAGGTCTTGAAGTCCAGTGTTTCCAGTCTCCACAGTCAGTGATGGTTTGAGGTCCATGTCCTCTGCTGATAGTGGTCTGATCTTTCTCAAGTCAGGAGATTTTAGAGCCCTTCATGCTTCCATCTGCTGAGAAGCTTTAGGAGGTACTGATGCTTCATAATGTCCCAGCAGGACCACAGACTGATCGCCCCCATGCCACACTGTAGACATGCAGGAATTCATGCAAATGGAGCTGCAACCAAGTACTGAGTACATGAATGCACAAAATCTTCCAGAAGGTCAGTATCTCGGTATCATAAATACTCTTTTAGGACTGGTGTTTTGTGATATTTTAATATTTTGAGATGGTGGATGCTTGTAATCATCGAGATTAAACAGAAAAATACAGCCTTTACATCAGAAGCACTCCAAGACTGTAGGGGGCGCTCAGTGACGAAGTGTGTTAAAGAGAGCAAGACAGGTCAGTGCACACCTGTTGCCTTTGTTGGCCACCTATGATTTCTTACTTTGAATTTTGCCCGCTTGTATCTGTGATATCGTTTTGTTGGTCTGTATCAGGAGCTCATGGCCACAGGTGAGGACTGGAACAAAAACTGACTGCACAATTGAGAGCTTTGCCATCCAGCCCAGCTCCCTCTTTACAACCAAACTTCAAAAATCCCAGAATATTCCCATGGTGGTTTCAGCTGGTCTCAATTAAAAACAACAGAAAAAGAGTCAGTTGGATGAAACCACAGTTTCTTCAATTTCTTTTGATTGTTTTTCCAGTAGTAGTAAAGTGTTGTTCTTAATGTAAATCAGATGCTTAAATGAAGTCTGAATGGATTAGAAAGATGCAGATTTCCTCGTGCAGGTCTACACCCTCCTCTAGGTTCGTTTTCCTGCCTCCTCTGTTAAACTAAAAACTCCAATCAGATTTGATGTCTCTTTAATTTCCAAAGTGGTGAGAATGGCTCGGCTCATTTTCCATCTCCTCACTCTGCTGAACCCGTTTGAAATCTCTTCTCCGTCATCGTGTCATCTCCCTGCAGACCGTAACCCGAGCCGGTCCTAATAACTGACCCGGGCTGTAAACTCATCCAGCCGTGCTGCGTCCAGCCGGCCGGAGGTCGTTGTAAAAGTTCAAGGAGTGTCGTTCCATTTAGCGGCCACTCAAACCCTCATTAACTCTCTCCTGTTTGCTCCGAGGGACGCTTGGTTTCACTTTCAGCGTAAACGGGGAGGCTGGTGAGCGTCTAAGCCTCTCTGCACACTGAGATTTCTCATCTATCCATATGAAAAGTGATTCTTCTAACATCCCAGGCTGTTCAACTCAGTCATCCATGTGTGTTTTCTGCAGGATTTCCATCAGCTAGTGAGCAGACAACATCGGCTTTATCTGATCTAAAACAGCTCTGTCTCCTTCAACACAACGGCACATGGAGGATTAGTCCTGCAGGTTCTAGAATACTCTAAGAAAAACCTTTTACATTTGTTGACACTTAAGTCAGAAGTGTGAAAAACCTACATGTCATAAAAGACAATCCTCTCCATTATTAAAAGGATCACTAGTACCCAGAAGTGGCAGAGTTTGAATAAAAATGTTGAATCTTTGGTCGAAATTTTAAGATGCCATTTAGAGAGCATGCATTAGTCTAGCTGCATGTTTTGACGTTAGAATAAAGGAATTACCTAACACAGTATGCATACAACTTCCATCATTTCTGTGTTATTAGGTATCAATATTGTTTGATTTTCAGTAAACCCCCTATCCACTATCAGTTTTGCCTGGAGAGGTTAAATTTAGCCCTGCTCTACTGCTGCTTCAGGACTCCATAAATGTCATTCTTTCTAGACATTTCTTAAAAGTGTAAATTCTCTCCTTACTGATCATTTCCAGTATCCCTTCCTCACGTCATCGATCCCAGTGGTTCCCAGATTGTTCCTGAAGGCCCCCTACTCATACAGTATGCGAAAAAGTATTTGCCCCCTTTCTGATTCCTGATTTTTTGGCATATTTATGGGGGGGGGGGGTCTATACCTATCTGTTCCTGTGTGAAAAAGTCATTTCCCCCTGAAACTTTTAACTGGTTGTTCCACCCTTGGCAGCAATAACTGAAATCAAACCTTTGTGATAACTGGTGATGAGTTTCTCATCGCTGTGAAGGAATTTTGACCCACTCTTCTTCGCAGAATTGTTTTAACTCAGCCATATTGGAGGGTTTCCCAGCATGAACTGCCCGTTTCAGGTCACACCACAGCATCTCATTGGATTTAAGTCTGGACTTTGACTTGGCCACTCCAAAACCTTCATTTTCTTTATTTTCAGCCATTCAGAGGTGGACTTCCTGGTATGTTTCAAGTTGTTGTCCTGCTGCATAACCCAGGAGTGCTTGAGCTTGAGGTCATGAACTGATGGCCGGACGTTGGCCTTCAGGATTTTCTGATAGTCAGCAGAATTCATGGTTCCATCAATCCCAGCAAGTGGACCAGGTCCTGAAGCAGCAAAGCAGCCCCAGACCATCACACTGCCACCACCATGTTTGACTGTTGATGATGTTCTTTTTATCAAATGTTGCGTTGTTTTTACTCCAGATGTAACGGGATGCACACCTTCCAGAAAGTTCTACTTTTGTCTGGTCAGTCCACAGAATATTTCTCCAAAAGTCTTGGGGATCATCAGGATGTTTCTTGGCAAATGTGAGACGAGCCTTTGTGTTCTTTTATGTCAGTGGTGGTTTTGGCCTTGGAACTCTCCCATGATGCCTTTGTTGCCCAGTGTCTTTCTGATGGTTGAGTCATGAACTCTGACCTTAACTGAGGCCATTGAGGCCTGCAGGTCTTTGAATGTGGTTCTGGGTTCTTTTGGGACCTCCTGGATGAGTTGTTGTTGTTGCACTCCTGGAGTCATTTTGGTTGGCCGACCACTCCTGGGAAGGTTCACCACTGTTCCCAGTTTTCTCCATTTGTGGATAATGGCTCTGACTGTGGTTTGCTGGAGTCCAAAGCCTTGGAAATGTCTTTGTCACCTTTTCCAGACTGATAGATTTCAATCACGTTGTTACTAATTTGTTCTTGAATTTCTTTGGATGGTGACAGGATGCGTTTCTTTCTGAGATCTTGTAGCCTACTTCACTTTGTCTGACAGCTTCTAAGTGATTTCTTCATTCAACAAATCTGGTGGTAATCAGGCCTGGGTGTGGCCAGTGAAACTGAACTCAGCTTTCCAAGAACTGTAGTTTATAACATTTAACTCATGATGTACACGGGGCCAGATAGGTTTGGAAATCTGCTCTTGCCCTCCAGCGGCACTCTTCTGCTGTTGCGTGTCATCATCTTTAAAGAACCTATACTTCATCATTAAAGAGCCGTGTCTTCCTGGTTAACCTGCCTTAGCAGGTAGGAGTCCTTCCTGCTCTCTGTGACTTTACTGAGGCTGAATTCCTCGACCTGGACGTAGAATCACTTCTGCATCTCTTCACTCCTCTCTTCCGACACGTCTCCTGCATGCTGTAAAGCTCCTGGTGGGGGCTGTAAAATAACTGCACTGCCATAAAAGCCGTCCTGACTCCAGCTCATAAACCTGGAGGAGACTCAACGATACACAAACACAGGTTTATACGGCTGCTCTCTGTTCTCCAGGTTTGGGTTAAACCTCCAGAGTCACTCTGGATCCCTGAGGAGCCTTCGGCACTTCCAAGAAAGCTGCAAATCATGTCATGAAGAAGAAGTTTCATAATGATGCCGAGTTTATTCTCAAGATTAGAAGAACAGAAAACGGAAGGAAGCAGGGATTGGAGGTCTTTGACTAACAAAGCCACAGTTTTAAATCAAATGTGAAATAAGACATTAAAAAAGCCAAGTTTCAAATGGAATACTCACAAGGTCGATGCAACCAGCCTGCCTGTGTGTGTGAACAATAATACCACTGTACCATCTTAGCATTGCAAAAATGCAACGACATTTCGTTTGGCAGTCTCGCAAACACAGTCATCCAAGTATGCTTTACTTTAGTTTTTAAATTTCTTACTAGTTCTGCTTTTACCTCACTACATTTCTGATACAAGAAGCATACTTTTACTCAGATATATTTTCCACAAGAATCCTCCTTACTCTGCCCAAAATTGTGTGTAGTCAACGTTAAAGTGACAAAGGACGATGTATTCTCCAAAATTTGCTGTCAGATTAAAAAATGAGTGATTCCTCCAGAAAAGTGCACTAATATTAATATGAATTTAAAACAGAATAGAATGGTTTTATTAAGAGCTTGGTGTTTGCCGATCTCTGCCATGGGAGCCGTCTTTATTTACCACCTCCACACAAAAAACAAAGCTGTTTTGTTCCCCTTTAATCACCCTGAAGGAGCGACAGCAGTGTAAATATTCAGATATTTCATGTGATGGTGTTCAGTTGTAAGCAGGGATTCTCCACTTACACAGAACAGATACTTCTGTGACATCTTCAGCCTCAGATCTTTTTTACATTTGGGATCGTCTTTCTCCTCGTCAGCTCCTCTCATACTTGTTTGCACGTTTTAATCATGAGAAGAATCTGAAATCCAATCCCTCTGCAGATATGAAGAGCAGCACAATGAGGCTCTGTGGTGTCTCTCCGTCTCTGTCAGGGTTCAGGTTCAGATTTTCTGCACATAGATGAACTTACAGGAACTCTGATGTGTAGCAGTAAATTTAAAAAGCCTACAGTGGGATGATAATGGAGTATAAGCTTTCTAATTCCTCTGTTTTTGTGGTGTTTGACTCTGTAGTCTCAGACGGCTATCGTCTGGTGATTTATGACTCTGAGACAACTGTGAACTTAGCAAAAATTCAGGTGCAGCCACATTGGCATCATTTACAGTCAGATTAGCAGCCAGAAAGCATGTGTTAGACCAAAAAGTTAACCAATACTCTGCATTCCTAAAGGAAATAAATGCCCTAATATCTGGGTCCTTTATATCCCCTGGAATTGCCCGTGCTCGTCTGTTTCTGGTGAGTTAAATGAGCTGAAGTCAGCTATTGTGTCCCCACAAACCATTCGTATGACTCAGAAACCATCAGGTGAGAATAGGCTTAAAAGTGCATGGTGTATGCCTTACTATAGATTGAAGGCCAGTTGCAGGTTGCTTTTTTTAGATCTGAAGTAAGCTGTCCGTGACTAACAAACTAGTGAAATATCTCCTCTAACTCTCCCATTATGCATCCAGGTTGCATCAGTCACCTGTGAGTATCTGCAGCTGATCAGTTAGAGGAAGAGAGAGAAAGTTGAGCATCCCTCAGAAAAATGAACTTTTCCTGTTCTTGGAACCATTTCTATGCAGATGATGACACTAAGACTGAGGGTTCGAAAAGTCCAAAAAATTACCTTCTTAGTCCTTTAGTACCCACTTTTCCTTAACCCCCGTGAAACACGTCACAGGGTCAAGGGAAAGCGGGAGTAAGAGGATAGTGAAGGAGAACAGCGGTGATTAGGGAATCCGACCACACTTTCCCTAGGCAGATGTTGCGGATGTGACGTATGTTATTTGTGTAAAACTACAATTTAATGTTGATGGACTACAAAATTCACATCTGCTCAGCTATTGCAGCCTAGCCACTGAATGATGACAGGCACATTTCAAATCATAAATTGTGATATGCATGAAATGTATGGCTAAATATTGCCGATATATGATGCACTTGCAAAGAGAAACCATAGGAAGCAGAGCTGTGCATGTGAAGAGAGCAGCAGTGCAATAATTAAGCCATTTTTACACGAGATGAAATAAACTGAAAGAGAAGCACTTTATATAATCTTGATGTGTCTGAAATTTGCTAACAAAGTCCTGCAAAGCCTCTATTATTTTTACCATCAGAAAAAGGTGCAGGAAAAGTTGCATAGACCTTTTGAAAAACATAACCCTAGATTACCGAGATGCAGCTTCACACAGGATAAGTATTACCTGTGGACCTCCGTGTACTGAAACATGGTTACTTTACAAATTACAGACGTGGTCGATTCACACGGGATTAGAAACACAGACATCCTTATCATAAACATTATCATAAATTATCAGAGGTTCATAGGTAAAACGACTCCTGTGCGAATATGGCATGACTAAAGCGAACGCTCGTCAGTACTACTTCTATCACAAATGTACAACAAACAGTCCAGATGCTCCCAAACTAAAACCCAAAGATTAGAGAGCAGACTACATTTCTGAGCAGGATCCCCGAGTAGAGTTTCTTCTCCGGGTATCAGGAGAGGAGAGGAGCGGCTCTGCGTGGGAGGTGATGAGAGCGTGAAATGGAGGAGAAGCAGAAACACATTCTCTGTTCAGGTCAACACTCCCATCAGCTGTGACCTCTCCTCCTCCTCCTCCTCCTCCTCGTGTTGAAGGCCCAAGAACCCGGAGCTTTAATCCGTCCTCTGCTAAAATAAGCACAGGGGACTTTTGGGGCTTTAAAAACCTTTTAGAGCGTTGGAATTCAGGAGAGGCTGAGCCTACAGGGTTTACCGTACCAGGAGGTACTCAGGTAAAAAATACAGTCCTGTCACCCTGGACTGTTGCTGTGAACCTGCTATAGGCTTATGACATGCCTTTATATCACTCTAAAATCACTAAGTAATAACAATAGTTAGTCAAATATGGCCCTGAATAGGCTCCTGGCACATAAAAGACCTAAGGTACCTCAGATTAAAGAGAGGGTGTCCAGCAGAGACATGGGTCATGCTCCTTGGTGGTGGTGCCGCCTACTTGGTCATGTTTTGTTGCTCTGATTATTCTGTAATGAATGTGACAGACAGGTCTGCCTCTCCCAAACACCGTCCATAGGTTGTTGCACAAATGGATGTGAAATGATCCCATGCCATGAATCTGCCGGCTGTGTCAGGATACCCTCACCTGGGTACCCACACTTCCACACAGATATAACCCGATATTTTAATTTGGTTTCAGCAGAACTTCCTGCCTTGATCTTCTGTGCTAAACTGACACACAGTGGTCCGGCTTCCAGCAAAAATAGAAGTCCTGTATATCTGAAGGGCTCAGCAGAGATGGACCACAGTAGAGCTGGTGGAAGCACTCTCATTGACTAAAACTAAAACCAGCTACATTGATGTGGCGGAATGGGGGCGGGCCAAATACACAATGATAGAATTTAGGGGCTTTGCAAGTAGCTTGCATCCTGAAGTGTAAGTGAAATGATAACAGTGGTTTATGGAATTAAATATACATATGTAGAGATTAGAGAAAATAATTCCCAAAGTAAGTAAGCAAATGTAGGCACAGTACGATGCTTTGCCACTTGTTGCTTGGATGGATTCAGTGTAGTCACACCATATCTCGAGTCAAACAGAGAGGCGCTTTGGGTACACGCTGGATGATGGATTGATGCACATGTTTTGGGATTTAAAAAACTGACTAGAAGAGCGGGGGGGCATCTATAGCTGCAGACCTCTGTAGTGGGGTGTTTTGGGTTCATCTTTTGCAGACCTCTGTAGTGGGGCAGGAAGTGACGAACTAACCCTCTTCAGATTTTCCTTAGTTTGTGGTTTGTTATTCTTCATTTTATCCCTCTTACTTTAATCTTTATTGTTTTTTAACTTTGCCCCCCTTACCCTAACGTTGGGGTTCAGGAGGCTAATCCTAACCCTCTGTGGGTTTTTCTGTAGTTTGTGGAGCCATTTTTTAATTTCATCCCCCTTACGCTAACGTTTGGGGTTCAGGCGCCTGAGCCTAACCCCCTTTGGGTTTTCCTTAGTCTGTTGGATAAAAATGTATCCCCCTCAGTAACTTTGGGATTTGTATTCATTGGGAAAATTTGTCACCCACCGTAATCTCTGATAGTGAGTGGAAATACTTTAATTGGTACATCATTCTGGTTTCAGCGTTGGGTAATGTACTTAACCTCCCACCACACGGTTAAGGTCCCCTCATTGTAGAAGTCTGTAACAGGTGAGCCTAAATATGCCCCACCATAGAGGTCTGCATCTAGATCTTCTTGGGGAAAGGAGCAGCTTGCTGTGGAGTGCACAGAGCATGCTGATCACTATGGAAGAGTCTTAAGGCCCAGTTATACTCCCTTTACGTATGAAAATGTATACGTCCTTTTCAAACAACGTTACGGTCACTGCTCACATACTTCCATGCGTCCTTTACGTTGGCATAGATGTTAACCAATACATCCACCGGGGGGCCAGCCCAGAGTCAAAAGTTTATGACAACAAACTCAAAAACAAACATGGTGACTGTGGAGGAGGTATTGATAATGTACCTCTTCCATAAAAGAAAAAAACGGAGGCAGCGTGTCTAACCAACTCGCAAAACTTTTCCTCAAAAAGTTCCACCATTGTTATTTCTTCCCGTGTCTCACTAGAGCTACGTATCAGGTAGTGACAGCAGCACTGCCCCCTCGGTTTCCGGTGGTACTGCTCCATTTGGTCCGTATCCGTAAGCTTTATGGAAGCATGCAGAAATACGGACAAAATGAACGTGGAGCACAGAGAAGGCGGCTCTGTCCGTATCCGTATTTAACGTTGAGCATAAATGGGCCTTTAGGGCAAAAGATAAAGAAAAAATAATGCATTGCATTTCAAGATTAAAGTCAGAATGATGAGAATAAAGTTTGGGAATAAAGTTGAAATAGTTGTAAGATTAAATTTGAAATTTCAAGGTCAACAGGTATTACTTATCCCATGTGAATATTACTGAAGACTATAAGAAACTGAACCTTGAATGTCTATAAAACGCCTACATGGATGAACATGTGAAACTATACTTTGGATTTAACAAGGTTCTTTTGGCTCAAACAGTGTGGTTGTTTAAGTTCCGCTGTTTGTTATAGTACTGAGCTCCAACTTTATTCTGGAAAATTCAATTTTACAATTTGCTTTGAAACTTTATTTCAACTTTAGTCTCACCATTTCAATTTTAATCTCCTAAGTGCACAGCATTATTTTTCACTGGCCCTAATCCTCTTCTGTAGATCACTGTGCAGTAGTATGGAGTATGTGGAATTTAAGGGTTCAATTACTAAAAAAATGCTACAAACTTTTGTTAAAAGGTGAAAAAGGGCACAAATATTCTACACCCGTTTCTTAAAATCTGGCCAGTTTTCTCCAGATCAAGCAGAGTTGCACCTTTTAAATTACTGAAACTTGGAACAAGTTTTCGTAAGAGGAAAAGCAAATGTTAAACACCTTTTCATCAGCGTTGAGCCACACAAGTGCCTGTTGAACTTCTGAAAACAATACTGAAGATGTTTCATCCCTCTAGGGGAGTTTTTCTCATTGTGTCCAGTCCTCAGTGTCTTGTAAAAGGTAAGTGCAAATTAAACGACAAACGTAACTAAAAAGTTTGATTTTAATTCATCTCCATCTCCTCTTTTCGTGCCCAGTTTGTCTTGTCTCAGATACGTGGGTGCTCGTCTCTGTTACTCGCTGTGTTTTTATCCTTTCTAACAAATGGTCAGACCTGTGTCTGGTATCTCTGAGCGTCTGTTATCAGTGTTTGGAGCCCAGTGTGGATTAAAATGTTTTGTTTGAAGCAGATTAAGGACTGTATTTGTGTTTTATTGATGACAAGTTTCTCCTGTCTAGAGTGAAAATGTGCGGGCTGTTACTCTCTTTACTTAGAAAGTATGTCTGTTGTTGAGATTTCATTGACTAGTAAAATCTATAACAGCTTAAAGCTGCGAGTTTTCCTCTGTAAATACAGCTGTGAAAACAGGGACGTTAAGGAGAGACGGTCCACGTCTTAAATCTTCACCACAGAGCTTTGATAGAGGCTGCAGCGTGGTTTCAGGATCTGGCATCTGGAGATAACGTCCTGCAGCAGAAACCACACAGCTGAGAGTGAAGCAGCAGACGGAGAGTGTTTGTTCCTCTGCTGATGGATGGAGGGTTTGTTTTCAGCAGGGATGGAGGACAAGATAAGGCAGAGATGACTGTGAGCAGATGTAAAGTAACCTCTGAAACTACTAATCAGTATTCTGACAATTAACAGATATTTGAAGATGTTTTACTAAATTCACTGGTCGTCTAAAAGTGCACAAATAATTGCAGAACCTACATATCAATATTTTATTCCAGTTATGTTTGAGGGTCCATTAGAGGCCATCTGTAGAGTACGCCATGTTAAAATGCTGCTTTACGGCACTACTGGAGCCAAATCTAAACAAAAATGAAGCTATAGACTTCACCTGAGAAGAAATTGTAAAAATGTGGTGTCATTTATATACTGACATTATTTTTCACCGAACATTTTTTTGTGCCTAAAATCAAGGAGAGTTTCGTGTGTGTGTGTGCATGTGTGTTTTATGTCTTAATTTGAAATATTATTTCCCCAGAAAACCTTAAAAAAGGAAACATGAACCTCAGAAATGATCCATTGCAAGTTACATTGTTTAGTGTGTTTGACACGCTGATACAGCAGGCTTAATTGTCAAACTTAATTGTCAACCTTAATTTTCTTGTCAGCATATTTCTATTTCCCTCATTTGCAATTTTTTTGCTCCTTTTTCCCTTTTGTCCCACTTTTAATACGCATATGCTGCTTTTAGCCTATTTTTGACACTTCTGTCCTGCTTTTTGCTATTTTTCCCCTTTTTATTTACCATTTTTCTGCTCTTATTAAGCTTCTTTTTGCCATTAAATGACACTTTTTCCCCAATTGTTGTTACTTTTTTACAGCTTCTTGCCCATTTATGCCACCTTTATGCTTCTTTTTGCCCATTTCAGTCACTTTCCACAGATTTTTTGTTGAGTTTCAACCACCTTTGACCATTTTTGCCACATAAAACCAAGCGGCAACCTCGGGTCCTAAAAAATGAAGCCAATGCAGAAGTGCAAAAAAATGCTATACCGCGAGTGTCCACTTGAGGCTGGCTGCAGGAAAACCAGAAGTTCCGTCTGCACACGTTAAACAGCCAGTTTTGACGCACAAACTGGTTTACAGCCTGGTTCAAAACACCAAACGTGTCTCATTAGCTAGTGTCTTATTGTGCTCCCACTGTACGGGGGTTGAATTTTTTGTACCACGATCATTTGAGTTATATTTAGGATGAAAGCTGATTGGTGTGTCTCATTTGATTGACAGATAGCTTGGCAGGCAGAGGCTCCGTTCCTGTCAACCGGAAACGTAGCTAGCAGGCAGACAGGAAGTCGCACTTAGTGGGCGGGCCTTTAGGTTGATCCAAAGTTTGGTCAAGACAGCGATTTCAATATGAAAGCCTCCACGGATTGGCTTCAAAAGCTCCGCAGATGAGCTGATTGTAAGCAGATGACTGACGTCACATGGGGTTTGTCCAATTCTTTCTACAGTCTATGCATAAAACTCATTTTTTGTCACTTCTCCAGCATTTTTGCCTCTTTCTGCCTGGTTTTGCCACTTTTCTTCCCATTTTTGCTGCTTTTTGCCCATTTTTGTCACTTTTGTCCTGTTTTTTCATTTTCTGCCCATAAAAGCTGCTGTAAGCCATTTAATGGCACTTATTTTTCCAATTTTTGCCACCTTGTTACAGCTTCTTGCCCATTTTTGCTACCTTTATGCTGCTTTTTGCTCCTTTAAGTCACTTTTAACTGATTCCTTCTTAAGCTTTTACTACTTTTGACCATTTTTGCCACCTGTAATTAATTTTTTTGTCACTTCTCATGCATTTTTGCATGTTGCTGTCCATTTTTGCCTCCAGTATTAATCATTTTCAACTGGTAAATCACAGAAAATATGCTCTGAAACAATATCAGGAAGGCTTGTGCAAACTCTCACTCAAACACACAGGAAAACACAAGGAGATGCGCTCACTAACTCTGATGGTGAGATAATGAGTCAGCACTGAGTGCTGCTACCTAAGAGTATATAAAACCTCACCACACCTGGACCCAATCAGTGGCAATCAACCCCCACCAGCCACACACCTGGCTGCAGTGATTGATCCACTCTCAGTAAGAGGCAGGTGTGATCACCCTCGCACTGTATCAGCTTATATCAGCTGATATAACTGTAAATATCAGCCCATATGCAAATCTACAAATATCTGCCTAAATTGGCAGTGAATAACAGCTCAAATAGTGGGTGGATCAGGGGTATATATCAGGCTATGTGAGTTTTACAGATCAGCCCTAACATCAGCTAACTGCTATAAGGATTGGCCTTTATCAGCTGTAAATATCAGCCTTAATATTAGTCTTTATCTGCTGTAAATATCAGCCTTAATATTAGTCTTTATCTGCTGTAAATATCAGCCTTAATATTACTCTTTATCAGCTGTAAATATCAGCCTTAATATTAGTCTTTATCTGCTGTAAATATCAGCCTTAGTATTAGTCTTTATCTGCTGTAAATATCAGCCTTAATATTAGTCTTTATCTGCTGTAAATATCAGCCTTAATATTACTCTTTATCTGCTGTAAATATCAGCCTTAATATTAGTCTTTATCTGCTGTAAATATCAGCCTTAATATTACTCTTTATCTGCTGTAAATATCAGCCTTAATATTAGTCTTTATCTGCTGTAAATATCAGCCTTAATATTACTCTTTATCTGCTGTAAATATCAGCCTTAATATTACTCTTTATCTGCTGTAAATATCAGCCTTAATATTACTCTTTATCTGCTGTAAATATCAGCCTTAATATTACTCTTTATCTGCTGTAAATATCAGCTTTAATATTAGTTTTTACTTTAAATATAGGCCTAAAAATCGATCCATACCGTCAGGGAATATTGGCAAACATCATCTTTAAATTCCTGCTGTCAATTTCAGCCTGTATTCATCTATATTGGCTGTGAATATCAGCCTACTTATTGATCTATATCAGCCGTCAATATCTGGCTGTAATGGCTGTGAATATTGGTCTAATTTGGCTGATGAAAATCAGCCTTTATTGGCTGCAAATACCGGCCTATATCTGCTGTAAAACCACCTGTATATCAGCTTTTATCACTTTCTATACCGGCCTAAAAATCAATAAGTACCATCGGTAAATATTGGCCTCCTTATGAGTCTATATTAGCTGTAAAAATCAGGCTGTAATGGCTGTGAATATTGGTCTTCACTGGCTATAAACAATCAGCCTTTATTGGCCGTAGTACTGGACTGTTTCTGTTGTTAAACCACCTGCATAACAGCATTTATCACTTTATTTATCAGCCTAAAAACTGACTAGTATCAGTAAATATGGACCAATATCATCTTTAAATGTCTGCCTATATTCGGTGTGGATATCATCCTGTAACCATCTATATTGGCTGTAAATATTGGCCTAATTATCAGTCCCTACCAGCTTTAAACACTGGGCTGTAATGGCTGTGAATATTGGTCTATGTTGGCTGTAAAAAGGTCAGCCTATATTGGTTTTTATCATCTGTAAAACCACCTGCATATCAGCCTATAACAGCTGTAAATATTGGTCTGTTTCAGCTCTAGATATCAGCTGTGAAGTTTGAGGTTTTCGGCAGGACCGCTGGATCCATTAGTCTTTTCTTTGACCCTCATTTTTACAAACTTTAAGTTTGTTTTAAGGACTGAAGTTTTAGGTCTGGGCTACATTTAGAGAACAGCATCAATATCAGAATAGGGTCAGATGATTTTGAAAATACTGGAAATTGGCAAATGTCTGAATTTGTATTATTCTTAAACCCAAAACACATGAGTTCTAAATAGATGGAGCCCTGTACGGTGTGTGTCCCCAAAGATATGAACCCTTCTGACCAGAATGGTTTTGAACTAGACTATAAATGTTGATAAATCTTACTCAGAGAGGGAAAAACTGACCCTGAGGCTCGTTGATTCGTTGTTTTCTGTTTGCACCTGTAAATGTTCAGACACTGGTATAAACGCTTTTATAGTTGTTCAGCCCCTGATATTTAACCCGTTCCTTTTGTCTCCTGTACTTCTGTTCTGGAGTCTGAGCGTCAAGGTTGCGTTCAGGCCAGCTTGTGTCAGTCGGAAACCATGACTGGTTTACAAGCTTGAGTGCTAAGGAGGGGAGGGGTGGGAGGAGAGATGAGTGAATCCACTTCCCAGAATGCCCTTTTGTCTGACATGCCACCAAGCAAGACCCTCCGACACTCCAGGAGTGAATGGACGGTGATGAGTGTGTTACTGTAGCAACGGCGGTGTGTTGAAACCAGGAGGGGGGCGGAGACAAAGACGGAGGGTTTGTTTGTGAAGTGTGAAGAGCAGCGAGGAGATTTCACAACCTGCAAGAGCTCGGCAAACAACCGAGGAGAGCTGGAAACCTCGTGGGCAGAGGAGTAAAATAAATATGATTCTGGGCGAAGAGGAGTGGAGATGACATTTAACAGATGTTTGAGGTTAAAATCATCTTTAACAAAAAGCTCTAAAACTTTAGGGATTTTTTTGTGTACTTTGTGTTCTAAAAATCCGTGAACACTGTGCTCAGTGATACATGAATTTGGATCATAAATCAATTCATTAAAATTTATGTAATGTAATCCCTGTGCTTGTTAACCCGAAAACTTTTTTAAAAATTATCGTCTTCTTGTATTTGCTTATGTGGCGGACTTACCTCTATTATTATGCTGGTGACACACAGAGAAAACAAGAAAGAAGATGTTCAGTTCAAGTGACTTCCGGTATTATGCTGCGTTCGATTGTACTTGGATTGCAGATAAATCTGACCTCCGAATTGGAAGAGTGCAATAGAATGGCCCTTGAACTCGGGACTCCGACTCGGGAACTCGAGTAGGATGCAAGCAGCCCGAGTTGGTCAGAATGACGTAGCAAAATGGCGTCACACACTGTGAGAGTCACTTTCTCCTCAACTTTTACTTGTATGTGTCGTCTAATTTAGCATGTGTGTTAGTACAGTACAGGCCTCTGCGCAGCTCGCTTTGATGCTCGTATAAGTTCAATGATGCATGCAGGCTTCCCCTCGCTGGTGCATTCAAGTCATACTTACAGCATATGACGTTTCTCTTTCTCTCTCTCCCTCAAGTAGCTAATATATTTCCCCAACAGTAATTTTTGATCCTCCGAAAACACCAAAACAAATATCAGTTTACTGCGGCCAGCCATTTTTTCCGAGCTTATGCAATGAAACGCATTTACCTCGGAAGCCGGAATTTCCGACCCAGATCTTTCCAAGTTCCGAGTACAATCGAACACAGCGTTAGAAGACGAGATATGGTGGTGCTTGTCCGACTTCCGGTATGAAGTCTGGAGGTCCACGGCTGCATCCAGGTCCCTCTCCAAACTTTGATAAAATAAACCACGGTCCGAAAAACATCAGCCGCAATTTAGTTTGGCGAAATTACGTTCCTGATGTGGAAGCTTGCGTTGCCTTATTACAGGTTCTAAAACTAAATATTATTAAGGACCTTTATGGTAAACTGTAGATAAAGTTTTACGTACTCTCCCACTCTGTCTCTGAATCGATCCACCAAGAACTTTTATTAAGGATTTATAGCATTTCTGTCATATTATTTCCATTGTGTTCTGTTTTGTTTGTGTTCCCTGTTACAGAGACAGTGACTTTAAATGGGACTACATTTTTTAACATCCAGCTAAACCTAACAGACATGTGGGCCGTGACAGCTGTAGTGTTTAAATGTTTTTCATCTGTTTTCATAGTCAAATGGAGCAACCTTACATGCCAGATGGAAAACCTCTGATATACAGCGTTTGGGAAAGGGCAGAGCCTTTGAAAAAAAAACTCAGAGGGCCAATCAGAGCAACAAAACACGGGATGTAGCCACTACTGAAGCGTAAACTGCATAACACGAACCATGGCGACTGTAAACATGTCAGTAGGCGACTTTTGTCGTTCTTGAAAAGAAAACAACTCACTGCTGTTCTTTGTTCTTCTTTTAACGAAGAAATGTCAAGTTCTGATACAACTGGTGCTTTAGCAGCATCCACACTCATCTCTTCCACCATAACTGCACCGGCCTCTTGTTTCTGCTTGCTTACGTCACGACTCCGCCGCGCCCGAAAGTACTGCCCCTCGACACTGATTGGTCCTGTCACTTTCTAACCGGGCCCGAACAGTTCAGACAGGAGCTTTGCAAGATGGATTTGCAGGTGAGAAACATGGAAACTGGCAAATTAATCTGCTTTGCAAGGTTAGAAATGGAACATAAATGATAAGATTGATAAAGGAGCCTCTGAACTACATCTACCTTCACTCCTAAAGTTAACTGGCTGTTACAACCCTTAAACCCACTCAAGGCGGGAGGCCTAACTTTCAGCCTGTGTTGCCAGCCTGCCCTCTGTTTGTTGTGTTTATGCTAAGCTAGGCTGATAGCATCAGCTCTGGACTGAATGAAATGACCTGAGAACTACTGAGGACTTCTACTGTTTTATGGCTGCTTCTTTCTGAAACTTTAACTTTATTGAGTATTGAATATTTTGATGATTTTTCCCAGAGGAGAAGAATAAGTCGTCTCTCTTTGACTTTGTTTTCCTCGCTCCGCTTCGCTGTATCTTCTGGGGGGAGATTGAAATGTCGGGTAGGGGATCGGGGATGATTCAGTCGTGGATTTTTTCTTCAGGGGGGGATTGTGGGTGGGGGTGATCGTCTTTCATTCCCCCCTCAGGGAAGACCACATGACCCGACATAACAGAGAAAAGCTGCAAAAAAAAAAAAAGAGAAAGAGAGATGTTGGGCCCCGCTGCTCTGAGCTCTTCAATGAAAACCACATGTAGGACAGAGGGAGGGGGGGCCAGTGTAATGACTCAAAACCCAGCCTCCGACAGGGAGAGAGAAAGAGGAGGGAGTCACTGCGAGCTCCGCTGACATTCCCAACCAGCACTGCTGGAGAGAAGAGTGTGTGATTTAGCAGGAAGGAGGGAGTGTGAAACCGCTCTCTAAAGCTAGCATTTAAAGCTTACAGGACCCAAAGCTGCCTTCATTGTTGAGGTAGAAGAAGAAAAACAAGAGGGGAGAAAGTTGAGAAGAGCAGCTGGTCTGGTTTGTTTCTACCAGAGGTGAAGAAGAAAAAGAGGCCAACATGTCCAACGCTCTGCTGAGGAGAAACTCCAGCAAACAAGGTTTACAGAACCTGATGAGGTATGTGGTCTGTGGTTTCTGTTTGTTTCTTTTGTACACAGAGAAAGAAGCAGCTGAAGTTAATATTTAAACTTTAAAAACACCACATGCACCCCCTCAGCTGAAAAACCACCACTCTTTATTTCAATCAGAGGAGAAATCTAGCACTATCAGGGTGAATTTCCCCTCGAATCTGCAGGATAAAACAAAGATTTCACATGGATAAACAGGAGCATGTTTGTGCCCTAAAAATGTCTCTTTAAATGGGAACAGTGGGATTACTGGGATTGTTTTGGGTCACGCAGGATTTTAGGGGGATTTGGGGTTTTGACTAACCTCCCTATGCAGGGATTATTCATAACAAAGGGGCAGTATTAAAAATCCATTCTGCTCATAAATCTTTACTTTCCCTTTAAAGCACGTTTGGAAAAAGTTGAATGAGAGGATTAATGACTAACTGGAAATGTTGGAAGTGAATTTTCAGAGTCAAACTGGGACGCCCTGGAGCAAACAGAGAAAGGGGATGTGGTGTCAGTGACTGGTGTCAGAGGTGAAAAGTCACTCCAGTCGGTCTTTTGTTTTCTGGGTGATTTCAGGTGGCAGCGCGTCCTGTCTTTAGGGGAAGAGAGGGTTTTTTTCATCCTGTGTCGGCTTTCAGAGGTTTGAGATAATTAGAGCTCAGCTGCTGTCGGTCCCGTAGGGGTGTCTTTGTTTTTGTCATAGTTTTGGTCAGAGGCGACGGCCATAAAATCATAATTCTCTCCATCACTGACAGCGATCTTCCAGATTGGACTCTGAGCAGTCAGAGCTCTTGTTTCCATCGTAACTGAGGCACTGAAGTGACCTGGAAAGGTCTATGGTCTTAATCCACTTGGTTAACTCAAAAGAGACAATATTTTGCTGGGGTTTTTTTGCCCAGCATGTCTAGTTAGGATGTGCATGAATGTGCCACATTTTCTCTTACCATAAAAACAGTCTATCAGGAGTGGGTTTAATACCTTTTCACTTCTAAAAGCGGACCTCTTGGCATAGCTAGTTTGCCAGTTAGGAGTCAGTTGGAATAGAATACCTGATGCCTGGACTTGGGGCCTCCATGTGGAGACGGAGTCTTTGCCCCAAGTGGAGAGAACTCTTGGGGTCATTTTCCTGAGTGAGGGTAGAATGGGCCGTGAGATTGACAGGCGGATCGGTGCAGCGTCAGCAGTATTGCAGGAGTTAAACCAGACTGTTGATCTTCGTTCCAGCTCTCAGCTAATGACTGCAGTAATGACTAAAAGGATGAGACTGCAGATACAAGTGGGAATGCAATTCCTCAGGAGGGTGACCAGGGTCAGCCTCAGTGATAGGGTGAAGAGCCTGGACATCCGGAAGGATCTCAAAGTAGAGCTGCTGCTCCTTCATGTCAAAAAGAGCCAGTTGAGGTGGTTCGGGTATCTGATCAGGATGCCTCCTGGTCGCTTCCCTGTAGAGGTCTTCCCTAGTCTGGTCACCTATCAGTCACAGGGCAGCCTCGCTTGCTCCAAAACCTACGGGCAATTTAGAGTCACTGATGGGTTGTGGGGCAGGAAGTGATCTCAGCATGAATAAGCTTGATCAAAATGCAACGTTCTGTGCTCCTCTATCCCCTTAAATGGGAGGAAAGAAAACAACCCTGAGCTACTCTCAAGTCTAAAGAGAAGATAGATATTCAGGCTAAAAGTTTACGGAGAGACAGCGACAGACATGGCTTAAAAGTCTCTGTCTGAAGTCTGGACAAGCAGTGTCAACGCTCAGGTATAGGCGTCTGGTTTGGTTTGGTAAAACCTGATCACTGTATCTAACTCGATTTAAAATGATCCTACCTTCACTGTGTATTGAAAGTTGCTGCTACAATGCAGAGCAGGATGGTGGCGCCACTTTTCAACATCTTTTCTCCCTTATTAGGTCACAGTCATGCGTTTACTGTAACCCAGTGGTGTTCCATTGAGAAATGATGCCTGTGGAGTGATGAGTGGATTAGAGAGACTCCTTAGTCACAGCGAAGAAGTGATAGGAAGATTTGGACAGAGCGACTTCGTGGCTTTGGGACTACTTTACTACCATGTCATTGTTGAATCCAAATGGTGGCCAAGTCCAGCCTGCTGGTGTCTAGGCAGCACTGACACAAGTCAGAAATTTTGCCATATAATGTTTGTCTAAATTGTATACCGGTAAAATAACATGACTGTGGGAAACTGCCCACCTTTTTTGAAAATTTGCACCTTTAGCACTTAAATATGAGAAGTCTTTGGGAATTTAGGGCACAGTATCGCTATGACAATAGCCAGACTTGCAAAACCAAGCTTGACTTGTGAATTCTGACATGTTTGTTGAGTCTGTTTCCCCTCTTTGGGTTTCAATCAGGTGTTATATGCTTAAAGAGGATGCATAATTTTGCTCAGATGTCTTTAATTTTTTAAAATTACCTTTTGAACATTGGTTTGGAGGTTCCATCTTCAAACATGCCCACATTTTCCAACTTGTGAATCTAAACTGACATTTAAAGGGGATTTTCTGTTTCGAAAGTCTGGTTGATTCATCAGATTCTCTAGAAGGTAAAACAGCCTCTGTCCTAGCTGTGACTTTCCATCTACTCTCTATACGTAGCTGATGCCTGGATCTGTCACAGGTTGTGTCACAACTGTAGACTTGCTGTCCTGTGATCGTTTTCAGGATGTGTCAGGATAAATCTCTGAGTCAGAGTGAGCTCAGCGGTCAGGCCGTGTGTTTATGAAGCAGATAACAGCTGTAGGAGGCGGCGGCGGCGTCTCGCTCTGCAGATGGCATCAGTCTGGAGGAGTTGACAGAAATGATGACATCACTCCCAAAGCTTGCTGCAAAAACACAACGTCAGCAACTTAGCTCGCATGTTTGACATCCATCATCCAGGCTGTCAGATGACGTGATTCAGGGTGAATTTTAAAGCATTGAGCAAGAGTGTCGTTGACTTTCCAGTCATGGTGCTTTACACACTGCTGCATTAGTGTTAGAAAATACCCATGGTCACCAAAGTATACAAAAATCCCTTTTCCTTAGGATCCTTTAGGATTTATTGTAATAATAGGAGATCAGGAGAAAACTATTTTTCTCTCTGGACTTTAAATAAATCCACAAGTGGTCCAGACTTGTGGATACTTACTCTGCTATAAGCAGAGCTCTATATTCAAAGCATCTGAAAACACTACAGAACAGAGCTTTTTATCAGTAGAACTTTCTGTTCCAGTGAAGGCAAGAAACAGCTGTGAGATCACGTCCTTTAAATCCTCCATGACAAGAACAAAGGAAGCATATTCAGCTGAAATCTTAACAGATAAAAATGCAACCTTACAGCTTCTTCCTCCATTTTTATGGCTTTTTTCTTTCCTGCAAAAAAGATAAATGTAAAGCTGCATCCATGCTAATCTCTTCACCAGCCACCGTTGTTTACAGGCTTGCAGTCGCTCCGATGAAACCACGCCTGCAGCCACCGCTTCTTTCTCCTCACATAAAGCATACTGGAACAGTCATTCTCTGACCAACTACAGCCTATCAGCTTGAAGCTTTTCCTGATGACGGATCCATCAGCCTGATGAGGAACAGCACGCTGATGGTTGAGGCGAAACTGCGGTTTAGATGTTTTTCTGCAGACATGGACTCTGCAGAATCTCCTCTGTTATCGCATGCTTCAGAAAAGTCAGGAACATGAGGTGGCATGTTGCACAGATTAAAGACTTGAATAAACACTTTAGAAAGGATCAGCACTTACTATTTGCCTCCACAAGTCACCCGTGCAGACCAATGGGTAGCAAAAAGCCAACACTTCGACTTTCTGCTACCTTCAGTCGGGATTTTTGAGCTTTCCCACACTGTCTCCAGTTTACCTTAATTAGACTCAACAGCAGGAAAAAGTTCACATAAAATGACCACATAAAGTCTGTCTGATCAAGATTAGATGTACAATCATACTAAGATGCACCTGGCTGCAGACATCAGACATCTGCAAATGTATGAGCACTTTACTTCTGAAGGTTCATGTGTGAGCAGAATCTGCATTCACTGCGTTTGTTCAGCTTTTGAATGAGGAATGATAGCAAGAAATAAAGGAACGTTTTTAAAGAAAGAAACTGATTTAAATGGAGAGAAGGAGGGAGGCCTTTCTTGCACAAATATCCCTGAGGGGAGGGGGCAGAGGGGGCAGTCACCTCCGTGGGTGCACTGAGGCTTGAACAGTTGAAGCTTGATCTCTGATGCCCCACAGGTAAATAAACATGATAATAAGACCCCTTCAGTGCAATCTAGGTGGGTGAAATTTGACAAAATGCCTACTTAGGGCCCTCTGAGTGGAAAAAAAAAATTGACATATCTCCTCCTAGGCGCCCTAAAAGTGACCAAAACTTAACAAATTACCTCTTCAGAGCCCTGTGGGTGGACAAAATTTCCCCTAAAATTGGACAAAGTTTGTCAAAGTGCCTTTTTAAGTTCCTGTTGAGTGGACTAAATTTGTCAGGTTGCCTACTAAGGGCCACCTGAGTAGACCAAATTTGACAGAGTGCCCTATAAGTGCACAAAATTTGGCAAATTGCCTCTTTAGGGCCCTTTGGGTGGACAAAATTTGACAAAGTGCCATCTTAAGTTCCTGCTAAATGGACCAAATTTGACAAATCATCTTTTTAGCCCCTCTGTGGGGATAAAATTGAGCATGTGCCCTCTGAAGTTCCTTCTAAGTAGACACAATCCCCTCTTTGGAGCCCTCTGCCCAGACAAAAATGCCATCCTTAGTTCCTTAAATGTGCACAAATGGTTGAGAACTTTTTGTTTGCTGGTACCCCATTGCATACAGAAGGTGCCCTGTTTATCATTTTTGCCTCAAACTCTTGAGTCCTTACACCACTGAGCTCTCTCAATTTACGGATCAACAGCTGAGACCAAGTGTTGATGGATCTGATGCCTGCAGCCAGGTTCTCCTGATCAAACCAGGACGATCTTTTAAAGTTCCAGGAGCTCATTGCATGTGTAAAAGGGGCTTTATTGCTGTTTCTATGGAGAAAGTATCTGTGGACATTTATCACCCTAACTATTTCAGCATGGCCCTGACAGTTTCACAGCAAACTTTGGACACAAACCTACGTCGCCGTCATCAGAAAGTTTCGCTGACTCGAGCCCAGAAACTCGCCGTTATCAGACCGTGTGCCATCGATCGGGTCAAAGCAGGCATGCAGTAGGACTGTTTTTAATCAACCCCCCCCCCTCTCTACAGTGATGTCATCCAGGAGGCATACCTGCTTCCAAACAAACCGACTGCCGTGACCTCGGACCCCTCAGTCCCCCACATATGGGCGGGTGTCCTCACTGTTTACGATACAGGGGAGATAAGACACTCAGGAATGTTTCGGGGGGGGCAGCAGGGTGGAGTAAGCTGATGAGTGATGGGGGCGATGACCCCCCCCCCCGCAGGTTGTCTGTATTACAGGGACAGAGGGAAAGTAAACAGAGAGGGGGTTCCTGTTTCCAGTTGTCCTATCTGTGAGAGCAGCGCTTTTTATCTCTTTAACCAGAAAACAAAAACGTAAATAGGAGCAATCGTCAGAGGGATTTCTGCTCTTATTACATACTTTTGAGCTCTATAAGAGCACAGAAATATTTACCATGTCTTCTCCTGTCTAATCAGAAACACAGGACTATATTGCATACATAACCATGAGCCATTGTCAGTCTGGTGATAATTCAGCCATGTTCTGTCAGTAATGACATCAGACTCCAGAGGCTTGGAGAGCTAAAACCTTCATTTTCAGCTCCTTCTACCTGCTCTACATCATTAATGTTGAGGTCAGTATTTTATATCCATGTGCAGCAGTGCTGCAGTCACACTGTGATGATCTGAAATCAGTTTTATTTCAACCTCAGACTGAAAAATGTGAAAAATACCCAAGAGTGATTTTTCCATCTGTCATATTTCACTGGATTGGAGTGGAATTTTTCAACCATGCTGCCAGTGCTCTGAGGCAGCAGCTGTACCACATGTGGGTTTTATCTTTGGAAAAGTACATGATGGTATGAAGACTGACGTCCACACTCCACTTTAAATCCACTCCAGTGTGAAAACACCCTCAGATTCATGTGTGGGACATGATGATAGTGCAGATGACTGCTTGTAAAATGACAAAGCAGATTTTATCTGCTTCAATCTGGATAGGTTTTATCGATTTTATATGGAACATTAAGTAAATCCAGTAAATATCCTATAGTGAGTTTTTACAGCAGGGTCTGCTGCTGCAGCTCCCGCCTAAACCTTGCTGAACCCTGCAGGTTTGGTTGGCTCTGTCAGGTTTGCATAAACATGGAGCGCCGACTGCAAGATTAATCAACCTGATTATAGACAGGAAATCTGGACAAATCTTGAACGATTCAACCAATCAGCAGCATTTGAGGAGAAAGAGGCGGTAGCCACTGGCATGATTTAGAGCAGCGGTTCTCAACCTTTCCAGCACGCGACCCCCAAAATAAAGGTACCAGAGACCGGGGACCCCCACTGTACCTGGAGGTGGTTGAACACAACCATGCACATTCTAGAATAGTCATGTACAGACAAGGCTGCCCATTAGGGGGGGAATGGGAGAGGTTTCTGGGGCCCAGCCAAACTGGGGGCCAGCAAAATCATCGTCATTGTAAAGTTAAGCTGTGGTATTTTGTATTTAACCTGAATAATAACCACTTTTATCAAAGAAACACATTTAAATTCATTTGTGTAGTAAGTAGCCCTCTTAAAAATGTAAATCCTTTTGTTAAAAACATAATTAAAATACATTAAAAATAGCTAAAATGGGTAAATAATGGCAAAAATGGTGGGAAAGGTGGTGAAATTGGATTTTTAAAGTAGCAGAAATGTGTTAGAAATGCCAGAAATTTGATAAAAGTGGCAAAACTGGATTCAATTGGCAAAAAAATGGGCATAAGTGGTAAAAGGGGATTCAAAAGGGGCCAAAATGGCATTAAAGTGGCAAAAATAGGTGGACATGTGGTGAAATGAGATGACAATTGTTATAAACTGGTAAGAAAGGGTTAGGAAAAGTTAGAAACAGGCAAGGATGGGCTTTTTAAATTGTGAAATGTGGCTTAAACAGTGGTGAAAGGGGTTAATAGTGGCAATAATGGGTCAACAGAGCCAACAACAGGCAGAGAGTTGCAAGATTTGGTTTAAAAGTGGCAAAAACAAGCAGGAAAAAGGGGTGGGAATGGTTTAAATTTGACAAAAATGGGTTTTAAGTTGCAAAAATGTGTTAAAATTAGGCAAAATTGGTGTAAAGTAGCATCAGTGTATTCAAAAATGTTTTTAGTTTTAGAAGGCATCTGGGGACCCTCTCTAAGTGACTTGTGACCCCAAATGGGGTCCTGACCCTAATGTTGGGGAGGGGACTGCAAGTTTGCTAGTGACGGTAGATGGCGGAGCTTTTCTTGGTGGAAAAATGTTTTACTTACTCCCAAAGCCTTCTATGTCATGCTTTATTTACTCCCAAAGTTTTCTTCATCACGTTTAATTTACTCTTAAAGTCTTCTACTTCATGTTTTATTTACTCCCAAAGTATTCTACGTCACGTTTAATTTACTCCTAAAGTCTTCTATGTCATGTTTTATTGCTGAAAGCCTGAAATGAATGAGACCTGTAGAACATCTGTCTGCCCAGTTTGTCTCCAAGACTTTCTTAAATGTTCTTCCCATCCCAGACACAATCTATGGGGTGTTGCCCAGATATACGCTCACTGGCCTCTTTATTAGGTACACCTGTTCAATTGCTTGTTAAACCAGGACAGGCGATGGTGAAGTTTTACTGTTATTGTGTATTAGGGTGAAGCATGGTCTGTTTCGTCACTGGTCTGATGACTGTGCTGACGTTTTCCCTGTGAAGCTGTGCCTCTTTTTCCAGTGAAGTTGCGTCTTTTAGTTGTCGTGTCAGTGCCTCGATCCCCTCCTCTGCCCTGACTTGTTCCAACACAACAGTGACTTCACCTCACAAGCGTCTTCCCACCATCCTCCTCTGTCCCACGGAGCCTGGCGGGCGTCCAGGCGGGGAGGAAACGTGTTATTATTGTGTCATTCAGCCAAGTCATCCCAGCGATGACAGCATGTTCGCTCACAAAAGAGCAGCTGAGGACTGTAATACTTTTAACCTTTCTCCTCCCAACACTCAATCCCTCTTTCACTCTCGTTCCGGGGAATCGTCGCCGGACAATAACGCCGTGGCCCGGACGAGTGCAGACAGATCAGAGCGCCACAGTAATGTGGTCCAGGTGGTTCAGGTGCTCTGCTGGCAGGTGGAGCTGCTTTCATTTAGTGGAGCTCACACTGCTGCATGTCTCTGCTTCTGTATGAAAATCTCCAAACATGCAGCGGTGCAGCTCAGACACTGGGATCTGTTAGTTTCTTCAACATTTTAGACAGTTTCTCTACACTTTTACTCCATCTACACTGGTCTTTTACTCCATAGGCCTACAGGGTTGACGTGTGGGAGCCGGTATTAAGGCTGGATTTGGGGATTTCTTCACTGAGCATTTACCCTTTATTTAGAGGACAAGTGTCGTGTTTACATGAAATCAAACCAAGACAGAATGCATTGTTCAATGTTTAAGCTGAACTAACCAGAAATGCCAGTTTTGTCCATATTCCAAGCACTGACACAGCACGAGGACTCCATGCTTTCTGCTCCATTCTTTCTCAGTGAATTGCTTATTTGATGGACTTACCTGTCCAGAAACGTCACAGATGCATCAAAGTGGTGAATCGCAGGGTCATACTTGGATAAACTCCTCCTAATGTGGGGGTGTCTAAACTAATTCAGCCGGAAGTCCAATTGTGATTGGCCCGCAGCTAATTCTAGCAATATAATGAAATACGGCCCATATTTGCACATGCAGCTTGTGCCTGACTGTACTGGACTTAATAATTTCAGCAGAAGGCGGGGCTACATGCTAAGTCTGTAAACAAACATCTTGACAAGAAGAAAATATTGATGTATTTTTGTGACTAAATTATGACAGCACTGTAAGTGGTAAACATATTAGGAACCAAAATAATAGTAATATCTTGTTTCCAACCCCCTGATGGGTTACGGCACTATCAATAATATTCTAGGGGTGGAGCCAGTGGTTTGGGCCAATCAAGGCCCCCTTAAATCTGATTGGCCTCCTCAAAAACCTGGACATGATTGTCTTTTTGCTTGTCAGCCATTAAATTGAGCATATGGGGTTAGTTCAGGCAGGCCACGGAGTCGACAGCTACCAGCTGCTGTAAAAGCCATAACAAGCTCAGTAGCTTCTGCAGCACGAACCCTGTAACCGCCATTGTTGTTTCGGCCGGACCCACGCAGGCATCTTAAGAGAGCTACGCTATGTGTGACATAATCGTTTCAAGAAAGATGTGGTTGGCTGTCCACACGAAAACGAAACGGTAGATGTTCACGGATTTCTGCACTCTGGGATTCAAAAAGTATTGTTTACAGTCACCCAAAATGCATATTCTGTGTGGATGAAATGCTGATACGACAAAAAAACGTTTGCGTAGACTCCTGAATTCATCTCCATGTGGACGGGGACTAAACTGCTCTGCAACCCTCCTCCACCCCAGCTCCTCCTTTATTCTCATTCTGACTGCCATGGCATCTCAATCAGATTTAAGTTTAGACTTTGGCCCCGTTTACACAACAACGTTTTGCTTCGTTTTCCTTTTTTGTTTCCAAAAAGTTCCACGTTCAGACGGCAGTGTTTTCAAAATGATCTCCATTCACATGAGACTGCGGGAAACACCTAAAACAATGTAGTATACATGCCAGGCCAGTTGATGGCGGTGTGATTTTGCAATGTCTAATGTGGTCTTTGGGCTGCCCTTCGGGCTGCGTATGGGTCAAGTCCGAATCTGGTGCAGGCACGAAATATGTCTCTGCTGATCAAAGTGATGGTGAAGTAAATCAACACTTTGTTGGAGAAGTACAGTTAAATTCAAAAGAGTGAGGAGCACGAACAGCACACTGGTGTTGGCCATCTTTGTTTTGTTTTGGGCTTCCCATCCACACATGCGTTATAAGCCTACTCACGAATGGATATTTACTACAGCCGCAGTGTGCATGTCCATTTTAAGAAAGTGCCAGTTTCCCTGTTTACACGGAGACGGGGGCGTTTTGACAAACTTCCACTCTGGAGCCCGTTTCCAAAACGTTCCATTTTCAGGCACCAAAACACTGTTGCCGTGTAAACGGACAGCCAAAATGCTACAAAACTTTTGTGTTTTTACTCAAAAACATTGTCCTGTAAATCCCTCCCCAATGTCTGACTGTTGGTCTGATGTTCTTTTGAAAGAATGCTGTGTTAGTTTTATTCCTGATGGGGGTGGGGGGTGGTTTTGGCCTTGGAACCTTCCCATGATGCCATTTTTGCTCCGTCTCTTTATTATTATTGAACCATGAAGTCTGACCTTAACTGAGTCAGCGAGGCCTGCAGGTCTATAGATGTTGTTCTGGGTTGTTTTGGGACCCCCTGGATGAGTTGTGGATGCGCTCTTGGAGTCATTGTTTTAGATTGACCATTTGTCCAAGTTTTCCCCATTAGTGGATAATGGAGCTCACTGTGGTTTGCCAGAGTCCTAAAGCCTCAGAAATCCAACCTTGGTAACCCTTTCCAGATTGAAAGATGTCAATGACTCTGTTTCTCATCTGTACTTGAACTTCTTTAAATAAATTACATCACATGGTCCAAAAACTTCTGAAACTTCACAGAGGCATCAGATTTGGTGGAAAAAAAAAAGCTTTGATGTTAATCCTGTAGTTCCTGCCAAATGGCTCCCAATCAAATACACTTTCACCTACATGGATAAAATTTGGTGGACTTAAGTGGCTTTATGTGATCTCCAAAACACCTCCAGAAGTCATAACCTAACTTCAACAGGTAATCTACCATTTTGAATTGATTATTAAAAAAGACTGACCATTTTATACCTTATTCAGGGGTTATGTTGTCGTCTTGGGAGCTCACTGGATCAACTTTTGTTACTTTTGTTCCCATTTTATTCCACTTTAAACCGTCATCTTCTGCCCAGTAAAGTGTGTTTGAAATACAGCAAAACCAGGAACGTTATTTTGAGAATACAAGCAGAAAATAAACAAAATTTCTTCTGTAAATACAATTTAAAAGGCTTTATAATGATGTGTAATCCAGTGCCTTTCTTTTATCTCTAAAGTGCTTTCCTGGTCTCCCTGCTCCCTCTTTGTTGACTTTAGAGCTCAGGTGTATCATTGAGAAGGGTTTAAACCTCCTGTCAGTCACACAGACCCCCCAGCGTTCTTAGTCAGCTTTAACAGAGGAAGACTCGGTGCTGGCGGCGTGCTCGGTCATGTCTGCGGTGTCACTTTACAGAGCAACAACAACACAAGACTCACAGACAAAGAGCTGCTCAACTCCCACAGAGGTGAAAGTGTTTTTAGGCACCAACCGTCAGGAGAGGACACACTTTAGCCTCCGTACAGGCCACAGAGCAAGTTTTGATAACACACAGGACGAGGAGGAGGAAGTGAAGCTGCCGGTAATCCTGGTGCTTTAAAATCACTCTGAGAGGGATTAATCATTCAGCCTGAATCAGATGTTTGAGCCGGTGCCAGGTATGACAGAGTCCCACTGAATCCCGCAGCACTGATTACAGAAAGGAGACGTAATGAGAGGGCAGAGGAGGGAGGGCTCAGCTCAAAGTTTATGCTTTCAACTCTCAGACTGCTCTAACCTCAGGATAAACTGTCAAACCAGCAACTAGAGCCAGTGTTCACACTGACGGACAAAATCATCTCAGCAATTCTTTTTTTCTGTCTAATCAAAGATAATGGTTATCATATTAAATTAGATATACCTCAGTATGTGCTTTAATGGAGCCATGCTAAAAGTGCCTGCAAGTCCCATGATTCATTGCAAGTATGCAGCTACAGTCTCATGCTACTACTAAAACCCACATCCACTGCAGATAAATAAATCCCACAGATATAAACATAGTTTCCACCTGGCTCTCTACTGTTCACAGGAGCAGTATGTCTATGCGGCGGCCATCTTGGAGAGGGGCAGCTTATAATGACTGTAAGCCTCTGACAGTGGGAGGTCTATAAATAAGAGCAATCCAACTGGGTACTTTGCTCAGCGATGCCCCTTTCTGGATGAAGACCTTCCATCTAAGTGAGTTTTTAGTGATTTAAAAGCTTAAAAAGGAAACAGTATAGTTTAATGGTTATTAAGGGCCTAAATCCTATGGCCAGTGGGTTAAACATAAATGTGATGTCTGAACAAGGATCAACATCAGGGCATTAATAAAATGTGTCCAATTTAATGCAGGCTTTGCTAGTAAGTAATCACAGTTATTAGAATTTATAGTAGTATTTTATGCCTTGAATAAACTGTAATAAATGTGACAGAGACCATTCATCCAATCAGCCTCCAAGTTGCTGTTGTTAATGACACAGTGGCTGCTGTCGCCCCGCCTTTTACCTTATCATCACTGAGCCTCTATCAGAGAGTTTCTGACCCACATCCAGCTGTTCTCAGGCCTCTTCACCTCCACCATTTCCCTCGTTTCCTCTCTGCTTGCCCCCGCCTTCTAACAGGAAGGATAGAGAGAGAGAATGAAGGAAGAGAGGAAGTGATGTGGATGAGTGTAGAGGTTATCATTGCTCTTAAATCAACGCCCACTCTTACATAGTTCTTTCCACTCTTTGTAATAAAGCTGGCATCTTATCCTGCTGACCAGGGCTTTTCAAGGAGGACTGAAGATGTCATGTTGTAGCCAGAAACATTCATACAGTCTAAATACATCAGTAAAGTTTTAATGGCCTTTAAGATCCATTTATCAGTCAAACAACCGTCCAACAACCATGAACCAAGCCTGCGGAGGCGAGAGGAAGAAGGTTCGGGTCAGAGATCAAAGTGTGTCCCACCTACATCGTCTGTCTACTGAAGAAAGTGGAGGGTGGAGGAACAGATGGAGCCTAGGACCCATTAGGGATCTATTAGTGAGCCTGGGGCCACGTGTGAGTTTAGAAACTCGACACCAGTGAGGCTAAAACACATGAAACACCAACAAACGCCAAACTCTGAGGAACATTTAGGGGTCTGAATATGTTTGCATGCTCCAGATTTCAGGTAAAAGCCTCAGCCTGACTGACTCTGTAATTAAACTCCATCCTTCTTTGCTTAACTGCTCAAGCTCTGTCAGGTTGTACAGGGATCAGGTGTGAACAGCCCTTTTCAAGTCCAGCCACAAGTCCTCTATTGGATTGAAGTCTGGGCTTTGACTGGGCCACTCCAGAACATCCTGCTTGTTGTCTTTAAACCATTTCTGTGTAGCTTTGTACGCTTCAGCTCAGTATCTGACTGGAAAATAAATCTTCTCCCAAGCCGTAGTTCTCTGTCAGACTGAAAAGGTTGTCCTCCAGGATTTTCCACATTCATTTTACCCTCTACCTTAAACAAGCCTTCCAGGGTTGGCTGCTAAGAAGCATCCCCACAGCGTGATGCTGCCACCACCACAGTGGGGATGGTGTGTTTGGCATCTTGTCTGATCTCCAAAAAGCTCCATTCTGGTCTCATCAGACCAAAGAACTTTCTCCCTCTTGACCATGGAGTCTCCCACAGTCCTTCTGGTGAACTCTAGTCCAGATTGAATCTGAGTTTTCTTCAACAGTGTCTTCCTCTTTGCCACTCTCCCATAAAGCTCTGACTGGTGAAGAACCCGGCCAACAGTTGTTGTCTGCAGAGTCTTTCTTCTCAGCTGCTGAAGCTTGGAACTCCTTCAGAGTAGTCATAGGTGTCTTGGTGGCCTCTCTCACTTTTTTCTTGCTGGTGAGCAGTACATGAGGTCTACAGCAGGCCTGGTTGTTTCTCTGTGTGCAGGCTGCGTTTGAGGCGCCGACTCTGACAGGAATTTTTAACAACATGTTCGAGTGTTGGTGTTCCTTGTCTCTGAATAAATAAAGATTCACATTGTTTGTAATAAATGCTGACACATGAGGTGAGCAGCTGGTGTGTTTATCCTGATATAAACACAGAGAATCGTTCTTTATCTGAGGCTGACGGATGTTCAGTTACAGAGTCTTTGTTAACAGAGAGAGGGGGGACAGTCGTGAGTCAGCAGTGGGAGTGATCCGGGACAAATGGTTCTCATTTGAACTTTTACTGCTTTAAAACCACCAGAGATGAGAGACTTAGTCTCTAAGGGGCCAAACTGCTCTTTGTGAGTTTAGTAAGTGTTACTCAAGTGGTTTATGTCTCTGAGTTTTTAAACTTTTACAGGAATTTCTTTAAATTCATTCCTCTTGTTGTAAAGTTTCCATTAAGTGCACTGATTTGACTTTAGAAATTATACAGGATGACTTATGCAGAGGTGTTATTCATCCTTTAAGATTAACACACAAGTTTAAAGTTTGAAGGACTGAGGCTGTTTTTCACAACACTTGAGTAACATTTTGAGGAAAAGAATATGATGAAAAGAAATTAAATCTGCTAATTTCTTGTTTGTTTTTGCCAAAACTTTCATCAGTTTTTGATTTCTCTTTGCAGCAAACGTCCTCTTTCCAAGCGTTTTATCACGAGTAAACAAACTCTAAGATATGCTGCAATGATTCATCAGTTCTCTGTTTGTCTCATTCCTGGTTAATAAAAAAATCCCATTGCACTTAAGCTGTTATTTTGACTTTTGGAGTGAATGTGACTTATGTCATTTTCCAGATTTAACCCTTGAGAGTTTGTTTAATGTCCTAACACATTTAACCCTGTGGACAGAACATGTCCACTTCCCAGTAAGGCTGAACAATTCGGGGAAATAATCAAATTGCAATTTTTTTCCCCAGTATTGCAATTTGATATGCGATTATTTCTTAAGTTCCTTATGTTTTAACCAACAAACAGACAAGCAATAAATCATCAAATCATTCTATATTATAACCAACACAATTTTAGGTAAAACTAGAAAAATATCTTGTAGTGATGATTTTGACTTGTATTGCAAATTGGACAAGAATTGATATATTGAAGGGAGTTATGATTATTATGTCATTCTCAAATTTAATAAGACAAACTTGGGATTTTTGTCTCTGCTGCAAAAAAATGTTTTAATCTGCTATTTTGACACAAATTTCAGGTTAAAGAAAATTGCATCTTCTGCAATCTGAAAATTGCAGCAGGGCATATAGCGATTTAATCTAATTTTTGATTAATTTCCCAGCCCAACTTCCCAAAAACTGCTGTGAAAATAAAATATATTTATATTTTATTCCACTTAAAACGACTCAGTCCTTTAAAACAACTTTAGACTGAAATATACATGTAAAA
The DNA here is from genome assembly GCF_018320785.1 of Cheilinus undulatus. Lineage (NCBI taxonomy): Eukaryota > Metazoa > Chordata > Actinopteri > Labriformes > Labridae > Cheilinus > Cheilinus undulatus. The sequence goes on along the minus strand of NC_054873.1, from coordinate 3,569,027 downwards.
TATTAATTATATCTTTAAATATTTTACCCTTCAAAGGCCAGTATGTTTACACATGCGACTGTTTTAATAGAACAAAATCACAAAAAGTTTAATTGAATTACACACCTTTATCTAACATTAATAGTGTCACAGGTATCCTGTCAGTAGCAAGCAACCCCTGCAGATAACAGTAAAGATAGTGACATTTTGTTTCATACTTTGAATGGGAAAAAGTGGCGCCATCTGATGGACAACAAATATGTAAAATAAAAACAGAAAGCTAGGTGTCCAAAATTAATTCTTAACATAAAGGAATGCATCAGATGAAAAAGTCATTTTCAATGGTTTTCAATGGGACATTTTTGGTCTTTAGGAACAAATGCGTCGGTTTTTGTGTAGATAGTCATTTTAGGCTAATTTAAGCCAATGAAATAACTGTTTTAAAGATTTCTATACATGAATAAATATCCTCTGGCCATCTTGAGCTGTATTCTTTCAACAGAGCCAAAATGGCTTGAAAATAAAAAAAAAAACTGAATGGTGCAAAATGTCCCAATGATCTCTAAAGGCTTAAAATGGCAAAATAAGACCTGAGTTTAATAATAATTATAATAATAATAAAAAATACTAATGAAAATAATAAAAATAATAGAATTGAAATAATAATAAAATAATAGTGATAATAATAATAATGATAATAATAGTGATAATAATAATAATAATAATAATAATAATAATAATAATAATAATAATAATAGCTTGGACTTAAATAGCACCTTTCATGAGACCCAAGGTCTTGTAATAAGCCAAAAAAAATCCATATAGTAAGCAAAATGTCCCAACCAAGTGTCATGATTTGAGATATTTGTAAATGCAGTCTCATGGGTAACCCAGAATAATAGTGAGTCTACCATCTATCTCCCTGCAGGCTGACAGCTCAGAGGAGCGTCGAGGATGCTGAGGAGGTGGAGCGGGAGCGTCGACGACGAGCTCGGGAGGCGTCACGCTGGACGAACGGCGGCTCGCTACACGCAGAGTCTTCATCAGAGAACGAGACGCCGGCAGAGGAGAGCATGTAAGCACAGAGCCACTTAGATACCTCACAAACTACTTCATAGCTTTAGCAGGAGACATACCTGCTGTTGGGTTCACGTTTACAGATTCAATCAAAAAAGTTCAACCATCATAGCAAATCAGGTTTATTGTTTGGTTTTGCATATTTGAGCTGTTGTAGGGGATTATGTTCAGGGGCTGCCTTCAATATGGACCATAGATGATCAAATTCATTTTTGGAAGGCAAAATGAAACAAGGTGCCTCTTTGCTGATCAGAAAACAGTGTCTTTCTTGTTGGTCTCCAAGTGGGAAAAACTTGCACTGATACCTCACATCGTACAGCAGGTGCCCTTTTTCACTCCTGAGTCTGCTAATGCACTCTGCATATTTCTAAATGTATGATAAGGTCGTTCATAAAATCACATTGTCAAAGTGGACTTTCATGCAGTAGATTCACTCCCTGGCAGAGATCTGACTCTAGTGCTGTTGAGTCATGTCTAAAATCTGGAAGAGTCTGGCCCTTAAAGGATGTAAATGTGACATCAAACAGTCCTTGAATTCCTGGCCCATGGCATCATGGGAACCCAGGAAGTTATTAAGAGCAGAACATTTTTCATTCATTTCCCTCATGTCCAATGATTTCCTGTACAAGCTGCTGACTGTGTGGCTGTTTTTCTTTAAAGAGTCTGTCGTCATGTTTCCAGCTGTAGCGGTCCTCACTCTCCCTCCTCCTCCTCCTGGTCGTACACTCATGTTTTACAGGTTTCATGCATGTCTTGTTACAAAAAACAAATGTTTCCATCGGGAGAAGCTGCAAATAACCCTTTCCCCTTCTTGCCACGGCGATGTGAAGATGAACACACAGCTGCCTTCTCATTACACAACCCCCAAAGAATGTTTACTACAAACCCCGGACGTGTCCAAGCTTGTGTTTCAGCCACTGACTATTAATTTAACAAAACCTGATTACAGCTTGCACCTACAACACCTTCTCCTCTCCGTCACGTCAGCTGCTCTGAGGCCGCAGTGACCCGGCTTGCAGCTCCTCTGCAGCCTCTAATTTAAAGTTTTCTGTCAGAAGCAGCCCTGATGTAATGCTGTTTGTGAGAGTTTGTTGCAAGATTTTCTGCCTCATTTGAGATCAGGAGGAACAGTTTGAACCTTCGGATGCTGATGTGGCAGCTGCGTTGGGTTGCAGCTTGAACTATGAAGACAACTCTACAAACTCAGGTTATCTTCATGAGATCATGCCAAGCAGCTGGTTATCAGCGCTTTGAGTTAAGACGAGGGGCCTAGTCCAGACCCTGAGTGAGATTCAGCAGGATGCAACAGAAAGGCTGACATGAGTGATAGAATAGAATAAGATGATTGACAAGCCTGCACCCGGGGGGGTTTAGAGAGTTCACCAGACTCGTCCTCTTCCCGTCAACGATTGTGTAAAGATCCTGAGCGTGTGACACAGCTGTAGCTCAGCTCCACGTCACAGACAGTACACCAGAGCCCCGGAGGTGTTTCCTGATGAAACCTGGTCTGACTCACTCCTGTCAGGAATCAGTGCAGGTGTCTCCTTCTCACACAAACAGAAAAATGGTGGCTCGTTAAGGCTGTCAGCCACTGTGAGATCATGCAGAGACCCCCATCATGCAGCGGGGGGGGGGGGGGCTCTACGGTCCGAGCGGAGTGTCTTAATCATGTGGGGAATGTGGAGTGAATTCCTTTCTGCCAGCTCCCGGGAACACAAAACACTCAGAGCGGGACTGAAAATGCCCCCAATAAGAACTTCTTTAACATTTTGCTGTCATTCTCTGTAATGTTTACCACAGTTTCAGCTGCAGACGTGTGCAAAAACAGACGCAATCATGCCACTTAAAGTCTTGTGTTGTTGCGATGGTCACCTGGCAGACTGTTTTTAAAGAAGAAGGTGGATAAAACCTTCGATGTTCTAAAACCTTAACGCCTCCGTCATGACTGAACTCTGGGAACATGTGTCCCGTATGTTTTTCTGTCCAGGTTATTATCCCAGCTGTCTGAGGCCAATCAGACATTCACCAGCTTTAATCTGCTGCTAATGGATTTGTGATTAACGAGGCTAATCAGGGCAGAAATGCTTTGCTCTGGTTTATTTACTGCATTTGAACGCAGCACATGTTCCAGATGTCAGAATGAGAAAAAGCATTTGCCAAAGACACTCTGACTACCCTGTCATGACAAATTGAAAACAGAATTTTAGAAACTGTAATATATTATTTAATTTAATCACATTGACAGAAGTATTCAGACCCTTTCTAAGTCCTTAGTTGAAGCATCTTTTGCATCAATTACAGCCTCCAGTCTTCTTGAATATGACCAACAAGCTTTGCACGCCTGAATTTGGGAATTTTCTGCTATTCTTCTTTGCAAATCCTCTCAGGCTCAGTCAGGTTGGATGGGGACCGTCAGTGCCAGACATTTTCAGGTCTCTCCAGAGATGCTGGTTAGGGTTCAGGTCAGGGTTCTGGCCTGGCCACTTACAGAGTCACCCCTGTGCTGTCTTGGCTGTGTGCTTAGGGTCACTGTCATATTAAAAGGTGAACCTTCAACCTAGTCTGAGGTCCTGAGGGCTGCAGAACAGGTTTTCATCGAGGAAATGTCTGCTGAAAAACACCCCCACAGTATGATGCTGCCCCCACCATGCAAAGGTAGCAGATAGGTGATGAGCAGTGCCTGTTTTCCTCCAAACATAAGGTTTAGAATTGAGAGCAAACAGGTTAGTCTTGATTTCATCAGACCAGAGAATCTTGTTTCTCACAGTCTGACCCGCATAAGATTACTGCACTGCGCACCGAAGCGCCACAAGTTTGCTCTGACTGAAGGTGATCAACCTCGCCCACTGGAGGTGAGTCTAGAGCACAGCCCTGATCAGTGGGCAGAGATCACAGGAGAACTGCAAGTTCACGCAGGAATAGTATGTCAGCGGACGATTTACCCTTTTAGGTTAATTTATCATCCTTTTCAGTATAAGACCATGGTATTATTGCTTCCACCATTGGGTGAGGACATTATGAAGTTAAAAGGTTAATGTTTGCTTAAAGGATCTTTGTTTTTATGCAAAATTCTTTGGCTAAATGTCCTCAAAAGTTAACTTTTCCTCGTCAATGGCGCCGTTGTAGCTCTGTGACCCACTGACCTCTCAGTGACCCTTTGCTCTCGCTGCAGGATGAGACATAATGTTGAGATCGTGATGATTTACGACCGGATATACTACGCTTGTGACTTCCTTTTTGAAGTTTTCTGATTGACGGGTATTGATGCGGTTTGGCAGCGGCCGGCACTGAAAAAGACCTGCAGCATACCTTGAACATAGCGGAGTGGTGCTCCAGGGACGCGCCGCTGGCCCTTCCTGAAGTCTCTCTCTCCATCTCTGTTTACTGAAGCGCTGCAGCCTCATTAATAAAATCATCTAATACCTTCTGATGGACTTAAACTGAGCTGTGAACCGTTTCTTCTTAAGTTTATGACTAATGATGATTTCCCAAAACCTCTCAGGAGTATAACAACAACTTAACCCACCAGCAGAGAGGATTTATTTAAGGAAGAGGACAATTCCTGCAAACCCGAACTTTAGAAAAAGCCAGGCAGTCCCAGCAGTCTAAGTTGTAATTTTTGTGGGTTTATTTCTGATTCTCCACCAGCGGTCAGTAAGACATCCTGACTCTGTCCGCAGGTACGACGGCGGCCTAAAGCCCAGCAGCTCCCCGTCTCTGGAGGAGGACGAAGGCTTCAGCGACTGGACTCAACGGAGGGAGAAACAGAGGCAGCAGCGCCTGCAGGAGCTCAGCCAGGGAGGAGAGGAGGAGGAGGAAGAGGAGGTCATGTTGAACAAAAGTATGCCCGCAAAGGCTTCGAGCGCATCACACAGACGAGTCCAGAGGCAGGAGCAGGAGGAAACGGAGAGGAGGAAGGAGCGTGAGGAGGAGGAGGCCAAGAGGGAGAGAGAGAGGGAGGAAGAGGAGAAGAGGAGGAGAGATGAGGCCATGATGAAGAGGAGGGAGGAAAGTCAGAGGCCAAATAAAGAGGTGAGAGTTTATTAGTTTCAGTTCTTTCCTGACAAGTCTCTGATGAATCAGATGATGAGTTTTTCTAAAGTCTTAAAGGGGCCAACTCCATATTAAAGTACATGGATTTGAATACAATGTCATTACAGTTCCTGTTGGTGTAATTATGAGTTGGCTGAATTCTTTTTTTTCCATGTAGAGTAAGCCATTTCTGCAGACTGCAGTTCCTCCATCAACCACTAGAGGCTGGCTGCAAAAGCCTTGGCAATCCCACACACACCAATGTTAAAATGTCCTTTTTTAACAGCAGAATTCAGCATCTTTACAGCCTGGTTCAGCCACAAATTTGGTGTCAAGGGCTCATATTTTTTATTGGCATACTGTGGAGGAGGGATATTTTCAAACCATTTGTCCGTTTTTGTATTAAAGTATTAAGATACATAGATTTTAAGTTGACCAACAAATGGTCACATTGTATCCATTTCCAAGAAGGCTTACAGCCCACGTTGGCTCCACCTCTTTGCCTGTTTTTACACCAATCAAAAATTAATATGGGACAGCATTTCCAATATGGTGACCAATGTGCATCAAACCTACACTTCCAAAAGCCAGTAGTGGCCAAATGAGGCTATGTCCATGTTTTATACAGTCCATGGTCTAGTCCAGTGGTTCTTCAATGGTGTGGCGAGGCACACTGGTGTGCCTTGGGGATTTGTACAACCATGCATGATTACTGCGACCCGTCCATCCATCCATCTTCCTCCGCTTATCTGAGGTCAGGTCGCAGGGGCAGCAGCCTAAGCAGGGAAGCCCAGACTTCCCTCTCTCCGGTCACTTCGTTCAGCTCTTCCTGGGGATCCCTTGGTGTTCCCAGGCCAGCTGAGAGACATAGTCTCTCCAGCATGTCCTGGGTCTTTCCAGGGCTTCCTCCCAGTAGATGGCAAAGCTTCTCACCCTATCTCTAAGGGAGAGCCCAGACACCCTGTGGAGGAAACTCATTTTGGCCGCTTGTATCCGTGATCTTGTTCTTTTGGTCACTACCCACAGCTCGTGACCATAGGTGAGGGTAGGAACATAGATTGACCAGTAAATGGAGAGCTTCGCATTTCGACTCAGCTCTTTCTTCCACAGATTTAGGGCGGAGTTATGGGTAGATGTGGCGCTTAAACATGGCCTGGGGTACTGTTAGGGCGGGTAGGAGGGCTGCCACAACCCCCTGGTTGTCGTTTGTGTGTTCTAAGCACCTGAAAACTGTTGGTGGTTGCTGGGCGTAATACCAGGGGTGCAAAGGCCCGGACAAAAGGAATGCTGTTAAGCTCAACCTTGGCTGCTGTGCGACACACGTACATGTCAAATGTGTCGACACTGACTCTGGCTGCCCTCCCTCCTCTCTTCAGCCTGGGGTTGGAGAACATCAGGACCTGTGAGGAACCATTAGCGCTCTACATACCTAAAACTTCTGCACAGTACTGTACATATTTTGGATAATTAGGTGTAAAAATGCCTAATAACAGGTGCAAAAATTTTTGGATGTGCAACGACAGATTGCTTTAATCGACAACTGTGAATAAGGCAGATATATCTGAAATGTACGCTGCAAAAACATAATTTTGAGTGCATTTGTGTACGCCAGTTACTACCAAATGGTAAAGGCCAGGGTTGTCAAAAAAAATACAACATGAAGACATGTTAAAGAGTAAAATTTGCATCATTATGGAGATGATGTGTCCTGAGATTTTGGCTCACTCTTGGGTGTGCCTCGGCCAAAAAAAAAAGCTCAAAAAACCACTGGTCTAGTCATCCAGACCCAGACAGTTTCAGTCTTTGTCAGCTTAAGTCAAGGCACTCATAACAAATCACAAAACAAGACTTTAAAGTTGAGATGAAGTCAAATCCAAAGATGTTTACCAAAAATGTTTTAGACCTGTCCATTAAGGTCAAAGTCAAGTCTACAGGCAAGTCTGACATATTTGGAAATATGTTCTTTTTATGTCTCAGATCCTTTGTTCTTGTCCTGATTCTTTTTACAATAAAAGGTTTAAGTGATGCTTGCAAACTGTCCAAACAAGTCTGAGTCATATTTTGAATTGTAGGAGACAAAACAACCATTTCTGCCACAAGTCCAAGGCTTTAAAAAGTCCAGTGTTGATTTCAAATGGAAATATCTTTTTTTCTTGTCAAGACTGACGTGATTCATAGACCAAATCAGAAGATGAAAATCTTTTAACTGAAATGAAACGTCGAGGATAAGAATTAATTCTGTCAAACTTTCTTGGCCAGGTGGAGAAAAGAAAAGAAGTTAAAATCTCCTACACATCCAAAGTTTTTGTCCAGCAAGAGCCAAAACACAGCAACGGAGACGCAACCAGCGAGGAAGTGATGTCGTACACGAAGAACAAGACAAAACGGAGCAGCAGGTGAGTGTTTGAGTCACAGCTGCAGTGAAGATAGAACCAGGATCACTGTCAGCTGTCAGTCAGTGTTCTCGGGCTGTAATGTTAAACACAGACATAATGAAGATCAAGTTTACACAATACAAGAAGTCCAAGTAGTACACTGAGACAGCATAGCGCCCCCTGTGGTAACAGAGAATCTACCTGCCCAGCTGGTCTTTAATCTCTCTTACTAGATTTATATGTGAATGAAGACTTCAGAATTACTGCATGAATTTAAAGTAATATTTGCATTTAAAAAGTGAACTCATCTCCACGTGTAGCAGGAGCTCGGATCCGGAGGAGTCGGAGGCCATCCTGGAGACGGAGCAGCGCCTGGAGAAGATCCGGCAGGGCCTCCAGCAGAAGGAGAGCCAGGAGCTGGAGCAGCTGAGACACCGACAGGCCGAGGCCGAGCAGGAGCTGGAGGAGTTGAAGAGGAGGAGGGAGGACAGACGGAGAGTTAGGGAGGAGGAGGAGAGACGGAGGCAGGAGGAAGAGCAGCATCGGCTGGCCAAAGAAGAGGTAAAAGAGGATCGTCTACGGGTCTTGTGTCCTTTGTGCCACCTTCTGGATCTCCCTGTGTAGAAATAAGGAGTTTAACCGTCTTTATGACCTGTTGTCCCAGGAGGAGAGGAGACAGATGAAGGAGGACATTGAGAGGAGGAGGATGGAGGCAGCAGAGAGGATGAAGATCCTGAGTGTGGATGGAGACGAGACATTCAGCCCGTTCAGCCCCAAAGCTCCCACACACAAGGTGAACACAGCGATGGCAGCCTGCCTTTAGTTAAATGTTACTCCTAAAACACCTTATTAACAGTTAACTGTGTTATCTTCACAGCTGATGGGCTCAGCCTGTAAGTTGCATGTGTGTGTTCATGTGTGTATAAGAGCCTGTGTGTTATGGCTTCACCAGGACAAGCATGGTGTGTGATCAGAGAATTCACTGATGATTTAAAGAGCAACTAAACCCCGAGACCCTTTTCTCTGCTGAAACACAGCTGCCCTCTACAGGCTGAAACCTGACTACTGCAACTGAATTTTCCTATTGGCTGATCTGGGGGGCGGGTGACATATGCCAGGTCATCACCACAGAACAGTTATCACCCATTTTCAGCAGCTGGTAGCTGAAATTAAAGGGAAATAGCGGCCACTCCCAATCAGACACATGGCTGTGATACTCTAGGATTGTGGGTAATGTAGTTCTTTAACCCAAGACTGCGCCCAAACCATGTTTTTCTTAAGACAAGGTTGATAACATGCAAGCTTGAGTCTTTTAAATGATCTTTTACCATGATCATGGTAAGCCTGACTTGGCATTATGGCCAGAAATTCACATCTAAGAAGCAGAAAAGACTGTGTAGATCTGAGTGAGTCTTAACCCTCCAAAGAGACATTTTTCCCTTATTGAAGGATTTATTTACAGTAATTCAGCTAAAACTCTGGGGTTCAGTTACTTTTTAAGGGCTTTTGGTGAGTGTTTTTTATCGTAGATATCTGGCAGCTGGAGGCGGCAAGCTCCTCAGTTTTCTAATTTTGTGCACAAAAGCAAGGATGCAGTAGAATGTAGGCAAAAAAGTTATGATCTCAAGAAAAGCCTCTGAAGAATTGTCATCATATTCTAAGGATAAGATTCCCTTGACTTGAGGTCGTGTGTAGAATTGTTGATGTTTGATGTGCATGACACTGCATGTGTGTCCTGCACCTGTGCACCTTCAGTTGTTGTTGTTTTGTCATAAAACTGAATATTTAGGACCTTGCAGAGCAAATGGATTTGCTAAACTCCATGTAATCCATTTTGCAAAGCTCCAATCTACCACATTTATGCTCGCAGTAATAGCTGCCACCAGTGTAGCAATAAGTGGTGCTGTAGCTATAGTATAGCAGCAGTTTTAGCCGTCCTAAACCACATTTCTTTATTAAAACAAGAGCAAAGAGCCACAGTGAGAGCTTGTCTTGGCAGAGATGCTTTTGCACGTCTCCCCACGGGCAATGGCATGGATTTATTAACCAAGAGGCTCTGCTGCTCATAAACAATGCCAGCTCCGGTTAGGATCGGCTCTCCACATGTCTACGACATCATTTAGTCTGGTCGCTCTGATTGGCTCGTCATAAATGTGACAGGCAGAACATTCATCCAATCACCTTCTAAGCCGTTTTTTTATACAATACATCCATGCAATGGAGATAGGAAACAGTCTGTGTGTCAGCTTAGACCATTTATAGACATTAGCAAACAGTTAGTGTGAAGAATACCTGAAATTTAACCTCTGCAGCTTGACATTTGATCACTGATTAAAACTAGAAAATAAAAAATAAAGTCAAAGTTCCATGTGAAACACTGAGCTCAGTAAGCTTTAACTGTTGTTCCAGACTTACAGGATCTTGATGTCTTATTTGTCCTCATACAGTCTTATCCACGGGTTTTTAATGTTGTTTCTGCATGTTTTGAGTCCTGTTGGGTTTTTAAACTCAAAAAAGAAACATAACCATTGACATATATGCATGCATTCAGACTTTTTCAATATTATATTTTTTAGTTATGAACCTTGATCATTATAAGCAGAAAGGAATAGAATATGTTTACATTTAATGCATTTGCTCTAAATATTTTTGTATGATAATGATATTACTGTGATTACATGATTACATTTAGGTTAGACTTGAAGAGCTAAATTTCTTCAAAATAGCGTGTAAAATAAAATTAATTTGGAGGTTTTGCAATTGTTTATCCTGTTTGAATCATCAGGTTTCATGTTTTTTATTTTGCAAAGTTATATGAAAACATATGGGGATCATTTTTAAATTTATGACTTAGTTTCAACACTTTTACTATTTCAATAAATGTATGGCCAAAGAAATATATGAAGTGTAAATACTTTTATGAATATCGTGGTGAAATTTAGATGATTGAAACATTAGAAAACACTCCAAGAAATGTCCTGAAAGCAGCAAAAATATCAGCGCTGACATAACATTCCCCAAACTGTTTTAAATCTAAGGTCTGAGGGTTAAATTCTAGTAGAATTTAATTGAAACCTCTGAAATGAGGCGTGAAAACCGCTAAGACAATCAGAAATAAGGCAAATAAGCCTAATGCTCTGTTTCCCATAATGCATTGCTCCTGGCACTGCTGTGAAACTCAGAGCTTGATGAAGATTTGCAGACTCGGCTGTTTCTGTTGTCTTTGTCTGAGTTATAACAGTCTGATCAGGGCGATAATTTCAGTCAATAATGAGAGATTTCTTCTTTTCTCTGCAGATCACAGAGAGAACAGAGTCCCTGAACCGCTCGCTCAAGAAAAGGTAAATATATTTATCAAAATCCTGATCAACTTTACTCTAACTAACAGTTTTTATGGCTGCATCAAACCAAACAATGCCTGAAATTTCCGGAAAAATACCTGGCCCTAGGATTGATCAGAAACTAAAACGATAACTGACAGTCATACCGTTATCATAAAGTGTATTTCTGTTGGTAGAGTCATCATGGAGCAGCTCCAGGTTTCTCACGGTGCGTTTATCCTGAAGGTAAACACTGATTTAGAGGGTCAGAGGTCACCTCTGCCCTCCTCAGTTCTGATTGATGTCCTGGTTTTAACTCCGTCCAGATGCAGGCGGCTGTATTTTCTCTCCTCTGATGGGCCGTGAGGTACGGCGACTCCGGGCCATCTGAGGAGACCTCAGCAGGAGAGAAAACTCAGAGTGGATTTATTTATTTATTGGATAACTGTACCAGGAAAATCTATCAGCATTCAGAGGAGGCGTGACGTCAGTGCCGTTCTCTCCAAACATCCAGAACCTTCATTGTTTCAGCATCATCTGATCCACCAAGGATGAATTCTGCAGTTTGACAGATTTGAAGATGTTATTAGAAACACACAGAACTGTCGGTTTAGTGCACCACAGATTGATTTGACGGCTTTGGAGGAAGTTTTTAAGGACATTCGTACTCTAATAGCTGCTAATGTTTCCTGTCCTTTTGTGTGATTCAGCAACAGCTTTAAGAAGACTCAGCCGCTCGTCCTGCTGCCCAAGATCGACGACAAGATGGAGCAGTACGCTCACGCCGTGGAGGTCGGCTGACACACACGCATGCACACAGCAACCATTATTAACAAACAGTTATGTATGTACACAAAGAAGAACACATCAGACAAAAGGGCCCAATAATAATGAAGCTATCAGAGAAATACTAACATTATTTAAATCATTTAATGAGCTTTTTAGAAGGAATTTAAATTTGAGTTTATCTAAGTTTAACTTGTTTTATATGTCTCTGAATTTGGAACACATGAAGCTGCAATGTGAATTATTTATGCACTAAAACATTTATATCGATAAAATAAACATGACTTCTTTATCAAATTTACAGCTCATTCAGAAAGTATTCAGACCCCCTCACTTTTTAAGTTTTGTTCTGTTGCATCCTGATGCTGCAATCTTTTAATTTCACTTTCATTCTCATTAATCTAGGTGCAGTAACCCATTGTAGTGAAAACAGAATTTCAGATATTTCTGCAAATGATTAAAATAAAAAACGGAAATATCACACTGACATACATGTTCAGATTCTTTGCAACAATTCTGTAAATTTAGAGGCTAAAATACAGAGGCAAATATTTTTTTATAAAGAAGAGAGAAAAGCCCAGGCTAGGTGATCTTCCTCTAAATTTCTGAAACCGTGTGGTCTTTGGTGCACAGTAGCAGTTAAACTTTTGGACCTTTATTGTTTTAAAGCAGCGGAGGGGCAGAGGAGGCTCTGACCCTCTTTGTGCTGCGTTCACAAATCTCTGCAGCACCTGGGCGACGACACGGAGGTGCAGCGAGGCAGACAGATATACGAGGGGACGCTCAGAGATCTCTATTTTTATCTTTCCGCTCCGTGTTTTTACTCCTCACCTCAGGCTGTTCTCAGGCTGATTAACAGCTCACTCACTGACCCGAGGTCGACACAAACATTCGTATTTATGGAGAGCTTTAAAACATTTAATCATGTTTAACACGAACACTCCTGTTCATGGAGAGTTTTAAACGATTAAATCATGTTTGACACAAAGAGCAAGAGAGAACAAGAGCTCCAGGTTTAAAGATCAATGATTATTAGCATCATAAAACAGTTTTAAGATGCTGTTTTTGGTGTTTCCTCAGTGGTAAACGTTCATTCATACTACGTACCTTGAGGGTACGGAGGTCCAAAGCTGCCAATCTCATTTAATCAAGGTGACATTATATTTTCAAATCTATTTCTTCAAATGCAAAGGTTCAGTAGCTGTTTTCATTTAACATATTAAATCATTAGTATCTATGCTAAAATGGAGATTTCAAAATGATATTAATTTAAAAAGGTAACATCGTTACATGCCAATTGTATGGAAGTTCAAGTTAGTCAACAAAAAAAGATTTAAACAACTTTTAAGATGCAGGAATAATTCCCTATTTCGACTATTGCATTTTTAACCTTTTTAAAATTATAAAGGTTGAAATTAAAGTTATTTTCATTCAAGGCTGCTTATAAACTAAAGCATACTACCTTCCATTTGCACACAATTTTTCAAGGAGGTCCAAGGCTGCCAGTGTCATTTAATCAAACTGACATTTTGTTTGTAAATCTAAATCTTAGAGTTGGAAAGTTTAGTTACTGATTTCATTTAAAAATAATAAATCATTAGTGTTAATGCCAAAAATGGAGATTTAAAAAGAATATTAAATAAAAAAATAAACACAAAACATTAATTTAACACAATTAAATGCCAAATGTATGGAAATGCAAGTGAGCTAATCAGAAAAGAAATGATTTAAAAAAAAGATTTAAACAACTTTTAAGATATGAGAGAACTGTCCTATTCCAACATTTACATTTTAACTTTTAAAATTAACTGTACTATTTTAATTGATCAAGTATTTTTGAGTTCTTTTCCTCCAAGGCTGACAATAAATTAAAAGCAATCTAGCCTTTTTAAAATTATTTATTTGCACATATTTTTAAAACCCAGGTATATTCCATGTTTTAATATAAATATCAGAATTACAAAAAAGGCATTTAAAATGTATAAAGTAACTCAGATTCAACACAATGCTAGCTTTAGGGTGGTCCAAGGGTGCAAATATAAAAAAAAAACAAAAGATAAAACTAAGATATCAAAAAAATCAATTTTATGTTAAGATTTGTTTAATGATGAGTTTAAAATTAATTTCAGTGTTTTTACTTCACTCTGTTAATTGCCATTTAATGCAAACTGTACAGAAGTCAAACTTGCCAATATTATTCATATCACCGATCAAATATTTTCTTTCTATTTGAATACTAAAGAATTTAAATGGAAATTTGACTCACAAAATATGCCATTTCTTTTAAAGAAATGCATATTCTAAAATAGATGTAATAAAATTTGATTTTTCATGTAGTCCCCACAAATAAAAAAACGGTTTTCATGTTTGTTTGTAGCCATAAATGATCACCAATATTAAAATAAAATCTTAAACGACCCAAAAAATGAGAGCCATCTGGTTGCAGACCTCGAGCAAACCTCCACGCTGGGGTGTGACATAAATTACCCACGACGAATTTTCTGCTCTAGCCGCTTGCCCACTGGCTAACTCTAAATCTAACCATTCAGGTTTTAATGCCTAAACCGAACCACTCGGGTGTTAATAGTGTAGACCTGAGGTTGGGGTCTGCTACTGCACACCCCAGCGTAGACCCATACACTGGGGCTACGCCCCAGCGTAGGGGTCAGGGTCTGCTGCTGCACGCCCCAGCGTATGGGGCTATGCTAAGGTCTAGTTAGCACAGCAGTGTAGTCATGCTAACAACAGCTAACACGCTGCACGCCCCAGCGTAGAGGTCCACCCCAGCGTAGAGGTCCACCCCAGCATAGAGGTCCACCCCAGCATAGAGGTCCACCCCAGCGTAGAGGTCCACCCCAGCGTAGAGGTCCACCCCAGCGTAGAGGTCTCCGGCTGAATGCCCCAGCGTAGAGGTTTTTTCAAGGTCTGCAGCCAGACCCTCTTGCAAAAAAACAAAAAGATAAGCCTGAATCCACCGTTGTATGGAAGCCTGATGCTGCCAGATTTTACTAACTGACTTATTTGTTGTTTAAAAATTCCCATAGATCAATGGGGCTGCCATCTAACCTTTTTTTGTTGTTGTTGAATTCCCAGGAGACGCGGGCAGTGAAGGCACCATTGAACGACCTGCCGACCAGCTCACCTGAGGTCGTCGCCTCCAAGAAAAACCTGTTTGAGGCTGGAGAGGCCTGGAGCCAGAGCCCCAGCAAGGGAGCTAGCTGCAAGGTGAGGAAACACTCTAGAGACCTGGGTCACTAAAAACCAGCGCCAAAGAAACAAAAGCATCTCCCATTGGCTGTTACAGAAAATAAACTCGGCACATTATACTTTCACCACTAAGCTATAAAAAAAAAAAATACAAACAACTTTTACCGCAAGAGCATTAACTTTTTCAAAAAAAAGCCAAACACTTTTATCCTCTGCTTCATCACAGATTTATTAATAATGATGTTTTTATTTCTTCACTTTTGAGGTAAAAAATTGTAGCAACATCAAAAATCTCAGTCCAGCTACAGATCTGTTTTTGCAGAATCCTGTCTGATTTCAGTAAATTTACCAACAGCTTGTAGAACATTTCAGTTGTGTACAGGTTTGAGGATGACAGACCTCAGAGGAAAAATCAAACAAACCTACAGAGGGC
Source organism: Cheilinus undulatus (assembly GCF_018320785.1). Taxonomy (NCBI): domain Eukaryota; kingdom Metazoa; phylum Chordata; class Actinopteri; order Labriformes; family Labridae; genus Cheilinus; species Cheilinus undulatus. The sequence goes on along the minus strand of NC_054873.1, from coordinate 3,553,818 downwards.
TACAAATCTAACAAAACATCTTTTAACTCTGCCATAAAAATTAAAATCCTTCATTGTTTGAAAATATCCAGAAAGAAAATTCCTACTCTCAGAATGCCTTAAAAGTGCATGATTGTTGTTGGTAAGACAAAGCTTGTGTCACATGTCACACTGATTCTGTATTTCTGGCATTCAGATGATGGATGTGCCAGACTCCATGTGTGTCATCAGGCTAATCTGTCTGGAAAAGCTCCAATCTGCAACATTTGTGCCACTCTGAACACGGTTCGGACCAATCAGCATCATTTACGGAGAGTGAGGCGGTAGCTGTGGGCGGAGCTTCCTTATACTAGCCGTTTGCAATAGCTGCCTTGAGTGTGGTGATTAGCTTGGATGTAGCCACAAAATAGGGGGGGTTTTAAGAGTTTCGGCTCTTCTCCTGGTCTGCTTCAGCATGAGTTTAGAGGTGGAGTCTGCTGGCGTATCCAGTGGCTGCTGCTGCAGTAGCTGTTAGCTGATTTAGCTGTAGGAAAGTGGCAGTTTAATCGGAACTGGACCACATTTTGCTTTGAATCAAATACTGAGATTCACACCAAAAGCTTTTCTCAGCAGAGATGTTTTTGCACGTCTACTGACCAGCCTTTGTGTAACTTTTATTCACTGGGAAGCTTCACCAATAACAATCTACAGCAGCTCAAGAGTAGTGCATGCGTACAACCTCATTTTGACTTGTTGCTCTGATTGGTCCATCATGAATGTGACAGACAGAACGGTCATCTAATTACCTTCTGAGAGTCTTTCCCCTTCCCAAATCTTTTCGTTTTTCTACATATTCCACATCTTTAGATGGATGTGGATGCAGTAGACACATGACACATCAGGTTACTTCTACCAATAGGAATGTTACCTTCATGTTAAAGAGCTGGCTCTGTGAACCAGCTCGTTCATCAACAGCCCACCACCGGAGTTCTTTATGTCACATGTAGAAAATCTCAGATCATCCATTTTAACCATAATCCATCATTTAAAATTTCTGATTGAGAAAAGTGTGTTAACATGACAGTGTTTTTGTTCTCTCTGTATCAGGAGACGGAGGGTTTGAAGGTGGGCGTGGCCAATCGTATCACTCAGTGGGTTAAAGGTCCATCTGACGGCGGCAGACAGTCTCCCTGCAGACCAGCAGTAAGTCTGACACCAACATGAACCTGTTTTATCATCATCTCGCTATGGCTTCATAAAAACCAGAGCAGAAATTAACACGACTCCACAGCTCTGATTTATCTACAGAGAGCATTAAGGGGCAGGGAACTGATGTTAGAGTCAAAAACATGAGAATGCCTCCAAAACAAACCCTGGCTTCATTATTTCTAAATAAGAATTTAAAAAAAAAATCATTGATGGAGGATTAATTCATGAACTCGCTGCTTTTTTAGATGAAGGCAGTTGATGTGCTAACATTACCCCAGCTTTAATTATGGAGGATGCATCTGGCCCTAATCATAGTTAGTGTTTTCTCATAGTTTTGTTGGTCTTTATGTTTAAACAAAGGTGGGTTTAACCTCTGACACTGATGTGGTCAGGTGCAGCCTGAAGTCAGTGATGGGAGGTTTCCCTCTAGTGGAGAAACAAGGAACATCCTGTTCAAACCAGCTTCTTCCTCTGCAGTCTGTCTGATTTTTCATTCTTAGTGATATTTTGATTAGAAAACATAAAAAAAGAAAACACGTGGAAACAAACCTGGTATTTTCTTAGGAAAAATAAAAATACAAAATAAAAAGGGTCTGACAAGTGGAGAAAAGCATTAAAATCTTTGAGTTTAAAACACCATAGATTCTGGCTAGGGCTGGTTGAATCCATCAACATCATTTACATTCAATCTTAACAAGTCCCTCAATGCCTCACTTCCTGGTGCCTTGAAAACAGGGTTAATGAGAAGCAGTCAGTGTGAACAAGAACACTGAATGTGAGGAAATAAACATGGCGGACCGTCTCTTAAAGTGCGGCTCATTTCTCAGAAATGATGCGAGCAGCGCCACGTGTGATTTCAAGGCACGCATCTTTGTACCTCAGATCTGTTACATTGGAAAAAGATTTCACTTTATTGTGAACGTCCACAGATCTAAGATCCTGAGACTAGTTTTATTTCTATTTGAAGATTTTACCTTAAGAGATTCAGAGATTTAGAGATTGACCGCATTACGTGTTTTTTTACTTGAATTTTGTTTTTCCAGTTAATTTTGTGACCGAGTAAACTCAGAAATTCACAGCCTGGATTCTTGTAAAAATGTAGAACTTTATAGTCTCTAAACACTGAATTTTCTCATAAACCTGTCACTTTTTAATTTAAAAATTCTTAGATTGTTTTTCTGTTCAATGATGACTTTATTATGTCAAAGATTTTGAATTTTGCCATAAAACTACTACATTTTTTTAACAAAACATTTTTCCCCCATTCATTTATGACTGCTTTAAACTCAGAAATGTGTTTGGAAGTTTGGTTTCTTGTAAATCTATAGCTTTATGATTTCAAAGTGTATAAACATCTTGTCAATTTACAGCATTTTTAACTTTAAACTTTGATATTCCCCCATAAATTTCAGACTTTTATTAAATAATTCCCATTTATTAAATAATTCCCATACTTTATAATCTCAAATAGTTTCAATTCTCCTGTAAATGTATGACTTTATATTTTTCAGACTGTCCCTTTAACCTTTCACAGAGAAACATGTATCCTTTCAGTTTTCAAAGTTTCTTTTGATTTTTGAAGCCATATATCTGCTTTTTTATTCCACTGCATTTTCATTTAAAGTCAAAACAAACAAAAAGACAAAAGTGCTGAAAGTCATCATGGAAAAGTTCTTGTTGGAACTATTTTTTGACCAGAATGTGTATCCATCCACCCTGTATCCCTACGCCGTGTGGGTCAGCCTGCCTCCTCCATTACTATTCATTCACTTCATCTAAGGAAATAAGTTACACATCCTTCATCTTTTTTACTGTTGTTCTTAAACAGTCAAATGTTGGAGACTTTACAAAAAGTTACAAATGCTCAAACTTCACGTTTACTGTGGAAGGATGTAAAGTTAAAGAAGCACTGATTCCTCTTTTCTAATAATGAAGCTCTTATTGTTGACTCACTCAGACATCTTTGAGTAATTCTGCTCATTTAAAAACCTTCCTCTGCAAAAAGAAACGTTCCACTGCTGCTTTTAGCTAAAGTTAAGACAGGATGAGGCTAACGGTTTCCATTTGTTTCCAGTCTTTATGCTAAGCTAAGCTAAGCTAAGCTAAGCTGGCTACCGTCTTCCTGACTCATTAGCCTAACAGAAGTGAGATTTCTAAAATGTCAGTCTGTTCCTTTCAGATTTGGGTTGTAAACGGGCTGTATTGATCTGTATTGATGATTGATTGATTGATTTATCAGGATGTGAAGCCTGGAGACGTGATGCAGAAGAAGAACATGTGGGAGGGGATCAGAGACTCGTCAGAGCGGGCGGGGGGCCGAGCAAAGGTGAGAGGCAAATGATCAGAAACTGACTTTACTGTCAGTGTGTCCATGTTTAAATCTGTTTAGAGACTGTTTGATGATACTTGCTTTATTTAATATCAAGTTTAGTTTCATTCAGTTACATTTTTTTGTAATTCTTTACAATTTTAATGGTTTTAATTCACATTTACCTTCATAGTTATATTTTACCCATCATGCTTATATGATAGATGGAGCTTTGTGATTTCAGGTTAATTTGCTTTAAAATCCTTTTTCCTTTGGCTGATCCACATGTACTCACCGTGTGTGTGAAATAAAATGTACTCTAAGGTTTTATCACAAACCTTTTAGTTGTTATCAGACTAATGCAGAAGATTTCTGCATCAACATTTTTTTATTTCTGTGAGGCATTTTAACAGAGAAATGAAAACAGTAGTAACATAGTTTATTATTTTATTTATCATCATAACAGGACAATTAACCGTCATGTAATCAGGTGTTGTGTCTTCTCTCTTCAGGGATCAGCAGCCACTAAAAAGTACAAGTTTGTTGTCACCGGTCACGGAAAATACGAAAAGATCGCCGTAGACGACGAGGACGGAGGAGCGTTCAGCAACGGGAAATCTGGTAAGATCACAGACGGACTAGAGATATTTGAAAACGCTGCTGGGAGTTTATAACCTGATATTTTCAGCAGATAATTTTGATATTTTCAGCAGTAAAATCTCAGAGGTTTCCTTTGTATACCTGAAGTCAACCACAGTCAGCAGATCCTTGATGATCTGCAGGTGTGACTCAGATCAGTCCACAGGTGAATCACCTGTGTCTCCTTTAACTCATCCTCCTCCTGGAAACCAGACATTTTAAAACATGTAGCATAAATTAACTTCATTCAGAGCACCTCCTATGGTGGAGTTGTTCATATAAACAAACAAAAACAGTTAAAGAGCTTCACTATCAACCTAAAATCAGTAGCATGTGATGGATTAGATGTCCACCCACAGTTCTAAGAGGAAGTTTAATAATGTAACTTTCTATTAAATAAATAATGAAGGGATTAAAAACCAGCTACAGAGAAGGCCAAATTATTTTTATCCTCACATTATCACAAATGTTGGGACACTCATAATTTAACAACTTTGATTACTTTTGATAAGGGCTTTCAGAATATTTTTTGAATGCAATTGACTGCAGGATTTCTGTAGTTAATCACAATTAATCACACCCTATTCATCGTATTTGAAAATGTTACTGTTTTGCATTTAAAATTGCAAATGTGTCATTTTCTGGTTTCTCTACTGTCTCAAACAAAGCGTTACTGACTTTCTGTTTAGATACTGACCTGATTTTATAGAGGAAAGAACTTGTTATGGATTGAAAAGGAATTAAGTGACACTTAAGAGGTAAAAAACTGATAACATAAGGTTCAGGTGACTTCTGACTCGCCCACTGAGCTGTCTGTGAATTTCTATTTCTACATCACTGTGGCTTAACCTAAGTGTACAAGATGCTATCAAACATTAACCTTTCAAAGCAGGTGGATTCGCCCGTTTCCATGTTTCTCACTGGTGAATCCATCTTGCAAAGCTCCCACCCGAACCGTTTGAGCCTGGTTAGAAAGTGACAGGACCAATCAGCATCGAGGGGCAGTGCTCTCGGGTGCGGTGGAGTCGTGACGTTAGCAAGCAGAAACAAGAGGCCGGTGCAATTATGGCAGAAGAGATTAGCGTGGATGCTGCTAAAGCGCCAGTTTTATCAGAACCTGGTGACATTTCTTTGTTAAAAGAAGAACAAAGAACAGCAGTGAGTTGTTTTCTTTTCAAAACCGATAAATGCCGTGTACCAACATGTCTACAGTTGCCATGGTTCATGTTATGCAGTTCTCTATGGAGTTTACTCCTCAATAGCGGCTACATCACATGTTTTGTTGCTCTGATTGGCCCATAAAGATGTGACAGACAGAATGTTCATCCAATCATCCTCCGAGTTCTTTTCAAAGGCTCTGCCCTTTCCCAAACCCTGTCTATGGAAGGTTTACCAGATGGATGTGTTTCACACATCCATCTGGTGTGTCAGGTTAATTAAACATGCTTGGATTGTAGTTAATCGTGATTAATGTGAATAATCTTGACAACCCCTCTTTAGATCAAGCAAAAAAAAAAAAAAAAAAAAAAAAAATATATATATATATATATATGTATACATATAAAGCGTTCATCATGCAGAAATGCAAAAAGTAATGCTTTATTTATTTATGCCAATGTAAACCATTTTTACAAACACAATAGTTGAAGATTATTTTTAGTGCATTTTACCGCCTTTCTAATAATATCTCTATTTTCTTGCTGACATACACCAATAATAAAAGATAATCATAGAAATGTTTATTTGTCATTGCATGTTGTCATTGCAGATTTTATTATTATTTTGTTATTTATTTTCTTAAACTAAAAGTACTTTACTTCCCGTTTGGAAAAAAGCTGCTTTTATTTTGAAGGAAAACAAGGAACTTCTTGTAGCTCAAAAGTTATGACATTAGCTAAAGGAAAAAAGAACTTGCTATGGATAAAAAAAAAATTACATGGAAACAGCGTAAAGAAAATGTAGAAAGAGTGAAATGTGTGATATCTTAAGGTGCAGGCAGTTGCTCCACTAAGATAGCTTAACTACGGTGTGCCTAAATGGGCAAAATAGCATGATTAATATAAAATAGATTGATCTGGGATCTATAAATGCTGACAGGCTTAATTTTTATGCTTATATACTCATCACTTATGGTGAAGGTGTGTCAAAGAAAAAACAGAAAGATCTGAAGTTACTTAAAACATAAACGCTTTAATTTGAAGTCTGAATGACTTTAAGACAAATGTAGCTTCCTCTTTTTTCAGCTACGCCACAAACATTTAACATCCAGACGACCAATCACAACTGCAACATGAAGCATTTGTCAAGTATAAAGTTCAGGCCGAGTTTCTCTACCACACTGCCACAAACATCAGTGATTAACACAAAGACTATTCCAGACCTGTACATCATTTCTGTCGCTAAGATTTCTCTACCTGTACATAAAACACGTAAATAACTGTTTTCTTTACATTTTCACTTTATATTATATATGTTAGGTCAGCTTAAGTAGCAGTGAACCCCCTTGCCTTTCTATTAAAGTCTTTTGGTTCCTCGTCTTTCCCTTTCCGCCCAATCAAACCCATCTCAAACACTGTTGAAATTTTAGTCACCGGCCTCGATGCCGCTTCTTTGAGCCTTTTGGCGTCAAACTTTGGACTAAAAAGCAGCACGGGCAGCCGGTATGCAAATGACGGTATCTCTTTCACCTCATCCATTTTCTCCTCCTGCTTCTCCTCTTCGCTTTTGTTTAACTCGATCTGGTGCATGATGTTCTCCTTGGTGGAGAACATCTGGAAGAGGACGGCGTCCCACATCTTGGTTGCTTTGGGAGCGTCTTTGGTTTGATTCCCATCCTGGGCGCTGGGCTTGTCGGCGGCCTTCTCTTCAACCTTCTTCCCCTCACTCTGGTCCTGCCCTGTCGCCTCCTTCTGGGGGCCAGTTTCTGGAAATTTAGGCTCCTCCTGCTCGACCACCATGTGCTTTTTGAGCCTGGACCACCCACTCAGTTTAGATTTCACTCCCTTTGGCTTTTGTAAGACTTTCAGGAGGGGCTCAGCTGGGAGGGATTCTTCACCTTCCTTTTTCTTAGGTTCAGATTCTGTCTTCTTATATTTACCTTTGTCTTCACTTTCTGTTGGCTTCACGACAGGAGCCGTGACACTTGGCTTTGAGACCTCTACCTTAGCTGTGGTGGCAGCTAGAGGTTTTGCTGGCTCTTTTTTGTCTGAGACATCAGCTTTTGTCTCACGTTTAGGTTTCTCTGGGACTTTATCTTTGCCCAGAAGTTTCCTTACAGCCTTGAGAGGATCCTGGTCTTCCCCTTTGGGCTCAGGATGTTTGGCTTCAGGCATTTTTGGTGGCTCTGGTTTGGTGACTTCTTGTTCCAGTTTCTTTTTCTCAGGAGTTTTCACCTCAACTGTTGGTGGTGGTGCAGCCTTTGGTGTTTCCTGAATCACAGTTTTTTCTTGTTTTGCCACGACTTGCCTGGAAACCACACTTGTCTCTTGGGTTCCTGGGGAGTCTGAAGCTTGGGAAACGATAATTACAGGCACTGAAGGAGTGGTGGGAACCTTGTCCTCCATCACTTTTGAAACCTCAGCTGCAGATTGTCCCTTCACAGGAACTTCTTGGCTCAGTGTTCTGGATACTGCTGATTCCTCTTGTGTCGCTTTAACCACATCTTCGGTCGATGTTGCAGAACTGCCGATACCAAACGCTGGAGTGAACGTTTTGATTCCACCATAGGCAGCATATTCAGCCGGTGTCAAACCACGATATGAAGACTTTGACTTTGAAGCCACTTGTGTTGGGGTTTTGGGTCTCTGGAAGGCCACAGGTGATACACTGGTAGTCCCTTTTGTTGGTGTTCTTGGTCTCTTGTAGCCAGGAGAGGTGGCCATAAGTCGGGACGCCTCGAATGTCGGAGTCTTAGGCCTCTGGTAGCCATAAGAAGTCACTGCTGGAGGTGTTGCCTGAGGTGTTGGGGTTTGAGAGAGCCTTTGAGTGCCAGTTTGAGTGGACAGGATCTTGACTTGTGTCAGATCAGTCTCAGATTTGGCCTTTGTTATGTTTTGTTGTACTGGTTTAGCTGCAGGCTTTGTGTCTGGAAGGATGTCCCCATTTGGCAATGTCTCTGTAGGCTTTGGCTCTGAAGTCACCACAGGAGTACTTGCTGGTGACACTGTTTTTGGTGTTCTTGACCTCTCTGGCTCTACTGTGATTGAAGACACTGCAAACAAAAGAGGATTGGGTCTTGAGACTTCAAAGACAGGGGTTGCAGCCCGAGCAGTATGGTATGCTGGGGTTCTTGGTCGTCCTGCTGTAATCCTTGACTGGAACTCATAAGTTGGGGTTTTGACTCTGATTTCAGATGTCGGGGTGGCTCTTTTGAGTTCAGCTGTTGGAGTGGATCTTAAGCTCTCAGATGTTGGAGTCGCTCTCTTGATTTCAGACGTGGGAGTGGCTCTTTTTATGTCAGGGGTTGGTGTTTTCACCGTAGTCATGTCTGCTGTCGGCGTGGATCTTTTAGCTTCAAGAGTTGGGGTCTTTCTCTGGGGGTCAGAGCCTGATAGAGATGGCTGGGTCGTTGGTGTTGCACCTCTTTTTACCTCAAATGCTTGGGACAAATCTTGCATTGATTCTATCGATGCTTTACTTTGAGGTACCATACTTCCAATATTGGTTAATCCAGCTGTGTCGTACACTGGTGGGGTCCTGGATGTCTCATAGTAAGATGTGCTTGCTGTGTACATCCTTATTTGAGGGACATCAAACATCGGTTTTGGTGATCTTGAAGTTTCGGTCGCTTTAAATGTTGGTCTTGGACTTTTGGATTTAAGTGGTGTCAACACAATGAGAGGCCGTACCAAACCTGGGGAACCTGTTGCTTGGTAGGGAGTTGGACCAGGACTTGTGGGTTTTTGCTGAGTAGTTCCTACAGCAGCAGCAGGTCTAAGGCTGGCATGATTGTTACCAGAAGTTCCAAATGCTGGCTTTTTCACCTCAGGCACTGTTGGATCTGGCACAGAATATGCCGGCAGAGATATTTTGGGCACAGGTGACTGGGAGAGTGGCTCAGGAGTTGGTGAGACTCCTGAAACATAGGTTGATGAGGAATAAGAAGAAACCGTGGTGACATTTTGGGAATAGGAGTACGACGGCACCGTCACTGTCTGAGGCGAGAACCTTGCTGTTCTGCCATAAGCTGCACGCTGCGGGTAAGGCGATGCAACATGTTGATACAGCGGCCTGACGGTGAACCGTTGAGGCTGCTGGACACTGTAGAGGCTGAGCGGTGCCTCTGGAGTCTTGGGCGGTGTGGAGTGGTCACTGTGCTCGAGGTCAGGGCTTGCTTCATTCACAGGGGAAAGGCTTGAGCGGAAAGGTGCGGCGGACTGCGATGCCTGAACGGAGGCCTTTTTCTTAGCGGTCCTCTTGAGGAGCTTCTGCAGCTTAATGTTGTCCTTCCCAGGCTTGGGCAGCAAGGGCGGGGGGTACTGCTGGGAAAGCAGGCCCAGCTGAGTTACAGCACCATAAGCGATAGCCATGAGCGCTTCTGCACCCTGTGGATGGAAAAAAAAAAACAGCAAATGGTCAAATCAAGAAAAGAAACTTTGTGGTGACCTGAAGTTTTTGGCAAATGTGAAGGTCCGGTGATCTTCTGAAAACTAAACTCAAGACAAGATGTAATGTCAATTCTGACAAAGGTAGCCACATACATTTTTGAATCCATTTGGAATTTTTGTTTCACATAGTGGTTCCCAAAGTGGGGGTCAGGAGCCAAGGGGGGTTACGAGACCCTTGGGGGGGGGGGTCATGGAATTCTTTCCAAAACAAAAAAAAATAGAGAAATGATCACCAAAATCAAAGTAGTCAAACCTGTTCAAAAACATCCAAGGTCACAAGCCTAGTACACCGAGTTATTAAGCAAATTTTAGTTTATTTGCACACTTTAGGCCTCAAAAGTCTGAAAGTTATGCAAATATTATCTTTTAGATCTTTGTCTGATCACCTTAAAAGTTTAAAAACTTGAACCACTGGATAATATCTGTGTATCTAACCTTCTCTTTGTTTCTCTTGCAGATTCATGCCATGGTTATTACTGAGGAGTTTCCATCCTGATCCACACAAGCATCCTCTGTCTCGGACTAGGGCAGCATTTCAAGACTCAGTATTTTATTTTTGTCCAAATAAATCTCTTTTCCGACTCTTTAAAAATGGACAAGTCCAAACCATCATCTCCAGTCTGATCATAATTGTCCATATTTGTCTATTTTCTTCTTTGCTTTTGTATTCTCTGATGTTCCTTTAATTATGTATATATCTGACTGTGAGCTTTAAATGTATGTTTGATTCCTTATGTGTGAAAACGTAAAGTTCTGTTAGACTGAAAAGTTTTCATTTTCAATCATGTAATGTTATTGCACGTCAGGTTTACTTTATCTGCTGTTCACATACTCTTTGGCTTTAAAATCAATACAAAAACATAGAAACATGGAGGAGTTCACAGTTGTAATGTCGTCCTGGTGAAAATGCAGGGACTAAAAGTATAAAGATTGACTGAATTATGGCTCGACACTTTCTGCACCAAAAACTGGTTTATCTGCTGAATCTCGACAACTCTCATTATTTTCTCTACAAGCTCTATTTTATGTTTGTCTTTTAGTTAAACCGTCTTCATCAGTGTCCGTCTGTACTACTGCACACCTTTGTCTTTATGTTCTTTAATTCAAATTTCTTTGTGTTTATAACCCTTTTTCTTAAATAAATTAAAAAGATTTCCTACTTTTGCTTCATCTTGCCTTCATTTTAATATACCAGGATGACGTGATACCACAGTCTTATCACAATTTTCTTATTCTACAACTGAAATATTCAAAATTTATTGCTTTTTACCAATCAAAAACTATTTAAAATTTAGGGAATACTATAAGTTGTCATTGTATATAGGATTTACTATGCATTTAAGGACTAGTGGAGGAGAGTCAGAAGGGCAACTGCGCCCATTCAGGACGCTCTCTGAGGTGAAAAAACATGATAAGGTGCCCTTCACGATGCTCTCCAAGTAACAAAACATGATATACTGCCATTCAGGGAGCTCTCTAAAAGACAAAACATGATAAAATGCCTTTAAGAGAGCTCTCTAAGTAATAAGATATGATAAGTGCTTTCCAGGGTGCTCTCTTCCTTGAAAAAACATAAGTTGTCCACTGGGGAGCTCTCTAAGATACAAATTCATGATAAAGTGCCCTCCAGGGTTGAAAAAAAAACATGACAAGGAGCCTTCTGGGGTGTTCTCTTTGATGACATAGCATGATAAATTGCCATCCAGGGTGCCCTCTAAGGTAACAAATCATGATAAAGAGCCTTTTAGGGTGTTGTATAAGATGACAGAACTGGAAAAGTGCCTTTCTGGGCGCTCTCTGAGGTGACCAAACATGATAAAGTGCCCTCCAGGATGCTCTCTAAGGTAACAAAAAACACGATGAAGTGCCCTCCTGGGTACTCTCTGAGGTGGCAAAACATGATAAAGTGCCCCCAAGGTGCTCTCTGAGGTAACAAAACGTGATAAAATGCCCCCAAGATGCTCTCTGAGATGACACAACATGATAAAGTGCCTGCCAGGATGCTCTCAAAGGTGACAAAACATGATGAAGTGCCCTCCAGGGTACTCTCTGGGGTAACAAAACATGATAAAGGGCCCTTAGTGGCCCTTCCAGTAGTCAAAACCTGTAGTAGTGAGTAGCCTCGCACGACTTAACGTGTGCGAGGCTACTATCATATCAGTGGACAAAACATGATCAGGTGCCCTCTAAGATGACATATCTGTAGAATATTGTGATAAAGAGCCCTATTGGTTTCCTTATGGTGGACAATACATAATACCTAGTCCTCCATGGTGTCCATTTCTTAGAGGCAAAACATGATGAAGTGCCTTCTACTGTGCTGTACAAGAGGACAAAACATGATAAAGTGCCTTCTATTGTGCTGTACAAGAGGACAAAACATGATAAAATGCCGTCTAGGTTTCTTTCCAGTGGGAAAAACATATGGTGCTTTTGATGTTGCTGCTGGAGTTAATAAAACATGATAAGGTGCCTTTAAGAGTGCTTTTCCAGTGAGCAAAGCATGATAAAGTTAAAGCTTTTATGTTAAACGTGATAAAGTCCTCTTTAGGGTGTCCCTCTACAAGACGAAATGTGATCGTGTCCTCTAGGTTTCCTCCCAGTGCCCTCCAGGGTGTTCTTCCAATGGAAAACATCAACATTAAAAATAATAAACCTATGAAAAGGCTTTATAAGGATTTAGTTTTGCTATATAACACTTGTCCTAACCTTCACGTACAGGTGTTTTAATGTGGATTATAATGATAGTGTTAGTGATAATTAAAAAAGCCAAAGATAAATCCTGCAGACCGGACACCCACACAGGGGAATCAGGCCAAAGTCTTCCTGGATGATGTTACCGTCTCACAGCTGAGCCTTGGCCTAATTTTAGCTACGAGGCCGACCAATCACCTTGCTCCTTTTTTTTAAAAGACACTCAGCTTTTTACAGGCTGCATCACTTTCCTGAAAACAATAAATCAGAGCGCTGTGATGCAGATCAGATGGAGCTTCTGAAACTTCAGCTGCCCTCAGGACACCAGAGACAAACGTCCTGAAACAGGAGAGCAGTTAGAAACAAATACATGGAAACTGAGGAAACATAATTATACATGACAGAAAATGTTTCTAGTCATGGTTTCATGCAGGGAGCTCGCTCAATGTTAGATTACAGATTTTTTAAAATTTGTATAACCTGAGCTGCAACACCAGAGGATAAAGATCAATTAAAAATAGATCAATTAAACAAGGTTTAAAGTTTAATTTCTGATGGTAATGTTTTAATCAAGGAAGGAAAAATCAACTTATTTAACCTTTTGATTCCTTTATACTACTATTAAACGGCCAAAGAATTTCAAATCTAATCACCTAATAACAAAACTTTTTCACAAGAAAACCCAGATTATGATCTATTTTTAGTGCACCAGTACCAGTAGTGGAGCTTAAAGAGCAGACTGGTCCCAACGGTGTTGTGCTAGGAAAGGGCAGAGGGTCATTTAAGTCATTAAGGTTCATCCTCTGTGGAGCTACAATATATTTAGAGACAATTTCAAAGCAATCAGCACCATGTAAGTTTAATATTCTTCTGTTAAACAGAAACGTAATCCTTATTATGGCATTTAACCATCTAAGCTAAGACTTCTTTTTAACCACTGTGTCTTGTCTGGACTTTTTGTCTTAAAAGTTGTGAAACATCAATCCTGAGGTGCATGGTCAAGCTCTTAACATCCTTTTCTTCAGGACAACCGGGGCTTTAAGAATATGCGTGCTGCAGTAATGTCACTTCAATCTTTTTAAAAGTTATGGGACTATAAAGATAAAAAAAAAGGCTAAACTGAAATTAAAACTCAACGTTTTTCATGTGTTACACACAGTGAATATTAATGACTATGACTTTTTTTGCACAAACTTATTCTCTAATCTCTTTGGGACCAAAAAAAAAAAAATCTTTCTATGACAAAAATTCTTCAAAATATTCACAAATTTTGCTGAAAAAGTCCTTGCACTTTTTAAAAGTTAGCTGCTCCTGTCTGCAGAGACACAGAGGGACATGTCACAGGCTTGTTTTCTCCTTTATTAGCTGTTCTGGCTGTTTCCTCCAAGATCAAGGTGTTAAGACATCAGAGTAAATGTCGTCGACTAAAACTATGACTAAAATGTTCGTCAACAGCCTTTATTTTGATGACAAAAACTTGACAAAAACTAACAACTAACAAAAATAGACCAAAACTGACAAAAAAAGTCTAGTTTTCATCAAGAGGACTAAAACTAGACTAAAAATGTAATTTAGTTTTCGTCAGACATTCAAAGTCTGTGATATTTCTCTACTGTGGGTAATTCTGTCTAAAAACAATGCATCTGTATCAAGGTTATTATAGTTAACTAAAACTAACTAAATAACTAAAATAAAATTCAAAAATCATTTTACTTAACTGAAACTAAACAAAACAAAGCTTTACTGAAAAAATGAAAACTAACGAAAACTTTATAGTGCGCTTACAAAACTAACTGAAATAAAATGAAAATATAGAAAAAAATATCCTCAATTTTATTCTTTGATACAACCATATTGATTGGCACCTACACCAGAGTCTGGGGAGGGTAAAATTGCCTGGCAGTTTTATGTCTGGAGTTGTATTTAAACATTTTCTTAAAACAAATTAAATGAAAAGTAAAGAGTAACCGGTTTCAATATGTTTTTAAAAATATATGACGCTCCCTCAGCCTGACATGTATCAAAAACAAAAAAAAAACAACTAAAACTAACACTCAAACTGATAAAAACGAAACTGAAACGAAGCATTTTTGCAAAATAAAAACTAAACTAAACTAACAAACCAGCAGTAAAAATTAATGAAAACTAAACTGAAATTGAAAAAAGAAAGTGAAAACGAAATAAAAATAAAAACTATTGAAAAATCCAAAACTATTATAACCTTGATCTGTATCTATTCTGCCTCTCAGCTGTAGAAAGCAGGGACCCCAGCTTCGGCAGAGTGCGAGGAAACACTTTACTGATTTGGTACCAGATTTAGGCAAGAAAATAAATGCTTGGACTAAAAGTTAAGACTAAAACGTGACGACTTTTTATGAACTAAAACTAGACTACAATTTTTGTGAGTTTTCATCGACTAAAACTAAAAAGGGTAGAAATGACTAAAATGTGACTAAAACTAACATGCATTTCATTTAAAGACTAAAACTAAGACTACAATTAAAATTAGCTGCCAAGAAAAAAACACTGTAAGAAATGTGCAGTTTGGCAAAGTAAGACGTGATGACGAAACAGCCTGCCATTGGTTGCCACAGCCCATGTGACAACCAATATGGTGACAAATGCAGAGCTAGCAGTGGAAACCATAGTAAAATTGATTTTTAAAACTGATAAAAAGCTGTTCAGTGTTGGAGTTACTGATGTGGATTTCATCTTTAAAGACACCCAAGTTCCAGGCTAGCTAGAGAAGCCTCCGTAACAGCTAGAAAGCAAAAAAAAAAAACAAAAAAAAAAAAAAACAATAAATAACTTCAATTTATGGTTCAAAACTTTTTTATCCTGTGTCTCTTTTTGTATACGACAGTGTCAGTGTCAGAGGGTTGATGTCTAGGTAGTGGATAAACAACATACATTAGGGTTTATCCTCTTGGAATCATGAACACATGGTAAAATTTTAGGTAAATGTGGAAGTTTTGATGCACAGATGATTCTATATGCAGAGGCTGTTGTTCTCAGAGAGGGAAGCTGTGATCAAATCCCCTCTAACACCGCCTCTTTCTCCCCAGTTTCCAACTCTATCAGCTGTCCTGTCCAATTAAACACACATAAAAAGATCTTTAAAAATCACGTAATGGAAATGGATTATCTCCTGAAAATCTGGATTTGATTGCAGAACTTTTAAAGGAATAGTTAGTGTTTTTATTTCTCTTTCACATAGTTTAAAAGTCAGCAGTGGTTATGGCACTGGAGGAGAGGGAATAAGGGTCTGTGTTCATGCACTGGCAGTGCCCAACTCCTTTATTGATCTTCTTAATTGATGATCATCACAAGCAGCAGCTGTAGACAGGTTCTTAGTTCATCAGTATTATTATCTGAGGTTTATCCTGAGAGAACAATAAACACAAAGCTGATTTTAGAAACATCTAGCAATGCCTTGGAAGATGGAAATCATTTTCAGATTTGATTGCTATTTCTTACTAGGTGATAATGTCATGATAAATTACACTGTTTGCTACACTATAGTGGGTTAATTTTTGAAAAATCAAAATCACTCTGTTCAATCCTACAGTGAACCGTGATTAATCTGCCCTGTCTTTGTCACATTTTAGAATTCCACTATATGCATTTTGGTTTTATGCTTTTTATGCTGCAACTAAAAAATAAATGCTGGTATTGGCTTGTGAAGACAGGGATCAGTAAAATCATTAGGGTTCCTTTTCTGGGGACAAAGAAAGCTGCTAAAATGAAAAGAAAATGTGGAAGTTTACTGTGTGGATATTCAGGTTTTAACATAAATCATACTTGGCTGACGATAAGGGGAGAGCTCAAGGAAAGGTAAAACTTAGCACCAACCATGGGTTCAATGCTATCACAGGCATTGCAGTAGCTTAACCACAGTGTGTTGAAATGGACTATTAAGCATCCAGTTAATGCAATTTACAATAAAGTCATTGCACTAATTATGAACCTTGACTGCACAGAGATTATTGCAATATTGTTAATAGTCCTAAACAAATTACAATCTATGTTAATTTGGATAGTATTTGATGAGACATGGTACTTTCCACAAAAATATTGACCAATATCTCTCTGTATGGCCTCAAATGTTTGTAACTACCATAAATGTTTTGTTGTTTTGGAGCCAAATCTTACTACTGTAGTGGTAGTGTGTCTGTCCTTGATTCTTCTCAGAAGACTTCTTCCAAACCTGTGCCATGACAGAAATCCTAAATTTGTACAGATTTCCTATTAAATCCCATAATGATGTGCCAAGTCATCATTCAGGGACTTCTTCTGTGTTTTATTGGCTATGTACTCAAAAGAAAAAGTGGCAAAGCTAGAAAACAACTGCACTTTGTTTAAACACGGCCATAAGGAAATGTATTAGGATGAGATGAAACACTTGCTCCATGAGCAAAGTCAGCTCTCTTTAAAGAGCTCCTCCATGCTCATATTAAACAAGATAACACACGAGATGTGTCACACGCTGCTGTTAGAACCATTCTCTGAGAAATCACGGTTTACTTGCTGGTTTGTCAGCTGTAGTCGCTGGTGCAGCTTAAATGTGTGAGCCTCTGTTAAAGCTCCACAAAAACTGCACTAAAAATTTGTAAATAAATCAAAAGGCACAGCTTTAATGCTCCTCTTATTGTGTTCTGGGCTTATCACTGCACATATGTAACCGGTACGCAGAGAAGCTGAGCCATTATGCCGATATTTGGGGAAAAACACCTTTTCCATGCAAACTGGCTTTATTGCTTTACGCATCTAATGATGAGGATGGTAATAACACAGCATAAAAAAGATTAGCCTACTGTCTGTGAGAGCTGATGGAAGTGTGCTGCAGGTTTTATGACACACAAACTTTCCAGAGATCAAGAAACAATTTCACCTCTGTGTGACTTTAAATAAATTCTATGTAAATAAGGTTGGAAAATACTACTTTGGCATTGCTATTACTAATCCATAACCAGGAGTTACATCAGTCTGAGACTCCCAGCTGCTCTTTTATTCATGTGTGGCACCATTATGCATGACAGGAATCAATATTGCCTTTCAGTAAATGCACTGTCTGGTATTTTAAATATGTAATTGTCATAATCCCTGCAGGATGCGGGTGCAATCTGACACACCTGTTACAGGAGCCGGATTAAGAAAAGAGTTCTGCACAGGGCTCTAGTTTTCAGAATTATTGTGTAATTGCAGTCTATGACCATTTCTAAATCTCTGATTTGTCACATTTAACATGTTGCTGAAAGTACTTTTATAGCCTTTGTACTTTAAATCCAGAAAATTCCTCTGAACCGAGCTAGGAAGTTACAAGCTGAGCTTTATTTTGCAGATTTGTCGTGTCAGGATCCTCTCGTGTCTCTCCCCACATAAACACACACTTATAGCCGTGTATAAATATCTGCTGAAGGGTGAAAGTGAATGCAGAACATCCGACCTCATGACATCACAGCCCAGTGACACCTGATAGGGCCACAGGAAAATGTTGTCACTGAGAATAACCAATCACATGCCAGGATAAGAATCCAGTTTAAAACATTAGCTGTGCACTTATATTTACATATTTCTGTGTTGTAATGCAACAGCGTTTTGATCATTTATTGCACGTTTAAGTTTTGTTTGATTGCTTTGTATTATTGAAAGTTATTTGCACTGGCTTAAATTTCCCTGTTTAGATAAATCGTCCTGACACCTCTCTTTCCCATTCTTTTTTCAGAAAAATTTTCACAGGAAACTTTGCAGAAAGAGCATGTTTATACCATTGCTGCAGAACCAGACTAAGTGGACTTCCTTCTGCAATGACCACATAAGAAAAATACTTCATTTTGAGTTCTTTTGTGCAAATTCTAATCTAAAGATAGTCATAAAAATGCAGGTTCATTAAATTTTTCCATCATTCATGCTGATTTTGCTCTGCATATTGACTTTGGAGAAACTGTGTGGACCATTTCCTCTATTTTCAGCCTTTACCCTCCAAAATAAGATCCTTAATTTAAAAATAACCATGCACGAGCTTCGTGTAACATGAACAGAGCCGATATAAAGTTTAATTATGAGTCAGATATGTTCATGGCTATCCAAAGGGTTTGGGTTGCTGGCATCACGCAGTCCACACAAAACCAACTGTTTAATATCCTCCGTTTACTATGTGTGTCACCTCAGGGAAATGTAGGCCAGAGCTGGTTGTCTTTAAAGCCCCTCACAAACCTCCCCCCCCACTAACCCTGCTGCCTGCCTGACACACGAGAGCCCACTCCTCCTTTTAAGGCTTCGGTAGCCTCGGTATTTGGAGCGCCTTCAGGATGCAAGTTCAAAAGAGGAAAGGGTAATAATAGACTCGTAATAAAAACCAATGGAATCACAATGGCCTCCTTAAGTAAATGAATCCAACCCAAAAATCAGGTGATGTTATGAGGATTCAAAGACAGAAAACAGGAAGTTTAAATGGGAACAGTGGGAACGTACCAGGTAAAAACTTGTTGCTGGTGTTCAGAGTGCTCCAGGCAGGGTCCCCTTTAAAGAACAGGAGAGAACATTCATGTCAGATATCTAAACTAACTTTATTCCCCTTGGCATATAACATAAGGAAGATTAACAGTCAAAGCTTAAATGTGATCATCGGTCAGTCATGCTTCATTACAGCCAGCACAGATAAGTGGCACAGCAGGCAGAGTGTGTTTGGGAGTAAAAACAGCTCGTGGCTAACACTTAGCTCAGCCCGCTGGTGCTTTAATGTTGCACTGAGGACGAGAAAAAGACACCCTGAGCTCTCCAAACATGTCAGGTCCCTGGCTGCCGAGGAGGGGGATCCAGCAGCCCGCCTCACACGTCTAACAGCGTCCCCGCGCCCTATCAGGAGAATAAAAGGTGCAATTATGGGGTGTTTACCTGTGCGACTGCTGCTCGGGGGGCGGCCGGCCGGCTGCTGCCTGCTTGTCCCAGCCCGGAGTGTCAGAGCGGCAGGTTCATGTTGAGCCCAACTCGACCCCCCTTCCTACAAATGGAAGGAACAGACGCCATGGCAGTCCAAAAATAAATGCTGAGCCCTGTGAGCTGCTCAGAGTGACAGCAGAGCGGGGCGAGGAGGCACAGCGCCGTACGGAGAGGCCACCGGACCTTAGGTTTCACCACCACACAGCTCTAAAAGTGGGCTCCGAGGGCCACCCAGGGGTCCTAATAGGATGTGTCAGGCAATCACAGCAAGAGGGCTCCATGGGGATTAATGAGAACGGCATAGAAATGGTCATCGTCCAGGTGTTCTTTGAAGGCAGATGGCTGTCTACCTGGAGCAAGGTTCTTTTCAAGGTGTCTGCCTGTTTATCTGTTGAGAAGAAAAAAATAACATCAATCTCTTACTTTCCATGTTAAATCAGTTGTTAGTGACTGGTCAAGGCAGACGGCGGTCCACCTGGAGCAAGGTTCTGTCTACTTTACTGCTTAGAAGGAAAAACTGACGACTTGGCACTAGGCATTGACTTTTGGAGTGAAGAAAACTGCAGGAATTCAATGTTGGCTTCCCAACTTAAGTCAGGTTTTGTTCAGGGTGTCTGCCCATTTTTCTGCCTACCCTGATGTTTTTCTAAACATGAAGCTTGATGTTCAAAAAACATCATAATTCAGGTGTTTTAAACCAGTCCAGGTAGATGGCTATCCACCTGGGACAAGGTTCTCCCAATCCCTGTGCCTGTTTTATCGCTACATGGTATTTACTTTGGTGATAAAACATAATTTCAGGCACTCAAGACTGTTCTAGGCGGATGATCTTCCAACTAAAATGTCTGTTTTATTGATTTAAAAAATGCTTTGCCTAGTATGAGCAGATGGTGACCCTCCTGAAATCAGATTCTATTAAAGATGTCTGCCTGGTACTCACTTTAATTCAAAGAACTCGATGTTAACTGCTTAAAAATAATCTTATTCAGGTGTTTCTGACTGATGTAGGCAGATGGCTACCCATCTAACGTCAGGTTTTGTTCAAGGTTTCTGTTTTTGGATCAACAAATAAATTCTGTTCAGTTCTTCCAGGACTGGATTTAACTTTGAGCGAGGGATTCATGCTTTTATTTCTACATGGTTGGACTACTGTAATGCACTTTAAGTTGGTGTTAACCAGGCTTCCCTCACACGCTTACAGTTGGTCCAAAATGCTGCTGCTCGTCTTTAAACAGGCATGCATAATAATGAACACATGCCCCCAGTCCTGGCGTCCCTACACTGGCCCCCTGTTCATTTTAGAATTCATTCTGAAATTTTATTGTTTTCCTTTTTAGGTCTTTAAAAGATCAGCACTCCAGTACATTGCTGACCCCTTAAATGTCTACATCCCCTCACGGTCCTTTGGGTCTGCTGATCAGCTTTACCTCGTCGACCCTAAAACCAGATTAAAAACCTAAGGGGATCGAGAATTCTCTGCAGCAGCTCCCAAATTGTAGACCAAACTGCCACCGGAATTAACAATTTCTAACTGTTACTAGAAAAAAGAAAGCCCTCCTCAAGGCTCAAGAGCAGACAGTCTTAAGGAAAGGAGAGTGAGCCAGACTATAGGTCCTGAGAAATCCTTTACAACCAATAATAAATAAATTCATGAAGCATTGTAAGGTGTGGAGAAAAAAGGTGGTGCACTCTATATGCCAAGCATCACCTGCAGCCCCTGGGGCTAAGCCCCCCTCCGTCTTTCAGTCCTAGTGATGTCCCTGCCAGTGCACAAAAAATCTAGATAAGTGTTTCTCAAGCTTTTTCCTTTTTGAGGCACTCTTTAAAATTTAAAAAAAATCTCAGTGAAAAGGTAATAAACATCCATTCCCTCTGACTGCTGAGGGATCCATGTTGTAAAAAAATTAACAAGATAAATGAAGACATTTCCTCAGAATGAACTGAGTGTGTTTTATCTATGATGTATTTTGCTGATATACAGAATAAATTTCAGGGTGGGGGGAGTGGTGGTGTGGGGGCGGGGTTAAAGGGTTGAGTAGAGTGGGTTAGGGTCATATTTCCCTTTATCTCCTTTAATTTATCTGTTCAGATAACACTGTGTGCTACACTGTCTTGTATGAAAAAAGCTATATAACTAAAGTTTGACTGACTGATAAACAATTTCTCGTAACAATGGTCATGAACACATTAAAGACTCTGTAAAGTGAAATTGAAAGTTTGTGTCTTAACACTCTAGAAATGTTGGAATCTGGTTGCTGTAAACATGTGAAAACACTGAGGTCTACATGTGATTGAATTCTGGATTTTCCTGGCTGGGTTTCATGTGGGCGGGGCCAATATGTGGGCTGATGATGTCATGAGCCCACAGTGGGGAATGACCCCGCCCTTCTAACAGTACAATATAAAATCACAGAGCAGTTCATCTCAGTCCAGTCTGTTGTTAGCTGCCTTTATTGAAAGTTAACAGTCAGTGAAATGCGTTTTTTTTGTTCATTGTGAGGTAAATTTACCAAATCTAGCAGCCACAGTGGTCTATGGATCATTTAAAGCATCAGAACAGAGATTTGAGACAGAAAACAGACTTTGTCTCTTCTCTGGACCAGAGCCAGGCAGGTCAACATTCAGATTGTGAGGTTTTTTAAATTTGAGAGGATGGTATTTCTCCTGAGTGGGCGTGGCTTCTGTTCATTCAACAGACACGCCCACACCATCCTGGAGCAGATTTTACTCATTTTTCATGATTTTGAAGCTTAATTTTACAAACTTAGAGAGGTTTTATTTGACTGAAATTTGACCTAGGGGTTCATAACACAGTGACCTGTCATAAAACAAACCTAAATACAGATTAATTTCCACTTTACAGGCTCTTTAAAGGGTGAATAAATCCTAGAGCTTTAGCTGAGGTGGAATAAAATAAATATATATATATATATATATATAAAAGCCATAACAACATAAACATTTAATGTAGATGTACCACATGCTACCTGAGGGTTAAACGATAATATCTGGTCAAAAAGGGAAAAGAGCTTCAGATGTTCTTGAACTCATTTTAAGAAAAAAATGGTTTATTTGGGATCTCGGCCAAAAGCACTACACTATCCACAATCCTTATGTGGCACAGCAATGCCTCCGATTGGCTGATCCTGCTTTTCTGGATTAGTTGTGTAGCTCTGGAGGGAGTTTTAGAGATTAATGTACTCTTAAAGTGATGAAAAAAGAAATCTGTATTTTATGTATTTCATGTTACAAACTACTTTGTTACGAACCCCCAAGCAAAATTTTAGTCATGAAAAACATCACTAAATTTATGAATCTAAGCTTCAAAATCATGAAAAATGAGGCAGTAAAATCTGCTCCAGGATGGTGTGGGAGTGTCTGTTGAATGAGCTGAAGCCACGCCCACTCAGGAGAAATACAATCCGCTCACAAAAAAAAAAAAGAATAAATGAAAAGAATGCTACAACCTGATAGGAGGAATCATCTGCCTGCTATGCTGGACCTGTCAGCTCTAAACCTACTTCTTTAATCATCCAGGACTAAAGACAAGTGAAGCATGGATTAAAACACGACTTCAGATGTTTGTTCCTGCTGCGCCTGGTTCAAGGGAAAAAGAGACAGGCACTCCAGCAATTAGCCTTCCCCCTGACCTTAGGGTGCCAGAGCAGCGGGAAAGAAGTCTGTTTTCTGGTACGAATCTCTCTGTTATGATGCGTTTAATGACCCGTAGGCCACTGTAGCTGTAGATCTGGGAAATTAACCTCACAATGAGGAAAAACACAGCATTTATCTGAGGGCAGTGGCATCAGCTAACAGCACACTGTATTGAGATGAACTGCTTTGGGATTTTATATCGTTGCAGCCCTGGGGGGCGGGGTCATGGCGTGGTGCTATTTTAGCCCTGCCCAAATTAAACCAAGCTAAGAGAGTGGTGAACAACTTTCTAACAGTCACACATTGATCTCAGTGTTTTCACATTTTTACAGCAACCTTATTCCAACATATCGAGTGTGTTTAGACACATATTTTGGATTTCAGTTTACAGGGACTTTAAATAACCCAGATATCTTCAGGGTTTTTTGCAATAAGGAAAAGTAGGAAATATTCAGGACCTTGTGCTCCAAAGGAACACCAAGATATTGTCATTATAGGTGTGTGTCAAAGAAAGCACATGTCTAAATTACTTTTAGTGGTAGAGAAGTGTACTGTGAATGTAAATAAAGGACCAAGAGTAAATAAAACAGCATCAAAATAGGTTTCATGATTTAAAAAAGTCCTGAGGAGAATCCCTGCTCCCTGCAAGGTCCAAGCTCCTTCATATCAAGCTTCATATCATCAGATAGACCCCTATGGACATGAGGAATAATACATTGGTGGATTACTGCGTGACATATATTTTTAAAAAGTGCCTGATTTGTGTGAAAAGAAGGGATGCGTCAATAGAAAGCATATATTTGTATTTTCCCAAGTACTAGGATGTGTGGAGTTATAATAGGAGCTGATAAAGGATTGTGTCTGGTGTTTGCATACTTCCTGGAGTCCTCTGACTTTTTTATTAAAAATACATGCTTCTTAATAATTTTAACACTGCTTTCACATAAATGTGGAAGTGCCTCAGGTTTGTCTTTGTCCTTGTTCTTCAAATGATTAAAATCGCCGCTGCAAACTGTGCAGGATCCGTGGGATCCAGCAGGATTATAATCTGTGAAATGACATCAGACAGCAGCTTTTAGATCATGCCTGGTACCCATGTTAATAAAGTTATGAGACAATAAGGTATTATTCCCTACCAAGGTGACGACAGTGCGGTCTTCTTCATAATACTGAGGTCAAAAACTAATTATTTCTGTGGTGTGTTAAAATGTCGTCTCTACATTTACACCATGGACGGGTCAGGCCAGCTGTAAATCAGAAACAGAATCAAACAGGAGGTCCTTGGCCTCTCCGTGACACAGAAACATTCGACACTCCCCCCTTCAGGCCTCCACATTCTCCTCTGGCATTCCAGCGCCCCCTAGAGGACATTAGAGCTCATTCAGGATCACTGAGTCACAGAGGGAGTGTAAATCAAGCCCAGGAGTCTGATGAATGATAAGGCTGCGGCTCGCCAAGGCTTAGAGATAAACGGGAGACATTTGGAACGGATCATAATGGCTCTGCCTGGGAATTTTAAGGAAGAGATGTTTGGCACAGAAAATAAAGGCCTTCAGTGACAATTATCAGCCCAGGCATGAACATCTCAGCCATTCCTGCAGCAGCAGACGGCTGCAGATCAATGAGTCTGGCTCTGTTAAAGAGGGTCTCTCCTCCCCACCATTCCTAATCTCTCTCTCTAACACAGTGATACTCAACGCGGGGCACCTGAGCCACATGTGGCCCTTTTGTGATGATTTGTGGCTCTTTTATGTTTTCATTTGAAATATTATCCCCCAGAAAACCTCATAAAGGTCCACTTTGACCTCGGAAGTTATCCATTGCAAGTCACATTAATCAGTTTGTTTCCCACACTTCTACAGTTGGCTTTAATTGCCAACCCTTATTTTTGTCTGTATATTTCCATTTCCCCTATTTGCAATTTTACCCCTTTTTTGCCAATTTTTTTTTACTGCTTTTTTAACCGAAGTTTACCACTTCATTTTGCTCTTTTTTATCCTGCTGTTTGCTCAGTTTTTTTTTTTTTTTTGGCCATGTTTTGCCCCGTCTCACCCATTTTAGCTGCCTTTTTCCATTGAATGCCACTTTTTCAATTTTTGCCAATTTTGCCCATTTAAGTGTCTTTTTGCCAAATTTTTACATTTTTTTCCCCAATTTTAACTAATTTTTAATCTGTTTTTGCCTCCTTTATCCTGCTTTTGCTCAATTTAGTCTCTTTTCTCTCATTTTACCACATTTTTACTGTTGTATTTTCCTTTTTTGCCACTTTTAATCCATTTTTTAATCAGTTTTTGCCTTTTTTATCCTGCTTCTGTTCATTTGAATCCCTTTTCACTCATTTTTACATTTTTTGACCATTTTTGCCACCTGTAACTCATTTTTGACAATTTTTGCCACATTTTCTCCCAGTTTTTGCCACTTCTTTGCCGCTTTTTGAACGTTTTGCCTCTTCAACTTATTTTTTTTAATTGCCACTTTTCTGCTTTTTCACCACTTAGATTGTGGCTCTTGCAAATGTATTTTTCAACAATCTGGCTCTTTGGTTGAGCAGGATTTAGTAACACTGCTCTAACACAGCACAGATGATTTTACCTGACGGAGCAGGGCTTCAGCTTCTCCATCACCAACGAATCTGCTAATTATTTCCATGTTTAACAAAGTGGTCCTTTAACACTTTAAAACTGTTGTTTTCTGATTTTTTATCCTGTTGAACTCTGAGCTAAACTCCAAGACCTTTCATTTATAAAGAAGTATATTAAAGAAGAAAAGCAGCAGTTCCTTAGGTCACGTGAAAAATCAGTGACATCAGTGATCAATTAACAAATGCAGAAGGATTAAATTTCTTTTAAAAAATTATTAAAACACATGCTGATCTGCTGAGACAGATATAGAGTTAATCAGAGGGTTTTAAAGCTAGAATTATTAATTTACTTAAATCTAAAATGTAATTAAGGAGAAAAGTTCTGTTATCTATTGACTATTGATTGGTATTTGCACATTTGATCTTTATCTTGTTTTTTCTGATGCTGGAAGTTTCTATCTTGTTTTCTATCATTAAAAACAAACTGTTGTTGTTCTCTTTGGTTGGCTCTGTTTGACTCGTGAAGTTCTTAGCCAGCCTAGGTAGACAGGGCTCCACTTTTAAGTCAGATTCTGTTCATGGTTTCTGCATGCCACTTTTCCCCCAGTGTTTGCCCCCCCCAAAAAAACCTGAAACCTTGAAACCAATCATTGACCTCCAGCGCTCAAATAAATGTTTTTGAATATTTTCAGGCTTAAATAAACACTGATGATGACAACAAGTCCGTGTTTAGACATTTTGGTCATAAATAAAGGTTAAATAAATAAAAAATGAAGATATTTATGTAAGTCTTCCAAATACTTTTTCTAGTTTCATGATTGTTTAAAAGCGTTAGTGTTTTATTCTAACATATTTTACTACATGACATGTTTTGTGGCATGCATGCAGTAAACAGCCCTGACATCTGTTTTACAATGGCTTCTTTAAGCCATCTTCTTTATTTTTTGCAAACCAGCACATCAAAGAAAACATAAAATCTGAAGAAATTATAAATAACAATTAAAGATTTTTTGCATTAATAATCTGAAAGGACCGTATTGTTTGTATTTGTTTTTTGGAGGATTGTATTTCTACTACATAAAAGATGCAGGCTAGATTTCTTAGGGTTGTGAATATTGGCCTAAACTGACTAAATATTGGCCTGTAAATATCAGCTATGAATATTGGCCTATAACTGCAGTAAATATTGGCCTATAACTGCAGTAAATATTGGCCTATAACTGCAGTAAATATTGGCCTATAACTGCAGTAAATATTGGCCTATAACTGCAGTAAATATTGGCCTATAACTGCAGTAAATATTGGCCTAAACTGACTAGATATTGGCCTGTAAATATCAGCTATGAATATTGGACTATAACTGCAGTAAATATTGGCCTATAACTGCAGTAAATATTGGCCTATGACTGCAGTAAATATTGGCCAATAACTGCAGTAAATATTGGCCTATAACTGCAGTAAATAATGGCCTATAGCTGCAGTAAATATTGGCCTATAGCTGCAGTAAATATTGGCCTATAACTGCAGTAAATATTGGCCTATAACTGCAGTAAATATTGGCCTATAACTGCAGTAAATATTGGCCTATAACTGCAGTAAATATTGGCCTATATCTGCAGTAAATATTGGCCTATAGCTGCAGTAAATATTGGCCTATAACTGCAGTAAATATTGGCCTATAACTGCAGTAAATATTGGCCTATAGCTGCAGTAACTATTGGCCTATAGCTGCAGTAACTATTGGCTTATAACTGCAGTAAATATTGGCCAATAACTGCAGTAAATATTGGCCTATAACTGCAGTAAATATTGGCCTATAGCTGCAGTAAATATTGGCCTATAACTGCAGTAAATATTGGCCTATAACTGCAGTAAATATTGGCCTATATCTGCAGTAAATATTGGCCTATAGCTGCAGTAAATATTGACCTATAACTGCAGTAAATATTGGCCTATAACTGCAGTAAATATTGGCCTATATCTGCAGTAAATATTGGCCTATAACTGCAGTAAATATTGGCCTATAGCTGCAGTAAATATTGACCTATAACTGCAGTAAATATTGGCCTATAACTGCAGTAAATATTGGCCTATATCTGCAGTAAATATTGGTCTATAGCTGCAGTAAATATTGGCCTATAACTGCAGTAAATATTGGCCTATAACTGCAGTAAATATTGGCCTATAACTGCAGTAAATATTGGCCTATAACTGCAGTAAATATTGGCCTATATCTGCAGTAAATATTGGCCTATAGCTGCAGTAAATATTGGCCTATAACTGCAGTAAATATTGGCCTATAACTGCAGTAAATATTGGCCTATAACTGCAGTAAATATTGGCCTATAGCTGCAGTAACTATTGGCTTATAACTGCAGTAAATATCGGCCTATAACTGCAGTAAATATTGGCCTATAACTGCAGTAAATATTGGCCTATAACTGCAGTAAATATTGGCCTATAACTGTAGTAAATATTGGCCTATAGCTGCAGTAAATATTGGCCTATAGCTGCAGTAAATATTGGCCTATAACTGCAGTAAATATTGGCCTATAACTGCAGTAAATATTGGCTTATAACTGCAGTAAATATTGGCCTATAGCTGCAGTAAATATTGGCCTATAACTGCAGTAAATATTGGCCTATAGCTGCAGTAAATATCGGCCTATAACTGCAGTAAATATTGGCCTATAACTGCAGTAAATATTGGCCTATAGCTGCAGTAAATATTGGCCTATAACTGCAGTAAATATTGGCCAATAGCTACAGTAAATATTGGCCTATAACTGCAGTAAATATTGGCCTATAACTGCAGTAAATATTGGCCAATAGCTGCAGTAAATATTGGCCTATAACTGCAGTAAATATTGGCCTATAGCTGCAGTAAATATTGGCCTATAACTGCAGTAAATATTGGCCAATAGCTGCAGTAAATATTGGCCTATAACTGCAGTAAATATTGGCCTATAACTGCAGTAAATATTGGCCTATGACTGCAGTAAATATTGGCCTATAACTGCAGTAAATATTGGCTTATAGCTGCAGCAAATATTGGCCTATAGCTGCAGTAAATATTGGTTTATAGCTGCAGTAAATATTGGCCTATAGCTGCAGTAAATATTGGCCTATAGCTGCAGTAAATATTGGCCTATAACTGCAGTAACTATTGGCCTATAACTGCAGTAAATATTAGCCTATAGATGAAGAAAATATTGGCCTATAACTGCAGTAAATATTGGCCTATAACTGCAGTAAATATTGGCCTATAGCTGCAGTAAATATAAGCCTATAACTGCAGTAAATATTGGCCTATAGCTGCAGTAAATATTGGCCTATAGCTGCAGTAAATATTGGCCTATAGCTGCAGTAAATATTGGCCTATAACTGCAGTAAATATTGGCCTATAACTGCAGTAAATATTGGCTTATAACTGCAGTAAATATTGGCCTATAGCTGCAGTAAATATTGGCCTATAACTGCAGTAAATATTGGCTTATAACTGCAGTAAATATTGGCCTATAGCTGCAGTAAATATTGGCCAATAACTGCAGTAAACATTGGCCATATCACTTCAGTAAATATTGGCCTATAGATGAAGTAAATATTGGCCTATAGCTGCATTAAATATTGGCCTATAGCTGCAGTAAATATTGGCCTATAGCTGCAGTAAATATTGGCCTATAACTGCAGTAAATATTGGCCTATAGCTGCAGTAAATATTGGCCTATAACTGCAGTAACTATTGGCCTATAGCTGCAGTAAATATTGGCCTATAGCTGCAGTAAATATTGGCCTATAACTGCAGTAACTATTGGCCTATAGCTGCAGTAAATATTGGCCTATAGCTGCAGTAAATATTGGCCTATAGCTGCAGTAAATATTGGCCTATAACTGCAGTAAATATTGGCCTATAACTGCAGTAAATATTGGCCTATAACTGCAGTAAATATTGGCCTATAACTGCAGTAGATATTGACCTATAACTGCAGTAAATATTGGCCTATAACTGCAGTAAATATTGGCCTATAACTGCAGTAAATATTGGCCTATAACTGCAGTAGATATTGACCTATAACTGCAGTAAATATTGGCCTATAACTGCAGTAAATATTGGCCTATAACTGCAGTAAATATTGGCCTATAACTGCAGTAAATATTGGCCTATAACTGCAGTAAATATTGGCCTATAACTGCAGTAAATATTGGCCTATAACTGCAGTAGATATTGACCTATAACTGCAGTAAATATTGGCCTATAACTGCAGTAAATATTGGCCTATAACTGCAGTAGATATTGGCCTATAACTGCAGTAGATATTGACCTATAACTGCAGTAAATATTGGCCTATAACTGCAGTAAATATTGGCCTATAACTGCAGTAAATATTGGCCTATAACTGCAGTAAATATTGGCCTATAACTGCAGTAGATATTGACCTATAACTGCAGTAAATATTGACCTATAACTGCAGTAAATATTGACCTATAACTGCAGTAAATATTGGCCTATAGATGAAGTAAATATTGATCATAACTGCAGCAAATATTGGCCTATAACTGCAGTAAATATTGGCCTATAGATGAAGTAAATATTGGCCTATATTGGCTGTTGTTATTTAACCTATACAGACTGTGAATATTGGCCAATATCAGCTGTAAAATCAGACTTTACTTGCTGTATAAATTTGCTGTTAAAGGCTCTATGCACGGCAGGATGTGACGTGTTTCTGGTAGAATATGGGCACTATACAACTTCCGCCCAATGGTACATGCTAAGCCAAAACAGAATGTCTTGTCTTTTTTTTTTGTATGTTTGTTTCGTTTGTTGTTTGTGGTTACTCTATCATACTGACATCCAAACGTGCTAAAATGATGATTCAGAAACAGGTTAACAGCACTTCTGGATATCATTGCCGTGTGCTGCAATGTACATCTTCAGCTGAATTTAAAGGTCACATATTTTAGCCCTTTAAGACAAGTTTATATGGGTCTCAGAGGTCCTCAAAACATGCTTGTGAAGTTTGTTGCTGTAAAAACCTCCATTATATGATTTTTGCATGTCTAAAAACCCCTCTGTTTCAGCCCTGTTCAGAATGAGCTGTTTCTGTGTCTGTGGCTTTAAATGGAGCTTTTGATGCTCCAAGCTCATGGAACAAACTCCAACAAACTCTTAAGATTGAAGTCCTACCCTCTCTTGCAGAGTGTAAGACCTTGGTTTCCAGTCATTTTGTTTCCAGTTGTGATTGTTTTAAATTAATATCTGCTGGTTATGACTGATTGTATTTGAATGTTGTTTTTCCTGCTTGTCCTGATGTGCTTGTAATCTCGACGACATTGGAAATGAGGGAAACCTCAATGTCCTTTCGAGAATAAATAAAGGTTTGAAATAAAATGAAATGAAAATGTTACTGTGCTGTCTGACTCTACCCTCCCAGGGAATGGATGTGGCTTAATGGATGAGGAACTCCTGATCCTGATCTCAGCAGCCGGGGGTGGGGTGGGGTGGGGGGGTCTGATTCTTAGGGGGGGTTGTGGACAGGCTAGGGGCCTGAAAAACGCCTGAAAAAGTGAGTTTTGCATAATATGTCCCCTTTATCTCATCTCTAGTTTCTCTGGTGAAAAACCCTGGCCCTGATAGCAAAGTCCAAGGGTCTCATAAAGTCCCAACATGTCTGTGATGAAATAGACGGGCTCTGTATGATAAGTTAAAGGATTTAGTAAAAAAGTGACATGATCTGACAAAAATCAGTCACCAGTGTAGGCAGATGGCTAGCATTTTGTTGAGTTCTGTCCAAGTTTCTGCACCAGCATTACTCAACCTGGTGCAACCAAAGAGCCAAAATCTAAGTGGTGAAAAGCGGCAATGAAAGTAAGTTAAAGGTGGCAAAAGTGGTCAGAAAACAACAAACACTGGGAGAAAATTGGCGATAAAGGGCAGAATGTGGCAAAAATTGGTGGGAAGTGACCAAAAAATAAGTTGAAGGTGCCAAAAATTGTCAAAAAGTTGCAAAAATAAAAAAAAAGTGGGAAAATGGGCAAAAAGTGGCATTTAACTGCAGTAGGCAGCTCAAATGGGCGTGAAGTGGCAAAAAGGCAAAAAGTGGAAAACACTGGGGGAAACGTGGCAAAAATGGCAGCAAGTGGCAAAAATGGGTGAGAAGTGGCAAAAATGGTCCAAAAGTGGCAAAAAATGAGATCAAGTGACTAAAATGGGTAAAAATAAGAAAAAAGGTGAAAAATGGGAATTTAGTGGAATTTAACTGCAATAGGCAGCTTATATGGGCAAGAAGTGGCAAAAATAGGCAAAAAGGGGCAAAAAATGGCAAAAAGCAAGATGAAAGTGTCAAGAATGGGTGAAAAATGACAAAAGTAAGTGGCAAAAATGGGCTAAAAGCAGCAAAACCATGGCAAAAAATGAGTGCAAAGTGACTAAAATGGGCAAAAATCAGCTAAAAGGTTGGAAAATGGGCAAAACACATCAAAGAGTGGCAAAGTGGGAAATAGGTGCCATTAAATTGCAAAAGGAAGATTAAATGGGAAAAAAAGGGTCAAAAAAAGGCAAAAAAGGGGCAAAAATAGCAAAAAGTGTCAAAAAGAAGTGTCAAAAATGGGAAGAATGTTTCAAATTAAGACATAAAGAGCCACAAATCATCACAAAAGAGCCACACGTTGAGTATCACTGTTCTACAGGATTTAAGAAAGTATTCCTTCTCTTTATGCTCCTAGAGTGGTTATCAGTCTGGTACCTGTATAACCAGCACAATCTACAATAGTAATATTTATACAGCTTCTGAAGCGCCTCACAGAGAAATCTTAATCGACTTGCGTTGATCCAGGAGGTTTGAGGGATTCTAGGTGAGCCCTGCTGTAAGCATGACAGACTTTTATAATTCCTGGTGATGGAGAGCGGTGATTGCTTTCAGCTAAAGGGGGTTGGGCCTCCTGATGGTCTTTGCCTCCTCATTTCTAAAACTGCCTCCGTCATCGCACAGTCATTTATTTACATGCCATTTCTATTACTCAATAACCAAGATAAGGGTGCTATTTTTTTGAGCAATGGTACGACAGCTCTAAAACTCATGCAATATGCAATATTTCTCCTTTCAGAACAGTTGCAGTTTTTAAAAGTTTAAGATACTGTCATTCTATCTAAAACTACAAACTGAAAGCTGATGATTTTCTTGATATCCCTTCTTTTCAGCTGTAACTACAAGTATATAAATGCATAGATTTAACTATCAGGGCAGTTTTAATGATGGTTTTGCAGGATTCAAAGTGTCTGATTTTGTCTCTGTAGATACTTCTCTCCCCTCCTGGTTGATTCCTGCAAACCAGAGTGTCAAAGAAAACATGCAACCTGAGTAAAACCTGGATCCACGTTCAGGCTTTACAGCTTGTATAGACACATTATGGGCGTTCTTGTCCTCCGATGACCACGCCGCCGTGTACATTGTGTTTGTGTGTTTTCTCTGAGACGTTCAGGATCACCACCTGCCTCCCGGCCCTGACGTCCTGCTCTCTTCTCACCCTCACATGAAATTTGCTTGCCTAATGCAGCCGCCCCAGAATAGCATCCTGGGGGCGTCTTGGCTGCCCCCTTCTCCAAACTTGAGCCTCCCTCCTTAGCCCTCGACCCTTCCATCTCCTTATTGAGTGCCAGCGGAGGGAGGGTGGGAGGGCGAGGGGGACCGGAGTCGCTGAACCCTGCCCCGTCCAGGGTCCTGGCCTCGCCTACGAGCCGGGCCGACCGTCCAATGGGGAGGCCGAGCGGATCATGTGTCACTATAACAGAAGGACATAATCAGCGCGGTAAGTTTGCAGAACCTTACAGCCTGTCTTGGCCAGCAGGGAGCTCGCTTCTGTCAGCTTTTCTGAGGTAAGAATGACCTGGAGAGAGTGTGAGTGTGAGTGTGGGAGTGGAAGATCAAGTGCAATGTTCACAAACATCACATGCAGAAGATCAGCTCAGTCCACATGTTAAAATCACTGACATGACTCTGGAAATTCTGAGAGATTTATGGCAGTCTGATGCTTCTTAAATCCAGCTTTTGTTGTACTTTACTGCCTGTAAAGCTTTATTTAAAAGTTTACTTTTTATCTCCAAAATAAGCCTAGAAATGTGAGCCATCGTTGGCATTTCTCACTGTGCAAACCTTCAAAAAAGGCTGAATTTGAAGCTCTGAGTGTTGTTGAGATTTTGCTTAATCAGCTGCTGTGTTGTTGTTTTTGTGCCTGCTTTGGTTCGAGTCCAGCCACCCGGCCGACTTTCATACTTTGGGGATTTACAGATGGCTTAAAAGCCTTTGAAGCAGCTCTCCGCTCTGGGAGACACTAATGAGTTATGCAACATCTCGCCAACAGAGGCGAGGAATTGTGTTGTTATTTTTGATATTTTAATCATAGGATGATGCTGCGGGTTTTTCTCTGGGTTTTCTCCACTTGCACTTTTAATTTTAAGCCAATTAGAGATGCTGTAAATGGGCGTGGCATGCGTTATCATTAATACCTTGAGGATAAACACTTTAACATGTTGAAAAGGAGCCAGGAGCATCCACACTGGATGTAAATAATAATTTTGAATGTTTGTGCCACAAATTAAGACTCAAGAATTTACACGATTCAAATAGAAACAAGCAGGCATGAGACCTTTTGGCCTTAACGCCCCAGGGTTCAAGGTTTATTTTAATTCTCGAGCAAAGTGTCCCCAGTCAGCAGGGAGCTTTTAGGGAGGGATGATTGAAGGAACCACATGAGAGCGGGACGTCCAGAAAAGGACATGAAGGTGGAATTATGGTCGCTGGAACCCAATCTTCAGCGGCTGAAACCGGAGCTGTGGAGACGCGCAGCTGTCCGATGGAAATAGTTTTGATGTCGGGACGCCTTCATGGTGGCCCCTCGCTAATGAGGCTAATGTGCAACTAATCCCATGTCTAATCACTTTTAGATTCAATTATGAACACATTTAGGTCATCTTTACGGTTTTAAATATTTGTACGGAAAAGTCAAGAAAGTTCGACTGACAGTTTCACATTTCTGATGAATCAAAGAGCCCAACACTGAAATATTCTTCATTTATCAGCCGCAACAGTGGAGAAAAGCAGCTACTTCTCATAACGTATGTTTAAAGCTTAAATATACCTGAACCAGGAAATCAATCAGAAAACAGAGGGGTGCTGATTGTCTCCTGAATAGCTGGTGAGTTGTGAAACTGCTGCAGCTCTAAAAGGGCTTAAGTGGGAGGTTATAGAGTGTAAACATCCATTAACATGCCATTTATACCACCTTTTCTCCCCACTTGAAATTAAGATGACTTAAAGCACTTAAAGTAAACCCCTGTGCATCCAATTTCAACCTTTATGACACATTTTTATTCTAATTTAAGAGGATTTTTAGTGTTTCTCTAAAGATAAAACATCTTTGCATGAGCAGAAAGTTGACCTTTCTGTATTTCTCACTTCCAGCCACGACATCAATCTCCTCCTTCAGCTGTCAGAAACAGACTTTGGCATAAATCTAAGTTTGGCTTCCTTCTCATTTATCATCAGAGAAGCAGATTCAGGTCTGAGGCTCCGATTTCAGTCTAATTATAAAAGCAAAGATGTGACAGATTTTGTTTAGATTAAAAAAAAAAACATTAAAATGTTTAATGCAAGGAGCCAAATCCTTGAAATCAATCTTCCTAAAAGAGTAATTTTCTAGTTCTTCAAGGTGGTTGTGAAATATGCACAGGCAGGGAGCAGGTGTGGTTTGAAGGGTGGGGTGGGCGGCAGAAATTTAAGACATTTGCAACTTAATCCTGAGCTATAAATACAGCAGGACGCTTGAGTCGCTCCTTGCAGACTGACTTTAACATTCCTCTTTCCTCTTTTTTTTTTGCCTCCAGGTTGCAAAGTCCACTGTCACCATGTCTGACACTGAGGAAGTGTAAGTCTCATTCAAGTTTTACGCACAACTTCAAACCTAAATCCACTTTTAAAGACAAGTTTGATGAATTCAAGTCAATTTAAGGGGATTGCATTAGCCAATAATTTTATAGTTGTGACCTTATAGTCGTAGCCCTTAACTGGTTATAATTAACTTCCTGTTTGGATACATTTTATTTTGAAAGAATACAAGGAACTAAAGAATAGGACATTAACTTAACCATGGAAAAAGGAGCTTGTTATGGATTATAAAGGAAGTAATTCAACAGTAAAAAGGCAAATGTTTGATATGACAAGGTGCATATGAGCTTTGACTGGTCCGCTTTAGCACACTTGACCACAGAGTGTGCTGCAAAGGACAAAAAAAAAAGCATGCAATTAAAACATTAATGCTCTATTACAAACCTAAATCAAGAATGTAGTCATAATTTCTTTTAAAAATGAAATATAATACAGCTCTAATCTTAATTTAAAACATATTTTTCCATTATTCTTTACTGGCACCTGGTTTTCACGCTGTAATAAAGCCAGACTGTGGCTGTAGAGCCTCTTAAACCTGACACAGCTGACCTAAACAACAACCTTCACTTCACTTAACTCAAGAAAAGATCCATCTTAATTAGGGCTGTCAAGATTAATCTCATTAACTGGTCCACAATTAGTGCACTAATTGTTTTTATTGCAATTAATCTCATGCTTTATTGCCCCTTCAGGCACACTTTGATTGACCCATGCCAGCATCACAGTGATGTTAAATATGTCCACCTCTGCTCCTTACTGGCTCATTTTACTTTAAAAATTCACAGACAGCTCAGTGGACAAGTAAGAAGGCATCTGCACCTTATGATATCAAACATTTACCTCTTAAAGTTCAATTATTTCCTTTTCAATCAATGAAAAGTTCCTTTTTCCATGGTTAAAATCATGTTAAATCTTCAGTCAACCTATAGCAGCAAGTCCAGACAGGAAGTAGGTTAAACTTTAAGACAGTAAGAAAATCCAAAATGATAGAGGCATTTAAAAATACAGTGAAAAGGATGCGATTAATTCTGATAAACTATAGAAATTCAGAGATGTTTTTTTTTTTTTTTTTTGCTTTGACGGCATTCATTTATATGTACATGATCAATTTGCACCAGATGACTAAAGTTAGTAATGTCTAGTAAAATAGACTTTTTCTTTATTTATGATCAGCACGAGCAATGCTTAATCTGGTAGCCCATAAATGGCAATTACCATTATGTGTTAGCATCAAGCTAACAACCCAGATGTGCATCCTAAACCATCTCTTAAAATCTTCAGATTGTTACAACCTTGAGTGTTTTAAATGTTATTTTCTTGAAATGCACATCTCCTTCTGCCAACATGTATGGCAGACAACGTGTTTGTAAATATTTGCAGAAATCTTCATATCTGCTGGTACTGATTAGTAAGTTTTTATGCCGATATGATGCAGACAGTATTGCGCAATCCTAATTTGCACACTTGTGCAAGCTCTAGAGAAAGCTTCAGTGCACCAAATGTATACATCCTTTTCAAGCATTGATTGTCAAACTGTAGCTATTTTGAAAGCTTCATCTGAATTTCTCCCTTCTTTCCTCTTGTTTTGCAGTGATCAGGTCGAGGGTAAGTACCACCATTTTTCCATTTTAACAAACAAATAAACTCTCCCTAAGTAGGTCCAGGTACAGCCCGGAGCTCCATGCTGAATCCAAGTATCTTTTCTGAATCTTGCCTAACTGATTTTCCATCCTCTTCAGAGAGTTATTTGCACTGGATAAATTTCGTACGTTTGCAGGTTTGGCTTGACTCCTCCAGATTCATCTTGTGCAATAATGCCCTCTCTCTCATTAAAGCAAATCTGCACATTTATTATCCTGCTGCTGTAGCATGGCTGCAGGCCACACTGTTGGCATCAGGACAGTGTAAAAACATGCTCTGTGAAATCCAAAATTATTCACTGAAGCCTTGCACTGACCTGTTGGCAACAAGTCCTGCAGCTCTGCATGATCATCTGCACCTGCACCGTCCTCCTAAGCTGAAACAGAAAGAGAGATTTGTCACATTAAATGTCACTTTTTATCAGCCTAAGAGGACTGTGCTGTGTATGCTTAGCATGGATCCCCAATGTACCCAGATTTTGCATTATATTCTGTAAAAATGGGTACAAATGGGATCTTTTGATAATGTTCTTCTGCTCCTTTCTTTCTCGGGCGGACGTGAAGAATACGATGGTAAGACGCAGCCCGCAGACTCCGGATGAACTCATGTCATTGATACTAATTTGTCGGTCACTTTTGGACACGTGTGCTTTTACTTCCATCTGTACTTCTTTTGTGGCATGCTGGTTAACACTAACGTTATCTGAGATGAATACAGAGGCACAGGTTCAAACAGCAGATCACGTCAGAGCAGATTATCTCTCTTTGCAGTGAGTTGAAGTGCAGGTATCCTCAGGAACCAATCACCTTTCATCCATCAATGACTGACCATCAATGACTTACCTTTTCCCTCTTGTTAACCGCTTGCTGTCTCACTTGCTTTAGCGCCAGCTGGTGGCAGTTCCCCCAAACTGCCCTGCAGTGAACCTCCTCATTTCTCACATTACCCCTCTCGTCTAATCCCCCCGACCATCTCCACCTCCTCCCCTCTTCCCTTTCTCCCGCTTCCATTAACCCTCTCACCGCCCTTCCTCTCCCCCCTGGTGACTCGCTGCATGTCGTGTAGCTGTAGAAGAGGAGGTAGTAGAGGAAGTAGAGGTGGCCCCAGAGGCGGCCCCTGAGCCAGAGCCAGAGCCAGAACCAGAACCAGAGCCAGAACCAGAGCCAGTGGTAGAACCAGAGCCAGAACCAGAACCAGAGCCAGAGCCTGAGCCTGAGCCTGAAGGTATGTGGCATGGACGGGGGATGGGGGTATTCTATCATCCTTTCCCAGGCGACAGGTGCGCTCCACCGGCTGCAGCCAGCCAGACAGACCCCGCTAATCCTGATATGCACACATGTCCACCATGTCTGCTAATGCTAACGCTACCTTCCTTTCACCTCTGCGCAAGATAAAGCCCGCTGCTGCAGCACTCAAAGGGCAAAAGTACAATAATATCTATTAATATAAAATACATTTACAAAATCTTACCCAAAGCATTTTACAATCACACAACTAATACTAAAAGGCCGGTATTTTGCACTAAAGCTCATGTTTTAGGCTGAAATAAAGAGCCAAAGTCTTGACTAAAGTCTATGTTAGCTTCCTTTTAAACCGCTTTCACTCGCTAAAAAGTTAGTATGAATAAAGTACCTTTACATAGTCTCTATCTGCTGTAGAAACACCTGCCATGCTAACAGGTTAACATACAGTTTAGCTAATCAATTCTAAAAAGTTTTTAGAAACATAAAATATAAATATTACAAAGGGAAAGTTTATAAAAATTGAACATTTAGATTCACAAGCTCTTAAAATATCAAACTAAAGTTTAAAACATTAGCCTCCTAGCTAAGCTAGTATTAGCTTATTCGCAATAACTGAAAGCCAAAGCTTAGCTTTCTTGCTAATTGAACTTACTGTCGGGGGAAAAACATCAAACAACTTTCAGTGTTCACTAAATATATAAATATATAATAAACATCTAAATATAAGCAGATTGCAGCTTAATGAAAACATAGCCAGTATTACTGGAATGCTAAATGGTTCTTTTGTGGTAAACTGGCATCACACACTTTAATTTGCAATAAATAAAACATTTAAATTTAGTCTCTATGCAGCAGAACCCCTTCATGCTAACAGTTTAGCTTTTAATAATTACAAAGTAATGAGAAAGCTCTCAGTGTCAAAAATAGGGTATTGATCCTCTGTAAGAAAATATAATTTTTAACCTCATGTCATTTTTAGCATTTTGATTTAAAAAAAACAACAAAAAAACAAATCTAACTACCAAACTTTAGCTTCCTGGTTTCCTTACTTAGCTGGTTTGGCTAAAACTGTAATTTCCTAGCTAGCATAACTTTCAAACCTTAGCTGGTCTCTTTTACAAGTTAAAGATAAAATGCGCGTTGTGCTAACAGCCTAGCTCAGCTATGGCAGCATAATTAGTTAATGACTATATTACTATAATCTAGCCTGCTCAGCCTTAGCTTGCTAGCCAATGCTACATACGTCTGTTTTCCTGTAAGCTCAAAATATTGCTTGCTTTCTAACTCAATATAAATAAACAAAGAAATAAAACAAATAAGTACATTTAGTATTTAAAAAGGGTGACTTTAATTAATGTGTGACCCACAAGTAGCTTAGCTGATACAACTACGTAAAGAAAGAAATACAATTTAAGCTAGTCTACATAGAAACCACTCTTTTGCTAACATATTAGCATCCAATAGGATATAACCACATTCTTTGGATAGTTTTCAGTATAACGCCATATATTTCCTTTTAGAATAATAATTTAAATGACAGAAATTTAAAGAATTTAGATCCGCAGCTTTTAAAACACACAGGACTCATCTTAAAAGCATTAGCTTCCTAGCTAGTGTTCGCTTCTTCCTTGTTAGCTGTAAGGTAAAATTTTAACTTCTTAGCTAACGTAACTTACTTTATACGTTAAAACAAACAAACAAACAAGCAAAAACAGCCCAGCATTCTAACAACTTATTTTTCCATCACTTTGTTAGCATTTGTTTCTAACAACAACCTTAAAACAGGCCCATATTTGTAGTTAATTAACAACTTTTCTTTATGCTAAAATGTTAGCATTCGTTTGGCTAATCAAGCTGGTTTTTATCAATATAAGACACTTTAAGGGCTCTTATTAAAAGAATAGAGATATTGGCCTTTTTTCAGTCTAACGCTCTTTATACTACTGTTCCACATGTACCCTAAATATCAGTTTATTTAGTGTACATGGTTGTTTTTTATTATTTTAATATCTGATGACATTAAACATCATATCCAACATATGGTGTTTCTTTAGCTGCTCCTTAAAGTGAACGGCATTGACTGCTAGTGTGAAAAAAAACAAAACATGTAAACCCAGAATCAAACATTTTCATGCTCTTTTCCTCCAAACAGATGAAGCATTCACGTGCCGTTTGTTGAAAAAATTAAAACTAAATGTCCAATTTAGGCTAAATTTGCTAATTTATAACTTCATAGCAGCCTTAGGCTGGTGTTAAGCTTAATATTTATTCAAATTTAGCCTTTCCAAATTCTCTGCATGCTTCAACTCCTTGAATTTTGCCTCAACAACGTCACGTAAATGCAGGGTTTAATGTTCATACTTGCTGTATACCTTCTGTAACCAGCAGTAAATTCTCAAATACTTACTGTAATCACGAATGGGTTGCAGAGACCCTTATTTTTGAGTAGATTTTGCAGCATTTTGCTGTTTTTGCACTTTAAGCTAACGAAAAAATTAAGATAGTTTTCAAAGTGCAAAGAATTCAAACCAAGCTATTCAATGATGCTGGGGACAGATAATTAAGACATGGCATTTATTTGAGAATTTACACCTGTTGAAGCAGCTCTAGGTTGATCATTTCTCTGTGTTTAGCTTATGAGATGTTCCGTTAGCTGCTCTTAGCGTGCCTGCTAACGCCTTTGTCTGTTCTGCTCTTGTTTTGGATGCTTGCTGCATGCAGAGGCCTATGAAGAGGAAGGTATGTTCATTTAAAAATTTAATCTAAAATCTGTCATTCTGGTTTTGGGGAGGGACCACAATGTCCAGGTCTGACGTCTGTACTCGAGAGAACAAACGCCTGCTGTCTGTCCAAAATTTTATCTGTCTGTCACAAAAATAAAGGAGCGCTGCCCAATTGGCACAGAAAGACTGAAACTGGCACAAAGAAAAGACACAATTTTAAGCACTTGTTGATGAAATTTTGGGAAAAGCTAAAGTGGAGAAAAAGGGTGAAAGAATATGAAATGCTAACACGTGCTACACTGCGCAGCGACCCCACCGTTACTCTTGCTATACCCCTCGTCATCTGCATGGCATGAGCCGCCAGAATCTGGGTTGTAGAAAAGAAAGAAAATCGGGGATTTTACTCGGTCTTTGCCTGTGTAAAATGATTTTGGGGTCAAGCCAAAAGAATCATGACACTTGCTGTAGGTACTGCACATTAACGTAGAACAAAGAAGCCTTTCTAAGATGTCACTTTCTGCTGAAATACTACACTGCGTTAACATTTTAGATACAGCACGATGGTTCTCATGAAAATCATGAAACTTCTTAATCTTTTCTTTAAAACTTCTCTATTGTTTGTTCTTACAGTATTTACCTCTTGATCTAACTCTTACTTAACTTTTTGACATGTAACGTAGACAAAACCATGCATTTTAACCATGAAATGCCTGAGAGAATTGGAATACTCTGCTCTGTTTCTAACCCCATGACATGTACTTGTCCCCTCTTCATTTCCTAACCCACAGAGGAGAAGCCAAAGTTCAAGTAAGTTTCTCCTTCTTACTGTTTGGTAGTAATTACTGCTTGATATCACCTATAGAATCAGCACAGTGAACTTAAAACCTAATTCTTTGTCCCTGTAGGCCCAGCGCTCCCAAAATCCCTGATGGTGAGAAAGTGGACTTTGATGTAAGTGAGAAAAAAGTTTTTAAAAAGTCTCATTTCTGATCATTTTAGAGAGTTCTGTTTGGCTGATTTTTGTTTTCTGTTCTTACCTTATGCAGGACATCCAAAAGAAACGTCAGAACAAGGATCTGATCGAGCTGCAGGCCCTGATCGATCAGCACTTTGAGTGCAGGAAGAAGGAGGAGGAGGAGCTGATCGCCCTCAAGGAGAGGATTGTAAGTGGCACAACTGGCGTTCGCATTTTCTTAATTCCTTTTAATCTTAGCCACCATATCCCTGTGATATCCTACGTGGGAGAGACTTCCAGAGTCTTCTGTCAAACTGGCGTTTTCTATAGTAATGAGACGCTTAACCTGATTATTGAAGATATTTAACTAAACATCAATATTCAATAAAAATGTGGAAAAAAAAACACTTGTCAAACCACAAAAATATTTGAAAAATTTCAAAAACTTTCACAAAACAATTCAAGTCATTCTATTTTATGAAATATCAATGTATTCTTTGGAATTTTTTTTGGTTTAATGAACATTTTTTCATTGAATAATTGTGTAGTTTCATAAAATATTGTATGTTTCATGAAATACCTGCACCTTAAACTAGTGTCACTCAACCCTGATCAACCAAAGAGCCAAATAGTTGAAAAATACCTTTGCAAGAGCAACAATCAAAGTGGTGAAAAGTGGTTTAAAAAAGATAAAAGTGGCAATAGAAATCAAGTAAAGGTGGCAAAAATAGCCACAAAGTGACAAAAATGGGTTTAAATGGGCACAATGGGGATAAAATGGCAAAAACTGGGTGAAAAGTGGCAAAAATGGATGAGAAGTGACAAAAAAATAAGTATGGGTGGCAAAAATGGTCAAAAAACAGCAAAAACATAGGAAAAAAATTAATGAAAAGTTACTAAATGGGCCAAAAGCAGCAAAGAGCACCGACAAAGGGGAGAAAAGTAGCTTTAAATGGGCAAAAAATGGCAAATAAAGGGGGAAAATTGCAAAAGCAGGATAAACATTGCAAAAATGAAATGAAAGCAGCGAAAATGGAATAAAAGTGGGGAAAAAAGGAAAAAGGGGAAGGTTTCAGGTCTTCTGGGGGAATAATATTTCAAATAAAGACAGAAGAACCACAAATCATCACAAAAGAGCCATATGTAGCTCCAGATCCACGCATTGAGTATCACTTTAAACGAAACAATTTTTGCACTTTCTGATTATTTCTATAAAATGTTGATGCACTCAGTGAATTAATTTATGCTTTTGCATTTCTGAAATTTATGGAATATTTATGCTCTTAAATACCAGTTTTTGTTTTTCAAGAATAATTTTCCATTTTCATTTAAGGCTCGGCAATTCATAGAGATTAAGATTAAATCACAATATAGTTTATTTCTCTAA
The DNA here is from genome assembly GCF_018320785.1 of Cheilinus undulatus. Classification (NCBI taxonomy): domain Eukaryota; kingdom Metazoa; phylum Chordata; class Actinopteri; order Labriformes; family Labridae; genus Cheilinus; species Cheilinus undulatus. The sequence goes on along the minus strand of NC_054873.1, from coordinate 3,510,333 downwards.
AATGTGTGTCAAAATTCCAGTTTATTATTTTTTTCCAGCAGACATGATATGCTTTATGCTTTATGCATACATTCCCGTCAATTTTTCCCAAAATAGTTTTAAAAAATTTCGAATTGCCTTGTTCCCTTCAACTCAGAAATTCCCATTGCATTTGCAATGTGAGTCAGTAAGTAATTATAATTGGATTTTTTATCCCAAAAATCATTCAGCCTTGTTTATTTACTTCTGTGACTGAAATAGATAAATAAAGATATTTCAATTATTGATTATTATTATTATTCAATTATTAAGCCTAGCTTTCATGAAGAAACAGTTTACGTTTAATCAAATACTGTGTTCGTTATGATAAAGAATAATTTATTGGTCACTTGAAAAAAAAAAATATAAATACATATATATATATTTATATATATACATATGATGGGATTTTTTGTTTACTAATGAAATTTTTTTTTTTAAAAAGTAAAAAGAAAATAATCGCAATCATATTTTTTCCTGAATCGTTCAAAGTTTCACTTAACTTTTAAGAATGTTTTACATAATTATTATTATTATTATTATTATTATTTGCTTTCTGATCGTTTTTGCATTTTATTAATTTTTTGGGCATATAGTAAAAATTATGCTTAATATATTTTTTGCATATTTTGACTCTGCATTTTATATCAATGAAATATTTCTGCATTTACAAAAATGTATTTTTTAAAATTTTTTTCTAATTAAGAAATACTTTAATGTTTTGTTGGACATTTAATTTTTTTTTATTGTACATTTATTTTTTGTATTTAGTGAAATATTTTTGCTGTTGACCTTCTAGGGCCTCCGTAGTCATAGGGATTTTTATGTGTATTTCTACTAGATTTAGTTTAAACAAAATCTTAAGAGTAAAGACCAGAGCAGAAGTGACATGTCATCAGATTATGCAGATTAAAGTGTGTGTAACGTCGTGTTTGTTTGCCGCCTGCAGGAGAAGCGTCGTGCTGAGAGGGCCGAGCAGCAGAGGATCCGCGCTGAGAAGGAGAAGGAGCGCCAGGCCAGACGTGAGGTGCGAGAGCTGCCTGAAAACCAACTACCTGTGCATTTATGTAAATATCACTGTGACCTGTGTTACTTGGACATGACTGTGAGGTCTCACTCTGATCTTTTTTTCGGAAACCAGGAGGAGAGGCGGATCAGGGAGGAGCAGGATGCCAAGAAGAAGGCTGATGAGGATGCAAAGAAGAAGTCAGCTCTGTCCAGCATGGGCTCCAGCTACAGCAGCCATCTGCAGAGAGTCAGTAGAACAACAACTAGGTTTTATTTACCTTATTTAACCAGGAAAATCTTCTGTAATCAAGTCAGGCTTCATGTGTTTGCTGCTGGTATGAGCTTTTTTTTAAATGTGTGTTGTGTCACTGAACAGGCTGACCAGAAGAGAGGAGGCAAGAAAGAGACTGAGAGAGAGAAGAAGAAGAAGATCCTCGCTGCCAGGCGCAAGCAGCTCAACATCGACCATCTGAATGAGGACAAGCTGAAGTATGCAGCAGCGCTTTAACTCGCAGACTTGTTCACCTGTGTTTATGTACCTGCTATGCCAGGGTTTGTCAGAGCTGAATCAGCCTCATGAAAACGGCCTGGTGTTTGTTCTTCCTGCAGGGATAAGATCAATGAGCTGTACGAATGGATGAAGCAGCTGGAGTCTGAGAAGTTCGACCACATGGAGAGACTGAAGAAGCAGAAATACGAGGTGAGTCAATATGTTCCTCCATACGATCAAAGATCATTTTAAACTTTAATATGATTCTAGTCAGAAAAACAACAATCCTGATACCTATGTCAATAATTCAGCGACACACAAAAGCCATAGACACTTAGTATTAAGTATTTTTATGCTAATTACCTAAAATATAAGGCAAATAAAATGCTGACAATGCATTTGTGCGGCTTAGAAAGTATGCAGCAGCAACAACCTTTTTGGATCTAAAAGTTTAGCATTTGGATATTATGTCTTGGTATTTTGTAGTTGAAATAATATTCTGTAAGATTTAGATCAGATTTTGTATTAATGCAGTATTTTATGGGCTAAATAAGCCTTTATTTCTGATACTTTTATGTATTACATTACCCTTAAATGTCTTAACTGTAAGTATCTTTATTCACAGGTTTGTCTTTTGCACGTCAAAGATTTCTGCAAATTTTAAACAGACTTTGCAGCTTTTTTTCCTTTAAACAAAACTGTCTGAGCCCCCTTTCAGCTTGTGGTGATTCAAGTTTGGATTTAGCATCTGAAAACCTTTAAATCCACATTTTCCTTTAAACTGTAGCAGCTCCACTCTGCTGTTGTTTGTTGTTGATGTCCGAGTGTTGAGCGTGGACCCGAGCGTTCGGACTCAAACCTTGGCTGTGCTCTTTGATTCCCTCCAGGTTACAACCCTGCGTAAGAGAGTTGAGGAGCTCAGTAAATTGTAAGTAGAGCTGAGCAGGGTGTTTGCCTGTTAGCTTCAGGCTAGCTGCATGTTAGCATGGAGGAAGGCCGGAGCACTGGGGCGCCACCAGGTGGAAGAAGAAGGAGATGACACAACACCTAGACGATAAAACTTGATCAAACGAAGAGTTTGATACAAAAATGGTCAGCTGTTTGAAGAAAATAGGATTTTATGATACAGAACACTATATTGGATCAACTAGGCCACTAGAACGCCCAAAACACCACAGTTGTTTTTTCTATTTTATTCCAAATATCAGATTTTCTGTTGGAGATAGAAGCATGGTCCTATGAGTCTTTAGTAGATCTCCCCAAGCTGCATCTACTCACCAGATTTCATGAATCTAGGTAAAACTGCTTTTTGACAGTGGTCTGTAAAAGAACCAAAGGTGGAGATTAGGTGCCTGCCAATTTTTATGGGTTCAGGTGAAATTCCCCAAAAATGGGCGAGAGTGGGAGAAAAACAAGAACACCTATGATTACAACAGGGCTCTAGTATCCATTGTCAGGCCCTAATAATAATAATAATAATAATAATAATAATAATATAGATAATAATAATAATTCAGAAAAATAAGCAACAAAGAGCCACATATAGCAAACATTAGATTAAATCACAAAACTTCCTACTGCAGTTTTCAAATTGCAGATGGTGCAACTTTTCTTTAACCCTGAAGTGTTTCTCAAAATAACATTTTAATTCAATTTCTTTTCAACAGAGCTGTTATGTTCTATATATTCTGCAAAGATTTAAGTGTCAATGTTGAACTGAGCAGTATTTGGATGCATTTATGCCATAAATCTATTAATAATAAAGAGGAAAACAATATTTAAAAACCAACTTTAAAAGTGAAAGAAAGGCAGGAATAACATCTAGCACCTCTAAAGACTGATAACTTCCCTATGTTATTATAGCTAAGCTCTAAATGTTTGTTTTTCCCTGAACTGCCATTTTTGAATCAAACTCTTCACTTGTCAATCGATAAATGATCTAAAGTGGACGTAAAGGTGGTGTTGATGATGACTGAGCTCCTCCACATCCTGTCCTGGATGCTCTAGCTTTCAGCATCTCAGGTATTCAGCCAGGTGTGTGAGTGAGCGGTCAAACAGGTAAGTATGAGCCTGAGGAGCTGAGTCTTTCCTAAATGTCCAGGTTCTTAGGGGAAACCAAAACGAGGAACATGGTGCTTCTTCTTCTGTGGTTTCTGCTGCAGTGGGAGATCAACAAACACCTCAAAGTTTAAATTATCATCGTCGTTTAGATCAAACCTAACGACATGACAGTATGCATGACCTCGTCTTGGTTTCCCATGATGCCTCAGTCTGCAGCTTCAGCTCATGGATCGTCCTCAGGAGAGCAGAGAGGAGTCGTGGTTCTCCTCGGAGGTAAAGGTGTCCAGGTGTGTGCTAAAGCTGCTGCTGCTGTGTCGCTCTGCTTTCAGGTGCTCACGTACAGGAACCGCATTGACCTGTTACAGAAGCAGTAAGTAGAGCTGGTCACGGTGCATTCACTGACAATCTGACAACCCTTCCCTTTCAAAACTACTTAACCTTTTAGATAGTTCATGGCAGGAAAAAGACTTTCACGGGCGTAGATGTGTCCTTTCTTTAATAAATATAAAGCAGGGATGTGGTTTTGGTAACTGAAGTAGGTTTCAGTGTCTTTAGTCTTCTTAGCTCTTATTTTTGTAAATTTTTTTCACAAAGAAGCAGCTTGAACCAGAATTTCTGACAGACTCATTTTTATTTTTGGCCAACTCTTATATGCATTTGTGATTTTTGGGTGGAATTGTTGAGCCTAAACAGCCATAAATCAAAATTCCTCACTTTCATGAACTGTGGACATTCAGGCATGATGTTGGCTTCTGAAGAAAATGTTTTTGAGTTAATTTTTGGTCATCTTGATTTAGCGTTTCATGTTTTAAAGTGCTATCAACGCAAATTTAAATTCACATTTTTTTTTATTTGTTGTCTGAGGTGTTTTATTTTTCCGATTTTAAAATTCCCCCTTTTTTGCCTTAACGATTATTATCAAGATCAAACCTGATCAAACATATCAAATATTGATTAATTATTAGGAATTCAACCCTTTAAATGCTGATTTAAGTGAAAAATTTATTTAAATGTAAAAACACAAAAATGAAATATTTTTCATATACTACAAGCAAATTGGATTTTTAAAGGGATTATAACAGACTTGAATATGTTAATAATGAGCAACAACTCTGATATTTATGCTTTTTTTTAACATGTTAATAAAGTTTTACACGCATGATGTAAGTGGCAAAAAATGGTTGCCGTACATAAAAGGCAACAAAAATACTATACATGTTTAAAATGTCCCCTTTTTTGCATGCATTTTTTTGATCAAGATCAGACCTGATTATAAATATTAAATAGTAATTCATTCTTAGGAATTTAACCCTTTAAACCTCAGTTTAAGGGTAAAAACCGGATTTTTGTCACGTAAAAAAACACCAAAAATGAAATATTTTTTCTATTATATTTTCTTTGAATTTTAACATTTTGTTGCACTGAGCCCTGATGGGAAACCGAGAGAAAGCATCCTGCCAAATATGTGAAAATGGCGGACGTTTAAAAACTAGCAGGGAAAACTGCAAATTTGAAGCAATGACTCCAGAATGAAATATCATAAAATGCATGTTTTTACTGTGATGGCTGGAGGATCAAAATTTTAGTTTTAATGGGACATTTTTGGTCCCCAACAGCCCAAGTGATACAAAAAGTCTACAGAGTTTATTATTGGCCTGTTCCAGGTTCTGATCTTCAAGTTTCAAATTTCTATTAAAGAAAAAAATGTCCCCTCCGTAATGTATGTTGCTAGCATTAACACAGAATAATCAAAAAAGAGAAAATGACCAAAACAGACACAAAACAGCCGAAACACCCTCTAAGGGTTAACAGTCGAGTTTAGCTGTAAAGCTAACAGCTAAAAGTTTGTTTTTATCAAATCTGCCCTTGATGTTTTCCTCTAAACCCCAGTTTAATTCACTCACAAAAACAGTTACATGCATAAATTTGTGGACTAAACCTGATATTTCAATAATAGAGAAATACATTTACTAACGTTACAACACCAGTAAGGATAGTAAGACGATTGGTTGCTCTTGGACCTAATTCTTCTGATCAGGTAAGTTCTGCATGAGCCTGCCGTCAGATATTCAGCTCCTGGACATTTAAGAAGTGAAATACTGCTGCATGTAGCCCTAAATCTGCTGTGAACATTTAATATATGAAACGTTGTTGTGTTTTATTTGGTTTCCCATAACCTAAAGAGTCAGTCTTTGCAAAATCCACTTGGAAAACATACATTTTCTCTTCTTTTTGGCTGCTTTGTTGGCTCTATTTGTCCATTTTTAGATAAGATTTTATACTTCACTTACTTTAGAAATTGGTTCTCACAGGAAAATGCTTTATAAAGAAGAAAGAGGATTATAAAGGGTTAGCTGTGAAGGTCTTTTAGTTCAGTTATAGAAACACTTTTAATGCAACAGCAAAGAAAGCTAAACATTTAATATTTTAGCAGTTTGATTGGACTTTTGGGCTAAAAATAATATTACTATGATGTTTTTCATATTAATCAGCATCTATGAAGCAAATGCCTCAAATTAAAGCTCATTACTGAGGTTAAAGTCAGTGCTCTCAGCAGCTTTTGCATCTTTAATTTTGAAAAATGGCCAAATTTCTGACGTGTTTCCACACTTTGTGTTTTCCATACTACAGCAGCAAGAAGGGAGCTGCCGCCCGCCGCAGAAAGTAGACTGGCACGCCCCGCCGCTGCTCAGAAGCCAAACTGCAATCGTCTCGGACACACGCCTGATGAAACTACACACAATGAGGCGAAGGTCGTAGCTCAGAAGAAGCCAGTAACGCTGAGGTTAACTCTACGGTTATCCACACTCGTCCTGAAACATGCAACCAGGAGCCTTTAGCTGCTACTTTGAACCCTGATCGCCATCTCGCTTCCTCGCCCTCCACTGTTTGGTTCTCAGTATTTTTGTAAATAAAGTGTGACTCTTCAACCATGTCTGTAGATCTGTTCTCATTCAGAAATCAATAAAGTTCCGTATTTTTAGCCGTGTAATTTTAAAGTCGTTTGTTCAACACTGTGTTTTCTACTGCAGAGTTGAATTTAACTTTGATTAACAAAGTTATTAGGATACGGAGGCTCTGCAGTGTCACCACCAGCTAAATAAATGTCAATTTTTCCCTTTTATTTAAACACTAACTCCAAATATTTCACATTATTAAATCAACAGAGGATCCTGTGCAGGGAAAAGCCACAAAGAAGAGTTTAAACCACCTTTTAGGTTTTTATTGTCATCTTTAATGTCTAAATGATGTTGATGGGATCCAAAAAAATAAAAGTTTATAAATGTCCTAACTTTAAAGGTTTAGCATGAGCTTACTGAGCATCCAGTATGAACGAGCTGTTGGCTTAAACGGCTTTTAGAAAAGTTGAGGAGGTACGTTTAAGCACCAGTCATTTATGAAGCAATTTAAAGTTCCTAACAGAGTATAAGGAGGCAAGACCTAAACGTCTAAAGACAAGAAATAGATTTAATTCATAGAAAATGTTTGAAATAATCAAAATGCATTGAATCTTAAAACAGGTCACTAGCTAAGCCAATTCAACATTGAAAAAAATATTAATTGAATCAAATATGATCAAAGTCATTGGTTCTTGGCCAAAAATATCAGATTAGAATAATGAGGGTCGTTTTTAATCCGGTCTGAAGGTGAACCAGCTGATTAACACAATAAGAGACAGGTGTGGTGGTTGATTATGAGCACCTGTGTGAGCAGGTGTGTGAGCAGGTGTGTGAGCAGGTGTGTGAGCAGGGAGACGTCTAGAAAGGTGAGCAGGATTCAGACACCTGAGGAGAGTCTGGAAATGTTTATTCAGGCTCGTATTTAACCAGGAGAAAACCTCGAGATTAAAAATGTCCTGGCCAAGACTGCAGCAGTGAACAGAGTTTCAGACATACATAGAAACAGTCATACAACAAAATACAACATATGCAGTCCATATGCAGAGAAAAAAAACATACACACAAGAATTTAAGCAGCAGCTATTTACCAGAATCAGCCAGAATTAGGAATTAATTAAAGCATCTGCATCCAGATGTGTCTGCCTCCAAGTCTTTCAGCTTTCTCTTCAAAGTGTCCAACGAGATCAGTTCATTGAGTTTCAACTCTTTGTAAATCATTCCAGGCAGAGGGAGCAGCAGATTTAAACGCCTTTTTCCCCAGTTCAGTTCTGACCTTTGGGACGGACAGTGAATAAAGATCCTGGGACTGAAGATTATAAGTTTCTGTACTCTTCTGAATGATGTAGGTCTGAAGGTAGGAGGGAAGAAGGCCAAGATTATCCTCATAGAGAACAATATGCCAGTGTTTTAGTCTATGTCAGCGTTACTCAACCCTACTCCACCAAAGAGCCAAATTGTTGAAAAATACCTTCGCAAGAGCCACAATCTAAGTGGTGAAAGTGGCAAAAACAGCTTTGAGTAGCAATAAAAATATGTTGAAGGTGGCAAAAATGGGTGAAAATGGGTGTAGATGGGGAGGAAAGGGGTCAGAAAGAAGCAAAAATGGGTGAGAAGTGACAACAAAATGAGTTACAGGTAGCAAAAAATGGTCCAAAATTGGCAAAAAATGAGTGAAAAGTGACTAAAATGGGCAAAAAGCAGTCAAGAGTGGCAAAAACGGGCAAAGAGTAAGAAAAAAGTGGTATTTAATGGCAAAAGGTAGCTTAAATGGGCAAAAAGGGGTTAAAAAAATGATGGATAAAAGTGGCAAAAAGAAGTGGCTAAAATGGGCAAAGACTAGGAAAAAAGTGGTATTTCCATCCCACATCCCACACGGTTGACAACAGGCAGAGATGAGTGAGCGATTTAAAGTCAGGGATGAACCTCAGAGCTCCTTGATACATGGTGTTAGAGCATGTAAGCTCTGAGACGATGCATTTATGTACAAAACATCACCATCCAACACTGACATTAAAGTGGCACTAACAAGTTTCTTTCTAGATTCAACAGACAGCCAGGATTTGATCCTAAAATCAAAACCAGCTTCAGTTTCAGCCTTTCTACCAGCTCCTGAATGTGAGGAGTAAAAGTCAAGTACATAAGGACGAGGAATAGAATAAACTGGCTGAAACGTTTAAGATAAAAAACAGAGTGCTGACGATTAAATCCACACTTTTAAACCTTTATTTCCACAAGATATTAAAAATCTCTTCTCCTGCTTTTCTCCTGGTGGGTTTACTGAAGACATGATCTGATGTCAGTGTGATATTTCAGTTTTTTATTTTTACCACTTTGTTATGATTGAGTTCTGCATGCAGATTATTGAGAATAAAAATGATTTTTTTCACTCAAGCATGAGGCTGAAACAACATTTAAAGGAAATAAGGGGGTCTGAACGCTTCCTGGATGAAATGATGTTGAAGCTGCAGTTCTAGAGGGTGATCACAGGGTGGCGCTGCTGCTCTATAAGTCTTAAATGACAGACTGAAGTTTGATGGTCTCTTTTTTTCTGGTGTCTTAAACATAATAAAGTTAGAGAGTATAATATTATAAAGGTGACTAATTATCATGTTTAGTTAGAGGATGACCAAAATTCTGTTTTTTAAAGCTTAAAATAAAATTCCTAACACAATCAGGTGTTTCAAAGCCTTACTTATAAAATTTTAAAAAATGTGAATAATGCAGTCGAGTGTAGTTAATGCAGAGAAAATTGAAATGAATGAAGAGGAATGTTTAATATTTTTTTTTTGTATGTTCAGGGGGAATAACACAATAAACCTGCAGCTCTTTCAGTTACGTTTATAATCATGCTCTTTTTTTTCTTTAAAAACACAAATAAAAGCCAGAAAATTCAATTTTTTTGGAACTGAAATGTTTATTTAACCTTCGACTGAAATCCAAAAAAGAAAAAAAAAATCATAAAATGTAACATCTATTTTTTTTGTGTCACATTTGATTTACTAGGCATTCTGGCCACTGATAATCCATTTTAGAACATTTTTTAAATCATTTATCTGATTGTATTCAAAAGCTTTGTGAGTAATTTATTGATCATATTGATTAGATGGAGGCGCCATAAAAGTAGGTATCAAATACGACACAACAGCCTTTAAGGGGTTAACCCATAAAGACCCACTGAGGTGTCACATGACCTTTAAATGTCCCGTAAGAGACCTTGCATAGCTTTTTTCTTGTCTTTCTTGATTGGTTGAATAACTTTAAGGTGGGAAAATATGAAAAAGGTGTAGGAAAAAGTGGCATAACTTGTGAAAGCAGTGGTGAAAACAGTTTAAAAGAGGCAACAACAGGATTAAAACTGCAAAAAATGTTTGTATACATAAGCAACAAGAGAAAAAATTGTGAAGAAAATTTTGAAAAGTGGTTAAAAGCAACAAAAATGGGCTTAAGAGGCAAAAACAGGTAAAAAAAAAAAAAAAGTCAGATAGGCTGTTTTCGAATTCGCCTACTATACTAGCAGTGCGTACTGATTTGCCCAAAATGTATGCAGTATGCAAACAAATGTGAAAGTTGCAGTATACCAAAAATACCTGGATGACGTACTGATTTGGGAAAATTTCACAGTATTCATCGGACCAGTCTGCTTCACCTACTGTTACCCACAATGCAAAGCGCCGGGTCAGAGTTCGTAATGGCAGAGAGCGGTGAAACTTTCACTGGAGTGGCTGACAGTTACAAAAAGTGCCATTACCTTTTATCTTTATCTTTTTAACATGTACTATAGCGAAATAAGTTGTAGTAAGGTCACTGTTGCTTTTGTTTTGCCGTTACGGCTCGTAACGGCTGAAAAGTCGCTGTCAAGTGTGTCCTTTCACTGAGCTATACATGCTAACCTAAAAACAACGGCTATAAAAATCTCCAACAATCACATAAAAATACTTCCCAGATATTTTTCTGGACATAAATGGATTGAAAACACTATAGCGTCATTTAATATTGACCAGGGTATGACGTACTTCTGTACACCGGAAACCAGCTAAACCGGGCCAAGCGTACTACACAACAACGTCTGACTGGCAGCCATACTGCATACTACTGTCGAATGCAGTATGCAGTGCCCAATACGTACTGCATACTGCATTTGGCAGTAGGCTGATTTGAAAACAGCCATAAACTTGTAAAAACAGGTCAAAAGGGGAAAAATAGCTAAAAGCTTTTTTTTAAAATAGGCAAAAATTGGGAAAAGTGTCAAAAGTGGGTTACAGAAATGCAAAAAGGGTGCCAAAATAGGAGGAAAATGGTGAAAAGTTGTTAAAAAGTGGCAAAAAGGGTATGACGTGGAAAAATCTTGCAAAAATTTGCTAGATGGAGTAGGAAAATGGTGTTCAAAATTGAATTAAAAGTGGAAAAAAATTGGCATAGAGTGGGAAAAAGTGGCAGAAATGAACAGAAACAGTGGTGAAAAGGGGTTAAAAAGCACCTATTTCACTGATCCAGCACACATGCATTGACGTCATCAATAAATCATGACTGTGGAGGGCCCATTCACCAGGTTTATGTTGAAAAAAGCCCCTGAAAATGTATTTTGTTGTTAAGTCTAATAGATTTTGACTTACAGAGCCTAACAAATGTATTAGACCACCCTAACCCTAACCAAAGTAAGGTTTATGCCACAGCTGTCCTAAATTAACAGCATTGGTAATTACCAAAATCATTTCTTATGTTTCTGCAATGGTTAATACACCAATATGTAGAAGCTCTTTAACCCAAATGATATTTTTAATGCTAAAATAGAATTATTATTGTTAACCATGAATTATCAAATTTACTGATTTACAAAAAAGCAGAAAAAATAGTAAAGCACATTAATATTTCTTGATTAATATGTCAAATTATAGTTATTTACTGTCATTCCTGAACAGAAAAATGAGTTTTAGTGGTTGAATGTTATGCTTGATTCATTTCTGACTTCTCAGAGAAGCCCAGTGAGCCGGCTCAGATTTGGGTATAAAAAGGTGAATTCAGTTTGAAATTCCTCATTCCTGTTCAAAATGGTAAAACGTGGAGAGCTGACTGAAAATGAAAGAGTCCGCATTAAAGCACTTCATGATGCTGGATGGTCTCTGAGACAAATGTAACAGGTGGTCTAATACATTTGTTAAGCACTGTTCATCTAATTATGACAGCGTCGGGAGGCAGAGTGCTTCGCCTGAGATCTTTGCCGCCCGCCCGCGGGGTCCTGGACCCCAGGTTGGAAACCACTGCTGTCCAGGCCTCTGTTTCACTACGCTGACTCAGACAGGAATAAAAGATGTCGTTTTTGTTAAGTCTGACAGTTTGTGAAGAAACTCCAGAGCGTTGCCTCTCTAAAAAAATCCTCATTTGTGCTTGAACTACAAACAGAGTGTTCACTTTAATATGGATATTCCCGAACAGGAGTTAATCACTGATTTTACCCAGAATTCTGAGGGGTTAGTGAGCACAGAGTAAAAATGCTCTTGTGGATTTTGACATCATAAATGAAAGGATAAATCTGAGTCGTGCTTAAGTATAAATAAGTTCATTTATTTGACCGTCACTCTGTTTTCAGATGTATAAATATAAAGTTTAACATTTTCACAACAAACAAAAGCACATACAGACGGAACATTAAATACATAATTAATACTTTCACTTGGAACAAATCCGCTCTTATTTACATGAATATGTACACAAAGAGAAAAGTGGTCCTCCGCTGCAGTGAGTGAAAACTCCACCGGCATTTTTAAGTTTGACTTGGAGGTCTCGGCATTAACGCAGGTTTTTAGTGAAATATTTTTGTAGGTTTTTTTTGTCCTTTGGGAATTGAACAGCTGGGGCATCTCAGGCTTCAGATGGACGAACGTGGAGGAATGTAAATGGATGATTTTCTTTGTTTTGGGCCTCCGTCCTTCATCGAATCAACGAACATCACCAACGGGAAGAAAAATCCATCTGAACCGCTCAAAATCGGACTTTTCTTAACTTAAAAAAACAGATAAAACAAGAGTTGAGCTGATTTAGATCCTGTAGTAGTTCTGTTACAGTGTAGCCTAACTACATTTCCCAGCATTCCAGTGGCTTTGTCCAAAATATACAAATACAGCAGGAAAAAAGGAGAATTCAGCAAAGCTATGGAAGCTCAGTCATGCCAGGGGAAAAAAATACGACAACTTTTGAATGGTAAATAATTATCTGTTAATTATTTCTTAAACTAACAAACTAACTTGATTGGGTAAATTTAAAAAAATGCATTTTTGAGTATTTATTTATATCACAATTTAATCAAATTTGCCTATTTTTGTTGCTTTTAAAGCTGATGACTTAAGACTAAAAATATTAAGAAACTGCAATTTAACAATAAACATTAAAACATATTTTATTCTGTATTTACAAAAAAATAATTTTTTATGTTTTATAGTTCCACAAAAAGTCTCTAAAGAAGGTTGAAAATGGTTTAAAAAAATTAATAATAATAATAAAAAAAACTTTTGGGACATTTGATTTTTGTAAGTCAATTTTTCTCCTGGCAGGATTGACCCTCCGTACTTTCAGCTTGAATCAATAAAATTAGGCAAGAAAGTCATTTTAGATCATTGGTTTTAAATAAAATAACACTGTCTGATGAAAAAAGGAAGTAAATTCTCAGTCCAGCCCACAATCTTTCAACAATACCTTTAAAAATGTTTAAAAATGTCGTGTTTCTGTGTTTTAATGACTGTACAGTGTGTCGTTGGTGTAAATGTCCCGGCTCTGAGGGTCTATAGGACTTGGTAGATGATGTTGGGGTCCTGGCTGGCGGTCGGGGAGGGGATCTGGACGGAGCCGGGGGCCGCTGCCTCCGCGGCGGGCTCTGTGGGCGGGGACCCGGGGCCGTCGGCGGGGGGCAGGAGGCTGCTGTTGTCGGTGGAGATCCGCTCGACAATGCTGGACAGACAGTCGAGGCTGGAGACCACCGAGCTCCTCTCGCTCTTCAGACCGCCTGAATGACAGAAAACAGAAACATTTATAATATGATAGAGAACATATGAATTAGATATATTTCTGATTCTTTTTTATTTAAATAGTAAGCCTGAAACTAAAAGTCAAGACTGTTTGCTTTGAAAACACTTAAATAAAGGACCAAAAATCTGATCTTTGATGTTTTTTTCTTCTTAAACTTACAGCCACAAATAAATTTCACTCTGCCACACTCTTTTGCATAGTTTAATTTAATTTAATCTAATTTAATCTAATTTAATTTAATCTTATTTAGATTCATCTTTAATTCAGCCAAAGTTTGAAGCTTTGTTAAAACTTCTTTGATAAAATAAAATTGGCTGTGATTTCCTGAGCCTTTGCTGGATTTTTGGCTTCACTTCTGTGATTTTTTTTGTTTTGTTTTGTTTTAATTGTGAATTTAAGATTAAATACACCCATAAATGTCAACAAATGAACAACAAAATGTGGAGTTTATTTTTTCTTAAACTTATGGCCACAAATAAACCTCACCCTGTCACACTCTTTTGCATAATTTAATTTAATTTAATTTAATTTAATTTAATTTAATTTAATTTCAACTTTAATTTGGAAAAAGTTTGAAGCTTTTATTTAAACTTCTTTGAAAAAATAAAATTGGCTGTGATTTCCTGAGCCTTTGCTGGATTTTTGGCGTCACTTGTTTGATTTTTTTTATTTTAAATTGTGAATTTAAGAGAAAATACGCCCATAAATGTCAACAAATGAACAGCAACATGTGGAGTTTGTTTCAAGATGAAGTGAAATTAACCAAAGTTGGCAAAAAAAAAAAAATCCTCTAAAAATACTTTTTAAAAAATCTTGTAAAATAGTGTAATATAATGAATAATAATTTACCAGATTAAATCACTGCACTGTTTTCTTAAACAGTTCTGGTTTCCTGTTTTTATTGGCCTCATTTGTTTCTTTTACTGCCTTTCTTTGACTGTCAGGCAGAATAAACATCACTCCCAGCTCCACTGCTGTCCTGATTGGCCTGTTGGCACCTGGTGTTAATAAATAAAGTCACTTTTGTCCCTTTAGCTGTCCTTCTGGTTTTCTTACCGTTTGGAGTCTCGTTGAAATAAGAGCTGCTGTCGTAGCTTCCTCTTCTGTTTGTCTGACAGCTCGGTCCGTTAAAATCCGCCTAAACAGAGAAAAAAAACAAACTATTTAATTTAAATATTTCATATTAAAGCAGGAGAAGTGTGTTTTTTGTTGTGTTTTATATTATTTGTCATTGTTGTGTGTCTTTGGTGACAGACCCCATCTCAGAGTGTGAATGACAGACTCTGTCCATTGCTCTGCTGTCTGGCACCTTTTCTAGCGATTGTTTCTGTGTTGTTGATATTGTTCAATGTTTTCATGTGAAAATTCAATAAATATATTTGTTTAAAAAAAAACAGGAGGAATGTCATTTAGTTCATGTTCATTTTTGATCCGTTTATTTGCCTGTAAATTATGTTAAAGGGAAATAATCCATAAAAAGGCAGTTAATTGGGCCAGTTTCAAGTTTAGAATAAACAAGTAAAGCTCATAAACTGTGTCAGAATTTGTTATTTCCAGGATAAACGTTGTGGAAAGAAATTATTTTAAAAAGGCCCAAATCAAAACCAAGAGTGTCCTGCGTCAAATTACGCATGAACTTATCCACTCCACTTTACTTTTATCCTTTTTAAAGCAAGCTTTCAATTTTTCCTGGACGCCTCATTTTTTTAAATAAACATCTTTATTTAAAGTATTGACATCGACATTTCTTCAGGCCCGGACTGAAGCGAAGAAACGACTGAACGAACTCCAGGCTCCAGCGCAGACGAGAGGAGTCTGGACGACTGAATTAAAGCTGATATATTTTTATTTTCATGCTGCAGCTTTTAACAAATAACTGCTGAGACTTCTGTGCGTAAAAATGTCTGAAACTGTTGAGAGTGAAAGAGCTTTAACTGAAACCTTCACCGCGAAAATAATTTTAAAAAGATTTTAAAGAATCCTGGTAGATTTTTGTTTGGTGTTTATTTATGATATCGATGAAGATAAAAAAAAAAAATTAAAGGATCCCAGACTCACACAGGACAAGATCTGGAGTCGAGTCAAGTCTTTTCTGTGCGTAAAAGCGCACTGGGACGAACTTTAAATGCGTAAAAATGACTGTGACGCATTTGGCACACCAAGATGGATTTTTTATTATCGATTCACCTGGTATAAAGAAGTGCCACAACATGAAATTACGCGGGAATTTATGTGAAGCACATTAATAAAGCTCCATGAATCCGCTTCTCATCACTTTGTCCTTTAAAATGAGGAAAATCAAACTTTAAAACTTTAAAACCGAAGAATTTTACTCGACAAGCATTTTTACTTTAATCATGAACATCGATTTTCCTGCTCCAGGCCTCAACGAAAGGGAGGAGGAATGAATAAAGTTTGAGTTTACACGAAGAAAAAAAACTGAAGTTAATATAAAGTGGCCTTTATGTTTTTGTTTTGTCCATTTGCCTCTTTGACACATGATTCCATTAGCTCAGGACTGGCTGACACATTTTAAACAAAGAAAAACTTTTTGTATCTCCCAAAGAAAGGCCCAAAAATATTAAACAAAGCGTGAACGACCCTTTTCAGAAACAAATAAAGGGAAAAAGTGTGCGTAAATAAATGAATCTGGAATTATAAATGGAACAGGCCCAGATTTGGAGTTGGTAAAGATCTTTTCCGTGCGTAAAAGCGCACTGGGACGAACTTTAAACGCGTAAAAATGACTGCTTCACATTTAGCACTCAAAGATGGATTTATATTATCCAATCACTTGATAAAATCACAACATGAAATTACGCGGGAATGTATGTGAACCACGTTCATAAAGCTCCATGTATCCGCTTCTCATCGTTTTGTCTTTCAAAATGAGGAAAATAAATCTTTAAAGTTTGAGTCTACAGGAAGAAAAAAACTCAAGTTTAGTTAAAGTGGTCTGTATGTTTTTGTTTTGTCCATTTGCCTCTTTAAAAAATAATTTCACTCGCTCAGGACTGGCTGAAACATTTTAAAGCAAGAAAAATCAACTGAAAACGCCATTTAAACTTTTTGTATCGTCCAAAGTCAGGCCCAAAAATATCAAACAGAGTGAACGACCTTTTTCAGAAACAACATAGAGGGAGAAGAGTGTGTGTAAATAAATGAATCTGGAATTATATATGGAACAGGCCCAGATTTGGAGTTGGTAAAGACCTTTTCCGTGCGTAAAAGCGCACGGGAGACATTTGGACACATAAAAACGTCAGTCTGAGGGCACACACAGCCTCCCCTCCTCCAACATCTGTCCGTCCGTGAACTCACCATGCCGTCGGAGCAGTTGGACCGGGGACTGGAGGCGTCCGAGTCCCCGCTGTAGTGCTCCAGGACCGGGTAGAACCCGTCCTCGTGGCCTCCTCTCAGCAGCGCCTGCAGAGACTCGATGTAGCTGATGGCGTTGCGGAGGATCTCCACCTTGGGCAGCCTCTGGTTGGGGTTGGCGGTGGTGCAGCGCTTCAGGGTCTCGAAGGCGTCGTTGACCTTGCTGAGCCGCCGCCTCTCGCGCATCGTGGCCGCCTTCCTCCGGTCCGCGTTGGTGGTTTTCCTCTTACAGGCCTTGCAGGCCCACAGCAGGCAGCGGCCCGCCGCGTGGTGGCCGCTGGGAGCGCGGACGTGCTCGTCGTCCTCCACCTCGGCGTGCTGATGGAGGTGGAGGAGGGAGGATGGAGAGGAGGAAGAGGAGGAGGACGGAGAGGGCGAGGATGAAGAGGAGGAGTCGTCCGGCTTCAGGAGGCTCACGTGGACCAACCTGGGGTCCAGGTCCTCGAAGAAGTGCATGTCGCTGGTGTTGAAGCAGGGGTCGTCATAGAAATCATCTGCTGCTGGGAGGGGGAAAGAGATATCCGACAGCTCCATGGTCCAGTCCAGAAAACAACAACCAGGCCCGGAGGAACAAATCCAGAGAGAGGAAGAGGAGGCTCAGAGCAGAAGAAGAAGAAAACAACACTTTTATGGAGAGGAGAAGAAGAGTGGAGGAGAGATCAGGGGGAATGTAGAGTCCTGTCACTAACTGTTCTGCCCTCTCAGCTGTTGACCTGGATCTTTTTATACCTGGGACCACGCTGGGGGGCGGGGACATGTCCCTGATGTCCAGTGAGAGCTGACCAATCATGGCGCAGCAGGAGGGGTTTACAACTTCACGGTAATTAGTGTACAATTACCCCTAACAGAGCAGTAAGAGCAGGGTGATATAGAGCCGCTCACAGCAGGGTGTGTGTGTGTGTGTGTGTGTGTGTGTGTGGACACATGGAGGCACTCACCGGGCTGTTCCATCAGAGAGAGAGAGGATAAACATGCTTTTCTGTTTCTCTTCACATATTTTCTTCTTCTCTGATGTTCTAATCAGACTTGTTACTAAAACATAAACGGTGGGATGTCAGAAGACTAAAATCCTTCATCCTCCAATCCTGACTTCCTGTTTGGAAGGAGCTGCTTTTAAAGTTTAAGATTTTAAAATCAACTTATTTAAGACAAAAGGAACTTATGATGGATAGAAAAGGCAATAAGGGAACGCTTAAAGGGTCAAAGGTTGCTCCAGTGGAGCTAGGAGACAGCTTCAGAGTTCTTATTCTGTCAGATGTGCTCTTCAACATCTTTAACCCTCCTACAGCCTTTCACGGCTGTTTAATTGTATTTTTTGCTCTTACTTTGGCAGTTTTCATGCTAAGATGATGATATCGGACCAAGATGTTCATTTTTTAATGAATTTTTGAAATTTCACTGTCAACGCTGTGTTGACAGGATTTTCCCTGCTAAAGCCCTTTTAGGCCTCACTGACTACCATTCAAACCTCTGGTTTTCATTTTACTGCCACTGCAATACAGAAATAAGAAATCCTGTTAGTTCCTCTGTCACTCTGTCATTCAGAGGTAAAAATATTTGCTCACAAAAAAATGTTGCCAATTTTCAGTGTTTGCAGAGAGGCATTGTGGGAGATAATGGCCTTGTTTGAACTGATCAGATATAACAGTGGGGAGACTGAAGTTTTTCATTCATTTTAATACTTTTAAATATATCCGATGTCCTAAAAGGGCTTTAAGAGGAAGAGTGTGATGATTTTAAAGGAGAGTGTGAGGATTAAACATGAGGGCATACGCTGGAGCGCATGTACAAAATGACTCACATCCAATGACCCTCAGTTAATCTGAGGAGTTCATGTTTAGCTGCTTTCTCTCTGTGATGAATCCACTCAAAATAAAAAAAATGAAGCTGCAGTAAACCCTCTTTGTTCTGCTTTTATTTTAAAATTTGTTCTGTTTTAAGATGAACAAACTGCACTTCCTGTTTAGATGAAAATTATTTTATTTTACAAGAAAATTTGAAGCTCCTGTAGATCAGAAGAAATGTTTGCAAATGAAAATATTTAAATTAATTGATAAAATAAAAATAGAAACAAATCAATACAAAAGGGTAAAAAATCCACCTGAACAGAGAAAAGGAGACAAAGTTTTTCATTTAAATGTTTCATATTAAGACATGAAAAACGTAATTTAGTTCATGTGCATTTTAAATCAGTTTATTTGATTGTAAATTAATTTAAAGGGAAATAATCCATAAAAACAGTTAGCTGGGCTAATAAGGCAGATTTAAATTTAGAATAAAGAAAGCAGCTAAATGTTTGATTACGCAGCATGCAGATGACTCCCTCCTTTAACAGGAAGTCATGCAGGAGTGCATGTACAAAATGACTCACTGGCATCTAATGATCCCTGGTAAATAAGGCAGCATATACACCTTTCAGGAGTTCATGTTTTGCTGATTTCTCTGTGTAGGTTATACAGTTAGGATTATAGAAAGGGACTTCCTGTTTGGATTTTCAAAAGCTGCTTTTATTTTGAAAGAAAATAGGGAGCTTCTTTTAGAGCAAGAGTAACAACATATGTAAAATTCAGCTACAGATCGGAAAGTATAACAATAAATAAATAAATAAATGAAAAAACAAATAGTAACAACTTTGTAAAAAATAAAAAAAGTTTTACTTTGGGGCTTTTTGTCTTCTATTTAGAGGTGAATGGAGCCGGACACAGAGATGAGAGAGTGGGGAACGACATACGAACGGACCTGAACCAGGGCCGCCCACATACATGGGGGACAACCAATCCTGTAGACCATCTGCAGATGACTCCCTGCTTCAGAGGCAGCAGACAGCTTCAGAGGGTTTATTCTGTCAAATATGCTGTTTAACATCAGGAGCGCATGTACAAAATGACTCCGACATCCAGTGATCCCAGTTAATGTGGCATTCAAACTTTTCAGGAGTTCATGTTGATTTCTCTGTAGAACAGTTAGGATTAATAAAAGGTTCTTAACTTCCTGTTTGGACAAGAAACAAAAACAGAAACGCATCCAAAGATTTATTTCTAACAGTGATAACTGGTCAATTAACAAGTTACCTCAATACTCTAAGTCTTTTATCTCCTTTTATACCATAAAAATAATTCCCCATGATAATGAGGTAACTCCTTAATTCTCTGGAAAATTGGCATAAAGGACACTGCAACTGTTTTATTAAATAAACCTGCATCCTTGACCATTCTGGGATTTGAGTGGGGATTCGTCATTTAAGAGGCTGGTGGGTCTGAGGTAGAACCAGTGTCCTAAATATAATATAAAGAGAAATAAAAACCTGGTTCCATAAGGCCTGTTGGGCCTTTCAGCTAGGCCGCCTTTAACTGGTGGAAAAGGGAGAACCAATCACATGAGGGGGCCCTGCAGGTCAGTCAGAGTCAGGCTGTGAGGACCATCTTTTATTGTTCACCTTAATAAACATCTACACAGCAAAAATACACATTTATTTACTGCTGCTCCTGTAAAATATAACCTGTTTGAAAATATGGACCCTCGTTTTCTTTAAAATGCCTTTTCAACCGTTTGGCCGGATATGTCAGACGCCATGAACGCAGCACTAAAAGAGAAGAAACAGGAGAAACTTTTAGGGAACCTGGTAATAATTTAAGACACACTTCAGCACCCAAAGGAGATGAATGTTAGCCAGGAGGTTAGCACCAACCCGACTGATCCAGCACACATGCAATAGCATGACTAGACCAGGTCTGGGGAGGCCCCATTTACTGTGGTCAGGCCTGCTATCAGCTCCAAAGGCCCTGTGGACCAGGGCCGAAGATTCAAAGGTAAAAAGAGGATGAAATAAATCCAGATGATTTTATAAATAAAGTTTAAGCAAAAAAAAGTGCTTTACAGTCCAGTTGAGGTTTTATTTCTACACATTAAAACATAAAAAAAATGCAAAAAATGAGAGAGAAAATCAGTGAGCCAGTGACTAAACACAGTTTAAATGTAGCAGAATAAGAGAAACATATGAAACAGCAGAAAGAATATTTAAAACCATAATAAAACAAAAGTTTTCCTAGATACAAGTCGGGGCATGGGTGCAGCACAAGGGTAAAAAGGGTACTGATTACCACAGTAGGAGGGGCCCTGAGAAGCCCTGATTGAGGATTCTGCAATAAAAAGTGTTTAAACTTATTTTTCTTTGTAATTCGTGTCATTATTGAATCCAAAACCACTTAAATGAATCAGTCAAAAGACTGAAATTTGTATTAAACAGAGTCAAATAAAATCCTGGGGGGCTCCTCCCTTAAAAATGTCCACCTGGTTTAGTACAGTGCTGTGAAATAATGCAAGTACATTGAATTTAACCTTAGTAAAATATTGCTCATAAATGAAGAAGTAATGGTTAAAAAATACATCAAAATGCAGAGATGTTTGTACGGTTATGGTTCAGGGGGGTCCTGTGTAATATCCTTTCTGGGGGCCTGAGCTACGCCCCTGAGTAGGGGGCTCAACGGGAAAAAAAATTAGGACCCACTGATTTAACAAACCTCAGAAAGCTTTATTAAACCAGTTTAAACATTTGATACAAAACTGAATTCTTAAGTTATTGTAAAAAATATAAGACGCTACAGCTCTGACTTCATTCTGTCTGGTAAACCCCCACAAAAGAAGAAAATTAAAAAGTCTAATTCTTGAGTTATTTTATGATTCTTACATCCAAACTGGGAGAAAAAAACTCCATAGATGGCTGATTTTAACCTCTTATCCTGTCCTCAGACAGTTCTTTAGATCAAGAAATCCTGAGAGGTCACGGTGATGATGTTAGAGGTCACAGAGTCAGAGCCAAACTCCTGCCTGTTTTTATTCAGAACATTAAACTGGAAACCAAGAACATAAAAATGTATGGTTTTTCTCATTCTTAGAGCTATATGAGATGTTAAACATCCAAAATCAGCCAAAATGACCTCTGATTGGGCGTGATTTTATCATATATTACTGTTAATGATCACTTTAAAGACTTTAAGTCAAACATGTGGGGGTCATGTTCGTGATAAAGTTCATTATTAAGTTTTTTTTATTAAATAAAAGCTGATATTTCCTGATTTTTAAATTATGGTAACAAAAAAAAAACATAAGCATTGGAAGCACTTTGAGGTATTTCACAAACCAAATAACAAAAATAGACTTTTTTTCAGCTCTCATTTCCATGTTTTACTCCAAAGCCAGTGAAGAGAGTTTAAATCCTGCATTCAGTCATGAGTGAGCATTCTGGACATCATTTACAGCAACAAGGACCAAAAAATATACAGAAACCTTCAGGCAAATCTCTTTGGGAGCTTTTTATGAAATGTTGCATACACAATGTCCAAAAAAGATAAATCAATCAATCTGTAACTCTGATGAAGACTACGTTTAAGGCTGGACATCATGCATGAGGAGAAGCATGCATGGTAAATCTCATTAAGTTTATTTATAAGTATTTATGGTAATGGCTGTATTAAAAATGTTTTTTCTTGGTCCAACACCATTTTTAAAGAACTGACATCATGCATGACAGAGAAATCTTAAAGTTAAACATCTGTAGAGTTTACTCTACCCTGCTCTTTCTTCCTTTACTGTCTCAATAGAGACACTAATTCACTCTAAATATCAAAATGAACTTTAGTAAACCATGCAGAGGTGTCTCTGTTCCGGTGTAGTACACCGGTGTTACAGCTGGAGGGCGCTGCAGAGCAAATCCTGCATCATACAGCTCCATAACTCTCCTGCAGAGCTGTCATGTGTTGTCTGTGCCCTGAGCTGAGTCTCACAGGCTGAGAATAAGGGCTGTTCCCGCTCTGCCTGCAGCTGGTTCAAAGCTGTGGATGCTTTAAGGAAATATTCCAACCCTCCAATCTCACAGGATTAGCACCATCAGTCCAGAAGTGACTGACAGCTCTTTAAATGAAAGGATGAATCCTCGACAACGACTCAGAATAAACAGTTTAGACTGGAAATAAAGCCTAAATCATCCTGGAAGAATCAGAGCATGTCAAAGTTTTTTTTACTATGAAACAAGGTGCTGAAAAAAACTTTGTACTGCTTTATTTTTTAAGACTATTTGGACTTTTGCCTTTATTTTGAAAGGACAGCAGAAGAGAGCCAGGAAACACAGGAGAGGCAAAAGTATGCTCTAAAGTTCCATGCTAACATAGGAGCCCTTCTTTGATATCACCTTCACTATTCTTGTGTTTATTGAACTTGTGGGTTTTTGGAGAGTTTCTGCTTGAATTTGAGAAGGCACGGTTCTTCTTTTTGTACCATGGAAGAAAGTGGCCAGTCAGAAACTCTAGAGACTTTGCCGAGGTCGTTTTCACACCTTCAGGGACCCTAAAGGGGCCTACCAGCTCTCTCCCCATGACTCTGGGACTATTTATGACCCCGCCCCCTCTTTGCTGATGTCACAGCCTTGTTGGAACATGGTGGCCGTCCACCAACCATCAACTACTTCATCCATCTGCAACCGTTTCTGCTTGTGAGCATTGGTTAGGGCGGGCTGAATAGTAGGTTTATGCACGACTGCAAGCCTCTGGAGGATCCTACACCTTGAGGTTGGTGGGACTCAAGAGGCACCAGCAGCTTCAAATACCTGTTGGCTGCTTTGTAATGACATTTTAGCAGCTGCTCTCTTAATCCAATAAAAATGTCTGTCAGAAACCTTCCTCATTATGCCTTTATCTGCAGGAACCAGTCTGAGCTCTGTTTATATTCTTTCTAGGATGAACAGCTTCATGTGTTGTAGTCAGAGTCATAGCAGAAAAGCAGGACTAACTTTAAACTCCTAAAACTGAAACCTCTCAGTCAAACTCCACTGAGCGGTGAAGGACTCGGTTTGTCGTCTCCGCCGTCCACGACACTTGAGAGACGATAACAAGGTGTCCCAAACTGCTGCTGACTGGGCCTGAGGCCTCGGCCCTGGAGCGATTTTACACGACTCATAAACCCGGGCCGGCGGTCCGAGGCCACGCTGCGACGCGCCAATGCCACCGCTGACCATCTGGAAACGCCATCAGCAGCACCGTCCCTCTGCCACAGCATTAATCTCGCCAATTTTCCGGAACTCAGGGGGGGAAATGTACACCGTGAGCGGCTTTAGGCCAAGTCTCCGGGGCTTTAACCTCCCTCCTCTCCTCAGTCTCCCGCTCCCCCCCTGCCTTCCTATCGCCAATGCCTGGCACAAATGAAGAGCTTCTTCACAAAATGAGATCTCTTCCAGCTTGAAAAAAGAAACAGAGACACCTGCTCTGACAAAATGAAGGATGGCACAGGAGGGGAATAAATCGTGGAGGTTTTTCTGGCAGAGTAAACGGAGAACGCTGTTACACACTGAAGCGTCTCTGTCCCACAGATAAAGTTCAGATCGTAAATTTAGTTTCAAAATGGATCCACAAAGCAAGTCTTCATACCGGATCATCTGAACGACCCCCGAGACCCCGGAGGATCCACCAGAGGAGCAAGGTTCAAAACAAGAGCCCCCACCAGGCCTGAGGAGGGCTTAGAACGACAAATGCTCTTGACCCTGAACTGTGGCTGACTCCTCAGAGTCTCTGATGAAGAATGACTCTGATTTTCGCACTTTAAGACTCTTTCTGACGACTGTTCTGTTCCACTGATAAACCTTCCTCTACCTTAGATCCTCTGTTGAAAGTTTGTTCTCTCAGGCCTCAGATTCAGCAGCTCCTGAAGAAGTTCAAGTTGAAGCTGGGTTTTAGTTTCAGAAACAAGTCTGATTTCTCTCTGCTGTAAAAAGGAGACTCATTTCTGTGACCTTAATGCCTCTGATCACCTATAGTTTAGTTTTATTAGGTTTATCAGTCATATGCTTTTCTATCCTTATAGACGCACCATAGTTGAGCTATGGTGACCAGGCAAAGCCCCAAAACCCTGGCGAAATGGGCAGAAAGAGTGGTGGAAAGGGTTTAAAAGTGGCAAAAATGGCTTCAAAGTGGTAAAAATACTTTCAGAAAGTGGTCAAAAGTGGCAAAAATGGCTTAAAAGTGGTGTCAATATTTGGATCAACAAAAGCAGCAATAGGTGGAGAGAGGGAAAAATGACTGAAAGTGTGCGGAAAGGTGGTGAAACAGGATAAAAATAATGGATTTAAAGTTGCAAAAATGGGCAGAAAAGTTGGTGGAGAGGGTATAAATGTGGTTAGAATGGCTCATAAGCTGGCAAAAATGTGAAGAAGAGGTGGTGAAATGGGATCGAAAAGTTGCAAAAATAGATTTACAGTTGCAAAAATGGTTAAAATTGATCAGTTGGGCTAAAGATGAGGTGGAGAGGGTTTGAAAGTGGCAAAAATGTGTTGATGGGTCTAACATTGGCAAAATGGCCTGAAAGTGGCAGTTGATAGTGGCAAAAGTTGGTGGGAAAAGCTGTTAAAAGTGGCACTCATAAATAATTTCAACATCAGGACCCAATGACAGCTTGACACTCTAAAATGGGGGAACTGTTAGCCAGAGAGCTTGCTAGCATCAATGCTAGTGGTAGAACAGTCATAGTTTCAGGGGCCCAGCAGAACTGGTAGTGAGATCGTAGCTATGATACTCATGTCAGCGTCTCTCTGCTGTCACAGAGGTGTAACTAAACTCCTGAAAGTCTACAAGCTCTCACATTAACCAGAGATCACCAGGGAGTCATTTTGTACATGCACTCCTGCATATTTCTTCATGTGTGTCGGTGGTAAACAGACAGAATAAGCTCTATGAAGCTGACTCCTGACATCAAAATGTTAGAGGATGTAGATCTTTGACTCATGACAGTCTGCTCTGGCTCCGCCTCCAGAGCCTTCACTGTTCTTAATCTGACCTCAGAAATTAAGTTTACATTTTCTGCTTTTAGACTCTTATATGTTTTATAATTCACTGACAGTCACGCTGCAGACGGACGTATCAGAGGCCCCCTCGGCCTCCTGCGGCTTCCTGTAATCCTTCTCTGGTCCAGGTGATTACTGAGGTGTCTGAGGGTCGGGTCAAGGGTGCGAGTCTCTGCGACCCCGGGGTTTCTCCGGGATGAGAGTGGCTCTTTCTTCTCTCCTGGACCAGCTGACCCCCCTGCAGAGCGAGCAGCCCCTCCCGTCACTCATCCAGAGCTGAAACAGGAGAGGAGGAAAGACCAGGAGGTCGCCTGAGAACGAGGGGAGACGACTGATGACGGTCAGCTGATCAGAGCTCAACATCACCTCAGAGCTTTGGGACGACACGGTCCAGACAACAGAAGAGTTAGAAACCGAGGGTCGCTGTTATTGGGCCAGAATTCAGAGAAACCGACAACATTTACGCGCACAGCTTTCATGTTGTTGTCCTTTATGTGATGTTTTCCAGTCTGATCCAGCTTCATGTCATTCTTATCCATTTTTAACACAAATATAAAAAGTTTTAATGATTCTATTGTATAATATCTAAGTTTAACCTTTTTGCTTTGTCATGTGTCTAGGTGGCTGTTTTACTGGTGGACACAGCTTGCAGTCTTTATTTCTAGCATTATTTTAGCATTTTTTTAACCCTTTATTTTCCTGTTTCACCACTTTTTTAATGTCCCTTTTTGTGATCTGCTGTTGTGGGTGAATCATGTCTGTTAGAAGTTGTCTACCACAGAGTACTGACAGCAGAGGTGTCTGCCTTCACACCTGCTGCCTGCTGTAAACCAGTAACAACACTAAACACAACCATTACACTGTCCTGAACAGACTGGGAGCACTGGGAGATTTACAGCTCAGTAGGGCGGTTTGTTGTTGAGACCAAATAAACGTCTCAGACTGAATTCTAACACGTCATAATGTTGATGTCAGAGCGGATGGAGGGTAAACTCTGACATTGTTGGTTTAAATTGAGCTCATCATAGCTAATCCTTCTTTATCATCAACATTAACTTTGGAAAAATCACAACCAGGACAGTAAAATTCAGCTTAACCCTGTAAAAATAAATCTGAATGAACTACTGAGAGTCAGAGCCAACACTTTTCCCACTTATGTCGTGTTTTATTTTCCATATTCATGGAGCAGCCGCTGAATTTCTGTTTACCAAGCTAACACAACAAATATGATCACGCCTTATAACAATATAACCCCGTTCAGACCAAGCTGTGACAAAATGACTTTTGTTCTAATATGCCTTAACTAGCCTATTAGCTCAAAATCCCCCTGAGACCTGAGCCTGCGTAAGGAGAGCATCTTTAGTTTCTCCCACTTATTTGGCATAAGTACTGTATGATAAGTTAAAACATCAGCCTTGTCTTTGAACAGGAATTTCTTGGACATTTTCTTTTCCAAAACCCAAACTCAGTAAAAAATTTTTTAAAATTACATAAAATTTATCTGAAAATTCTTAAACATGTTTTCAAAGTATCCCATGAAAAGAACCCAAATATTTCTTTAGATAGTCCACAAATATTTCAATGAAACTTCCTCATAAGGCCTTAAAATTACCCCCAAATTCCATGCACATTACTAAAAATATTCAAGCATATATATATATATATATATATATATATATTTTTTTTTTTTTTTTTTTTTTTTTTTTTTTCTTTTTCCCGGGGAGATCATAAACATTTCAAAGACAAACCCAAAACCCAAAATCCCAATCCAGTTCCCCCAAAATTTGGTAATAAATTTCCCATATTCCCCTGGAAATGCAAAACAAAAGAAAAAACAAAACAAAACAAAACAAAACAAAACAAAACAAACAAAAAAAAACTTTCAAGAAAAAAATTCCTAAAATATCCAAACAGAAAATTATCCCAGGATTTCAAGCAGATCCCTTAAGCTTATCTCATCATTTCTAATACTAAAAATGATTACTATTATGTGGAGAAGAGAAATGCTATGTCCCCATATGTGGACGCAGGGTCTTAGGAGGATATAGGACTCCTCTACACTCTTGACTCCCTTCATCTTGAGGGTTTGGGATTTGATCACCTTCACACCAGGTAAATAGTGGACAAAAATCACCATTTTTTAAAGTGTGAGGATAAAAGCCAGAGCATTTAATAATTTTCTGATGATAACTGCAGTCTACAGGTCCGTTTAGAGCTGTAAAGTACTAACTTTCCTCCCTCACATTAATGGCTGTCCACCACTTCCTGACCCAAAAAGACATTCGCACATCATCAGAACCACATGACTGCAAAGACCTAAACCAATTAAAGTGGAGTGTTGCAGGCCTCTGTGGGTGTTCCACAACTTTCCCAGTCTTTTCTCATGCCCCTGTCCCATCTTTTTTGGAACATGGCATCAAATGAAGGGCAAAATAATAAGTAGGAGTTATCAGTTTGATCATTAAACATCTCATCTTTGTGCAGGATTCAGTTGAACAAAGGTCTAAAAGTATAAAAGTAGTAGGAGTATTTTTCAAATCATCAGCCGTTAGAGCATAATTCAAAAGTTTTCAAACAAACTTCATAATGATAATCATTATTTAAAAAATAAAACCCTCAAAATGCACTGTTCCACATTATTAAGCACAACAGAGCTTTAAAAGATTTTTTGGGTTGTAAAGAACTGAAAATGGTCATTTGTTGAATGTGCAGCATTAGGAGGTCATATTTACTGAAATCAAAGCTATTTCAATCAAAAACATCTGAACAGGCCATGCTCCATGTTAACATAGGAGCCCTTCTCTGATATCACCTTCACTATTCTTGCATCCATTGAACTTGTGAGTTTTTGGAGAGTTTCTGCTTGAATTTCTCTGCAGGATGTCAGAATATCCTCCCAGAGCTGCTGTTTTGATGTGAACTGCCTCCCACCCTCATAGATCTTTAGCTTGAGGATGCTCCAAAGGTTCTCAACAGGGTTGAGGTCAGGGGAGGATGGGGGCCACACCATGAGTGTCTCTCCTTTTATGCCCATAGCAGCCAATGACACAGAGGGATTCTCTGCACCATGAGATGGAGCATTATCATGCATGAAGATCATTTTGCTACAGAAGACACTGTTGTTCTTTTTGTACCATGGAAGAAAGTGGTCAGTCAGAAACTCTAGAGACTTTGCCGAGGTCATTCTCACAACCTCAGGGACCCTAAAGGGGTCTACCAGCTCTCTCCTCATGAATCTGGCCCAGAACATGACTCTGCCCTCTCCTTGCTGATGTCACAGCCTTGTTGGGACATGGTGGCCATCCACCAACCATCCACTACTCCTCCATCTGGACCATCCAGGGTTGCCAGCACTCATCAGTCAACAAGACTGTTTGAAAATGAGTCTTCATGTATTTCTGGGCCCACTGCAACCATTTCTGCTTGTGAGCATTGGTTAGGGGGGCTGAATAGTAGGTTTATGCATGACTGCAAGCCTCTGGAGGATCCTACACCTTAAAGCTGGTGGGACCCCAGAGGCACCAGCAGCTTCAAATACCTGTTTGCTGTTTTGTAATGGCATTTTAGCATCTGCTCTCTTAATCCGATGAATTTGTCTGTCAGAAACCTTCCTCATTATGCCTTTATCTGCAGAAACCCGTCTGTGCTCTGAATCAGCCACAAATTTCTTCACAGTACGATGATCACGATGAATTTTTCATGAAATATCTCATGTTTTTATTCCTTGTCCAAGGCATTACACTATTTGACACTTTTCAGCAGCAGAGAGATCCTTTTTCTTTCCCATATTGCTGAAACCTGTGGCCTGCTTAATAATGTGGAACAGGGCACTTTGAGGTTTTAATTAAAAAAAAAATTGTTATCATTATGAAGTTTGTTTTAAGACATTTGAATTATGCTCTAACGGCTGATGACTTGAAAAATATTCTGTCATTTGCATTAATTTTTAGGAAAATAAGAGAAAAATGTCATTTGCATAATAATGTGGAACGGGGTGTATACTGTTTATATTCACATTTTACACAACATCCCAACTTTTTTGGAGTTAGAGTTTATGGATCAAACATGTCATGCTGTACTTAAGCTTCTATATGGCTGGGATATACCAAAGGAAGTTGTTGAATGCCATCAGCAGGTGTTCAAAAACAAGACATTATTTTCTAACTGTTTCCTAGCTCATAGCTAAACCAGGGGTTCCCAATAGGAGGCTCGGGGTCCCTAAAAGGGGCCTGAAGTCAAGACTCTAATGGGGCAAGGACAAATAAATCTATGCACAACATTCAGCATGGTTATCAAAGCATTGCAATTGTTTTTGTTCAGTTTTAAGAACATATGCGTGGCTTCACCGGCACGACAGGGGTCAGTGAAAAACCACACTGCTTCTTTAAGTGTGTATCGATGCATGCAAACGGGCCTGGCATAAAAGTACAGGAACCAGCGAGGCTGGAGCAGGGTCGGACGGGGAGTCTGAAGTATTTGGTCCTCCTGTTGAGCATGTTTGTGTTTGAAAGAAGCTGCTGCAGGAGATCAGACCAGCTCCGTAGTCATTATGCATTCCTGTCTCTCATCGCACCACTCGGTGTATAAATGTGGGCTCATGTCGGCCTCATGTCTTTAGGCTTCAGACAGAACAGCTGGTGAAGCAAACAGAACAAAAACAGGATCGTCTGATGCCTGTAGGGAGAAGAAGAGGCTGCTGAGGATCTGATGTTTACAGCACTCATCTCATCATCCTCAACTCTGAAAACCTAAAATACCATCAGGTTTATGTTGTGGATTGTTTTAGGACTTTGAGTCTGGAGCATGTGACCTTTGTTTTAGCTCAGTAGCTCATTTAAAGAGAATAATCTTCATATACTTCAGATCCTAAGCAGACAATCGTCTATTTAACGTTAATGACACGATAAGAGCGTTTGCGGGGCCTGCAGCAGGTCACAGCTGTCAAACTGTTCAGCAGGACGTCTCTTTACACCAAACCAACAGCTGTCCAATAAGAATCCTCTGGATCGTCATCAGCAGCGTTCTCCTCATTCACAGCTCGCCTCATTACCACCCTTAATGGAGGGAAGACAGAGACAAGGTAAATACAATTACTGATCAGAGTATGGAGCCTGCTGCAGCGCCCTGAGTCTGCCTCGTTACCGCGACCATAACCCCATCACAGCACCGCTCCGGACTTCATGAGCGCCCCCGTTCTTCAGTTGTAGAGGCTCAGAGTTAGGATGAAGGATGTTGTTGCCCTCTGAGAAGTGAATCTGAGTTTGGACGCCGAGGCCCGCTGAGTCCCCACAGATGCCTCTTGTGCCAGACGCTGTGATTACCCAGAAGCCTCTGGAATGCCCCCTCCTCATTACAGAGCCAAATATAGCTCGGTGTGGTCCAGGAGGGATGGGGGTAAAAGGATGCTGCAGTGTTATGTGGCAGAAATTAAACAATGATGAATGATGACGCTCAGAGGCGGGAGAGATGAAGACAACCACTGTTTCCAGAGATGGCAGAAACACGCTCTTTATGCATGTGAAGCGTTCAGTGTCTGTGGGAAATCAGACCGCCATGAAAGAGGTGAGTCCTCAAAATATATGAATATTACAAACCACCAGAAAAAGGGACATATAAGACAGAAATGCTGACCTTCTGGAAAATTCTATTCATGTATGCACTCAGTACTTGGTCAGGGCTTCTTTTCCATCAATTAAAACATCAGTGTAACATGGCATGGAGCCTGAATATGAACATGCTTTAATACAGCACTCAGAGAACAGTCTGCACTTTCACCAGCGACTCTTTGTGGCTAACTCTCCATAAATATGCCTTGAAACAGCAATCAGATTACAGTCTAGTCTTTCAGCATTTATCCATTGTGGCTTACCCTCTATGAAAATGCTTAGATACAGCACTCTGAGAACAGCCTGCCCTTTCACCAGTGACCTCCTGCGGCTTACCCTCCATAAAAATACAGCACTCTGGGAAAAAGGTACCATTGTACCAACCTTCTGTTGCTTACCCTCCATGAATATGCCTTGAAACAGAACTCTTAGAACAGCCACCAATGACCTTCTGTGGCTAACCCTCTATGAAAATGCTTAAATACAGCACTCTGAGAACAGCCTGCCCTGTCACCAGTCACCTTCTGTGGCTTACCCTCCATGAATATGCCTTGAAACAGGATACAAAACTCTGAGAACAGTCTAGTCCTCTAGCAATGACCTATTGTGGCTTACCCTTTATAAATATGCACTCTGAGAACAGGGTGACGTTGAATACTGACCTTCTGTGGCTTACCTTCCTTTAATATACTTTGATAAAGTACTCTGAGAACAGTCTGGTCTTGCACTATTACCCTCTGTGGCTTACCCTCTATGAATATAATTGATGCAGCTCTCAGAGAACAGTCTGCACTTTCACCAGTGACCCTTTGTGGCTAACTCTCCATAAATTTGCTTGGGTACAGCAATCAGAGAACAGTCTAGTCTTTCAGCAGTGACCTATTGTGGCTTACCCTTCTGCTGCACTCTGAGAGCAGCCTGCCTTTTCACCAGTGACCTTCTGTGGCTTACCTTTCACAAATAGGCTTTGATAGAACACTCTGAGAACAGCCTGCTCTTGTACCATTACCTTCTGTGGCTTAACCTCCATGAATATAATTGATGCAGCACTCAGAAAACAGTCTGCACTTTCACCAGTGACCTTCTGTGGCTGACTCTCCATAAATCTGCTTGGACACAGCAATCAGAGAACAGTCTAGTCTTTCAGCAGTGACCCATCGAGGCTTACCTTTCTCGAATAATCTTTTATGCAACACTCTGAGAGCACCTGCCTTTTCACCAGTGACCTTCTGTGGCTTACCCTCCTTGTGCAGGATGTCAGTGATTGGACAAATGTCCAGTCAGCAGTAATGATTGCAATTGTGTGTACCGAACCACTAGTAGGCAAGAATATTCTAATATTTTGAGGTCATGAAATTTAGATTTTTGTGAGCTGTCAGCTGTAATCATTAAGATTAAACTAGTTTTTAAATATTTTATTTTGTATGAGACAAATCTAGAGAATATGGAAGTTTCACTTTTTGACTTAAATTACAGACTAAAGTG
The DNA here is from genome assembly GCF_018320785.1 of Cheilinus undulatus. NCBI lineage: Eukaryota > Metazoa > Chordata > Actinopteri > Labriformes > Labridae > Cheilinus > Cheilinus undulatus. The sequence goes on along the minus strand of NC_054873.1, from coordinate 3,477,540 downwards.
AGCTCTTTTTGTGAAACTCTTTGTGTTACATGCTAATGAATTTAAAGAAATAAAGGTTTACACAGTGGTAGAGTTCATCATCGATGTAATATTACACAGTATGTGCTGTGATAGCTGTTAATGCTGAGCCCTACAGAGCTGAGCTTCTCCTGTTTCTGTGAATAGTGATGATGACCCAGATATCATGTTAGAGATGATCGCTGTGATTCTGACTGCTGCTGTTCCTCTCTGACTCACTCTGACTGCAGCAGATGAAATATCAACACCTTTGACTAAACTGGGCTTCAGTCTGATGCCTACAACATGCATTTTACTTCACTGACAGTCTTTTTAAAGGTGCAATGAGAAGTTTATAAATGAAGCAGTGAGATGAAGTCTGCACCCCCTGATGTGCCATCGTAGGTGGAGACAGAGTAAGCAGCACCAGAAAAGACATTTCAATGCTCTGTAGTTGGAGACATCTGCATCCACAGGTAGACATATGAAGGACAGAGTAGACCGTGTTGAAATAGTGACTCCTAACAACAACAGTCTGCTGATCAGAGCAGCTCTGGTTGGTTTCTGTGTTTGCTGTGACTGTTTAAAGAGATTTGCAGGTAGCAGTAAACCCAGCGAGCGGTCATTACACAGCACTTCATGTTGTGATGAGCAGGGAGCAGATCACTCTCTCACTAATGAGACTCACGTTACACTCGCTCTGTTAGTGTGTGGCCGGCCTCTCCTCCCCTCTCTGTGTGGTCCGTCACCCTTCAACCCAGCGGCCGTCTGAGTCAACACCCCGCTGCTGCTGCTCTTCACACATTAGACACACGTCATCATCACCATCATCATCATCACTACCTTCATTATCATCACCATCACTATCACGCTCACACTGGACGTTTATATTTAAGCATTTTAGACTGTTTGCAGGAGTCTGCCTGCATTTTTGACAACTGGGAACAAGAAACTACTTTTGATTCTATATCTATAGCAGGGGTCTTCATGTACATTTGCACAACGGCCAGATTTAGTCTTGGCAGAAGCTCTGGAGCCAGACTTTCAAATAAATAAAAAATAGATAAATATTTTGGTCTCATTAAAAATATTATTGTGCAGCAGGCCACAAGGAGACAGGCCTGCTCACAGAAAGGGCTGGGCCCCTGAAAGTCCTACAGAATGGGCCCTCCCCAGTAGTGATTTAGCACCAGTATTAACTCATTTTTGATGCTTTTTGCCTCTTAAACCCATTTCTTGACATTCTTTAACATCTTTGAACCACTTTTCCTGCATGTTTTATCCACTTTGTGTCACTCTTTTATACAATTTTTGACACTTTTCTTCTATTTTTGCCACTTTTTAACCCCTTTTCATTACTTTTTTTGCATCATTTTTGCCACTTTTAAACCATTTTTTTCCACTTTTTACCTTCTGGCCCCTCTTCAACCCCTGTTTTTTGCAACTTTCTTGCTAATTGTCGCCCTTGTGTGCCTCTCTTTAACACCTTTTCACTACTTTGTCAGGCTATTTGTGCTGTATTTCTGCCCCTTTTTGATAGATTAACTAATTTTTTTCCCCATTATTTAACCCCTTTTAAATCACTTTTCTTGCATGTTCTATCCCCTTTGTGCCACTCTTTTATCCATTTCTGCAACTTTCCTTGTCTTTTTACAAGTTTTTAACCCATTTTCATTGCTTTTTAGCACTTTTTTGCCACTTTTAACCCTTTTTTATTTCTTTCCCCCTTTCACCAGTTTTTTTACCCATTTTAATCTCTTTTCACCACTTCTCCTGTCAATTTTTTGTTCCTCTGTGCCACTCTGCAACACATTTTGCCATTCTCTAACCCCTTTTCAACATGTCTGCCAACTTCAACCCTATTTTTTAAAATGTTTTTATTTTTTTTACTAATTTATTAATTATGGCTGGCAAGTACATTTCTATAGAAAATGATCACATATTAAGTCATTCTAAAACTATTTTAATTTTCACCCTAAAGATGAGTCAGTTAAAACCAATCAGCATAACTGTGATTTAGTTATCCTGCCTCGTAGGTCTGATTTAGTCTTTCTGTTGCCAGAGCTGACTGCAGTGTGCCCCCCAGTCTACAGACCCCCTCCAGCTCCCCCCTGCAGGACTCCAGCAGACCTCAGCTAAGATCACAGCAGCTCCACGTTTACCTTCACCACCGCTCGTTTGATTCTCCGCGTCCTCTCTGACTTCCCGCTGGGCTCCTGGGGGGTTTGAGGCTCTCGGAGCGAGGTAGCCCCCGGATGGCTCTGACTGGCCCAGCAGCTGATCAAAACCCAAACACAGTCAGAGGATGGTCCTCTGGATCCTAACGACGGCTCAGAGTCAGCCTGGTGGTCTAAACACTTTGTTACATTCTGCTTTAGTCCAAATGGTGAAGTATCCGTGGAACATCGACGCCTCAGCAGGGCCAAATGATGAGCCGACACGTGGACCAAACAGTCCTGAGGTGGTTAGACAAACTCAAGTTTCCACCAAACTTTAACAGAGACCTTTGAGACCAAGACCAGAAAGACTGGGACAGGGACCACACAGAGAAACTGGTGAATATTCCTCCAAATCAGCTGATGTCACAAAAGCTGCTTATAAACCCTGAATTTAACTTCCAGAAAACACCATGAAAGTCACCAGATTAGACCTGACGTAGTTTCTCACACCAAGAGTGCCGCACAGTTAAAGCAAGAGTTCTCAAACTTTCCAGCCCAAAAATAAAGACACCAGAGACCAGAGACCCCCTCTGTACCTGAAGTTGGTGGAACAGCCATGAACATTGTAGAATAGTCATGTGTAGACAAGGCTGACCTTAAGGGGGATAAAGGGGAGAGCTTTCAGGGGCCCAGACAAAATGGGGGTCAGAAAAACATGATCAAATCAATATTTATTTTTAGTTACCTAAATAAAAACAATTTTATAAAAGCAACAAATATCATTATATATTCATTTATGCAGTATAGCGCTCATACAATGTAAATCCCTTTTCCTGAAAACAGAATTAAAATGAGTTAAGAATGGCAAAATTGGCTTAAAAGCGGTGAAATGGGACTTAAAAAGTGGCAGAAATGGGTTAAAGTGGTAAAAATGGGCATAAAAAGTGTTAAAAGCGTTTAAAAGTGGTAGTGTTGGCTAAAATTGGTGCAAACGGTGGTGGAATGGGAATGAAAAGAGGGAAACATTTGCTGGCAAAAAATGGGCAAGACACTGAAATGTGGTTAAAATGGCCAAAAAAAGGGAGTAAATGTGGTGAAGAGGTTAATACTGGCAATGTTGAGAGGCAACAACAGGTCAAAATGTCAAGAACTGGTTAAGAGAAGATGGAAAGGGGTTTAAAAGTCACAAAAATCACTTAAAAGCGGCAGAAATGGGTTCAAAGTGGCTAAAATTGGTGGAAAAAGTGATGAAACAGTTTAAATGTGGCAAAATTGATGTAAAGAGGCAACAATGGCTGAGAAAAAGTGCCAGATATTAACCCTAACCCTAACCCTAACCCTTGTGCCCTCCTTGGGCATTTTTGGCCATTTTTCTTGACTTTTTTTTTAAATTTGTGATCATTTTGTTAATTTTACAGCTTGTGGCATGAATTCTTACAGGAACTTTTTTTTCTAGTTAAATTTTTGAAGTCCAACATGTTTTTACTCTTAAATGTCATTCATACTCTCTCAGTGACTTTTGTACCTTCAAAAATGTACACGTACAAAAAAACTGCCATTAAATCAGCATACATCAATGGTTTTTTCTACTTTTTTTTTCATAAATCTCTTAAACAACTTAAGACCTGCTCAAAACTACCAAACATTCAATAATTTCAAGATTTTAACCATTTAAATGCCAGTTTGATTATTTGAAATGTTTTATTTTTTACTAAAAACAGAAAAAGTGAAGTTTTTTCCATAAAATAAATAGAGGAAAGATGAGGTTTTGGTGCTGATGAGAGTCTTGGATGGGTCAAAGATTAGCAACAAAATTGATTTCATTGCACTTGTATTCTTTTATGTAGCACCAGCTTTAACATGAGGGCTCCCTCTGGACACCTTTGAGGCAAAATGTACATGTTAAAAAAAACTGCCATTAAATCAGCATACGTCAATATTTTTTCTACTTTTTTTTCATAAATCTCTTTAACAACTTCAGGCTTGCTTAAAACTACCAAACATTCAATAATTATCAGAATTTTAACCCTTTTAAACTTACACAAACTCTCCATAATAAAACTGGCAAAAATACAAGAATGTGGTGCATGGTCCTACAATGAGTAAATGGTTGAATCTGGTGGAATACGGTAAAAATGTCAAATTTCACTAGACTTCTTTACATTGAAATGCTGACATTAAAGAATGCATGATTTTATACTGCAATGAAAGTGAGATTAAAAAACATGATTTTAATGGAAGTCAATGGGGGCATTTTTGCCCCAAAGATGTCAAGAGGGTATTTCTGACATTATGTAAAAAATACAAATGCAGTCAAATCATTTGGTTGCTAATCTTTGACCCATCCAAGACTCTCATCACCCCCAAAGCTCCATCTTTCTATTTTTTATTAGATGGAAAATAATTCACTTTTTGTGTTTTTTTGCGGTAAAAAATGAAATATTTCAAATAATCAAACTGGCATTAAGAGGGTTACAATTCTAAGAGTCCAGTCAGTTTGAGGTGGACCCCAACCAAGGTGTAGAAATATCTCAGCATTTTCATTTATAATACAAACATTGCAAACATTTCTGAAATTGAGTTTTTACTTTGTCCTGATGGGGTACTGAGTGTAGATGAATGAGAATAAAAATGAATCTGACTGGAGCATCAGGCAGCAACATAATAAAACTGATAAGTGAAGGTGGTCTGAATACTTTATAAATGCTCTGTAGTTCTAGTTAAATGACATATTAAGAGAATTCTCTGTTTTTATTTTCTCTGTATAAGTAGCAGCAGTGTGGAGCAGCATTTCCTCGACCAACAGGAGTCAAACTGTGCCTGAATTGCTGCAATCAGGACTCGTCACACCTCCAAACTTCCAGGGTTGTTTTCCTGTTTCACACTTCCACGCCACGGCGGTCGTTTCCAGAGAGACCACCATCAGAACCTGCACCATGGAGGGTAGTCAGTGAAATGAGCGATCATAGACGTCTGATTTCTGACAAAAAAAAGCAACTTCAGTAGCTCTTTTAGAAAACAACAACTATAAAAAACAGTCAAACAGATCAGACATGCTCTCTCCGTTTTTCATCCATGCTGGAACAACTGCAGCGACCATTCCCATCTCCAGGACAGCATCCATGTTTAGGAAATAAAGTCCTGCAGACTCAGACATGAAGCTGAGGGGCTAGTATAAATGTAGGTGGGCATTTCTGAAAACAAGTACACCCATTTTCAGAAATAATCCCATCCAGACATGCTTGTTCTCAAATAAATCTTTGTCCTCAGACAATGCAGAACCGTGACGAAGGAGTGTGTGCACAGCCGACATGTTAGAGCTGGCAGCATCCAGAGTGTTTCAGAGTGTCTCTAGCATTTATTGCTGCTTGTTAAAGGGGCTCTATGTAAGATTTTTGCTTTAAAACTTCCCACTTTTGAGTATATAACGGTGTGCACTTTATCCCAATGTGAAGAATGAGGCTCTTTATGTCTTCCTTGTTTGCCTGTATAAGCCTGTGGAGTCATTTCTCTGTGAAGAATCCGGGACGAATTTTCCGTGATATCTCAACGGAAGTGACGTCGGGTACTACGTAACGTGTGCACCCCCTTGCTCTGTTTATACCAGTGGTGTGTTGAATGGAGAAGGCTGCGAGTAAATGACCGGCTAGCTCAGCCCAAACACCCACACAAACTCTGCAATGACATAAAAAGCTAAGATAGTTTTATCTGCTGAAGCCCGTCAAGCTAAAAGAGTGTGACCGACGCAGGGGGAAATCGAGGGTAAATATCGGTGGAGCATTTGAGAAATGGAGGGAGCTTAGCTCGGTGCTCGGGATAAATACCGATCCAAAAATGGCCGTCTTTCTGTGGAAAAGGTAAGGCATCACTCCTGACCATGAAACACAATGTAGTGTTTTATGTTGCATAAACCATATGCTACATCACGTTAGCTTGCTTACGAAGATGCTATCCAAACAACGAGAATGTCACATTACTCATTTAGTGTTTTAGGGATAATATTTCATCTTTTTCTTGCTTCCTGGCACTGGACTCAACTTACTGAGTTTATTTTTTGATACTTAGTTCGTAAATTATCTTCAACACATAATGTCAGCTATCTGATATCTGCGGTCGTGAAACCATTATCAGAGCTAAGCAATGTTGGCCCTGTTGTTTCTGCTCTAAAACGCGTCTCATTCAATACACTTTACACATTACACACGTAAAAAAGACAATAAAAATGGTCAATGCTGCACTAAGTCGCGAAGTTGTTCATTTATAGAAATGGTCTCAAAAATATCGTCCTTTTTTAGTCGCCTTATATGAACCAATATATAATTTTGTGCCGTGTCCGTACTAGAGGTTCAAATATACTTTATTCATTTTCATTTTTAGTTAGTGGAACTTTGAAGTGTTACTTCACTTACCTCCTCTGTGTACATGATGCCAGTGAATCACCTTGGTCTGCGTGTGTATCAGCTGATAAACCAGAGGCTCGTTCATGAGCAAGGAGCACAACAACACAATGTTGTTGTAGTTCGCCTAATAGCCAGCGGTGAGATTACACACTGCTATTTTTCTAAATCTTGCATAGAGCCCCTTTAAGTTTACTTGCGCTCCTCACAGCAGTATCTGTAAAGTCTGTTTGAAAAAGCTCAGCGTGTTTTACGTTCTCTTTATTTAAAAGTGAAAACATGAAAAATGTAGAGGACTCTTGACTCGGCTTTAGGAGCAGCTGTGGGTATTTATACCCTCAAAAAGACTAATCAGGTCAGTATTTCCTCAGGCAGGGGTATTACACCATTACACCATTACACCAGCAGGGACTGTGATGACATTGTATTCAAATCCATGGACTTAAATTTAAAGCTGGCCTCACTTTTGCAGCTCTAACAGCCTCCACTCTTCTGTGAAGGCTCTCCGCAACATTTTGGAGTATAGAGCATTTATGAGGTCAGGCACTGATGTTGGATGAGATGGCTGGCTCACAATCTCCGTTCCAGTTCATCCCAAAAGGGCAGGATGGAGTGGAGGTCAGACCTCTGTGTGGGCCAGTCAAGTTCTTCCACACTGAACTCATCAAACCATGTCTTTATAGTCCTTCTTTGTGCTCTGAAGTACAGTCATACTGGAAAAGAAAAGGGCCTTCCCCAAACTGTTGCCACACAGTTGGAAGCATAGCATTGTCCAGAATGTCTTGGTCTGCTGAAGCATTAAGATTGGCCTTCACTGGAGATAAAGGGGCTAAAAGCAGCCCCATACTATTAAACTTCACAGTCAGGCAGGTACCGTTCTCTTAGCATCCTCCAAACCCAGACTCACCGATCTGACTGCCAAACAGAGAGGCGTGATTCATTCCTCCACAGAACACGTTTCCACTGCTCCACAGTCACTCCATTGATGCTTTCATTGGACTTGGTGATGTGAGGCTTGCATGCAGCTGCTCAGCCATGGAAACCCGTTCATGAAGCTACAGAGCGTTGATGACTTTTACGCAGCATAGTCCTTAGCAGTCGTTGTCTTGGATTTTACATGGTTTTCTGCATCCTGGCTGAGCTGCTGTTATTCCTAAACTCTTCCACTTTCTAATAATATCACTTACAGTGGAATATCCAGCAGGGAGGAACTTTCACAAACTGTCTTATTACAAAGGTGTCCTCCATCACAGTAGCCCGCTTTAAGTCACTGAGCTCTTCTGAACGACCCGTTTAGGATCAGAAAGGGAGACTGCATGGCTAGGTGATGATTTTAAACACCTGGATTCAATGTTAACAGGTGTATTTGTCCACAAAGTGTGTCTTGGCATTAAACTAAGTTTCTGAGTTTAGTTCAGCAGGTTAAATTTCAGATCTCAAAAATGTCAAACGTGATCATCTGCAGAGCGCTGTGTCCTCTCATCTCTCAGTGAGTGGGACGTGCGAGTCAGCAGAGCTGTTTATAATCTTTTACACGGCTGAAGAATGTCCTCAGTCATGGAAACTGAAGCCGAGCCTGATCCTGCTTCCTGCCCTCCTCTTCTTCTTCTTCTTCTTCTTCTTTCCTCAGTGCAGCAGCGGCCTGCAGCGTGGCTGTGACAAAAGCAGAGGAATGTTTCGGCTGGCTGCAGTAAAAAGCCGTCCACGCTCGGGCCTCGAAGCTGTAACTAAAGCACGCTGCCCATAAACGCTGGCGAGGGCGAGGGAGGCCCCCAGGAACCAACAACGATCGGGTTTCAGCATGTGCACCATGAAGAATTCTACATAACCAGATCCACAAACCGAGACACAAACTGCTGTTAACAGCAAATAAAGCTGCAGAACAGAGACTCTGGACAACAACGGCGTCTGAGAACAGTTATTGATCAGATTTGATCAGAGATTTCACCCACTGGAGGAGGCGAAAGAAATACTGAGCAATAGAAGAAATAAATCTAAATCTAAAGAGCTGCAGCCTGCGTGTAATCACTACAGAGCGTGCACATAAATGCATAGAAAACAAGCACAAAAATGCGTGTGGAAAAACGCAACCCAAAGTCCGAAAAGGTTAATAAATGCATCGTAAAATGTTAATAACAGAATGCAAATACAGATACATAATATACATATACATATATTATATACATAATACATAATAATACATAATACATATACATTTTCCTCAAATTGTGCCATAATTTTTAGAAACACTTTTTCCTCTGATGTTTTTTTTTTTTTTTTTTTTTGCTGTTGCTGACCTGTTGATAGTGAACGTACCTTGCAAAGCTCCAGTCTACGTTTGTGCCTAACCGATCAGCATCATTTGAGAAGACTGAGGCAGTAGCTACGAGTTCAGCTGTACTGTAATATGCTTGCAAAGGCTGCCTCCAGTGTGGCGATTTACTAGGGTGTAGCCACAGGGTAGCAGCAGTTTTATTAGAATAGACCACTTTTCTTCATCCAAACAAGAGAAAAGAGCCACAATATAGGCCTAAACATACTTGGGCGGAATGTACGCCGAACGGATGCCGCGGAGGTCCGCGCGGACTCAAAGCAGATGTCTGCAAGGCCCGTGCGTGAAAAGCTCAAATTTTACGACCGCACGGACTCCACTCTGCGTACTGGTGTCACACAAAACACTGCTCAGCATGTATTTTTCACAATGACCTGCATTAAATGTGACACTGACCTGCAGTTCACTCTTATTTTTCCACGTCAATACTTTGCATGTCCTTCACCAACATGGCAAACTCCCCTTCCTCATCTCATGTGGCATTTAATAGCCGTACATACCGCCGTCTCTTAATTTTATTGCTTTGCAAAGCCAGCAGGCAGAGCAGCTCCTCTTCCTCGTCGTCAGTGTAGGACGCCATGACAGAAAAATGTAAACAACGCCCAAGGATTGTGGGATACAACGGAGTATTAGGTTCACAGAAAGAGAAAAAAAAGAGAATAATTTTATATATATATATATATATATATATATATGTATATAGATAATAGGAATAAAGTCATAATATTACAATAAAAAAGTCATAATATTACGAGAATAAAATATTACAAGAATGATATTCTGCCGCGGCGCCGTAGATCTACAACGGAGCATTGTCCTGATTCTGATAATAAGTTGATGCTGATGTGTCAAAAGATGAAGTATTTCCTTATTTGTGAAACTGATACTAAAGTATAGCTTCACAACATGCTCAACATTGCTCATTTTCACAGAGGTGGCTCCCCGGCAGACTTTCTTTCTTGTAATATTTCATTCTCATAGTATTACGACTTTATTCTTGTAATATTACTATTTCTTTTCTCGTAATATTATGACTTTATGACTTTTCTTTTATTTTTTTTCTCTTCTTGTGGCCCTAATACTCCGTCGTAGTAGGAAATGTAGGATTTCACAGAAATTTCACAGGAAACTACTACGTGGCAGTGCACTCGACTATGAAAGCTCTGATGACTGTGGACATTCTGAGCAGAGTTCGCTCCGCTCACAGTACGCTCGAGTATGTTCAGGCCTTAAAGCTTCTCTTAGCAGAAAAGATGTTTTTGCGTATCTCCTGATAGGCTTCGGCATGAATTTTAACTGGCATCATCGCTAAAAGTAGCGCTAGCCTGAATGGATCAGATCAGCAATGGCGCTGTGCATGTCTGCTACCTTGTTTTGATTGGCTTATCATGAATGTGACAGACAGAAAGTTTGTCCAAGCACCTTATTGAAATTTTTTGACAAGTCCTGCCCTTCCCACACACTTTCTCTGGGAGCTTTCCCAGAAGGAATGTGGAATAAATCCATGACATGAAGATATGAAACCGTCCATCTGGTGTCGCAGGTTGCCCGTCCCTACTTTTTTGAGATGTGTCAATGCCATCAAACTCAAAATGAGCTAATATGTTCCATGAAATGGTAAAATGTCTCAGTCTCAACATCTGATATGTTGTTTGTGTCCCATTGTGAATAAAATCTGGGTTTATGAGATTTGAAAATCATTGCATTCTGTTTTTGTTTACATTTTACACAGCGCCCCAACTTTTTGGGAATTTGAGTTGTATTTTGATGCTCTTTAATTTTCAGTGATGCATATTTGGTGCACACCTTTACCAGCTATATCTTGACTCTATCCTTGGAGCATGAGGCCTCAGGCAGCTCTCCAGTGATCAGCAGCCAAGCCCAGAGTATGACAACCACAGCACACATGACAGAATCTGACCAGCTTTGTTGTCTTGATGCTCTGATTATTTTTAAATGAGTTGACGTGTACTTATTTTAACACTTGGTACATCTTCAACAGTTCCTCCTTGAAGCACCTTGCAGTAGCGTCCATGCAGATCTCTGCAGCTCCAGTGGGAATCAAACCCTCAGTCATCGGCGTGCCTTGCTCGTCCAGTGGAGCTGCACAGGACACATGATCCCCGTCATATCTGAGGGTTTAAATGGGTTTAAATGAGGGCTCAGGGGAGCAGTGGGGGGAGAGAGGAGATGAATGGCTGCCGTTGGGGAACAGCAGAGGGGCATTCTGGGAAACAGTCACACTGAGGCCTTCCTTATGGCTCTGAATGAGAAATGGAGAGAGTGTGAGAGGAGCCAAATGGAGCTGACAGCCAACTGCTTTGACTTCCTGTCAGATCTCTCCCACTTCCACTCCCTGTTTCTGCTCTGGTCCATAATTTTGTTTTGGAAAAACACCAGCTCGTGTTTCGTCTCTCTGAGAGCCACCAGCGCTCTCAAACTTTCATGTGTCCGTCCCGCTCTGACGATCCGCTACTTAAAGACCTTTGTTTGGCCGCTGCGGGGCCCGAGGGCAGAGTTTGGCAGGCGGGCAGGTGCTGATAGGGACAGACACCATAACGCAGGGAGGGACGGAGCCAAGAGGCTAATGGTAGCTGAAAAAAAACCACATAACCCAGAGGAGCAGTGTTTGAGTGTTGGTTCTGTTGAGTCTGCCAACGGAAAAATATCCTCTGATGAGCTCATGTTAGAGTTGTTTCCTCTCTGGTCGGCACTCACAGGTTAAACTAGAATAATGAGGAGTTACAGACACAGAGGGGGTTTTAAATCAGCTGTTGCTCTAAACAAACATCATCAGAAACTGCTCTTAAACTCCTGAGAACGCCGGTTTTTCACAACAACAGTGGATAGGAATCAGGAAGTAGACGTAGCCACCTTCAGCTCACATATTCACTGTCATGTTTGACCTTTTATAATGGTGCTCTATGGAGAGGAACTCACTTTGAAGCGAGCCTCTAGTGGACACTCAGAGAACTGCAGCATTTTACATTTTCAAGTCAGTTTTTGGATCTTGAGGAGACGATGTGTGCACTGAAGGATGGAGCAGGAGGGAAAAGATGGGTGAGCGCAGTGTTTTTCAAAGTGTGGGTCCTGGCCCCTCAGAGGTCCCCAGAGAGCTCAAGAGTGGTCCTAGAAACTTGGAGACAAGAGAGACAAAAGAAGAAGGAAAATAAAAATCAACTTTTGAGATAAATGATTTATTTTCAAATATAGAATAAGAATGTTTGCATGTGATAAATGATAAAAGGAAATGTCTTTTAAATTACATATACAGAATAAATGTTCATTTAAGTCATATTTGCTATTGCAGTGAACGAGCTAAAGGCTAAAGATCTAGCTGTCATTCTCAGACACATGTTTTGGATGTAATCCAATCAAAAACATCCTGAATCAAACCTTGCGCACTGAATCCGATGCGTCCGTGTTCTGCAAAGATGTGCAAGAGATCCTGGCTGCAGACGGCAGACTTCTACAAATGCATGCACGTTTGGACCTCCTAAACCTAAATTCCACCAGATACTCGTTCAGTCCGTCTCAGTTTTGTCCTGTAATGGAGCAGATAAGTTTCAGTTTTAGTCAACGAGTGTGCTTCCACCAGCGTCACTGCCTCTTAGTGCCTTTTGCAGCAGATACACAGGGGGGTTTCATTTTTGCTGGATGTTTAGCACAGAGAAGATTGGGTGAGGCAGAATGTTTTTCCAAAACCAAATCAAAACTAGAAAAGCACTCGGAGAGCACAGACCTCTGCCATTAGCCCTATCTCCCAATAGTGAGGAATCCTTGAAAAATTCCTGGATTCGTCCCCATGTGCCCCCCACCACGGCATTCGCCGATTACTCTACCCCCAGTGGGGTGGAAACACGGTGAGGCAAAGCATTGGCTTCTCTACAGGTGGACTGTCATGGTGGACGCATTGCCTGCCGGTGCCAACAGATGCACTGACAGTCTCACCCATGGTCTCACCGGACAACTGGAAGTCATGGCAGAGGGTGAATATTCCTCTATTCCTCCCAGCATTGTGAGTATTCTTGCTACAATTCGCTGTCTTTCTCTCTGTTACGCTTACGTTAAACTCCAAAACTGAATGGAAGCACACCCAAACATATTGCTGGGATTGGAGTTACTCATGTCCGCCATCTCCTGGTGAAAAGTGGTAACAGCGCAGACCTCCACCATTAGCTCTATCTCCCAATAGTACAGAATCATTTAAAAAATTCCTGGATCCAGATGGTGATCTGGATCAGTTCCAAAATCTGATCAGTTCTTCCTTATGCCATTTCTGACATTTCCTGGAGATTTCATCAAAATCCTTCCACAATTTTTGAAGTTATGTTGCTAACAAACGAACAAACCCACCCAATCACATCACCTCCTTGGCGGAGGGAATAATTGTTTAAATTTCATAATAAAATACTGTGTGTTTAATCAAGCATCATGATGGCGTAGTCAAGCCTGGAGTCAACCGGTCAGAGGGACGAGAAGAACTGGTAAAGTAAATCTGATTCATACTCCTCGAACACATATCATTAAAATGCTTCGGTGCATATATTTATGGATAAGTTACTAACCTCAGGTAAAAACATAACAATCCAAATGAAAGGACAAAAAGAGAGACAAATCCAAGCAAGTCTACTCTTCTCTGACCCTGCAGTTCAGAACAACAGCTTCACGTGTGTTTGAGTTTTTACAGAACTTCAGTATTTTCCCTCATGGCCAGGTATGATTCTTTATTAACCCTGTGAACTCTTCCGGGGTCTCTCCGTACCACCCACTCAAAATACCGTCAGTGGATATGGACAGATGGGGCATGCAGACAAACTTTTAACCTGTTTTAGAGGGAACAGTTTATTAAAAATCACTTTTTCAGGCTTCTCTAACAAAAACATGTCTCCTGGTCTGTCCACAATCCCCCCAAGTACCAGCCATTTTCCCCTTTTTGACCTGTGTTTACAATTCTGTTTATTTATTTTTTTACCTGTTTTTGCCCCTTAAGCCCATTTTGTCACTTTTAACTACTTTTCAAAATTTTCTTCATATTTTTCTCTTGTTTTTTGGCCATTTTAATCCCATCGTTAACTCTTTTGAACCCTTTTCACCATTGCATTCATAAGTTATGACACTTTTTTCTACACCTATTTCATTTTTTCCCCCTTTTAACTTATTCAACCAATCACATGACCATATCAGAAAGTTCACTGTGTTTCAATCAGGGACTTTATTAGTTTAGGTTGAGCAAAAAGCTCTGCAAGGTCTCTTACAGGTCATTTAAAGGTCATGTGACACCTGTGTTACAGTGGGTCCGTATAGGTTAATTTTCAACAACTCTTTCAGATGTTTGCATTTCTTCACCAACTTTATTCAGGATCATTGAACAGTATTTTGTATCTTCAAGCTAGAAAAGCCTCCTTTTTCCTCTCTGTTTGCATCAGTCTCTTGCTTTCTGCTTAAAACACCCCCCCCCCCCCCCTCGCTATTATTCCTCTGAAAGCTGCTGCACAGACTCTGCAGGAGCATGCACCAATAGAAGTCAACTACGTGTGTGTTTATGGACGTCAAATATCTGTAGACAGGAGCTTCTTATATTTTACAGTATGAAGAAAAATATTCTTGCACTGCTGTTTCACTCTTGAGAAGGACAAACAAGACAGTGGCAGCTGTCTTCATACAGGTTATATGCCTGAGCTTGTACATCACGGCGTTGTTTCAAGTTAGAGCAAGAGCGCAGTTTTTCTCTTCTGTCTGTTATGAAGCTGTGAGCAGAAATTTTAGCTTTGATCCATCATGATAAACCGTTAATGTCCATGTAAGACAGTGGCAGAGCTCAGAGTTTAAAGCTAAAGGTCAGAGTGAGTGGGTGGGTTAGGGAGAGAGAGAGAAAGGGAGCTGCTCTGATGTGACAGTAACGCATTTAAATGACTTGGATGCATGCAAAAAGAAAAATCAAACCTGCTCTGAGAAGAAAATAATGACAGAGTTTGTGTGCAAACATGGTTAATACAGCATGAGGATGCATTTCTGATTGTAGAGGCCTCAAGGCCACATTAGGTTCCTTGGTTTGGTCCTGTATGATCTAAGACTGAGCAGATTCTGAGCTACATGTAAGTTTGCTAATAATGTGTCTCTCACTTGAACTGATGTGTTGTTATTTTAAGGACAACATAAAGTCCACAGAGTTCGAGGGACGTGACACCTGCTCAGATTTGTCTCTAAAGACAAAGCATAGATAATTTGTCTTATATTTACTGGACAAATCTCATAGAGGCTCCAACATTGCAACCACGTCCCTGAGGTTAAAGTTCAGTGACTGAACAGAGAGCTGGCAGCTTCCACCTGCAGACAAACATTACATTTTCTCCTTCTCTTCATTGGAGTGTCTTTATGACTAATTTCCATCCATGATTTCTGTATCAAAACAAGGTCAGCCTCGGTGCAGCGGTACATCAACTGTTTATATCATTAAAATGTTTGAGTTTCAGCCTCATAAAGCTCCACCTGCTGCAGTCAGTGCCCGCCGCTCTGCTCTCGGGCCAGCTGAATACCTCAAACGTTGGGTAATCACACATCAGCTCCGAAAACCACACTGAGAGCTTTTCTTTTCCCCGGCTCTCTGGATTTAGACAAACCACAGGATATAATCCCACTTTTTTCACTTTCAGACGGAGCTGTGAACCCCCAAAATTTTGTGCTCTAAGTAGTGGAGGCGCCGATCTGGCCTCTGCAGCCCGGCACTCTGCCAGGATGGAGGGTGGGGGGTCCTGGGTCTGAACCAACCAGGAGAGAGGAAAGAGTTGGGGGGGGGGGGGGGTAGGGTGGGGTCCAAACGATGAAAGAGATGAAGAAGCTGCAGAGGGAGTTTGGAAAACTAGAACTAAATTTCTGTTGCTTTTAACTTCATGTTGATAAGAGTTAAAAACTGAAGGATAACCTGATTTCTGTGGTTGAGAACAGGTGGGGTCTGATGTGTTTCACAGTCTCGTCCTTTTATACAAACACTCCGGATGTTACGACCACCAGCCGGTTTCAGGTTTAATATCAAACCTGCTGAAGCTCACATTCACAGCACCTCGGGGAGTCACAGACTGGGCGGGGGGGATGCTGGGTACAGGAGGGGGTAACATGAGTGGGCGTGGAGAATCAGGCTGCATGCTCAGGTGTGTTTACACCATGATTCAGGTTTCTGTAGACCTCCTTTTGCTCTGAATATTCCTCCATGGTGAGAGAAACCATCATACATACAGTGCCTGTAAAAAGTATTTACCCCCCTTGAATGTTTTACCCCTTTATTGATTTTATAAAGCAATTATGGTCCATATAATTTGGCTTTTCTGTCAAAAAATGTATAAATAATCTCTCAACCTCAGCAGAGGTTCAGCCAACTGGTGCTAGTAGTCTCACAATTAGTAAAACCAGGATCACCTAAGGTCAGCGAATGTGTCGCAGTGATTGTAGTAAATACACCTGTGTCTGGAAGGTCCAGTCACTGGTTCATCAGTATTCCTCGCTGCCATTACACCATGAAGACAGAAAGAACACTCTGAGCAACTTAGAGAAAAAGATATTGAAAAGTATTAGTCAGGGGAACACCAGAACAGAACACCAGAAGTATCGCAAGACCACTGCACGGGTTCTCAACACTCTAACTCCTCGAAAGTTTGCTCAATCTAAAAAATTCCAACACTGACAGAGAGCTGAGAATCTGTGCTTTCCGGCAATATATGATGTGTGGTATATATATTACGGTAATGTCGAACAGCTCTGCGAAAATGACAGCTTTGGCAGAAGATGAGTGAGAAAGGAGAGTGAAGAAAGAGAGTAAAAGGAGAGCAAGCAAGAGCGGCGTTTTGTTTTCAAAAAATAGCGTTAGTGGCATTTGTGCGTGTCTGTCATGTGCAATAATGTTACTTGAGAATGTTGAGAATGCATTTTTCCACCTTTATTTGCACTAATTGCACTAAGAGTCCTAGACAAAAAAAAAAATGACTGGTGATTGTTCTAAACATGTATAGGTTCACATTTCAAATGTCAAATCAAAACTTCATGAGCAATAACAACATTTCTTCTCATAAAAGTTATGAAAAACAAATCAGTTTTTGTGTTTTTCCTCTTTTAAACTGCTGACAATGCCATATAATGTGCAATAATCATTAACCAGATGTTGAAAAGTCAAATTCAAGTACTCCTGGGAAAAGGGACCAAAGCTCTCAGACGTAGGGCATTTCCAGACTATTTTACAACCATAATAACTAAATATGTCCAAATTTTTAGACTCAGTAGGTAAAGGGTTAAACTATAAAAAAAGGTGCAAAAAGGGGCAGAAATATAGCAAAACTAGCCTGACAAAGTAGTAAAAAGGTGTTAAAGAGAAGCACACATGGGCAATAATTAGCAAGAAAGTTGCAAAAAAGGGGTTGAAGAGGGGCCAAAGGGTGAAAAGTGGAAAAAATTGGTTTGAAAGTGGCAAAAATGATGCCAAGAAAGTAATGAAAAGGGGTGAAAAGTTGCAAAAATAGAAGAAAAGTGGCAAAAACTGATGAAACAGTGACACAAAGGGGATGAAACATGCAGGAAAAGTGGTTTAAAAGATGTTAAAGAACGTCAAGAAATGGGTTTAAGAGGCAAAAAGCATCAAAAATGAGTTAATACTGGTGCTAAATCACTACTGGGGAGGGCCCATTCTGTAGGATTTTCAGGGGCCCAGCCCCTTTCTGTGGGCAGGCCTGTCTCCTTGTGGCCTGCTGCACAAAAATATGTTAATCAGACCAAAATATTTATCTAATTTTATTTAATTGAAAGTCCAGCTCCAGAGTTTCTGCAAAGACTAAATCTGGCCCTTGTGCAAATGTACTTGAAGACCCCTGTTATAATGTTTTTGGAAATAATGGCTATTGGATCAACTGGGCTGAAGAGATTGCTATCATAGTTCTAAAGCCAGCATTTGTGATGGTGTCGGGGTGTATTAGTGCCCATAGGTCACTTGCACATCTGTGAAGGCTCCATTAAAACAACATGTTTTTCAGAGATGTCCTTGTTTATTTCAGCGAGACGATGCCAGCTGCAATCTGCATGAGTTGCAACAGTATGGCTTCACAATGCACAGATGTAGACTGACCTGCATGCAGTCCAGACCTGTCTCCCACTGAAAATGAAGCTCATTATGAAGCTCAACATTCAAAAAAACAGAAAACTCTGTGCTATTGAGCAAATTAAGATTAATTCCATTTTCAGTACTTTGACATTCAGTGTCTTCAGTCTCCAGATGTCATTAGAAGAAAAGACAAAAACAAAGGTTTATCAGTCTGAACATTAACGATCATCGCTGTGCTCTATTAAGCTTAATATATGTTTATAATCCCTGTACTCAGATTCAATTATCTGTTTTTATACACATGAATGATGTCATTGTCCCAACTTTTTTGGAATTTAGGTTTGTAAGAGCAGTGGCCCCACTTGTTTTCTCTTTTTTTTAAATTCCAGTTTTATCCCGTCTTATTTAACATATCGTATTCTTCATGTATTTTAGTTTTCAGTATTTCTAATGTGGTACAGATTTTCTGATTCCCTCTGTTTTGATTTGTTTACATGTAAATGTCCTAAAACTTCCTGGGTCTTTTTCCTGCAGTATATCCTGTGGTTTTGACCCGGGACCATACAGACTCTCCCTCGTACTTCGTGCTTGTTTCTGGTTCCCATGGAGGCTGCGCAGAGATTGGTCTACCATATTGAGTCTGATGTAGAAAACAAGACTTCCAGGTCGCGGCGTCCCGTTCCATAACATGGCAGGATCGTTTGTCCCCTCCTCCCCATGTGAGAGTGTCCCCCCTGGACTCTTCCCTCTGGTCTCTAGGCTGGCTGCAGTCCCCTCAGAGCCCCCCACCCTGCAGAGTCCCGGCCTGCAGCCTGCGGGGGGTGCAGGGTGGAGGCAGAGTCAGAGGTGGGAGTGGATGAAGTTTCCAGATGCTCCTCCTGCTGACGGTGCAGCTCCGGTCTCCCTCTGAGCACTTTAGTCCAAGATTTACGATTTATTGTGCTGGTGTGACTCCAGGACGACATCGTTCACGTCTTTATTTTCATCCTGGACTCACCTGTTCATCCAGACCTTTCTAAACGTAGTCTGAGCCCGGGTGTTCACAAAGTTCCCTCTGTTCTAGAATGATCTAAATGTGAAAATCACCTCTGCAGGTTTACAGCTCACTTTTTAGGTTGTTTCCAGATTAAACCAATTTATTCAACCAACTTTGACTTTAAAAAACAAATATCCACCGGGACTAAAGATCCTCGGGATACCTTCAAGTAATAAAGTCTGTGTTTGGCATAGGTTATTTGGTGGACTGTTTAATGTGGGGGAAAAAAATCCTTTTTCATGACCATAAAGGCTGCGATACAGCGGTATATATCATAAAATGATCTGACGCAACACAACACAATACAGCAGGATACTTACCATACAAAACAATACTTACAATACGAAATGATACAATGATACGATACTTCTGATGCAGTAGGTTACAATATATGATACGATAGGACGGTGGTATCCCCTACCTGCATCTAAGACAGCTAAGACTCCCTGGACCCACTTTAAAAAGTACACATCCCTTATAACTGTTTTCATTGACAAAATCCTGACATAGCAGTCCTGCACAGGCTGGTTCTCCACTAAAAATCTATGTCCAAACCATCCAGGATTATGGCAGTGTATCAGGGCCACTCTAGGAAAAATAAATGCTCATCTAAAGAAAGAAAAACTAAAAATTTTCAAGTTTAAAAAGTTAATCTTTGAGATTTTTTTTTTTTTTTTATGACTTTAACGGCAGTAAATGTGCCTAAACCCTGGATTAGACTTTCTGAGATTAAAAAGCCCAAAAGTCAAAACCTGAACACTGTTTTCAGTTTGGTTTCTTGTAAATTTTTGCAGGGTTGTAAAAAAATGATTAATAAAACTCAAAATTTTAGAGTTTCTAATGTCAGAATTTAGGCCTTTTTACAGTCTAAAATGTTGATTTTTTTCTTGTAAATTCCTGACTTTTAAACTCTGAAATGTTGTAAATATAAGATTTTTTTATCTAAATAATATGCAGTTTTTTCACCCAAATTTTGACCTTTTTGGTCAAAAATCAACAGATTCTCTTATATTTTAGTCTTTTAGGTTGGCTTCATTACACATTACCTTTCTAATCATGATCTTTTTTTCTTTTTTTCTTTTAAATGTGAACATTTAATTTGTCCTGGACAGGAACTGTGGGCAGCACTTGACTTCTCACTCACCACTTTTTCTTTCATTTTCTCCCCCTCTTATCCTCTTCCTGTCCCGTTTCTTCCCCAAAGGGGAGCAAGGTTTGGGTAAATGTCTTCATCTCTGTGAACATAATAATCACCCCTCTGTCCACAGCGGTATTATACTGACAACGTTAACATTTATTTCATTCAAGTGAAACCAACATCAGTTACGTGACATCAATATAATTTAACGTTAACGTTACGTTGTCAGCACATTTTGGACGGATCAGATGATGTTTATCTGGGGTGGGAATAACGTTAAATGTAAAGTGAACTTCTATTGCGTTACCTTTGCTGGACTCTGTTGTGGCGGTCTGTACATTAGAAATCAGGACGAATCTGGAGGGTTTTTGAGGCAGCCCACCCACAAACCACTGTGATGACCAAAGATCATATACTTACGAGAGGATGATCCACCGCACAGTGATGTAGAGGCGCAAGTGATGTCCGACACAAAGTATATTTGCAGTCAGTTATATCACCTGCTTTTTGTCACTTGAAAAAAATACAGAGGACATGACCTCGGTGTCCTCAATGGTAGTTACGGCCATGTTCCTCGGTAGCTGCACACGCGCAGCTCGATAGAGGCTACATCCTTTTGTTGCTCTGATTGGCCCGTAGAGATGTGACAGACAGAACATTCATCCAATCACACTCTGAGTTTTTTTTTCAAAGCCTTTGCCTTTTCTCAAACGTTTCCTATTGAAGCTTTCCCAGATGGACGTGTGAAATAAATCCATCTGGTCTGTCAGGTTAAGGATTCTATACAATACAATAGAATTTGATATGACGGTACAGTAGATTATAGGGGTGGGCATTAATTTTCATTATGATTATTATTTTAGCCTCTCATGATCATAATATGAAGCCAAATGGGAGTAAATGCTAACTGTGCCTCATGCTCTCCTCATGTGTGGTAAACGGAGCATGCACACTGTCCCTTTAAAGCTCAGCAAACACTTGCAGTGTCATGAATGCAAAATGTTCAGTTTACACGTAATCAGAGGGAGCATGAGCATTACAACACTATTTCCAAAAAGTTGGGCCGCTGTTCACAATGCACAATGCAACATGGGGGCACGCCGGTAGTCGAGTGGCCAAAGCGCTCACCATGTACGCAGAGGGCCAGGGTTCGAATCCGCCCTGAGGCCCCTGGCCGCATGTCTCTCCCCCACTCCTGTCCCCATTTCTGAATCCACTGTCCTCCTCCATCTAATAAAAGCATGAAAGGCCCAAAATCAAATCTAAGAAAAAAAGCAATAATGAGCAAATCTACTAAACCTTTATTTAGTTCAAGTGGCACTAATGAAAAACAGCTGGAGGAGCATTTTGCAACTAACTATGTTGATCAGCAAAAGGTCAGTATCATGACTGGGTGTAAAAGGAGCGTTTTAGGGGGGTAGAGTCCCTCAGAAGTAAAGGACGGCCAAAGGTTCACAAATATGAGAAAAACTGTGTCTAAAACTGTGGAGCAACTTCAGAGAAATGTTCCTCAACATTAAATAGTGAAGACTTCGAATCTCCCACCATCTACAGTCCATAATATCATCAACAGATTCAGAGAATCTGGAGAAATCTCTGAGCAAGGCTGAAGGGGCCCTCAGGGGCCACTGCATTAAAAACAGGCATGATTCTGTACTGAAATCACTGCATGGGCTCAGGAACACTCCAGAAATCATTGTCTGTCGACACAGTTGGCCGTGCCATCCACCAATGACAGTTAAAGCTGGATCATGGAGAAAGAAGCCATATGTGAACAGGATCCAGAAACACCGCCGTCTCCTCTGGGCCAAAGATCATTTAACATGGACTGTGGCTACATGGAAAACTGTTCTGTGGTCAGAGTAAACCACAGACGCCGTGTCCTGTGGACTAAAGAGGAGAGGGAGCATCCAGCTTGTTCTCCTGGCTCAGCTCTAAAGCCTGCATCTCTGATGGTATGGGGTTGCATTAGTGCCTATGGCGTGGGCAGCTCTAACATCTGGAAAGAAATTATCAATGTTGGCAAGACAATGTAGCCTCTTTCACAACAGCATGGCTTCACAGGACAAGAGTCCAGGTCCTGAACTGGTCTGCCGCAGTCCAGACCTTTCACCAGTAGAAAACATTGGGAGAATTATAAAACTAGGAAGACCAGGCACTGTTCAGCAGCTAGAATCCTACATCAGACAAGAATGGGACAACATTCCTCTCCAAAACCCCCAAATGTCCCAGAAATGTTCAGACTGTTGTTAAAGGAAGAAGAGATGCTACACAATGGTAAACATGGCCCTGTCCCTACTTTTTTGAGATGTGTTGCTGCCATCAAATTTAAATGTATTAAAATGTATTCATATTTTTAAAGAAAAGGTAAAATGTCTCAGTTTGTGTTGTTTATTTTCTGTTGTGAATAAAATATGGTTTTATGAGATTTGATAATCATTGACTTCTGTTTTTTACATTTCAGCGCCCCAGCTTTTTTGGACCTGGGATTGTACAAGCTGGGATGAGGGATATGAGATGTGTGCTTAGATTTATATTTAGGTTTAGTTTGGGGTTGTTTTGCTGTCAAAGCCACATTAGTAATAAAATGAAGCAGTTTCATTGATCCTCATTTATCCTCATCGCTGCTGCTTTAAGTCTTGAAGATTAAATTCAACTGAATTTTAACCCTGAAGAAAAAGTCACTGTCTGAAACTGTGAAATGTTCACAGACTTGTAACGTTGCTTATGAGTAAATAATGTTAATCTGACATAAAACCTACTAAATATTCATATAATGGGTCTATTTACCTTGTATTCTATATTTACCCCCCATAAGTGGAACAGTGTTTGTGTCCCTTTGACCTCTGACCTCCTGACTGTGGGTCATTGTCTCAGTACAACAGGTGTTTGTCCATCTGTGAAACCCATAACAGCTCAGAGACTGTTACAACATCAGCTCAGACTCAGTGGCTCAGATCAGGGGTTTTCAGCTGGTCTGCCTCAGACCACCACCAACTCCTTCATGAGAAATCTAGACCCAGTAAATCCCTCCATGTTGTCCCGGGTCAATTTAGACCACTTTTTAAAAGTCTGTAATTTTTTTTTTTTTGTCTTTGACGATTTTCTCAGTCTAACTGCCCAGACATCATGGTTGGTTTCCTCTCACACCCTTTACAAAAGCTCTTCATAATCAGTACTTTGAATGAATTATGGGAGCTTTATAAAAATGTAAACTCTTTGTTTTCTTGGCGGTTCAGGAATCATAACTACAGCCAAAATAATTCACAATAACTGATTCTAAAACTAGGTGTAAGGTTTCAGTTGTGCTGCCTCTCCTGTCAGGCTCCATCACTGATCAGTCTCAGACAGGTGTGCTCATTAGTTTACCAGGTGAGTCGAATTAAAGGAGAATGACTGAAGGAGGATGATCCACATTATTAACTAAGTCCCAGGTTTCATGCAACATGGGGAAAAGGAAAGATCTTTCTGCAGGTGAAAAGCCTGAAATAGTGCGGCATCCTGGTAAAGATATGAAAACACTGAATATTTCAGGAAAAATCAAGAGAGATCTCTGTACTGTGAAAAGATTTGTAAGTGATTCAAAGCACAGACGGGTTCGTTCAGATAAAGGTTGATTAAGGAAAGTCCCTGTAATGCTGGGCTTACTCCAAAAGATTTTCACAGTCACAGACTAAAAACGGAAAGTCTTTGGTAAATTTTAGGAGTCTTACTGGAGTCACAGCGCACTCCTGTCATCTCTATCGTCAAGTTTAAGGTGGTAATCTGTGCTGTTTTATGTCAGTCTTTTCCTAGTCTTGGACTTGTGATCATATCAAACATGTTTGATATGATCACAAGTCGCAGTGACGTAACACTATCAACAACCAATAGATGAGCTCTGACAACAGGAGACAGGAAACCTGCCAGTCAAAACAACCACAAAAGCGGCAGAGCGGGAAACAAGAAACACGGGCAGCGAAACGTCAAAGGTCCCGACCAGTATGGACCGTCCAGAAAGAGGAGTCAGGAGTAGTAGTCTTGTAAATAGTGGCCCTGCAAGATTCAGTCTTTGTAAAATCTCAGTCTGAGACTAGGCTGTGACTAAAAACTCTAAAAACTTGTCTTTAGATGTGAGCAGGTGTGAACTGATAGTTTTCCAAGAGTCTTTTTCAAATCTTTTCAAAGTCTTCTGATGTATGGGTAGCTTTAGGCAGGATCCTTCCAGAGGCTTGCTGATGTGTGTAGAGCTGTATTTCAGCCACCCTTAACCAATGCCCACAAGGAGAAACAATTGCAGTGGGCTCAGAAATTCATGAAGACTTATTTTTAAACATTTCTATTCTCTGATGAATGCCGTGCAACCCTGGATGGTCCAGATGGATGGGGTTCTAGATGGTTGGTGGATGGTCACCATGTCCCAACGACGTCAGCAAGGAGGGGGCGGAGTCATGTTTTGGGCTGGAATCATAGGACGTGAGCTGGAAGGCCCCTTTAAGGTGCCTGAAGGTGTCAGAGTGACCTCAGCTAAATAGGTGGAGCTCCTACTGCCCATTTCCTGCCATGGTATAAAAAGAAGAACCATGCCTCTGGAGTAGAAACTATTGAGTGTTTTTAAACTTGTTTAGAAGAATAATTTGGAAAACTGCATTTTAATTTATTTTGCAAAAAAAATGTCATTGTCATCTTTGGTAATTTGTCAAAGTAAAATCCAGATTACTACAGAATTGCTGAGGAATGAAAAATCATATAAACTGCCAGTTCTATAGACTATTTAGGATAAAATGAACAAAACTGTATATGCATAACAACTTGGAGCAGGGTTAAAAACAAAAAGGAGGAGTAGAAATGGTGTTAATTATAGAAGAAAGCTGTTAAAATGTGAGTGATGAATTATATATGCTCTTTAAAAAGAAACACGGATTAAGGCAACATGGCGGCGACATCGGCGTCCAGCCAGTCAGCCAGTCTCCTGTTGCATATTATGTCTGTGCTCAGTGATACGTGAATTTGGATCATAAATCAATTTATTAAAATTAATGTAACATTATTGCTGTGCTTGTTAGTCTGAAAACTTGCATATTTTTTGTCTACTTGTATTTCCTTATGTGGCGGACTTTCCTCTATTAACGTGGCGGCAATGCACGAAGAAAACAACGAAGAAGACGTTCAGTTCAAGTGACTTCCGGTATTAGAGGACGAGATGTGGCGGCGAATTTCCAACTTTCGATGTGAGGTGGAGGTCCTCGGCTGCATCCAGGTACTCTTGGAAATATTCAACTAATATATGGCTGTGATAAAGAAACTGATCTCGCTGTTCAAGCCTGAAAAATTTCTTTCATTTGAAAGAAAATAAAATATGTCTATACGTCAATTTTTTTTAAATTCTGAAGTTTTTTTGAGGGTTCGTCCCCTTAAAGAGCGTGATAAGGACAAAAGCTGTCCCTTGTATGAATGTAGTTGTGTACCTGTGGTTTGTCTGTCATCACCTGTTATGTTTAGATCTTATACAGTGCATTCATGAAGTATTCAGACCTGCATCACTTTTTTTACACTTGTTAAAATGTGTTTTTTCTATCTAATCTACTCAGTGCTTCAACATGACAAAGGGAAAACAGAAGTTTAGAAATGATTGCAAATGTATTAAAAAATAAAAACTGAAATACCACACTGACATAAGACCTTTAGAAACACTGTAAATGTAGCTCAGGTTCCTCCCATTCTTCTGATCTCTGCTGAGATGTTTCTACATCTTGACTGGAGTGTGCTAAATTAACCTGATTGGACATGATTTAGAAAGGCTCACACCTCTCTGTGGAAGGCCTCGTAGCTGACAATGATATCAGAAGACATGAGGTCAGAAGAGCTGCAGAGCTCAGAGACAGGACTGTTGACAGGCACAGATCTGGGAAAGACTACAGGAACATTTCTGCTGCTCTGAAGGTTCTAAGAGAACAGTGGCCTCCAGGATTCTCAAATAGAAGTTTGGAGCAACCAGGAATCTTTTTAAGAGCTGGTCATCCAGGCAAACTGAGCAATCAGGGGAGAGGGGCCTTAGTGAGAGAGGAGACCAAGAATCTGCTGGTCACTCTGAGCCCCAGAGATCCTGAGTGGAGATGGGACAAAGTTCCAGAAGGACAACCATCACTGCAGCTGATCTGGGCTTTATGGCAGAGTGGCTAGTCAGAAACCTCTCCTCAGTCTAAATTTGAATGAAAACATATAAAGCATCATGCTGCAACAGATGAAAACAGAAGAAAGTTAAGGGGTCTGAATCCTTTCTAAGTTTAACCTGATACTTGGGAATCAGAAAGTCACTCTGGGCCCCTTTCTCAGAGTCCTTGGCCAAAGGTAAGACCTTCATTTTGTTAGAGAGAGACAGGCAGACCCTTATTAGAGTCAGAGACCTCAAATTATTGTGTTTAAAACAAATAATTAACCAGCGATCCGAGCTAAAGTGAAGGTGTGTTCAGACTCTTAACACCTTCTCTGACCTGGACCTGAGCCCAGTTTGACACTGTGATAATTGGGGAGAATTACAGCTGTTTCCCCCTAAAAGCACTTTATTCTGGAGGGCCGGGGGCCACAGGAAGTAACCTGTAACTTAAGGTCTGACCCCCCAATGGTAGCAGGACAGAGCAGAGACAAAACATCATCAGAGTATGATTTACAATGTTAAATGTGGAAACGGCGTGTCTCAGTGATGGAGATTAATGAGCGGTGGTGAGAAACACGACTTTAGCAGGGGAGTGTGTTCACTGATGGATCATTAATGGAGCTCAGAGGGGTTTAAAGGCACAGAGACAAGGGGGACGACTAAATACAGACTAGAGTTAGTCAATCTGCATCCACCAAAGTTTGTAACAGGCCGCTGATATGTTTACTGCATCCATCACCAACATCAGGAGTAAGCAGGTCTACGGTTGGACTCTCGCTGCCTTTAAAACAGATATGACAAATATTCCCGGGTCTCCGCTCGGTCCAACACTGCTATGAAGAAACCGCCAATTAACCGAAGTGTAAATTCCTGCAGATAGAAGCTCCGTGGCCTCAGAACGTCTCTCTTCTCACAGCACGCTATTTTAAGGTTGAATCTGGTCCTGGGGCTTAGAGGGCGTCCATAGCTCACATTCCCAACCAGAGGCACTGAAGTCTTTGGACTTTATTTTAGGAACATCCAGTTACCCTGACTCCTCTTTGCTCAGATCTGAGTCCTGGTTCAGAGAAGTTCTCCCTCACTTCCTCCTCTTATGTCATGTAGGGTCTGAGGTTGATAAAAACCTTATTTCTCTCACACAAAAGTAAAGCTAAGGAGGATACTTTAGGCTTATTTCATTAACATCAGTGTTAGTATGAGACTGCCAGACTAACTCAGACAAACCAGATCAGCTTTAGTGGAGGATCATATTGAAAAATGGATGGTCTTTAATTGACCGTTAAGTTTGCATGAAGTTGAATCATAACGAGGCTGCATGGTGGAGAAGTGGTTAGCGCTGCTGCCTCACAGTAAAAGGTTCCTGGTTTGAATCTGTTGTGGAGTTTGATGCTCTCCCTGTGCACGCATGGATTCTATTTGGGTCCTTCCACTTGTTAGATCAGATGATGTCTCTAAATTGCCCGTAGGTGAGTGTGTGTCACACCCCTGAAAAAGGGGAAAAATAATCACACGATTATTGTGCTTCTGTGCTGTTTCTTCATCAAGAGCTTTTAGAAGAATGAGGAAAAGACCACGTATCCCCCTAGCATTTCCGTGAAAAGCAAAAGCAATCGATCACAGATGATTGCAGCGCAGCCTACTGAGTAGAGCAAAGATAAACATTACCAAATCTCACTTTTAACATTAAAGAACGAGGTGAATAATTTATCTTTAACCCTCTTTTAGTGCTTAAACTATTTCTCCTTACATCAAACTGGTTTTAAAAGTATTTTTAATGTTTTTAATGTTTTTAGTGAACTGTTTTTGTGCATATATCATGCTCTTGAACTAAATCAACTTTTTAAATAGTCTTGCAGATCATTAACTTGTTTTTATCCTAACTTATTTATGCATAACTTTTCACCTTGTCACATGAGCAGTAATGTTTGTTTCTGTATTTCAGCCCTGTGATTGGCTAGCCATTAGTCCAGGGTGTACCCACCGCTTAACCAGTAACGGCTAGGATTAGCTCCAGTCCCCCACAACCAGGACAGGATAAAGAGATCGGATCTGTATGATTATATAGGGATGCACAAATGTATCAGTTTAACATTGGTATCAGCTGATGTCAGCCATGTTTGGAAACACTGGCTATTAGCAAAACGATGTGGTATGAAAAGATGCCACTTACCAACGTTTATCTGTTGTGGCCAATCACTTTTACAGTGCATTCCAAATTATTATGCAAATTATATTTTTCCCAGATTTTCCTAAATAGTCGATGCAAATGACAGACAGTATAATTTTTCAAGTATTCAACCGTTAGAGCAGGGATTTTCAAAGTGTCAGAGAGTGAGCCTCCCCCAAGAAGAAGTTATTGATTGAGAGGCATCTGGATGCAGCCCTCGGGCAGACCTCTACGCTGGGGCGTTGGGTTGGAGACCTCTACGCTGGGGCAAAACCTCTCCGCCCCAGATTCAACCCTGACCCCTAACCCTAACCCTAACCCCTAACCCTAACCCCTAACCCTAACCCTAACCCCTAACCCTACCCTAACCCTACCCTAACCCTAACCCGCTGGGGCGTGACGTATATTGCCCGAGCCGAAATTTCAGCTCTATCCGCTTGCCGACAGGCCGACCCTAAACCTAACCAGTCGGACTTTAATGCCTAAACCTAACCAGTCGGGGTTTAATAGTGTGGACCCATACGCTGGGGCAAACCAGCGTATGGGTCGGCGTCTGCTACTGCAGCATACAGGTAGGCGTCTGCACGGTCCAGCGTAGACCACTATGCTGGGGCGAAGCCCCAGCGTAGGGGTGTGTTGCTGCATGCCCAAATATAGTATGGTTCTGGTTTATGGTTCCGCGTCTCCGTGTACTTTTCCACATTATAACAGTTTCAGAACATTTTATAGGTTGTGAAGAACTGAAAATGGTCATTTGTTGAATTTGCAGCATCAGGAGGTCATATTTACTGAAATCAAAGCTATTTCAATCAAAAACATCTTAACGGCCAAGTTCCATGTTAACATAGGAGCCCTTCTTTGATATCACCTTCACTATTCTTGCATCCATTGAACTTGTGAGTTTTTGGAGAGTTTCTGCTTGATTTTCTTTGCAGGATGTCAGAATATCCTCCCAGAGCTGCTGTTTTGATGTGAACGGCCTCCCACCCTCATAGATCTTTAGCTTGAGGATGCTCCAGAGGTTCTCAGTCGGGTTAAAGGTCAGGGGAGGATGGGGGCCACACCATGAGTTTCTCTCCTTTTATGCCCATAGCAGCCAATGACACAGAGGGATTCTTTGCATCATGAAGATCATTTTGCTATGGAAGGCACAGTTCTTCTTTTTGTACCATGGAAGAAAGTGGTCAGTCAGAAACTCTATATACTTTGCCGAGATCATTCTCACACCTTCAGGGACCCTAAAGGGGCCTACCAGCTCTCTCCTCTTGATTCTGGGACAAAACAAGACTCCGCCCCCTCCTTGCTGACATCACAGCCTTGTTGGGACATGCTGGCCATCCACCAACCATCCACTACTCCTCCATCTGGACCATCCAGGGTTGCACGGTTTGAAAATGGACTGAGGATAATTGCCTAATTTGGCTGAAGTGTGTCTACTAAAGGCTGAGAGCTTTTCTGTCACCTCTGTGTCGTCTCAGGACAACATTACTGCCCTCATCATAAACAGAGGTCTGACCAAAACCTGAGAATACCTGCAGGGCTGTGTGCTCATGGTCCAGCAGGTTAAAAGTGGGACTAAAGAATATTTATTGTCAGAGCGTTTATGTCTCACTTACGTCTGTAGATGTTCTCTATGTTCAGAATGCAGCCTCCTTTCCTCACCTTCACAAACATCTTCCTCTGACGCTGTAGCTGCAGTCTGCACGGAAAATAGCTCACTATTGAGGAACAGGATCAGGGTTTTTCTCCTCTGGCCCTACAGGATTAGAGTTTACCTCCTCTGGTTCTACGGGATCAGGGTTTACCTCCTCTGGTCCTACGGGATCAGAGTTTACCTCCTCTGGTCCTACGGGATCAGGGTTTACCTCCTCTAGTCCTGCGGGATCAGAGTTTACCTCCTCTGGTCCTACGGGATCAGGGTTTACCTCCTCTGGTCCTACGGGATCAGAGTTTACCTCCTCTGGTCCTACGGGATCAGGTTTTACCTCCTCTGGTCCTACGGGATCAGAGTTTACCTCCTCTGGTCCTACGGGATCAGGGTTTACCTCCTCTGGTCCTACGGGATCAGAGTTTACCTCCTCTGGTCCTACGGGATCAGGTTTTACCTCCTCTGGTCCTACGGGATCAGAGTTTACCTCCTCTGGTCCTACGGGATCAGGTTTTACCTCCTCTGGTCCTACGGGATCAGAGTTTACCTCCTCTGGTCCTACGGGATCAGAGTTTACCTCCTCTGGTACTACAGGGTCAGAGTTTAGAGCAGGGGTGTCAAATTCAAGGCCCAGGGCAAAACCCAGCCCGCATGATCATATCTTATTTTTATTATAACTGATCCGTTGGTATGAGGTCTACAGATTCCCTCCACAATAAAAATGTAACTTTAACTCCAATGATTTCAAATATCCCTGTGAAGTCATGAAAAATTGAAAATGTAGAGAGTAAAAATTGTTGGATAAAAAGTCAGGAATATGTGTGTGTGTGTGTGTGTGTGTGTTGGGGGGGGGGGGTAATATCATTTCATATTTTCAATTTTGCATCTCAGAATTATGACTTAAACCTCGGATTTTGACTTTTTATTTAATATCTTAACCTTTTCAATCCATAATTTTCACTTTTATCACATATTTCAACTGTTTTTGGATTCTAACTGTTAAATTAAAAATCATATTTTGAACTTTTAACTAAATATTTCAAATTTAATCTCGTTTTTTGACCTTTTAACTTCTAACTTGACTTTTAAGACTTATTTTTACCTTTTGGACTCAAAATGTATAATTTGAACTGATGTTTTGACATTTTAATCTCATAATTTTGACTTTCTATCTCAAAGATTTTCTTTTTTAAAACTTTTTTTTTTTAACTTTTAAAAATGTATTTTGACCTTTTGAACACATACATTTATTTATTTTTCATCTCCGAGTTTGAGATCATCATTTTGACCTTTTTAATCTCATTTTTTTCCTCTCTATTTTTTTTTCTTTTGCCCATAATTTATCACCGGTGAAAATGAGGTCAGCAGTTTATGGTTGAATGTGGACCCTGTTAGGCCTTCAGGTTAAACCTAAATTCAGAATTCGGCCCCTGCTGGGACTGAGTTTGACACCCCTGGTTTAGAGGATCAGAGTTTCCTCCTCTGGTCCTGGATCAGAATTTACCTTCTCTGGTCCTACAGGATCAGAGTTTAGATCAGGGGTGTCAAACTCAATCACAGAAGGGCCCGGATTCTGGATTAAAGTCTAACCTGAGGGCCTAACACTCAGCAAATTCAGGTCACTGGAATAAACTCTGTGTGAGTTAAAATCAACTCAATCTGAGCGTACATGTGAGACCATCAAATAAACTCTGGAGCCGAGTTAGAGTAACTCTTTTCTGGGAGCTGATTTTTAACTCTTATCAGGAGTTAAAATAAACTCTTAGGAGAGTTAAAATACTACTTTCACTCAGAGTAAAATGAACTCCCATCTTGAGTTACGTGAACTCTTCCTCAGTGTGTGTAGTTAATACTTCACAGTGTTATATATTTTCATGTCCAGAGTTATATTACAGACTGCTTTAAACACCACCAGATGAAGCTCTACCATGCCACTAAAACCTGCCAGTTCCCAGTGGTCATTGTGGCTAAGCTGGAGCTCTCTGGTCAGGATAGGGCGACATGACAAAACGCTTATCATTCCTAGTAAAGGGGCAGTCAATGCCACGTGTGGGAAGTGTATGACTCCATGGACAGTGTCACTCATGGTGCAGATGTGTCTAATAGCAAAATCAACAATAGTCCACCAGAAACATGAGCCAATGAAACACAGCAGTGATAACAGTACAACAGGCAACATCTAAATACATCTAGACACACATAAATACATCTAAACACACATAAATACATTTAAATACATCTAAACACACATAAATACATCCAAACACACATAAATACATCTAAACACACATAAATACATCTAAACACACATAAATACATCTAAACACACATAAATACATCTAAACACACATAAATACATCTAAACACATATAAATACATTTAAATACATCTAAACACAAATAAATACATCTAAACACAAATAAATACATCTAAACACACATAAATACATCTAAACACATATAAATACATTTAAATACATCTAAACACACATAAATACATCTAAACAAACATAAATACATCTAAACACACATAAATACATCTAAACACATATAAATACATTTAAATACATCTAAACACAAATAAATACATCTAAACAAACATAAATACATCTAAACACATATAAATATATCTAAACACACAAATACATCTAAACACATATAAATACATCTAAACACACATAAATACATCTAAACACATATAAATACATTTAAATACATCTAAACACACATAAATACATCTAAACACATATAAATACATCTAAACACAAATAAATACATCTAAACACACATAAATACATCTAAACACATATAAATACATCTAAATACATCTAAACACACATAAATACATCTAAACACACATAAATACATCTAAACACATATAAATACATTTAAATACATCTAAACACACATAAATACATCTAAACACATATAAATACATCTAAACACAAATAAATACATCTAAACACATATAAATACATCTAAACACATATAAATACATCTAAACACATATAAATACATTTAAATACATCTAAACACATATAAATACATCTAAACACATATAAATACATCTAAACACAAATAAATACATCTAAACACACATAAATACATCTAAACACATATAAATACATCTAAACACACATAAATACATCTAAACAGACATAAATACATCTAAACACACATAGATACATCTAAACACACATAAATACATTTAAATACATCTAAACACACATAAATACATCTAAACACACATAAATACATCTAAACACATAAATACATCTAAACACATCTAAACACATATAAATACATCTAAACAGACATAATTACATCTAAACACACATAAATACATCTAAACACATATAAATACATCTAAACACATATAAATACATCTAAACACATATAAATACATCTAAACACATATAAATACATCTAAACACATATAAATACATCTAAACACACATAAATACATCTAAACACATAAATACATCTAAACACATCTAAACACATATAAATACATCTAAACACAAATAAATACATCTAAACACATATAAATACATCTAAACACAAATAAATACATCTAAACACACATAAATACATCTAAACACATATAAATACATCTAAACACATATAAATACATCTAAACACATATAAATACATCTAAACACATATAAATACATCTAAACACATATAAATACATCTAAACACACATAAATACATCTAAACACATATAAATACATCTAAACACATATAAATACATCTAAACACACATAAATACATTTAAATACATCTAAACAGACATAAATACATCTAAACAGACATAAATACATCTAAACACACATAAATACATCTAAACACACATAAATACATCTAAACATAAATACATCTAAACACATCTAAACACATATAAATACATCTAAACAGACATAAATACATCTAAACACACATAAATACATCTAAACACATATAAATACATCTAAACACAAATAAATACATCTAAACACATATAAATACATCTAAACAGACATAAATACATCTAAACACACATAAATACATCTAAACACATATAAATACATCTAAACACATATAAATACATCTAAACACATATAAATACATCTAAACACACATAAATACATTTAAATACATCTAAACAGACATAAATACATCTAAACACACATAAATACATCTAAACACACATAAATACATCTAAACATAAATACATCTAAACACATCTAAACACATATAAATACATTTAAATACATCTAAACAGACATAAATACATCTAAACACACATAAATACATCTAAACACAAATAAATACATCTAAACACATATAAATACATCTAAACAGACATAAATACATCTAAACACACATAAATACATCTAAACACACATAAATACATCTAAACACATATAAATACATTTAAATACATCTAAACACACATAAATACATCTAAACACATATAAATACATTTAAATACATCTAAACACACAATGCATGATGGGAAAACTCCACTCCCAGATTTGAAGTGGCAGTGTAGGTGTGGCAACAAAGCTGTTAGGAATGAACTCAGGAACAGTGTTGATTCTCTGCTCTCAACACTGAAAATGAACTTTGTTTTTTTTTAACACTGCCCAGGAGCATCACTGAACTCTAGCTGGAGTCTAAGAGCGTGAATGTACCCTGAAAATCTAACTCTTTCACTCTTTTTTGTGTAACTCCCAATTTTTTCCCTCTGGGAATTTGCTGTGCAGGATCCACATTTAACCGAACTGTCAGCCTCATTTTTTGCCAGTTAAATATTATGGGGAAAAAATTAGCTTTGATGATAAATGATTATGAGATTTAAAAAGTCCAAATGATGAGTTAAAAGGCATAAAATCTGAGATCTGAGGGGCATTTAAAAGGTCAAAATATGATATAAAGTTGGAAATAATGAATTGGAAAGGTCAAAATATTGCATAAAAAGTCAAAATAATTAATTGAAAAGGTCAAAATTTGAGATAAAGTCAAAATTTTGAATTTAAAAGGTTAAGATATGAAATAAAAAGTCAAAACAATCAATTGAAAATGGTCAAAATATGAAACAAAAGTCCAAATACTAGACTGAAGTCATAATTGTCATAATTGTGCAATGCCAAATTGAAAATATGAAATGAAAACACAGATTAATTTGTTGCTCCATATTTCTTTTTATTTAGTATTTTTACTCTTTATTTTTTCACATTTATATGAATTAAGGATATTTCATATCATCAAGGTAAAGTTTACATTTTTATACTGAAGGAAATCTGCAGACCTCGTATTTTAGGGCCAGTTATAATAAGATTATGAGCTGATTGTGAGGGCCGGATGTAGCTGTACCACAGGCCGGATTCGGCCCCAAGACCTTGAGTTTGACACCCCTGGTTTAGAGGATTAGAGTTTAGAGGGTCAGAGTTTACTCCTCTGGTCATGTCTGTGGTTAACCCATGTCTCTCAGGGTGCAGAGACAGGAAGCAGAGCTGCTCCACTGATTTAAACTCAGCAGTCATCTTACCAGCCCTCACCTCTCTTATAAACTTGACCATGAACAAAGAAGTCCAGTTCAGGGTTCCCTTACATGCCACACACTGCCACAGAAAATCCTCCAAGATGGCCGACCTGTCATCGAGCAGTCGGCCTGCTCTCTGAGTGCTCTGAGCTGTAAGAGGAGAGAAGTCGACCCCCTCCTCGATGAAAAGCTCATTTAAAGCTCCGGCCTGCCGTACATATGGCCGCTCCATTTTTAAGAATCTCTCTTTTAACACTTGGCAGAGAAGTGCAGGAGACTGCAGCTAGGAGTCGGGTTATAAATGACTCCCAGGGGCCCGCTCCTATCTGATGAGGTCCAAACTCTGCAGAAGGGGGCCGCTGGTCAGTCTGGAGGGGGCACCCAGGGGACGGAGTGGTACGAGCTGCAGGATTCAGGATGGTGAAGAGCTGAAACCCAAGCATCATTGAACATTTCAGCGGGCGTGCGGAGAGCCACCGCTGTTTTGGAAATGTGATAGTTTAGTGTCAAACAGAGGACTAAAGACGTGCAGGAGGACGCCAAGTTCAATGTCAAAGCAGACCAGCAGGGAAACGAGCTTATAGAGGATTCTACGACTGAGGAAGACCTCTGAGGAACCACGGAGGAAGCTGGTCTTTAAGTTTAGGGTCTGGATCTTACAAATGATGCAGAACTCATGCAGCTTCTCAGAGTCATCCTCTTATTTTTATGCCCTTTTAATCCTGATGACAGTGGATCACAACCTCACACACAACAGTCTCTAAACCAGCGATACTCAACCTGTGGCTCTGGAGCCACATGTGGCTCTTTTTTGTCTTCATTT
Organism: Cheilinus undulatus; assembly: GCF_018320785.1. Taxonomy (NCBI): domain Eukaryota; kingdom Metazoa; phylum Chordata; class Actinopteri; order Labriformes; family Labridae; genus Cheilinus; species Cheilinus undulatus. Next base: position 3,441,096 of record NC_054873.1, on the reverse strand, counting down.
TAAATATTATTCACCCAGAAAACCTTAAAAAAGGAAACGTTGATGCCACTTTTCACCAATTTTAGCTACTTTTTGACATTAAGTATCACTTGTTTTAAGTCTTATTATTGAATATTATTATATATTTAAATACCACTATTTTTCCCCCCATTTTTCCACTTCTTTCTGCCACTTTTATCCAATTTCTCCCTTTTTTACCATTTTTTTCCGGCCACTTTTCACCCATTTAAGCTACCTTTTCGCAAATAAATACTCCTTTTCCCTTTTTGGCCAGGCTTGCTTCTTCTTTTTGCCACTTTTTTTTCCCAATTTCTTGCCCATTTTCCCCCATTTAAGTTACTTTCTACCATTAAATAACACTTGTTTCCTATTTTTCCCCGTTTTTCACTTCTTTTTGCCACTTTTATCAAATTCTTTCCCTTTTCACCATTTTTTGCCACTTTTTATCCGTTTAAGATTCCTTCTGGTATTAAATACCCCTTGTTTTTACCACTTTTTTCCCAATTTTGCCACTTGTATCACATTTTTTGCCCATTGTTACCAGTTTTTGCCAATTTCCGTCCAATTAAGCAACCTTTTGCCATTAAATACCACTTGCTGTCTATTTTTCGCTTATTTTCTGCCAAGCTTAACTGCTTTTTGCCCATTTTAGTCACTTAGCACTCTTTTTTTGCTTTGTTTTTGCCACTTTTTGCCACCTATAACTCATTTTTTGTCAATTCTCACCCATTTTTTTTACTTTTGACCCTTTTCCCACTTTTTCCTCATCATTTTCACCCATTTTTGCTGCTTTTAGACCACATTAGCCACATTTAACTTATTTTTATTGCTACTTAAAGCCATTTTTGCTACTTTTCACCACCTAGATCGTGGCCCTTGCAAAGGTATTTTTTTCAACAGTTTGGCTCTCTGGTGCAGCAGGGTTGAGTAACACTGCTCTAAACCAACGACCAATGAAAACGACCTTTGCTTCTCAGCCTTCTGTTTTCAGATCACTCCTTAATAAACATGTTATTTTAAACTGTATTTGGCTGTAGTTTTATGGCTTTATTATATCTAAAGATAGTCTGCACTAAAGTTTTGTTTTGCCTGGTTAGAGTAGAGCTGCATCGCCTGAAAAGGAGCCAGAAACATTCACCATCCAGTCAGAATAACAGCAAACCAGGCCTGAAACAAACGTTTACGACACTGGACTTAGACTGTCTTTTCAATCATTATCAAACTTCCAGTATAGTTAGAAAACAACCAAGATTTGAAGTTTTCACAGTATCAAACTGACCTCACCCTGGCTAGATAGCGATCGTGCTGAGAGGTCATACTGACGGTTTGACTTCCTGTCAGGCTCAGACCAGCTGAACAGCAGAGCAGCTTGTTGACGCGCTCAGAAACCCCGAATCTCTCCTCGGCGTCCGTGACCTTCTGAGTGGACATGTATCCGACGGCTGAAAGGTCGTGACCTCTCTGACCATTTCCTCTGTTTGGCTTTGAAGAGTTGATACTTCAGGGCCAGCTGGGAATTCAGAAACACAAACACTTCAATCTGCTGACCCGACGGACTCTCTGAGAGAGAACGAAAACACCTCAAAGAGAAGAGGACGAGATTTTATCAGACGTGGACGAAGATCTGGAACACAGTTTGGAAATGTTTCTCCCTTCAACGGCTCATTACTAACTGGTGTTTCTGTTTTCCCTGACCTTAAACACAACATTTTAAAGAACAGCAGAGGTCTGACCCACTGTGTATAGGGGAGAGTGGGGTGATTTGTGCCAGGGGGGAAGTAGTGCCACCCCTTGTTTATAGAAAACCATAGAAGAAATTGGTCATGTGACCACATATTTTAGACACATTTTACTCATCCTGCATAAAAGAGAGACAAATGGCATGAGAGGGAAGCACATTTTAGCTCAAAAACTGTTTTTTGCCTTTCAAAGTAAAATTTCTATGATCAAGCTTTCTTGATTGTTGTGTCTGAACAATTATAGATAAATTTGGAAACATTTCACATGCTTTAGTGCTTCAGTAGGCTACACAGTGAGTCTATACAGTTAGCATGATGTTAGCTCTAAGCTGCTGGATCATGCTAGTTTGTCAAAATAGTGGGGCTGGGGTGATTTGTGCCAAAGGGCCTGGGTTAAGTTATGCTACACCCACAAACCCAGACACACCCAAACCCCGACACCCACACAACCAGACCCAAATACCCACAAATCCAGACCCACACACCCAGACACACATCCGCCCTTACAAATCCACACAACCACACACCGAGACCTACACACCTAGAACCCAGCGAAGAAGGGCCAAGAACAGCTGGAGAAGTGAGGAGCTGGGCCTCATCAGTGTTTGATTAACCTGCCATTTGTTTAATTTAGCTAACACTGATTTCAGTTTAGAGGTTGCACTGTTAAAGAGCAGTTTTATTCAGGTTTTAAGTGGCCTAAGCCACTATGGGATGTTCAGAAACTGCACTAAATCATTTTATTCATATATGTTACATAATTGACAGACAGCGTTCTATGTATGTCAACAAGCATCTATTGCCAAAGCCTTTTTGCCTGAAATAATTCACAAATATCATATATTGTGTATTGAAGTTTTTGTGTTTTCCCATAAAACTAGAAAATTCGACTTATGCCATTAGTTTAATAGGGTGACGATATCTAAATAAACCTTCAGTGAGTAATTTTGTATTGAATTGGTCTTGCTTTTATATAACATTACAGTTTATGAGATTAAAATGATCTGTTTTACTTCAATAATCTTCAATAATCACTGGCACAACTTACCCCGCAGCGGGACTTACTGTAAAAACAAATGGAGAAGATCAACATGGAGATCCATAGTATGATGGAGATGGGTAAAGCTTTATTGATAACACAGCTGGTTTCCATCAATGTGTGATGATGAGCAGCAATCAGGTGGCGTCTCATTTCTTAATGAACTGATTGTTTAATTGTTTAAGGTGGAATTTAATATCTCTACAAGATTAATCTCTCAACTAGATAGTTCCATATCCAAATCTAAATTTTAATATTTTAAATATTTATGATTCAGATAAAAACCGTGCACGGCTGCTGTGTTCACAAAGAAACAATGAGGTAAACTCTAGTTCATCTTTAAGACTGACACGTTTGTGTTATATTATTAAAAATGCATGCTCATATCTGTGTTCTTTAGTTTGTCTGAATCAGACCAACAGATCAGGCTTGGTCCATTATTTGGGGGGACAGTTCAGGTCCAGCAGGTCACAGACTGACCTGCAGAGAAAGCCCCTCTCTCAGACACCAGATCTCATTATCATCAGAGAGCAGACATAAACACGTCCTCATCGTCTGTCTGACAGAAAGGACGACCTTTTTAGTTTCAGATCCGTCTCCGTCTGATACCTGAGTGCTGGACCAGGACTCGGCCTCTGTTTACCCCGAGCTGAGCCCAGCAGCCGCTCTGAAAGCGATACCATCCCTGATGTTTACTCAACTGCTGCGTCCTAACCTCAGTACCTTTGCTGGCTCCCGACATGATCCACCTTAATACTGACAAATGACTTTCTGACCAGGAAGTCCCACAAACAGAGGGGGGTAATGGGTAATCGATCCGTGAGGAGGATGATGAAGGTTTGGGAGAGTTTCACTGTGAAGTTGAAGTTCAGCTGATAATGAGGAAGCTGGTCTGATCAGGATTAACCCTCAGAGAAACTCATTTACTTCATGGAGAATCAGCTGATCCCTGCAGGGTCCATAAAACTCTGCACATTTCTCTATCAGAGATTTATCACTTTGATACATGCACGATCGCTATTCACACTATATGGACAAAAGTATGTGGCCACCTGACCGTTACACCAGCAGGGACTGTGATGAGATTGTATTCAAATATTAAAATGGAGTTGACCCCTTTCTGCAGCTCTAACAGGCTCCACTCTTCTTGGAAGGTTTGCTGCAACATTCAGGAGTATTTCTACAGAAACTTGTACACTTTCATTCTGTAGAGCATCAATGAGTTCAGGAGTCCTAGCTCACAATCTCTGTTCCAGTAAATTCAGCCAATTCAAAAGAGAAACTACTTTTTGTGAGCGCTTTGCTCTGCTCTTTCTCCTGATATCTGGACCTTGGCCTTGACCCCATCTTGACCCCCCTCCTCTGACTAGTTAGTGTCGGGTTTCTCTGTCCAGCCACAGCAAAGCATGCTGGGACAGCAGAGGAGGACCAGGTGGACCTTTTCATGGAGCAGTTAAGGAGTGATTCAGAGTAGAATGAACTCCTCTGAGCTTTTAAATGTGTTCAGTGAATTCTGACCGGGCCTTTTAAACCAGGCGATGATGCAGAGCGTTCACATGTTGGCAGGTGTTGTTAAGGATCTGCTCTGTGACCCTGTGGTGAAAAAATAAAGAAAATATGAGAAAATCAGGCTTTATTTCAATGAGAAGTCAGACAGCATCCCCATACTGCAGAGTTTGAACATTTTTGTTTGGTTTGTCTTTAAGACAGGTGTTTGTGGATCTGTTTATATTTCTGTGTAAAAAAGACAAACAAAAGCTCCATGAAAATATCACTTTGTACAGGTTTGAGAAGTTGAGGGTTCCAGCAGGGCCGTCCATAAGGGGGATAACAAGGGGAGATTTCTGGGGCCCAGCCAAACTGGGGGACCATGGAGGTCAGCAAAACCATGGTCCATTATAAAGTTAAGCTGTGATAATGATATTTTATTTTCAGCCTGAATAACGACTAATGTTAATGATGTGCATGGGCAAACTGAACGAACATATTTGGAAAATAATGTCAGACTTCAGACCTAAGTCATGATGGACATAAACAGCAGGATGGCAGAGAATAAAGAAGAGCGAGTGAAATAACTTTAAGTGGAAAATGATGAAATAATTGGGGGGGAAATGCAAAAATGGGCCAAGAGACGAAAAACGTGTGAAAAGGGCGAAAGAAATTTGAAAATAATGGAAAGAGGTTTAAAAGTGGCTAAAATGGGATATGGGTGGGAAAACCTGATCAAGAAGGGCAAAAGTATGTGGGAAATGGTGAAAAGTTGCAAAAAATTGCAACAAAAGAGGCAAAAATTTGTGGAAAATGGTGGCAAGTGATTAAAAATGGTAATATGGGTTTAAAAGAGGCAAAAATGGGTCAAGAAAGGTAAAAAGGGGCAAAAAATTGGAGAGAAAAAGGTGAAAAGTTGAAAAAAATGGTTAAAAGGTCACAAAAGGGACAAATTTGAAGCAAAAATGATAAAAAGCAGTTAAAAAGTGGCAAGAAAAGGTTAAAAGATGCAAAAATGGGTCAAGAAAGGTTAAAAAAGGGGCAACAAATATAGAGAAAAAGGTGAAAAGTTGAAAAATTGGTTAAAAGGGCACAAAAGGGACAAAATTTAAAGCAAAAATGATGAAAAGCGGTTAAAAATGCCAAAAAAAAAAAGGTAAAACGAGGCAAAAAAGGGTCCAAAAAAGGCAAAAGGGGGCAAAAAATGGAAAGGAAATGGTGAAAAGTGGCAAAAAGTGTGGTGTATTCAGACCGTGAGTTTTATTTTGTATTTTATTTTGATGATACTTCCGGTCGTCGACTTCCGGCGTCCGTTGTTTTGCTGGGTAACTTGCCAGTGCTTCTTCTGAGGTTCACCATCCCCCACGGCGCTGCAGAGAAGGATCACACCTGCTACTAATCATCCAATCTGGACTACCTACAAGAGGCTGCTCGTGATTCTCTGCAGTGCCAGAGTTTTGCTCTTACTCACCTGTGGTAAACCTCCAGCGCTCGGCCTTCTTACCTTCGTGCATTATTGTATGATTCCAGTACCTACCTGTTGGCTGTTTTCTAATGTGTCTCTCTGTTCTTTTCCAGTGCCTCACTCCACGCTCACCTGCAGCTTTGTACAGCACTCTCTCCCACAACAATTCACTCCCTGGACCATTCCCCTGTATCAATAAAACCTTTAAAACTGCTTCATCATCCGCATTTTGGGTTCTAACTCCACTCACACATCACAAAAGAAGTCAAAAAAGGGTAAAGGAAAGCAAAAACGGGAAAAATTGGAAGGCAAAATGATGGAGAGTGTTTAAAAAGTGGGCAAATGGGATAAAAGTGGAAAAATGGGCCAAGAAGGCATAAAAGGGGAAAAATGGTTGAAAAAATGGTGAAAAGTGGTTAAAAAGTGTGGGAGTATTTGTGACTGAAGTGTGGGAACATCAGAATCCGTCTCAGAGTCTAGTTTTAGTCCAGCCTTAGCAGCAGAGGAAACAAAGGTCAACCTATCAGTTCATAAACTGTAGTTGTAGTTTTATTTCCATCAGTATGAAAGTGAGGAGTGTTAGAGAATCATTAGAAACTCCACACAGACGAGCCGCCATCAGACACCTGTCTGTCAACCTTGAGAACACATCAGCCGTGGCCCTCCACCTCTTTCTGATCACATCAGCACTTTTTCCGGCAAGAGGTTACGACTCGATTGGACACCGTGTTCAGAGGTGTCGGGTCACTTCCTGAAGAGCAGAGGTCACAGCCTGTCAGTGCAGCATCTGGACAATCACTCCGTGTTCTTCATTCATTCACCTGGTTGAAGGTGAGAGAATGAAGGTTAACCAGACGGTTTTAGCTCCACCTGTCTGCTCAGGTCTCAGGTCTCAGGTCCCAGGTCTCAGGTCTCAGGTCCCAGGTCCATGGAGGATTCATCTCCACAGCAGCAGCTGCCATCTAAGACTTCACATCCACAGGATTTCTCAGCTGATATCTATCACCAAATGGTCTTCAGATTTTAGTCGTCTTTTCTTCAGTGATGTTTGTTGGACTGTGATCGATGGATTAATGTTGAAAAATGAAGCAGTGAGCCTACATGGTAGATTTATGCCAGAGGGGTCTCTCTCTGCTTCTGTGAAAACTAATCTTAAAAACCGTGAGGTGATTTTTGACCAGGCAGTGCTTCCTCATCAACATATCAAAGTCATTAACTTTTTTTTGTTTTTGAGATTTTCATTAAATTAAATCTGTTGTCTCCCACTGAGTTAGAAGTGTGAAGATCCATGTTTTCATTATAACGCCTTAGATTAGAAGAATCAAATTCACAGCCTGGGGCCCAAATCCGGCCCCTGGTACAGTTAAACCCGCACCACAAGATCATATTGTCCTTTTATTATAACTGACCCACTAGGATGAGGTCTGCAGATTGAGTGATGTAGCATATCTACAGTCCTGGTGTAGCTGAGTGATGAAGCATATCTACAGTCCTGGGGTAGCTGTGTGATGTAGCATATCTACAGTCCTGCTGTAGCTGTGTGATGTAGCATATTTACAGTCCTGCTGTAGCTGAGTAATGTAGCATATTTACAGTCCTGGTGTAGCTGAGTGATGTAGCATATCTACAGTTTTGCTGTAGCTGAGTGATGTAGCATATCTACAGTTTTGCTGTAGCTGAGTGATATAGCATATATACAGTCCTGGTGTAGCTGTGTGATGTAGCATATTTACAGTCCTGCTGTAGCTGAGTGATGTAGCATATCTACAGTCCTGGTGTAGCTGAGTGATATAGCGTATCTACAGTCCTGCTGTAGCTGAGTGATGTAGCATATCTACAGTTTTGCCGTAGCTGAGTGATGTAGCATATCTACAGTTTTGCCGTAGCTGAGTGATGTAGCATATCTACAGACCTGGTGTAGCTGAGTGATGTAGCGTATCTACAGTCCTGCTGTAGCTGAGTGATGTAGCATATCTACAGTTTTGCCGTAGCTGAGTGATGTAGCATATCTACAGACCTGGTGTAGCTGAGTGATGTAGCATATCTACAGTCCTGGTGTAGCTGAGTGATGTATCATATCTACAGTTTTGCCATAGCTGAGTGATGTAGCATATCTACAGACCTAGTGTAGCTGTGTGATGTAGCATATTTACAGTCCTGCTATAGCTTGGTGATGTAGCAGACATACAGTCCTGCTACAGCTGTGTGATGTAGCATATCTACTGTAGCTCAGTTTGTTTGTACACATCAGTAGAAACAGCCTGTTGGAGTGGCGGTCAGGCGTGCGTGCTGACTGTAAGTTTACACCGTTTAAGCGAACGCTGCGTCTCGTCCCTTCAGGCCCTTCACACGTCCAGCTGCTAACTGCACCATCACACTCTGAATTATGTTCCCTTGTTGTTGGAGCACCATGGAGTCTTTTCTTCTGCCTCAGAGGGGCTGGAGGAATGGTGTTTACTGTTCAGAGCCAACTGGACTGGAGCGCAGCACACACAGGCTGAATACACACTGTGAACACACACACAGATACACACTCTGAACACAGACTGAATACACACTGAAGCGCACATTCAAACACTCATGCAATCACAGGCTGTGCTTTGCTTCATGTTCTCGTCCAGGTCTTTATTCCATGTTCTCATTATTTATTCCTCTGTATTTATTTACACCTTAAACCGACTCTACTGATCCCAGCCACTCGATACCACCAAAGCTACACTCACACTAACGCAGGCCGACTCCCCCTCCCCTACCCGGCCCACCCACTCCCTCATTGGCCGATTGTGTCGTCACGGAGACAACAGCTGTCTCCAGGATGAAGAAGCTACTTTGAGGGTGCCAGCCAGTCTGCAGGCCTGCAACTGGAGAGTCCCATGGGTCTGTTCTGGCCTTCAAACCACACAGTGAGCCAAGCACAAACACACACAAGCACACACTGGTCCTAAAGCAGGATTAGCGCCCCCTAGAGACAGCCAGGGGGATTTCCTCTGCAGGGAACATTGTGTTCGTCCTTCGTGTCTGTCCTCAGCGGAGGGCGAAGGTCTGGGCAGGTCTGAGCACGCACAGTCACAGCGTTAGTCAGATCATTTTATAGAGTATGGTACAGAGGTTTAATGTTGATATACAACAGCTGACATCATCACAACAGGACAAGTTTCACACAAATAAAATAATCTGTGCTGCTAATGGAGGTAAATGTTTATGCACAGGAAGAGATTTACTGCTAACACAAGAGGAAACACCTAAACCCAAAGGCTGTGCAAAGTAACCAATTTTTCTTCATACTTTCACCCAAAGTGAAGCCAAGGCCGCCAATGATGGGGGTAGAGGAGAGCTTTCTGGGGCCAGACTGGGGGCCATACTGGGGCCCATGGAGGTCAGCAAAATCAGGGTCCATTATAAAGTTCAGCTGTGATATCCATATTTTATTTTTTATATTTAACCTGAATAATAACAACTATGATCAAAGCCACTAAAATAGATTTTATTTGTTCTGTAGTACAATAAAGCTATTTTTTTAAAAAAACATAAACCCCTTTTCTTAAAACAGAATTATGTTTTTATAGTTAACAGGGTGGACGGGCACACTGAAATAAACGATTAAGAAACTAACGTCAGACCTCACAGCTCCGCCATGATGTGCACAAACATCAGGATACCAGAGGGAAAAATACAGGAAACTGAGAGAAATTTAATTAATATAATAACATAAATGTGAAAAGAGGCAAAAAAAACCTGTAACAATGGGTTAAAAGTGCATAAAGAAGTGGTAGACATGGGTGAAAATAGGAAAAAAGACAAAGAAAAATAGTAAACAGAAGCAAAAATGGATTAATTTGGCAAAACTGGACAAAAAGTAGCAAAATGGGTTCAACGTGGCAAAAATATTTGGAAAAAAGAAGCAAAAAGGGTAAAAAGACACATTATTGTGGCGAAAACATGGACATAACAAGGAAAACGGGTGGGAAAGGATTGTAAAAATGGATAAAAAAATGTTCAAATGGGGCCTTAAGTGGAAATAACAGTCATGAAAAGGGGAGCAAAGCTGAAAAAATAGGACCAAAGTGCTAAAATTAAGAAGCAAAATTTGTTACAGTGGAAAAAAGTGGTAAAAAAAAAAATGGGCAAAAAGTAGCAAATTGGGTTACAAGTGGCAAAATATTAGAAAAAATAATAGTTTTCTGTGTTATTTGCCTGAATCACTTACTGGGTTGCTCTTACGTCTCATTTTTACTTTACAGAATTTCAAAAGATACTTGAATTGAAAAATGTTGATGTAGAACAGAGATGATCGAGAGATAACAGCATTATTTTATTTTATTCTTCCTTTTTTCTTTTGGATTGTCTTGTCTTCCTTTGGCATTAAGAACATATTTTTTGTATGATGACTGCCGTTTGCTCTCTTGTCTTTGTTTGAGCCATAAAAAGCTCTTGAATGTTGTCAGACTGAGTTTGGGAATGTGCAGCAACCCTGACTCACTGCTGATTGTGCTGACAGTTTAAAAAATGCTGACAGTTATCATACTTGCCATCCTGGTTGTGATTTCAGTAGAAACATTGAGATGTATGGTCTACAAATATGGACTGGTTTTAAGTTTAATGGTTTAGTTTTGACATGGATTTAGACTGGGGCTGCACGGTGGTGCAGGGGTTGGCACTGTTGCCCCACAGCAAGAAGGTCCCTAGTTTGCTTCCTGGTCAGGGCCTTTCTGTGTGGAGTTTGCATGTTCTCCCCCTGCATGTGTGGGTTCTCTCTGGGTACTCCGGCTTACTCCCACCACCAAAAACATGCTTGATAGGTTGACAGAAATCTATTTGCCCATATTGTGTATATTTCACTTATTTTTAGGCTTTAGGAAGTTCAGTTTTAAGCAATCTCAGCTTTCTGCTTGTTTTAAGTCTTTTGAAGGGTTCTGTTGGCTTACTTACTTCTAGATTTAACAATGTTATTTCAAGATATCTTAAGTCAAATTATCTTGGTGCATTGGCTGATAATTTCATTTTGAGTCCCTTTCTTCTCAGATTTAGTGTTTTTATCTCATATCAGGGCACCCATACTTTGCAGTGCAGCCTTTTAATTTCATTGTATGCCGTCTGGAGGCTGTAGTTTCTTATAAGAATCATTCTCGGTCTTCCTAGAGTTCAAGTTTCTAGGTTGTGGTTTAGTTTGCCCTTTGTCTCAGCTGTGAAGAACACTGACTTGTTTTGTGTGTTCCTTCTTTCTCTATGAATCGTAGCCATTGTGGAGGATTTTAAAATACCCAGGTCCACAGTCGTGTCTCCTCCTGACATTTTGGTTGCTGCATGGGGTTGGTGATGTCGCGATGCAACAAGAAGATCCACGTTTTAGCAGGATTCAGGAATATGAATGCTCTTTCTGTAGTTCTTTCACACAAATGTTCTTAGAAAGGCTGCTTTGTAAGGAGTGATTTGAAAAATGTCCAAACCATTATGTTATAAAGTTTACATCAGGTAAGCATGAAAACTCCAGTAATGTCTGAACATGAGGGAAGTGTCAAAGGTCAGTATTGATGCCACAGTGCTGACTCAGTGAAGGAGCGCTCTGTGCTGCATGTGTTGTTTTGGGTCGACTGCAACTGTCGGGACAGCGAGCGTCTAATCTGCACCTGCCACTGACACAGCAAATGTCCGTCTGCACTCACACAAGCACACAGAGACGGAGCCGAGCCTCCGGCTGCAAAGCATGCTGGGAAACTGTTTATCTTTCTGTAAATAACCGGTGTTCAGCTCATCTTAAAAGTGCATTTTATACCCTGTCTGCGTTTTCTTCTCAGTCACTTCCTGTGCTCCTTTACCCCCTCCGCTCACCTCCTTTCTCTCTCAGTGTCTCTCAGTTTTTTCTCTGCACAGCCCAGTTAAACTTTGACTTTTAACAGACTGAAGTTTAGGTCTGACTACATTTATAAACCCATTTTGGCTAAAGTGAAAGAAGATCATGAAGCTAAAAGAACCAAAGTTCTCCTGTTAGTTTGCTTCTGCCTCCTCATTCATAAAACTCTCCTGCTCTGACTGTAAGCACACACTGGAGGCTGGACAGTGATTGACAGGCGGGGCAGGTGTGGCCGGTCTGCTGCAGCGCCCCACCTGTTGAATCGACCCCCTCTGCACCCTCCAAACACTCACAGAGTCCTTACTCCACCCCCTCCACCCCTGACCCTGTGACCAACTTCCTATTCCCGGGGGCCCGGTAACGACCGCCCCCCCCCTCTCCTCCCGGTCGCCCCCGTCCGTGCCTGCAGCTTCATAAATAAAAGCCAGGCCGTACCTGCCCGCTGAAGCCCACCACTGCTGTTTACTGCCTCTACGTCACCCATGACCTTTGACGTCTGCTGGGGGCTCACCCCCACACCGACACCCTGAGGAGACAGAGACAGAGCTGCGGTACAGTCAGACCTTTATCCTGTAAGGAGCGGGACGACCCCTTCAGCTCAGTTTAGAGCTAAACAGTCTAACTAGGCCTCTAGAACGGGGATAACCTGGCTAAACACAGGTTAAACAAAAGCTGGCATACCAGTTTCAGGTCTCTACTCTGGGCCTGCCTACAGAGTGAGTCCTAAAACCCCAAAGAATGGCCCTCCTCAGTTATGATTATGTATGCCTATGTGTGTGTTTTATCATTAGCATTGGTGCTAGCATGCTAGCTAACAGCTCCTTCACTCTGGAGCTAAAAAGTCTGTCAAGTTATGATTGGGCCTGATCACTTTTTAACAGCTTTTCACCACTTTTACGCCCATTTTTGCCATTTTCACCATGTTTTTGTCATGTGTTTGCCTCTTTTAAACCTCTGTTTGCAACTTTTCATGGTCCTTTGCAACAAACATTTTTGCTACCTATCAGGACTTCCAATGCATTTTGCTGTTTTTTTGCACCTCTTCCCATTTGCCACTTTGAATCCATTTTCTGGCACTTACAATCAATTTTTGCTATTTTGACCAATTTCCACCACTGTTGCCATTTCTAACCCCTTTCACCACTTTTTGCCTGTTTTTTTTTTAACAATTTTCAGCAGTTTTAACTCATTTCTGTCAACATTTTTGACACTTTCAATCCATTTTGCCACTTCTTTACAACTTTCAAAACCCTTTTACCAGTTATGCCATTTTAACCAGTTACCCCCTTTTTGCCAGTGAAAACCCATTTACACCACTTTTGCCTTTTTTTCCCCATTCGAACCATTTTGAAGGCCGTTGTGATTTTAACCCTTTTCACCACCTTTTCATAATTTCTACCAATTTCCAACACTTTTAACCCATTTCACCCACTTTTGCCTCTTTTAATCCATTTTTGCCACATCAACCCATTTACACAATTTTTGACATTTTTTGCCCATTTTAACCCGTTTTCACCTCTTTGCCAATTTCAAACCATTTTTTAAAATCATTTTTGCCATTTGTAATCTCTTTGTTACAACTTTTAACCTGTTTTTGCTACTTTGTGTCCCCTCCTTTTTTTAATAACCTTTTGACTATTTCAATCCAATTTGCCACTTTTGCAACTTTTAACCTATTGTTGGCCACTTTTAGCCCATTTTCACCTACTTTTTGCTTCTTGTAACCTTTTCTTTGTGGTTAATTTTTAATCCATTTCTACCCCTTTATGCTACTTTTAACCTACTTTTGTGATCCCCTTTTCACCACTTTTTCATCTATTGGGACCTCCAATGCATTTTGCTGTTTTTTGCTATTATACTATTCCCATTTTCCCATTTTAATCCATTTTCTTTTGACACCTCTGCCTTTTTAACCAATGTTTGCAATTTTCTTTGCCTTTGTAAACACATTTTGGCCTTTTTTGCCCTTTTAAACACATTTTGACTTTTTTTAACCACTTTTAAACCATTTTTTAGCAACTATTGCAAGTTTTTATCTGTTTTGCCACTTTTTTTTGCCATTTTTGTCACCTTTTGACAATTTCAATCCATTTTGCTACTTCTTTGCAACTTTTAACTGTTAAGCCCATTTCCTTTTTGTCACCTTTGCACTTGTTTTCAGAACTTTTTGCTTCTTTTAACACATTTTTGCAGGGTTTGTCAACTTTTAACTAATTTCCACATCTTTCTTACACCTCTAGCCCATTTTTGACACTTTTGACCTATATTTGCATTTGTTACTTATTTGCCAGTATTAGCCCAGTTTTGCCCATTTAAACCTCTTTTTTCACCCCTTCCTGCTAATTTTTGCCTCTTTTGTACCTCTTTCAACCCCCTTTTACCACTTTCTGCAACTTCTAACCAATTTTCACAACTTTTTCCCTCTTTTCTTATAGCACTTTTAACCCCTTTGGGCCACTTGTATCCCATTTTTGAGTCATTTTGCAATAATTTAATTATTTTTTCCACTAAAGTTCTCTAACTTTCTTCTTTTTTTATCCTGACATCTGGCATTAGCTCTCCACGTTATCATTACCTAAGAAAAAGCATTTTTATTAAGAAAGTGGTTATTATCTTTAAAATGCCTTCTGCAATAATAAATAAAATTCATTTTTGTTTTTGATGAGACTGGTTTATCCCCCTTATGGACGGCCTGGCTCATCCCTAGAGTTAATCTGCTAACATTGATGGGGGTGGAGCTTATGACTCTGCAGCCAGTCAGAAGAGGGAGCACCAGGAGTTTTGGCGTCACTTCTAGGACGCTGTCACGTCGTCCATCTTTTCACAAAGTCTATTCTCTTTTAATGATAAATTTCAGGCAGAGTGTAATGTTGGATAGGAGGTTTAATATAACTCTAACCCTGCTGACACATGTTTGAAGCCACAGATTAATGCAGATCAGTGCCAAACATGGAGGCTGTCTCCACCACAGGCCCTCGGAGCAGCTTTAACGCTCCTTGTCCTGGATTTAAAGTCCCAGGAGGACTGAACAGAGTCGTTACCCTCCAGCTCAGAGAGGATTGTCTCCGTGTTCGGGCCCTGAGCTGCTGTCCTCAGCAGGCTCTTTACCGTCCCGGCAGTAAAGTGGAAAGAATGTCTCTGTCGGAGCGTCCGTTCGGCCTCTTTACCGTGCAGAATCGGTGAGGTAATCGGCATTTTTTACAGCCGCTGACTGCACTCTGAAAGCATGAGGGAGTTTTCACAGTGATGAGTCGTAACTGCAGAGGAAGACAAACTGCTGGAGAATATTAATCTCCAGAGTCTCTCATTCAGGAGGATTCATGTGCCGAGACTGATGGACATGCTCACATTTACTGTGCATCCATTTCACATGCAGCTCTTTGCATAAAATCCACCAGGGGGCGTCATGTTGGGGGAATCCCTGGGCTCACATTCTCTAAAACGTTTTCTTTAACCCGGCTACTGGTTTTTATATTTAATATCACATATTCTCCCCTTTCTCTGTCTGCACTTTCACCAGTTTTCCACCACTTGTAACCCATTTTCAAAAACTTTATTTGCCATTTTCACCCCTTTTTTTGTCTTGAAACTTTTTGGCTGTTTTGTAGCCACTGCTAACGCATTTTTGCCATTGCATTTTTCCGGACACCTCTATTGTAGCTACTTTTAATCCATTTTAATCCTGTTTTTAAGAAAAGGGATTTATAATTTTCAGAAGGCTATACTGTATTAAAAAAATCAATCTGGTGCTGTGATAACAGAGGTGTCAAAAGTATTCACATTCATCACTCAGGTAGAAGTATAGATACTAGGGTTTAAAAAGACTTCTGTAGAAGTTGAAGTATCAACTCAAGCTTTTTACTCAAGTAAAAGTGTAAAAGTTCTGGTTTCAAAACTACTTAAAGTATAAAAGTAAAAGTAATGTAAGGGGAAAAATGCCATTAAGGACAAAAGTTTATGCTGTGCCACAGGGGCCTATAGAGCACTACCCCACCTCCCCAAAAAACATTCTTCTAAAGGCCATAATGACTATAATGTTACATTAAAATATTAATGCTGAAACATTTGGGATGCACCTGTTTTGGGTGTTTTTAGTACAATGTAAATTCATTCAAGAACCATACGTGTGTACTACCAACCTCCTTGCTGGTGATTGGTTGGGACATTTCGCTCCAGTTCTCTTGAGTCTCTGCCACGGACATCTTCGTACTAGGCTACATACGTCTGCTATTTCCTTGCTGGAGTGTGACGTGATTTGTGTCGTGCGCAGGTGCAATGGATCGCGTACAAACCAACAGGGTGTCAGAATGGTATTATGTTTATACTCTCATCGAACCACAATCAAATTATGCTGTAAATGCTGGTTCTTTCAGTTTGGCCACGCCCACTGCTGCGCTACATCTCTGAGCTGATTGGAGCTCACAGGCTGACAGAAAAACCTCATGATTCATGAAGTTTTTGATGATTCATTATGTCCCATGAATGGAACTCCCATCAAAACAGGCTTTAAAATCTGTTATTATCAGTCTCAGGGCATGTTTGGTAAAAAAGGACCGTGACACCACCGTTTGGCTGAGTCCTGAGTCTGGAAGCTTTTTTCCTACGTCTGTCAGCCCACGGTGCTCCACAGAAAACACTTGGAGGCACAAACTGCATTTGTATCTTTACTCACTTTCACTGCTGCTGTCCGACCAGGTGTTTAATTCTCCCGTTCACTTCTGTATGTATATAATCGCTCCGGCTGGAAGTGTTTGAAGCAAAGAGCAGCCCCGCCTTCCTCTGCCTCTGATTGGCTCTAAGTCTTAGCTGCCCAATCCAACTGACAAATGCAGCGGGTATTAACCAATCAGTGGCAGAGTAGGACGTTAAGGGTGAAAATACGGAACAAATTTAATCCGTGATGCCTTAAAACGGGACATTGCATTTAATTGTCAAATACGGGACGGTTGGCAACCCTAACAAGCCAGAATGAAAACAAGCTGAAATGAAATAGGAGTAACGAGGCTATTTTTAAAATGTAAGGAGTAGAAGTAAAAACTCAGCTGAAAAATAATTACTCCAGTAAAGAACAGATACCCCAAATTTCTACTTAAGTAAGGTAATGAAGTATTTGTACTTCAATACTTGACACCTCTGTTTGATAAGAGTGGTTGTTATTTGGGTAAAAATAAAATATTATTATCACAGTTTAACCTTATGGACCGTGGTTTTTGGCACCAGAAAGCTCTCCCCTTTCTCCCCCCTTATGGACGGCCATGTCTGCACATGGTTATTCTTGAATGTGCATGGCTGTGTTCAACCATCCTCAGGTACAGTGGGGAGCCCTGGTCGCTGCCCCTGTTATCTTGGGGGTCCCAGGCTGAAAAGTTTGAGGACCTTTGCAGTAGAGAGGTAAAACCGTCTTGGATCAGAACCAGACTTGGATGTTCTCAGACTGATGTCTTTCTCATGTTAGGGTTATTTTTCCTGCGGCTCTAAGTTGTTGCTCATGCCGACAGTCATCCAACCCTCTCTAAGAAAAGCTCCTGGAAATGTCGGCTGAAGTTTCGCCACAAAACTAAAAAGTACCCAGAATGCCGAGTGCTCTTCACCTTGGCTTTCATGGGTTTTTTTGTGTTGTGACCATCTTGGCCTGGCACGCCGCGGCCCCGACGACCCGCAGGCGCTCAGCCCGCGAGGGATTATCCAGCCACGCCCGGAAAAGACGTGTGAAATTGTGACGGGCACGAAAATGAAATGACAAAGTTTGCAAGGCTGTGCGTGGAGGAGCGTGTTAGCTGTTGGCACGCACAGCGCTGTGTAAGCCGATATGTATGCATGCGTCTGTGCTGGTGTGTTTTTGGTGTGTGGGTGCCCCGCTAGTGGACGGGCCAACTGTGGGGCCGCTGTGAGTCAGAGCGAGCTGTGATCACGGCTGCTAGCAGGTGCTCTGAGTGGGAAACTCGATCGCCTCCACACACTGCCGCTGTACGCTTTAATTGATTAGAGTGAGTTTTATGACAGTCAGGCCTCAGGCATGCAGCACCACCGACAATCAGACAGAAGCTCGACGTATCAACACTTCAGCCCCAAAACATCCCAGACAAACAGCGAGCTCATTCTGAAACAACAGAACATGGAACGTCTGAGAATTACAGGACATCATCAGCGAGGTTACGCTCAGGATTAGGAGATTAACCAGAATCGATGTTGTTATTCACCTCTGAAAGGTTAAAGCAAGAGCTGCTTAAAAAATCACCAAAGAAAAATCAAAATTAGAACTTTACAGCTCTTAATGGACCTCTATGCTCCTTTATCATCAGATCAAATCTATGCACACTTAATATGATCCCTACACTTTACAAGAAAGGGATTTTTTTTCAGAAACACCACAAAGCTTCAGCATTTTGAGTGTTTCTCTGTGCAGAAATCACTTCCTGCCCCCCATCTGGAGTTCTTCACTGATCTGACATTATCTGCAAACAGTCTGATACAAGGATGCATGAAGTATTTAGAGCTCACAACAGTGTAGACCCAGTAACTGATAACTTCAAGTTTATATGACAACCCTGCATGTTTCCTGTGATTAGAATCAGAAAACTTTGTCAGGTATTCGAGCATTGATTACTGCAGGAAACAGTTTAGTGAAACGTGCCGAGTCGCTGTCTCTTTAACGCTTTACCTACTGACCCTCGCGGCGCTGTGTTTTATATGTCTGGAGTATTATTACCGTAACTCTTTCAAAGTTTGTCCGACCAGAAAACTTCCAACAGTGTTGGAAAGCTCAGAATTGTGGGCATGTGCACATATATGGTTCATTACAGTACTCACAACCATAAGACGTGGGCATTCATAGCAAAACACCAGAAGTATCATGAGACCACTACACAGATTCTCAACACTGTAACTCCTCGACAGTTTGCTCAATCTAAAAAATTCCAATGCAGACAGAAAGCTGAGAATCTGTGCTTTCCAGCAATATATGATGTGTGGTATATATATTACGGTAATGTTGAACAGCACCACGAAAACAGCAGCTTTGGCAGAAGACGAGTGAGAAAGGAGAGTGAAGAAAGAGAGCAAAAGGAGAGCGAGGGAGAGTGGCGTTTTGTTTAAAAAAAAATAGCGATAGTGGCATTTGTGCCTGTCTGTCATGTGCAATAACAATATGTTATTTGTGAATGTTGAGAATGCATTTTTTCCACCTTTATTTGCACTAATTGTTGCCTATGTATACACAGTAGTTATCTTTTGCACACCCAGGGTCCTAGACTCCAAAAATGACTGCTGATTGTTCTAAACATGTATAGGTTCACATTTCTAATGTCAAATCAAAACCTTATGAGCAATAACAACATTTCTTCTCATCAAAGCCACGAAAAACAAATCAGTTTTTGTGTTTTTCTTCTTTTAAACTGCTGACAATTCCATATAATGTGCAATAATCATTAACCAGATGTTGAAAAGTCAAGTTCAAGTACTCCTGGGAAAAGGGACCAAAGCTCTCAGACGTAGGGCATTTTCTGACTATTTCACAGCCATAATAACAAAATATGTCCAAATCGGCATTTTTAGACTCAGTAGGTAAAGGGTTATACCAGCGGTTTAACCTCGGGGTTGAAACCCCTTTGGGGTTGCAAGAGACTAAGAGGGGGTCTCCATAGGGATGCACCAACTTTTTTTCAGTTCTGATCCGATTCTGAGAAATATGTGCCGATACCGATACTGATTCCGATTTTTTTTTACAATTATTATTGTTGTCGGTATAACGTGTGAGGTTACATGAGGCTGTAGTAAACCACCCAGCTCCTCTTATTAAAAAGCAAAAAAAAAAAGAACTGAATTTAAATGTATTCCAAACAAATGTATTTGAACTACTACTGAGTATAAGTTATAAATGCCTGTCTCTACTGTCTTTAATGAACCTCCTGCCACTAGAGACCGCTGTAGCTTCAGTTAATGGCCGCAGACTTCCTCTCTGACTCTACCCAGATGTAAACAATGAGAATCTCGGCAGTGGCTAACCTGTTAGCGTATAGTAGGAAGACCGCGGCACGACAGTTTTCCAAAGTAGTAAATGGAAATAAAGCGGTATGTGGGCTGTCGAGGGTTAAACTCACGTATGACTACTCACTGAAGTGAAAAGAGGCCAAATATCAAAGCAGGATATTAATCTGCAAAGAGGAACGAAGGCGGACGGTGCTAGCTTTCAATGCTAGCCATGCTGTAGAGAGTATATCAGGCTAACGTCACACCAACTCTTCTTTGTGTTTTCTCGTCTTTAGACTAGTTTTGACTATTCTAAATATAGATTTACGTTTAATCTACTGGGTAATTTTACCACTTTGAACATCCCTAACTAATACCAGCTCAGTTACACACAGACCGTCTCCTGTTAGACTGCGGTGCGTTCATGGTCTACCACAAACTGTAGGATGGATTTCAGTCAGATATCCGATCTATTAATTACGTCCATATCGGACCCGGTACCGATATTGGATCAGATTGGTCCAATCCCTAGGTTTCCAGATTCCCTTAAAAAAACTAGGAGTATTTTTAGAATTTCACTGTTGCCACTTTACTCCAATTTTTCCAAATGTTAACCAGTTTTCATCATTTCTTCCCACAAATTTTAACACATTTTTGCCATTCTAAACCCTTTCCACCACCTGTGCCTGCTTTTGCCACTGCTAAACCAGTTCTTGCCATAAAACCCAAATGTTTTCTCTGTTAACCCATTATTGCCACTATTAACCTCATTTTACCACTTTTTATGTCCCATTTGTCCCATTTTAATCACATTTCACTTTCTGATATGCTCAATTTTGCCAGTTTTGCCAGTTTGACCCATTTCTGCCCATGTCTGCCTGTTTTTCTTTCTCAGTTAGCAATGTATTGATAATTTATATTGATTTTCTTCCCATTTCACCAGATTGCCACCCATTTTGCCAATTTAAAGCCTTTTCAGCCACTTTTAAATTCCCTTTTACCACTATTTTTGCCCATTTTTTCCACTGTAACCCATTTTTGCCTTTTTTTTATTTTTTGCCACTTCCAGCCCATTTCTGCTACTTTTTAGTTCCAACTTCACCATCTTTTCCACCATTTTTTGCCTTTATTAACCAGTTTTTTCAATTTTTAATTATTTTTTTTTTTACAAAATAGATTTACATTTTAAGAAGGCTATATAGTACACAAATGATTTAAAAAAGAGATTTTTCAATGATAAGACGGTTTATTTTTTCAGGTTACATATAAAATAAGGATATTGCAGCTTAACTTTACAATAGACCATGGTTTTGCTGACTTCCATGGGCCACAGTTTGACTGGACCCCAGAAAGCTCTCCCCTTCATCCCCCTTGTCTCCACATGACTGTTCTTGAATGTGCATGGCTGTTCATCCACCTTCAGGCACAGTGGGGGTCCCTGGTCTCTGGCACCTTTATTTTGGGGGTCATGGGCTGAAAAGATTGAGAACCCCTGCTTTAAACAACGCTGGTATGAAAATAAAATCTTCATCTGGTCGGAGATATGAATGACACTAGCAGAACAGAAACCAGTGTAGTCCACCACACAGACAGGTGTTTACATGCCCACTGACCTCATGGCTCTGTTGATGCGGTCATTGTCCTGGTTGGTCAAACAGAGATGGAGCTATGACCACATGAATTCCTGGATCAGGGCTGGGAAATGAATCCTCATCATAGCCTCGATATCAGAACAATGAGTCACAGCATGGCAGAATTACCCATCAGGTTTCAGGGGCTTCACGGTGTCGTCACTTCACTGTGAGTCATCTCTTATACACAGATATGGTTTCACTTCTATGGGCTGTTTTTCTCTGAGAGTCTGAAATGTTTCTACATGTCAGAGGAAGGTCAAAGGTCACAAACAGGTGGCTGCAACCTAAAAGTTAAAGACAGTCTCCTAATTGAGTAGAAGTTTCTCAAAGCCAATGCATGAATAAAACTTTAGCCATTAATATGATAGTAATTTCAAAAAAGACAGAAATATTGGAAACATTTTTCATGTCATTTAATTAACTAACCTTTATGAAATTTGTAGGAATCAGAAACAAACATTTATTTACTAAAATTGACTAGTTCCCACATTTTTTCACTAATAATCTAAAGACCCTGTTTTGGTCGGGTGAGTCAGTCCACATTTTGTTATGTTTGAATGAACAATCCGGGTACAAACCCGGGTAGTGGCAGTGATACGAATCAAAACAACTTAGGTGTCAGCCCTCATGCTTGCAGAACGGTATATTCATGTCAACTGGTGTGATTCTATGACTGTATTTAAGTTTAGATTACCCTTTCAAATCTTTAAACTCTGAGTGTTCCCACAACATCAGAAATGATAAAAGAAGTGGTGAAAACTTCAAGAGGGGTCTGGCTACAGACCCTAACTCTCGTTACTGTGAGATGGCTCACCTATCAGAACAGAAATGCACACAAAAACCTTCAGAATAAACTTCCACTTATGTTAAGGGTTGAGGTAAGGGTAAGCTTACCTAAAGTTACAAGTTAAAAAATGGACCTTGCAATACCTGATTACAAAACTTTTAAAAGTAAAGAGTCTGTCCTTCTCTAGCATGTTTTAACCATTTTGTCTCACCTGGACTTTTTGTCTTAAAAAGCTTGTAAAACGTCCATCCTGTGGTGCACAGTCAAGCTCTAAACAGCCTGATTTTCAGGACAACCTGGGCTTTAAGTGTGGTGCAGTAATGCCACTCTATGGGACTATGAAGACAAAAGAAAGAAAAAAGAAATTAAAATCAAAGAACATAACAGGTTTCTTTTTTGCACACACTCATTCCCCCATCACTTGGGAACCAAAAAATGAAAAAAAAAATTCTGTGGCAAAAAAAGTCTTCAAAATATTCACATATTTACTAAAAGTAGCCCTTTTGGGAATTTGAGTCATCAACCCTGTCTGCAGAAACACAGACGGCCACACCACAGCCTTAAGTGTTTACACATGCACTGCTCAGCAAAATATAACATGACCACAGAACAGCCTGTCATTGGCTGTCATAGCTCAATCACTATGCACTGTGGGTAACAAGCAGAGAATATGGCAGACAGTATTAGCCTCTAACTGCAGGAACCATCAAAAAAATGGACAGACGTTAAATGTGGAGTTACTGTTGTGGATTTAATCTTTACAGATCCTGGAAAGTCACTCATGTTCCTGTCTCGCTAGAAAACCTTCAGTAAAAGCTAGAAAGGCATGGATCATGACATTAGAAAGGCACACCAGAGGGCTTTCAGAAGATAAGAACAAGTAAGCGGCTATGATTAGTGGTTCAAAAGTTATCTAACTTTGAATAACACCTGTCTCCTCTGAGCCCAGCTTTGTCGTGTGGGCTCAGGAAATTAAAACACTCCATCACAGCCAACAAAGTTTGATGATTGTGTGTTACACTCATTTTATTTTGTTGGACTTTGTTTCCAGTGTTGCTGCTGCTTGTCACCTTTACTTTCTCCCAGAGGCTGCTCCCTTCCTCCACAGCGCTGAAGCTGATTGATCACACCTGTGGCTGCTCTGCAGTCATTCACCCTACATGACTGCTGCAGACTCATGCCTCAGCGCCAGAGTATTGTTTGCTCCAGTCAGCAGTACAACGGCTCTCCTTCGAGACTCTCTAGTGAACCTTTTGTAAGATTGCAAATTTTACCTGTGCTTTTTGAACCCGTTTTTGACCCCGTGTGTCTCTCCTTTTTTCCAGTGCCTCACTCCTCGTCTCACATCAGCCCCTAAACCCAGCACACTCTCAAGAAGCCTCTCAGTGCCTCTCACTCCTGTTGGATGTCCTCACCCCCCTGGACCTGTGGATTCCTCTCTGATTGCACTATTCATCTAATAAATCTGTTAAAACTTTTCCAGTCTGGTTTGCGTTCTGGGTCCTCGATACAAAACCATCATACATAGCTTAGCTATGTAGATAGTGGAGCTAAAGCTAAAGCTCATAAAGCTCATGGATATCTGTGCAAACAAAGCTACAAAGCTAATGTTAGCCTCATAGCACCATTATCAAGGTAACTTATGTAGCCATGTTAGCTTTAACTAGCTGCTAAAGCTCACATTGCTAAAGCTTACATAGCTACATTGGCTTACATAGTAACATTATGTCGTTAGAGTAGCTGTTAGTGTTAGCTAATGCTACAAAGCTAAAGGTAGCCACTGTTAACGTTTCTATTTCTAGAATGGGTCAGTATATCATTTTCCCCAGTTAAGACCTCATTTATAAAATGTTGTTCGGTCTGTAATGTTAGAAATTTAGTTATTTATGGATGTCACTGCCAGACTTTGATGTTAGAATACAATTTCATTCATAAACAATCTAAAATTGGAAATTCTGGAAAACTGCAGCACTGCCATTCCGACAGAGACGGCGTCCCACATCAGTGTCCGATATCTCCATATCGCTCTCATTCTGTTCCTCTTTTTTTCTTTCGATGCAACTTCTTTGCCAGGACAGCCAGCTGGTTCTGTTGAAGCTGGTTCTCATCTCCACAGCTCCACTCTGCAGGTGTTCAGCTCTTCACACATCATCTCTGACCTTTGACCCTCCATCTTGCCTCTGCTTATCCCCTCCTAATGAAGCAGTTCTCTCCTCAGCGGCTGACAACCAGCAGATTTAGGGTGATAGCTCTTTCCTCCTGCGCTCGGTCTCTTCATACCACCGACATCTTTTTCCTCTCAGAGAGCCAATTAGAGGAGGCGAGGAGGACAAACGGCGTTCTGGGACTGGGCTGGACGTGTCAACAGGTCTGTTTTGATCAGGGGATGAGAGTGTCTTGGTCGCCGAGCTTAAAGGATTGGTGAAGAATGTAAATTCAGCTCCGGTGAGGGGTCAGCGAGGACAAAAGGGGAGGGGACGCGCAGGGCTAAGGTTACTGAGAGAAGAAAGGACCAAAGTCAAGGGTAAAGACTGAGACTGAGACAGATGTTGACTGTGATCCTTTCAGCTCTTAGTCCAGTAGATCAACAATCAGACAGAGATGACCAGGGCTAAGGTTTTTATACTTTGATTTAACTTTATCTATACCTGATTAGATACCACAAGTAAAAATCAAGAATTCATTGAGTTATTTCTTTATTTTGCTTGACCAGGACTGCAGGAAAAAACCTGCACTTGCACAAACATGTGGGCTAATGTTTTACTACCGATCATGTATGAGCAGTTTAGACCATGCTACTGCTGTCCTGGAAGCTTTTGGTTCAAATTGCAGCAGTGTGATTTTTATGTCAGTTCCTGGTTCCGCCGCCCAGGGCCGTAGCTAGGCCCCAGAAAGAGTATTACACAGTCCCCCCTTAACCAGCTGGGCAACCAACAAATGTTGCATAATGTCTCGCAAATATCTTTGCATTTTAATGTATTTTTTAACCATAATTTTGCCATTTATGAGCACTATTTTTACTGGACTGATTCATTCAGTCGCTTTTGATTCAATAATGACACTAACTACTAAGAAAAGATAAATAAAAACTCTCTTTTCATTGCAGGCTTTTCAATGGCCCCTCCCTACTTTGGGCCCAGGTAATCACCTGGTAATCATCTTTTTGTCCCCTGTGCTACACCCATGCCACCATCAGGTTTCCTGCTTGTTTGCACACAGGAATGGCCACTAAAATCAGCATGTTATGTTGGAGTTGGAGCTGACCATGTCTGATCATTAGGTGATTATTCTGCAATCATTGCAGAGAAGAAAAGAGAGGAGACATCAGAGGAGACATCAGAGGAGACATCAGAGGAGACGGAAAGCATGGCTGCTGAATCAGCTGAGGCAGAGGATGGGGAATGTTTTTGCACTCATTCAGCCCAAGCGGCAACCTCCGGTCCTGAATAATGAAGCCAATGCGGAAGTGCAAAAAAATGCTATACCGTGAGTGTCCACTTGAGGCTGACTGCAGGATCACTGGAAGTCCCGTCTGCACACGTGTTAAACAGCCGGTTTTGACACACAAAATAAATTGGTTTACAGCCTGGTTCAAACACCAAACGTCTTTCATTAGCTAGTGTCTTATTGTGCTCCCACTGTATGGGGGGTGAATTTTTTGGTACCACTATCGTTTGAGTTATATTTAGGATGAAAGCTGACTGGCCCATCTCATTTGATTGACAGATAGCTCGGCAGGCAGAGGCTCCGTTTCTGTCAACCGGAATGCTAGCTAGCAGGCTGACAGGAAGTTGTGCTTAGTGGGTGGGCCGTTAGGTTAACCCAAAGTTCGGTTGAGACCACGATTTCAATGTGGAAGCCTCCACGGATTGGCTTTAAGAGCCGTTTGAGTCTACCTATACTAAGTAGACGACTGACGTCATATGGGGTTTGTCCAATTCTTTCTACAGTCTATGTTCAGCCACTGAGAGAGACACGAATGAGGAAATGCATGTCTGATTTTTCTGCGAGTACATTTGTATCACTGTCTGCATCCATTTATCTCACATCAGAGCTCATTACTCAGAGACTGATGTCAGGCAGCAGAAGTAGACTTTTTAAGTATCACTTAAAATGCATGCTTTTATGATTGTTTTTTAGTGTTTTATCGGTGTTTATATTTCAAGCCATTTATTTATGCATGATTTTATGTCAAAATTGGTTTTAATCTACTTCTGGCCACAGTAACTGGACTGTTTTAAATTATTGCCCACACCTGCAGACATGCTGCCACTCTTGATTGACAGTTTGAGGAGCCAACGACAGGGGGAGCAGGGACCACTGCAGCCAATGGCAGCTCAGGGCTGCCCTTTTCAGGAAGTGAGGAGCGACATGGAGCAACGTCGAGGGCAGCGGGGTCGAGCATCAAGAGAGAAAGGAAAAGAAACACACGGCGGCAAGGTACCGACAGGGCGGCAGGACGCGCGCAGGGGAGGACACGTTCGAGGGATCCCAGGAAATCCAAATGTTATGACGCGACATTACGACTGCAGCAGAGCGAGGAGCTCTGCCTGGTGCGTAGGTACCACCTAGTAACACCTTGGAAAAAGTAGAGAGTGGACCACGAGTGTTTGTTGCCTGTCTTCCCCCACTGCCACTGTGATCTGTGTTCCCTCAGGGCAGACCGGGGTGCCACCGAGGGGAGCGCGGGCGACGAGTCCTAAGAGGAAGAAGATTCCTGCCTACTTGCACTTTTGGATTTTAGTTGCTCTTAAGACTGTTTTTATAGTTTTACCAGACATTTTAGAAAACCAGATTTTTAAACAGGCACTGCTTCGTTGTCCAGATTATTCTAAATAAATTCTCCCTGGTTGCACCTTACTTACTGTTTCCTCATTGGTTTTAACAAGTTTGCTCACTCCTTGATTTTCAGAACCATAGCACCTTTTAAAAATAATTTTCTGGTTTTAATTAATTAAAAAAATCCCAACCTACCCCCCTTTTACACTGGCAATCATCAGTGCAACCTAGCCGACCAATCACAGGGCTTGTTGTCCACAGTAAATCAATGCATCGTTCCATTTTTGTACAGGTGCATGTTGGCTATGAATGCTGGCCTCTGCTTGGGTTCAGGGCAAAGATTTGTGAGTCAAACAGTTTTAAAGCTGTCAAAAAATGCATTAACTGCAATAGATCAAGATACAGAATTAGTGCGTTAGTTTATAGTTGTTTTCATTGCATGCTTCTCTTTAGAGTTCTGTGGGGGTTCAATTTTGCAAACCTACATCCCTTTGCACCCCGAGAGCTCAGAACCGAGACCCAACCCGTGATTGACCAAACTATTTAAAAACCATACCCATACATAATACCTTTTTACTACTGCTTTTCTCTTATTTAAGTGGTACGTTTTATCAGTTCTAAGTCTTACTTTTCCCCTGCTAATACCTTGTTCCCCTCTTCCTCTAATGAAGCTGCTGTGCAGGTTGTTGATCCTCAAAGAGGCTGTCAGCATCTTAAGCTTCTCCTTCAGGACATCTGCTCTATATCAAACACACTCCTCTGTCCTCATCCTCTCTCTGCTCTCCTTTCAGCAGCTCTCGGATCAGAAATGTGCTCTGCTCTCCAGCTGCTGCTGAGGACTTTTACTTT
This sequence comes from Cheilinus undulatus, assembly GCF_018320785.1. Taxonomy (NCBI): domain Eukaryota; kingdom Metazoa; phylum Chordata; class Actinopteri; order Labriformes; family Labridae; genus Cheilinus; species Cheilinus undulatus. The sequence continues at coordinate 3,413,497 of NC_054873.1, read as the reverse complement.
GAAAGGTGACACGGCTGCAGAGATGTTTGCATTCAGCTAGCAGAGGAACATGGAGGACCTTAATTATGAGGCAGGGATCGACAGGCGTCCCCAGAGAGCGGCACTTCCTGTTTGGTGCTTAGCTCTTAACCTTCTCAGTGAACCTGTGAAGTGGATCACACTCTACACGAGGCCTCAGAGGAGTCCAGCTACACCTGGACTTAGTTTTCTGACCTGCTGCACAGGTTGATGGTAGACTACTGATGTTTATTAAACCAACAAGTGGCTGGTAGCAGACTTAGACCATCAAGAAACAAAATCACTGTCTTAAATAACAGTGTTCTTATCATCAGTGCCCAGCCTACCTGACTCACTGTCACTTCTTCATGACACCTAACAGCAGCTCCAGTAAATGGGGTTAAACATAGAGGTGAACATGAAGCTAATCAGTGAAAAAGTCAGCAGTGGGACCAAACAGAGGAAGAAGACCACAGGCTAACATCAGCTGTGAAAAACAAATATAGATATAAAGTGTGAAAAGAGGTAAAAGTGTAACCACACTGTGGAACTACTGGCAGCTTTCAGGCCTTTGGGACATCCAAAGCCCGACAATGGCCTTATCGCAACCCCACAACCCACCTGGACCCTAGGCCAGGGGTGTCCAGACTTTTTCCACTGAGGTCCTCATACTGAAAGTTCTAAGGTTGGTGTGGCCACTTTCATACCCCTCACCTTTATGCTGCTGAAGTCAGAAAATCCAGTCTAATTTAGGTAAAGATGGGCTTAGTGATTGGTTATGCTTAAATCTAGTTATTAGCTAACAGTGCAAATAGCCAGTCAGTTCAAGGATTTTAAAAGAGCCTATCAGATTTCAGTCAAGCCTTGGTTGGCCCTAACCTTGCAAAGCAGATGGACAGGCCTGTTTCTGTGTTTCTCACCAGTGAATCCATCTTGCAAAGCTCCTGTCTGAACCGTTTGGGCCTGGTTAAAAAGTGACAGGACCAAACAGCGTTGAGGTAACCTGACACATGGAAAAGCTTCAATAGGAAACATTTGAGAAAAGGCAGAGGCTTTGAAAAAACTGAGAGTGTGATTGGGTGAATGTTCTGTCTAGCAACAAAACACGTGACATAGCCACTATCAAGCTGCGCATGCACAGGTACTGAAGATAACGCGAAACATGGCGACTATAGACATGTAAGTACTCGACTTTTGTCATTTTTGAAAAAAAAAAACAACTCACTGCTGTTCTTTGTTCTTCTTTTATTGAAGAAATGTTGTCAAGTTTTGATAAAACTGGCTCTTTAGCAGCATCCACGCTAATCTCCTCCTCCATAACAGCACCAGTTCTTGCTGCCGCTTGTTAACGACTGCTGCGCCTGAAAGTACTGCCCCTCGATATTGATTGGTCCTGTTACTTTCTAACTGGGCCCAAACGGTTCAGATGGGAGCTTTGCAAGATGGATTCACCAGTGAGAAACAAGGAAACGGGCGTATCCATCTGCTTTGCAAGGTTAGCATCGAGGGGCAGTATTTCGGGCACAGCAGAGTAGTGGCGTAAGCAAGCAGCAACAAGAGGCCGATGCAATAATGGCAGGGAAGGGGAAGGGGAAGGGGGAAGAGCCAACAGCCTCATCTACTCTTACCGCAGTCAGGTGCCTGGTCCACTCTGTATAAGGTGTGGCCTGCTAGCTCCAAAGCTAGGTCTGGAATGTTTTCGTGCAGCCAGGTTTTTGCTCTTATCAAGACACAGTCAACCAAGCCATGGTTAGAAATCCCCAGCCTTATGTTGTTCATCTTGTTGGTGGGGGAGCGGGCATTTGCGAGAAAGATGTTCAGTACGGCAGGTTTGTGTGGGGCTGCTCTTAGCCTAGCCTGCAGCCCATCTCGCACAATGCCGTCTCTGCCTTCGCCCCACCCAGCTGTTGGTGTCCTGCTGCCTCCATGATCTCCTCCTTTCAGTCTCTGAGCACCCTGTTCTCTGGATAATCTCTGTCAGGGAAAGATGCAAACTCTGCGGGCACGCTTCCTTTGCAGTAGTCAAACATGCGGTCCCTTATACACAGAATGTCAGTTCTGGTATGAGTGTAGGGCTTTGTTTTGCTGCTAGTGATGGCTGCTGCCTGAGTGTGCACCTAAATAGGTAGGATGCAGGATAAGAATGACCCTCTATGTATCAGAGAATTTACAGCAGAGGTCATCAAGTACATTTGCACAAGTGCCAGGTTTGGTCTTGACAGAATCTCTGAGGGCCAGACTTACAAATAAGGAAAAACTAAATTGATATTTTGTTCTGATTAACATAATATTTTATTAGTATTTTTATTTTCTTTCAAAACACAGGACATTTTAGGCATTATCAGTGAGATCTACCCTTATCTGTAATGCCGTAGACCACAAGGAGACAGGCCTGCCCACAGAATTGGCCACGCTTCTGAAAATCCAAGAGAATGGACCCTCATAATTGGGATTTAGCACCGATAAGAACTCATGTTTCACACTTTCCACCACTTCACTGCTTCATTCTGCCATTTCTACGACATTTTGTGCCATTTTTAACCCATTTCTGCCACTTTATGCTATTTTTTCACTCTCTAACCCACTTTGGTGCCTTTTCACTACTTTGCCATTGGCTTTTTTTGCACCATTTTGCCACTTTTAACCCATTTTTGATACTTTTTGCACTTTTTTGCCTCTTCAATCTGATTTTTGCCATTTTTTAACTCCTTTTAACCACTGTTCTTGCCTGTGTTATCCCTCATTTATCCATTTTTGCCATTTTTTATCCATTTTGCCACTTTCATTTCTTTATTCTCAATTTTTACCACTTTTAAACCATTTTTGATATACTTTTTGCCCCTTTTTTCCTTTAATACTAATGTTTCACCTATCCTGCAAGTTTGTGTCCCTTTGTGCCACTCCACAACCCCTTTGGATGCTTATTGCCCATTTTTGCAACTCTCTAACCCCTTTTCATCACTCCATCTGGCCATTGTTGCCAGTTTTAAAATGTTTTTAATATCTACTAATAATGTCTGACAAGTGAATTTCTGTGAAAACAGATCAAATGTGAAGTCATTCTTAAACTATTTGAATATTTATTGCTTTTGGGGTGGATTTATCAGCTGCAGACATTTAAAGCCAAAGATACTCTTATGGCCACAACATTTTCTTTTCCTGCTTTTCTGACTTTAATGATCTTCTGGGGGCCAGACAGGAAGCTTTGGGGGACCTGATTTGGCCCCCGGGCCACCAGTTGATGATCAGTGATTTACAGTGTTGTCTCAGTTTAAGTCCTGAGTCCATTTTTCTGTTACTGTCCCAGATGAGCCCCCAAGGTAACACAAAACTACTCTCATCATTCAGTAAGAAAACAGATCAGATGTACACTACAGTCAAGCTTGAGCTTCTAATGTGGGCCATATTTCATTTTTGTTATAGAATTTGCTGCGGGCCAAATTTGGCCCTGTGCCAATTTTACTGGACAGTCCTGCCCTGGGCCAGTGCATACTGGCCACATCCATCCCCTGTCAGAAGGCACTGACATTTCTATTCTTCAGCATATTGTTTTCCCATGCCCCTGCAAGGACATCCAGAGCATTACCAGGGTTGTGTCAGTCCTCTCCACCTGATGGTGCCCCTGTGTGAACTCTAATGAACTTAAAAACACAAATGACTGGCTCAGTGTAAAGTTGACCGGCAGATTAATCAGCAGAGAGTATTTTAATCATCCACAGCTGCAGCTGGCTCCTCATGAACACTTCTAAAGTTTGATTTCTGTTTCTGAGAAAAGTCTCTCTGATGTTTTTAGCCAGTGTGGACTGATGTTTGGTTTGTGCTCCAGCAGTGCCAAGGTACCAGAGTCACATCCCTCCTCCTCCTCCTCCACCTCCTCTTCCTCTTCGTCTCATTATCCCGTGCAGATGTTCAGCGCCCGGGCCCTCGCCGTATCAGGTGACCTCAAATCTAATTGATATCAAAACTGTGGCGGGGGAAGCCTAAGCCCCTCTGTGCTCTCAGGTTTCGTCCTGTTATAAGCCCAGCCCGACTTCTGACAGCCACTTTGAGGAAACATGCACTGTCCTCACTTCAAAGAGGGCTGACTTGGAGAAAAACCGGCCCAGTACCACCTAGGACGAGCCTGAAAGATCCTGGCCGTGCCTGTTTCCAGTGATCAGATCACGCCTCAGACTGGATCTACCCCAGCGGAGAGCATTTGTTTTGGCACGGCGAAACAAAAGCATTAATAAGCTCATCGTCAAACAGTGAGTTTAATAGGGGAAAGTGATCCTCGGTGGAATTACAATGCAGCTGAGAGGGGGAATTGGAAGCTTAAGGAGAGGATGTGATGGTAATGACTTTAAGGCGCCATAATCCTCCCCATCTGGGCCGGGCGATTGTTTGATATTTATGCCTGATGATCAGCACTAATAGGTTTGTTATTGTCTTATGGGCAGAATATGAATGAGGGGGGCATGGGAAGAGGCTCCGCATTTGTTTAGTTTTCATTTTGTTTTGAGTCCAGACCACAGATCAGTTTCAGACCCAGACGGGTCTGGTCTTAGCCAGACTTTTCTCATACTGGATGGTCTTAGAGCTCAGACTGGAGGTTTTTCTGTCAGAAGAGATTAAAATGGGTCTGAAGGACAGAGTGATGTAACAGGATCTGATTTCTACCACAGTGAAGCAGCAATGATCAGATCTCTACTGATGTCTGCTGCAGCAGACTTAAACTCTTCAGAGTCTCAGTAGCTGGTCCAGCTCAGTCATTTAGCTGCCAGTACTGAGGGTAAGTAAACGAAACTTCACATTACCGTAAAGTCCAGAATAGAGGTCCTAACAGATTATGGGGATCTGTCAGAGGAAAACTGCGAGGTGTTTATGCCCCTGTGAGATATACAGATGCTAGACAATGATGCAGACTTGGGGGACAAGAGTATGGGAGAATGTGGTCGGTTTCTAAGGAGGAGTGGAAATGTGTGCAAAGTTTGAAGACAATCTCTCAAAGCATCCATGAGATATCTTGACCTCGACAGAGAGACTCCAGTAGTGACAACAACCTGAGAATAGAAATAGGGAGACATTTTAAAAATTCCGACAATTCAAAATAATTAGGTATAATAAAAGGTATCAGAGTCGGAGCTGAAATTTGTGCAAAGCAGAAGACAGGCCCATTACAGGGGGGTGGAGCCTATCCCAGCTGTCATCGGGTGAAAGGTGAGGTACACCCTGGACTGGCTGCTGGTCAATCACAGGGCTGACATACAGACGGATAACCGGGCATGCTCACACTCACACCTACGGCCAATTTAGAGTCACCAATTAACCTAATGAGCATGTCTTTGGTGGTCGGGGGAAGCCAGAGAGAACCCACGCATGCACAGGGAGAACATGGAAACTCTGCATAGAAAGACCTTTACCGGAAAGCAAACCAGGAACCTTCTTGCTTTGAGGCAACAACACTAACCCCTGCGCTGCCATGCAGCCCCACTAAAACCATATAAATTTTAACTGACCAGGTTTGCTTTTATTGATGCATTTTGGTAAATACAGTGTTACAGAAACAACTGCAGCTGACTGCAGTCACACACAAGTTTTAGGCACGTAGGCTCTTAAGGATATCCCTTGATATACCACAACTTGAGCCTGGAGAGGGGCTGCAGCCAAGGTCAAGCTCGATGGCATCTTTTTTTGTCCTGGCCCTTTCACCCCTGGTAATATGCCCGGAGACTGCTGGCAGTTTTTGGACCTTTGGAACTTCCACAGTATGACCAGGAGTTTGTGGCATCCCTACTACCAGTGTTAATTTTGGCATCTATTTTTGATTTTAGTCTTGAGATGAAATGTATTTTTGTTTTAGTCACTTTTTAGTCAATTCTACCCTTTTGAGTTTTAGTTGACGAGAACTCAAACACATTTTAGTCTAGTTTTAGTCCATAAAAAGTCCTCACATTGTAGTATTTAGTGTTACTCCAAGCATTTATTCTCGAGCCCAAAGGTACAAAGTCATGGTAGTGAGTTCTCTGCACGCTGCCAAACCTGTGGTCCCTGCTTTTCTACAGCTGAGAGACAGAACAACCACAGATGCATTGTATGTTTACAGATTTACTCACAGTGGAGAAAATATCACAGATTTTGAATGTCTGACAAAAACTATATTACATTTGAGTCTACTTTTAGTAGTCTTGATGAAAACTAAACTTAGTTTTTGTCAGTTTTAGTCATCACAGATCTATTTTTGTTAGTCTTAGTCTGGTTTTTGTCATGGAAAAAAAGGCTGTCGACAAACATTTTTAGTCATAGTTTTAGTCAACAAAATTAACGCTGCCTACTACCCTTCCAGACAGTACCCTATGCCATGCTTAGTCACCACATCCACCTCTTATTAAGCCTCAAAGGTGTGGACGCTGTTATTTTTTCATCATTATTTTCCTATGCTCTGGTAATATGCAAGGACAGCCAGACCATGACCAGGGTTGTGTCAGTCCTACTTCCAGCCCAATGGAGCCTTCAGGCGGCTTACTCACCACAGCTATGCTTTATTTCAGCCTCAGTATATGTCCCTACAAGTTCTACCCGGTACTGTTCATCTACAGGTCTCTTGCAAAGAACTAATCATAAAACAGTGAGAAGAGGAATGTTTCGAAGTTGCAGGGCTTCATGGCAAGTTTAGTCTTTTTTTCATGTTTGTGAATCATGGGTGAAGGCCTGCATGTTCATGTGTCATCAGATGGCATCTCAGCCTTTAATACTGGTATTCTGACAGTCTGGTGTATGGGACGCCTGCAGAAGTGCGTCCTATAGGGGCACTGATGGCCCAGTGGTTAGTCCTATAGGGGCATTGATGGCCCAGTGGTTAGTCCTATAGGGGCACTGATGGCCCAGTGGTTAGTCCTATAGGGGCACTGATGGCCCAGTGGTTAGTCCTATAGGGGCACTGATGGCCCAGTGGTTAGTCCTATAGGGGCACTGATGGCCCAGTGGTTAGTCCTATAGGGGCACTGATGGCCCAGTGGTTAGTCCTGTAGGGGCACTGATGGCCCAGTGGTTAGTCCTATAGGGGCACTGATGGCCCAGTGGTTAGTCCTATAGGGGCACCGATGGCCCTGTGGTTAGTCCTATAGGGGCACCGATGGCCCAGTGGTTAGTCCTATAGGGGCACTGATGGCCCAGTGGTTAGTCCTATAGGGGCACTGATGGCCCTGTGGTTAGTCCTATAGGGGCATTGATGGCCCAGTGGTTAGTCCTATAGGGGCACTGATGGCCCCTTAATCTCAAATGAGCTGAACTGGGCAAATCTTACAGTGTGCAGAAAACAAATAAGATCTAAAAAAGAAGCAAATTTACCATTGTTAAAACTGTAATTTATCCTTTAAATTTATTTTCTAACTAGGTTTCGTGTACCAAAAGAGAAAACATCTTCTGAAGGTGCTGCGTGACTCAGACCCTGCTCTCTGCCTCTCTGGAGGAGGGAGAATTAAACTGGTATGAAAGTTTAGGATTGGAAAAAGACGAGTCCAGTGGAAGATTCTGGACCTCACCCCTCGTTAAAGCTCTGCATGCTCAACATGATCCGTGGATTCATTAAAGCGGCCCTGACGCACGCTGTCCCGTAAAGACATACCCACAGAAAGGTCTCATGCCCTGGGCACGGGCGGCCTGGCCCTCTGTGACGCTCCAGACTAAAAATAGTGCCATAAAGTCATCCATCAAACAAGTGGGCCAAGGGTCAGTCCCCACAACGGGAAGGTCCCAGAATACTCCAGAATTCACAGCCAACAATATTTAGACTGTAAAGTGATTTTCCTTCCTTCCTTTTCTGTTTTATTTCTGTAAAGGTCACAGCGTCTGAGTCTGCACATCGATAATTAAAAACGGTTATGGCTGCATTATTTAGAGCCCAGGGCTGATGTGGCTGCAAGCACAGATCGCTTCAGACCTCGTCTTCATCCTGCATGCAAGCACATGCAAATTTAAATTTATTCATGGCTGTAAGAGCAAAATCTACCAATTATTCTTACAGGCTTAATTTGCCTTTTTTTAACTAAAGCATCATAAAGACTCATTTTTAGTAGACCCTTCATATCTTTTTAAGAAAAATATGATTTAATTTGCCTCTATTATTCTTATCAGAATGTTATATTTTGAGAAGTGTCAGCTCTGCAGTGAACTTTTCTTTCGTGCAAATTGGAAATTTAAAAAAGTATAAGGCTAAATTAACCCTCTGAGCCCTGAGTTATTTTTAACTCTTGTGTCTCTCCTGGACAGACTATAAAGGCAAAAGAAAAAAATAAACAGGAATTAAATTTCAAAGATTTTTACATGTAACCCTAAAAAATAATGACTTTTTTCACAAACTTGTCCTCCTGTCTCTCTGGGACCAAAAAGTGATAACTAACCATTCTGTGACCAAAAAAAGTCTTCAAAATATTCACACTCTTAAAAAAAAAAGGAATTTTGCTTCTTTGTATTGGCTGTTTTTGTGCCATCACTAACAGTGGTTTCTGTCTGCAGAGACACATCACAGCCTCTCTGTGTCTCTTTCTCTTTTATGAGCTCTTTAGGCCACATCCTGCATGATCTGCCCAGTTTGACATTTGCAGTTTGGCAAAGCATGGTGCAACGACATCACAGCCTGCTTTTGGTTGTCACAGCCCATTCTACGAAGCAATATGGTGGGTTAGCATGCTAAACTAGCAGCAGAAATGATCAAAAATGGATAGAAAAGACATTCATTATCAGAGCTACTTGGTTGGATTTAATCTTTAAGACCCCAGAATGTCACCAAAGTTTCAGGCTTACTAGAAAAACCTCCTTTAGGGCTCCAGAGGATGAATAGCGTCATTAGAACGGCACACAAGTAGGCTGCAAGAGAAAAGAAAGTAAGTGGATATATGGTTTAAAAGTTATTTGACCTGTGTCTCTTCTTGAAACTTCTGTCTCAGAGGGTTTAGCAGTTTGGATTGTCCAGGAGGTCATTGTTTGTTGCTGTGGTATCAAGCAACAACATGATCTGCTGGCAAACCGCGGAGAAAATCGTTTCCTCTCTAGTCAATCTGAGCACTTCCAGTGCCTGCGCTCCAGTCCAGCACCGGCGGGTCCCTGAATCGACACTCTGCTGCGTTTTGCTGGGGATACTCTGCAGGTCTATATTCAGCGCCAGCTGCTGCCAAACCATGTCACTTCCCTTTAACCAGAAAGCTCAAGACAGGAAGTTAAAAGTGTGGAGAATCCAATACTTTCAAAATACAACACAATGCACGAACTCCTGATTGTAAATCATCACTATATCAACATTACGTCTCATCCTGCAGCGAGAGCGAAGGGTCACCAGGAGGTCAGTGAGTCACAGAGCTATAACGGTGCCACTGAAGAGGAAAGTTGACTTTTGTGGAAATCTCTGCCCACTGACCGGGGCTGTGAGTGGTGGCCAAGCACTCTAGAGGGCGAGGGCATTCGCGTTCTATCGAAGCAAAACTGTGGAGCTGCGGAGCACAGCACAGCCGTTGTATGTGTAAACTGTGGGTAATGATGCATTCTATTAGCAGCAAGATATCGATACCAGCAGATCTGAACATTTCTGCCACTATTCACAGATGATGTATCGGCAGTATAAATCTTAATCGGCCTTAAATATTTTTAAAATGTTCCACTGTGCCATCAGGTTGGGGTGGTTGCTTAAGACAGGAGTTCAACCTTTTCAGCCCATGACCCCCAAAATAAAGGTGCCAGAGACCGGGGACCCCCACTGTACCTGAAGGTGGCTGAACACAGCCATGCACATTCTAGAATAGTCAGGTGGAGACAAGGCTGTACATTAGGGGGGGAAATGGGAGAGCTCTCTGGAGCCCAGCCAAACTGGGGCAAAATCATGGTCTTTGTAAAGTTAAGCTAAGTTATTTTATACGTAACCAGAAAAATAACCACTCTTACCAAAGGAACAAATTTTAAGTCATTTTTGTAGTAAGTAGTCCTCTTAAAAGCAATCCTTTTGTTAAAAACAGGATTAAAATATTTAAAAAAAAAAAAAAAAAAACTAAAATGAGTTAATAATGGCAAAAAATGGTGGGAAAGGTGGAGAAATTAGATTGTAAAAGCAGCAGCAATGGGTTAGACGTGCTAAAAATTAGGGTTAGGTTTAAAAATTAGATAAAAGTGGCAATAAAATAACCCAGAAATGACAAGAACGGTTTAAAGTTGCAAAAAAGAGCATATAAATGGTAAAAAGGGATTCAAAAGTGACTGAAATGGCATTAAAGTGGCAAAAATAGGTGGAAAATTTTGGCGAAATAGGATGAAAATTGATTAAAAACTGGCAAAAAGGGTGAGTTGAGGCAGAAAAAGTCATAAACTGGCAAAAATGGGCATATCAAACTGTGAAATGTAGCTTTAAAAGTGGTGAAAATGTCAATTATGTGTCAACAGAGCCAACAATAGGCAGAGAGTTGTAACATTTGGTTTAGAAGTGGCAAAAACAGGCGAAAGGGTTTAAAATTGACAAAAATGGGTTTTAAGTTGCAAAAATATGTTAAAATTGGTAAAATTAGTTGGAGAAAGTGATGAAGACGTGTTATAATTGCTTAAAATTGGTGGAAAGTGGCAACAGTGTTATTTAAAAATGTTCTTAGTTTTTCTTAAGGCATCTGGAGATCTTGCAATGCCCAGTGGGGTCCCGACCCCAATGTCTAGAACCTCTGGCTTAAGGTGCGACACACAAGAGGGCCACTGTGAGCTCTGAAGATTCAGAATAAACCTCCAAACCTAAAACCAGACTGTCTGCTTCCCCATTCTCTCAGCTCAGATCGACTCTGTTTGCTCAGGAGACACTTGAAGTTCTTCACTGTAATATGCACATCAGATTTCAGCAGTTTCACTTGATTTTATCTGGTATCAAATTAAATTTAAAATTCTGGTACTGTGACAACTGAACTGGGCGATATTTTAATCTGAAAATGATTTACAGGAAATCTTTTAATGGGTATCGATCTGCATTTCCTGGATTGTTTACCTTCCATATCCTGATATATTATATCAGCTGCATCAGAGGCTGCTGCTGACTCTGATGTTGGAGGAATTCCTTCATACAGCTTGCATCGCTTTCATTTCTCTTCTGCCACTCACACAACAGGTAGCATTCAGACGTTTGGTGTTACAGGGTCAGATTCCAGAGAGATCTGTGAGCTTCTCATTCATGATTTCCCTCACAGCTGCGGAGACGACGATACTTTCTGCTCCTCTTTATTCCTCCCTGTGCTAAAACAGTTTCTGCTCTATACAGGGAGAGACAAATCCAGGATAAGATTCAACATGACATGTGCTTCCACGATTCTCCAGAGCCGTTTCAGATGAGGAGAGTCAGCGAAATGCCTGAAATGTAAAATGAGAGAGCCAACTCTGAGCGTCATCAATCATCAGTACGAGAGACGTTCAGGTGCTGCTCGTACTGCAGGACGCCGGCGTGTTTGTGTAGGATGTGGTTACAGGAATGGCAGACACTTTTTGTGGAAATCTTGATAAAATAAAAAGACGAATTTCTTTGATTTAAGAGTGTGATTAAATTTTGAGCTGAGGAGGTTCAAAGGAGATTTGACACCTTCACACCATTTTGGACTAACACTATCGTTGAACCCTAAAAGTTTAAATCCTCGTTAAGAAAAAGACACATAACCTTTTTTTCTGTGTCTGACATTAAATCAGACTAAACTTTTCCTGTCGTAGGTCAGATTACTATGCCTTTGAACGATTTGGGAAAGCCCAGATGATGATGTCATGGCTGTGGAAGCTTCTGATAGGTTAATTGACAACATCTGAGTTAACTGGAGGCCCACCTGGATGTATTTTAAGGTGCACCTCAAACACATTGGACAAGAAACCAGGAAGAGAACTGTGGATCTCCACAAGTCTGGTCCATCCATAGGTACAATAATCAGCTGCCTGTAGTCGTCATGTTCAGCCATCACATCGCTCAGGAAGGAGGCGGGTTCTGGTGCAGAACGTGCGTATCAACCCTAGAACCAGAGCTAAAGATCTTGTGAAGATGCTGCTGAGGCTGGTCAGAGAGTGTGATTATCCACAGTGAAACCAGTCCTGGACCCACATGGACTTAAAGGCCACTCAGCCAGGAAGAAGCCATCAGTCCAAAAGCAACATAAAAAATCCAGATTACAGTTTGCAGATGCACACAAGGACAAAGAGCTGAATTTCTGGAGACATGTAATAGACTGATGAAACTTAGCTGAACAGTTTGGTCAGAACAACCTGAGAACACCATCCCAACTGTGAAGTAAGGGTTGGCAGCATCATGCTGTGGGGGTGTTTCAGTGCACTTCCCAAAATAGACGTCATCATGACGAAAGAACATGATGTTGAAATGTTGAAGCAACATCTCAAAACATCAGCCAGGAAGTTGAAGCTTGGGAACAAATAGGTCTTCAAATGTACAATGTCAGTAACAAAGTGGCTCAAGAATTTGGAGCGGCCACCACAAAGCCCTGATCTCACTCCTAGAGAAAGTTTGTGGGCAGAGCTGAAGGGGCTTAAAAACCTGATTCAGTTAGACCGGTTCTGTGAGGAGGAATGGACGAAATTCCAGCAAACTCTTCTGAGAAGCTTGTGGAAGGATACCCAGAATGCTTGACCCCAGTCATACAGTTTAAAGGCAGTGCTGCTAAGGAGATGTATGCAAACTTCTGACTTTGAAGAAAGTCATAAAAAAGTTCTCTCTCACACAATTCTGGCATTTAGCGAATAGAAATGATGTTTGTAATCCTAACTGACCTACAACAGAACAGTTTAGTCTGACTTCATGTCAGACAGAGAGAGAGAAAAAAAGGTTATGTGTGTTTTTATGAGAGGTTACACACATGCGCAGCTCCAATACAAATGCTGTTGGAGTTAATGTATGAAAAATGAAACATGATGTGGATCAAACTTATGCCAAGGCCGTGGCACGGCTCTGATAAAACTGCCGCTGTGGCTACATACGAGCTAACTGCTACACAAGCAGCCATTGTACAGACTGACCCCCATGCAGTTAACCCTTGGAGCTCACCCTTTGTAACATCCCTTTGTAAATTGCTTGGTAACTTTCGAACTGTAAGTCGTAGACACTAGGTCGTTCTTTTCTTGTGAAAGCTCTGTGTTTTGACTGTCTAAATATGTTCTTCATGCATTCATAGCTCTTACAGAACATTTTCTAGTGAGCCTGGAACTTGGCTGGCTTGGCAGCAAGAAGTGACACAGTTTAGGAAACTTTTGATAACTTTTGAACCATAAGTCACACACTCTTACTCTTTTTTTCCCTGAAAGCTGACCATTTTGCCAATCATTTGCTACTCTCGATGACTCTGTAGCCCTTAAGGACGCCGTTTTAGCGAGCCCAGAACTTTGGTGACTTTTCAGGGTCTTTAAAGATGAAATCACCAGCATGAGATCCAATAAAAAAGCATCTTTTTGTCAATTTTTAATCCATTTTCGATCATGTACTTTGGCTTTCTTCGGTGGGTAGCACCATATTTGTTGAGGGCAATGATTACATGCAATGCATTGTGGGAGGGGCTGTCCTCCAAAAGCAAGATGTTGCGTCTCTACTGCTTAAAGGAATGGCACAAATGAATCTAACTGCACAAAAGCATATGAACTTTTTTTGAATATATGTAGATATTTTGAAAAGTCAAAGAATGTTTATTTTTTCACTATTTGTCCCCAAAAGATGAGAACAAGTCTGTGCAAAGAAAAGGCTTACTCACTATTGTTAACTGTGTGTTATCAGTACAAATCTTTGAGTTTCAACTTCCGATTTGTTTTTTCCTTTTGTCTTTAGAGTGCTATAACTTTTTCAAAATTCAAGTGAAATTGCTGTGGTAGATATATTCTTAAAGCCCAGGTTGTCCTGATAAAAAGGATGTATAGAGCTTGACTGTGCACCACAGGGTTGATGTTTTACAAGCCTTTTAAGACAAAAAGTCCAGACGAGGCATGATGGTGAAAAAAATAGCTGTGAGCTCCAAGGGTTGAAGCGTTGCTAAGGATTGCTTTGTGCTCCTTTCGTTAGGCCATGCTGCCCCCTGTTGGAGGTCCCAGTACACTGCAGAGCTAAGTAGACTGACCAACCACTAAACCAGCTGATATGAACACATGTGATCAGTGTCAGTAGCTCTCACTGCTATAGGGGCCTCAAACAGACAAAAGAGCATTTCCAGGGTACAGTCCTCCCTCTTCTCCAGTGAGATGGATCTCTGATGCAAAACACAAAACAAAGATGGCAAAAATACTAAAGTCAAGTCCTTGGAGTATCCTAAACCAGCTGGTGCTCTCACAGTAGCTATATAAACCTTCTATATTCAGACTATTGTAGCGTATGCTGTATGACGTGTTTGTCACAGTATGTATGATTAAAAATACCTCATTGACATCAAGGGATCTCATCAGAGTTATTTATAGACGTTCCTGCAGATCAGGAGGGTCTTTTAGAACCAAACATGACAAAAACCCACCAGTCAAAGAGAGGAGGTTTATCTCTCATCCTCAAGCCTCATATAACACAATTTTTACAAAGAAAACTAACTTTATTTGTTTAATAGAAAGTTATCTCCACGTGGACTCTGTCAGCTCTCTGTCCCCCCCATGAGGCCCAGAATGACGCTGCAGCCTGGCTCCTCAGCCATGTGGTATGTTGGTTAATGTGTCGTCTAATGCTCAGTAAGACCACGGACACGCTGGGAATGTAGGACACACACTCACACACTCCAGGTTTCATTTAGAGCTCAGAAAAGCTTGGAGGAAACTAAAAGTGAAAAGGTAATTCTGCTCAAACATGTGAAGAATCCTGCAGAGGTGACTACCACAAATTAAACCAACGATGACCACTTTGTTTTTTATTCTGGTAGCTGTGCTCTGTTCACCAGTGTGACCAGTATCCCAGTGTAAGATGCTGGCATGCTGTTACAACAGCCACCACCATTGCACACTGGTGGGAGTGGGCAGTAACGGTCAGAAATCCAGAGGTAGTGGGCATGGGCGTAGCACAGGGGGGTAAAAGGGTACTGAATACCCGGGCCCACAGCAGGGAGGGTCCATGAGACGCCTGTATGGAAGCCCATTTCCACCAAATAAAAAAGCAAACGTGAAAGTACGGCAGTTCTTGAAAAAAATGCTATGTCATCATTATGAGAAAAAAAGTCAAAATTATGAGTTAAAAATTCTTAATTAGGAGATAAAATTATGAGATGAACAGTGAGAAAAAGGCATAATTGACAAAATGACTTATCTTATATTTTTTTACTTTTTGTCTTATAATTATTATTTTTTTAATCAAACTTTTTATCTCATACTTTTCCTTTTTTTCATTATGACTTTTGTCTTATAATAATAATTTTAACCCACATATTTGACTTTTTATATCATAATTTTGACTTTTTCCCTTATAATTATAACTTTTATCTTATAATTATGAATTTTTAACTTATTATTTTGACTTTTATCTCATACTTTAGTCTTTTTTCTTATAATTTTGAATTTTTGTAAAAATTAAGATTTTTTAACTCATAATTCTGACTTTTATCTCATGATTTTGTCTTTTTCTCTCATAATTTTAACTTATATCTTTTAATTATGACTTTTTAACTCATTATTTTGAATTTCATCTCATACTTTAGTCTTTTTATCTTATATTTTGACTTTTTGTTATAATTAACATTTTTTAATTCATAATTTTGACTTTTTATGTTATAATTAAGATTTTTTTTAACTCATAATTTTGACTTTTTCTCGTGATTTTGACTTTTTATCTCATAATAATGACTTAGGATTTATTTGTCAAGAATTGCTGTTCATTCACATTTAAAAAGTCATAATTATGAGATTAAAAATTCATAAATGACTAAATGACTTTTTATCTCTTAACTTTCACTTTTTGTCTAATAATTTTGACTTTTTATCTCAAAATTATGACTTAGGATTCTTTTTTGTAAATGTCATTACTTCCACATTTTTCTTTTTCAAGTGGCAGAAATGGGCTTCCATATGCCTGCAGTAAAAGTGTGTTTTTATTGAATTTTTCTTAATAATTAGTGTCATTACTGACTAAATGAATCAGTCAACAGACTGAAATTTCAATCAAATAGAGTCAAATAAAATCCTGGGGGGCTCCTACCTTAAAAATGTCCAAATGGTACAGTCCAGCTCTGCAAAAAAATGCAAGTAAATTTAGTTTAACCACAGTAAAAATATTGCTCAAAATTTGGGAAGTAATGGTTAAAAAATTCATCAAAATGCATTGATATTAGTAAAAAAGATGCAACATTTGCTGCTTTGCTAGCCGGCTAAGAGGAGCCCTGTGTAATATTCTTTTTGGGGGCCCTAAATCCCCAGCTACACCCCTGGTAGTGGGACTAAGAAAAGAGTCCCAGGCAGGGTTGATTTTCCAGCCCTAGATGCTGTTTCTTAAGAACAATATCATCCAAAATGCACAAATGCATCAGGTCTCTAAAGCACGTCTGGTCTTAAAGGTCTTAAAGGTCTACACATGCAAATCTTGCATGTTTTCTGAATGGGTTCAATGCTGGTGTGGCTTCTACTCCAGATTTTATGGTAGCATGCTGATTTTTTAATTGATTAAATGCTGATCATATAAACGTGGTAGCTCATTTATTCGTCAGCAGTCATACGACTTCATCCCTCAGTGTCGGTTTACTCCACGCCACACGACCTCGTCAACCCCGTCCACACCCACGCTTACACAACCACAACACCACACACTGCTCTCTGTGCTATCCAACCTCTGCAGCCCCCCCCCCCCCCCCACTACACATCATACCATGGCTGTGTATGTTGCTCTGTGTTTCTGCGAGCTTCAGGACGCCATCTTGACTTTTCATTTGCCGTGCTCCGTGACATTTGTTCCTGCAGCTGAACATGTGCGGGACAATTTCTCGATTCTTCCAGCAGCGGACAGCTGCGGCGTGAATTACACTAAAGCCGCTGCTTTTGGGGGGGGATTAGCCCGCTGAAGAGTGTGCGCCTGTCTTCTGGGACGTGTTAACCTCCTGCAGTCAGAGGTCGACCATGTTCTGGACTAAGATCTGAACCTTTACTGTCTCTGGTTGGGACTCCAAACTTTGCTTTAATCTTTCTGCCAAACTGATTAAAAAACAGAGTCAGGAAGGACTCAGACATCTTCATCTAAAGCAGTGTAGAAGTGGGAAATGTGTTCCACAAACTGACGGTTTGATTATTTTAAAGTGGAGCAGAAAAGTTAGAGATGAGCCTAATTAGCATAACAACAGTCAGATCTGTCAACCAGCACCAGAATTAGAACAGAAAACAGTCAAAAGTCAGCACAGTTTGGTAGAAACAACCTCATGGTTAGGTCTCTCCTCATGTACACAGGCAGCTCTGGTTGGGGTCCAGCCTTCACTGGCTCCTTTCTCACATGTCATTCCCCACTCCCTCAGCTCCGGTTATCTGCTGTCATCCTCTGAAATTAAGGCATAACAGACCCAAAATAACCCTCAACAAGACTAGGTTAAAACTTAGTATATGGCTGACTGAATCTATCTGGGATGCCTGCTGAAAATCCTGACTGAATGGTGTGTTCCAGAAGTTTCAAGCATAAAGCCCTAGCTAACCTCACACACACCAGATCGACTCATATCCATCGCATGAATATGAAATTCATCTGGAAAACCTCTCATAGACAGTGTTTGGGAAAGGGCAGAGCCTTTGAAAAAAAACTTGGAGGGTGATTAGATGAGCGTTCTGTCTGTCACATCTTTACAAGCCAATCAGAGCAACAAAACATGTGACATCATAGCCCCAAACCAGATAATAAACTCCGTAGAGAAATGCATAACGTGAACCATGGCGACTGTAGACATGTCAGTATACGAATTTTGTCATTTTTGAAAAGAAAACAACTCACTGCTGTTCTCTGTTCTTCTTTTAATGAAGAAATGTTGTCAAGTTCTGATAAAACTGGCGCTTTAGCAGCATCCACGCTGATCTCTTCCTCCATAATTGCACCGGCCTCCTGCTGCTGCTTGCTTACGTCACGACTCCGCCACGAAAGTGCTGCCCCTCGTCGCTGATTGCTCCTGTCACTGTCTAACTGGGCCCAAATGGTTCAGATGGGAACTTTGCAAGATGGATTCACCAGTGAGAAACACGGAAACGGGTGTATCCATCTGCTTTGAAAGTTTAGAAAAGAGCCACAATGAAAGCATCTCTCCCAACAAGAATCAGCATGAGTTTTATCCACCAATAAGTTGTTAATAAACTTTTGCCACACCTGTCTGTCGAGCTCAGGTTACTAAAGGAGCTGTACATTTGTCTTGTTGCTCTGGTCAGCCTAAAATGCATGCCACAAATAGAACATTCCTTCCTTCTGTGTGTTTTTTAAAAGCCCTGCCCTTCCTAAACCCTTTTAATGGGAGCTTTCCCAGATGAATGTGAAAAATATCCATAAAGTGGAGATATGGGATACTCTGTCCGGGGTGTCAGGTTAATTTAACGCAGAAAGTCTGGGATTTGTTTTAACGCTGTGTGACTTGCTCTGCATGTCTAATTTAATGGAAAAGATTTGCCTGTTGCCTCGGCTTCCTTGCAGGAGATTTTCTCTCTAGTACTGAAGAGGAGCTACTGAGCATGTGCAGATGACAACAACAATCAGAAAGTTTTTACATTTCATTCAGTGGTCTCAGGATCTGTCCTCTACTCCTGCAGTATAAGTTGATATATGAGACATTTAAAGAGACAGTGTATGGAGCAGTGAATATCTGAGTCTAGGCACTGACAGTTCAAATTTTTGTTCTTTATTTACCGCTGACTGGCTCTGCTTCCTGTCCAGGATTACAGTAGTACCTTCTAGAAAATCTCTGCTGGTATCCCATGTCTACACAGAGAAGTCAAAGTCAGTGGACTTCCTGCTGTCCGGGTGTTTCAGGGTTAATCTGAAGGTCCCGGGACGAGCACTTTGAAGAGCGTCCTGTCAGCAGCAGCGGCGGGGGGCCGCTGAGCTCAGGATTGGCTCTGGTCTGTGAATCGTTTTCTACCACAGAGAATTTATTGATTTCCACAGGAAGACGCTAAAACCCCTGAAATTGTGCTGGGTAAGAGGACACCGAGAGGCAGAGAGGGGATTTCTGCCGCTCTGAGAGCCTGTTGTGTGTTAATCATGGGTTTAATCTGCAGAATCTGAGCGCCATGCCAACATGCGATCCTTTTATTGGTAGTTTGCAGAGGCAGAGGTGGAGGCTGAGGCTGGGCCAGAGGTTTGAGGCTCAGTTTGGTTTGGAGTTAGGGTTATATTCTGCAGGAAGTGACCCTTTGTACAAAGGTCAAGGTAGATGCTTTTTTTCTTCATTGATGATGTTTAGTGGCTGAAGCCCGACTGGCAGGAAGTTACTCAACGGTGGCTGGAGATCAGCTCACATCAGAAAGATCTGGAGCATTAAGATGCCTCCTCTCTGCTGGTCACTCAAAACATTGTCAGTTGAATTCAAACTGTCTTGCAGCGACTACCTAACCCTTAGCAGTGGGCGGGGTTTCCTTAGCCATCCTCACTGTCAGCTCATCAGGTCAAGCATCTGAGGACGGCCATGTTTGTTTATCTTCTGGAGAAATGCAGCCTCTATAGTGACGTTAAACTCAATACACGAGGTCTGTACGGTTGAGTTCTTGGTGCTCATGTCCAGGATACTGGATCCTGAGATTGTTCAGATGTTTGTTATGCACTGCATATTGCAACAAACTAAAATTAAAGTGGACTATTTAGCAGCATGAGTGGCATCAGCTGCATTGACATTGAAAAATGTCTGAGGAGGTTCATGACTAATGTGAGGCATCTCACCTTCATCATTACATTAAAGAGAGGAATGTAAAGCTGCTCCTCTGTCCTGCTCTCTCTCTGCACACCTATGAACACTAAACCTCAACATGTAAACTGAGGAGAGCAGGAGAGGATCAGACATGACTTTACTAATCATGGATGGCAGGCAGATAAAAAAGTCTGATCTAAAGGCTAAGCTCGGCTACAGGGTTGTCTACAGTAAATTCTGATAAACAGTGTAGGCGAGCTACATAATGTAACTGTCACGTGCAACATGCAAAGTGTAAATATCCTTCTTAAAGGGGTTTAAGAAGAATAATGTGCTGTGCAACTTTGATTGCTGCAGCCATGCATTGCTTTAACATTGAAAATCAAAAATGTCCGTTAATTTAAGAAGATTAGGTAATTCTTTATTGATTCACAGAAGGGAACCTGCAGCAAACAAGACAACAAAGAAGATGAAAATACAGTAGAATTCAAATTAAGGAGGACAATAATAATATTAATTTATGAAGAATATGGATGCCTGGATTGGGGGATTTTCTGCCATTCTTCTAAAATCCTCTCAGGCTCAGTCAGATTCAATGTGAACCGTTGGTGGACAGACATTTTCAGGTCTCCAGAGATGTTGATAGGGTTCAGGTCAGGGCTCTGGCTGGTCCAGTCCAGGACATTTACAGAATCGTCCCTGAGCCACTCCTGTGCCGTCCTGGCTGTAGTCTTAGGGTCACCTGAAAGTCCGGGCCAAGGTCCGTGTTTTTGTTACACTGTATACATTTGGTTCGGTCTGTTTGGGTTTCACACTGTCATTATTGCAACCGGACTAACAGACTTTACATGACCTACGTGATATCGTCATCAACTACGAGATTTGCGTGTCTCTGTAGTTTACAGTGATTGGTCATTTGGTCGGTGGGCGTCTGACGTCAACACGTTGAATAATGCAAGTCTTGAATGTTGTAACAATGAATGAAATCGTCATTCCTACCATCATATTATTGTTGATTTTCTACTACCAAAAGCGACAGCTTGAAGAGCTGTAAATAAGGCTGGTCCAAGTTCATCTTATGAGTTTAATCATTAGACGACAACTTTATCGTCATCGACAGGAAAGGAAGAAAGTATGCAATCCTGCGAGCCACTGCAACACCGACTCAGGAGACAAGGTACGTGTTGTAAAACTCTTGAAAAGATGAGCTGTCGATAGTGAGGTGTAACTTTATCTACAATTTTATGAAATTTTCCGTGCTTGGACATTTTAACATAATAACGGACATTTCTACTCTTTACGTAACGTAAAGCAGCTACCGTTAGCCCACCCTGTCCAGGCTTAAATTAAAGTCCTTGAGATTGTTGCGGGCTCTTCTGCGGCTCTTTTTGTTATGGTGATGGATTTCCTTTCATTGATGCGAACGTCCGAACCTTTCAAAATAGTGCTTTCAGACCAATAGTGGTCAGACCAAGGTCCGGCTGTTTGGTCTGGACCACGGTCCAGGGGAGGTTTCACACCTATCATTTTGGTTCGGACCAAACGACGTAGGTGTGAAAGCCCCCTTAGGGTCATTGTTATGTTCGAGGTTGAACTTTCCGCCCAGTCTGAGGTCTTTCCCTCAAACCTAACCAGTCTAACAGATCCCAGCTCCCCACATCTGGGTCTAAGACTACGCTTATGTAGGGCACCAATGCATTAAGATAGTCTAGAACAACTTTAAAAGGTAAATATTTCTATCTTGCCCCCTTGATTTGGTTGATTTGGTAGCACGCAATGGACTTTGCATATAAAAACTTAAGAAGTATATTTTATTTAAATGCAACTTTGACCATATCTTGGTTTGAATCTTGTTTGGGTTTTAGCAGGAACTATCCATAGACTGGTCCTGTCGAGCTACAAGTCTTTCTGGGTCTTGCATTTTCTGTGTCATTTAGTCGTATTCAACTCTGTGTCAAACAGAAAAATTACTCAAACTTCACAAAAACTCTCTGGTCTCCCACAGACAGATAGTTCCCCAGTCCTAATTCTAACTGTTTCTTTTTCTTTGCTGTTGTTGTTTCTTTCTCGCTTTCCTCCATGTTTCTTCATGCTGTTTGTTGGTGGTGGGCGGGCCCTTAACCTGCCGCATCCCAGTTTGATTGACGTGATCACACGGCCCACCCCCATCTACAGGCAGGCCTCGCTGCTTTCTCCACACTTTTGATGAATGCCATGCACACTTCACAATCCATGTAAAAAGTAATGAAAATGCAGGACTATCAAAGCGGGGCATCTGGTCACCCCCACAGCATGATGCTGCCACCACCATGCTTCACTGTTGCGAGTGTAATGGGCAGGTGATGAGTGGTGCCTGGTTTTCTCCAGACATAACATTTAGAACTCAGGCCAAACAGTTCAATCTTGGTTTAATCAAACTGGAGAATTTTGTTTCTCAGTCTGAGAGTCCTTCAGGAGCTTTTTTGCAGCTTTCATGTGTTTTTATCCCAGATCAGTGGAGGGCTGCTGTGATGGTTGTCCTTCTGGGACTTTGTCCCATCTCCACTCAGGATCTCTGGAGCTCAGAGTGACCATCAGGTTCTTGGTCTCCATTCTTGCTAAGGCCCTTCTCCCCTGGTTGCTCACTTTGGCCGGATGACCAGCTCTTGAAGAGTCCTGGTTGGTCCAAACTTCTTCCATGTGAGAATTCTGGAGGCAGCTGTGCTCTTGGGAACCTTCGGCAGCAGATATGTTTTTCTAGCCCTCCCCAGATCTTCTATAGAGAGGTGAGAGCCTTTCCAAATCATGTCCAATCAGTTTAATCTAGCACAGGTGGACTCCATCAAACATGTCAGCAGAGATCAGGAGAAACGGGAGGATTCTAAACTACATTTACAGGGTCTTATCAAAGGGTCTGAAAATGTTTGTCAGCTGGATATTTCAGATATTTTTATAAATTTTCAAACATTTCCAAATCTCTGTTTTCACTTTGTCATGACAGGATACTCAGAGTAGATCCAGGTTAAACTAAACCATGTAAATAGTTCTTAAGAACCGCTGGAGTCTGTTTTTCACATCGAGTCTCTGACAAACCCCAGAAACATTTTTACTGTGACTCTGAATCATCAGGTCGGACTAACTGAGCTCTGATTCAGACCTACCTGCTGTAAAAACACATGTGGTCAGAGACTTCTGCCTCTTTACTGTTCAAAACCACACAGCTTTATTTCAGCCGACAAACAAACAACCACACGTCGGCCTCTTAGACCTCCACTCCTCTAACTTCTATTAAAATCAAACACCACAGAAGAAGAGTGGCGCTGTAAAGACAGTATGTGACCCGACTGTAACTCAAGCCGGCCCTTTACTTCCTTTAACAGGTGAATGAAACTACATCTGCAGCCGGAGCTCTTTGTGTTTCTGAGATTGTTTATCTGAAGTAGAAAACCATCTGCACGTGTTTGTGAGCAGAGCGCCACGCCGCCCAAAGATAACAGGCTCTTTAATGAGCGCTTTTACGCGATAGGCAAGTGGTAGCGCCACGGGCCGCCACGAGGACGAGTTTACGGGGGACCTCACAGGGAGACGGAGGGCCAGCGGCCCCGGTTTGATGGAGGGCCCCCGATCTTTACTGGGAGTCT
This sequence comes from Cheilinus undulatus, assembly GCF_018320785.1. Taxonomy (NCBI): domain Eukaryota; kingdom Metazoa; phylum Chordata; class Actinopteri; order Labriformes; family Labridae; genus Cheilinus; species Cheilinus undulatus. Next base: position 3,390,084 of record NC_054873.1, on the reverse strand, counting down.
GTTTGGAGGCTTTATGAAGGCGATATGAGGATCAGGTAGACAGAGCGAGGAGGAGCTGGCGTCTCTGTGATGATGTTTGAGCTTTAACAGAGGAACAACTGCAGCATGTTAAAACTCATCCAACAGTCAGAGCAGGATTGACCGACAAATCCTCCAAAACAAACTAGAACCAGGACGGATTCAGCGACTCAATAAAGGACTGTCCTTAGAATGTTTAAACCCAAATCTTTCAGCAGAAAACAAGTTGATTAGACCCAAAACAAACTTTTGTTCTTGTCCTGGTTTCCCCAAATCAAGCCATGAACTAAAAAGTCAGACTGGTTTTTCTTTCATTGTTCCACTGGGACATTTATGATGCACCAAATTTCCCTAAAACTTGTAAAAAAAAAAAAAAGTGCAAAAAAACTCCCTGAGTTCAAGCCTGTTAAACTACTATACCCAGGGTCTGAAGACAAAGAGTTTCCAGTTGAAGTAATTCTGTTTTGTAGGTCAAAGTTCATTGGGCCTCATGTCCATCCTTTGCTTGTGGCATCTCAAGAAAGCTTTGAGGCATTTTCATGAAACTATACACCAATATTCGCCCTGACTCAAGGATGAAGCCAGCAGACTTTAGAGGTCAGAGGTCAAAAGAAGTGAATAATGTTTGGGGGAAGTTATTACAGCATGGGTCTGGATGCTTTTAGAAACAATGACCTACCCAATCATGGCCGACTGTTCCTCCAACCCCACTGTGGTTTAGAGTCAGATAGATGGTGGGTAGGTAGGCAGCCACCTGTGAAAATGTGAGTTTACCTAAGTATTTCCCAGAGCAACAGAGCAAAGAATTTCCAAACATCCTAGGTTTATTTTGGATGCTAACATTATTTTACTTTGCACACAGAATCTAAATTACTTCTACCAGGGTCTAAACGATGATCTCCTGATGCTGACAGTCGTGTCTCCTTGTTGCTGGATAACAGCCTGCAGTCGTTTGTTGTAGTTTTAGTCTCAGACTCGTCTCCTGAGGAATCCCAGCCCAGTCTTCTTTGGCCAGTCTCTCTCTATGGATGAACACAAGTTGGAGTCAGTGAGAGGAGGTGCAAAGGCAATAAAAGTCTCCTGTCACCTCAAAAACTGCTGTATCTGTGCAGAGCGAATAAATTTTACTTGAAGCTAAACAAAAAGCAGCAGACTAGCTGGCTAATGTTGCTGCTGCTGCTGTTAGCAGCCTGTATGATCCATCAGGAGAAGGTTTAGTTGGAAGTTAAACTCAAAGTGACTCTGAGACTTTTTAACCACAATGCTGACCTACACTGAGAGATCTGAAAGTTTCATTTTGACTGAAAAAGGCCAAACTAAGAGTGAAAGTCTCTGCAGCCTGTAGAGATCAGCTCGTCCTGTCTTCAGCCTCACGCCACGGCGGTTTGGTGAAGTGACAGCTCCAGGTGGCCGCTCAGAGAGGACAAGAGGCCGAAGAGCAACTGTTGGCCCACCGCCGTCAGATAAATAATAAACCAACTGTGAGCGCAGCGCCGCTCTGCAGCCAGCACAGAGAACAAGACGTGATGCAGCGGGAGGAGGAGGAGGGCGACCGTTTAAACCTCTGCACTTGTGGTTTGGCGCAGATCGATGAGGATTTTTAATTGAGCAGATGTCACCGCGAATATTTCAACTTTTGAGCAATGCGATACAGACGGGGGTGATGTAATACGTGGAGGGATCAGCCAATAAGCCGAGGAGCACGTGCAGAAGGCCAGCGACCACGGCTACGCGACTGAAGAGGGAGAACAGGGAGACGCTTCCTCTGCTGGTTCTGATACTTCTCTAGGTTCTCCTGCTACTCAGTCACATTTTTAAACATCCACCTATCAGGATGTTTTAGAGACAAAAGAGAATTAAAATGCCTCACTGTAGAGTTTCCAACAGATTTGCAAAGTTAGAGATGTTTGCGTTGGTTTTCAGAAGGTCATTTTCCTCATAGACGATGTTTGATAGGTAGCAGTCTGCTGCAGGTCTACAGCTTAGATTTGGCTGTTTTTCACTTATTAGTGGTTGACTTATGAATAACCAGAGATGAGCAGCTGCTTCATGAAATGTCAGTGCAGAAACATCTCAGCAAAGATCAGAGGAATGGAGGAACCTGAGCTATATTTACAGAGCTGTAGCCAAACATCTAAATACTCATGTCAATGTGATATTTTAGATTTCTATTTAATAAATCTGCAACTTTTCCTAAAGTTCTGTTGTTACCGTGCTGAGGTACTGAGTGTAGATTAATGACAATAAAATGATTTTTGTTTCATCAGTATCATCAGACTGAAACATAAAATTAAGAGAAAATGATGAGGGTCTGAATCCGTTGGTGCTGTTTAGTTTGTGACCATTTTAGGGTCACTGACAAACAAATGATTACTAATAGTAATTTTTGAGCTAGTTAATTCTGCAACAACAAAAACAAAGAGGTTAAAATAAAGGCAGTTTTAAGAATTTTATCCAGACTTAAATGGTGATGTCTCCTGCTGAGATTGAGTGTTTTTAGATGCACTAATGTACATTTATGTTCTGTGGGGTGGAAAGGTTGTCATATCCAGAGAACCTGGGTCTGTCGTGGCCCATGGTTGTGGTGGTATTTTATTCCTTTTAGATCTATCAAACACTTTTAATCTCCACTGTTTCTTGTATCTGATGTTTCTCTTCTCTTGAACTGTGGTTTGTTGTTCGCTCCTCTCTGTTTCGTCACTCTGATTACTCCTTTAAATAAACTGGACTCAACCTGACTCCTCAGTTATTTTGGTCTCTAACCTCAGTGAAGCTGTACGTAAGAGCGCAGGGCAAATCCAGTCAGGAACCAGTCTGGACAGGATTAAGAGCCCAGTGACCCAGAGCTCATGGTTTAACTGGTTTAATGGTTTAAGGTTTCCTTGGTGTAACCATACACAAACACCACATGTTTGTTTCTAACATTTAGGATTCAATCAACAAATAAAACACTTTCAAATTGTCTTTCTGCTGCTTCCTGAAATGTTTTAGTATCAATGAAACACTCTGTCAGTGATTCTTCAACCTATCTGAAAAATGAACCACCACTGTTGTGATTTTGGAGAAAAGAAGTCATTCTTTTCGTATTATGATTCTACTACTGCTGCTGCTGCTAAGAATAATAATAATCATAATAATAATAGTAATAATAACAATGATAATAATATTAATAGTAAAAAAAAATAAAATAAAAAAAATAATAATAATAATTATGATGATAATAGTGAAAATTATAATAATAGTAATAATAATAATAATATAATAATAATAATAATAATAATGATAATAATTATGATAATAAAAGTGAAAATTATAATTATAATAACAGTGATAATAATAATAATAATAATAATAATAATAATAATAATAACCATAAAATTTATAATAAATTTATAAAAGTAATAGTACAAGATTTCATAAAAATAATAGTAAAAATAATAAAAATAAATTATAATAATAGTGATAATAATAATAATAATAATAATAATAATAATAGCAGTAAAAATAATAACTATATTAATAGTAATATAATAATAATAATAATAGTAAAAATAATGATAATAATAATAGTAATAATAATAATAATAATAAAAGTTATAATAATAATAATAATAAAATATTATTATTATTATTATTATTATTATTAACAATAATATTAATATGGTGAAACTACTACTTCTACCACTACTACTGTTATTAATAATAATAACAGTAATATATATTTTAAAATGATCACTTTGATTATTATTATGATTATTAATTATCATTATCATTTTTATTATTAGTAGTAGAAGTAGTAGTTTCATTATTATTATCATTATTTTTTAGTTTGGTCATGTTTTGTGCACTTGGAAAAGGCTTATATCGGGGCTCTGGGACGTTTTTTCTCAGCAAAAGTTCTCGGTGTGTTGGGCTCCTCCAGGGCTGTCCCTTATCCCTGATTCTGTCTGCAATCATCGTAGACCGGATCTTTAGGTGAGCTGGGAGGAGGAGGGTTTCCCGTTCAGGAACCTCAGGATTTCACCTCTGCTTTTTGCAGATGATGTGGTTCAGTTGGCTTCAGCTGGGGGCCTCCAGCAGGACCAGGGGCGGTTTCTGGCTGAGCGGTAAGTGTTTGGGATGAAGTTCAGAGGCCATGGTTCTCTGCCAGAAAACTGTGATTGGTCCCTCTAGGTGGGGAATGATCCTCGTCCTCAGGTGAAGGAGTCATCCGGAGAGAAGTGGGAGTAGAGCTGCCTAACTATGGATGGTGGTCTATGGATGGATAGATGTTTGAAACAATTTGGTTAGAAATGGCTACTGTTTTCTAAACCTTCAGGGTGCATAAAAATATTCATCTGCATAATTGTAATTCTAGATACAGAGAGCTAGAGCAGCATTTTAAAGACTCCTCATGTTAGCTGATGTTTTCATGTCAGCTACTGAGGACGTTTGCAGTGTTTCCTGAAACCGAGCTGGTGGCTCGTCTACTTTGCGGTAAAGATTGACAGCTGCTGGTTTCGACGACAGATCGAGCGTGAGCGGCGTAAACGGCGCTCTAACCGTGACACGTTCCGTCTTAACGGGGCATCAGAGGGCGAAGCAGCTGGGTGACACGCAGCCCAGGGGTTAGAGAGGGAGGGGTGGCGTTCTGGATGTGTTACGGTGGTGGTCACTGGCCCCCCTCCTCTCATCGGACCCCTCCAGATGCCCCATGATGACAGAGGCCCCCGCCATCAGCCTCACCAGGACACTTGGCCCCGACGTGAGCTGTGGGTTCTCCCCGAGGCCGGAGCGTGCCAGGCGACAGCTGCACGGCTCAGGGTCTCCACGCAGAACAACCGCCCCCCTCAAAAAACAGCCTTTCAGCCCCCCCACCCCAAAACCCTCCATAACCCCCCGTCCACACCAGGCCACGCGGGGCAGCATCCTCCTCAATGCGACCATTGTTGAGCTCCGGGCCAGTTAAGCCCTCCATATCACTCTGACAGAGCCGTGGTCATGCGTGTGCTGGCGTGTTAACGTGGAGCTGAAGATGATGGACTGGACTCTGAGAGATCAGCAGCTGTTTGCTCTGCAGAGAAAATTCACCGTTCAGGAGGAACAAAACAGCACAGAGGAAGAGAAAACACAGGAACAGGAAGCATGAAAGCCGTCAGTGTGCTCACGAGGGTTGTGCAAAAAATCAGTCGTTGTTTTTGACTTCACAATTAAAGCATGGCTGAAATCTGAATTTATGTTAAAAGGTGTTACTCTTACTCAGCATGCAAATCTATGGTGGCATATTAGGGCCACAAGCAAATAAAGAGGATCCTCAAATTTTCAAGAAAAAAAAACAAAATTTTTGAGATTAAAAAGTCACAAAACTGAAAGAAAAAAATGTTTAAAATTTTAGTTTAAAAAGTTGTAAATTTAACAAGAAAGATATAAACTCTCTGAGACCAACAAGAATGGACACATGTTACTGAAAGATCAATAATTTTTAAATCATAAATCGCAGCCACGTTTTTTTTTTTTTTTGTCTTTTTTCATTGTGCCGTTCTAATGTCGCCAACCACACATCTGCAGCTCCAAATGAAGGTTTTCTAGTGAGCCTTGAACTTGGCTGATTTTCTGGGGTCTTTAAAGATGAAACCCACACTAGTAATTCTGATATTGGACGTTTTTTTTTAGGGCTATCAAAATTTAATGCGTTAATGTGGATTAATCCATCATCATGGTTAATCTGATTACAATTTTTAATGCAGTTAACCCATCTACAGCGCAGATTGACTCAAAATCCCTGAAATATCTCAGCCACCAGAAAATTTATAAATGCAGAGAAAAAATATGTTATCTTTAAATCCATACAGCTATTGAAACAACCCCAAAACTACTGAGACTGAAACAAATTTTATTACTTAACATTTTAGTTAAATTCCTGTCAGTCAATAATAAGCACTTATGACGCTTGACCATCTCATACTAGCCCGTCCATCCTTGGTTAAAACTGCAGTTTTCTGCATTAATTTTCGGACTTAGAACCACTAGGAGTGTGATTCTTTTCTTGCCTGAGAATCAAAATTAAAGGTCAGTTACTTGCACATTTTTTTTCACCAATCACAACACAGCATCTTAGCATCAAACCCAATGATGGCCAACATGACAGTCCCAGAAATACAGAACCAGAATATCTCAATCACCACCTCATGTCTCACTGAACCGGCAACCTGACTGATCTCACTGCTAAAAGATTATTGATGCACATTTGGAAGAAAATACAAATATTTAAACATAAAAACGTTGATTAGACTAAAATGTTTGTTTTAGTTTATTTAAAGTTCGGCCCCTAAAGTGTCTGTCAAGGAAAAATCCGGCCCTTGTACAAATGTTGCTGAGTTACATCTGAAAATTGTTCATTTTTTAAAGTTGTTAATTTATGAGTTATAAGAAAAGGATGCAAATGTTGAGTTTAAAAGGCTGCAGATTCATGAGAAGTGATATTTAAATCTCAGAGATTTGAATGCTATACATTTGCAAGAAAACCTTGATTGTTTTTACCTGATATGCCAGACGGATGTGTGAAACGTTTGGGGAAAAGCAGAGGCTTTGAAAAAAAACTTGGAGTGTGATTAGATGAACGTGCTTTCACATCTCTACAGGCCAATCAGAGCAACAAAAGACATGACATAGCAGCTATCAAGGAATCATGTGAAACATGGCGACTATAGACATGGAAGTACCTGACTTTAGTCGTTTTTGAAAAGAAAACAACTCACTGCTGTTCTTTGTTCTTCTTTTAACAAAGAAATGTCATTAAGTTCTGATAAAACTGGCGCTTTAGCAGCATCCACACAAATCTCTTCCTCCATAAATGCACCGGCCTCCTGCTGCTGCTTGTTAACGTCACTACTCCACTGCACCAGAAAGTACTGCCCCTCGTCACTGATTGGTCCTGTCACTTTCTGACCGGGCCCAAACGGTTCAGATGGGAGCTTTGCAAGATGGATTCACCAGTGAGAAACAAGGAAATGGGCGTATCCATCTGCTTTGCAAGATTGTTTTGAATTTTTAAATTTTTCAAGTCATAAAAAGAAGCTGAAACTGTTGAGTTTGAAAAGTTACAGATTCACAAACAAATCTTAAAATTTGTTCTTTTAAAAGTTTTAAATTTGAAAGAAAAGCTTGATGTTTTGAATTTCATTTCAAGTGCATAGGTTTTAAAAGAAAAATAATAAAATACTGAGTTAAAACAAATGCATTTTCACAATGAAAATATTAAAAATGGAGTTTAAAAAGATGAAAATTTATAATAAAAACGCTTAAATTCATGAAATTTTCAGGAAATGTCAGAAATGGCATAAGGAAGAACTGATTAGATTTTAGTACTGATCGGGATCACCGTCTGGATCCAGGAATTTTTTAAATGATTCTGTTCCACTGGGAGACAGGGCTAATGGCCGAGGTCTGCGCTGTTACCACTTTACACCAGGAGATGGTAGACATGAGTAACTTCAATCCCAGCAGCCTTTGTGGGTGTGTTTCTATCCAAAGTTTTGGAGTTTATAGAGGTAGGAAGACACACGTCCGTTCAAAGAGACGACTTGGAGCATAATAGAGAGAAAGACAGCGAACTGTAGCAAGAATACTCACAATGCTGGGAGGAATAGAGGAATATTCACCCTCTGCCATGACTTCCACACGTAGCGAAGCCAATGCTTTGCCTCACCGTGACTCCACCCCACCGGGGAGGGATTAATCAGCGAATTAGATCCGGATCAGCGTCTGGATCCAGGAATTTTTTTAAAGGATTCTTCACTATTGGGGGATAGGGCTGATGGCGGAGGTCTGTGCTCTCTAAGTGCTTTTCTAGTTAATTTAGTTTTAGTTATAGTCTTTTCCCAAAAATATCTTTTAGTTTGAGTCATAATTTAGGCATCTAAATTGTTTTAGTTTTAGTCTAGTTTTAGATGATGAAACTTCCCAACATTTTAGTTGACATAATTTTAAGTAAATTTAGTCGACTGATTGGATCTCTCCCCAACTTACACCGCCACCACGCAGCAAAAGCAGTTATGATTGGATCTCCCCATATCTCATCCCACCTTTCCACACAGCCAAAGTAGCTGTGATTGGATGTACGCCTCACCTGCCCCTACTTTCTACATGACGAAATGAGGTCTGATTGGATGAAGTCTCTGTCAAACATTTTCCTCTCGTTTTTATTTGTTGACTTATGTGTCAGTTAATTTTGTTTTATTTTTTGTGCATGTGCACTTGTTTTTATTAGTTACTGTCTCGTTTTCATCAGGGGAAAAGGCTATACACAAAAACTATAACGAAAATAATTAGTTGACAAAATTAACACTGGAACAAACGTCAGTAATCAGCTGATCATCAGAGCAGAAGAGAGAATCCATGTGAACTTGATCTGAGCTTCAGTCCTGCTCCTATCACAAGTTTATTAATTTTAAAACGTTTTAACCCTTTCACTAACACTGATTTTTAGTGTTTACTGAAAGTGAGAGCAGCGCCACTGTGTGAAGATGTTATATAACCAGCATGTTTCTCTGGACACAGCATGACCTTTGACCTCAGGGTGGGGGTGAAGAGAAGGCCATATAATGATCCTTCATGCCAAACTGTGTGTCACATAACTCAGGTGTCACAGTTATGTACAACTGAGAGGGCGGGGAGGTGTACTGAGCATGTGCAGAAGACGCTTACACAACCAGAGAACAAGCTGGAAACCAGAGAAGTTCACATGTTCTTACTCAGCTTTACAGAAGCAGGTCAGAGTCATGAGAGGAGGATGAATCTGATGATGATGGAGGAGTTTACAACAGAAACACAAGGACTGAATCTGTAGTATAGAGCGGATTTATTCTAGGGATTCATGTTAGTCAGCTTTAACCCTTTCAGACCTGATGAAGAGTTCACATGAGCACACCTTTAAGTCCTGATGGAACCCAGACCTGACTGTACGTGTCTCCACCTTTCTCTTCGTGTGATATCATCTAAGAATGAGGAGTAATCATCTGAGCATGTGCAAAGAAACAGACTGATTTGAACAGTTTTTACTCCAGAGCAGACGTGTAAAAGGAAAGTTGGTGTTTTTGTGATAGTGTTGAATGAGGAAGTCGTCAGTGGTGAGTAATAAAGTCCAGATCACTGACGTGGACTTTGCTGATCATGCTGTGATCCTTGCAGAGACTGTTGAGGTCCTCATGTGGTCTCTGAACCTGCAGAGTGAGCCTGAAGCTTTGGGAATGCACGTCTCCTGGACCAAAACAAAGATCCTGGTAGTCAGGGATGCCTCGGATGCTGAGTCTGTGAATGGAGGTTGCAGAGCAGTTACCTTGGCAACGTAATCCATGGATCTGCTGACTGCGAGGCTGATAACAACCACAGATGTGGACCCGTGCATGAGGTGATGGGTTCACTGAGAAGACTGTGGTCTACCCGGTATCTGAGTCTTCTACTGGTCTTACTGGGACTGAACTTCTCTCTGGCACATCGTTGGGTATCGCTGGCAAGACAAGGATGGCAGGGGTCAGCCGCCTGATACAGGTGCGCTTTTACATGCACCCAGTGGGCTGGTCCAGACGGGATGCATCGTGAAGGGGGATATCTGCAGAGATGGGGCCTGGTGCAGGCCTGGATGATGGACACAGGGGTGTAGCACAGGGGGGACAAAGGATACTGATTACCCGGGCCCACAGTAGGGAGGGGTCCTTTGGACGCCTGCAATGAAAAGTGTATTTTGATTTATTTTTTCTTAGTAATAAGTGACATTATTAAATCAAAAGTGACTAAAGCAGTGATCCTCAATGCTCATTTAAGCTGCCTTGTGCAGTTAAATGCCACTTTTTGCCAATTTTCTCAGCTTTTTTTATGATTTTTGCCCAGTTAAGTCACTTTTTACTCATTTCTGTCATTTTTTTTGTCACTTTGGGATCATTTTTGCCACCGTTAACTAATTTTTTTGGTCACTTCCCACTCATTTTTGCCACTTTCTGGCCTTTTTGTCATTTTTCTCCCATTGCTTGCTGCTTTTAGCCCATTTCTGCCACTTCTTTTTGTCACTTTTGCCCATTTTTGACACTTTTATCCTGCTTTTGCAGTTTTTGTCACTTCTTGCCTATTAAAGCTGCCTTTTGCTATTAAATGCCACTTTTTGCCCATTTTTCCCACTTTTTATGTTTTTTTGCCCAGTTAAGTCATTTTTCACTCTTTTTTTGCCACATTTTTGTCACTTAAGGACCATTTTTGCCACTCTTAACTAATTTTTTGGTCACTTCCCACCCATTTTTGCCACTTTCTGCCCTTTTTTGTCATTTTTCTCCCAGTGTTTGCCACTTTCAGCCCATTTTTGCTACCTTTAACCTATCTTAATTTCCACTTTTCACCACTCAGATTGTGGCTCTTGCAAAGGCATTTTTCAATAGTTTGGCTCTTTGTTTGAGTAACACTAGACTAAACGAATCGGTCAACAGACTGAAATCTGCATAAAAAAAGAGTAAAATATAATACTGCTCCTCCCTTAAAAATGTCCAAATGGTATGGTCCAGCGCTGTGAAATATTGCAAGTAAATTTAATTTAACTATAGAAAAATGTTGCTCACAAATGAGGGAATTATGTTTCAAAAACGTATTAAAATGCAGAGATATTTGAAAAAAAAGAAAAGAAAAAAAGAGAGAGAGAGAGACTCTATGTTGCTTGTCTCACCAGTTGTGTAAATTCTTTCTAGGGGCCCAAAATCCCTAGCTACACCCCTGGATGGACAGCAGGAAGCCTGAGCAGAACAGGACCAAGGTTGACTCTGTGAAGTGTTATTGTTGCTTTGATGCCATTATTTTCTAATCTTTAGAAGTAGTAGAGATATTGTTACTTAAATTCCTGTCTGCATAATCACAAAGTTCTGGAGCCAAAGGGGGTCAAACTAGGACGAGCGATCACATGATTTTACTTTTTTATTTATGCAGACCAGATTATGAAAGTGGAGACCAGATCAGGCCTACATGGAAATACTTAGGGAGCAGTGCTCTGAACCGTCTTCATGATGTTTTCCTGAGAACCACTTCTCAGCACAATTACATGAAGGCTGCTTTTACATGTGTTTGATGCTATTCCAGATTAAATTCCAGATTAAACCAGAAAAACATGCAAACCCACAAACTGAATCAAACTGGAGCAGAGTCAGCTGAAGCGTGCATGTGTGGTATGGTGGGCGTGTCAGTGATTTACTCTCCACTCTGACACTGAAACCATCGTGTTACCAGATCCTCCATGACACCGGGAGTACCTGGAACCCACCTCATCAGCACCTCACGCCTCACACCGAGTTCTGAGAAGTCAGCGTGGAGAATGTGCCGCTGCGAGGATTCAGTCAAAGATGATCGGAAAAGTCAGGAAATCCAGTTTGTGCTTTAGATTCTGCAGCTCTGACACACAGAGGTCGACATCAGACTGCTGCATGAGGCTGCTGTCAGATAAATCCACATTTCAAAGATCTAGATTTCTCCAAAATAAGAGCACAAAATCAACAGTCCAACCACAGAGCATCAAGTGCAACAGGGATGAGATTTTTAGTTTATTGTCTTGTATTCTAGTGCTTTATTGTGCAGGATCCTGTAGTAGATTTATCTGTACGGCAGATTTAAAAACAGTCCATGTTGACTCAAAGTATGGAGCAACTAAAAGAGAAAATATTATTTAAGGAATTTCACAATAAGATAATTTGTGTAGGGGTGCTGGTTTATGGATTTTTTTTTCATTTTTGCTATTTTGATTTTGTCATTGTCCTACCTTGTATTCCCAGTGTTTCCTATAGGTGTCTGTATTTTATTCATACTAAATAAAATACTGTGCTATTTTGTCATTTTCTTCTTCTTCCTGTCTTCTTTACGTGCATAAAGTTTGCAAGTTTGGTTTCTCTCCTTTGCTGCATGCTGTCATTGTCCTTCTTAATCTTATTTTATTTTGAAGTTTCTGTCACTTTTTATAAAGTCTGGATTTCCTTCCTTGTGTTTCCCTCCACAGAGATTGCATAATGAGTGTCACCTGAGTGCATTAGTGCAAGGCTTTGTCCACAGATGGGTGGAATTTTTAAAAATGGAGGGATTTTTCTGAGCCTTTTGTAAACACAAACAGCCTTATAGGTAACTGAGAACCTGCTCCCTTGCAGAAACTCCTTTACAGATTGCACCAGGTCCTCTGCTGTTAGTTGGCGCTCAGATGGACTACAGAGGTCTCTGCTGCTTTATACAACACTGAAGACTGAAGAATGAAGACGACCAGCTCAGGTTGGTGGAACAACTACAGCTGCATCTCAGAAAATTAGAATATCATGAAAAAGTTCAATATTTTTTGTCACTCTTTTCTGAAAGTGAAACCCATATATTATATAGACTTGTTACACATAGAGTGAAATATTTCAAGCCTTTATTTCTTGAAATGTTAATGATTATGGCTTACAGATAAGAAAATCCAAAATTTCAGTGTCTCAAAAAATTTGAATGTTACATAAGATCAATAAAAAAGGATATTTTCAACAGAAATGTCAGGCTTCTGAAAAGTACGTTCATTTCTATGCCTTCAGTACTTGGTTGGGCCTCCTTTTGCATGAATTACTGCATCAATGCGGCGTGGCATGGAGGCGATCAGCCTGTGGCACTGCTCAGGTGTAATGGAAGCCCAGGTTGCTTTGATAGCGGCCTTCAGGTCATCTGCATTGTTGGGTCTGGTGTCTCTCATCTTCCATGGATTCTCTATGGGGTTCAGGTCAGAATCCAGCACAGTAACACCATGGTCATTGAACCAGCTTTTGGCACCTTTGGCAGTGTGGGCAGATGCCAAGTCCTGCTAGAAAATAAAATCAGCATCTCCATAAAGCTTGTCAGCAGAAGGAAGCATGAAGGTCTCTAAAATGTCCTGGTAGATGGCTGTGTTGACTGTAGACTTCAGAAAACACAGTGGACCAACACCAGCAGATGCCATTGCAGCCCAAATCATCACTGACTGTGGAAACTTCACACTGGACTTCAAGCGTTGTGGATTTTGTGCCTCTCCACTCTTCTAGGTCCCAGAGTCTGGAGGAGGAGTCTGGAGGAGGTCCCAGAGTCTGGAGGAGACCATTCTGATCCACTAGCTTGATAGTTACTCACTGGTTGGTATTTCTCTCTGTCTTTTTCTCCCGTCACTCTACAACCCATGATAAAGAAACACGCTGTGGTCAGAGCTCCACAAAGGTCTCCTCTATCTCATCTGACAACACCTCCATCACTCTTTTCAGCTTTACCGTTTGGTTTGTTTACATCTGTGACTGCAGAGTGCCCTGTACTTTAATGGTTGACTTCTGTGACAAAACAAGAAACACAAAGCTATCTTTAAGGCCTACAGGATCCCTACGACTTTATCAGGCTATAATTATGCTGAAAACATGCAGTCTGACCTCGGCTATAGTCTCTTTAGTTGCACGTCTTTCCTTTTCTTTGGAGACTTTGCTCTGTGATTTTCTGAGAGGTCTCACATCTTGCTTTTTTGTTTCTCAGTCTATTTTGTACAACTTTGTTCAGCAAGTTTCCTATTTAGTCTTTTATACAAATATTTTCTTCCTCTTTTTTTAAATGCTTCTTTTGTTGTTATAAGTAATATTTAATTCAATTTAATTTAGAATAATATAATTTAATTTAGTTTGATTTAGAATAATATAAAAAAATATAACATAATATAATATAATTTAGAAAAATATAATATAATATCATGTAATATAATTTATTATAATATAGAAACATATAATATAATATAATATAATATAATATAATATAATATAATATAATATAATGATAAAACAACTAAGAGCAAAGAAAAAACCTCAAGGGCAGAATAAAACACCAGCTTTAGTGAAAAAAATAAATAGAATGCACTGATATTTGATTTAAAAATGCTCATCTAAAGCAGAAATAGTGAAACCTGTTTAGTTTAAGTTTTTAAAAATGTCTGTAAAGACATTTTTATAAAAGTTCACAGTTTGTCCACACATAAAGACCTCTCTAGTATCTATTATGTCCACTAGGAGACAGCAGAGATGTTTTTTAATTCTCCACACATCCTTCAGCTGCAGGTGGCAGCTGTGATCCCTGCGTTTGTCCACTAGAGGGAGCTGTTGATTAATAAGTGGTTTCCTCTGTTGCGTCTGCCTCTACACTAAGGCTGTTTAAAATGTCTTTATCACATCTTTTCTCACTGTTAGGATGATTTAGAAACCCAGAATACCACAGGAAGTCTTTCTCACATTACAAGTCTTTTCTGCTGCAGGAGAAATGAAGAAAAACATTTATAAAGAACATTTTTTCATAGAAAATGGAGACTGAGCCACATGTTGATTATGTGCAGTAATGGCTTTCTCATTTTGTGCTCTATTGTCTTGTTTCATGTAAAATATCAGATTTACCGTTTAAATGTGTTTTCAGTGTTTGAATATGATGTGAGGTAGTCCTTCTCCATGTTAAGGTTACACATGAGTACAGCCGTGGTCAGTGTTTCTTTCCATCCCTGTTCCTACCATGTGAACTGTCCTAAAGAGGAAGAGTCCCACTCCTCCTCATCATACCAGTGAAAGGGTTCAGTATCAACGCAGCGTGGTCGATCAGAGCGGTGCAGGATCAGATCTTCTCTGATTGATCGATCACGCCGTGGTTATTCTGGTGACTCTGATCAATAATTCATGAAGTGTGTGAGACCTTCAGACTGCTGTTCACTTTGACTTCAGGTGGATTTTAACTCTGTGGGGGCCCCGGGACCCAACTGGATCCTTTTATATATATTAAACGTAAAAATAGATAACAACTTTATAGTTCTGATTAGGGCTGAAGCTCGTTTAAAGAATACAGCGTTTGGGTTTCAAGGGTCCTAAGGGTGAGTTTTTGTTACAAACCTGAACAGCTAAGGAAATAATAATGCAACAAAATAAGTGTTTTTATGTTTTATTGACAAAAGCAAGGCTCTAAAAACTTCACCCCTAACATTCCACTCTGCAATTCATCACTTACAGTTTGAAATAGGAGGTGCTATGATGACGAAATGACATAAAATGTAAAATATATGTCAAAAATGAATAAAAACTTTAAAGTTTTAATTAGGGCTGATGCTGAGTAAAAGATTTCAGCTTTAAAAGTGAAAAATATGAATTTATGTGATTTTTATAGCATTTTTTTCTGAAGGAACCCATCAGGGCCCCAGGGTCCCAAGTGTGAGTTTTTCTGAAGGACCCCATCAGGGCCCCAGGGTCCCAAGTGTGAGTTTTTCTGAAGGACCCCAGAGGGTTAAAGTTCTCAGAGCCAGATTTTTTGATGTCAGACACATTTGCATCATGAGTGAAGTTATCCACTGAGTTAGGGATCCAACTTGTGACTCTTAAGTGACCTTGAAGGGATACTTCAACATTTTTCCAACTCCAAAATGCTCTCATGGACAAGTTGTGACCTGCACATTCACCACACTATGAAATAATCATGGAACATTACGAGACTAAGTTGTTTTAGAGTGAAATGCAAAGCCAGAACCACACTCCAGGCATGGCTGCTGGGGGGAGTGATTTCAAAAGCGTACATTTGGTGCAGGTACTTCCATCAACAAAACTTGAGAAGAAGCCGTTTCTGCTACGTCCAGCCAATGATACTCCAGCTGAAACCAAGTAACTACGGCACTGCCTGAGGTGCGCACTGTGTCACTCCGCCCAGTGGTTACTCAAGAAATAGTTCAGAGTATTTGCTTCATGTGTCGTAATGTTACATAATTATACGTTATTATTTCATAGTGTGGTGAATGTACAGGTCACAACTTGTCCCCGAGAGCGTTTTGGAGTTGTTGGATTGTGTATTTGATGAGTTTGATGAGGGAAAGCCGGAATATCATAGGTCTCCACAGCGTTAGCTGAGCAGCTGGCATATCAGCCCCCAGATCTAAAAACAGCTTGCACCAACAACTAAAGGTAACAAACCTATTACTAAGAGTATAGGAATTATAGCAATGGGCGAATTTGCCAAAATGTTGAAGTATCTCTTTAACACCAGAACTGCCAATGGGTGAAATTTACCCAAGGCTGTTCTTCAGTTGTATCTTACTTGGTGTGTGTACAATGTTAAAGAAGGTCAGGTTTTTACTTTTCTAAAAGTTAATTTTATAGCATCTGGTGTCATAAAAAAATTGTTGCTTCAACACAAATTTTGTTAATAGACATTTACATCTAGAACCACCATGCAGGTCAAATTTACCCCATTTGAAATCCCTGATAATCCCACTGTTTTATTTCACACCAGCAATGAATAGATGGCGTAATGGAAATACATTCTCTCTATTGCAATAATACCTAATCAGAAGTCAACAGACTAACCTTCAACAGTACAGCAGGGGAAACAACAGTGATCTGGTTGGCTGTCTGTGGTTAATCAGCTGTTCTATGTCAGCAGTTAAATAACAGTCCTTGTGAAAATCAAGGCACTTTAATGACAGGTAATGGTGAGGCAAAGCATTGGCTTCACACGGGTGCCAACAGATACAGTCTCAGCCATGGTCTCACTGGATGACTGGAAGTCATGGCAGAGGGTGAATATTCCTCTATTCCTCCCAGCATTGTGAGTATTCTTCTTCTGTTACGCTCCAACTTGTCTCCTCGACCAGGCGTGTGTCTTTCAAACTCTATAAACTCCAAAACTTTGAATAGAAACACACCAAAAACATGCTGCTGGGATTGACGTTACTCATGTCCGCCATCTCCTGGTGTAAAGTGGTAACAGCACAGACCTCCGCCATTAGCCCTATCTCCGAATAGTAAAGAATCCTTTAAAACATTCCTGGATCCAGACAGTGATCCAGATCACTCCCAAAGTCTAATCAGTTCTTCCATATGCCATTTCTGACATTTCCTGAAAATTTCATCAAAATCCATGCATGACTTTTTGAGTTATGTTGCTAACAAACTAACAAACCCTGTCGATCACATAACCTCCTTGGCGGAGGTAAAAAGTTGGGACAGGAGCCTGTTCACCACTGTGTCCCGTCTTCTAACACTCTGCAAACATCTGTGGTTGAATTGTTGAAGCACTGAAGGTGGAATATTTTACCATCATTGCTAGTTTACATCTGAAGGTGCTCAACAGTGCAGGGTTTCCATTCTGGTCATAAAGCATTTTACATTTTCAGGGCCATTCTAGGCCCCGCCCTCTTCCACTGTGAAGCCAGGCTGTTGTAACTCCTGCAGAATGTGGCAGGGTAATATCTCATTGCAATAAGACGGGACATCCCCAGAAAAGACGTCATCAGTGGAGCCTTCACAGAAGTGTCAGTGACCCGTGCCATCGGCACTGATACACCCCCACACTGCCACAGATGCTGGCTTTGAACTTTGACAACAATCTGGATGGATCTTTTTCTCTTTAGCTTCTGAAATGTGGACTCTCCAGATCACAGCAGTCCGTCTCAGACGAGCTCAGGTCTAGAGGAGCGAGGTCGTCGATGGCTTCGCCTTGCAGGTCACAGTCTTAGCGTATTTCTGGGTGCAGTGGCGTGCTGTGTCCCTCTGAGTCCGTGGATGATTTATGGACTTTAAACGACTGAATCTCTCAGTGCATTTCACTGTGATTGAGCCAATTCTCCCTTTACTCTCCTCAAAATATATGCAGTAGAAAAATGTCAGCATTTACAGCATCATTTTATCTAAAAATGGGTGCCAATCTTGTCCTGAAAACAGCAGTCAGTCATGTTTTCTTTTTAATTCTTGTGTAATGGAAACTCTGTGGAGGCCTGCTGATCACTGACCATTTTCTCATCACTGAAGTCAAAGATCACTGAGGTCTGGACCGTCCGTGTCTCAGGGCATCGTATCACTGTCTGCCCCCCTCTCTTTCAAACCTGAGAGTTCCTTCTCCTCCTCCGCCTGCTCTGATTGGTCAGAGAGGAGTCTGTCTCCACAAATCACTCTAATCCTCTTAGATAAAACCAAGCCCTAGTCCAATCCTGCTCCAATCCCTCCCTCTGGCTCTCTCTCTCTCCCCCTCTCTTTCTCTCTTTCCATGGGGAAGAGCAGTTTTTAATCCAAGTGGATTACGTTGCAAATTGGGTGACAGTGGAGGCGAGTGGCTGCAAAATCTGCTGCAGACTGCCGGCATTATGTCCTCCTGAACGCCTGCAAGGTGGAGAAATTAACCCACTTACTAGTCCTGGATTCATGAGAGACAACTTGGAAAAATCTGGAAAACTTTGAAAAGGCTGAAAGAACCTGGAGGAATCTTCTCTGCGTTTTAAGGACTAATTATCATCTGGAATAGTCAGTTTTTCTTCATTTCTTTGTTTTTAAAGCCAAATAGATCTGAAGTTTCCTTAAAGACGATGAGGAGTTAAAACCCTGAGGTGGAGAGAAGATGTCGGCAGCAGGACGGTTTTATCAGGACATGAAGAAGAACACTGATGATCTGAAGCCCACCCTCCCAGCCACCGTTCTCCTCAGCTCTATAGCCAACATGAGGAAACCTTTCCCTACAAGCCCTCTATGATCCCTGTACTCTGTCAGAGCTGATCCCAGTTTGGTAGAGATTTTAGACTCTGGGGGATGTTGGGAGCTGGCTGCAGGATGGGGGGCAGGACGCTGGGAACGCGGACCCTCCTGAGGATTCTGGGCTTCCTGGCCCTGTGGATTACAGCTGAGGCTCAGATGAAGATCCCACTGGAGACGTAAGTATCTTCACTGCTGATACTGGATCTCTGAATCAGCCACCTGCTGCACAGGAGACTTATCACATGAGCTGGTAAACTGATTTAACCCCGTTATATGCAGATGTCACTGCAGGAGTCTACCATCAGGGCAGCAAGATGGAGAGAGCCAAGAAACGCTGGGACACTCAGCATTTCTCTCTGCATGAGATTTTTTAAACATTTGTGTGTGACAGTTTGGGATGTTTCTGATGTTTACTTCTCTTTTTCTGAACATAAATCCAGACACGTCAACGACTCTAACTGTAAGAAAACTCTCAGAAAACAGCCAAAATCCAGCAGAACACAGCTAAACACAGTCAAAAACCATATCATAACTCATGTTACTGGCTTTGGAAACAGTTCATCACATTCTACAATAACCTGTTAAACACTCAGGCATCACTTTGATTTACTGCCCTTTAAGGCCATTAAGGACAAAAATGTCCACTTCCAGAAAAATGCTATAAACTTTACAGATTGATATTTTTTCTGCTTTTTTGTTGCATAGATCTCTTAAACATCTTCAGCTGTGCTCAAAACTACCAAACATTCAATCATTTTGAGGATTTTAACCCTTTAAATACCAGTTTGATTCCTTAAAGATTAAAACATGTGGTTTGAATGGGAGTCAGTGGGACGTTTTTGTCCTTAATGACTCGAAAGGTAGTAAATCTTAAATCAGATGTTACACAAAATCTAATAATGCATCAAAGTCAATATTTTGGCTAATGTTTGACATACCCAGGACTGATTTGAGATTTTGAGATTTTTAAGATTTGCATTTTTAAACATGTCAGGCATGTCTCTGTGTTCAGTCGAGTTTTATTCCATTTAAGGTAAAACTGCAACATTTTTCATGATTTAAAGAAACTGAATTCTTTTTAAGTTTGGGGACGATTACTGATGGGTGGGTCTGGGACTGAATGTGAGGAAACACTCTGAAAACAGCTGTGAGAAAAATCATCACATTCTACGGTAACACATTGGCATTTAGGGTCCTTTAGCGATTTAGTTTGTTTTAACAATTTTTATAAAAACGAGGAGTCACCTCGTCTGAAGCGCTGTCAGTCTGATGAACTATAAGGACACATATCATCATGACCCTGAGACCCCCAGCGGGATAAGTGGTGTAGAAAATGCAGGACTAAAACCACAGGTTTGGAGCTTCATTCCTAAACGACCCAGTTCCAGATAAACTCAGACCACAAACTCCCAGAGTACCTTGTGTTTTCATGGTGATCCTGAGGGAGGGAGTTTGTGTCAGCTGATTGTAGTTTTCCCTCAGGACTGTGAGGCTGAAATCTGCTCTCTGTCCACAGATCAGACACTTTCATGTGCCAGCGTTTCTCCTGCTTTAACCCTTTATACTGCAGGAGAAACAGATATTTTTATTCATGTCATCTGTTCAGTTACACTAAGACTGTTGGCAAGTGCATCATATTCTTAAAATCTTCCAAATCTAGGGTGAGAGGTGATGCAAATTTATGATAACTCATGATAAATCCAAGACTCAGCAACAACTAACAAAGTAGCAGTGGCAAGGAACAGTTCCCTTTTAACGGACAGAATCCTGAATGGAACCAGACTCATGTTTGACAGCCAGAAGCCTCGAGCAGAACCCAAATATTAAAGACCCCGTAAAGTAAAATCCAAAGTTTTTGTCTGAACACTGTAGAAATGTTTGAATCTGGTTGCTGTAAACGTGAAAACACTGAGATCTACATGTGACTAAATTCTGGATTTAGACTGTTAGAAAGTTTTTCACCTCCTTCCTGGCTGGGTTAAATGTGGGCGTGTCTAATATGTGGACTCATGATGTCATCAGCCCACAGTGGGGAATGACCCCGCCCCTCTAACACTACAATCTAAAATCACAGAGCAGTTCATCTCAGTCCAGTCTGTTGTTAGCTGATGTCACTGCCTTTATTGAAAGTTAACAGTCAGTTAGATGATGTTTTTCTGTTCATTGTGAGGTAAATTTATCAAATCTATCAGCCACAGTCGTCTATGGATCATTTAAAGCAGTGTTAATTAACGCGTGGCTCTTTTGTGATGATTTGTGGCTCTTTTATGTCTTAATTTGAAATATTATTCCCCCAGAAAACCTTTAAAAAAAGAAACTCTGACCTCAGAAATGATCCATTGCAAATCATATTAATCATTTTGCTTCCCACACTTGTACAGTAGGCTTTCATTTTGTATTTGCATTGCTCTTATTTGCATTTTTTTGCCACTTTTGATTAATTTTTGCTGTTTTTAGCCCCTTTTGCCACATTTTTTTTGCTACTTTTTCCCATTTTTGCCACTTATATCCTGCTTTTTGCAATTAGCAATTTTATTCCCCCTTTTTAAGCCACTTTTCATCCATTTAAGTTACCGTTTTTTCCCATTTTCCCACCTTTTTGCTGCTTTTTTACCAATTTGCTTCCTGTAACTAATATTTTTGTCATGTCTCACCCACTTTTGCTACTTCTTCCCTTTCTTGCCACTTTTCTCCAGCCAGATTTTGTCAATTTATGCCAATTTTCCCCTTTTGACCATTTTTGCCACCTCTAACTTATTTTTATTGCCACTTTAACCCTTTATTTTAGATTGCGACACTTACAAAAATACTTTTTAATAGTGTGGCTCTTTGGTTGAGTAGCACTGATTTAAAGCATCATAACAGAGATTTGAGTCAGTCTTTGTCTCTTCTCTGGCACAGAGCCAGGCTGCTGTACTCTCATCATAAGGTCAACATTTAGACTGAGCCATTATTAAATCTGAGAGGATTGTATTTCTCCTGAGTGGGCGTGGCTTCAGCTCATTCAACAGGCACGCCCACACCATCCTGGAGCAGATTTTACTGCCTCATTCTTTATGATTTTGAAGCTTAATTTTATAAACCAAGAGATTTTTTATTTGACTGAAATTTGACCTGAAATTTGAGATTTTAGAGATAAGTTTTGGGCAACAAACCTAAAAGACCACCTGTCGGCTGATTTGATCTGCATGATTAAAAAAAAGCATGGCTCTATTCACGTCTATCCGTTCTACAGCCCTAATGAGCAGACCATGAACCAAACTGTTTTTAATGTTATCTCTCCCATAAGTGAAACTACAGCTCCCAGACAGAGCGAGGGATACCGTCGGCTTCCCTCTGATCAAACTCACCCACCCTGATAACCTCGTCATGGTGGAGCTGTGGAGCAGACATCACTTTCTGCAGCCGTGTGCAGGATCAAACTCTCCCTCATCCATCACCATCTGTGACAGCAGCTCAACAGAGCTGGACACGGGCCAACTAACACGCCCACTTGGCTGTTTTAGCCCGGTTAGCCCGGTCACCTCTGACTGTGACCCACATTCATCACCCGACACGCCAATGCATGCCAGAACAGCACCGTGCTACCTGGTCGCACACATACAACCCTCTGATATAAAATTTCCCCCATCGAGAGTCTCTGCGTTCTGATTCATGAATCCACGCTGGAGTTTATGTTCAGGACACTCGACATTTCAAACACTGGCGGAGACTGGACAGAAGTTAAAACAACAGACTGTGTAGTTTAAACCAATGTTTATAGGAGCTATGATAAAGGTATATAATACCAAAAGATACACTATGTGGGCTCATAGAAAGTGGAAGCATTTAGGAACAACAGCAATGCAGACATGAAGCAGAAGATTCTCAGAGTGGGGTCAACGGCTGCTCCATAGCTGAAGAGTTCTGAACTTCCACTGGCATTAATGTAAACATTAAAACTGTAGCAGGAGCTTCATGAATAAGTCTCCAGCTGCAAGCAGCCAAGCCTCAGGGCTTTGAAAGCCCCAGCACTGAATGGCTAACCCCCTGCAGGAACTATCCCATCCAGTATTTGAGAGTTAGTTTATTTTCTCCTTCATTATTTCCTCCTTTCACCGTCTAAGCTGCCTCCTCTGACTCCTTGGTGTCAGACATTTAAATCTTCATACCTGGGGGTCATTTTCTTTGCTTACTGTCTGACCTTCTTTCAGCTGGCTGTAGCTCACAGTTAGATAACAGATGTGTTTCATCCATCTCTGTGTCCAGGTTGGGTCAGATTCTTTAAATCTGCAGCACAGATCAGCCTCACCAACAAACCACTGATTAGATTTAGAGGTGATTTGTTTTGGTGTTTTGAGTTGGAAAAGACACACCAGCTATAAAATTCTAACAAGAGGTTTAATTACTAAAACCAAAACCTTCAAAACACCTCTCTGCATGTAAATTTAGATTATAGTCTACCTTGTAAGTCACAGTGGCAATGGTTTGTGTCTGTGTCTTACCTTGCACGCCACATCCCACTCAGGGTTCAATTTTATTCTGATTTAAAGCTCTCTGTGCAGCTGAGCTTCTTTGTCTGAAAGCTAGGAGACTTAACAACAAATCTGTGGGGAACTGAGGGCCACACGGAAGGATTTATGAACAACTGTTGAAAGAAAGAGAGATTCATAGAAATGACACCAGCAACTGATTTAGTATTATTACTGGCAATGACAATGGTAGAAGTAAAATGGAGCTATTACTGGGGATGAGGACTGAGATACTGATAGAAGACAGAAGGTGTGACTGCATCTTAGAAAGACTTCTCTACACAAAGAGTGACAGAGAGAAAAGATTCAGGCTGTCTGGATAGTAAAACATCATAGAAGAAAACCTCCAGCACACCAAGAATAATAGGTAGACTGACATCATCATCATTTATGACTGGATGGATGGATGGATGGATGGATGGATGGATGGATGGACAGATGGATGGATGGGTGAACTATGGTTTGATGGATGGATGGATGGATGGATGGATGGATGGATTGATGGGTGAGCTATGGTTGGATGGATAGATGGACAGATGAATGGACAGATGGATGGATGGATGGATAGATCATGGATGGATGTATGGACGAATGGGTGAGCTATGGATGGAGGGATGATGGATGGATGGATGGATGGATGGATGGATGGATGGATGGGTGAGCTGTGGTTGGATGATAGAAGGACAGATGAATGGACAGATGGATGAATGGACAAATGGGTGAGCTATGGATGGAGGGATGATGGATGGATGGATGGACGAGTGGGTGAACTATGGACAGACAGACAGACAGATACATACATAGATACATACATAGATACATACATACATACATACATACATACATACATACATACATACATACATACATACATACATACATACATACATACATAGATTCTGACATCAATGACTAAACCTTGTTAACAAACTCAGAAACGTTAGTCTTCTGTCATTCTCAGCCTTAAATGGAGTTAAATGTTATAAATCCTCTCCTCGGTGTTCTGAGCAGCAGCTGAGTCACTGGAACTCTTAGTCAGCGCTCACAGAGCTCTGGTTTTAGGAGGTTAATAGGGGATGGACACAGATGAAGGAACAGATGTTTGACATTTAGGAGCTTATTGTACTGTATATGCTGCAGCACTGATTCTAACACAGTGCCACCAAACTGATTTTTTAAATCAAGGTTATTTTGGGGGTCAGCAGCATCTCTGATGGTATGGGGTTGCATTAGTGTCTATGGCGTGGGCAGCTCTAACATCTGGAAAGGAACTACCAATACTGAAAAGTAGAGAGAGGTTTTAGAGCAACATATGATCCCATCCAGACATCTCTGTCAGGGAAGGCTGCAACTATTTCAGCAAGACTATGCTAAACCACATCCATCCATCACAACAGCATGGCTTCACAGGAGAAGAGTCCGGGTCCTGGACTGGCCTGCCTGCAGTCCAGACCTTTCACCAATGGAAAACATTTGGAGCATCAGAAAATGAAGAAGACCCAGTACTGTTGAGCAGCTAGAATCAGACATCAGACAAGAATGGGACAACATTCTTCTCCCAGACCACTCAGCACCCCAACTTTTTTGGAACTGGGGTTGTAAAAGAGTTTATAGATGTCTAGACTGATCTGTGCCCGACAGACATCACTGCTGCAGCTCTAGCATCATGAACCTTTAGATAACTGCATCATCCCACTCCTGATCGTCTGTCTGTGGCTTTTTACAGTTTTTCTCATTCAAATCAAAAACTTTATTTAAGGCTCTCTACCTCTGAATTCAGGAGTAGTAACCTCAGCCTGCTGACGCGTGTTTGTGTGCAGTTTGCATTTCTGTGTGATTGTAATTTGTGCTGAGCCGACACCTGCGTCTCTCTCTGTGACCCACATGAAGAACAGATTATCTAAATCTCTCCGTCACCGTCATATTGAACAGCCTTTTCTGCTTTTTTTACTCACCACTGCTGTAGATCGTCACTACAGTCAACAAAGCTCAGAGCAGCACATCAAACAGAACCCGAACATTTAATCCAATCAGATTCAAGCTGGGGTTGTCAGGATATCAATATTAGTCTTCATTAAGATTTTAGTAAAAATTCCTGCCATGGGTGTTTCCACATTCTGCATGATTGTTTTGCATTTTGCCCCTGCATGATATTTTGTCAACAGGTTATTTTCCATAAAACCATGCAAAGACATCCAGGGCTCAGCCTGGGTCACGTCAATCCTTCTTACTTAGCACTCCTTACTTCATCCTTCCTAAGAGTTCTGCACAATACTGTACGTCACATGCACTAGGCAGAGACGCCCTGCAGCAGTCTTTCTGTCTTAATTCCTGACTGCACCTGCAGCCTGCAGGTGCAAGAAGGCGAGGGGAGAATGTTTGAAGTGTCCCACTGTTTTTTAGTCAGTTGCAAACAAAACCAAGATGCTGCTCTGACTACTAACGCCATCTTGGCCCGCAAGCTGGAGACCAGAAACTTGGTGCATGATTTTTCTTTACTTGTTGACAGCCTGACACCCCAGATTAACAGTTTCACACATCAGTGGCATGGGATATACTTCATATCAATCTGGGGAACACGCTGTAGACAGTGTGTGGGAATAAACCAGCGTTCATCAAGTACATCTGCACAAGGGCCAGACTTAGTCTCAACAGAAACTCACAAAAATTAAAGCAATATATTGGTCTGACTGAAATATTACCGCAGTAGTATTTGTATTTTTCTTTAAACTACAGGACATTTTCAGTCATTACCAGTGAGATCTATCCCTGTTATCTATTATGCAGCAGGCCACAAGGAAACAGGCCTGACAGCAGGACCCCTGAAAATCCAAGAGAATGAGCCCTCCTTAATTGTGATTTAGCACCAATATTAACCCATTTTGACACTTTTAAGCCCTTTTGATACTTTTTGCCTCTTTAACCCAATTTTTGCATAATTTTAACCCCTTTTAAATCACGTTTCCTGCATGTTTTATCCGCTTTGTGCCACTCTTTTATCCATTTTTGCCACTTTTTAACCCCTTTTATTATTTTTTTTCCACAATTTTTGCAACTTTAAAGCCGTTTATTCCCACGTTTAACCCATTGTTGATACTTTTTGCCTCATTAATCCAGATTTTGAAAGATTTTAACCCCCTTTAAACCACTATTTCTGCATGTTTTATCCCCTTCATGCCACTCTATTATCAATTTTTGCCACTTTTCTTCAATTTTTGCCACTTTTTAACCCTTTTACTTTCTCGTTCTATTTTTTGTCATTTGTGTCAAGTTTTGATACCGTCTGCCCTTTTTCCCCCTTTACCACTTTTTGACATATTTTAACCTCTTTTTAAAACTTTTTTCTGCCAATTTTTGCAACACTTCTGCCAACTTTAACCATTTTTTAAATATCGACTCATTTTGACAGTAAATTTCTATAAAAACAGCTCAAATGTTGAGCTGTTTATGGGATGGATTTAACAGCTGCAGACATTTAAAGCAAAAGGATACTCTTAAAATCTTGTTTTCCTCCTTTTCAGAATTTAATTAAAGTGGCTGAATTGACTTTAAATTGGCAAAGATGGGTGGAAAATGTGGTGAAATTGGATGAAAAATTGATATAAACTGGCACAAAAGGGTTTACTAAGAGAAAAATGGGCAGAAATTGGCAGAACTGGGTTAAACTGGCAAAAATGAGCATATCACAGTGAAGTGTGGTTATAATGGGTGTAAAATATATAAAAAGTGGTTAACAGAGGCAATAATGGATCAACAGAGGTAACAACAGGTGTAAAGTGGCAAGACTTGGTTTAGAAATGGCAGAAACAGGCAGAAAAAAGTGCTGGAAAGGGTTTGAAATGGGAAAAAATGGGTTCTAAGTGGCAAAATTTCGTTAAAATTCGTGTGAAAAAGTGTTAAAAACTGGTTAAAAATAAGCAAAATTGGTGTAAAGTGGCAATAATGTAATTTGAAAATATTCTTAGTTTTTTAGGGCATCTTGCGACCCCCTCTCAGCGTCTCGCGATCCCTATGGAGGTCCTGACCCCAACATTGAGAACCACTGATCTAAATATCATTTCTGTTCCTTTTCACCTGTTTTGCGTGTATTCATC
The DNA here is from genome assembly GCF_018320785.1 of Cheilinus undulatus. Taxonomy (NCBI): domain Eukaryota; kingdom Metazoa; phylum Chordata; class Actinopteri; order Labriformes; family Labridae; genus Cheilinus; species Cheilinus undulatus. The sequence goes on along the minus strand of NC_054873.1, from coordinate 3,362,946 downwards.
TGTATCTGTTTCTGTGTTTCAGGGTGCAGCAGTGGGCGAATGTGTTCTCTGTTCAGCTCCGAGAGGTCACCACCAAATACTCCGGCTCCCTGCTGCTGCAGAAGGTAAAAGGCAGTGATTCTTTAAAAAGAAGTCAGGGTTCAGAGGAACAGTCAGAGGTCTGTGCCAGTGGAGGGGGTCTGTGCCAGTTACTTTTCCTTGAGCAGTTGGAGAAGAAAGGAGAATTTTAGTTTCAGCATTTAAATTTAGATACGGTCTGTTTTGTAGCTAAATGAGAGCATCGTCTGCATAAAGGCTGATTTTATGGAACAGATTTTCTGTTTACATACCTGGAGAAAAATAAAATAAGGCTCTAGTTATGAGCTGCACGGCGGCCCAGGAACCATCTTGCCTCATAGCAAGAAGGTTCCTGGTTCTCGTTCTGGTCTGGGCCTTTCTGTCCAAAGTTTGGATGTTCTCCACGTGCATGTGTGGGTTCTCTCCAGGTACTCCGGCTTCCTCCCACCACCAAAGACATGCTCTCTGGGTTAGCTGGTGGCTCTAAGTTGGCTGGAGATGTGAGTGTGAGGTTGGTCTCGGTCCAGGGTGTACCCTGCTTCTCGCCCAATGACAGCTGGGATAGGCTCCAGCCCCCCGCGACCCTGAACGGGATAAGCGGTATAGAAAATAGAAGGATGGGTCCAGTTATACATTGCCTTTTTAAAATAAGGTTATAGTAGAGAGAGTGTGTTTGTGACAGTCTATTAATGTGTTTAGCAGGCATACTAGTACACACAGAGACTCACAGACACAGACCCGGATCATGTTAATGCCCAGATTGAGGGCCGAGCCCTCTTTAACAGCGTCAGGATTTGAGGCTTTTTCTGATTTTAGACATTCATCCATTCATCTGTCAGATTTAGATTTAACATGGACCGTCTGCTTTCAAACACACGACCACATCATGGGGAACAAACAACCAGGAAACCTCGCTGTGAGGACAGGAAGTTCACTCTGGGCTTTTATTCATCGGTCTGAAAGGCTGTGGTTGATTTATTAACAGTTTTCTCTCATTTTGGTTGACAGAAATACGCAGACATTACCAAATAAGTTCACTTTGCCTCAGCCAGGAGCTCTTATACTGTCAGGGAGCTCCATCGCTGACAGGGTTTGTATTTATAAATCAATCTGATGCCCAAACACATTTTATTGCTAGTTTTTAATTCACTCCACAGTTGAGCTCCTTTAGACCTTTAAATCCCTGTATGGGGTCCAGCAAAAACTCAGAGGTGACCCATTCTCTCAGTGTCAGACCCTGATCTGTGGAACAATCAGAGGAATAAAGGTTGATGACTCATTTACAACACAAACACACAGCAGACTGTAGGTCTAAAACCACTGGGCTGAACGGTTTGGAAAAATAACATTCATTTGCTTTTATTTTGAATTAAACTGCAAATTTGATATGAATAGTTGCACTGAAGGGAGTGATCACGTTTATGTTGTTCTCATTTTAATGAAGAAAAATCATGCATTTATGAGGAAAGTAGGATTTTTATAAACTACATTATTGAACCTTCTGAAATGACTAACCCAGGTTCTCTGGTCCAGCTCCCACAGCCAATCACAGCTCTTTCTCTAACACCTAATCCTGCAGCTGAATCAACTTTAAGAGACCGTCCTGGGGTTTGCCTGACTTTCTTAGATGCTCTGAAGCGTTCTTACAACAACTGAAGCTCTTGATGATCCTATGAATAGTTGATTTAGGTGGATATTTCATTGAGACAATATCTTTGCCTGTGAAGTCCTTTTTAGTGCAAAGCAATGATGACTGCATGTGTTATTTTAACTCCGTCAGCAGGACGGTGAGATCTCCAGCCTTGTCCTGGTTCACACTCTCTCCTCTAACCAGACGATCACTGCTGCTGCAGCTGGTCTTTCTGTAGCAGAGCTGAAATGCAGTGGAGTTATAAAGTTCATGACAAAGAGGGACTTTGCAATTTAATTGCAATTCTTCTGATCACTCTTCATAACATTCTGGAGTAAATGCAGACAGCACCATAAAAACTGAAGCAGCAGACTTTGTCAACATTCATAGTTGTGTCATTCAGCAGTAAAGCATCTCTGTCCTAAAGTAGTTCCATTGGTGGAGCAAATAAACACTGACCGGGTTGTAAAATGCTTATTTTAACTGTCATTCATTCACTCTGTCAGAGCTCTGTGGTTTCCTTGCATGGTTTATAGATTTTAAAGATGGTCTGTCCTTCACTCCTCTTCTGAGATAACTCTACAGAGATAACTCCTCCTGTTTGGCTCATTAGTAAAGCGGATTGTTTGTTCTAATTAGAATCAAGGTTAATTAATCAAATCAGAGACTGAATAGCCGTAATGACCGTCCGTCCCTCCTCTCTCTCAGCTTCTTCTTCATCTGGAGAAAGCGGCCGGTTACCTCCTAACCTCGCTGTCCACACAGTTAAATATTTGATGCTCTGCTCTGCAAACTTCTGTTTCCCCCCAGTAAAAAGTTGTTTTGCCTTTGTTTTGACGAAAATTCAATCATGGCATTTGATTATTATTGCAACCATCGATGCACAACTGTCTTCACTGTAAAACCAGTTCATTCTGAGTCATAACTGGATGCGACACAAGCGAGTGTGCATCATCGACAAAATCAGCCTCACTACTAGCAAATTCACATCCAGTTCCATCTGTTGGGTTTTACAGCATAATATTTGACTGATGCAATGAATCATAAATAATTGAATGGTAAATCTACTGGTGAATTTATGGATGGTATATTTTCCAGAAAAAAAATGATATGAATAAAAAAGCCTGGACTGCTGCAGGATTTTACTAATCAGAGTCTAATTTCAGCTCATGATTGTGCGGTTTGGTGGAAAGGTTTATTCAAAATTGTGAGGACAAACCAAAAAATATTTCTTATAATGATATAAAACAATTCAACAGTGCATTTACAATTTACATTATTTATTTATTTATTAACTGTACAGAGGAAATAATACTATAATTGCACGGTAAAGAATAGGTGGCTATGCTGGCTTTTAATCTGACATTCAGGCTTTTAATTTGAAATTCATACCTTCCCATTGGGTCCCGTTTCCTGTTGTTCAAGCCTTTTCTTTTCAAAAATGAAAACCTGAATTAAAATAGATTTTTGGAGCTTGTTTCAACCAGGAAATGGAGCAGCCTGAAAGTAGAGCTGTATCTCATTATTTTTGTAATAAAATCTGTTTCCTGTCTCCTCTCAGAAACTGAGGGACGTGGAGCCGATCGTAAAGATCGTGGAGCTGAACGGGGAGGAGTTGGTGAAGGATTACTCGGATGAAATCGAGCGAATGTTGGGAAGCAAGATGAAGTCAGTGAAGGTGAGGATGAAGACGCTTCACTAAGTAGTGAAATCATAATGGCTGATGTTTTCTGTGCCGGCAGTGCCAACAGGCTGTTTCAGGTTTATTATTGTGAGAGTTGACTCTCATTGCAGTGTTTAAAACTGCTCTGAATGTCAACATTTTTCTTTTTTCCTGGAGAAATAACCAAGAAACATAAAAATGTACAGATAACATGCTGGGGCATTAGCGGCAGCTGTAAATTACACTCTCTCAAAGACAAGTCAGACCGGCATTTCCTGTGCCTTTGCTGTTAACAAATCAAGTCATAAGTCCCGCCCCTTCTTGATTTTGATTGGTCAGCGAGGGAGAAGTACCAAAGAGGAGAATTTCACTGTTCTAAAAGCTGAACTGATTTCATGTGAGAGCTCTGGGTTCTCAGAAACAATAAAACAGAACACACTAACCTCCAGTTTCCACACACTTCACCTGCAACAGGACCCACCCACTGCACAAGCTCAAGTCTTTCTCCAGGAGGTCCCAGGAATGCCCACCTTGTCTGAGATACACCAGTTCTATTTACAGTGCTTGCCAACGTCAAACCACATCTATGCAAGTACAGCAGATTGATCCAAACAGCCGGAAAAACGTCCAAAGCATCCAGTCAGCTTACGACGTAATGCTCAGACTCCTGATAGTAAATCATTACTATAACAACAGAACGTCCCATCCTGTGGACCAAGCTAGAGGTCACAGGTCAGTCAGTGGGTAACAGAGCAGCACTGACAAAGAAAAGTGAACCTTTGAGGAGGAAAAAAAAATTTTACATGAAAGCACACATCTGTAGTAGCAAACAAAAATCTTTAAACTTCCAGAGGTACTCATCCGCGGTAGAAGCAAAGATAATACTAAACAATATAAAAAAACATGGCAAATCAACCCCAGAAAGGCTTAATAAACCCCTGCTTACATACTAGTCCTGCATGAACTCATACTTCTCTGATCCTGTGATCTCATGTCTCCAGCTGCTCAGAGCACCACTGCGCAGAGTTCCAGGAATGCTTTCAGTGTGCAAAGTCGCTCTCTGTCAGTCGGAGTAAAGTGCTGCATATGCAGAATGTGGTGAGAGTAATTAAAGCGTCCTGAGTGCTAAAAATGCTAGACTGTATTGGTTCTGTACTGAAAGCAGCGCCGGCAATGCAAAGACCAGCATCTGTGGACACAGACCCTGAAACGTGTGTTGATGCAGAGAGCCAGTCTAGTGATTGAAATGTGCTGATTGTGGGGCTGCATGTTCATATTAGAATAAACATTAAACACATTATTTTTTTCTTATGCATGTATGATTGAATGTGTTTGTCATATATAAAGAAAGAAGAACTCCTATTATGCCTGATGAATGATTCCCTCTTTCTTTTCAAAGGGGACATATAATGCAAAAATCCCTTTTTCAGGCTTCTCTAACAAAACTATGTGCCCCTGGCCTGTCCACAATCCCCTCAAGTACCAGAAAAATCCATCCCCCCTCTATTTCTCCACCTTTTAGAAAATGTGTCCTGAAACAAGCCGATCTCAGATTTTGCCCTCATGATGTCATGTGGGGACATCAAACCAAGAGTAAAGCTTCAGCCTTCAATAGGAACCCCAGTTTTGCTATAATGCTTTGTACATTATAATGGCAAATAAAAACTAGACAAACAATTTCTTGTATTTCCTTGTTTTATTATAGTAACAGTCAACTTATATTTTTGGTATTTCTCTCTGATGATATGTCAGTGGTGTGTTATTTCGTTAAGGTAAGTTTGGTGAAGAAAAAGAAGGCATAGAGTTCAATATGAAGCAATTATCAATGACTAAAATAAGCAGAGAGTCACTGACGTGTTTTTCTGCTGAAGCTTTTGTCTGATCTTCTTGTTTCAGAGATTAGCAGAGGCTGCAGAGGACGCTGACCTCTACCATGAATACAACGCTTCATTAGAGGTACGTCCACCTCTTCTCTCCCTGACTACTCCTACAGGTCATCCAGGAAGTGTTCAGACACCCTTTACCTTTTATAGCTCTGTTATGTTTCAGCCTGGTGCTACGTTCGTTTAGATTCTCTCATTATTCTACACTCAGTGCTCCATCAGGACAGAGTGAAAACACAATTTTAGAATTGTTTGCAAACTTGTGAAAAATAAACAACAGAAATATCACATGACCCTTTCCTTGGTAGTTGAAGCACCTTAAGCAGCGATTACAGCTTCCAGTCTTTTTGAGTATGATAAATGAGCTTTGCACACATGGATCAGGGGATTTTCTGCCATTCTTCTTTGCAAATCCTCTCCAGCTCAGTCAGGTTGGATGGGACTGTCAGTGGACGGACGTTTTCAGGTCTCAGGGATGTTGGATAGGGTTCAGGTCAGGGCTCTGGTAGGGCCCCTCTAGGTCATTCAGCTTTCCCTCTACCCTGACCAGCCTCCCAGTCCCTGCTGCTGAGAAACACCCCCACAGCATGATGCTGCCAGCACCATGCTTCACTGCTGGGATGGTATTGGGCAGGTGATGAGTGGTGCCTGGTTTTCTCCAGACATGATATTTAGAAGTGAGGCCAAACAGCTCAATCTTGGTTTCATCAGAGCAGAGAATCTTGTTTCTCACTGTCTGAGAGTCCAGTGATGGTCGTCCTTCTGGAACTTTGTCCCATTTCAGTTTGGCTGGGCGACCATCTCTCAGAAGAGTCCTAACTGTGCCAAACTTCCTCAATTTGAGAATTCTGTGCCAGATCTGTGCCTGTCAACAATCCTGTCTGGTATTGAGTAAGATAAATGAGGTTAAGAATGAATTTAAATGGCTGTAGCATCAGACTGCAATGAAACTTCTAAGGGGGTCTGAGTACTTTCTGAATGCACTGTATGCACTAGGATAAGTGGAGCTCTTGATGTTTTGGCTTCACTTGCAGCAGCTCTAGTGCCGTCCTTCTTTGTACACAGGCCTCATTCATTAGACACACTGGTCTTTAAAGGACAGTTCCAGCTGTTTTGATTCTTTTTTCGCTGAGCTGTGATTGTTTGTGTCTCTTGGCTCTGATGGTAGACGTATTGGCGTGACAGTGTTGTGAACTGTGGATCAGAGGTAACAGTCGGTCAGTGTGCCGTGGTCTCTGCAGCAGATTGAGGTTTTAAAGCTTCGGCTGACACCTGAAATGAGATCAGATCAAACTTCACTGATCCTGTGAGGAAACTGGGTCGACGCCGCAGCCAAGGAACGGCACACGGGAGAAAATAAACAAAACAAACCAGGAACGCACAGTACTCTCCGTACAAATCCCAGTCCTAAAAAAGCTGGGACGTTGTGTAATATGTAAATAAAAACAGAATGCAGATATTAATACATTATTTCCAACCTATATTTAACTGAATGCAGCATAAAGACAAGGTAGCTGTTGTTCAAACTTTAAAAAAAATATATATCCACAGCATTTTAATTCAATGCCTGCAGCACATACCAAAAAAATTGGGACAGGAGCATGTTTGTCACTTATAACAACACCCTGTAAGCATCTGAAGACACTCATTAAGCATTGAAAGTGAGATTCTTTCTCATTCTTGCTTGATTTTCTTGTGCATTTTGCATTTCATCATGTGCCATATATTTTCAGTGAGAGACAGGTCTGTCGCTTGACGGCCAGTCTAGGCCCTGCCCTCTTTTACTGTGAAGCCATGCTGTTGTAACTCGTTCAGAATGTGTCTTGGAAGTGTCTCGCTGAAATAAGCAGGGACGTCCCTGAAACAGACCTCTTCTGGGTGTAGGCATGTGTTCCAAACCTGTATGTGCCTCTCAGTATTAATACTGCCTTCAAAGATGTGCAAGTAACCAAAGCAGTGGCCACTAATACACCTCTATTACCGATGCTGGCTTCTGAACTTTGTGTCAATAAAATCTGGACGGTCCTTTCCCGCTTAACCCTCTCAGACTGACCTTTTTACACAACAAAGAGAGACCCCGGTTGTAAAAGGTTAAATAAGTTTTCAGCCATAGGTCGTAGCCACTTACTTGTTTTTCCCTGGAAGTGCTCTGTTTTGCTGTTCTGATGATGCTATCCATTCCTTTGTAAACCTTATGGTAGCTTTTCTAGACTGCTTGGAACTTAGGTGACTTTTTAGGGTCTTTAAAGATTAAATCCACACAGTAACTCATATATTGAACAACTTTTTATCCATTTTAATCCGTTTTCGATCATCTCTGCTGTTAACTTAGCATTAGCCACCATCTTAAGCTCCTAAAATAAGTGTCACATGGGCTGTGACAACCAATAGGAGGTTGTGTGCCAAACAGCAAACGTGTATACTCTTAACTGGAGGAGAGAGTCTGAAAGAGTTTTGAATGAGTAAGGCCAGCCCAACACTAGACAAAAAATTTTTAAACCTGAAATGATTTTAAAGACGTGGGAGACCACAGACATAGGGGCAGTTTCTAATGATTTTTTCATCTTTAATCCTCTGAAAGTGCAAACTAAACAACTCAACTCTGATCATTGGAGACCACACATCTACGGACCAGCCAGTGACCTTGCATGATGGCTGGACTGAAAGCACGGTTGTGTTTATGGTTGTGAGCGGTGAAAGTACGTATGATCTGGCTGGTGATGCTATCCAGTCTGCTCGCTCTCACTGGTTGTTGTGGACGCTCTGTCAGAAGTACTCTGACCTAGAATCGTAAATATCAAACATGATTGATATTTGTGATTCAGAATCTGGGAGGATCTGACATGATTTGGAGCAGTAAAATAACCGTGTTGATACCACACACACGAGGATTATTCAGACAAATAATCAGTTGTGATAGGCTACAATCACGATACGCCACCACCATCATCAGGAGGCAAATCTTGCCCAAAACCGGGTTTAAAATCCTGTAGTGTGTGGCCGGTCTAATAGAGAGAAAGAGACACAGAGAGGCTGTGACGTGTCCCTCTGTGTCTTTGCAGACAGGAACTGCTTTGAATAATGGCACAAATAGAGGCAATACAAAGAAGTGCAAATACTTTTTTGTAAAAATGTGACTATTTTGAAGACTTTTTGTCATGGAATGATATTTTTTTTCTCTTTTTGGTCCCCAAGAGATGGGAGAAAAAGTCTTAGTCATTATTGTTGACTGTGTGTCACACATAGGTTTTTAGAGCTTGTCTTTATAGTCCCATGCTTTTTTTTAAATTCCAGTGGCATTACTGCAGCACACATGTTCTTAAAGCCCAGGAAGAAAAGGATGTTTACAGCTTGGCTGTGCACCACAGGGTTGACGTTTTACAAGGTTTTGAAGACAAAAAGTCCAGGAGAGACACAATGGTTCAATAATAGTTTAGGGCTCAGAGGGCTAAGCCCGGAGGACACAACAGTCAAACATGGACTTGTTAGACCACAGCACAACTTTCCACTTTAGATGAGTCCATCTCAGACGAGCTCAGGACCAGAGAAGTTGGGTGTTCTTGATGTTGCTGATGTCTTCGTCTTTGCATGTTGGAGCTTTAACTTACATTCGTAGCTGCTGTGACGTACTGTGTTAACTGGCAGCAGTTTTCTTGAGTGTTCCTGAGTCCACGTTGTATTATCCATCACAGATTCTGGTTTTTAATTCAGCGCCACAAAAGAGGTCAAAGGTCACTGGTAGTCAGTGTTGGACTTCAGCTTTACCCCCATATGCAGAGACTTTCCAAATTCTTTGCATCTTTCAATACAAGGAACCCTGGTCAAATCTCTGAATTTCTTCCAGTTTCATGTTGAGGAACGTTGTTCATAAACTATTGGACTATTTGTCCTCACAGTCTCTCACAAAGTTACTGTTATGAAGGGCAAATAATACAGTTTTGCAGCAGAGCTTGAGCTGTGGTTCAGTGGTACAGTTGATTGTCTCTTAACCAAAAAGGTCAGGGGTTTGATCCACATCCTGCATGCATAAGAGACTGCAGAAGTGTCTGTGGGACAGACATTAACCCCTGAATAGCCCCCGGTGCTGTGCCTAAATGAGTGCATGTGAATGAGAATGAATGGGGTTAGTAAATATTGATGGACACCTAACACACCAGCCTCATCCGCCGTGTGTGAATAAGCTCAGGTCCATTTTCTGATGTTTTTCTAAACTTTATGTGCTCTTTAGTTCGATTACTACAACTCGATGCTGATCAACACGGTGGACGAGGACGGGAACCCTCTGGATCTGGGTGGAGAGTTTCCTCTGGAGGAGAACGAACACTTCAACAATCTGCAGGTGAACACGCAGCAGAGCAACATCCAGGTCCCTACTAACGTCTACAACAAAGGTCAGAGGTCAGGCACTAAGAAAACATGTGAGTATGCTCCCCCTGCTTCACCAGTGATGATTATGACCTCTGTGTGCAGATCCAAACATCCTCAACGCCATCTACAACTCCGAGGCCCTCAACGACGTCTTCATCAGTAACTTCCAGAAGGATCCCACGCTCACCTGGCAGTTCTTTGGCAGCTCCACAGGCTTCTTCAGGATCTACCCCGGTAAATTTAGGAGTCAGAAGCAGTCTAGAGTCAGCCGGCTTTTGTTTGCTAAGATCAAAGTCTTCTAGCACATGTAGGGACTGGGAGAATGAGAGTAAAATCCAGTTTGTCTGACCTCTACAGAGGAGTACTAAGTTCCATTTAGAGCCTTCTTTAAAACTGTGCCCCCATTATGATGATATTTCAGCCATTCAAATCCCTGACCAGCTCTTAAACACTGTGGTAGTTTAAAAAAAAAAACACTGTATGAATATGGAGAACTCACGCTGCTCCATTAGTGTCTGATTATCTAAGCCGAGGTCAGACTATGTGTTGTCTGTTCTGATGGAAACTTGTGCCATGAATCTGACCAACAGACGTGACTACATGTTGGTAGTCAACCAATCATCATGAATGACACACAGGGGGAAGGGGGGTGGGGAATTTGGGGACTCTGAAACACTAGATGATTGTGTTTTGTAAGGGCAGAGCCTTTAAAAAAGCTCAAAGGGTGATTGGATGAATTCTAGGCTAAATTCTCGTGGGACTTTCGATCCTGATGGGAACACCAATATACCTGACCACAGGAACCATTTAGTTCCTTAAAGAAAGGTACCTAGGACTAAAAGTTCTGGGTACTTATGGTTGAAAAGCACATAGATTTTGCAGCCTTGTTTCTTACTGTGTTTGTAAGCCAGAGAGGTAAACTGGATGAACACTGGACTCCTTTTGTCTCTTTCAGGAATCAAATGGACTCCGGACTCAAACGGGGTGGCTGCTTTTGACTGCAGGAACAGAAACTGGTGAGTTATGACTTAAAAAGGGGACATATCATCAATAACCTACCTTTTCAACATTTTTGCACATACAGTTGCAAGAAAAAGTGTGTGAACCCTTTGGGATTTCTTGGATTTCTGCATAAATTGGTCATCAAATGTGTTCTGATCTTCATCTAAGTCACAACAATAGACAAACACAGTCTGCTTAAACTAATACCGCACAAAAAATGATATATTTTCATGTTTATATTGAACAAAACATGTAAAAATTCACAGTGCAGGGTGGATAAAGTATGTGAACCCCTAGGCTAATGACTTCTCCAAGAGCTAATTGGAGCTAGGAGTCAGCCAACCTGGAGTCCAATCAATGTGATGAGATTGGATGTGTTGGTTAAAGCTGCCCTGCACTATAAAAAACACAAACCAGTTTTGAGTTTGCTGTTCTCAAGAAGCATTGCCTGATGTGAACCATGCCTCGCACAAAAGAGCTCTCAGAAGACCTACGATCAAGAATTGTTGACTTACATGAAGTTGGAAAGGGTTACAAAAGTATCTCTAAAAGCCTTGATGTTCATGTGTCCACGGTAAGACAGACTGTCTACAAATGGAGAAAGTTCAACACTGCTACTCTCCCTAGGCATGGTCGTCCTGTAAAGATGACAGCAAGAGCACAGCACAGAATGCTCAATGAGGTGAAGAAGAATCCTAGAGTGTCAGCTAAAGACTTACAGAAGTCTCTGGCACATTCTGACATTTGTGTTGAAAAATCTACAATAAGTAAAACATTAAACAAGAATGGAGTTCATGGGAGGACACCACGGAGGAAGCCACTGCTGTCCAAATAAAACATTGCTGCACGTTTGAAGTTTACAAAAGAGCACCTGGATGTTCCACAGCACTACTGGCTAAATATCCTGTGGACAGATGAAACTAAAATTGAGTTGTTTGGAAGGAGCACACAACGCTATGTGTGGAGAAAAAAGGCACAGCACACCAACATCAAAACCTCATCCCAACTGTGAAATATGGTGGAGGGGCCATCATGGTGTGGGGCTGCTTTGCTGTCTCAGGGCCTGGACGGATCGCTGTCATTGATGGAAAAATGAATTCCCAAGTTTATCAAGACATTTTGAAGGAAAACTTAAGACCATCTGTCCACTAACTGAAGCTCAACAGAGGATGGGTGATGCAACAGGACAACGACCCAAAGCATAGAAGTAAATCAACAACAGAACGGCTTCAACAGAAGAAAATATGCCTTCTGGAGTGGCCCAGTCAGAGTCCTGACCTCAACCCGATTGAGATGCTGTGGCATGACCTCAAGAGAGCGATTCACACCAGACATCCCAAGAATATTGCTGCACTGAAACAGTTTTGTAAAGAGGAATGGTCCAAAATTCCTCCTGACCGTTGTGCAGGTCTGATCTGCAACTACAGGAAACGTTTGGTTGAGGTTATTGCTGCCAAAGGAGGGTAAAACAGTCATTAGTCTAGGGGTTCACATACTTTATTCACCCTGCACTGTGAATTTTTACATGTTTTGTTCAAAATCACATGAAAACATATCATTTTTTGTGCAGTATTACTTCAAGCAGACTGTGTTTGTCTATTGTTGTGATGTAGATGAAGATCAGAACACATTTTATGACCAATTTATGCAGAAATCCAAGGAATCCCAAAGGGTTCACACACTTTTTCTTGCAACTGTATATTACGGTGTCTGATGGTCCATTCAGAAACATCACGTATTTATCCCTGTACCACCAAGCCAGTTCCAGAGATGATTCACAGCCGGTGCTAAAGCAAATATCAGCTCTTTGTTTTCCAAAGACACGGCTCCGGGAGAGAAGACAGCATGGCACCAACCTCCTCACTTGCCAGGATAATGATTTGGTTCGCATGATAATACCTGCCCTGAATCTGGTATCTCCACTCACACTCATGGAAGCACGTGTGTGAACTTCAGGTCCCTTAGATGATCTTTCCTCTGTCGAACTGGAAGTCATTTCTGACCCCACACCTTGAGGACTGTCCCAAAGCTCTTAAACCACCCGGAGGACACGCGAGAGCAGGCTTCCTGGAAATCTTTTTCTTTTCTACAAGATGCGTCACTTTATTGGATACTGCTAATGTTAATAATAGTAATAAGAGGGATGATCGTGTCGAATAAGGACCATCAGGATGTTTTTAGTCAAATGTGAGACGAGCCTTTGTGTTCTTTTTTGTCAGCAGTGGTTTTGGCCTTGAAACTCTCCCATGATGCCATTGTTGCCCAGTCTCTTTCTTATAGCTGAGTTATGAAGTTTGACCTTAACTGAGTCAGTGGGGCCTGCAGGTCTTTAGATATTGTTCTGGGTCCTTCTGGGACCTCCTGGATCAGTCGTCCATGCGGTCTTGGAGTCATTTTGATAGGCCCGCCACTCCTAGGAAGTTTCACCACTGTTCACAGTTTCCTCCATTTGTGGGCAATGGCTCTCAGCATAGTTGGCTGCATTTGTTGGAGATTTTATAGCCTGCTTCACTTTGTCAGACCAATTCTATTTCAGGGATTTCTTGATTCACCAGGTCTGGCAGTAATCAGGCCTTGGTGTGGACAGTGAAATTGAACTTAGTTTTCAAAAAAAAATGTGGTTAATCACACTTATTCTTGATCTAAAATGGGGGAATGGCTTTTTTACATAGGTCCAGGTAGGTTTGGAGTCTGTTTACCCTTGTTAAATGAAATTGTCATTTAAAAACGGACTTTTGCAAACTGCATTCAAAGGTTTGCGTGCGTCACAAAAGCTGCACCATTTAAAGGATTTAAAGTCTTTTCAAATGCATGGTAACTGTTTGTGCAAAGAGGAGCAGGGATTATAAGCCAACCCTAACAAACCGAGTAAAAAGCATTCCATGGGATGTTTTATTAACTACAACCTCCCTGCATATAAACCCAGAAATGATCATTTAATTGGGTCAGTAATGATGCTGTCAGGATACTTAACTCAAATGATATTAGACTTTGGATTAGCATTGTTAAAGAGATATTTTTCACTCTCCTAAGAAAAGAAACTAAACAAACCCAGCGTGGGCCCGTCTGAGTCTGGCGCTCTGCTGGATGTGTGTCGGCTGAGCAGCAGCCAGCCACAGTCCTGATCCTCTGGAAAGACGATAAGCTGCTCCTTAGCCGGGTCACTGCTGCCCACATGGCACCATATGTGTCTGCTTATGCATTTGTAAATAATACCAGAGAGCTCTGGATGTCCCTGAACGCATCGTCATGCTGCATTACTGCAGCTGAGCTGGAAAATTTCTGTATGCATCCTCTGAGAGAAAATACTGCATATAGACACAAAATCTTTATCCTATGAATAATATAGAGAAACAGGACCATACTGGCAAGTCTGATCTGTTTACAGCAGCAAACAACTCAATTAGCTGTATCTACTGTATTAACTTACAAAGTCTGATGATGCATTTGAATCATGCAGAGATCTCTTCATAATGCATTTAAAATGTCTTATATGTTTGGTATTTTCATGGTTGTCTGTGCATGCTTGTATAAATAAATGCCTGCTGCATGTTCAGGTACATCCAGGCCGCCACGTCTCCCAAAGACATCATCATCATGGTGGACATCAGCGGCAGCATGAAGGGGCTGAAGATGACCATCGCCAAACACACCATCAACACCATCCTGGACACGCTGGGGGAGAACGACTTCGTCAACGTCATCGCAGTGAGAAAAACACTCATGTACTAATTAGGCTGTCGGGTTATACCATGTCCAGGAGGATCTAAAGACAGGAACATGCACTCATTAGGCTTCAGTGCTGCCTAATGAGTGCATGTTTATAATAACTGCCGTAACAGCGAGTGTCTGTTTCCAGCAGCAGCACCAGGAGAGAAATCCTGACAATGATGTTGGCCTCATTCATCAAATAACATACCTGTAAAATATCTTTATCAGTTTAGAAGCACACAAAACATGACTTCACATTTCTACACCCTGACTGATGATAGCGTTTTATTTATTTTCTCTTAAATAATCCAGAAATAGAGTGCATAAACACACCAGTGAGCAGTGAAAAGAGACCAAACTTGATCCTCGGTCCTGATGGAGCTCAGGGAACCTGTGAAGTGTGGAAAAGAGGTTTTCAAGAAGGACTGAATGAAACACACATGGGGGTTTGCACGCTGCTCATCATGCATGCATGCACACTGGTCTGACCCGCCTCTATTGTGTTTTTTTAAAAGAACACTTAGGGCTGATAATAAATACTAAGGGAAAATTTGGTGTAAGAGTATTAAAGGTTGGATAACACCCAGCACTATCATTATTAACAAAACACAGAGGAACACTTTATAAGTTATGGAACAAGCAGAGGGTTTAACATAAAAACTAACATTATTATTTTACAAAAGCTGAAAATGTCAGTCCTTCTGCTCTTAGTTTTTTTAAATATTTCTGCTCTTAAAAGAGCTAATAGCTCCAAAAGTGGTGGAGCCAGGATGTTAGGAGGGCAGGGGCAAAAATAATTTAAAAAAGGGCACCTCTGTCTGTGATTGGACAACAGTGCACTAAATTAGAACATAGAAATAAAACAGCTGTAAGACCTGCTTTAGAGGGCAGTTTACACATTCTGTCCATTAAGAGGGCCCCAAAGAGGGCAAATCTTTAAATATTTTCCACTGTGAGGGCAGTTTCTCTCTGTTTTTTTTTCTGAATTTAAAGGGTATCAAAAAGGGCAAATCATCAAAACTACACTAATTAAAGGGCTCTGAATAGAGAATAGCATGAAATTTTGTCCATTTAGAAGCAATTTGTTGAATTTTGTCCATTAAGAGAGCACCAAAGGGGACAATTTGTTTCTGCTATAAGATGTTTCATAGAGAGCAAATCATTTACAGGACAATTTCTTCAGCTTTGTTAATTAGGAGGCTGTCCAGGTGGACAATCAAGTCAAATTCAAATATCAAATTTTGTCCATTTAGATGGCATCAAAGAGGGCAATTTATGAAATATTGTCCATGTAGAGGGCATCATAAAAGACAAATAGTATCTGCCATTAGATGCGTCGTAGAGGCCAGTTAACACACTCCGTCCACTAACAGGGCCACGTCTTCAGTTTTGTTAAAGAGGATGCCCAAAAGGACAAATTGTCAAATTTAGTTCATTTCAAGGGCTCTAAATAGGGAACATTATCAAATTAATCAATTTAGATGACAGAAAGAGAACAAATTGTTGGGTTTTTAGAGGGCACCAGAGGGTAATCCATCAAATTGATTGATTAAGAGGGCAAATCTTCAGGTTTTTTCCTTTTAGAGGCAGCACAGAGAGCCAACTTTGAACACTTTAAAGTCAACAGAAAGGCATCAAAAGGGCTCTTTTGTCATATTCTTTAAACAAGACCACATCAGGAGGGGCGGTTGCCCCCCTCACCCCCTCTCTGAGTCCACCAGTGAGCTCCAAAACCATTTAAAGTGCTTTGGTGGATTTCTTCAGTCAGCACAGTAGCTGAAAAGGTAAGACCCTATAAAAAAAAGAGCAGATTTACCCTTTAGGCAGGCCTGTCCACAAAGATGGCTGGGCCCCTGAAAACCCAGAGCACAGACCCTCACAAGATGTGATTCAATAATTGTTTTGAGAAAAATGGCCTCATGATTAATCTCTGACAGCCAATCACAGTTAATCTTTATTGTTTGTTTTTTTTGTAAACACAGGAGTTGAGTAAGCATTCTCTCCATCATGAAATGAAATGAAAGGTTGTTATCCAGATGGAGTGACAGTTTGAAGGTTTCTGTGCTATCCTTGTTTCTTGGATCTAACCCAGACTCTCCTCTCTGTGCAGTACACAGACTACGTTCGCTACGTGGAACCATGTTTCAGAGGGACTCTGGTCCAGGCCGACTTGGACAACAGAGAGGTAAGACCATTATCTGCTTCAGCCAGGCTTTAAGAGCTGAACAGGAGCATTAGTGGCCAGCACATGAACACTCAGAACTCACACAGACTCAGCTGAACCCTGGACCGCTGCCGATCAGCTGGCTGGCCCACATTCTGGAGTGACATCAGCGTGTGTCGCCACTTTTGGTTTTAAAGATACGATTCGAGCATGTTTAGGGGCGTGGCTGATATGACTACAACCGAGCACGGTGTAGCTGTTTCTAATGTTTGATATACTGGTCACATGACTCACACACTTAGATCTGAGCCACAAGACTCTCCAACTTTGGGGCATTTCTCCCTTTGGGCATCGTCTTAAATCACCATGGAAACAGCTGGAATGCCTCCCTTTAAACCTTCTCCATGTTGCTGATGTCATAAATCTCTTCACCTTTCTCTGTCAGCACTTTAAGACCCTGGTGGATGAGCTGCACGTCAAAGGAGAAGCAAAGATCAAGAACGCCATGAAGGAATCCTTTAAAATCCTCAATGAGGTTTGTGTCCCTTTAGTGGTTTGCAGAGCCAAAAGTATTAAATTATTTTTCTTTCACTGCTGCTGCCCAGATCCACTGGAGTCATTAGAACTTGTGTACATCCTGTTTTCTCCACGTTTGCGTGATGTTTCATATTTCTGTGTGCAGGCGAGGGCCAACGGTCAGGGCAGCATGTGTAACCAGGCCATCATGCTGATCACAGACGGAGCCATGGAGGACTTTGAGTCCGTCTTTGAGGAGTTCAACTGGCCTGAGCGCAGGGTGAGAATGAGGCTGAGGCCAGCCCACTTAAAATCATTGAGCCAAACAGCATTACTCCTCTTTTCCATGTTGTTTCATCATCATAAGCTGGAGCTCTGCAGGTCCATCAGAGACTCACAGCTGTCCTTTAGTCGGTCCGCTCCATGAATCAGCGTTAAAACTGAAGATTTGTTTGAAAGTCCCACAGGGTCTGTGGAATCCTCCTAATGCATCCCTCAGACTCAAACCATACAACAGAATCTAATACAGTATTATATTATCAGTGCTGTAACATAATGTGACTTACATAACATTATGTTACATTGCATTGCTTTACAATATGTTGTTACTTTACATTATGTGACCCCACGACACGACACAACATGATACATTACTTTACGTTACGTTACTGCATAGCTGGACACAACACAAAAACATTATTAAATGTTATGTTTAATTTAATTAGATTCGTTATGTTACTGATATATTTATACAGTATCATGCAGTTAAAGACAAAACGTTATGATACATTGCATTACGTTATTTTGCATTATCTTAAGTCATGGTGTCTTCAGTGACATAATGTTACATTGGACGTAACTACAAAATACAGTATAGTAGAGGATGAAACATTACTATACAGCACGTTACACTACGGTGCCTTACTCTGGGTCATGATACATTTCTTTACAACATGATATATAATGGCATGTTTTATGTTCTTTTATTTTACATGGTATTAAGTTATGTAATTTAACGTTATGTAACGTTACATTATGTTTTGTCACATTACATTATGTTATGTCATATTTCGATATGGTAACAATATTGGATTTGTTATGTTACAGTACATTACAATATGTAACAATACAGTTCGTTACAACAGGATACGACAGGAAATAATACATCATGATACAATACAATACGTTATGTTACATTACATTGTTCTATTTTATTGTGTAACATGGCAGCAGGTTACGTTATGTTATGTAATGTTAAGTTATGTAATGTTATGTTATGTTATGTTATGTGACATTACAATACTACACAAGATGATGCAATGCTATACTACACATACCATAATGTAACATTACATTACATTATGCTGAATAATGTTATGTTACAATATGATACAAAATGATATAATACCACACCACACTACACCATACCATAACGTAACGTAATGTAACGTTATACTACTGACTGTTGCATTAAGTTGTGCTATGCTGTTACGGTGCATTACGTTACAAAATTTGTTATGTTATATTACATAACATTATGATGTGATACGATACAAGATAACATAATACCATACTGTACCATACCATAATGCAATGTAGTGTAAAAATTAGGTAACATTACTTAACATTGCATTTTGTTATGTTGTGCCAAGTTAAATAATGTTGCATTACTTTGCTTTATATTATGTTACATTACATCCAGAACGTTATGTTATGGTACATTATGTTATTTTACATTATGTTGTTACATTACGTTATGTTACATTGTGTTATGTTCCGTAACATAATGTAACATCAGTACATGACATTATTTTACATTATGTTGTCTTTTGTTATGTTACATTATTCTACATTACATCAGTAAATAACGCTATGTTACATTATTTTATGTTACATTACGTTACATCCAGAACATTAGGTCATGTTACATTATGTTATAATACGTTATGTAACATTACATCCAGTGCGTTATGTTATGTCCAGTACATTATGTTATGTTGCATTATGATAAGATACCATATTATTCCATGCTAAAAAATACAATTATATGCAGTACAATTGCAATGGGATATGATGTGATTGAATCTGATGCGATACAACACAAGCAAACTGTATTAAGGCATCATGCCAGAGTCCATTAAAGAGCTGTCTCAAGCATAATTCAAGTTTACTCTGGTGTTTTTTTATTAACAACCTGGAAATATTTATCAACACACTGAGAAAAAGGATGAGGCATGATTGTTGAGTCATTAAGTATGCTGTTAATCTCAGCTTTTTCATAGAAATCAGTGAATTTTCCTGAAAATTTATGTTTGAAAAGAATAAAGGCATCAGTAATAAAAAAAACAAGGACCAAATCCATCAGACAGATGTAACCCAGTTTTTTGTGTTCAGGTGAGAGTCTTCACCTACCTGATCGGCAGAGAGATGACCTTCGCTCAGAACACAAAGTGGATCGCCTGCAACAACAAAGGTCAGAGATCTGGGAGTGTGGATATTTAGGATATAATTAGGCATGAATATGGAGCTAAGGGAGGATATTTGACCTCTGTTACCACTATATTCAGGCCTAAAGTGATGTAGAATTAAGGGGTTCAGATACTTATCTCAACCTCTTGGCTTTGTTTGTGCTGTTGGAGCCTTCTTGTGATTTTTCCATGTGAACATCAGACATGTATCTGTTTTACTGTGAGCTTACCAATGCTAACAGACTGTCCACCAAGCCTTAGCTGCAGTTTTTATATGCTAGACATCCTGGGCTGCAGTGTTTAATGTTTTCCCCTGGTTTATGATCTATTTCTGTGTGATTCCAGGTTACTACACACACATCTCCACTCTAGCTGACGTGCAGGAGAATGTCATGGAGTACCTGCACGTGCTCAGTCGACCAATGGTCATCAACCACGACCATGACATCATCTGGACGGAGGCCTACATGGACACAGTGGTGAGAGGAGACAGCCAATCAGAGTGGATTACATCATCCTTCATAATAATATCATTATCAATGCAATCCTTTATCATCTTCATCATCATCTTCATCTGTATGTCTGCTTCCTCTCTGTGTTCATTCTCCCATGATCCTCTGGGCCTTGTCCTCCATTCATTCTGCAGCTCCCCAACACAAAGGAGGTAAATGAGAAGCAATTGTAGTTGCGGCCGCTGTGAAGTGTAGCAGACTTCTGTTTCTGTCTTTAGATGTAGTCTGAGAGACGTTAGAAACACCAGAAGACAACAAGGATGTTATAAGTTCATCATTTTAAGGATAAAAGCTGAAACCCTGGTTATGGGGACACTTCTCTAAATATAACCCCACTGTTTGGACTGTTTCTCAGCTTTTCAACACCAAAGCTCAGAGTCTGCTGCTGATGACGTCTGTGGCCATGCCGGTGTTCAGCAAGAAGAAGGAAACGGTCAGTGTTTGACGCTCGGATATACAGGGTTGGAAACCTGATTACTATTACTGATTTTGAGGCTATATTATGAAATAAATGAAAACAATAACGCTTTACTTAAACTCCTCCAAAGTCATCTAACTTTAAAAAAGACAAAGTCCCTGAGTCCAGTTTTGACTTTCAGATAAGGAGGACTCAGACCAGCAGCCACACCATGGTCTATTTTCCATATAAAAATACTGCTTTAAAGTCTATTTATAGTGTCTATTCTGAACTTGCTTTTGTCTCTCCAGCTGTCCCATGGGATCCTGCTTGGCGTTGTGGGCTCAGACGTCCCGCTGATGGAGGTGATGAAGCTGGCACCCAGATACATGGTGAGTTCAGGATCATTTCACTGTGCAGGAAGTCCATTAGTCTGTGTAATAGCCTCCAAAAATAAAAGCTCAGACTGTGGAGAAAAAGACTCATGAAGATGAGACAAAAGACTAACAATTAGCACACAAGCTCTATTTTAAATATTCACTTCAATTCAAACAACGTTATTAATCCCTCAATCCAACAAATTCAGATATAAACTAGAAAAGCACTCAGAGAGTGGAGACCTCCACCATTAGCCCTATCTCCCAATAGTGAAGAATCCTTTAAAAAATTCCCGGATCTGTCCCCGTGTGCCCCCCCACCACGACATTTGCCGATTACTCCCTCCCCGGTGGGGTGGAAACATAATGAAAAAAAGTATAGGCTTTGCTATGGGTGCCAACAGATGCATTGACAGTCTCACACATGGTCTCACCGGACGACTGGAAGTCATGGCAGAGGGTGAATATTCCTCTATCCCTCCCAGCATTGTGAGTATTCTCGCTAAAATTCGCTGTCTTTCTCTCTGATACGCTCCGACTCGTCTCCTCGACCAGAGGTGCGTCTTTCAAACTCTACAAATTCCAACACTTTGAATAGAAAAACACCTAAAATGCTGCTGGGATTGAAGTTACTCATGGCTGCCATCTCCTGGTGTAAAGTGGTAACAGCGCAGACTTCCACCATTAGCCCTATCTCCCAATAGTACAGAACCCTTTAAAAACTTCCTGGATCCAGACGGTGATCCAGATCACTCCCAAAATCTGATCAGTTCTTCCTTATGCCATTTCTGACAATTCCCGAAAATTTCATCAAAATCCGTCCACAACTTTTTGAGTTATGTTGTTAATAAACAAACAAACCCACCTAATCACATAAACTCCTTGGTTAAAAATCAAGCATATCACGTTAACTTAGGTAGGCAACGGAGTTCAGTGCTGCCATATAATTGAAATCAGCTGATCTCACACAAGCCCTCATCAGCTGACGGCCAGCTGATTTGCTTCTAAGCACGCTATTGTTAGTCACACCCAGTCTGTCTTATCTAAAGTGCTCGAGCCTGCCTACTCTTTGCTGCTCCCCCTGCAACCCTCCTCCACCCCAGCTCCTCCTTTATTCTGCATCTGACTGAGCCAGTGTCATTCTATTGTCACTGATGCCTGCTCTGCTCTGGGGTTTTTTGCTGCTTCTCTCACTGCATCAGGTTATCCTTGTAGGCACAAGAAATGCAGGAACATGATGCAGAATGCCAAATATAGACAATGGTAATAAATGCAGTTAGTAACTGCTCATGAAGAAAAATGCTGACTAAAAGTCATGTGTGTTCTTGACCTGAAATCCACATAGGATAACGGCTTTCTAAAGTAAGAAACAAAATAAATGGTTTAAAAATCTGCACGATAGATAAGGAAGTAGGAAGACGGTCTTTGATGATGTCTTACAAATAATAAAAACATCCATAGAAGCAGGATGGACTCTATTTTCCACACAGGTTAGAACAATTGTTGCCATGGTTACCTGTTTTTCTTTCTTCTGGGCTGATTTGAAAACTATAAGTGCACAGCGCCCCCTTCTGTACCAGACTGCTTACACACACTAATGTGCTCTGTGATGGACCCATACATTACTGATGTAAAAGCAGACCAGCAAAGGAGAAGGCAGCACAGAGCGCTGTACTTGAGCCCAGGATAAAACCATTGTGCCTAATGGGAAAGCATCCTGTACCACTTGATCATCTCCTTTTCCTCTTTCCTCAGCTGGGAGCTCACGGTTACGCCTTCCTTGTCACAAATAACGGCTACATCCTTGCTCACCCTGACCTTCGACCTCTGGTGAGTTCTTCATTTCTGCAGCAGCTTTAACTTTTTAATCTTTCATAAAAATGCAAACATGAAGGCAGAAATCAAGAGTGTCATTATTCGGTGTGACCTCTGTCCTGCAGTATAAAGATGGAAAGAAACTGAAGCCGAAGCCGAACTACAACAGCGTGGATCTGTCAGAGGTGGAGTGGGAGGACACGGACGAGACGGTAACTTTTGCAGACAAAATTATAAATGCATGATTGTTTATCATTATTTATTATTTTAGGCTTTCAGTTTCAGTCTGGTCTAGAATATTGTGTTTATTTTTGATTAACCAAGCACCCACTACCGTGACTTTAGCTCTCCCACCATCCAGTAGCGGGTAGAAAGTCTTGTTTTGTGTTTTGTTATGGTTGGGAAGATAAGTGTGAGCAGCATTAACATATCCTACAGACTTTATGCATTGAGGTAATCTGGGTATTAAACGTGTTTTTGTTTCCTCTTTAGCTGAGGACTGCCATGGTGAAAGGAGAGACAGGAACCTGCAGCCTGAGCATCAGAGCATCGGTGGATAAAGGGGTGAGGAATCCAATCATTGTAAAATTACTGTTTTTCCATACAGGTCAACAATCACTTCAGTCTTTGGATTTTAAAAACGTTCATTCCTCTCTGACAGAAACGGCCTCTGTACCTCATCAATGACTACTTCTACACAAACATCGACGAGACACCTTTCAGGTAAATCTGCTGCTTTATCATCTGATCATTTTTATATGCACCGTTAAATCTACTTTTACAGATGTTTTACTTCACCTCTGCTTGCTCAAAAGATCATACACTCACAGCCACTTTATTAGGTACACCTAATGCTCCTAAAACAGGGTTTAATAATGCAGGCTTTCATGATGTCTAATCTAAATTCTGATGCTACAGTCTGGATGTCACAGCAGGAATGAGAGCATTCCTTATAAAGGTGTACCTAATAAAGTGGCTAAAAGCATTTACTAACATTTACTAGACCACTATCTAGGCCAGTGTTACTCAACTCTGCTCAACCAAAGAGCCAAATTTTTGAAAAATACTTTTACAAGAGCCACAATCTAAGTGGTGAAAGTGGCAAAAACAGCTTGAAGTAGCAATGAAAATAAGTTAAAGGTGGCGAAAATGGTCAAAAAGCAGCAAAAATGGGTGAAGAGGGGTGAAAATTGGGAGAAAACGTGGAAAAAGGATAAGAAAGTAGCAAAAACAGGTAGGAAGTGACAAAAAACAAGTTAGGTGGCATAAAAATGGTCCAAAAGTGGCACAAACCTGGCAAAAAAGTAAGAAGAGTGACCAAAATGGG
Organism: Cheilinus undulatus; assembly: GCF_018320785.1. Lineage (NCBI taxonomy): Eukaryota > Metazoa > Chordata > Actinopteri > Labriformes > Labridae > Cheilinus > Cheilinus undulatus. The sequence goes on along the minus strand of NC_054873.1, from coordinate 3,339,056 downwards.
CAAAAAGCAGTCAAGAGCAGCAAAACAGGGCAAAAAATAGGAAACAAGTGATATTGAATGGCAAAAGGTAGCTTAAATGGTGAAAAGGGGTGGAATGTGGATAAAAGTGGCGAAAAGAAGTTGCAAAAAATGGGCAAAAGAGAAGAAAAAAGTGGTATTTAATGGCAAAACGTAGCTAAAATGGGCCAAAATGGAGAGAAAAGGGGCAACAATTGTATATAAGTGGCAAAAAATAGTGAAAAATGGCAAAAATGGGATAGAAGTTGCAAAAAGAAGTCGCAAAAATGGGCATCAAAGAAGGAAAAAAGTGGTAATTAATGGCAAAAGGTAGTTTAAATGGGCAAAAAGTGTTGAAAAAGGGCAAAAATTTGATAAAGGTGGCAAAAAGAGGTGGCAAAAAAGATGAAACAGGTAGTATTTAATTGTAAAAGGTAGTTTAAATGGGCAAAAAGTGTTGAAAAAGGGCAAAAATTTGATAAAAGTGGCAAAAAGAGGTGGCAAAAAAGATGAAACAAGTAGTATTTAACTGTAAAAGGTAGCTTAAATGGGCAAAAAGTGGCCAAAAAAAAATGGTCTTAAAGGGCAAAAATGGGACTAAAGTGGCAGAAATTGGAAACAAGTGGCAAAAAGAAGTGGTTTAAATGGATAAAAAAAGGTGTATTTAATTGCAAAAGGTAACTTAAATGGGTGAAAAGTGGTAAAAAAAAAAATGTTGAAAAGGGCAAAAAGTTTTCCTCTTTTAACGTTTTCTTAGGGAATAATATTTAAAATCAAGACATTAAAAAGTTACAAATAAACACAAAAGAGCCACATGTGGAGTATCACTGGTCTAGGCTCTGCTGTCATTCTCTAATAATACATTTAAACAGAGGAGCACTCCACCCCGACTCATTCAGTTGTACCTGTGAGGTCCAACCACCAGGGGGCAGCATTCCGCCTCTTTTTACTCTAATGCACCAGTCCACTTCATGTCCTGAAGTCCTTCTGTCGTCTGTCTCTGCAGCTTCGGCATGGTGCTGACCAAAGGTCACGGCAGGCTCATGTTCATGGGAAACGTGTCGGTGGAGGAAGGTACGATTTCCCATAATGCCCTACTGTAAATGCACAGCTGTGTCTGTGCTGTGGTTGGTTAGAGAAATATTATGACAATAAGTGTTTGAAGCCATGGCTGCCATTTGTTTAGGCTGATAAGATACGGTCATATACTATAGGATTTTTTTTTAATTTGTGTATTTTACATCTAAAACGTTGACCACACCTCGGTTTAAGACCCCAGGTTGGGAACCAGTGCTGCAGATGATACTATGGACTGGAGATCAGGCAGTAGTGTTTGGGAATGTAGTCCAGGTTTTGTTGAAATTGGCTGTTTCATGACAGAGAGAGGAGGCCAGTTTTCCATGGAAATTTGTTCAATCAATTTCATTGATGAAATTCAAGCATAGAAATCTGGATTTTAAGTTTGTTTGTGTATATATATCGAATGACTCTGATTTTTGTCTCTGCAGGCCTGCACGATCTCACCTCCCCAGACCTCTTCATCGCTGAGGAATGGTACGTCCAATAGTATTCATCATCTGTTTAAATCCTGACATTTGAAGAGAGAAAACATCCATGTAGGCCCAGGATTTGATCCAGGGATTACTGAAGTGGGGCCTGTTTGGGGGTAGGGGTGTAGCTATCATATTCCAAATGATATTACACAGCCCCCCTCCCTTAACCGGCTAGCCAAGTAAAAAATGTTGCATCATGTTTTACATATATCTATGTATTTTAATTTATGTTTATAACCATAATTTCCTCTATATAAGCAGTATTTTTACCATGGTTAAACTCAATTTATTTGCATTATTTCACAGTACTGGAGGAGCAGACACTCCCCAATATTTTATTTTACTCTATCTGATTCAAATTTCAGTCTGTGGACCGATTCATTTAGTCGCTTTTGATTCAGTAATGACACTAATTACCAAGAAAAAATAAATAAAAACCCACTTTTCATTGCAGGCCTCTCAAGGGCCCCTCCTTACTGTGGGCCTGGGTGATCAGTGACCCGATCTACGCCCATGTTGGGGACATAATGCTGGCAACCTAAACAGAATCTGCTGTGCATTGTTGGACTACTTAAACTTGTAGTAATGAGAGAACCAAACTCCTGCTTTTAGCTGCATCCTTCCTGCCAGTGATGTTTGGATGTAAAATAAAATGACAACTTTAAGCTGTCAGGTGTTAACATCTCTAGCCTTTCCTTTTTTTCAGGACTTACTGTGAAACGGACATTGACCCCGCCCACAGGAAATACTCCCAGCTTCAGGCCGCCATCCGCTACCTTCTGGGAAAGGAACCTGACCTGGAGTGTAAGTTTGTCTCACCTTTACAAAATAAATGTTTTCATTTTAACCTCTGTAAAAAGTTGGATACGAATGGCACTTCTCAGTCATAAACACCAGTGTAAAGTCTGTCTTTGATATCTGGGAGATTATGAAGTAATGCATGTTTCATTTAAGATCATCTGTAAGTCACTGAACCTGTCTGTTACCTAGGCGACGAGGTGTTGCTCCAGCAGACGCTGTTTGATGCCGTGGTAACAGCTCCTCTGGAGGCCTACTGGAACGCCCTGATGCTCAGTGACAAGTAAGACCTGGTTATTCAGCACATTTATGCTCCACAATATCAGTAATTAAAGGGACAGTTCAGCCAAATATACAAGATTAAACAGCTAAGGTATTCATAAAAGAACTGTCTATTATAAATCCAAATAATAATAAACAGTATAAGCAGTTCAACAAAAAATGTGCTGAATCAAGACAACAAAAAAGGCCTAGTCCATAAGAACTAGGGCCACAAGCAGCACCAAAGAGCCCTCGCTCCCTGGCACATTCGGGTTGTGTCACAACGGCGGGAGCGTGGAAATAACTGGGCGTAAGCAACCCGTGCTCCTCCTCCTACAACTGTTATTTATTATATATAAGGAGATACTGAAATGCTCACTATCACCAGTGAGACATCCTTCAATGAAGCATCTCTGTGTTGTAGGCAATTATTGAGAGCTGTCTTTCAAAATCAGAGCTCAATAAGAGGAATGAAGATGTGACCTATTTGTGTCACTTCCAGTTGCCAGTAGGGGGCGCTATGATGAGATGTTTGCGTGTGAGCATGTTCAGTGCCATGCTGTTGTCTTGCAAAGAGAGCAGAAGGCCACAGAACATTGTTTGCTAAAGTTAGAATGGGTCAAAGTCATTTGGCACCATCAAAAATCCCTTATTTTGAAACTGAGATGAAGCTCATGGACTTCCTGTTGGGATTTGGGTATGGGTCCCAGAGACTTTTTTATGGGTCTTATGATGACCCACATGCAGACCAAAAATCATAAGTCTGGGCTGAATGGTGTGCAGGGGCTGGATTTTTTTAAAAGGAAAGTTTTTCAAAAAACAGAGGTGTGAATTTTCAATTGCCATTAGGGGGCACTGTGACAAAGTAATATTGATAAATGTATGTATTTTGGATCAAAGTGTGATCATCCATGTGAAGTTTAGTGATGATTTACAGCAGCATTAAAAGTTATATGGAATTATTGGTGCATTTTCAATGCAAAAAATGTACAATAAGGACGTTAAAGGGTGGGCTCCAGTCATGACACCGCCCTATGATTAAAAACTCAAAATTGCATAACTTTACATCTTCAGGTTGTCTAGTATGACCATAAAAATTCTGGAGTCAATCAGATAAAATCCCTCAGACTAGTTTGTGAAAATAGGAAATTTGTCAATCGCCCAAAAACACCAAAATTTGACATTTAGCTGTTTGTAGTGCACTTCCTGTACATTTTAGAGGATGGCTCCTGAGACTTTTTCCTTCGTCTAATCATGATGCATAAGTGTACCAATTTTCATGCATGTAGCTTTTTTCCAGTCCCCATCTCACATCTGGGGACCCTGTGGGGTCTTTGCTTGATGGACTTCCTCAGTTACACCAATTTCCTGTGAAGTTTGTGAGCATGTTAAAGCCCCAAAGTAGCGGCTCTGCGGACAGAAAATAATGCATAAAGATATAATAGTGTCCTAGCTGTGCTCCGGCCCTAATTAATGTTCTTCGCTTTAAGCACCTAACCTGATATGCCAGATGGATTTGTTTCACACATCCATCTAGGAAAGCTTCAATAGGAAACGTTTGAAAAAAGGCAGAGGCTTTGAAAAAAACTCGGAGTGTGATTGGGTGAACGTTCTTTCCGTCACATCTCTACGGGCCAGTCAGAGCAACAAAAAACGCCACACAGACGCTATTGAGCTGTGCGTGCACAGCTACTGAGGAATAACACGAAACATGGCGACTATAGACATGTAAGTACACGACTTTTGTCATTTTGAAAAGAAAACAACTCACTGCTGTTCTTTGTTCTTCTTTAAATGAAGAATTGTCGTCAAGTTCTGATAAAACTGGCGCTTTAGCAGCTTTCACGTTAATCTCTTCCTCCATAACTGCACCAGCTCTTGCTGCTGCTTGTTTACATCACAACTCTGCTGTGCCTGAAAGTACTGCCCCTCGTTGCTGATTGGTCCTGTCACTTTCTGACCAGGCCAAACGGTTCAGATGGGAGCTTTGCAAGATGGATTCGCCAGTGAAAAACAAACGGGTGTATTCATCTGCTTTGCAAGGTTAATAAGCACCATCATTTGCTTGAGATTCGCACCCACTATTACCTCCTTTTTGCACAATATCCACAAAAGAATGTGCACTTATCATGCCAGTGCTAACACAAGGTTTGCCATCTGAGTGCCCCTAGCACTACTTTGCCACAGACCAAGAGGAACGCCATCAGCTTTGATCTAAAGATCTGCAACACTGCAATGACAGAGTGTGACAGAAAAGGAAAGAAATTAGTTTGTGCAGATAAATACACGCATGTCGGCACATTAGAGGATCATGTACATGTGCAAACTGTATTTGAAAATGTGCCTGGCAATGAAACTCCTTTCTAATTCTGATGATTCATCTCCAAACATGAGAAGATGAGTGAAATGACCACATAATGAACCTCTTTTTTATTTCTGGTATTTGTTTCCTTGGTTCACGTTTGTGTTTGTGTGTGCAGGGTGGAGCCTGGGATCGAGACGGCCTTCCTGGGTACCCGTGCCGGCCTGATGAGACTCATCAGATACGCTGGAGTGGAAAAACGGGTGGCAAAGTAAGATCGAGTTCCTGCAGCCGGGTTCAAATCTCAGTTTGTAGATTTAGATAGCCGTGATGCTTTTATAAGGAGATGGATGTGACATTTAATGTCCTCTTAACAGGAGGTTTCTGACTCCGTCTGATAAAGATAACCTCTTCACTATCGATCACTTCCCCCTGTGGTATCGTCTCGCTGTGGAGAACACTCCTGGAAGCTTCTTCTACTACCCCGTCAATGACAAAGGTCTGACTGCATCCAGTGAAATACACTTTTCTTCTTATTTTAATTTATATAACATTAATTTTTTGATTACTCTGAATGATTTTAAGTCCTTGCTGAAATCCTTTTCGCAAGCTGTGTGTTTCTTAAACTAAAAAAAAAAAACCTGGCTGATTAAAGGTCAAATAAGTGAAATCATGTCTTACTCTTTTCAGGAATACAGTACGTGATAGCGACGACGTCAGTGATAGTTTCATCAGGAGGAAAGATGGCCGTGGCTGGAGGTGAGTCTCTGAAATATTTAAGCCGTCGAGTCTTTGAAATCTGGCACCATGTCCAAACAGCATGCACACATTCGACATCACAACCCCCTGCATAAATGGAGCTCTCACTGTCCACACTGCATATGTTTAAAATCTTCTTATCTATGGTTGTCAGTGTTTCTCTTGTTTAAAATGTGACATCTGGCCCTTTCATTTTGAAAGCAGGCAAACAGAAGTTGCTGCTTTGAGCTTTCGGCAGCTTTGAGCTGAATGCTTTTGTCTTTGTGCTGGCACAGGTCAGAGCATTATACATTTATATAAGCACAGAAATAGAAGTAATTTATATTATTAACAACTAAACAACTAACAAAATAAGCTTTTAAAATGTTGAATATTTATGTAAGTATTTCTTCCGCTTTAAATGAGTCAGACTTTTAAAACTACTTCAGCCTGAAATATTTATATGATATTAATTCTATTTGGGGGATTTTAACCTTTTAAAGGTGAATGTGTTCACACAACTCAGCTGTTTTTAAGAGAACAAATCACAAAAACTCAAATACACACACACACCATTATGCAGCATCAATAGTGACACACACTTAGGTAAGTAGCAAGACTCGCTTGCAGAACACAGTAAAAAGTATGACATTATGCAGCATGCTCTAAAAGGGGAAAAGGAGCGCCATCTGGTGGACAATTATAAAACTAGAAAAGTACTCGGAGAGCGCAGACCTCCGCCATCAGCCCATCTCCCAATAGTGGAGAATCCTTTAAAAAATTCCTGAATCCAGACGGTGATCCGGATCACTCCCAAAATCGAATCAGTTCTTCCTTATGCCATTTCTGACATTTCCTGAAAATTTCATCAAAATCCGTCCTCAACTTTTTGAGTTATGTTGCTAACAAACTAACAAATGAACCCTGCCGATCACATAACCTCCTTGGTGGAGGTAAAAAAAAAAACAGCAAAAAATGAGAAATTCATGCATTATTAAAGCAAAACACTGGTGGGCAACCTGCAGCCCTTCCCCTGACTCAGTCTGGGAAGGAGGAAGTCTGTTTCAAAGATCAGGAAAGATCCAGCAACACGTGTAGTTCAGAGAACACCTTTAAGCCAAAACACAGTAACCCTGATGAATTTTCTAGAACTTTCATGGAAAATACATTTGTTTGGATGTTTGGGGGAAATTCTTGGACGTTTTCAGGCATTTCTCACATTTCATAAAAATGTGGGAAATTCATATATAGTTTTTATATACAGTATATAACTTTATTTTATTTTTTATTTAATTGGGATTTTTTTGGGGTTCCTTTAAAAAAATATTATGGAAATTTCAGGAAATTCATTTGGATTTTTGGGGAAATTTGATTTAATTTTTATCTGAAAACTTAATGGATTTTTTTGTCATTTTTTTATGGGACTGTTTAAGCTTCATGATGAAATTTCACAGCTCAGGTCTCAGGAGATTAAGGGATGAAAGTGGTATTTACTCTATTTATTGTTGCTCTGAGATCGACCTTGGGCAAACGTTCAGTTCTCTGTCATGTGACCTGTCGTCTCTGTAGTTCTGAAGTCGTGGCGTGCCTTTATGAATAAAACAACCCTCTTAGATAAATATAGTTTATTATCTTCAGCATGATTAACAGTCCTTGAGTTGAAATTGAAAGGTCTAATGTGCTTATCACAGAAAATAAAGAGAACATAAAAGTAAAGACATGGAGGATACAGTAGATTTCACTCTATGTCATACTTTGCTATATTTGGGATAACTGTTGTCTTGGCTGTTTGTGCTGAGTTGAAGCCGTTGTAGCTCAAAGCCTGCCCTCTAGGTGGCAGCACAGCTGTAGTATTGTTTGATTGCAGTTGTACCTCAGTGTTGAAGCTTGAAGCAGCATTTCCCTGAAAGCAGCAGGAGTCTAACCTCGCCTAAAGTGACTGAAAATCGACAGGGACTTAAGAGGGCATCAACCAAAGAGAGGTTAAAAACATTTCTGAATGTCGGGAGTTAAAGATAACATAGAAACACAAAAGTGACCAAGTCAGAACAAAGGAGATGTCACATTTCACATTATCACAGACGTTTGTACTCTTGTGCTTGTCGGACTCAGGAACAAAGAAACTCAGAAGGAAGTTTCATATTTCTACAGAGGAAGAAACTAAACACATAAAGATGAAGGGAGAGTCAAGGTGCAGAAGTGCCAAACAGCAGCTTCACAGGAGTTTAAGGGCTGGCTGTGTGATGCAGCGCGGGGAATAACAATTCACAGAGCATCCATACATTAAAAGAAGTGCCGCAGCATTCACTGAATCTAGTCCGGTCCATTAGCCCAACAATACACCCGGAGATTTCCAGCACAATCACAGCACTGTAGAAATCCTCTCTGCAGACGTCGTCTCATCACAGAGGAGAGCCGAGGAGCAGCCAGAGCGTCTCAGAGGATCTAAAACCCGCCGCTCAGAAGCTGCTGATTCGATACCCGTGTACAATGCCGCAGGCCTCTTTTGGTGGCGACTCCTCCGGCGAGGTCGGTGATGACATCTGCCCGTCCTCGGCATCAGTGTCAGCTCCTGACTCAGCCATCAGAGGCTGACCACGTCGCTTCATTTGCCTTTGATACCGCGCCATCAGAGAGGCGTAGACGCAGCCGTACGTGGCTGCGACCACCATCATGACGCACACCGTGCCGCAGATTACACCTGCCACGATCTGAGTGCCGTGAGCTCGACGGACGCTGACAGGCCTGTAGCGCTGGCGGACGCACTCCTCGTTGCTGTTGATCCGGCCGGGCGGACAGGGGGGCCGGGTGGCGTAACCCGGCACGCCCTCTTTTGTGGGACTCTGAAGACAGTAGTTGAACATCTCGGCCGGCACGCTGCGGATGTCCCTGGCCTTCAGATCCACGGGGAGGCTGCACTGCATCGCGTCTACCTGCCCATCTATAACAGAGAGGAGAGAGGGGAGGGATGAAGGAGTGGGGAGCAAACAAGGAGAGACGGGGAGGATTGAGAGAGATGGGGGTCATTATATTCTTAGATGTCTTTGCTGAGCACACATCCATCCTGCAGAGCCCAGATTAATTGTTTCGATTAGACGGCTTTTGAAGTACAGACACAAAATACAAAGCGATTTGCTCTGCTACGGCTCAAAGCCGACTGCCAAAAACTATCAGCTGTGAGACATGGAGAGGCCTGCTAGCAGCTCTGCTCACCCCTGTAAATCAACCACTCCATCCAGTGTTTAAAGTCCCTCAGCTTGCAGTCGCACTCCCAGGGATTCCCCGCCAACTGGAGCATCTGCAGCGCCACCAACGGCTCGAATGTGACTCTATCGAGGGCCACTAAGCGGTTTCTGGCTAAGGAGAGCCAGGAGAGTCTTGGAAGTGCATCAAGCAGACCTTTTGGAAGCGATAGAAGGCCGTTTGAGGACAAGTCAAGCCCCCGCAGACGCCACAGCCCCTGGAAAGCCTCCTTACACAGACCGACGCTCCCCTGACTTCCATTGAAACCCTGAGAAACCTCAGAGCCGTTGTTGGAGTCAGAGTTCGCCAGGCGCACCCCGAGGTAGTTAGCAGAGAGGTTAAGCCAGCGTAGCCCGCTCAGGCCGGAGAAAGCACCAGGCGGCAGGGTGGAGAAGTGGTTCTGGGACAGATCAAGGAGCTCCAGGCTGCTGAGGTTGGACAGCTCGGTCGTTCCCAGGGAGGACAGGTTGTTCTGGGGCAGACGGAGGATCAGAGAGTCGTGGTCCACCAGGGCGAGGATGGGCATCAGAGAGACGAGGCCGACGGCAGAGCAGTCAGTGGTGTTACCGTAACAGCTGCAAACACCGGGACAGCCGTAGACCGAGCCCAGGAGTCCCAGGAGAACCAACACCAGACCAGACAGGGCTGACCAGACTGAAAGAGGCAGAAACAGAAGGGGAAAAACTCAGTGAGTGAACCTGAACCTTAGGTTCTATGAAAGATGGACAACATAACAACTCCCTGAAAGGGAGGCTGCAACACTTGGACTTCCCCTAGATAGATAAAAACCATCCATTCAGACTCACCCAGACTCTCCAGGTGACTTCGTCCATGCTGGTCCAAGGTCTTCATGTCTGTCACCTCGACTCTCCCGTAGCTTCAGGCTCTCATCCGGCTGTCTTTGTTTTCTGCTGGTTCACACCAACATCCAGTTAAAGAGGAAGTCCTGGAAGACACAAAACAGAGAGAAGATGGGTATTTAGTTCAACAGTTCTGGAGTTGGATCATAAAAAACAGATATTGTTACAGAAATGTTTAACCTTGGAAAGCCAAGGATTGACCAGACTCCATGTCTGTCAGGCAAATCCATCTTGCAAAGATCTTATCTGCAACATTTGTGGCGAACCAATCAGCATCATTTGAGGAGAATGAGGTGGTAGTTAGGGGCGGGGTTTCGTTGGACTGTGAACCGGCAGCAACTTCCATGTTATTCACGGTTAGCCTGGTGGAGTATAGTGTCAGTTTATCAAAACTGGACCAAATTTCTTTATACAATAAAGAGAAAGAAAAAGCACTGAAAGCCTTTCATGGTGGAAAAGAGGTTCCCCTTTTTTCTTCTGACCTGTTCTGGCGTGAGTTTGCAAGAGTTACAGGGGAAGGGGACGTAGCTTGGGTCTGTATATGGGTGCTGGTGGAGCGGTTAACTCGGCTGTAGCATTGGTACAACGTCGGTTTAATCAGAGCTGGACTACATTTCTTTATTAATACAATAGCAGAGAGGTACGATGTAAGTTCCTCTTGGCAGAGAAGATGTTTTTGCAGTGGTTAATCTGCATCGTAATCAACAGTGCCTAAACTATAGTAGCGTTTAGCGGTACGTTTGTTGCAAAGCTGCGCATGCATGCTACTGCGTCACATGTTTTGTCATTTTGATTGGCCCGTCATGAATGTGACGGACAGAGCATTCATCCATTCACCTTCCGAGAATTTTCAGAAAAGTCCTGCCTTTCCCAAATGCTTTCATAGCAAGCTTTCCCAGATGAATGTGAAATATCCTTGCAATGGATATATGAAACCGTCAGGCGTGCACCACTTTGCAAACTTGCATTTGAAAATTTCATTTCTAAAATATCTTTTATTTCCTCTGCAGAGAAATCAGAGATCCTCTGAGTAATCTCATGAAACTTTAAGATGATGCATTGGAGCTTGCCTGCCTTTGATGCAAAAATAGAGGAAAGACAGGAAATTTGAACAGTAGGGGATGAAACGGTATCAGGACCAAGAACCAACCCTGCACCTAGGGACAAGGACTGCAGCCTTGCAGCCTTAGTTTTCAAACTTCCAAAATCGTATGCATAAAAGAACAGCTGATGGCTTTAGGCTTGCTATACCTGTGAGTGTTTTAAGGGGCAAGGACTTCGGTTCAACACGTAGTTTTGAATTTGTTTAAACCAACTGGTTCTTTGCAGATGAAGCAGCACAGAACTCCTGCTGGGGGGCAAGAAGTGATTTCAGCATAGTATCTCTAACAAAAAAGCAATGTTTAATCAGTTTACGGCTAGGGCTGGGCAATTAATCGCAAATTAGATTAAATCCCAATATGACCTGCTGCAATTTACAAATCGCTTAAGTTGCAACATTTATTAACCTTGAAACGTGTCATGATTCCAGTTTCATACTTTTTTGCAGCAGAGATTTTAATGCATATTATGCAAGCATTCAAGTTTTTTAGTATAACAATCCTTGTTTTACCGATGAATATGTTTTTCTTATTTAAAATAAGATTGACATAAAATTGATCATCTTCTGCAGTACAGCAATTTATATCAAATTTGCAATATGAGCAAAAGTAACTGCATTTGGATTTATTTTTTTTTCCCCAGTATATTCTATCTAATATTGTTTCGGTTATAATAAAGAATAATGTATTTCTTGTCTTTATTGGAAAATATGTAAGATGAGTAACCTAAAAATAATTACATATTAAATCGCATCTGTAATATTGGGGAAAAATATCACAATTAGGTTATTTTCGCAAATCATTCAGCCCTATTTATGACTATGCCAAGTGTTCAAGTGTGAAAATAAAAATATTCTTAATTCTTAAGCTGCTTTTGTGTCCTGAAAGATTTATAAAACCCATGGTGAACAGCAGCAGGCAGGACTTGAAGAATTCCTCAGTCCAAAGCCTGGATGAATGTTTGGTCCATTTCCACAAAGCGCTTGTCCTGCAAGACCTAAGATTTATTTTTGAGCACAAACATGGGTTTAATGGAAAGCTTAAAGAAAAATTGGTGCCCAAAATCAACAAATCTTGCTCTCAGAATGTAATGAGCTGGTGAATTTTGCAACAATAATGACCTCATACATTTGGTAAATCAAACTCTTGCTGAAGCCGGTCAAGAGAAGAGCAAAAGTGTCTTTTCTGTCAAGAAAATCACTCATTGTGGTTGTTTGGTCTTCTTTAATGAAGGCATGTCCAGTTCTCATCAAACTGCCGCTATAACTACATGCATGTTTATGGGTGCAGCAGCAGCAGACAGTGTTTTTACAGGCTTGCAGTGCAGCTAAACCAGGCCTATGGCTGCTGGGCCTTTCTCCATAAATAGGGCTGAATGGTCCATCTTTTACTCAGACAGGGAACGAGTCTGGAGTCTGGATAACCGACGGCTTTGTAAGGTTATCTCTAAATTAAAATAAGGACTAATTCAAGAGCCAAAATTTTAGTTTACTTGGCATCATCTTGACTCAAAATCTTCCCCTTTTCCTCTATAAACCATTTGCTTCAGATCTTTAAAATGCAGCTCTGACTTTGCAATTTTAATTTTGCCTTCCTGAAAAAGCAGTGATGTAAAATGTTCTCTGAGTGGAACGTTCGCTTCTTTGTCCTCCACCTGCATTGTCATTTGGGCTGTTTTTTTAATGTCATTTGTGGCCTGAAGGCACCTTCCCGCCTCACGCAGACCGCAGTGGAGTGACTGGCATCATTGTGCCAACTTAACAAAAGAAAGACCTGCAACAAAAGGAAGACCTTGAGGCAGCATTTCTCTGGCTCTTTATAGCAGCTGCGTGATGGAGTGACAGCACTCTGCAGCTTTATCTCTCATGCACACTCTCCTCCTGCATATCTGAGTGCCCCAAACTCCTGGAGACATCTAGGGAAGCAAGCGAAAGAAATAAAAGTGAATGATGATGAGGAAGTACAAACATTTCCCTTGATTGTACGTGTAAAACAACGCTGACGCTGTACTATATCTGCAGAACAGCGTGTGGGCGTTGAGAGGAGAAAGTTGGCGTTGACTTTTCCTCCGGTGTTCTCAGGCAGGATTATTTCTCTTCATCGTGAGCCTCCTTGTGTGTTCTCTGAAGAATGAAAAAGGATTGAGGACAAGCGAAACGCAGAGAAATACAGCCCAGCTCCACCTGGTAATGCCAATATACAGTAGATCAGCTCTGCCAGAAGCTAAGCTGTTGATGTTTTTTAATCAGAGCACTCGAAATACTCCACTTAATCTCAGTATCCAGTTGCACTCTTCATGGTGGCTGAGAGCTTTGAGAATAGAACGAAATCATCTGCTTGGATCCACGGAGCAGATGGAGGAGCAGAGAGTGAATGAGAAAATCTTTTGTCTGATAGCGACCAGATGAATGAAAGCAGAGATGTAGAAAGCTGAAAGAGAACAAAGTAAACAGAAAAAAAACAGCTCTGAGAGGATTATCCTTTACAGTGGAAGTTCTGCTGTAAAATGTCTAACTCCTCGTCTATCCAGGTCACAAAGTAGAATTATTTATCTCTACTGGAAGGAGTGTAATACCAGAGAACATTCCTCTTTACTGTGCTCCTCTGCAGAGCATTGAATTATTATCAGAGCCATTTTTCACCAGAGCTGAGGATATGCGAGAAATCTATTCAGGACAGCTCTGTACGGACAGTTAGAGTTCAGAGTGGGGTCAGGACAAAGAGATGGGATGGTTTCTGTGGTAGGAGGATTAGGACGAATCTTGTTTCTCTTAATATTGCGGTTAAAAATGTCTGCATGTCGGGGCACGCACTATGTACGCGGGCAGCCCGGGTTCGAATCCAGCCTGTGGCCCTTTGCCGGATGTCTCTCCCCCACTCTCTTCCCTGTTTCCGAGTCTATCCACTATCCTCTGCTATCCAATAAAGGCCCAAAAATAAATCTTTAAAAAACAAAAATAATAAAAATGTCTGCACGTCTCCACAGTTGGGGTAAGCTTCCTTAACTTACTGCCAAAACTTAACTTGGCATTTAACTTTTGTCCACCAAGAGTTGCATCAATATTATGCTCACAATAGAGGGATTTATTATGAATCAGAATCCCCTTCAGCTACCAAATTTAAAGGAATTTAAAGGAATTTAAATTTAAAACTTTTCCGCCTTGGCGTGCTTAAGATTCAGACTTTACAAAACTAGGACAAGAATAATCACCAGGATTCTTTGGCAGTGTAAAGTTAATTTATCGTTTAGTTTAGAAATGCTGTCACCTCTCCACAGCTGGATTGTGCTTTCTTTTTGAGGCAAGGAACCATTTATGGTCACGTCAGTCGACTTTCTTCAACTTTCAGCCAATCATAGAAAGTGACATCACACCATGTGACCAATCAGCAGTGGCCCAGAGCATCTCAAACTTTCCATTTTCCTTCAGAACTCGAAAAATGCGGTTTTAAGTCTCTTTTGGGGTGACACAAATAGCTCTAAATTCATAGCTAACATGTGAAGTTGATAAAGTGTATACATCTTAGAGGAGGATAGTAGTGCTGAAGATCATGATTGGTTTTGTTTGTGTAGGATTTCCAGCAATTACTGAAATTTTAGTGTGAAAAATGGAGGAACCATATTTGGTCATTCACCCGTTTAGGGGGGTATAACATTTATATTAGAAACATGGCCATTTCATCTATTAGCTAAGGGTAATTACTTCACAAAGTACTTTTTATAATGTATGATAATAGGACTCTATAGCAGCGATTTTCAAACACCATGTTTAAATCCATCCAAAATCACCTCTTTAACATGTCATCTTTGCCTGATGTTTAGTTGTAGTGATAATGCATGGTTGATCAAATTCACAATACACAACTAGACATGCTTTGCTACACTATTTGGGAACAACTGATTTAAACAAATGCATGCTAAAATGTATGTTTTTTCAGCATTCATCTCAGCTGTGTCAGCCGTATTCACAGCTGTTAATTGAAGCAATCTACTATTGAAAATTTAAAAAGTTTTTGTACCTATTTGGTAATTTTAACACTGAATTATCCAAAATATGTTCTTATAAAACAAACGCTCAGTTAGAAAATACCAGAAATCAAGCAAAAGAAAGTTTTAAAAGACATCCATGTATTTATACTTTGATTTAATTTGATATTGCAAGTTTTAAAACAACATTATAGCCTTAAAAAATATCTGTGAAAACATCTGCAAGAGTACCTTTAGTTTTTGTATTATTGTAGTTGTCAAGCATGGTTGTACAAATTTGCAAGGCACACCAAGACATGCCTCAGGGTCCACTGGTGTCCTTTCCACACCATTTAAGAACCTCTGCTATATTGTCTAGTGATCCAGTGGTACATTTTACTAATTTAATGATATTTCCAATGTATAAATAGAAAAGTAGGTTTGGGTATTGGCCAGTTTTTTAACCTTCTAACAGTTTCATTATAATTATTTGAGCACTATATAACTGCAGGAGTTGCTTAGACATCCTCTTCATAAAATGGGATTTATTCCTGACCACTTTGACCTTGTAATACCAAATTTGAGACAGTGTGTCCTCAAGTCCCAGTGGACATTCATGCTAAATTTGAAGTGATTTCCTTTAGGCATTTCTAAAATGTAGTGCTTTCAAGAAAGGGACATTAGTGATGGCAGAAAGCATGTTTTTTCCCAAGACACAGCAGAGTGAAGTTTATCTTTGACAATTTGCGTTAAAAAATGTCAGCACTTCTCCTCAACTTCTAGCCAAAACTGTTGACTTGACTTTTTGACCTCTGAACATAAAAATCAATCCAAGACTGGCATGGATGTTGTGTTCAGCAAAAAGTGGATTTATTTGAGATCTAAATGACTTTCTGCCACAAAATTTAACAGAACTTTTTCACGGGTCCCAGTGAGCATTTGTGCCAAATTTGAATCTATTCTTTACTGGCATGCTTGAGATGTAGACTTTACAAAAATGGGACAAGAATAATCACCAGAAAGGAGTTTTTTTTCCCAATTACCATGGCAGAGTAAAGTTTATTTTACCATTTGGCTAAATAAGTGTCATCATCTCTCCACAGTTTGGTCATGTTTCTTCATTTATTGCCAAAACTGCTGACTTGATTTTAGGACCTTTGACCTTCAAAATTCCAAGAGTTCCTTGGATGTTGTGATTTTATAGCTGATAATTAACCACTGATGTATCTATCTATATGATAGATGTCAGCTTGCTCTCAGTTCTTTAGCTGCTTGTTTAGATTTCCTGCTCTTAGACTAAAGGCCCCATCCACACGGAAACGAATTCAGTTGTATACGCCAAAGTTTTTTGTCAGATCGGCATTTCATTCACACAGAAATGGCATTTCGGGGGACTGTAAACAATACTTTTTGAAAACGGGTCCCAGAGTGCATAAATCCGTAAACAACTATCGTTTCGTCTCCATGTGAACGGCTATCCGCATCTTTCCTGAAACGATTACGCCACACAGCATAGCTCTTTTACGACGCCTGCGTGGGTCCGACTAAGACAACAGTGGCTGAATACAGGGTTGTGTTTGTGCTGCAGAAGCTACTGAGCTTGTTATGGATTGTTTAGCAAAATCTGATGCTCCTTTACCACCACCAGGAAACGCATACACCATATGTTCTTAAATCCAACGCGGAGAACAACCAGAAGGGCAACTAGAAGAAAGTTTGTGTCAGTTTTCTGTGATCTTCTTCTCTCATTTAGGGAATGTCCGTGGCAGTGTTACAGCGCCACGGACAGGCTTGGCATATGCACTACAGCATTTTTCAGAGGTTCCGTGCTTGCGCGGATATTTCCTGAAACGATTCCGTCTTTACGGAATACTTTTTCAAAATGAAACAGCAATATATCGTTTTCGTCTCTGTGTGGACGGGGCCTAAAACCATCCTCCTCTCATTAAAGTTGCCTCTGCTTGTTTGTGAAACCGCCACTCTGGTTTTTCTTTGTGTGCACAGCAGAATCCCAGTGAACTGATGCCTATCATTAAAGCCTCTGCGCTGGCAATGACAAAATGCACAGCTGATGTCAGAGAATAATTGTAGCCAATCACAAGTAAGCAGCAGAAAACATGAATGAGGTACAGCAACAGAGCGGCACCTTAAAGTAGCAGAGATAAACAGGGTGTCTGTTATGATAGCATGGTGTTGTCTTGTCCTGTTCTAATGTTATTTCACAAGCAAGGACCACACCACAACGGAATGCGTTTAAAGGTTTAATCGAGATTGATAAGAATGTGCAGCGAGACTGTTGTCTGTTGAGATGAAGATGAGGGATGTTGGTAAGTAGTTTTAGTCTAGTCTGGGAGATGCATGGAGGCTCGGCAGAGGGAGACTCAGGATGGGGGTTCCGTCTCAGGCGTTGTTCTGCCCGAGCTGATCTCAACCCAGACTGTAACTGGAATTAGACGAGTCTTGGGTGAAGCAAATAGATAAAGTAGGAGATTGTTGAGTTAGAGAAGGGAGGGTGGGTTGTAGACCCTCAGACAGGCAGCGTGACGTAGGTTGGGTATGTTTAAGTAGGCTAATCAGGTGATTGAGGGTGTGGTTTTGGTGTGGCCCTGCTCCTGAACTTAAGTTAATATATTAACTGCATTTATCATCATTATGATTTTCATTATTTGCAATTCTGCTACACGGCTCTCTTCTTTACGCTTCAAAGCTGTGATGTTTGCAGGTGTTGCTGTGAGATGTTTGTTTGGCTGTTCTGTTGTTTTTTCCTCTGACCCGTAAGGATTTGCTTCAAATATCCACACGTTCATTTCTAATCCGCCTCCTTACAAGAATCTCTTCTGACCTGTCGAGTTGTTCTCTCCGAGTCTTTGCAGCAGTTTTCCTCCACATGCTTCCCTTAAATCCTGCAGAGACGCTTCCTCTGTTGTGCTCCTTTGCAGAACTATAAACACTGGTTTGTAATTTTGAAGTCTCAAAAGAACCAGTAGGTTTTCTTAGACGATGGTTGCTGTTGTCACACATGAACTCCTGCACATTTCTAGAACATTTCTGACAGTCACATTTTCCTGGGTTATTGCTCACATATGGACCTCACAGTGGGACGCTTTCTCAGCTCGATGGGAAAGAGGGGTTTCAGGAGGACACGGCACAAAAACGATGCAGCAGTGTTACTGACAAAGGCAGTCTGGCCTTTCTGGGTGAAAACATTCCATCTAAATGAATGGTGGTAAAAGGAAAAGAGGAGACTTTAGGTATTTAGATCAAATGATGAAAACCTAACAGGTTAAGGGTTTTAAGGAGCCCAAATCCAACAGCCAATGTGTTAAACTAAATCCAATAGCTTTTCTAAGAATTGTCCTAACATTATGAAACCAATAAGTGTACGTGCTCAGATTCTTTCCTTCAGCATAATGAATGACCCCCTGTTATAACCAGAGATGCCAAACACTGGTCTCACATGTCTTGTGTGTTTTAACCGTGTCAAATGTGCTGATCTAAACTGTTAGTCGTTGTTCAGCTTTAGTCAATGTGAGAATTTTTTAAAGGCCAGCTGACCGCTGTCACAGACACAGCGATCACTGGCTTTAAACCTTTTTACTCCTCTCAAGTTTCAGTCCAAAGCCACAGAGCTCTTCCTTTTCTCTCATTTTCTCTTAGAATATGAAAACATGTCCTACAACTGTGGTGGAAGATATTGCATGGACGCTGCGCCAGTTTTAACAGAACTTGATGACATTTCTTCATTAAAAGAAGAACAAAGAACAGCACTGACATCTTTTTAAAAACAACAATAATCGTATTTACTGAATACAAAAATAATAGCAGCTTTTTATGCGATTACAGCTTGGCATTACAATTGCATGCTAGATTTATTGTGCAGCGCTATTTAAGGGCCGACAGATACTGATTTATCAGGGACGATACACATTATAGGTAGAGACGAGAGGATGAGTGCTGCAGGGGTCAAAAATGTTTTTAAATGTAAAAAATTTAACCTTTATGTTTCTTCATTGTTATTATAGCATTATCTTAAAATGTTTATGTTTCCATTCATTTTTTCCCTTATTGCATGTGAAGAAGATGTAGTTAAAAAAAAGTGTAATAATTGTGATCTCAGCAGTCAAAATTATCATGATTGTGATTATGCTCATAACTGGGCAGTCCTAAACTTGCAGTAGAACTAAACCACACCTGTAGCTGCTGCCTCATACTCTTCAGATGATGCTGATTGGTCCATCGGCTCTCAGAGCTGGTACGGTGATTTCAGCTTGAATCTATGTAAGATAGATCTGCCTGATGACAGATTCTAGACAGTGCAACAGCTTTGCAACGTTAGAAACATAGACACAAAGATGTGCAGTTTATAATTGTAAAATAAAGTGTCAATACAGCACTATCCAGGTATCAGAGATCGGCTCTAAAAATGGGCCGGGACCACCCCTAGTTTACATTTCAACGTAGAGCCCACCCTGAATATTTTGGAAAATATCTAAGAATGTGTAAAGAAAACACCACTGGAACATACTGGGAGGAGCTTTCATGTCATCTTGAGACAGTGCCTATCTGAAGTGAAGTGATGATTTTAAGTTTTTACATTCAACCTAAATGGTGACTAAAAACTGTCTTCATAAAATCTTGGGATGCCGCCTGCCTTTTAGATGGAGAAATAGGTTTTAAAGTGCTTTTATGTATCAGATTTAACAGCATTGGGAATGCATAGGTGTTATAATAACTAAATACGTCCCTGGCATTATGGGAATGAGGCTGACATTTGATTAAAGAAAAATAGAAATCAAAAATCCCTGCAGCCTTGATAAGTCAAAGGAGACGATGACAGACAGCCGGCCACACCATTATGTCTAATACTGTGGGCTGTAAGAGGATGAGCGGAGTCTTGATCGGGGTATAAAGGGTCCTATGGAGATGAAGAGTGCTGACCTTCCTCCCTGATTCTTGTAACAGCAGATGGATGATGAATCATGTCACATCTTTAAAATATTAGGAGGGATTTTCTGAGAAAAAAAACGATCTTTTCCTTTATAATCCTGCAGACAGGATGAGACAATAAAAGCAGAGTCCTCTGTGACGTCTACGTTTAGACTCTTGTACTTTGACGTTAATGTGCAGCCATGAAAAATCCCCCCTCACCCACCCACCTCTGCATGCTTGTGCACACCATTAAACTCAGAGCGCTTAAAGACGAGGAGCCAAACAAAGCGAATGAATGTCATCTTCACTTCATCAGAGCTGGAGTTGCTCCTGGCGTCTCTCTTTCTCTTCAGCGTCTCCCTCTCTCCTCGATCGTTTGTCTCTGCAGCTCTTTCTTCAGACTCGTGACTTTTAAGGACAGCGCAGAGAGCTCGGCCGCTGCTGGGTGTAGGTCGACGAGATGCCAGATTCACCTAAACTCAAACTTGACCCAGTAGGAGTTTCAGAGAAAGTCTTCCCACGGTGTGAGGCTGAGGAAAGTCACAGAGTTCTGAATCTTAGTCCTGAACACGTTATAAAATCAGACTTCAAGATGGAGAGGGATCTGCAGCAACATCCAGCTTAGATTTCTTTGAGAAAGGTGCTGATGCAAAGCCTAAAAGATGCATTTTCCTGCTCTGGATCCAGAGTTAAAGGTATTAGATGCTTGTCTTAGGGTTTGATTCTCCACCTGAAGCTCGGGTGGAAATACAGTATCCTGGGTTATTTAATAAAACCTCAGTATCCCTTTGATTAGGGCCATGAAAACACCAGTGGTGTGATGCACTCATGTTTATAATAAATGCCTTAAAAGTGTGTCTGTTTCCAGCAGCAGTACCATTATCTGTGTGTGAAAACGCTATAAAGTCAAGTGTAGAGCATTAGTTTAGGCAGGCCATGGGGTCAAGCGCTTCTGAGATCAGCTGATCTCATGCAATCCCTCATCAGCTGACAGTCAGCTGATTTGCCCCTAAGCATTCTATTGACTAATCACACTCATGCTGCCGTATTTAGCCTTGCTACTCCTTGCTGCTCCCTCTGCAAGCCGTTTTTTTGCAACCGTCCTCCACCCCAGCTCCTCCTTAATTGTACATCTGTTGTCACTGATGCTCTGCTCTGGGTTTTTTGCTGCTTCTTTCCCTGCTCAAGGCTTTCCCTATCCACACAGGAAGGGCAGGAACATGTGCTGTTCTTGCTTGCTTAATGCAAGTGTCGGCTCGGTGAAGGGAAGGGGGATCCCAGAACGTCACACCGCCAAATATAAATAAAAGCAGTAAAGAAAATTATTTACAACAACAAACCATGTGGTTCTGACTGAAATAATAAAAGAGCACTTTGTCAAATAATGAACCATAAAAAACAGCTGACTCATCATTTAGATCTGCCCATACTGGCGTGTTACATGATGGTGTTTTTCTCTAAAGTCACGCAGTAGCATGTACAGCTCATAGCTATGTAATCTATGTTAATGTTTGGTTTAAAAATGCTTTAATTCTCTTTTCTGGAGCCAACACATATCAACACAGATGTGCTGGACACAGTCCAGTGTCTATTACATAAGAACCAACAGAACATAGCTGTTATGATCAAGCAGCGAGCAATGACCCAATACAGCAGACCCTGCCTGATTTACAGCACATTACTGACATGATCAGATCCTGTGAGATTGTAGTTTTGATTATTGTGGACAACAATTCAGCCAGAGTGACAGAAGATATGAAAACAGAGGGAGAGGACAAAAGAGACGGCGGCTCTAGTAGATCATCTGTCCTGATGTAACTGTGTTCACTACTGAGGTGTGTGAACAACACTGCAACTATAAATCACTGCATGCACTCTGTGAAAAATGCTGCCAAGTGTTTGTGTTTTAGACTTAGCCTGAAAGTGCTGGCAAGTACTTGGTCTGACCTTCTTCTTGTGATTTTTAATCGCAGTGTAACACCATATCATTTCTATGCATTATATTTTCTTCTTTCATAATTCCTCTGATTGTAAATACTTAGTCTAGCTGTCACTCAGACATCTTTATCCCCACCCTCTCTATATCTGAATGTTCTTGTTAGTTTTCATTCTTAAATTGGTCTCCAGCTCGGTGAAGGACTCTGTTAAATCTTATATCAGTGGGCTCAGCCGCTCTGATTATGTCACCAAATCAATCACTCTGAACATCACGTTACAGTCATAAACCCTGGGAATAAAACTGGCTTTCAATGCGGTGATAACTGAAGACGTCACCAAGTTTTAACTCAGAAAGCGTTTATGTTGGGCTCTGTTTGTGCTACGTTTGGTGTTAGCATCTTAGCTAAACGTTAGCTCTGCCATCTCAACAGTAGAGGCTGACGTGCCAAACGTACATATGGACGAATATTTTGAAAGTTATCCTTCCTTCATAAATAAAGTCCACATCTCTGAGGGAAACAACTGTGACTGTAAGACATTTCAATGATGCTAACTGCAAAATATCCAGGTACCTAGCAAGCACCGAGGGCTTAACTCTGGTTTAAAGGTAAAAGGTCACGGTGAATTGCATATGATTGAAGACACTGTGACAAAGCATGGCGAACTGAGTAATGATAACGAGCTGATCTCTTATGCTGAAACTGATGCATCGTCTGATTCATATTACACTTTTACTGATCCAGGGCTCCACAGACGGATGCACTCTGACCTTTGACATTAAGATCTGTCAATCCAGATCGGTATATCTTAACACCACTACCAAATATCTGGAGGATTTCGAGGAGCTCCCAGTCCAGATGGGATATAACCCCTCAAGCGAGTGCTGGGTCTGCCTCTGAGTCTATTCCCAGTTGGGCGTGCCTGGAAGACCTCCACAGAAAGGCACCCAGGAGAACTGATCAGATGCCTCAACTGGCTCCTTTCGACGTGAAGGAGCAGCAGCTCTACTTCAAGATCCTTCTGGATGTCGGAGCTCCTTACCCTATTTCTAAGACTGAGCCCAGACACCCTCCTGAAGAATCTTGTTTCGACTGCTTGGACCTGCAATCTCGTTCTTTTGGTCATTACCCAGAGTTCATGACCATAGGTGAGGGCTGGGACATAGATCGACTGGTAAATCAAAAACTTTGCCTGCCGGCTCAGCTCCCTCACCATAACGGTACGGTGCGGTGCGGTGCCTGCAAAACTGCTGATGCTGCACCAATCTGCCAGTCGGTCCATTCTACCCTCACTTGTGAACAAGACCCTGAGATACTTGAACTCCTTCACTTGGGGCAAAGACTCCCCACTTGGAGGGAGCGACTAACTGTTTTCTGGTGGAGGACCATGGCCTCAGACTTGGAGGTGCTTAGGGAAAGTAGGCATCAGTTACAACAGAATGACACTGATTTAGTCAGATGCACAGTAAAGGAGGAGCTGAGGTGGAGGACGGTTGCAAAAAGGCAGCTTGCGGGAAGAGCGACAAAGAGTAGGTATTACACCTAGCTGTTTGTCTTGGGTGCTATGTCTGGAGAAAAAGCAAAGTTATTGGTACTTACTGCTAGAGATGTATTTTTTTGTACGACAGAGCGCTGAGTTTTTAAATCCCTGCAGCTCTCCCAGTCAGACATGGTTGCCTTCAAAAGATTCCCTTCTAATAGAGCTGTTTCCTGTCAGTTAGGTGTCCTTTATTCTGGTTTTAACTCGTCTTCATTGTGGACTTGGCTTTCTCTCAAGTCTTGGAGTTCAGTTTCTTTCTCCTCTTTAAGAATCAGGGAGGATCCTCTTGTTATAGTAGAAAAGACGAATAAAAATATAAAGCTATGAGGCCTTTAGCAGCCTCTGAAACAGCTTGTCAAAAGCACCATCAGCAGGATTAGACCCCGCCCACACAGCAGCAGCGGCGGGCCACAGATTAAAAATGTGTTTTCAATTCCTGAGTGAGGACAGATGCCTGTTAGCAAGTCCAGATGGTGTCAGAACGATCAATCCTGTCCCAGCTCCTCATGATAGTTGTAACTGTTGTGTCATCATTACACAGCTGCTGCTGTGACATCATCATCATAGAACACACCTGTGTGACCTCATCATCACTGAAGAACACACCTGTGTGACATTATCATCATAGAACACACCTGTGTAACCTCACCATCACTGAAGAACACACCTGTGTGACCTCACCATCATAGAAGAACACACCTGTGTGACCTCACCATCATAGAAGAACACACCTGTGTGACCTCACCATCACTGAAGAACACACCAGTGTGACCTCACCATCACAGAAGAACACACCAGTGTGACCTCACCATCATAGAAGAACACACCAGTGTGACCTCACCATCACTGAAGAACACACCTGTGTGACCTCACCATCATAGAAGAACACACCTGTGTGACCTCACCATCATAGAAGAACACACCTGTGTGACCTCACCATCACTGAAGAACACACCTGTGTGACCTCACCATCACTGAAGAACACACCTGTGTGACCTCACCATCATAGAAGAACACACCAGTGTGACCTCACCATCACTGAAGAACACACCTGTGTGACCTCAACATCATAGAAGAACACACCTGTGTGACCTCACCATCATAGAAGAACACACCAGTGTGACCTCACCATCATAGAAGAACACACCAGTGTGACCTCACCATCACTGAAGAACACACCTGTGTGACCTCACCATCATAGAAGAACACACCAGTGTGACCTCACCATCATAGAAGAACACACCTGTGTGACCTTGACATGATCTTTTCATGTTTCTATCTCTATCATGATTACCTCTTTTAGCAGCTATAAAAGCCTCTACCTATTATGGAAGGCTTTCCACAAGATTTTGAATGTTTCTCAGAGAATTTGTTTCCATTCATTCTGCAGAGCATTTATGAGGTCAGGCACTGATGTTGGACCAGAAGGCCTGGCTCACAATCTCTGTTCCACTTCATCCCAAAGGTGCTGGATGGGGCTGAGGTCAGGACTCTGACTGGGACAGTCAAGTTAATCCACATCAAACCATGACTTTATAGTCCATGCTCTGCGCACTGAGGCACAGTCATGTTGGAATAGAAAAGGGCCTTCCCCCAAACTGTTGCTGCAGAGTTGGAAGCATAGCATTGTCCAGAATGTCTTGGCATGGTTGCACGGCTCTAGAAACCCATTCATGTGTGTTTGCATTAGTTCCAGTCGAAGTTCAGAACTCCTGAGCCATGGAATCAGCAGAGACTTAGAGACCTATACACACCATGCTCCTTAGCAGTCGTTGACCCCGTTCCATGATGCTACATGGTCTTCAGCTTCATGGCTGAGTTGCTGTTGTTCCTAAATGCTTCCACTTTCTAATAATATCTCTTACAGTTGACTGTGGAATAGCTAACCTTAACCGTCTTTTTGCAAAGGCTGCATCCATCACAGTGCACGCTTGAAGTCACTAAGCTCTTCAGAATTACCCATTTAGGATCCCAAATGTTTGCGAATGATGACTGCCAAGCACCATGGGAAAATCCATCTATTGATGGAGGTTTGTTTAACTCTGCTGCAGAAGGTGGGGATATGCCTCCATTAAGCTAGCTAGATTTGAACTACTAAACAAGTTTGCAAGTTGAAGACTGGTTTTATGTCTCTCAGTGAAAACAGCTGTGCATACATCCTACTCTGTACTTTGCTTTTTTTCAAATGAGATTGCATGCTTTCTTTCCTGCTTATGGTACACCACACATTTATGCCAGATGCTCAAAGCGCCTTTGGAAACAAAGAGCTGCTGCTGTCATTTGATAAAGGACTTCTACAGCTATACACCAGCTCCAGGTTTCCTGGAGGTTTAGAGATTCAAACCAGCAGCACTCTCCCTGGGTTCACTTTCTCAGCAACAACAATCTGAATTTAAAACTCTGCTCTTTAGATTTGTGTTATTGAAGTCCTGCGGTCTGTGATGCTCACTGCTTCATCTGCAGTGCATCTCTCTACTCCTCTGAGCTCTAACGTGGCGTCCTGCCGGCTGCCTAATGGCCTCTGACAGGCAGACCACCCACCCCTCAGCCCCCTCAGCGGCTGCACTTTTCCTTCGCACAGCCCGAGAACGAGTCAGCTTGGCGATTAGACCCACAGGCCGAGAGCACGGATCCACTGCAGCATCCTCACCAAGAAGTAAACATCACATACACACAAACACAGGAGATCACTCCTACATGCTTTTAGACTCGATCTCTATTAAAAGAACCAACATGAGCATGTACAGAACACAGCCAAAAATATACGGACATCTGAAGAAACCAACCCTAAATGGAAGTGAAATACATCTCTCTCAAAATAACAAGCATTGATAGGTCGATGTATTTTCATTCTCCTGCTTTTCTGATGCTTTAACATTTTCAGGGATCTGTTCCCAGTCAGGCTGGGATCACACTGCTGCAGTTTCATTCAGAATGAAAAACTTTTGCTCTCTTAGCATTGAGCATTCAGGTTTCACTGGACAAAGTCAATTCAAAAAGGATACTTTATGACATGCTGACTAGTTCATTTTAGCTTGAGCCTGGAAGAAAGGGAGCTTTTGGGATAGGGATGGGAATGGCATCGTCATGACGATGAGACGATCCGATACAACACACTAGAACACTGCACAATATGTAACCAGGGCTGGGCATTTCCTACAGCTTCACAATACGATGTCCATCACAATACAGAGGCCATGATGTGATATGTGTCACGATAGATGTTGATTTTGAATGATAAACATTAGAAGAAAATAGAATTCCCCACATCAGCTGCTCTTTATCATAGAGGATAAAAACGGCAATAAAGTTTTAATGATCCTACGACTAAAAACACTTAGATTCAGATCTTCAGAGATCCATCAAGCACATAAAAGTATGATTTATAATTACTGAGATATTTATAAATGCAAACACAATTATATTTAACTTTTTAACCCTGAAATGGCCCTTACTGTTCTTAGCCATGCAAAGCCAATGACTGTCCAGATTCCACTTCTGTCATCTGTTACCTTGCAAAGGCTTTAGGCACACATTAGACACACGGTCTAACAATGATACCCAAGAGAAGAGCCCAGCCTGTACTTCTTGCCATCAGTCAGCATCCAGAGCTCAGGAGAGTACAGTAACACCAGAAGAACCCAAGTTTCCCTGATGAATCCATGCAGTGTTACAGAGTGATGTACATCTGAGAGGTAGACTGGTGCTCATGGCGTTAAGGACCTTGCCCAAGGTTCCATACTGGATGCTGATTGTTATTAAGATCTGGTACTGGCATGGTACCAATAATAACACATCAGACTGAATCACAACCAGATATCCCTGCTTCATTTCAATACCCTGCCATCCCAAATGAAAGGCAAGAAATACAATGTGAAATTTGTGCATTTTATGTGTTAAGTTACATTGATTTCATTTTCTTATTCCATGTTTATCTGGCATCTTATGGAGATAATTCAGCAAATCATTCACGATTCCCCAGCTCACTTTCAACACACTCTTCTTCTCTCAAAAGTACCGATTTAGGCATTGTTTAGACATCGGCACTGTATCAGAAAAAACCCAAACAATACCCAACCTGATTGGCTGTGTCCAGACTAAGGCCCCATTTACACAACCTTTGGCTTCGTTTTCCGTTTTCGGTTCCAAAAAGTTCCATGTTCAGACGGCAACCTTTTTCAAAATGATCTCCATTCACACAAGACTGCGGGAAACACCAAACACGATGTAGTATACATGCCAGGCCAGTAGATGGCGGTGTGATTTTGCAATGTCCAATATCGCCTTTGGGCTGCCCTTCGACGGCATATGGGTCAAGTCGGAATCTGGTGCAGGCACGAAATACGTCTTCGCTGATCCAAATGATGGTGAAGTAAATCAACACTTTGTTGGAGAAGTACAGTTAAATTCAAAACACTAAGGAGCACGAACAGTACACTGGTGTTGGCCATCTTTGTTTTGTTTTGGGCTGGCGCATGCGTTATAAGCCTACTCACGCATGGATATTTACTGCAGCCGCAGTGCGCATGTCCCATTTTTAGAAAGTGTCAGTTTCCCTGTTTACACGGAGACGGAGGCGTTTTAAAAAACTTCCACCCTGGAGCCCGTTTTCAGGCACCAAAACACCGTTGCCGTGTAAACGGACAGCCAAAATGCTACAAAACTTCTGCGTTTTCACTCGAAAACGTTGCCGTGTAAACGGGGCCTAAGACTCGTACCCCCAATCTCAAGGCTCTGCTGTTGAGTGCCACTTTCCTTTCCTCCATCTTTTGTCGTTATTTAATCCACATTTAATCCAAATGAATTTCCCGTCTCAATGAGAGAGACAGGACAGACATCAGCCAAGGAGGCACGAGTTTAATGAGTTAAATGATGACAAGGCTGTGGAAACAGACATGCACAAGCATTGTGTGACACTGCTTGTGGGAGCTTTTTTAATTCCTGCCAGCTGTTTCTCTGTGAGTCTTAAACCTATTTTTCGCACTCATATTTCACTACTTTCAGGACACTAAAGTAGCTTGTGAATTAAGGGTGTTTTTTATGCACTTTGAATGCTTGGCAGGGTCTTTAACAGCTCAAAACATGGCCTTTTTGTAGAGTTTTTCTACGCAGGAATCACTACTTGCCCCCCAGCGGGAGCTCTCTGCTGCTGCGTGGCGTCACCTGCAAAGAACCATTGTGTGGCTCATGGTAATGATAGTTTTAAGAAACAGCCAGACTGGGATAATAATAATTAAAAGGATATTGTGACACAGGAGGATGGTTTGAGCCTTTTTCACCTTGAGGGATGCCAAAAAACAGACTGCATCCTATAAACTTAGGAACTTATTTCCTGGATTTTATGGTATTTTAATGGTAACTTGATATGCATTTTCATGCATGAGGATATGGTGCTTAAAGTTTTCCTGATCAAAGATTTCTCTGGTTTTAACACCATTTATTGATTTGAAAAGGCAAACCATTATTTGTGAGGTCTGACATTGATTTGGGTGATCAGATCTGGCTTTATGTTGGGATTCTTTTGCAAAAAGTAAAAGTTTTTTACCTGAAAATCACTAAAATAAACTCTTTTATAGAGTTGGACTTCTGCACTGGAGGGCTGATTCGATTGTATGTTCTGTAAAGCGATCTAGCGCAACATCCAGTGCATTTACAAGACTAATAGGCAAATAATTCTGCAAATATTTTTGAAAATGAGTCACCTGTCTGAGTCCGTTTTCGCATGTTTTAAACTTTTGTTCACAAAGTAAAGGAAACTAGAAAATGATACAGAATACCCAAATGTTTTTTTGATATTTACCGGACAAAGCAACTCTTTAAAGATCAGGAAAAACAATGAAAATTGTGTATTTGTAGCACTTGTGCAGAAGTTTTCTTCAGTTGCAGGTTCACTATGAGGTTGCATGATGATTTTTAGCTTTAACAAAGATCCAAATGAGTAAACCAGACCAAACTAAAGTGTTTCACAGGAGCATCCTTGTACTACTGGCCCTGTATTGTTCGTGCACTCACTTTAAGTTGCAGCACTAAAGCACGCTCTCTCCCTCACTTTAGAGGCACATGCCCATTACTGTGCATTCAGTATCCTCACATTCACACCGCTCACCATCTGCTCTGCTGCTTCAGCCTCCAAACAGAAACGGGGAACACGAACTGCTCTTCTTCTGCTTCATCTGCAGCCGCCACCAAAAGAGACCAAAAATATGAACTCACGCTGCACCAGAGCTCCTCTTTCACAAAACAAAAAACTGGATTTGTCTTTGGATATGAGCCCAGGAAGAGGACTTGTCTTCAAGGACAGAGTCACAGAATCTTCTCTTAGAAAACAGGAAATGTCTTCAGAGTTTTATTCCTGATCTGAGCCGCTCGTTGTCCTCTCCATCCTCGGCTCCCTCTGAGCTCCATCCAACACACCCAGCTTACCGACTGAGGGCGAGCAAGCCTCTGTGTGTGTTTAAGAGGGAGAGAGAGAGAGAGAGAGAGAGAGAGAGAGAGAAGCCACATGCTGCTACTAATGGTGTGTGAGTGTGTGCTCTCTCTGTGTAAAGGCATTAGAGCAGTTTGACAGAAATAGTAACAGCAGAGCTGCTGCTGCTGCAGGCTGAGCTCTGCATGAATGAAAACAGACAATACCGTATTAAAGAGAGACCTATGTAGCATTCATGACTGTCATGCACCAGCCTGAGCTCAGGAGAGACACCTGGGAGAGGGAGCTGTGAAATGCAACTAATGGAGTAAAACCATGATTCCAAAAAAGTTGGGGCACTGTGTAAAACATAAATAAAAAGAGAAGTCAGTGGTTGTCAAATCTCATGAACCAAGATTTAATTCACAATAAAATGTAAACAACATGCCAGATGTTGATCTGAGACATTTTAACATTTCATGGAAAAGATAAGCTCATTTGGAATCTGATGGCAGCTCAAAAAAGCAGGGACAGGACCATGCTTGTGTAGCACCCCCTCTTCTTCTGTAAACATCTGGGGAGTGAGGAGACCAGTTGCTGGAAGAGGATTGCTGTCCCATTCTCATCTGATGTAGGATTCTAGCTGCTCAACATACCTGGGTCTTTAAAAAATTCCTGAATCCATCCCCATGTGCCCCCCACCACGGCATTCGCCGATTACTCCCTCCAACTCGCGATGAGGCAAAGCATTGGCTTTGCTACGGGTGGACTGTCATGGTGGAAGCATTGCCTGCCAGTCCCAACAGATGCACTGACAGTCTCACCCATGGTCACAGCAGAATACTGGAAGTCATGGCAGAGGGTGAATATTCCTCTGTTCCTCCCAGCATTGTGAGTATTCTCGCTACAATTCGCTTTCTTTCTCTCTCTTATGCTCAAACTTGTCTCCTCGACCGTGCGTGCGTCTTCCAAACTCTATAAACTCCAAAACTTTGAATAGAAACACACCCACAAATGCTGCTGAGATTGAAGTTACTGATGTACGCCATCTCCCGGTGTTAAGTGGTAACAGCGCAGACCTCCACCATTAGTTCCATATTCCAATAGTACAGAATCCTTAAAAAAAATTCCTGGATCCAGACGGTGATCCGGATCACTCCCAAGATCTAATCAGTTCTTCCTTACGACATTTCTGACATTTCCTGAAAATTTCATCAAAATCTGTCCATGACATTTTGAGTAATGTTGCTAACAAACTAACAAACCCACCCGATCACATATAACCTCCTTGGCGGGGGTAAAACATCTGGGTTGCATGTAGGCAGGCCGCCCTGGTTTAAGTCCACCATGTGGCTCCTCCACCTCATCATCCTCCACTATCTTATCCCTGTTTCAGGCTATCTACTGTCCTATCTCTATCTGATGAAGGCAAAAAGCTGAAAAAATATCTAAAAAAAAGAAAAAGCAAACACATCAATGACGTTAGCTCACCTGAGCACAAAGACAGCTCAGCAGACCTTTCTTCTTTCTATTTGGGCTTTTCCACTACCACATATGGATGCACCAATCCAAACCAAACCAAGCCATGCTAATTTACCTTTTCATCACCAGTTTGGCCATGCCGGGCTATGCCAAGCTGTACCCAGAATGGTCCTGCTCTGGATCAGGGTCCAAGCGGGCCTGCCCTGTCTCCAAATCTGCTTCGATAAGTAGCAACTGCTGCACCAAATCTTGAAATACCTGCCGGATTACCAATAAAAGAAGAAGAAACTTAATTTACATTTTACACAGTGCCCCAACATTTTTGGAACTGGGGTTGTAGATATACCAGTGTGTAAATCACTGGTGCTTAGTTCTAGCTTTGACATTTATGATTTTAGTGATTTGAATAGTGTCCCTGTGCTGTATAAGGGTCAAATGTGAAAAAAAACTAAAAGGGGCTGTAGCTCCTCATAGTGGTCAAAGGTAGCTGCTCAGCTTTGAATATAGTATCAAGTAATTAACAGAACATAGGCGTCTTTGTAATAATGAACACTTGCAGAAACCAAAGCATGAAAATAATCAGCGCATTTTGGTTTTGAAGTTTGCCTGTGTCTCATTTGTTAACATGGAGGAGGCGGGGTTTACTGCAGCATGTCAGAAGAAGAGGCTCTAAATCTTTGGCTTTTACAGACTCAGGGTATTTCTCTGTCCATTCTTGACATTGTCTGTGGTAAACTGTGGAAAAGTGATGGTAATCTCATGCTTAAAGTTTAATATCTTAGTTCTGCTTTTGAAAAGAGTTGCATCATCTGAGAGAATTTGGATGTAAAAGTAGAGTTCAGTGCACTCTGGTAGAATAAAAATGCTGCTGCAGAGTCTGTAACTTTGACATCAGTAACATCCATGCAGGGACTTTAATCCTGAGAGCGCCAACACCATGAAGTTTTATCAACATCAGAATAAATGTATCGCGGATGTTTTGTTCCATCTTGGACCTGTTCTTGTTAGGGAGTGCAGACTGCAGCACAGGCGATGCAGCTGCAGCGCTGAAGGGTGGCGATAAGGACGCTGCTGACAGGAAAGGAGAAAAAAACACAGAAATGAAATCAAACAGAGAAGCAAAGCTGCAGACCACTGAGTCTGCAGAGGATGCTCTGAAAAAAAGAGGAGGGATTTCTTGGAGGTTTAGAGGACCCAAAGGTCACAGCACTGAAGACTAAATGCAGCATTTCTTTGCTCTAGTACATCCTGCTCCAAATGCACATGGCTGGTAGACACCTCTTTGTTTAAAAGGCTCAGTCTTTAATTAATGATAGTCTTTTATTATGCAATCAGATTTCTATCACTGGCATCAAGGGCATCAAGGAACAGGCAGTGCTTAACCCATCCATTCAAATAAACCAAAATGCTCATCATTTATCAGTCTGAATAAGTTGTGAATTCAATGATAAGAATTTTTTTTTCTGGTGCACTGAGTTGTGTTTTTCTAACTTCAGAAATATGGGGCAGAAACAGTCGTGGTGGGCAGCCTCTCGTTTTGACTGAGACTGTGATCAGTTGAAAGCTTTTTAGCTTTCCATAAATTTAATACAAGTACGGCCTAGGCCTGCTCTTTTAAGTTAGTGTTATTAATTGATGCTATACAAAAAAAAATAATTGATTGATCGATTGTGCATCTCTGAGCTTCTTAGCGGTGCTTTTATATTTCGCTTTGGAGGCAAAATAGTGGAATGAAATCTTTGAAAAGCTTTTATTTTGATGTGTTTTGTGCAAACACAAGGAGCTCAAGGAAACAGATGAACTAATAAAAGCTGGTTAGATCTAAATATCCTCTAAACTTTCAGTAAAAGTGTTTGATTTAAATAACGGAAATGTTCTCTGTAGTAATCATAGTAGGGAAAAGTTTCTGTTGTTGAATTGGTTGCTTTTAAACTCGTACAAACCATAAAAAGGCGGCGGTAGTTCCTCTGTTCTGCAGCAGTAAAAGGAATCTGCAGTGCATGAAATGTTCAATAACCAGAAACAACCTGAAATCACAGCTTTTACAGCCGCTCTGCTTTCCAATATCACCGGCTGCACGTGTCACCTCCTATCATTCATTACTCCGTGTTTCTGTGTGAGGCCCCAGAGCCGCTGCCTCTATGAAGAAGAGTTTTCATTAGTGAAGTGACAAACACTGGAGCAGATATTATGTTGGTCTGAGTGGAAACGGCCCCCGCCGGTCCTCTAACGCTCGCTGAATGATGGGTGGGAGGCTGCTGAGGAGGAACGTCTTCGTATCTCTGCAGGAGGATTGTGTTTTTAAATGAAAAGCTCATTCAAGAGTTTAAAAACCCAATAACGAGTGAAGTGGTGGAATAAGATGAACGGGATGTAAAAGGGATGAGAGCAGAACTGCTCAGCTCACCCTCAGTTCTGCTGTTTAGGACCCTGACCCGTTCGCATGGCTGTCTGCACACATGCTACATCAACAATGTAATGTGAAGAGCCAAACAAAAAATCTGCTTAAATTGTTTTTTACAAATTCAATTGAAACTAAAACTTCAAACAAGCTATTTCTGTCACTACTGAGTTAGTGCTGTCACTACTGGAACATTGCACCTTTCTCAAACATAAAATTTAGAGAAATTAACACATGAACTGCCACAGACAGTCTGGCTGTAGATCTTGCTATTTGCCAGAACAGGAATATATGCTAAAACTGACAAAAGAAGACTTCCAGTTAAGGCTGGGGTAAGGGTTAAGGTAAGGGTTAGGATACCAAAAGTTAAAGTCAAAACTCTGACTCTAAATAAAGCTGAGCAACACATCTGGTTACAGGAAAAAAGATGACATTTTTAAGAAGCTAATGTAGCTAAGTTGAAAGCTAAGAAAGCTACTTTTTCTACATAGATAATGTTGTTATGTAGCTAAATCTAAAGCTAAAACTCTAAATAAACTACTTAAGCTAGGCAGGTAGAGTCTCTAAATAACTAACATAGCTAAAGCTAAAGTAAACAAAGCTACCTTAGCTTTGTAGGTTAAATTGCTGCGTTGTCAAATCTTAAGCTAACAAAGCTACATTGCTTTCTTAAGATACAAAGGTAACGTGGCTGCATAATTAATGTAGCTAAAGCAAAAGCAAACAAAGCTAGCATAGCTATCTAAGCTACATAGGTTTCATTTCTATGTAGATAAATCATAAGCTAATAAAGCAATGTGCTATACAAGCTACATATGTGCTGTAGGTTGCATTGCTACATAGCTAAATCTAAACGCTCTGTGCTGTATAAACTATATAGGCAATGTAGCTACATAACTGGTGTAGCTAAAACTATCAAAGCTGCATTACCTATATAAGCTTCATAGGTAACTTAGCTACATAATTAACAAAGCTAAAGCCAATGAAGCTACATCAGCTATATAAGATACTTTGGAAACTTAGTTACATAACTAACATAGCTAAATATAAAGATAAAGCTACCTTAGCTTTGTAAGCTATACCCGTAACTTAGCTATGTAACTAATGGTAAAGCAAACAAAGTCTCATTAGCTACATTAGATTATGCTGCTATTGCTTACGCTAGGCCCATTTTAGAAATAGTTATGTGAAAGGTGGCTTGCTTTAGCTACATTAACTTTATTTTCAGCTAATATAGCTACATCGGCTTTCGTGTTACATAATCACTTGAACTATATATCTAAGGAAGCTATGTTAGCTTTAGCCCAAGCGGTCTGTAAACAGACCCCTCTCAAACCACCAGGGATCTCTCTATACCTAAAACAGCCAGCAGGTAGAACTGACCCGTCACTAGAGTGCATTGGTTTTTACAAAGAGCACTGATTATTTTAGGGATTGTTTGACTTAAGTCAGATAGGACCGCCGAAATAAAATCAGGAAACATAGAGAGAGAGTGGTGGAAGATAAACAGTACCAGTCCTGTTACCAGTATAAGAGGACTCTAGCTTCTGTATACGGGTGCCTGCTCTATAAACTCAGCTAAATCAGGGCATCAGAGTTACTGTTAGAGTTTCAAAACATTATCGTTTGTAGTCAAACGACACCAGGTGAAGTGGTTAAACCAGTGTATTCATTTACATGATAGTTCAGGGATTTCCTGCAGGCTTTGCTTTGTGCCTTTCTTTGAAATAAACAAACTGTAAAAGTCAGAAAACTTGATTTCCAGCCACACATCCTTTGTGT
The DNA here is from genome assembly GCF_018320785.1 of Cheilinus undulatus. Lineage (NCBI taxonomy): Eukaryota > Metazoa > Chordata > Actinopteri > Labriformes > Labridae > Cheilinus > Cheilinus undulatus. The sequence continues at coordinate 3,303,763 of NC_054873.1, read as the reverse complement.
CTTTGGTTAAATGTAGACTCTCCTTTGAATCCAGATGTCCTGATTTAAGCAGATATTGTCTGTTTTACTCCTGTTTACCTCTCGGCTTGGTCAGTCAGAGGGGGGGCGTGTCCCGCTGTAGGAGTGACGTCAGTGTAAACCTTTTCTTTACACTGTGTACTTTCATTTTTGCTTTTAGAGCATTAGAAAAAGACGTCACCTTTTAACTATGTTTACCACTCTGCTCAGCTGTGATTGGACGGTTGCTGTGCATCGCTTGTGCTAAACAAACTTCCTGTCGGCTGTCAGAGACACATCAACACGTCTGACGTCTGCAGCTCTCGTCTTCCTTCTGATTGTCAACAGATTATCGGCTCGCTCCTTAATGCTTACTGTGGGAGTCACTGTGATGCTGCTGGTAATAAAGCTGCTGCAGTGCATTATGGGGGGACCGGGGGTGTCATTACGCAGGCTGCAGGGAACAAACGCACCATCAGGCTCATCAGTGTTTACATCCCTTCATTAGAGCCGGGACGGCACAGAGGTGAAGCCAGGGTTGAATCGATTTCCCATCCTCCTCCTCCTCCTCCTCCTCCTCCTCCTCCTCCTCCTCCTCCTCTGTTCAGTGTTCAGCAGCATCTGCAGAGTTCATCTCGTCCTGCGTCTGTCTCTAATACTTCTCTCTGTGTCTCTTTTCTATTTTTAGCCATCGGGCTGCAGCTGTCCTTGGATTGGCTGGAAAAGAGGTTCTGGGCCATCACCAAGCAGGTGAGCGGATGACTCACTGTCTCACATGTTGAATGTCACTTTTAAAGACTTCTATTTTGCTTTTGTTGATTTCAAAACAACTTTGACCGAAATCTACCTGTAAACACTTTTCTCAAACTTTAATCTTAATCACGAAGACTAGTGATGCACAGTAGTATCGGCACGATGATCCTTAAACTTGAAGTAGATATTTCTGGCACAAATCCACCAACTTCCAAGGTGCATAGAGGATGGAAAAAGTCTTGAAGCAAACAAAAAGTTCCAGAAACACTTTTACACATTACGACATTATTAGACCAAGGTGGATTTGTTTAAGTAAAGGTAAGAGTTAAGGTCCTTGCACACCTAATGGAGTTTTTTTAAGCAAATAATTCATGCAAAAAAAAGAGCAGCGGGTCAGTGCAAACTTTTACACCAGCACCCTAATTTCGCCATGCAAAATTGCACCAGATATTTCTTTGAACCATGGCTGAGTTTTTAAAGTTTCACTCCTGACGAGCACATGTTGGACCAATCAAAACATCTAGCCAGTGCTGAGTTATCTTTGTTTTTAATCTGATATTAATGTAGCCTGGTAGACAAGCAGCAGGCAGCTTGGCCCATCCATCCATTCATCCATCTGTTTTGCACTGTTGTTGAAATTTTTCTCTGTTGCTGGTGAACAAAGGAAAAATTAGACATCTGCCAGCCGACAAAAGGTTTATTCTTGCAAGAAGGTCAATCAGCACACATACACGATCAGTATGCAGCAAAAGACAGAGAGAGAAAAGAGAGAGAGAAGAGAGAACAAGAGCCTGAACATGGGGAGACTAGAACATTTTATGCTTGAGCAACACCCCCTCCCCAAGGTATGCTTGACACCCCTCAAGGAAGAATCCTCACCCAGACAGGGCTTTGTTTCCAGGCGGTCTGGACATCACAATTTAAAATGCAAAAGGACCTTCTGATTCAGTGGTGGGCTCCAGGTTTCACACCTCGTCAGGAACTGGCCCAGTCACCCTTTGTTGCTTTGTATTTACATATGCAGTAAAGTCGACACCTTCCTAGCCCTATTGTTTTCCCATGTCTGTGGCGTAAGCTCCATAGAAAAGAGAACAGTGCTAAATGCTAAAACCCCATTACAGCACTTATCTGGGGTCAGGTCAGTGAAAGCAGGCAAAGCAAGTCAGCCCAGACATCCTTCTCTCCAGCGAAATTTTACATTTCTTCCTTTGGGATTCTGAGGCATTCCCAGGCCAAATGAGATATATAATCCCTCCAGCAAGTCCCGGGTCTACCCTGGGGGTCTTCTCCCAGATGGCCCAGAAGACCTCCACAGGGAGGCATCCTAAACAGAAGCCCAGAACACCTCAACTGGCTCCTTTTGAGACGAAGGAGCTGCAGCTCTGCATCGAGCTCCCTCGGATGTCTGAGCTGCTCTCCCTCATCTCTAAGGCTGAGCCCAGACATCCTCCAGGCAGGCACACATCCATGTGAATGTAAATGCATTATCTGCACTGCTGGAGCTGTTTCCTCTTAGCTCAGACATATGGCTAATCAGTGCACCCTAATATTACGAGTAATGTTTTTTAGTTTCTAGACTGAATGAAAAGTCAGTCCCTCCTCCCAGCTATCGTTGCCAATAAGAGGGAGCAGTGCAGTGAATAAAACAGTGAATAAAATGACCCTGACCTCCCACCTATGTATAGATGTCAGTCATTTAATTTACCAGGTTAATGAACACTCTATGCTTTAATTCTGCAGACCAGTTGTTTTTAAACACTTTTCAGACGTGTGTCAGTCTAAGAGTTTATTTATGGACTTTATTTCTGACCTGCGGTGATGAATTTTAAAAGTCATGATTTTTGTTTACTGCTCCTGATAGTCTGTCGCTGTCTTGGTTGTTTCCAGCTGAGTGTGCTTATTTAGCGCAAGGGTCCTCAGACTTTTTCAGCCCATGACCTCCAAAATAAAGGTGCCAGAGAACTCTACCTGAAGTTGGTTGAACAGCCAAGGATGGCAAGGCTGCCCATAAGGGGGGAAATGAGGCCCAGACAAACTGGGGGCCCATGGAGGTCTGGAAAACCATGATAAAACCAATATTTCAGTTTTAACCTGATTAATAACCTCCATTATAAAAACAACAAATATCTTTATTCATTCATTTCTGCTGTAGTATATGGACTTATTAAAAATGTAAATCTATTTTCCTGAACACAGAATTAAAATGGGTTAAAAATGGTCAGAATGGTTAAAATGACCAAAATGGTTCAAAAATGGGTAACATGGCTGAAATTGTCAAATGGGTAGAAAATGACAAAAATTGGTTAAAAATGGCTCAAATGGTTAAAATTCTTTAAAAAATTGGTTAAAAAAGCTAAAATGTGTCAAATGGCTAAAATATGTTATAATTAAAAAACTGGCTCAAATGTGTCAAAAATGGTTAAAATGGGTAAAAAATGGCTGAAATGGTTCAAATGAGTAGAAAATGGAAAAAAAAAAAAGGTTAAACATGACTTAAATGGCTAAAATGGTTGAAAATGTTTTTTAAAATGGGTTGAATGCTTAAAGTTATTATAATGGTTCAAATATTGCTGAAATGGGTTAAAAATGGCAAAAATTACCTTAAAAGTGTTCAAATGGGAATTCAAAGTTTGTCGAAATGGGTTAAAGTGGCAAAATTTGCATAAATAATTGGTAAAAGGGTTAAAAAGTGGAAAATTTGGCTTAAAGGTGGCAGAAAGTGGCGGAAAAGGTGGTAAAATGGGTATAAACAGTGGAAATAATTTGCTGGGAATAATGTGCAAACCAGTGAAATTTGGTTAAAAAGTGGTGAAAAGAGATTAATAGTGACAATATCGGGTCAACAGAGGCAACAACAGGTGGAAAGTGTCAAAAATGTGTTTACAAGTGGGGGTATGGGTGTGAGAGAGACAAACATCACTTAAAAGTGGAAGAAATGGGCAGAAATGTGACATTGAATTGAACGTGTCAGAAACCGTATCAAAGTGGCAAAAATTAGTGGAAAAGGTGATGAAATGGGACTGAAAAGTGGGGAAAATGTTTAAACTTGAAAAAATGGACAAAACAATGAAGTTCAGTTAAAATGCCCCCAAAAAAAAGTGGAAATTTTGAGTCAACAGAGGGTGGAAAGTGTCAAGACTTGCTTAAGAGCTGATGGAACGGATTTAAAAGTGACAAAAATCAGTTTAAAGTGGCACAAAGAAAATGTGATAAAATTGGATTAAAAAATGGGAGAAATTGGTTAAAATGTGGCAAATTTGTGTAAAGAGGCAAAAATAGCTGCTAAAACGTGAAATATTAACCTTAATGTTAAACTTAAAGTGGCCGAGAAAAGTGGTTTAAGAGTGGCACAAATAAATACTTTTGACATTAGAGCCCAGCAATAGTTAGACTCACCTTCCTGCTTTATAGAGAGCTGTTAGCCAGGATGCTAGCATCAATGCTACTGCATGAATGACCCTGTTTTTATTTTACATTTGACTAATTTTATGAGCATATTTTCATAAAAATGGGTAAAATATACAGTTTGAAATCATTTAAAAATATTCATGATGTTTTTAAGGCATCTGCCCACTTTTCAGTGTCTTGTGACCCCCAAGGGGGTCCCGACCCTCACACTGAGAACCACTGACTTAGAGCATTGGTTCCCAACCTGGGGTCTGTGACCTGGGGTGCCAAAGGTCTTGGGGGGGCTTTGTCTGCTCTGAGCTGCTAAAATTAGGTCTGCAAAGATTGACTTAAACGGTGATAAAGCAGTTATTAAGTAGTTTATGCAGGTCTCTAGGTAAGAGAAGCATGCAGAGGCATTTTTTAGGGTTTTATCAATGAAAGAATTAAAATCTGTGGATTTTTGGTGGCAGTGTTTTACTTTTTCTCGTCCCTTGGGTTCTGGAGGGGCTCTGCTTTCCTTAGGCACATGTTGGGGGGGCTCCTTGGAAAACTGGTTGGCAAACACTGACTTAGAGGATGGATACTCAAACCGTCTCTGTCCTCGTCTCTGTTTGATAACAGTCTGAGCCTGTTGGTGCTTAGATGCTGATAGGATTCTAACATTCTCCTTTATTGTGAGCATAAACCCTCTGTAAACAGATGAGTCATGGTCTGAGGTCATCATGGAGTGAACGGTTAGTAAATGTGCTCTCAGTGTTTCTCTGAAGTCCAAGGACAAACTTTTTCAGCGTCCGGTCCTAATCCTCCACATTCAGAGGTCATTTTTAAATTTCCTTTTCTTCATTAAAGAACAGAGCCCAGTAATTACATCCTCAAGTCCTTTTGACTTTTTAAATGAAGATTAAAGTGGAAAGCCTTCATAATGAGCTCCATTAAAACCTATACCAACAGGATGTAACCCTAAAGAGAGCAGAGAGATGATGGATGTTTCTAACGCTCATTAGTCTGATCTCAGTGTCACAGAGAAGAAGAAGGCTGAGGAGTTAAGATGCTAAATCATCAATCTTCCTCTCTGTAGTTAAAGCGTGGCCCCCTCTCAGACAGAAACACGCTGCCGGGTCCCTAAATCTGCTCTAAGCCCTCATACCTTTAAGATCAGGCTTTCTAATCAGTCTGATCAGAAGCTTGTCCTCTCTGCACGCCACAGACAGACATGTATGTTTACTCACTTTAGTCCTTCTGTCCTTCCTAACCTCCTTATTTCATTCCCTTATTACTCACTTTTTACCCTGGTTCCATCCTTCCTTCCTTCAACACTTTTCTACCTTACATACTGCTTTTTACCTTTCCTATTTCCTCACTTACATTTACGTAATACCTGTTTCTTTCACTTCCCCCCTCTTCTCAGTTATGACTTCTTTCTTCCTTTCTTCCTTAATAAATCACTTTACTCCTTACTTCCTTGATGACTTGCTTTTGTCTTTCTTCCCTTTTTCCTTGATTTATTAATTCCACACTTCCTTCCTTCCTTTCTTTGTCCTGTCTCTCCTTCCATATTTCCTTCTTTCCCTTCCATCCTTCCTTCCATATCTTTCCCTCTATCTTTCCTTCCATGCTTACTTCTGCCCTTCCTTCCATACTTCCTTCCATGCTTCCTTCCTTCTGTCCTTCCTTCCTCCCTCCCTACCTTCCATCATTCCTCTATTCCATTTTTCCTTTTTTCTCTTTCTTTTTCTACCCTTCCTTCATTCCAGTTGTCTTCCTTCCATACTTCCCTCCTTCCATACTTTCTTCCTTCCACACTTTCTTCCTTCCATCAGATCTTCATTCCTTCCATACCTTCTTCCATACTGTCCTTTCTGCTGTCCTTTCTTCCTTGTGTCCATCCATACTCCCTTCCATATTTCCTTCCATGCTTCCTTCCTTCCTTCTGTCCTTCCTTCCTCCCTTCCTACCTTTTATCCTTTTCTTTCTTCTATTTTTCCTTTTTCCCTTTCTTTTTCCACCGTTACTTCCAGCCTGTCCTTCAATCCTTCAGATGTTCATTCCTTCCATTCTTCCTTCCATACTTCCTTCTGTCCTCCCTGCCATACTTCCTTCCCTCCATCCTTCCTTCCATTCATACTTCCCTCCTCTTGTCCACCCTTCCACTGTCCTTACACACTTCCTTCCTTCCTTCTGTCCTCCCTTCCATACTTCCCTTCTCCTGTCATTCCTTCCTGCCCTTCTTTCTTTCCTTCCTTTCCTTCCTTTGTCTTTCTAACCTTATTTTCTTCGTAAAGAAGTCTACGTAGAATCAAACTTTTTCTTTAACTCAGCTTTTTTGTTTGCTTCCTTCCTGCATTCCTTCCATCCTTCTTTCCTTTCCTTTACTTTCCTTTAGCCTATTTTTTCTTTGCTGTCCAGTCATTAATAAACTTTGACGTTATAACTGTAATTTGGTTTTATTCTCATTTTTTTAATTGTGATCTCTCATTTTCCCTCTTGTTTTCATCCAACTCTTTTAAAAAGTTAAATTTCCATTTTAATTGAGAACAGGATCCTTCCTACAGATTTCTCTGAATGCATCGTCTACTAGTTGGTTGTCAGAGGTCGTAGTTTGACTGCAGGCTTTAAATCATGCTGCAGGACTCGTCCCAGCCCTGATATAATTCAGAACACCCTCCCTCTCTCTCTCTCTCTCTCTCTCTCGCCCATCCATGTTCAGAGTTTTGACCTTGCGAGCGTCTCGTGCAGCTCAGTGGAGCAGAAGGCGAGCTGCAGATGTGCTGTAGAGGTTGACGGTGCAGATAACATTATTAATGAGAGCTGACAGCTGTGACAGACTGCTTTAATATATTCACTGCTCACATTAGCTCGGCCACTCACCGCACACACAGCGGCCTGCTCTCATTCACACATTCAGACTTTTAGATCACGTCTCTGCTCCTCAGTAAAAACACAGGTGTGGTTTCTTTTCGTCTGCTGGGCCTCAAACAGATGCATCCGTTGATCTGTGAGCATTTTTAGACTCGTCATTAAAGCACAAGTGTTTAAAACGGTAGAGGCCTCATCTGATCACACACGCCTCATTAGCCATCATCATTCTCTCTGTTTGATTTCTCATCGAGCACTAGAAAGGTTTTTCTGTTCATATTAACCCCTGAGTTACACCAGCCTTCCATACATTCAGTCATAGCTTAGATAAAATTACTAACCTATGACGATGGTGGAATTAGAGCTCAGTAAATTTAACCTTTAACCTCATTTTAATTTCTCTCCTGTTTTCTCTCTCTGCATCCTTCTCCAGCCTCCGGACACAGACGTGAGTACTCTCTCATTATTGATCACTGATTTAGATTATAGGCATTCATTTCCTACATTTTATATCATGTTAGAGTATTTCTGGCAGCTGTTTGGAGCCACATTCACCTTAAATGTCGTTATAAACGTACTTATCTTATTTTTAAATGTAAAGCACAGTAGAAGGCTGGGTTTCTTCTAACTGGTTGCAAATGCAGCATGCAAAATTTGTTTTTGTTTTTGTTTTTTTTTTTTACTTTCCTGAGATAAAACAAAACATCTTCTGTACATTTTCTTAATAAGCACATTTTTCTTGCATGCTGCATTGGCATCTACACATGTTTTTAAACTTTATTTTTGGGGCTTTAAGCATGTTTTGGAATTATCAAGTGAAAAGGCCTGGTGTTTAGAATAAAGACATATTTTTTACTTAATGCACTTACTTGGATTTGAGTTTTTGGCTAAATAAATGTGATTTAAAATTGACCCTTGCACACAAAATCTTCAGATTTTTATTTGACAGTTGGGACTTTTTTCTCATAAATCTTATTTTTATATCATTTTTCATGACTTCATGATTTTATCTAATATTTTTCCCTTTTTATATCCTATGATTAAGACTAAAAATTCATCGTTATTATGAGTTATACATTTGACATTTTTAGCTCATATTTTTGACTTTATTTTCTTGCAATTATAACTTGTTATTTCATAATTGTCCCTTTTTATCTAGTTATTTTGACCTTTTACTAATTTAAATAAATGTATTAAATAATTGGGACCTTTTGTCTCATAATTCAGATTGTTTTTAATTCCATGATAAGGAATTTTACCATCATTATTATGAATTTATGACTTGAATCTTATTATTTTGATTTTTTTTAATCTTATACCGGTGGCTTTTCATCCCATAATAAGGACTTTTCTATGATTACTATAAATGTATGACTTTCTAGCTTATTACTCTCACTTTTTATCTGATTTTTTTAATCTCTCATTTTAAATAGGTAATTCTGGATTTTTATCCCTTAATAAAAAAGTCCTATCTTTATCATGACTATGTGACTTTTTATCTCAATATTTTGTCTTTATATCCGATTCTTAGATTTTTTTTTTCTTTTTTGATAATTAGGACTTATTTCTCATAATTCTGATTTTTTTTTGTGTGTCATTTTTTTAATTTTATGACTTTTTATTTAGAAATTCTGTCATTTTTTTATCTTGTTATTATGACTCATTATAAATATTTGTCATTATTATGACCTACAACTTTGACTTTTTATCTCGTATTTCTTACTTTTTTCCAGGCAATTCTAACTTTTTATTTCATAATTTTTTCCTTTTGATTATTTTAATGAATTTATCTAATAATTAGGAATTTTTGTCCCATAATTCTGTTTGTTTTTTCCCATAATTGTTACTTTTTCACTTCTTATCTTGTAATTGTAACTTTTTATCTAATAAGAATGGCTTTATGACTTTTTCATCCTGTAATTTTAACATTTTTCCAGGTAATTCTAACTTTTTATTTCATAATTTTGACTTTTTAATTTAATTATTTTGACCTTTTACTCTTGTAAACAACTTTATTCCAATATTAAGACTTTTTGTCTCATAATTCTGTTTTTTAATCCCATAATTGTGACTTTTTCACTTTTTATCTTGTAAATGTGACTTTTTATCTCATAAGAAGGACTTCATGACTTTTTTGTCCTGTAATGTTGACTTTTTATTTCATTATTTCAACTCTAGATTTACCCTCTTATGAGTTCAGCCGTTTTTTAAATAAAACCTTAATTTCATATATTTTCTTTGTAAAATGAGCTTCCATCCTGCAGACTTCAGGCCCAGATATCACATTCATTTCTCTGTTAAAGTCTGATTTTCCTGTTTTCTTCCTCATCGTTGGTTGTGAATGCATGTGGATCAGTGAGGTTAAGTCAGCGTCTTCATGTCTCCTTTTCTTTGTCATCCTTTCAGTGTTCAGACGTGGAGGGTGTCTGTCCTCTCAGCTGTGAGAGTTTTGTAAGTACTGCTGCTCTGTTCCCTCCTCTTCATCATCATCATCATCATCATCATCAGTCCTTCATGTTAAACTTCCTCCTTCCGTCTCCTCAGGATCTCAACTGCTTCCTGGTCGACAACAACGGCTTCATCGTGCTGTCCAAAGAACGCAGCGAGGTACGATACCAGCACAGTGAAAATGATATTTTTACTCTCACTCAGCTGTGGGTCAGAGAGGCATTGGGGGTCATCAGAGTTCAGTCTGTGCTACAGAATGGGAGTGGTGGGACTGGTTTGAGAACAGCCGTCAGACCTCTTTACAGAGTTTCCTTCTTCTGGACATCAAACATGATAAAAGTTACCGTAACAGTCAGTTACAGTCCAGGTGAGATCTGTGTATGCTCTGCAAATCTGCCAAAAAGAAGCAAACATAGCAGCTTTCTGCATGGATTTTTATTTTTGCAGCATGTGCATGACTATGGAGTCTGTCCTGCAGGTTCTTGTAGATGTTTTTATCCTCGACCCTCCTCCGCCTCAGGTCTACTGTGGATCTCGGAGGATGAAACGGCCAGTGCTGCATGCTTGTGTCTACGCTATTTAAATAAACCAGACTTGGGGGTCACGTCCACTCTGATCCAGGCCTGAGTCCCTAATGTGAAACCTCCCTGAGACCCCTATATATCAGCTCCTGAAACCTCAGACTCTGTCCTCCGCGTATGCACGCTCTGCTTCTGGGAAACATTTTTCATTCTCCACGTTTTCAGACATTTCAGTCTGAATAATTCATCGATTTATCAATAATGAAAATAATCATTAAAGGCAGCTCACTCTGGTGGCTGACACCAACCTTTAATGGTCCTGTCTGGCTTCTCTACCTTTACTTCGACTTCTCCATGGATCAGGCGTCACTAGATCTGTATCAAAAAGCTGCTGCTGTGGGCTGGGAGTGTGATATAGATAGATATAGATAGAATATTCCTAGGTACTGTTTAACTTTGCATCTAAATTACTGTATCTCTCTGACATCTCATTTAGTTTTTAGACATTTTTTTCTGTTTTCTTTTTTTTTTTACCGTTTGCTTTCACTTTCACATCAAGTCAACGTCACGTTTGTGGCGAAATGACATTCTTGTGTGATTCTTCTCTTGTTCTTACTGATAAATATGAGAATAAAGAGCCACAGTGCAGTAGATTTAAAAATTAAACATACAAAAATCAACCCTGGATGGTCCAGATGGAGGAGTAGTGGATGGTTGGTTGATGGCCACCATGTCCCAACAAGGCTGCGACATCCAGCATGGAGGGGGCAGAGTCATGTTTTGGGTTAGAATCATGGAGAGAGAGCTGGTAGGCCCCTTTAGGGTCCCCTAAGGTGTGAAAATGACCTCAGCAAAGTATGTAGAGTTTCTGACTGACCACTTTCTTCCAGGGTAAAAAAAGAAGAATCGTGCCTTCTGCAGCAAAATTTTCTTCATGCATGACAATGCACCATCTCATGCTGCAAAGAATCCCTCTGTGTCATTGGCTGCTATGGGCATAAAAGGAGAGAAACTCATGGTGTGCCCCCATCCTCCCCTGACCTTTAACCCTACTGAGAACCTTTGGAGCATCCTCAAGCTAAAGATCTATGAGGGTGGGAGGAAGTTCACATCAAAACAGCAGCTCTGGGAGGATATTCTGACATCCTGCAAAGAAATTCAAGCAGAAACTCTCCAAAAACTCAAAAGTTCAATGGATGCAAGAATAGTGAAGGTGATATCAAAGAAGGGCTCCTATGTTAACATGGAACTTGGCCTGTTAAGATGTTTTTGATTTAAATAGCTTTGATTTCAGTAAATGTGACCTCCTAATGCTGCAAATTCAACAAATGGCCATTTTCACTTTTTACGACCTATAAAATGAATGTTTCAAAGTGCACCGAAGTCTTAAAACCGAATGAGAACACCTTGTCCTGGCAGAATAAGCCTCTCTGAATCCTTCAGGATGAGTTCAGGCATCAGACTCTGAGGGTTTTCCGCCTCAGGCTGCTCCGTGGATCATTTAATGTGCTCATAAACAACATCTGGATGCCTCACAGGATTTGACTCTTAATCTGTATGCCCTGCATTAGCAGAGAAATATATAACAGCTGCTGCACCTGCTGACCTCACTGAGCGTGGGCGGGGCTTCAACACAGCGTTTTTTTTTTAAGTAACTTAGACGGGAACTTCAGTGACATTCAAATAAGCTCCAGTATTGAGAATCACCCTCTGGAGATGGAGCTTGCTTATAGAAATATCAGCTAATCATCATCGAACATGCTGAATCTACCATTGTCTCTATCAAATACTGATGACAGTACTTTATATTTTCACTTCTTTTATCTAGCGGTCTTATTAGACTCTGCTCAGTAGTGCCTTTGGTTGTTAATCAGTCTGAAGGGTTTTGCACATCTGTGAAGGCAGCATCAATACTGAGAGGTTCTTCTTCGCCATCCAGATGACGTTTTTTTCAGGGACACCCCAACTTATTTTAGGGAGACAAAGCCAAACCATACTCTCACAATAAAAGAGAGCAGGGCCTGGACCTGTCCCCCATTGAGAATGTGCAGAGCATTATGTGTTAAAATGGAAACTCTGCACTGTTGAACAACTTAAGATGGACATTCAGCAAGAGTGGGAAAAATTTCCCTTTTTATACTTCATTATTCAGTGTCTTGAGTCTCCAGGTTACAGAGTTGTTGGAAGAAAAGGTGATGGAAAAGAGTGAAAGCATGCTCCTGTCCTGACTTTTTTGGAATGTGTTGATGAAATAAAAACACTTATATTTATCAGTTAACCCTTTAAGTGCCAAAGTCGCAAAATTGCAACAAGCAATATTGCTGAATTAAACAGGCTGTAGCTGCAAATGTGGTGCCTAATGTTGTTACCACTTTACACCAGGAGATGGCGGACAAGAGTAACTTCAATCCCAGCAGCATTTGTGGGCGTGTTTTGGAGAGAGAGAGTTTGATAGATGCACCGCCAGTCGAGGAGACGAGGAAATAGTAGTAGTGGTTGTAGTCGGTGCGTAAAACAGAGAAAGAGAATGAATTGTAGCAAGAATACTCACAATGCCGGGAGGAATAGTGGAATATTCACCCCTGTGATGATGTTGTTCAGTCGTCCACTGAGACCGAGACTGCCAGTGTGTCGGAGCCACAGCCACTCCGTGCGCCATGAGAGTCCACAAGAAGCGCATACCGAAGCTGATACTTTTCCTTATGTTAGCCGGGGTGGGGACATGGTGGGGGTTGCAGGGGCGGTCAAAACACGAATATTGACGGAGGTAGCGGGAATAAAAAAACACAGCGGAGGTAGGGGCAGAGGTGATAGAAGCCGTGGCTGTGGAGGCCACTTGGTGATGTCAAAATATGCAAATTAGATGAGTGAATTTACTCCCACCACAAACTTTGGGTCATACTGAAGATTTTTCTCATTTACAGTACGCCTTTATCTCTAACCACCTTCAAGCTACAGCCTCTTGAAATCTTGGTATCAAATCTGTACATTTACTTGAGAAAACTGTGGCACCCAAAGGGTTAAATACATTAAATATCTTTCTTTGTGCTGTTTTCAGTTGAATTTAGATTTTAAACTAGATAAAAATTGCAATTTCATCTGAAATTGCGCGGAGATGCTGAGAGCTGAATTGTGGGAAAACTAGTGAAAATAGCCAAAAGCACAAAAATAGCTGAAAATAGCATAAAAATAGCATAAAATAGCACAAAAGTATCTGAAAATGGCATTCAATAGCTCAAAAAAGGATAAAAATAGCTAAAAGTAGCCTTAAAAACAAAAAGCTGAAAATAGCATAAAAATAGCTATATTTTAAAAATTATAAAAGTTAGAAATGAGAAAAGTCATAGCAGTCGAATGACGAAGAAACTGAATTTTTTAAAGTTTAAATGGTGGCGATACAACAAAGTATGAAGGAGGCGATAGCCAGCACGGAAGAAGAAGAATAAACAAAATGGCCGACGCAAATATCAATAGTGTGGATGCTCAGCATCCCCACTAAAATATTTGTAAATCACTGTTCTGTTTACATTCACATCTTATGAGATGTCCCAACTTTTGTAGAACTGGGGTGTGGAAAAATGCATTAAAATACAAACTCAAAGTATTTTTACCCACTGCTAAATTGTTTCATTCCAACATTGCTCCCTCATAAGCCACATCTCCTCTTCAGGAACAAATATTTATTTACTTTTAATCTGCTTTCAGCTTTCTGATCTCAGCAGGCTTCCATACATTTAAGATCTCATTTTATAGCCCTTTAAAGCTACCATGTGTATTTGTGTGTGTGTATTTGTGTGCCTGCTGTCCATCTGACAGCTGCTCGTTAGCTCTGGATTAACTGGTCCTGTTAAGAGCCATATTACTGAGGATTAATCCGAGCCCACCATGTTACCACAAACACACAGCTGAGCAGCCATACTCACCGTGGCCCCGCCTCCTCCTCTGCTGACATCTTCACTTCTATTTTTAGTTGTTTAATCTTTCTCCGGAGCCTCAGCGTGGCGTACGGTTCAGGTGTCGTTACCTGGACTCGGACCTTTTCATTAAGATTAATGCTCAGTGTCTGCATGCAGCCAGCTGTGCAGCAGCAGGTCGCTCCTTTGAGGCCAGATGAGGCTTAACGTGACCCTGTGACATCAGAAACCAGGTCAGGGTCAGAGGGACGGAGCAGCTGAGAGAATGTCAGCAAGTTAGAAACACAGACTCGTCAGATAAAGCAGCTACAGCTGCTTAAAGATGATGACTGAGGCAGCTCACTGGAATAAAGGTTGAAGATTATGTTTTATACACTTCTGCACTTCTTTAAAGATGTCTGGACTAAAAACAATATTAAAGCAACATTATGTAGGAATTCAGCTGAATTGTCTGGCATATGCACCAAACAGTGGATTGTTGGTGGAACTGCACTGTCACAAGGCAAATGGTTCACACACCAGTCTTCTGCTAAAAAGAAGCTAGTTACAGTGAGTGGATCGGTCTCAATCAGGCTTGCACATTTGCAAAAGTGCTCAAGCTCTGTCAGGGTGCACGGGGATCAGGTGTGCACAGCCCTTTCCAAGTCCAGACACAAATCCTCTATCAGATTGAGGTCTGTGCTTTGACTCGGCCACCAGTAAGTCTACAGAGTTCCTGACTGACCACTTTCTTTTCTGGTACAAAAAGAAGAACTGTACCTTCCCAAGAAAAATTATTTTCATCTATGACAATGCACCATCTCATGCTGCAAAGAATTCCTCTGTGTCAGTGGCTGCTATGGACATCGGTGTAGCACAGGGGGTAAAAAGGGTACTGATTAACCGGGCCCACAGTAGGGAGGGTCCCCGAGACGCCTGTATGGAAGCCCATTTCCACCAAGTAAAAAAGCAAAAATGCGAAAATAGGGCCATTCTTGAAAAAAATCGTAAGTCATTATTATGAGAAAAAAGTCAAAATTATGAGTTAAAAATTCTTAATTAGGAGATAAAATTATGAGATGAAAATGAGAAAAAGGCATTACAGACTAAATGACTTATCTCATATTTTTGTAATTTTTTTTCTTATAATTATTATTTTTTAATCATAATTTTAACTTTTTATCTAATAATTATAACTTTTTGTCTCATAATTTTGACTTTTGTCTAATAATTTTGACTTTTTTTCTCATAATTTTGACTTTTTGTCTCATGATTTTGTCTTTATGTCATAATTTTGACTTAATCTCATGATTTTGTCTTTTTTGTCTCATAACTTTGACTTTTGTCTAATAATTTTGACTTTTTTTCTCATAATTTTGACTTTTTGTCTCATGATTTTGACTTTTTTTCTCATAACTTTGACTTTTGGTCTCATGATTTTGTCTTTTTCTCTCATAATTTTGACTTTTTGTCTTATAATTTTGTCTTTTTCTCTCATGATTTTGACTTTCATCTCATAATTTTTACTTTTTCATCTCATAATTATGACTTTTTGTCTCATGATTTTGATGTTTTATCTCATAACTTTGACTTTTGTCTAATAATTTTGACTTTTTATCTCAAAATTATGACGTAGGATTCCTTTTTGTAAATGTCTTAACTTCCACAGTTTTCTTTTTCAAGAGGCGGAAATGGGCTTCCATATGCCTTTAGTAAAAAGTGTGTTTTTATTTAGTTTTTCTTCATAATTAGTGTCATTACTGACTAAATGAATCAGTCAACAGACTGAAATGGGGCTCCTCCCTTAAAAATGTCCAAGTGGTACGGTCCAGCTCTGCAAAATAATGCAAGTAAATTTAATTTAACCACAGTGAAAATATTGCTCTAAAAGTAGGAAATAATGGTTAAAAATTTATCAACATGCATGGTTTTAGTAAAAAAAAGATGCAACATTTGCTGCTTTGCTAGCCGGCTAAGAGGAGCCCTGTGTAATATTCTTTATGGGGGCCCTAAATCCCTAGCTACTCCCCTGGCTATGGGCATAAAAAGAGATAAACTCACAGCCCTTTCCAAGTCCAGCCACAAATCCTCTGTTAGATTGAGGTCTGTGCTTTGACTCGGCCACCAGTTAACCATTTCTTTGCAGCTCTCTCTGGATGCTTTGGCTCATTGTCTTGCTGGAAAATAAATCTTCAATAAAAGTGTACTCCAGGATTTTCTTACATTTTGGCACATTCATTTAACCCTCTACCTTTACAAGCCTCCCAGTGCCGTCTGCTGAGAAGCATCCCCACAGCATGATGCTGCCACCACCGTGCTCCACAGAGGGGATGGTGTGTTTGTTTTTACTTCTATGCAAGTAAATGCAAAGCTGTTCTAACTATTTTTATTTTAAAAAGTGTAATGAAGTTATTTTGCCAGATTTAATAACAGCCTCAGGAGGAAGACTTTATCGTCTTTATTTAATTCCCATTTCTTTGTTAATTATTTCAACACCAAGAATAAGTGGTGGTGAAATGTGTTTTAAAGTTATAAACAATTAAATGAGAAGTAGGATCAAAATCAAATTAAATCCCCCATACACAGCAGTAAAATGTTCTGCTGTAAAATAACCTTAAACTAAGAATAATTTCCTGCTGCAGCTCATTTTTCATGATTTGCATGTGTGCTGCATTCCCAGCAGCCTTACTAAGCAGATATTATGATGAAGTGCTTCCTCCCCGTTTCTGCTGAGCTCGGGACTTTACCGGAGGTTTGTGGAAACACCCAGAATCCCCCCTGGTGTTGACGCTGCTGTGGTGTGAAGGTGCGTTGCAGGGCGCGGTAAATATTTAATCAGCGGAGAAACGAAGCCGGAGCTGACTCAAAGAAACGGGTCAGGGACAGGAAGCTCAGGGAGCAGGGTGACGGAGCAAAACGCAGGGATTGTTGTTGTTGGTGTTCGATGTGAGCAGTGGAAATGTCGGTTTGATCAATGAGGCTGCTGCAGGAGGCTACTGTTCCTCCCCAGGGCTGAACAAGGTTAGACTGATAGAAAAAACCCTATAATGTCCTGAAATTAACAAAAGGTACAGCCACCCAAGAAGAACTGTGAGAAAGGCGCAGCTGCAAAATAAAGGACTGTATCCTTTCTTTCTACATACGAGCTCATGTCTGCACAGGAAAGATGCATTTTTATACAACTGAGGATTTTATCGTCTGGTTGGCTCAGACTTTTAGACTTGACTTAGACTTGACTTTTAGATTTGAACAGGAATCTCTACTGTTAAAATAAGAAAGTCAGAGTGCAAAAAACTGCAGTTCCTTAAGTGTCCACTTGAGGCTGTTTCCAAAAGTGACTCATTCCCCAGTGACTCCCATATTAAAATGTCTACTTTAACATAGGAATTAAACATGTTTACAACCTGGTAAAAAGACCATTTTTGTCTGAATAACTCATTTCTAACCTGCAGTTTCTGGATTAGCACAGATCAGTGTCCACAGGGTGCCATCTGCACCATGGTTTTTCTCTAACCAACGACACAACCACGCCTACAGGGTCTGTTTCTGAAGTGGTGTGGAGAACAGCATAATACTGTTATTTTTACTCAGTACAGGACTTTGATTCACTTTTTATATCTGGGAAAAAGATTAGAATATTGACTTGTCTGACAAAGGTTTAATTTAAGCCCAAGACTCGTCCAACTTGGCCCAGCGTGGCCTAACACGGCCCAACCTGGCCAGATGTGGTCTGACATGACCTGATGTGGCCCAGCATGGCCAGATCAGGCCTGATTTTGCCTAGTGGGGCCTGGCATGGCCAAACCTGGTCTGATGGGGCCCAAAAGTGGTCCCACATGGCCTTACGTGTCCACACATGGCCTTACGTGGTCCATTGTGGCCTGTCTTGGCCCTGTATGGTCTGAGGTGGTCCAACTTGGCCAGGCATAGCCTGACTCAACCTGATGTGGCCCAACATGGCAGGACATGGCCCAGCTTGGCCTAACATGGTCTGATTATGCCCAATGTGTTGTGTTGGGCTTTAGGGGAGACAAAGACATCCTGTGGGACATGGCTGCATAACTACAGTTTATCCTTGATTTTTTTAGGTTTTTGCAGACCCACTGCACACTTCAGCACAGATCCATGTCCTTAGGATGCTTTCGTCACCAGGGTTAATTTCTAAATGGTGTGGAGAACAACACAGTGAAGTTTCACTCAGAACAGGGCTTGCATTTTACTTCTTATATGTTGGAAAAAGATAAGAATCTTGTAAGACTGTGGTCTATATCAAGTCCAGTAAAGGTTTGATGTAAGCCCAAGATTTGCCCAGTGTGGCCAGGCGTAGCAGGATGTGATCTGATGTGGGCTGACGTGGCCAAATGTGGTTAAACGTGGCATGACTTGTCAGAACTTTGCTCAACTTGGCCTTAATTTGCATGATGTTGTCAGACATGGCCAGACAGGGCCGGGCCTGGCAAGATGTGGCTAGAACGAGGTCAGGCCAGGATACCTACCCCTACCCTCAGGCCTGAACTGGGTTGGGCTTGAGGGGAGACAAAGACATCCTGTCAGTCATGGCAGCTTTACTATTGTTTACTAGGTTTTTGCAGGCCCACTGCACATGTTATGAGACATGCTGCCCCGGTCTACTGCTCTTATTTCTCAATTTAAGTAGTCTGTTGAAAAATACACACAAAGGGCTTTATTAACTAAGATTATATCATATGTTTTTGGCAAAATGTAGGAGAAAGGCTGTTAAAAAGTGGTACTTCACCTCATGAGCACACTATGAAGTAGCAAGACAGTCTAGCTGCAGATTTCAGACACCTCCTCTTTCAGACCAGTACTGTAAGATGCCACCTCTATCAGGATAGAAATACATGCTAAATCTTCCAGAATGATCCAGTAAGGGTTTGGATGCTCAGAGTTTAAAGTTAAACTCCTGATCAGCAAGACCTAATCACGAAATGTTTAACAAAGCCAACAAATTTGTCTGCTAACAGAAAAATGCATAATCCACATGAAAACACTTTAACACAGTTAACGTAGCTAAGGCTGAAGCTAACAAAACTACATCGGCTTATGAGTAACATTGACTACGTAGCTAGTGTAGCTAAAGCTAATTTACCTACTCTTAGAGCTAATCACTTGGCAGCGTTTGAACTGTAAGTCATAGGCACTAACTTGTTTTTTCCTGTGAAAGCTCTCCTTTGTGCCTTTCTAATCATGTCCACCATGCATTCGTAGCTCTTACAGAAAATTCTCTAGTGAGCCTGGAACTTGGCTGACTATCCGGGGTCTCTGAGGACAGCATTGTCGTATACAACAATAAGTGACACAGTTTATTAAAACAATAACTTTTGAAGCACAAGTCATAGAATTTTTTTTTTTTTCCTCTGAAAGCTGACCATTTTGCCATTTGTTTGCTACCACTGATGTCTCCGTAGCTCTAAAAAACGCTGTTGTAGCAGGCCCTAAACTTTGGTGACTTTTTCAGGGTCTTTGGACATTAAATCCACAGCGTTACATCGGATAATAAGCGTCTTTTTATCCATCTTGAATCCATTTTTGATCATGTACTTTGCCTTTCTTCAGTGGACAGCGTCATATTTGTTGACATGCAATGCATTGTGGGAGTTGTAGTCAACCAGTTGAGTCTACTGCATAGAGGAGTGGCACAAATGAATCTAACTGCAACACATAGACTTTTTTCTTTGTATATTTGTAGATTTTTTGAAAACCGTTTGTTTATTTTTTCACTATTTGTCCCCAAGAGATGTGAGAGCAAGTCTGTGCAAAGAAAAGGCTTAGTCACTATTCTTACTGTGTGTTATCAATAAGAATCTGTAAGTTTGAAATTCTGATTCGTTATTTCTTTTGTCTTTAGAGTCCTATAACTTTTTATAAATTCAAGTAACATTACTTTTGTAGATATATTCTTAAAGCCCAGGTTGTCCTGAAAAAAAGGATGTATAGAGCTTGACTGTGCACCACAGGGTTGATGTTTTAAATGCTTTTGAAGACAAAAAGTCCAGATGAGACATGATGGTGGAAAAAATAGCTGTGAGCTCTAAGGGTTAAAGCAGGCCATCGTTCATGAAACTACTTCTAAAATGTGACATATCTTGCACGGGCAAATTGGTAATATCAGAGGTGGTGTCTCACAGTAGTGGTCTGCGGGGGGGGTCTGAGAGCTGCAGTCTGCAGCTACACCTCTCTCGAAAATGTATCATCTGTTTTTCAGTCAGTAGCACTCTTGTCATACATTTAACCATTTTATTACCTCCGCCAAGGAGGTTATGTAATCGGGTGGGTTTGATCGTTTGATCATTTGTTTGTTTGTTAGCAACATAACTCAAAAAGTTGTGGATGGATTTTGATGAAATTTTCAGGAAATGTCAGAAATGGTATAAGGAAGAGCTGATTAGATGTTGGGAGTGATCCAGATCACCATCTGGATTTAAGATTTTTTTAAGGATTCTGTACCACTGGGAGATAGGGCTAATGGTGGAGGTCTGTGCTGTTACCACTTAACACCAGGAGATGGCGGACATGAGTAACTTCAATCCCAGCTGC
The DNA here is from genome assembly GCF_018320785.1 of Cheilinus undulatus. NCBI lineage: Eukaryota > Metazoa > Chordata > Actinopteri > Labriformes > Labridae > Cheilinus > Cheilinus undulatus. The sequence goes on along the minus strand of NC_054873.1, from coordinate 3,283,347 downwards.
ATTTGTGGGTGTGTCTCTGTTCAAAGTTTTGGAGTCTATAGAGTTTGAAAGACGCACGCCTGGTCAAGGAGACAAGTCGGAGTGTAACAGAGAAAGACAGCGAATTATAGTGAGAATACTCACAATGCTGGGAGGAACAGAGGAATATTCACGCTCTGCCATGACTTCCAGTCGTCTGGTGAGACCATGGGTGAGACTGTCAGTGTGTCTGTTGGCACCGGCAGGCAATGCTTCCACCATGACAGTCCACCCGTAGCGAAGCTAATGCTTTGCCTCACTGTGTTTCCACCCCTCTGGGGAGGGAGTAATCGGTGAATGTCGTGGTGGGGGGCACATGGGGAGGGATCCAGGAATGTTTTAAAGGATTCTTCACTACTGGGAGATAGGGCTTAAGGTGGAGGTCTGCGGTCTCCGAGTGCTTTTCTAGTTACAAAATGGATCTACAGTTTAACTTGATGGAGAAGGCTCTGCTCAAAAGATGCCCCCTCTGTAAGTCAAGCAGCAGTTTACATGGAGTGCATAGCTAGCAACCTCCCATATAGAGAGATACATTTATGACAATGGGTATTGAATACAATACCATTAGCTCAGAAGCAATTAATCTATAGCAGCATGAATCTGAATGTGAGGGTGCAACAGCTTTATGCTATAAAGGAGGAGGCTGGGGTGGAGGCAGCGTGGTGCATCAGCGTTAATAAAGGCAGGGATTAGTGACATTCCTATCCTGTAATCCTTGAAGTTAAATTGAGTAAAACTGCAGCCGATCACGTCTGATTTGATGAGTCCTTACAAGCAGCAGAACTCTGAGGTTTCTACTGCAGTGGTGATTCTCAGCTCTGTTCCCGTCTTCCTCCAGCCTGAGAGCAGAAATAAAGGTGTTCATCTGCCGCAGAGCTCCTGGCAGCAGTTTGTCTCTCTGGCTCTGTTACTGCTTTATTTTTGTTTATTCCAGCACGTTTACCCTCTGCTGATGCTGCTGCAGAGTAAACAGAAGGTCAGATTTCGGTGTAAGCAGCATCCGAATGCTCACGCTCAGCAACCCATCAGCCCTCCGAGGCTGCTGGGAAAATCCCGTCCAGGTGGAGAAGCAGTGTGGGCAGAGATCAGCTTGTAAACAGGAGCAGAGCAGCTGAGACAAAACGCTCTGAATAATTCAGAGACTCTGCTGCTGCTGCTGAGGGCCAGAGACGATGCACGCTCTGCAGAAGCACTGAAGTGACTTTAAATCACAGTTTTACTCTCACTGCATCTTCCTCTGCTGCTGCAAACACGACGTACCTCTACCTCATCAACCAGACCTTTGTCCTCTCTCTAAATGGGCTGTTTTTAATCCTTTCCTTAGGTAGTAGAGAACAGGAGAAATGCTTGAAACGAACTCTGCAGAAGTTCAGTAAACTGCAGTGAGGATCATAAAATAACGACTGTAGATTTTTCTCTTTGGGGGCAGCAGTGACTTTTCTAGCTGCTCTCCTCAGCTTCATTAGTATCATGAGGTTTGTCTGTTAATCAGTGTAAAATTCACCTGCTCTTTTTAAATTGTCATTAATGTAAAGGCTTTATCTGTGTTGTCTCTTCCAGGTGGGTCGATTCTTTGGCGAGGTGGATGGCTCTGTAATGGCGTCGCTGGTCAAGATGGGAATGTATAAGAAGTAAGAATTTCTCTGCATAATACTTTCCTCTCCACTCTAAAGCCTCTCTTTTTTATTTTTACCATTTTAACCAGTGTAAATCAGGGTTATTTATGTGGTTATAAGCTTATTTTTCTCTCTTTTTTGCAGGGTGTCGTTATTTGACTACCAGGCGATGTGTAAGAACAGTCACCATCACGCCAGCAGCGCCCGACCTCTGCTCAGCGTGAGTCTCTGCACTTTATAATAACACTATCTGATAAAACTATCAAGGCTGTCCATGAGGGGGGTTAAAGGGGAGAGCTTTCTGGGGCCCAGCCAAAACGGGGGACCATGGGACCATAAATGGTTTATTGTAAAGTTAAGCTGTGATAACCATATTTTATTGGTTTACCTGAATATTTTTTTTTCATTCTTTATAATTCATGCAGTTGTATATAGTCTTTATAAGAATGTAAACCCCTTTCTTGAAACAGAATAAAGATGGGTTAAAAGTGGGAAAAAAATGGGTTAAAAGGGGCAAAAGTGGGCACAAGGAGTAATTAAAAGGGGTTATAAGCAGGAAAAATTGGTTAACGTGAGCAAAAACTGGAGGAGAGCAGAAAATATGGGTTTAAAGTGGAAAAAAATTACATAACATAGAGTGAAATAAAATTAACATTGTCAAAGACGAGGTCAGTGGGACGAAAATGGGTTAAAAGTGGCAAAAACCTGCAGAAAAACATGTTGAAAAGAGTCAAATAAAATTAAAACGTGGTAATAAGGTGTTTAAAGTGGCAATAATGGGCATAATTAAGATTTAATGTGGTTAAACCGGGCATAAATGTGCACATGAGGTAATGAATAGGGGTTAATAGTGGCAAAAAATGGGTTAAAAGTGGTAATCACCTGCAGAAAAAGTTATGGAAAGAGTTGAGTAAGTGGTATACTGGCTATAAAGTAGCAATAATGGGCTGAAAAGGCAGTAAAATAGATTTAAAACATGGCAATAAGGTGTTTAAAGAGGCAGTAATGGGTGTAATAAAGAGTTAAATGGGTTTAAAGTTGGTAAAATTTTGCATAGTAAGTAATCAAAAGTGGTCAATAGTAGCAAAAATGGGTTTAAAGTGGAAACAAAGGACATAACATACAGTGAAATGAGATTAAAACTGTCAAAGAAGAGGTCAAAAGGGGATAATTGTGGCAAAATGGTTTACCAAAGGCAAGAAATGGCAAAAAGTGGGTAAAAAGGGTTAAAAGTGGCAAAAAACAGCAGAGAAAGTGGTGGAAAGAGTTGAATAAGTGGTATATTGGCTTTAAAGTGGCAAAAAGGTAGTAAAAAACATAAATAAAGGGTGGCAATAATGTGTTCAAAGAGGCATGAGTGGGTGTATTAAAGAGTTAAATGGGGTTGAAACTGGTAAAATTGTACACAAAAAACAGTGAAAAGAGGTTAATAGCAGCAGAAATGAGTTAGCATCAGTAAAAATAGGCAGAAAGAGGTGAAAATGGGTTAAAAACGATGAAAACTAGGAGAAAGAGTGGTGGAAAGGGTTTAGTAAGTGGTTTACTGGCTTAAAAGTGGCAACAATGGCCTTAATATGGGCAAAAATTGGCAGAAAGTGGTGAAAATGGGTTTAAAGGGCCAAAACCACAGATGATTTCAACCTTCCCACCCCCCCGGTCCTGCATCTTGACTCCCCTGCTGTGCGGTCACTGTAGACTCGCTGTAGACGTTAGATGCTAAAGTGTGGAATATCCAACCAGTTTAATCATCTCTCCACAGTCAACAATATAAAGAATCAGAGAGTCTGAGCTGGTGACAAAGAATAATATTAAAATGGTTATTATTTGTTGTAACGTCTTGTCTCCGGTTTCTCCCTGCAGCCGTTCTACGGCATCGCGGCGTTGCTGAGATGGTTCTTCTCCAACGCTTTGATGTGAGTTTAACCTCAAGATTTCTTTTTGTAGTTTGTTACATTTTACACAGCGCCCCATCTTTTTTGGAAGTAGCATGCTCTTCACATCATGCAAACATTCAAGTGGCAATTTTTTTAACAGTTTGCAAAAAACCTACTCCATGCCCATTCCCTACAAGACAGTTCATATCAAACTTGCAATATGAGTAAATAATGATAAGAATATTCTATTTTTGAAAATTGTGCAGCAGTAAGGCTGTAGAGATGCTGTGCTGATTGTGTGAATTTACTCTGAACATTTTCTAACATGACTTTCGTCTTCTTTCAGGTTCTTGTTGGACTTTAACCTCTGCGGTCTCTGGCACTCAGATTATTTTGTGGACGGTAAGAAGTCCAATAAGCACATAAAATTTGTCACACAACCAGTGAAATCTCCAGGAAATAAGCAGATCTGAAAATGGATAAACAAAGATCAGGGACAAACAGATTTAGTAGATATTTGTCTCATTCACAAAAATCTGTGTCATATATGTGGGGCCACATCTTCATCATCACCTCCATCACCATCACTATCATCATCATCATCATCACCTGGGTGTGTTTTCACTGTGATCATCTTCATCCGTTCAGCCAAGGCTGGATATCACACCAGTGAGTACCACACGTCTCTATCTGTGTGTTTGTGCTAAAACTGTCAACTTCATTAAAGCCTGTAATAAACTCGGTTTGTTTTTTCTCAGGTCACAAAACGAAGAAGGTGGAAGCGCTGCAGCCGTGTGACACGGCGTACCCCGGCTTCATGTACGACCCGTCCATCAGAGAAGCAAACAGCCTCATCAAGTGTGGACGCTGTCAGAAGTAAGAGACAGAAAATGGAACTTTAAGAGAATATCACCTTTACCTGAATTAAAAAGCAGAACAGCACTAACAGAAGACTGAGTAATGGTGGAATGGTCCTTTAAATTACACCAACAATACTGTAAATCTGGGAAATCTTTTCTGGAGGTTACAAACAGCTCTAAGAGAAACAAGAAGAAGGAAACAGAACTCAGTAAAAAGATAAAAATATGCTGCATTATTATCACCCTAGTGGCTGTAAACCAATTGATTATTGATTATTGGTTTCTATTGGATCTTTTTGTTGTGCCTCAGGATGTTCGTGGTCCAGGCGATCCCCAACAGTAACCTGGTGTTCGTGGTCACTCAGGCCGACTGTGACTGTTCCCGTCAGTACGGACCCATGCTGCTGGCCCCCAAAGAGATCAAATATATCCTTCATATACTGCACAACAGTGAAATAACACCGCCCCCTGCTGGACACAGCCAGAGAAGGTGCAGCAGGAACTAACCCCCCCCCCCCGCCCAAAATTCAAATCAAATTCCTAAAAATGTCTTACTGCAATTATTTTGTCCTATATTGCAAATTTGATATGAATTGTAATGAAGGGAGTGATGATTTTATTGATTTCTTATTTTGAAAAAGACAAAAATATACAAAAACAAGTACAGTAGGAACTTTTGTCAATTATTCTAGAAAATATTGTTTAAAAAAATGTATTAAACTGGTATTTCAAAACACATTTCAGGTCAAAGAAATATTGCACCCTCTGCGACTTGAAAACTGCAGTAGGTCACATTGTGATTTAATCTACATTTCAATTAATTGCCCAGCCCTGTTTGAATCCCATGAAGGTTTGCAGTCACTTCCACTAAACCACACCCATAGCACCAGACCCACTGATTGCAGCCTGCATTGTTTAATTTCCAAATGTAAATACTGCACAGTCTGTGCAGACTTTGTGTTAACTTATTCATATGTTTCCAGTTTCTGTAGAGGTCACAGCTATGAAGCAATCAGAATTTAATGTCTTATTACTCTACATCACCTCTGCATGCTCTCTCTCTCTCTCTCTATGTGATTGAAGCTCATTGACTAACTTATCCAAAGATAAAATAATACATGGTTAAAGTTTTAAAATATGCATTTCATTATCTACATTCAGGGCAGCTCACTCGCAGAATCAAAGAAAATCGATTATAAAGTAACACATGAATGCCATGTAAACGCTTCATGGTTTCTGAACTGGTTTGAAAACTTTTATTGGTTCATATTTTAACTTCTCAGCGCAGAGTTTTCTATTTTCCTTGACGGCAGTGAACATAACGCCACGGTGAAGTGTAACAGGATGAAGTCCCAGAAGGTTCGACGGCGTCCGGAGTCGTGCCACTCATACCATCCAAAGGTGAGCTTCCTGTCTGCAACCAGACGTCCAATCAATAATCAATCACCTTTAAATTAAAGATGATGTCAGGGATGAACTGGATTATACTCTTCTAAGCAGTTTGTTCAGCTCACAGCCAAGATATTATCAGTAAAATCAGAAAATAATCAACATTTACACGTTTATCTGAATTTCTCCAACAGGAAAACGCCAAGGAGTGTGGCGGGGCGGCGGCCATCTTCCTCTCACTCTCTCTCTTCTCGTCCTCGCTGCTCGTCTCTTCTCTCCTCCACTGCTGGACATAAACCAGAATCAGCCAATCAGGACGCCCCAAAGGTGGGGACAGGGATGTAAAGCAGGAACCAAAAATGAGACTAGTCCAAGGATTTTACCTGCCAGACGAGAGAGAAACGGACTCCTAGAGGGTTTCCTCTGAGGATTAAAGGGCTATTTCACCTTATATCTTTGTTTTCTACTTGAATTTAGACTCCGCTCTCTCTGGAATAAAGCGAAGACTTTTGGAAGTAGCTGCAGGACGAGATGAGACTTATAAATGGGACAGCTTGAGGAGAAACGCTGCCATCACTCTAAGAGAATGTAGAGACTTTTTGATACAGAAATAGTCCGTTTTTCATTCAGTAATTTTCTATTTAAAAAAAAGGAGTGAAGCTTTAGCTTTAAACTCTGAGGATCTCATCTTTTTATGAGGGGTCGAAGTAAAAGAGCAAACAGAAGCCAAATGTTAAAAGAAGAGTAGTTTATGTAAAGACTGAGGAGCCTGACTGAATTATGAATGTGACGAATGACGAGTGGAAACTCTGGAGGAAGATTCAGACAGCAGGAACTTTGAAGAACCGAAGGATCAACTCTGTTTGTTTCCACTTTAAGACTTTTCAGCCTCCAAAAAAATCCCAAAGGAACGTTTCATGTTCAGTTTCAGGAGGATTTTATTTAATGATCATGTACCAACATTTTAAAAAATGTCAGCATCGCAGCTGTTTTTTTATCTATGTGCTCAAACACAGACAAGTAGGGAGAAATACGGAAGCCCTTAGAGGACATTAAGGCTGTGCACCTTCACTCTTCCATTCAGTTTGATTTCAGGGTGCATCAGGATGTTTTGCATCGTTAAAGACATTCAGTCAGATAAATATGAACTCAGGTTTTATTACTTAGAGAGAAATCAGTGTCGACATAAACGACTTTGCATTTAAATCAGAATAAAGGAAGGAGTTTGGTCGTGAATGGAAAATCTACGAGAAACATCAACACACATTCACAGATGATTCTGTCTCTGCAGCCATGCAGAACCGTCTGTATCAGGATGCATTCACCCAAGAGAACATGCATCCATGTTTTTTATTTTGCACCATTTTCCCATGTGATCAGCTAAATTTAGGTTGTTTTCTTAACATCCTGACTAGTGCATCTTGTACTCTGGCTGTTCTTCAATGAGTGAATTCTTGTAGTTTTCTAGAACACTGGTTCTCAGTTTTCCACAGCAGAAAGGACAGAACCTCCTCTGAATTATTCAGGAATTTTACAATAACTTTATCTGAAATCTTTGAGGATTTTTTTTTCTGTTCAGCTTTTTTGGAAACTTAAAGTAATTTCCCTCATCTTTGGGGATTCTTCTGTGAGCATTTTTGCAGAAAGGAGCTGCATGGCGGCGAAGAGGTTAGGACTGTTGCCTCACAGCAAGAAGATTCCTGGTCAGGGCCTTTCTGAGTGGAGTTTGCATGTTTTAGGTTAGCTGGTGATGCTAAATTGCCCATAGATGTGAGTGTGAGTGGGCCTCTGTCTCTATATGTCAGCCCTGTGATTGAATTGCCAAGGAACAGGATAAGCAGGGTAGAAAATGGATGGATTTTCCCAAAAAACTTCTGGAAATATTCTCTGCGACTTTCCAAGTAAGTTTAAAGAAAGTCTGCAAGGCAGCGGGGACTTTGGGGAATTTTCAACAGTAATTATTAAGATTTTGTGCAGTACTTTTCAGCGGTCTTTTCATAGAAATTTCCAGGAACATTTCAGGAATTTTCACAGGAAAAAACTAGAACATTTGGAATCCGTCCTGTTAATTTTTTGAATTTTGATCTGGACTAAGTCTCAGGGAATTTTCTAAAACACTTTTTGGAAACTTTGAGGTATTTTTTTCTGTCTTTGTTCTATTCGATGAGAGGTCCAAACACTGTGTTTCATGAAATAACAAATTGAAAAAATGTTTGAAATTTGGGTCGCAGTAGCTCACTGAGGAGTTAGTCGTGGATCCTGAAGCTTAAATGGTTGAGAACCACCATTCAAGAGATCTCCAGAAATCACTTTATCATCAGGGGGATGAGCTTTATCATCCTCAGATAAATGTGATAAGATTAATAGCAACAGATTTAAAAAGGAAAACCAACATATCTCTGTGACTGAGGAGAATCAGCTTTGTTATCCTGACATAAAGTAAATAAAAACAAGTTTAAACATGCCAAAAATGTCTCTGTGTGGTGACCGTGAGTTTTATTTTGTATTTTATTTTGATGATACTTCTGGTCGCCGACTTCCGGCGTCCGTTGTTTTGTTGGGTAACTTGTCAGTGCTTCTCCTGAGGTTCACCATCCCCCACGGCGCTGCAGAGAAGGATCACACCTGCTACTAATCATCCAATCTCGACTACCTACAAGAGGCTGCCCGTGATTCTCTGCAGTGCCAGAGTTTTGCTCTTACTCACCTGTGGTAAACCTCCAGCGCTCGGCCTTCTTACCTTTGTGCATTATTGTATGATTCCAGTACCTACCTGTTGGCTGTTTTCTAACGTGTCTCCCTGTTCTTTTCCAGTGCCTCACTCCACGCTCACCTGCAGCTTTGTACAGCACTCTCTCCCACAACGATTCACTCCCTGGACCCATTCCCCTGTATCAATAAAACCTTTAAAACTGCTTCATCGTCTGCATTTTGGGTTCAAACACCACTCACACGCAACACTCTGTTACTGTGGGAATACAACTTTGTCATCCTCTAAACAGCTTTTTATCCTGAGATATTAAAATTTAGAGGACAATATTTGAAGAGAACATCCAAAGAGGGTCTGTTCCTACCAGGAACCCAGAGTTTCTGTTATTATGGGATGACCAGCTTTGTTTTCCAAAGACATTAAGAAAAAATAGGTACAGATTAAGAAAAGCAAAATGATCCGTGTCCGTGGGAAAACCAGCTTTTTCAATCTAAGATGATGAGATGAAAGCCAAAAGATCTTAAAGGGATACTTCAACATTTTGGCAAATTCGCCCATTGTCATAATCCCTATAGTCTTAGTAACAGCTTCGTTAGTTGTCGGTGCAAGCTATTTTCAGATTGCCGCTGCCGAGTTAAGAGCTTCTGTGCCAACTCAATGGAGTCTTAAGGTATTCCGGCTTTCCCTCATCAAACTCATCAAATACACAATCCAACAGGATTAAAAAAGTAGGGGCATGGCAACAAAAGCCTGGAAAAGTAAGTGGTAGGGCTGAATGACTTGCAAAATTAATCGAATTGCAATTTTTTTTCCCCAATGTTGTGATTACGATTTAATATGCGATTATTATTGGGTTAATCTTATGTAATTTTTAACAAAATCGAGCAATAGAAAATTTCATAAATAAGTCCATGTGTATTGAAAACAATGAAATTATTTCAGAAGCATTTAATCCATAGTAGCATGAATCTAAGTATGGGGCTGCAACAAGCTTGAAGCTATAGGAGGCGGCTGGGGTGGAGGAGGTGGAGCTGGCTAGCAGCTGATCACAGCTGGGGTTTGACTTTGGTGAAGTTACGTTAGGCTTCATCAGTTTTGTTTAAATGAGCAAACTATTTTTGCTTGTCTTGCAAATGTGATGCCATTTGCTTTTTTAAAGGGTATTATCATTTTATGTCACTCATTTTGATTTAAAAAAAAACATGCTTAAAACATAAAAAGGAGCATTTTTGTAAACCATTTTTAAAAAATGATACTTGAATGTTTGCTTAAAGTGCATAAAATCTCTGCTGCTTCAAATAAATATTTGTAAACTACTTCTTGACACATTTCAAGTTAAAGAAATATTGCAACTTCTGCAATTTGAAAATTGCAGCAGGCCATGTTGTGATTGAATCTAATTTGGGATTAATTTCCAAGCTCTAGTAAGTGGTACTAATGAAAAACAGCTGGAGGAGCATTTTGAAGCTACCTGAGCTAATGTGAGCTGGTATTTTCATGGAATGGTAAAATGTCTCAGTTTCATTATCTGATATGTTGTTTATTTTCTATTGTGAATCAAATATGGGTTTATGAGATTTGGAAATCATTGACGTCTTTTTTTTTTTTTTTTTTTACATTTTCACACAGTGCCCCAACTTTTTTGGACTTGGGGTTGTATGACTTCATGGGAAAAACACAGGAAATACATATATGGACTTTTTTTCCTGGGGGATTGAACTCACTTCTTTTTTTTTTTTTTTTTTTTTTTTGTAGTATTACAGTAAAGACATTGAAAGTGGCCGTATTCATTTTATTTGAATTTAGCATCTTTTTGACTTGAAATGTGTTTATTTCTAGTCAAACCGTCCTGCTGGTTCAGATACAGCTGCATTAAAGCATTAAAGTTACAGTAAGGACGCCCCCTGCTGGACAGAGGAAACAATTACCACACTCAGCATAGCTGAAGTTGAGTAATCCTCCAGTACAGTAGATGTTTTTACTTTATAAATGTTAACACTGCAATACTTTTTATCATTCACACTTTTAATCCTTTCTATTTTTTCTTTTTGCAAATATTTAATACTGTGTTAATCAGGAGTCTTTAAACCTAAAATTAGGGCTGAACAATTTGGGAAAATAATTTAATTGTGATTTTTTTTTCCCCCAGTATTGCAATTGGGATTTGATATGTAATTATTTCTCAAGTTCTTTATATACCAACTAATGGATGCATGATGCATGGATGGATGGATGGATGGATGGATGGATGCATGGGAGGATGGATGGATGGATGCTCTATAAATCCTGAGAGCTCTTAAATTTCCAGTATCTCAGTATTTTAATCAGAAAGTCTCTGACCAGATGGCGTCATTATTTTTCTTTTTTATTCATTTACTCAGCGATGGGGCAATTCATGATATTTACGGTGTCATTTATGGCAGTTTTTGCATTTTCATTTACAAACCACAAAGGAAGAGAGCTGCAGGAGGTGATGGGTAAATAAAAGTACTAGGAATCAGTGTTTAGGATAAAATATACAGAGAATAGTCGGAAGAGGTGAGGTGAGGTGCAAAAAAAATCATTTTTATTTCAGTATAAAAATGGTGTGACACTTGATTTGCCGAAAGCCTGAAACAAGGAAGATAATTCTGTTAAATCATTTATTTTAAAGTGGACAAATCCATATCTTAACACTTTTCATGTTTAATGTTATAATCTGACAGAAACTTCTCCTTTACTCCACAGGATGATGAGATCAACCAACACAGCCAGCTGGCAGAGCAACTCAAGGAGCAGATGTTGGACCAGGAAGAGGTTTGTCTTCTAACCTTTGAAATACATTAAAACTATGAATATTTTCTTTTAAAGAGGATCTATGAGGGTCAGATCCACTAAAGTGCCCGAAACTGCTGTAGTATGCATGCCAGGCCAGTAGTTGGCAGTGTGACTGACAATGAAACACATGCATGCACACCTTTCCTTCCTCCTGGTGGTGTCAACAGACAAACATGGCTGACACAAATGTTTGTGTAGACAGATGAAGTCAGGTTGCTTCCTAGTGACAGTCAACAACAAAATAAATAGATATTTAAAAAATGGGAACATATAAACATTGGCAGGAAGTGAGCACTACAAACAAACAGCACATGTATGTGTCGTCTGTGCAGCACGAGGCCAAGATCATGGAGCAGAAGAAGAGACAGCTGGAGGAGAGCCAGGATGCTCTGACCGAGGAGCTCGCTAAGCTGCAGGCTCACGGTTCACACATTTATATTAATCATTAAAACATCTTAGCTCAAGTAAAATCAGGTTAACTTGATTCTTCATCTTTGTTTTTCATCAGAGAAAAGACACGAGATGTCAGGAGAGCAGAAGGAGAAGGAGGACATCGGCAGACACGATGGGGACGGGGACATAAAGGTGAGGAGGAAACACGTCACTGAGAATCTCTGTTACAGAAATGTGAAATAGCTGAAGTTTTTTGTGTCTGTGTGGCACAGAAAACTCTGGAGGAGCAGCTGGAGAACCACAGAGAGGCTCACCACAAACAGCTGAGCCCACTGAGAGACCAGATCCAAGACAAGCAGAGGATGCTGGACCAGCTCACAGAGTAAGTCTGACTGTTTTAAATCAAACTACATTTTTAATGATATTAGAGACCACAGACATCAGAAGAAACACATGGCATGAGATATTTGAATCAAAGTCTGCAGTAAAATAAGAATACTAATTATTTAGACCAGTGTTACTGAAAACTGCTCACCCAAAGAGCCAAACTGTTGAAAAATACCTTTTCAATAGCCAAATTTTAAGTGGTGAACAGAATGGTCAGAAAGCAGCAAAAAATTGTGCTAAAAATAGTAAAAAGTGACTAAAAAGCGGAATCAGAGTTGGTGAAAAGGCAAAAATAGGCATTAAATGGCAAAAACTAGGTGACAAGTAGCAAAAATGGGTGAGAGGCAACATAAAAAAGGAATAATGGATGATAAAAATGGTCAGAAAGCGGCAAAAATGTGGTAAAAAATGGTGAAAAGTGACTGAAATGGGCAAAAAGTGGCAAAATGGGCTAAAGAATTATGTGAAAAGTGACTTAAATGGGCAAAAAGTGGCAAAATGGGCTAAAGTGACTAAAATTGTAAAAAGCGGCAAATATTAGGTGAAAAAGATTGTAAAAAATTGAGTAAAATAGTCAAAAAGTGGTAAATTATTGGTGAAAAGTGACTAAATGGGCAAAATGCTGCAAAGGGTGACAAAAACGTAAAAGTGTCATTTAATGGCAAAAAGCAGCTTAAATTGGGTGAAATATGGACAAAAAATTGCCACAAAGGGAAAAGAATTGCAAATAGCAAAAAGAAGGATGAAAGTGGCAAAAACTAGTACAAAATTGGCAAGAAGAAGTGGCACAAATGGGCTAAAAGCAGCAAAAATTGATTAAAAGTGGCAAAAAAAGGAAAAAAGGGAGAAGAATTACAAATAAGGGTAATGAAAAAACTAAGAAAAAAAACTAGAAAAGCACTCAGAGAGCACAGACCTACGCCATTAGCCCTGTCTCCCAACAGTGAAGAATCCTTTAAAAAATTCCTGGATCCGGATCACTCCTAAAATCTAATCAGTTCTTTCTTATGCCATTTCTGACATTTCCTGAAAATTTCATCAAAACCTGTCTATAACTTTTTGAGTTATGTTGCTGACAAACTAACAAACAAACTAACAAACCCTGCCGATCACAGAGCCTCCTTGGCAGAGGTAATAAAGGTTGGCATTAAAGCCCCCTGTATAAGAGTGGAAACAAACTGATTAATGTTACTTGATATGGATCATTCCTGAGGTGAAAGGTTTTTAAGGTTTTCTGAGGAAAAATATTTGAAAATTAAGACATAAAAGAACCAAAAAACATCCCAATGAAGCCAAACTTTGAGTATTACTAATTTAGACTATTAACTGTTTGTGACGAGACTTGAACTGGATCAGGAATTTAGTCTAATATTGTCTAAACAGGGCCTAAAATTTTTACTTCAAGTCCACAGAGACGAATGAAGCACTAGAAAAATAAATAAACATTCATGTTTGATGTTTTTTAGATCTAGGATATTTCCACAGATTTGATTGGTTCTCGTTGAACCACTTTATGCTGGTTTAAATGATCCTAAAGTTTGTTTTTGTTGGTTTTTCAGACCAAAGTACTGACAGTCATTACAACTGTCTACTGTGTGTGATCCTCATGAGGAAGGATGTAAAATCCTCGTACCACTCCTCTTTACTGAGCCAGGAAGTTTTAGCTGCACACGACTGTAGTCTGGCTTTACAGTGGCTCTAAAAGTCGACACACACCTGTTACATTGTTGTCATGTGAAGTATTTGTTGGGGGGGGTCGCCTATAATGAACTTTTATTTATAGAGTCATGATTCAAAATGTAATGTATTAGAGCCCTCTAAAAGGTCTAACAAAATAAAGAGGATCTGTACATTTCTTGGAAAAAGGTGACATTTAAAAGTACATTTTTGAGATTATACAGTCGTATTTTTTCAGGAAGCTGGACTCAGAATTTTCTAGTTCAAAAGTCCTAAATTATTACATCATGCACTTTAAAATTTCAAGTTTGTAATGTCAGAATTTAACCTTCTACACTAGTGAATTTACAAGGATCCAAACTGAAAACAGAGAATAGAAACGTCTCTTCAGAGTCTGAGGAATGATAATACTGTGATCATTCTTGGATCATTTCCTCACTGATCAATCCTACTAAGAAAAATCTCCTGATTAGGCGATCAACTGTAGGACTTATGGAAGGAAAACAGCTTTTTCTCTTGTCATTTTCTTTTTCCACGGCTCTTTTGGATTTTATAATGTCAAAAAATTCTACTTTTAGTTGACATAAATTTCCAATTTTCTTTTTCTGGTAAATTTATGACTTGTTAAATTTGAAATGTTTGAGATTTTACTTAAAAATTGACTGAACCTTCTCATTTCGTATTCTTATTGTGGCTCTAAATGCCGGTGTAATGATGGATAGTTTATACACAGATATTTATGAAGAACTCGTTTATGTAGGCCTGTTATGCTGGGATTTAGTCAATTAAACAATTAAAAATGATGTTTAATTTTTCAGAGATTGTCCTGGGGGGCTTTAGAGTGTTTAGAGTAGAGGGACCCCAAAGAAAAAAGGTTGGGACCTACTGATGTAAAGGTCTATCATTTCAGAAATGTTCTACCTTGTACCATTTTGAAGCCAAATAACTGTTTGGAGAAATTTCCAGAAACCAGATGAATAAAATGAATCTATGTTGATGTGATTTGTTGGCATTTTTCCAGACAGGTACTCTGCCGTTAAAAAGCGCCCAATCAGAGCTTAGCGAGCGTCTCCTCTCAGTCTGAACCAGGGTCTGCTGCTGGAGCAGGAGAGGCTGATGTCAGACTAGGACAAACTGAAGACTGAAGAGCAGGAGAAGGACGCCAAGCTGCAGAAACTCATGTGAGTAAAGGACTCATCCGTACGTTTATTTAAGTGGAATGTGAGTTAATGTGGTTTTTGTTTGCAGGCTGCTGAATGAGCAGAGAGAGCAGGCCAGAGAGGACCTGACGGGCCTGGAGGGTCAGGGTACCAAAGTATCATTTATTTTGAAAGGGCATTTGAACGTACAGAAATCAAGAAAACAGACAACTTCACTGGTTTTTCGATTCTGGACACAAATCGAAAAATGAGTGAAGTTGTCCATTTTCTTGATTTCCGTACGTTCAAATGCCCTTTCAAAATAAATGATACTTTGGTACCCTGACCCTGGAGGAGAGCATGGTAAGTATTTCCTGTTTGTACAGCGGAGGAGATGAAGTCCCCATGAGGGGCTCATTGATCATCCTAGCAAATAAAGACTCCATCCTGTAAAACTCCAGCTGTGTCTGCGTTTTTGTTGCATAACCCCCTACTTACATCTGTGACGGCTCCCCAGGGGGGCGCCGCGCCGCGTCCCCCCTTCTCCATCTGGCATGCCTTGATCCAGGTACCGGCCACAGTGGGGTTTGAACCCCAGCATCCCCTGCAGAACTGGTCTAGTCCAGTCCTCTGTGCCGTCGCCGCCATACCTTTCACACCACCATCTCTTCTCCTGGCGCATTTATCCTCTTTGTTCAGGATGTGGCTTTAAAATTCACTGAGACCAAGATGGGAGTTGAACCTGGAACCTCCAGCCTCTGAGTCAGTCCACTGTCTCTTTAGGCTACAGAGCCAGACATGCAGCAGAGCGTCAGAGGGGCTTTTCCTTCTTTATTTGGACTCAAATCTTGAAAACTTAAAGACACTGGTTAGATTTGAAAGGCCAACTCTTGTCCAGGTCTGCTAAAGTCTAAATGTGGACTCAGACTTTTAAAGTAGATGAACCCATGGTAAGATTTGAACCTGTGAACTCCTGATTTACAGTCATTTGGCTTTCCACTAATCCACAGAAACACACACCTGTTCATGTTTCTCAGAGGATTTGATCTCTGCTTTTGGGGACTGGACTTAAAAAATCACCAAGAATCAAACCCACAACCTTCAAACTCTATGGCAGTCCTCTTTACTCCTGAGTTAGCGATTTACACCAGTAGCTTAAAAAATCTGCAGTGCAAAAAGATGTGAACCATCAACCTCATGATTCCGAGGCAGATACCTGTCCAACTGAGCTAACACACAGGCTAAATGTAGCTGCAGTTTCACATCTTGAGTAGAACATTGCTATGATTGACAATCTTTGCTGCTGAAGACCATTTCCAAATCTTGAGTTGCATATCTCCATAAGTGGTAATCTTTGCTGCTGGAGACTATTTTCACATCTTGAGTTGCACATCTCCATTAGCGGTAATCTTTGCTGTGACTGAAGATCAGTTTACATCTTGAGTTGCACATCTCCATAAGTGATGATCTTTGCTGCTGATGACCTTTTTTTTTACATCTTGAGTTGTACATCTCCATGGGTGATAATCTTTGCTGTTGAAGCCCATTTTCATACTTGAGTTGCACATCTCCATGAGTGATGATCTTTGCTGCTGAAGACCATATTCATACTTGAGTTGCACATCTCCATAAGTGATGATCTTTGCTGCTGATGACCATATTCATACATGACTTGCACATCTCCATGAGTGATGATCTTTGCTGCTGATGACCATATTCATACATGACTTGCACATCTCCATAAGTGATGATCTTTGCTGCTGAAGACCTTTTTTCCACATCTTGAGTTGCACATCTCCATGAGTGGTAATCTTTGCTGATGAAGACCATTTTCACATCTTGAGTTGCACATCTCCATGAGTGATGATCTTTGCTGCTGGAGACCATATTCATACATGAGTTGCACATCTCCATGAGTGATGATCTTTGCTGCTGGAGACCATATTCATACATGAGTTGCACATCTCCATGAGTGGTAATTTTTGCTGCTGAAGACCTTTTTTTCACATCTTCAGGTGCACATCTCCATGAGTGGTAATCTTTGCTGCTGAAGACCTTTTTTTCACATCTTCAGGTGCACATCTCCATGAGTGGTAATCTTTGCTGCTGAAGACCATATTCATACAATTAACCCTAAATTCATGTAAATTCTACCATCAGGGGCTCTCAATCGAAACAATTACAAAAGATGACATCAGGGCCTGTAGGAAGTCATGGGAGTGATTCCCAACAAAGAAAATGAACTATGGGGTCATACTAAAGACAAACTCTTCTTATGACAGATTCACTCAATAATCATGGTTCATCACAAGTAAGCAGCACTAAACATGAACGAGGTACAGCAACAGAACAGAAGCTTGCTCTAGCACTCTGTAAAGCAGAATCCATGTTGTCATGGCTGACCGATAAGACTCATAAGTTTAGAAATGAAGGATTTCCATAAATACAACATAGGAGTAGTAATTCTTTAATATATGAAGACATTTCAATGCAAAAAATCAACATATTGTACCTTTAATAAGGGAAACTTCTCACCAAATGCAGTAGTTTATCTCAATACATGTTTTTGCTCCATAAATGTAAAACCTGATAAAAGGAAAGTCTAATTCCCTGAAGTCACCACTAATGACTTCAGTTTCTGTATTTCAGGGTAATTTTCACTAAAAATACATCAGAGATCCCCCAGAGAAAATATGAAATATTTCTTGTGGAGATATGAGGTGGTGAAGTAGCAGCTTTCTGTTCAGTTATTAAAACTAAATGTTTACATTCCTCTGCATGTTTTTACAGCATCAGTGGTGAAATGAATCCACGCTGGGTAAAATCTCAGCCAATCCTGCAGTAACTTTACAAAAACAGCTGCAGGAATCGAAATAACATCACATCATAAAATTTAAAATCCTAAAACATGATAAAACACTTCAGTTTTGCTGCTGAAAGCTCTTCTAGAGACTCTTTCCTCTTCTCAAGTCTTCAGTCAGAGAGCAAATCTCCCTTTTTATCAAATAAATAAAAGGATAAAATCAGTCTGTAGACGCACAGAGGGAAAATGTGCATCATTAATACAGAAATATTAAAAAGCTAGTCCACTGATGTTGGTCTCCTGTTTAAGGCAGCAATGAGGATCGACTTTCTACAGAGCCTGATGGGTCTCATTTATGATCCCACAGTCCCAGAGTTAGTGATTCATCTGAACGTCTTCTGAAAGTTTAAATAAAATACTTTATTCCCGCTCAGGGGCAGATTTAGTAATTTGGAGAAATTTTAATTTTAATTTTTAAATTTCTAAGGGTACTGATAGGGCCAAAAAATACATATCCTAAACACAGAACAGTTGGCAATCTTTTGTTTTTGATCAAAGAAAGAAGGAAAATGCAGAAAAACCCCATGCACGGTCTCAATTGGATGTAATTGAAAATGATCAAATCTCCATTATTTTAGTGATGGATGGTATCAAAGTAGACAAACTTTGTGATCTTCACTTATTTTTAACCAGACAAGAAAGACAGCAGTCTAAATTACCAAAATAATTTGGCAGCATTTGGAGAAGTGGGTGGATGTGGTGGGAAACAAGAGCTTCAGAATGTTGCTAATGCGCTCTCTTCGACTCTATCCACTGTTCTTTCAGAATAAAGCCATAAAAGCCCAAAAACTGAACCTAAATCCTTGTGTAATGATAGCCTGTGTTTGATGTCTCAATTGTAAATAAAAATAGGGCCTGTGTTTAAATATTTGAGTTGTTTTTAAAGGAGATATAGTGGGTAAACCTGAGAAGTTATTAAGTTAGACAAAGTGGATTTTAACTGAGTGTACCAAAGAACAAAGAGGGTCTACATTACTAATTTAAGGGAAACCCTTCAGGCTCTGTAAAAACTGTCTTCCTCTGTGCAGAGTTTGTTGTTCGTCTCTACATGGCCTGCTGTTTGTCCTGAATTTGGTTCGTCTCCTCCGTCTCCCCCCCTCTCTCCTGGTTCCAGTCTCTGAGGCCCTCCGGCAGACTCGTGTCCTCCTCGAAGCTCCCCGTCCCCTCCACGAACTCCTCGTACGTCGACTTCTCCTCAAATGGCCGTGGGCCCAGAAGCTCCAACATGTCCGCTTTATCCAGTACCTCCTTCTGCAGGAGACGCTGCCCCACCTGAGGAGGAGAGCAGAGATGAATGCTGGGAAAATCTGCTACACTCATACCAATTTTCACTTTCTAATACAATAATTGCCGAGATCTATTTTCATGTCTTAATTAAAGATGAGTCAGAACTAAAGGACAGAGAGTGGGGGCAGGAACCAAAGGTCAGGTTTGACCAGTTTGAGGATAACAGCTTCTGTCCATGTGACAAACTAACCGTTAGGCCATCAGTACCCTCCATACCAGGACTTTCAAGGACTTTTCTAATGCATACTCATCTTGGATGAAGTGATCACATATTTATGACAAGTATGAGTGCAGAGAGAAAGAACGGGAGTTTGCTCCTCTCTTATAGAACCATTCTTCTCACTCCTCTAAAAGGTGCCCCACACAATTTAAAGAGTCGAATCAACTCACTCTTTGAAACTGAGGGCAGCTAAAATGTTCTTTTTAGATAATTGTTGCATTTTTCTGTATTTGATACGTTTTTTTTTTCCAGATGAACATTTTACATAAATGGGCACTATTACTTATAAAAGAGGAAAGTTTACTTGCTGAAAACACAAAATAAGTTTTTTTTTTATAACGTTTGAGGAATGTTTTTAACCCTAGCAGGAGGTTGTGTGCATTTTACACGCCTTTAATTATTCCTTTTTTGATAATTTTGTCTGTGTTCATGTATATTGGATTGTTTATTTTTATATGATCCTGTTATTTCCAGCTCAGCTCCTACAGTAGGTTTACAAGCAAGGCTTACACTCGTGCTGTTAATAGCAAAAAATGCTCCATTGAAACCCATTCAAACTGACATTTTTGGTCTCACTTCCATTAAGGCATAAAACATGCATTTTATTCTATCTGGGTCTCAATCTAGGCTTTTACCTTGGAATTGATCATTTTTATTCCTCTCCACCAGATGGCATCATTTTGACCATATTTGACAAATGGAGAAAAAACATGCTAAACACGCACAAATAATGCATAAAAACAGTGTAGCTGCTAATCATAAATTAAACAAAAATTACTTTGCATGTAGTATATTGAAAATAAATAATGTCTTTGTTTGTTTGTTTTTCTTCATAAAAAACAATGTGGCATCTTACAAAAAAACCTGTAATTCAAAGGGTTAAAAAATGAAATTAAATTAATATTTGATATCAATAATTAGGTCAATTGAATGTGAAAAAAAATAACTCAATAAAAGTAGAAAAAATATTAATGTATTTTTTTTTATAACTATTGAATAAAAAGTGCACTTTTTTGCATTTTAGCAGCTTAAGAGTCAGTGTTTGACATTGCACAAAAAGAAGATTATACATAAAAATCAATGTCACTGCTAATCATGACATCAAACACAAAAATACTTTACATGTAGTATACTGAAAAAAAGGAATGATTTTCTGTTTTTATTTAAAAAAAAAAAAAAAAAAACATGGTGGCATAAAGGGTTAAAATCTTTAAAAAAATAATTATTATTTGATAACAATACTTTGGTCAGTTGTAGGTGAAAAAAATAGCCCAATGAAAGTAGAATAAAATATTAACGTGTAATATGTTTTATAGCTACTGTATGAAAAATGCATTTTTGCACTTAGCAGCTGCAGAGTCAGTTTTTGACATTGCACAAAAATAATAATGCATAAAAATATGTGTTGCTGCTAATCATTGACATTTTCCAGGCTGTAATAATTCAACACAAAAAAATATTTTGCATGTATTATACTGAATATAATTCATTTGTCTTTTTTTTTTTTTTATCAAAAATCAGGGTGGCTTCATGCATGAGAAAGAACTGGGACTCAAAGGGTTAAAATCTTTGAAAATTAATCAATATTTGATATCAATAATTAGGTCAGCTGTGGGTGAAAAATAACAGCTCAGTGAAAGTAGAATGAAATATTAATGTAGAATATATTTTCAGCTACCTTATGAAAAGTGCATTTTGCACTCAGCAGCTTGAGTGTGACTAACATGAAAACAATCCCTCAGGGTTTAAGGATCTCACCATCTCCACCAGCTCCTTCTTCTCCTCGATGAGCTGCATGGTCCTCTGGTACGCTCGCTCCACCAGCTCCCTGACCTCCTCGTCGATCAGCTCAGCCGTCGCCTCGCTGTACGGCTTCTCCATCACCATCTCGCCCTGCCGGGGCAGATCGAACGACACCTGTCCCACCTTCTCACTCATCCCAAACTGCACCACCTGAGAGAGGAAAAGGAGTGAGATTAAAGAGAGGACTCTTTTCTTAAATCAGACTCTTAAGGTGAGTGGTAGGCTGCGTACCTGGGCGTAGGCAGACTGTGTGACCTTCTTCAGGTCGTCCTGAGCTCCTGTGGTGATCCTGCCGAAGAAAGTCTGCTCAGCCACGCGGCCCCCGAGCATCATACACATCCTGTCGAAGAGCTGCTCTCTGCTGTACAGGTACTGCTCTCTGGGCAGGTACTGAGCGTAGCCTAGACCTTTACCACGAGGGATGATGGACACCTAGAAAAACACAGAGGCAGTTAGACCCCAGTTAGACATCAGTGAGTTGGATATTGAGATACTGACTGATAATCCCAGGCTTTATTCTGACCTATGGCTCCTTTTTTCCATGTCTCTCTCTCTGATTTCCTACTCTGTCAGCACTGTCGTCTCCAAAACGAAGGAAAAAATTAATCTGATTTTTAAAAAGTGATGTTGTAGAGAAGGCATACCTTTAAAAGCGGGTCAGCATACTCCAGGAACCAGCCTACGATGGCGTGACCCGCCTCATGGTAGGCGACCGTCTTCTTCTCTGTGGGCTGCAGGACCTGAGTCTTCTTCTCCAGACCTCAAACAAACAAAACCCTGATGGTTCACTGACTGCTCTTTCTGAACTTTAGTCTGTTGTTTCACTGAAGGTCTGTTGTTGTTAATATCATCCAGAGAAAAAATAGAAGCACATTCATCTTTAAACTCCGCCTACCTCCGATGACGCGGTCGATGGCCTGCTCAAAGTGTTTGGCGTTGACGGACTCGTTCAGGTGTCTGGCAGCGATCAGAGCGGCCTCGTTACAGACGTTTGCGATGTCGGCTCCTGATTGATTTAAGGAAAAAAACAAGTTTATAATCCTGACCAGTGATTCCCAGTCTCAACCTCAGAGTCCAGATCCCTGCATGTGCCCGAGGATTCATTCTGGGGCTCGTCAGATGTTAAATAAATTCACATACCTGTAACACTGATAAAATCTGAGAGGCTGTTTTAACCCTTAGAGAGGATGTTGAGGCCATTTTGCACCTTTTTTTGTTGTTTTCCGTTTCCCGTTCGGAAATTTTTTTTAATTGTTAATTTAAACATCTATTTTGGATGGAAACTGCATGCTTTTTTCCTGGTTTCACATCAGGTTACTGTTGTAAAAAGTAACTAAGGTCTTCAAAAGAAAAATGATAACATCAGTAGCTGCTGATTATAAACATTTTCAAGGTTGTGGTAATCCCTTTCAGGGAAATTCAATTTGCTTGTAGTATTAAATATTTGAGTTTTGTAGGGTTGTTTTGGTGTTTTAAAAAAACAGTGTAGTATTTTTATCACTATTTTTGCATGGTTTGGCTGTTAACATCCAGAGTGTAACAATTTATCAAAATCTTGAAATCTAAAAAAGTTAAATTGCATAAAAATCAAAGTATATATGTATATGTATATATGTATATGTAGTATATAGTGTTCTTCCATTTTTTGTGTTCTTTCAATAAAAAACAAGTTCTTTAGGCTTTAACTGGCATTTTAAAGGGACGAATTCCTGAAAATCAATCATTATGTGATATTTATGATGAGGTCTGATCTTTTGAAAAAAAGCTTGATGTACAAAAGTTGAATTTTCTTTTAAAATTTGTTGCTCTTTATTTAAGGCATAAACAATCTCAGTGTAATAATTTATAAAACCCTAAGATTTGAAAAAGTTCCATACAAATTAAAGTTGTTGGTCATTTTTAACATAAAAGGGTTGAATTCTCAAGAAATGTATGATAAGGTCTGATATTGACTGAAAAGAAATATGCAGAAAAATATGTTTTTATTGTTTAGTATTGTATTGATATTTGTATCAATAGAAAAATTAAACTCTGAGTGTGACAATTAACTATAAATGTTAAAATTAAGAGAAAAAAAATAATGCATAATATCTTAAGTAGCTGTTCATTGATAACCACTTCAGAGAAATTCATTTGTCATGTAGTACTAATTTTTTTGTGTTTTTTATATTACAAAGATCTTTATTTTGCACTTATACTGGCATTGAAAGGGTAAAAATCCCAAGAATTAATAAGTATTCAATAATGATGATCAGATCTGATCCTGTTAAAAAAAACAATGCAAAATAGTGGGTTTTTTAAAGAAACTGTAAGGTATTTTTATTGCTATTTATGTATGGTGGCCATTTTAAGATCATTACACCCTGAGTGTTAAAAATTAATAAAATCTTAAAATTACAAAAAATGAAAAGTCAAATTTGTTCTCATTATTAGCATATTCAAGGCTGTGATAACCTTAGAAAAATCAGATTTTCATGTAGCATCCAAAATAATTTGGATTTTATTTTTTTCTACTTTACATACATTAGGGTTTTTTATGGAATTTAATTTATGGGGTTAAATTCCCCAAAAATTTTCAATAGTTGATATTTATGATCTGGGCTGGTCATGATTAAAAATCAATGCAAAAGAAGTAAAAAAAAAATCTTACTGTAAATCATTTTTATTGTCATTTATGTATGCTACCATTTTTTTGTCATGAACACCCTGAGTGGAACAATTTCTTCACATTGAGGGCTTTTATGACTAAGAGCTGGTGCCATGATGTTTGATGCACACCCTCATGGTAGATAAACCCTGCTCACTGTCTGAATGGCTGCTGTGGGTTTTTTTATATGTTCTATGTGAATCACAACCACAAACTACATATCAGTACAATTACATGTCTTTTAAAGCATCACAAGAATTAATTCAGCTGAAGAGGTATGTGATCTAGGGATGCATGATTTTAGATTTTTGCAGATATCTGATATTTCCACTATGTGGATAAATACACACCTTTTTATAGAGAACACCAGGTGTCTCCAAAGAGAGTCTGAGTCAATCATAGTATTCACTGTTCTCTCCCTATGAGCATTTAATGGTGCCTACGTTAAATTAAGGTACTCCACATGCCTTTAACAGTTTTCATTAAAAACCTTCACATCAGAATAAAAGCTAAAGATGTAACTAACCGGTAAATCCCGGCGTGGCGGCGGCCATCTTCCTGGCCAGGATGTCTTTGTCCATGTTGGGGTCGAGTTTGATTGGTCTCAGGTGGACTTTAAAGATGGACGCTCGGCCTTTGATATCAGGAGGGCCTGAGAGGAGACAGGAAGTTGCTTTAGAGACTGCATGTCTATGGTTTTTGTGCTGTTGGTGGGACAGAATAGAAAAATGGCAATGCCACAAAGGGCCTGGAAAAATGTAGTTTCTGAGGTTCTTAAGAAGAAGCGAGTCGAAGTAATCTGGAAACCCATTCAAGTACAGTAATCACTCTATAAACCAAAGGAATCGTTAAGCGTCAGATCAGTTAAACTTTACCGATGTAGATCTGTCTGTCGAAGCGCCCCGGTCTCATCAGAGCTGGATCCAGGATGTCGGGTCTGTTGGTTCCAGCCAGCACCACCACGTTGGTCGCCGTGTTAAAGCCTGAAGGTTAGATTAAAATTAGTGGTGGGACTCAATTAAAAAAAAAATAATCTAATTAATTAGAGGCTTTGTAATAAATTAATCTCAATTAATCACATATCAATATTTGACACAAGAAGCAACATTTTTAAATTGAAATGGATTTTGGTATATGACTGAATCAATGAATAGACACATAAATGAGCTTAAACAACAAAATCGTGTTTACTTTCATCACTGAGTGTTAACATAAAGTGCAATATGAATAAGGAATATTATGAATGGATTGTTTGAAATTTTCTTTCTGCATGGCAGTTCATAATTTGGGTCAGAGGAAGCTATCTGTAGCACCGCTTCTAGCCCCTTATTTTCTACCAGCGAGAGTGGTCGACAGTCCACTGCAATCCATTTCACCAGTGAGTTTGTTAATTTTTCAGTCATGGACTGACTCATTTTGGCTCTGAACCACGTCATCTTGTTGAGTGCAGATTGGCGACACTGCCTGCTTGAACTAGGAACGTTGTCTGTGCTAGCTGCAGCATGTTTGGCATTGAGGTGGTAGCGGTGGCTAGAAGAGCTTCAGTGATAGGCAAATTCTTTCTTGCACTATTTGCACACAACTGTACTTTTATCCAGGTGTCCATCGGGTTTTTAAAACTAAATTTTCCACCCACCAAACCCAGCAACAACTTCTGATTGGTTTCCATGGTGTTTCTCCTGTTGTGTCCTGTGCATCAGTATTACGGGTATACCGGGAACTCGTGCAATGAGAAATGTTCCGCGCTGTTCGGAGTGCAAAAATGAATTGCGATTAAATGCGTTATTTTTTGTCGCGTTATTTTTTGTCGCATTATTTTTTCTGTAATTAATTATTCTTAATTAATGCAATGAAGTCCCAGCCCTAATTAAAATCTTTAAAAACAAATCATAATTTGACCTAACACATTTAGAATCATCCGTTTATCTCAGGCGTACCGTCCATCTCCACCAGCAGCTGGTTCAGCGTGTTTTCCTGCTCGCTCTGACCTCCAAAGTTCCCGCCTCCTCTCTTCCTCCCCACGGCGTCGATCTCATCGATGAAGAGGATGCAAGGAGCGTTCTTCCTCGCCATGGCAAACATGTCTCTCACCTGTGGAAGACAGCAAAACAGGTGTTCTTCAAGCCATGGAGGATGTTGAGGGCATTTTTCTATTAGCATTTTGTTTGTGCTAATGCTAACAGCCTAGATATAGGGTATGTAGAGGGTACGCTTTTTTTCAATAGAATGTTTTCATTTTTATACCAGAACCTGTAGCGGGTCAATAATAATCTCTGTAGACGATTGTATCACTCAGGCTGTTGGTGACCAAAAATGCCCCATCTAAACCACAATTTTTGATCCTTCAGTATCACAGTAAAAAAACATGCATTTATGATACTAGGCTTTCATTCTGGACTCATCGCTTCACATTAACAGTTTTTCCTATTTGTCAACAAATATCAGCCAATTTCCATATTAAACATGAGGGGAAACTGCATGTTTTTTTTCCATAGTTTTCTATAAGGGGCATTATTTCAACAGTTTATTAAAATCTTAAAATAAAAAAAATAATAATAAATAAAAATTAAAGTCTGTGATAATCCCCTTCAACGAAATCCAACTTTGCATGTAGTATAAAAAATATTTTATTTTATTGTGTAGGTTTTTTTTGCACTTAAACTGGCATTTAAAGGGTTAAATTGCCAAAAATTAATTAATATTTGATATTTATGATCAGGTCTGATCTTGATTAAAAATGGATGCAAGCGAAGTTGAAATTATTTTTTAAATATAAAGGTTTTTTTTTAAATAATTTATGTATGACATCCATTTTTGGTTTACTCTTAAAATAATTTAAAAAAAAAACAACAATAGTAATAATGTATAAAAACCAAAGTTGTTGCTCATTATTCGCAGATCCAAGGCTATGATAATCATAACGCTGTTTACATTACAAACAACAGGGATCTTTTGCATTTAAAAACTTGCATCTAAAGATTAAATCCCTAAAATGTAATTAATATTTGATATTTATGATCAGGTCTAATCTTGCAGAGAATAAAATGTAAAAGAAGTTGGAAAAAATATTAATTAATATTTTTTAGTTGTTCTATATGAATGCTGGAATGTTTGGACACTAACGCTGTGAGTTAATTTATTTTGCTCCATATAAGTGTGAAAAAAATTCAGATTTCTTATATTTTTACCAAATTCAAGCATACTTACCCTGGCTGGACCGACACCCACAAACATCTCCAGGAATTCAGAGCCGTTGACAGTGATAAACGGGACGTTTGCCTCGCCAGCTGTGGCTTTAGCCAGCAGAGTTTTCCCCGTCCCCGGAGGTCCAGACAACACAGCACCCTGAAAGGGCAAAAAGACACAATAAATGCATTTAACTACTAATAGAAGTGTTATTATTGATCATATTTTATTATCTAATTCAGCTGTCCCTAATCACCGGGACATGGACTGGTACCAGCCACACAACAGGAATTAACAACTTATTTTATTCTTATTTTATTGACTATCAGAGTCTGAAAGATGTTTTATTTTGAAAAAACATTGGATAATCTTCCCTTACATTACCTGTCTGTGCCTTTTGACACAGTGTCAAGACACTCGTCTCAGTCACGATACCCAAAAATAAATCCTACAAGCTAAAATAAGTACAAGCAAATGTCATACAGAGGACAGCCTATGACTGCCAAGAAAAAGAAAGCTGCATTTTAATGAGTTTTATTTAAAATACAGGTTTATTTTTCTGGACATCCTCTGTCTCTAAGCTGTTTGTATTATTTTATTTTGGTATATTTATCCCCCACACATTGATAGCCGGTCCATGAAAACACTATCCTCATGGAAACGGTCTTGGGAGCAAGAAAATGTTGGGGACCGCTGATCTAATCGGTTAAATTGTTGTTTGTTAATTAATTTGTTGTTGTTGTTGTTCTTTTTATTATCAAAGGTTGCAGGCAGACTCTGATCCACTGTAAATTGAACAATAATTTGGCAGTATTTCAGTACATTTTGTGCAGGAATTTACCTGCAATTTTTGTTCATTAAAAACAAGAAATGACCCTATATTGTTTGATTTTTATTAAGATATTATCAAAGCTTAAAATCTAGTTTCTTGACCTCAGAATCATAAGGTTTTCTCCTCCTAACAGTTTCTCTTTTACTCATTTATCTGCAGTAATTTAAAGGCATTTTTCTGAATTCCCTGCTTCTATCAGGACCCTGCCATGATGCTGTTTGGGCGTTTGGGTCCTTGTACCTTTGGGATCTTGGCGCCGAGGTCCTGGTACTGCTGAGGATTCTTCAGGAAGTTGACAAACTCCAGGATCTCCAGTTTGGCCTCCTCACAGCCGGCCACGTCCTTGAACTTCACATCGATGTTGTCCTTCATCATCTTCGCCGTGGACTCGCTCATACTGAAGGGCCCGCCCCTGCCGCCTCCAGCGCCTCCTCCCATTGGTCCTCGCCGCAGTGTGAAGAGCAGGAAGCCGATGAGGAGCAGAGTGGGGATCATGCTCATCATGAAGGATCTGAGGGGGAAGAATCATCAGTGAAAGAGGGAAGAGTTTGTTTAAATCCATGAGAAAATCAGGCGTGTTTTCATGTTAGACTCACCCGTCACTCTCTGTGCTGTACACGACAGCGGGTCGGTGTGACGGCTCCAGACCGAGCTCCATGTGCGCCGCTTCCAAGTTCCTCTCGAAGGTGTCGACGCTGCCGATGTTGAACCAAACGTAGCTCTGAGTGTCAGATGTGAAGTCATTTAAATGACAAATAGAAATTTAACCTGCTACTCCATCATGCTGCAGCTTTTCAGGCCGTTTAATATCCCAACACCAACCATGTAAATATACGTATATTTATATATATATATACAAAAATATATGTAAAGATCCTGACTGTGTTGGCCAAGACTGAACCGTCTGTCTGAAAGTTACATTCTGCATCTTTTCAGCAAACATTTACAAAATATAGATATAAAAAAACTTTGAAATTCAACTGTTTAGCTTCCGTTTAATTAGGCTTAAGTTTTGATAAGCAGCGTATTTTACATGATAGGAAAAAAAATAAAAATGCCAGAATATATTAAGTGAGAAACCTATCCCTCTCCTCTTTGGGCATCATTTAGAGATCGAGGACATCTCTCATGTGTTTACTGTAGCTGATTTTAAAAAGTAGGAATCAACTGAGGGCAATCTTGTGAACAACGCCGATATATCACCAAAGGCTGTTTGCTCTCACCGCATCAGCATCAGCTCCGGGCACCAGGATGACTCGGACAAACTGTTTGTTGACGACCTCTAACCGTTCCACCTGCACAGATTAAAAACAAACTTTAAATACATTTTCACACAAACAGAAGCATTCAGAGAGCAGAGCAGTGCACCAGATATAACTGCACATATTTATAAACTACAGTTTACAATGAAGTGAAGCAATGCCTACTTATCTGTTTGCTGTAACACCAGTACATGTTCTTAGCACCATTAGAGATGTAGCCTCTTTATCTCTGCATTACACTAGCTTACTTAAAAGGAAAGCTCATTTATCTCTCAATGGTTACATAGACACAAACATGACGTTAGTTGTACTTCTTCCCTGAGAATTTAAGTGAGATTTGATTATAAAAGTTTAAATTCTGCTCACTATTCCTCTGCCCACGTAGCGGTGAACAAAGTCCTTCCAGCTGATCTCTCGGCCGTTGTCTCTGAAGTAAAAGTACAGCAGAGCTGAGCCGACTCCGGCCACGGTCACCGCCAGATAACGGAAATCCTTCTCATCCCAGGGGATGTCTCCCTGCAGAGCGTCAGCAAGATGTGAACAGAACTCTCAGATGGCCATCACATGAATATCCACTTGAGCCAAAACCTTTAAATGACTGGGGATAATCTGAACCTCTTGTTGTGAACACAAGCCTGAATTTACGGATATTCATGTCAGACTTTTTCACACCTTCAAGCCCCTGCAGATGCCCGTAATAACAGAGGATTTGATTTAAACCTCTTATGTTCAATTTGGAGGTTTGTGTTTGGAAATCTGACTTACCTTTTGTAATCGACTCCACCAGTCTTTCCCTCCTCCTCCTCTCTTGCCTCCACCTGATCTTCCCCCTCCTCCTCCTGCTGCTCCTCCTTTTCCATCTGAAACCAGCAGAGAACTCTTAATTTAACATCTTCAACATGGCTCTGCTTTTAGTGAAATCATACATTCATGGAGGTATGCTTTCTGGTTCTGCCTTTCATAAGTCAGTGGTGTTTTAGGCCTCATATCATCTCCTAACAGCACTTTAGAGCAGTCAGTTTCTGTTCATATAAGGCCTGAATTTGTTCTGGAGCTGAAAAGAAAAAAAATCCAGCAAAAATTGTAGAGGTTTCCAAGTTTGAAGAACCGCCTTTTATCCTCCTGGTGTGCACCACACTGTTTGCTCTTCTCGGGGTAAAGAACATCCCGTTTACCTTTGGGCTCAGAGGAGTAGAGCCGTCTCTGAAGGGTCTGAAATCTTCGACAGGAGAGGAAGTTCACTGGAGTCCGAGAGATGTTCTGAAAAAGACATAGAGGAACTTCTAGTAACTAAAACACAAGCAGGTTTTTAGTACACACAGAACATCTCATGACCTTAAACAAGGTTAACAAACTCATGAAGAGGATAATTTGATTAAAAACTCCTGACTTGTGAAGGTTAACGCAACAGACTTTGGAGGAATGTCTCTAGCTTGTCTCCAATCTTTTTGATTTAAAGGATGTTAAAGTCCAGATACTTTCCTTTATACCAATGGTTCTTCACTGGTTGAGTCACAAGACCGATCATCAACTCCTCAAGGAGAATTATGACCCAAATTTTGGAGATCTTTTTGGTCAATCAGATACATTTGTTAAAAAAAAAAAAAAGTAGAGCTTGGGCCTTAGATGGTACAAAAAGTACGACAAAACAACGGAACAGGACAAATCATGCATGTTTTATAGAGTCTCAAAGAAAATTTGGTGCAATTTTTTTTCTCCATGACCCACTTTTGGTTCCAAACCCACCAGTTGAGAACCACTGCTCTATACAGCTGTTTATAAAAACAATCTGTTAATTTTTGGTGATCAATAGAATCAAAAAATAATTAAGTTTAATAAGAGCGAGAACTATCTACAACCCCAATTCCAAAAAAGCTGGGGCGCTGTTTAAGATGTAAATAAAAACAGAAGTCAATGATTGTCAAATCTCATAAACCCATATTTGATTCACATAAACAACATATCACATGTTGAGACTGAGACATTTTACCATTGCATGAAAAATATTAGCTCAATTTGAATTTGATGGCAGCAACACATGTCAAAAACGTAGGGGCAGGGTCATGTTTACCATTGTGTAGCATCCCCTCTTCTTATTAACAACAGTCTGTTACCGTCTACGAAGTGAGGAGACCAGCTGATGGAGTTTTGGGAGAGGAATGTGTGTCTTCCCCTTTGTTTTTTTATTTCACTCCCTACAGTCTTACCCAATGTTCCGCCCGCCACACTTTCCATGTGGCTTAACGTCACACAACCATCAGCCAATCAACAATGAGGCTTGGGGACACTGACACTGGGAGTGTACAGCATCACTTCCTGATTTCCTGCTGTTACTGTGTTGCTCTGTGCCGTTTCTCATGTTGACAGAGATAATGCTAAATTGTTTATTTTCCTGAATTTCTAAGTTACAGTTTTACTTTTGCCATGTTAAGTACATTTTTTCCATCATAACGAATGCATATCTCTTCCAAATGTTTGTTATTCGTCATGCACTACTAATAATTTCTAGTATCATATTAGTTATCGCTTATTTTTCATAAATATGTTCATTTATTAGTAGTTATTAACTCGCGCTCTTTGCTGTTATTTATATTTGATTTTGTGGCTGTTCTGGGATCCACCTGACACTGATTGAGTCAGAAGCAGAACAAAGGAGGAGCTGGGGTGGAGGAAGGTTGCAGTCTTTCACTGATTGGTGAACTTCTGCCATCTTTACTCCTGAGAGACTCTGTTTCTATAAAATGCTCCTTTCGTATCCAGTCATGTTACTGACCAGATTACAATTTACCCAATTAGTTTCAAAATGCTCCTCCAGCTGTTTTTCATCAATACCACTTACTTTTCCAACCTTTTGTGGCCCCGTCTGTACTTTTTGTGTTGCTGCCATCAATTAAAAATGAGCAAAAAATTTTCCATGAAACGGTAAAACGTCTCAGCGTTCAACATCTGAAAGGTTTTTATGTTCTGTTGGGAACAGAGTACGGGTTTATGGGATTTGAGAGTCACTACATTCTGTTTTTCATTTACATTTAACAAAACTGAAATCAGGGTTGAAAACTGCACACACAAATTGCCAACATAATTGTGCAATTTAGACAGAAGGAGGAGCAGCAGTTTGCCTGCATTTTTTGTGAATGAAAATCAAGAAATATTCAATACCAGATGCCCAGGACTCTGATTTTAGTTGCCATGGTAACAGAGCAGGTACATTTGGAATCACTATGATTGTACTGGGTAACCTTTCCCTTTATGGGCTCCTACTGTCAGGTATCTATCCAGTCATTCCAGGGGGGGCCCTGAATCAAACCGTCTTTCTTGGTCAGAACTTGTTCTATTGTTATAGTTTTTAGTAATATACAGCTTTGGTAATCACTACAGATCTTATGCAAGATGTCAGGATACCAGAAGGTGATTGGATACCACGTGTTTGGCAAGAATACAATCTCTGTTATTTGAGAAATTACTTCAATACTACGTCACAGACGGAAGGAAAAAGCTTTTATTTTTAACATGGATTGGGTTTTCTTTTAGACAGAATCAATGCCGAATCAAAAAGTACATCAAAGTTGTTCACACTGGTTATTAACATCAGTTTTACAGAGTGCATAACACAAATTATGCCTGAAAATTAGATTTTTCAATGAGGTTTGGTATCTAAGCGGACTATATCTACCCTCAAACCAACACTAACTGTGATTTTAGTGTAACAGGGTCACTGACGGGCTCTTATTTATTTCTCTTTTACCACTGAACCCCCTTACACCTCCACTCACCGGGACAGCCGAGCTCCGGTATCCGGCTGTGAAGAGCCGAGCAGCAGACACCGAGGAGAGCCGAGCGCGGGCTGCTCCAGCCCGGCAGAGAGGCAGGACGGCCCCCGAGAGAAGCCTCAGAACCT
Source organism: Cheilinus undulatus (assembly GCF_018320785.1). Taxonomy (NCBI): domain Eukaryota; kingdom Metazoa; phylum Chordata; class Actinopteri; order Labriformes; family Labridae; genus Cheilinus; species Cheilinus undulatus. The sequence goes on along the minus strand of NC_054873.1, from coordinate 3,250,469 downwards.
GAGACATCCTCCCAGTGCCGTGTGCCCCGTGTTAAAGTCCGAGATAAAGTGTAATGAGTTAATTTCCTCTTGTTATCTTCATCATGATGAACCAGTGACTGTTATTGAATAAGAGCTACGGCATGAAATGTCAACGAAGAGAGGTTTAAAGACCCGGCAGACCTTCTCTTCAAACGCCTGCTATAAATTTACGTACAGAAAATTAAACACTTATATCTTCACACAATAATGGTCATCGGATAATCACTAATGTTAACAAAAAATACGTGATTCACTTTATTTTACCCTGAGACTTGTAAAATTAACTTAAGATTGGTTTATTTCATTCAGGAATCATAAAAGTCAACTCCGGGTCCTCACAGCACACCTTCCCTCTGATTGGCTGAGACAGAGGAGCTCTTTTTTCCATGTAACGTTTGGTGTTACCAAAACATGCATGACAGCGCGTTTTTATAGATTACATCAGCAAAATTAAATTACATCAGACTATTTCACAACATTTTAAACAGTTTAAAAGCCTTACAACTGTATCTAAGTTCAATAGAAGGGTTGAGGTCAAAGTTCAATGGTTGTTTAGCAAAACCCAACATAATAGCAATTATCATCATAATGAAAATTAGCGTCAAATAACCAGAGGTGTAAACGCTCTTAACTGCTGTTCTTAAGTGTTATAGTTTAAGTATATTCAATAAAGTATTGTCAATTGTGTATTATCAATTATGTATTATCAATCAAACATCAAAAAGCATTATCAATAAGCATTATCATTTAAGTTTTGTAAATTAAATATCAGCGAAGTATTATAGATTTAGTATTATAAATTAAGACTATCAATCAAGCATTATAAATAGTAATTACAGAACATTTCAGCGATTCTGTATAACCAATAAGTATTATTAATTAAGTATTGTAAATGAACTATTATGAAAAAGTATTGTCTATTAAATATAGTCAAAAAGTGTCAACTATAAAGTATTACTAATTAGGTTTTATCAGTAAAGTATTACAAACAGGTATTATCAATATAGTGTCACAAATAACAAATTATCTAAATTATTATCAAAGATGAATATTATCAATTAAGTATTATCAAAAAGTATAAGCAATAAGTATAACCAATTAAATATTATCAATTAAGAAGTTTCACAAACTATCTAAAATCAGAATTACCAATTAAGTATTGACAATAAAGTATGATCAATTAATCATCAATAAGGCATTATCAATTAATATTTCAAATAAGCATTTTTAATTAAGTTTTGTAAATTCAATAACATCAATAGAGTATTATAGATTTAGTATTATAAATTAAGCATTATATATAAGTAATTACAATAAGTATTGGCAATTACATCTAACCAATAGGTTTTATCTATTAAGTAGAATAAATTAAAGAAGCAGTGAACGATTTAACATTTTGTTTTAGCTGTTTACTGAAGAATCTGACTGAACTATGATATAACACACCAATGTTGGTGTTATTTCTGACACTTGCACCGTCCTTTTTCCAAACTGCCCAATTTCTTTCTTGAAATCCTGAAGTGGGCAGAGTTAGCTTTAAGCTGGGGGTTCACTTACACTTTAACTGTCATCAAAAAAGGTATATCACAAAGTATTATCCATTAAGTATTGTCAAAAGGTATCAAGAAAAAGTATTACCAATGAAGGGCTGCACGGTGGTGCAGGGGTTAGCGCTGTTGCCTCACAGCAAGAGTTTGCATGTTCTCCCCGTGCACAGGTGGGTTCTTTCCGGGTTCTCCGGCTTCCTCCCACCACCAAATACATGCTCATCAGGTTAACTGGTGGCTCTAAATTGGCTGTAAGTGTGAGTGTGCCTCATGGGTACCTTGGTGCTATAGTAGCACCAAACTTTTTATTCCGAAAACTTGCACAATCCTTGTCCAATGTTATGAATTACGTAGCAGACTTGCCTCTGGCAACATGGTGGCGTCGCCAGCTAATCTCACATCGCATATCACACCTGTGCACAGTGACATGTGAATTTGGATCATAAATCGATTCATTAAAATTAATGCGACAATATCGCTGTGCTTGTTGACACCAAAACTTGCAGAGCCTGCTGAGGATACAGTGATTGCCAGAGTTTAAAACGTGGCACAAATAAGTAATTTGAACATCAGAACCCAATAATGCTTTATGCACTTTTCAACTCCAAAATGAGGTAACTGTTAGCCAGGATGTTAGCACCAATATTATTGATCCAACACACATGCACTGATATAATCAACAAATCCCAACTGGGTTTGTTCTGCAGCACACAGATTCTTAAAGCACAGTTTGTCCTGGAAAAAGGGTGTTTACAGCTTGGCTGTGACCCACAGGGTTGATGTTTTACAAACTTTTTAAGACAGAAAGTCCAGGAGAGACAATGGTTCAGAAATAGCTCAGGGCCCAGAGGGTAAAATAAACTATAGTTTAATAAAAGCCATAAATTATGATTTAAATCAAGTCAGGAAGTGTAACACAAATCTGCCACATGGCCACAGAGCTCATAACAGGTCTAAGATATCTTCTTCTCTCTCCTATGAGCGGTTGGTTGTCCTCGCAGCTCTCAGCTTCCTCTGTAGGTGCTGTAGGAGAATCGACTCATCAGCAGAGGGAGGTGGAACCTCTGCTCCGGGTCACTGATGGTAAACACAACCTGGAAACACACAAACATCCCAAAAACTTTGGTTACATCATTTTTCCAATCACTCACAAAACTCATAAATAGGCATTTATTACAAAGAGACTGATAAATAACTGCTGGTGTCAGCATTCATGTGCATATTTATGAGGATTTTTGAACTTAACTGCATCTTTCATACACAGTAAAGGCATAAAAATACATGCTTTTAAATTTGCTAAAGACTCTTGGGTTCTAAAATTATTTTGGGAATTTAAACTAAAGTAAACTGTTCATTTGTCTGAATATTACCAGTCGATGTAAAACAGGGTGTTTATCCTTTCACATGTTTGCTTTTCTATTCTTTTATCATTTTTATGAAGAAATAACCAGATGAACAAAAGCTCCTCTCTTTTTTAGAACAGAAAAGAAAAATAATCTTAGCACACAAAGTACATAAATTTGTGCTTGGTAGATTATCTCTTTGTTGTGGCGATTCTTCCTGTCAATAAATCTTAAACCGCTGTAAAGCCTGTTTATTCCCCTTATAAATGGAGTAAGGAACATGCATTTGTGGGATGAGCAGCAGAGCTGAGGAAAAAGGGTGCACCCATGACAAATTCGCTAAATCTGTGGGGGACTGCTGGCAGGTCATTCCATCCTCTCCACTCCCAGATTCTGGAGGTAGTCTCTGATAAACCCCGCTCTGTGGGGGCCAGCTACGTCATCTTGGATAGAGTCCCGTCCTAGACTGTGGAGATATGGGATCATCACTGGTTCACTGGTGAATCTCATCTTGATATCTCTCTATTGAGATTGCCTGCAAAGATGTTAAGCCTCATTTTTCCAGTGAGGGAGACGCCAGCCCACACTGTCACAATAGCTCCACCTAAAGATGTTACTCTGAGTTCAGCAATCAGCAGGACTCCTGGCAGGCCGATGAGAGCAGAGATTGGCTGTGTGCAGTCTGCTCTGGATTGTCTGGGCCGTCAGCCATATTGTCCCTTAATCCTTGAATGCAAATTTGTAGAGGACAGCCTACGGTACCTAAGTGCTTACAGGGTGAGGAAACAGTCTTCTGGGGATGCCCACTTAGCCACCTGTCTCTGACGTCCCCCGTTATGTGGAACGTTAGCCTTCAGAGTCGAGATGGTTCTAGGGCTCGCTCCAAATAATGCTGCAACTTGATTTTTTGCAACACCGGCTTGAAGTTGACTTATCGCACGGATCCTATCCGGATCAGTCAAATGTGACATGCCTGTTCTTGGAGTAGACACCTACTGACCACTGTAACAGGGTCCATGCTCACAGGTGCCAGAGCAGGGGTACCAGGAGCTCAATACAAGTGAATAGCAACAGCAGAATAAGCTGTTGGGCATTGGAGAAGATCTGCCAAATTTTCATCATTGCAACCCACATACTCAGCTCTGCTGCTCAACCCCTTAAATGCACGTTCCTTACAAATGTGGCACCATTTAAAAGGGAAATAAACAGGCTTTCTAACAAAATAAATTTAATTATCCAGGAAGCAAGGAAATAATCTACCAAACACATATTTACTTATTTTTTGTGCCAACATTGTTTATATGCATGCAAAGCCAGATCTTCTTTTCTTTGACTAGAATGAAACACAACAAATACACAAAAAAAGATGGAAAACAGACAATAAAACTGCATTACAGCCAGGCTCTTCATGACAAGGATGTTAAATAGCAGTAATAAAATAAAGTGAAGTCTATAGTATGAGGCTCCAGTTGATAAAAATCTTCTCTAGAATCTAGGACAAACATTTCTATAAATATTTTCTTTGTATTGTGAACATTTAGTCCTGCAGGCGTCCAGACAGCAGTGTTTTTACTCCTCTGAACATTTGTTTAACCTCCTGGTTTGTTTGACATTCAGACTCTCCTCTATAACAGCTGAGTGGAGCTCACCTCTACGTAGGGGTAAAACGAGGCCTGACCCCGGCTGTCCCAGTATGAACCTGTCTCAAAACGCAGCTTGTACATCCCAGGGCTGAAGGCTGCTCGGCTGATCAGTCCCGGACAGCGGCCATCTTCATTTGTAGTCCTAAAAATCAACAAACAGGCAAGTTTTATAGCTGAAAAAAGCTGTGACCTCTGGAACTCTCACTATAATTTATCCCTAAACTTTGGCACAGTTAGAAAGAAAAGATCGTCTAAATAGCCCAGTGTTCCAGTACCAAAATAATTACCAACATGTTTGTGTCATCCAGGTAGCAACTAGGAGTCTGAGTTCAATGTCTGATGACTGAAGAAAGGAAGTGACCCAGGACTGGCTGTCCCAGACTTCTGCTTTTGTTGCTGTGGTATCAAACATCATTGGAATCATATCAAAGTCCACAGGTCTGGTCCTTACCCGACACTCAGCATGTTCCAGATCTTCAGGTTGGAGTCGAGGCGGTGCAGGCTGAGGGCCATCCGGGCTGCTGGGACGCCGTCTCCCGTGTTCAGGACATGCGTGGTCAGAGGGCTGGAATCTGCTGATGCCATCTGCTGGACAGGTGAGGTAAAATCAGCTTCAGCTAATCAATATTTAGTCATCTGTCGGATGAGATAGCTAATGATTGGGTTTCTAGACTGCTCATGATTAAATCCTTATAAAAGGAAATAAACTGGGTTTAAAAATGGGTTTAAAATGGCAAAAATGGTTTAAAGCGGCAGAAAATGGGTAAAAAGGGGTGAAAGGGGTTATTGGCAACACAAATGAGTGAACTGAGGCAACAAAAGGTGGAAAGTTGCAAATTTGCTTAAAAGTGACAAAAATGTGATAAAAAGGTGGAAAAATGGTTTGAAAAAGTGGCAAAAAGGGTAAACACTAACAAAATTGGTTCAAAGTGGCAAAACAAATAGTTTAAAGCTACACAAAAAGACCTAACAAAGAGTAAAATGTGATGAGTGGCAAAAAGGAATAAACAAAGCCAAGATTAAGAAGAAAGGTGGCAAAAATGGATGAAAAAAAAAACAAAAATGTACAGGGAAATCGTGGTGGAAAGGTTTCAGAAGTGGAAAAAATGGTTAAAAAGTGGTAGAAATGGGGAGAAAAAGTGGTCAAATTGGGTTTTAAAAAAAGGCTATTATGGGTAAAAACTTGCAAAAATAGGTTTAAAGTGAAAAAAAAGGGAGAAAAAGTGTCCGAAAGGCATTGAAAAGTGGCAAAAAAGCTTGAAAGTTGCAAAAATGGGATGAAAAACAAACAGAAATGCGTAAAAACTGGAAAAAATTGATTTAAAGTGGCAAAAATTGACAAAAATTGTGAAAATAGTTAAAACTGGCAAAAATTGCCACGTAAAGTGGTGAAAAGAGATTAATACTGACAAAAAATGGGTCAACAGTGGAAACAAAAGGTGGAAAGTGGCAAAAATGGGAAGAAAAAGTGTTAAAAGTGATTTAAGAGGTAAAAAAAGGACAAAGCAAAGAGCTAAATGCAGCAATAAGTGACAAAAATGGATCAACAAAGCTAAGAATAAGAAGAAAGTGGCAAAAATGGGCAGAAAAAGAGGCAGAAATTTTTTAAAAGTGAAATAAATGGGTAAAAAAGTAGGAAAAAATTACCTTAAATGGCAAAACATGGCAGAAAGAAAGTGATGAAGAGGGGTTAATGTGACAAAAATGAGTGGCAAAAATAGGCAAACGTTACAAAAGGTGTTTACAGCCGCAAACACTGACAGAAAAAGGGAAAAAAGTGGTTACATGCTGCAAGAATGGGATTTGAGTGACAAAAACTTGTAATAGGTGCAAAATGGGTGAAAATTTCATAAAATTTATATTTAAAAAGCGGCAAATAAATAAGACAAAAATGAGTAGGAAAAGTGACGAAAATTGGTTAGACACACTTTTCAGTTCAGAATGTGCTAACTGTTAGCAAGGATGCTAGCACCAATTCTACTAATCAAACACTGGTGCACTGATAGGATCAAAACTCATAACTGAGTAGGGCCCATTCTCTGGGGCCCGGCTGTTTCTGTGGGCAGGCCCGATTCTACATCTGATATTTTTCTATTAATTCAACAAAATAAATCATTTTTGTTGATCATCTTTCATTAAGGATTGTGTTCAGAGCTGCTCTGCATACAGCGCTCCTTTGAGGGTCAGAGTAAAAGCTAAAAAATGAGAAGAGGAACTGAAAAAAGATCCAAGTTTTAGAAAAAAGAGAATTGTTCTACTATGCTGGCCACAGACCTGCAAACTTGTTTTAGTTGTAAATAAAAAGTTTAAATAAAAACTGAAACTACAGTCACTGACGTGACCTTTCCTGCTGTTCTAGGAGAGAACATGAGAAGAACCAACACCAGAGACTGGAGATAGCTCCAGTGAAGACAAAACACTAAAACAAGCAGTAAAAAGGAACAGAAAAGTTAGAAAAGTGAAATCTTGAAGAGTTGATTATTTAGGATGAAACTGAAACCAGTTAACATGCTGAAGTGGATATAAATAATCTTAAATCTACAGAGCCTCAGTCAGGTAAACCTCAGAGTCTTACCTCTTTGTGCTGCTGTTCATTCAGCTCCCAAACTCAGCCGACCTGCTGAACCATCACTGCACTCAGAGCCACTTACCCAGCATGCACTGCAAACAGCCGTGGTGTCAAAGGTTGTTCCTGCTGGGATAAATCATTAAAACAAGCTGAGAGAGAGTCAACAGCACCATCAGCTTCTGTTTGATTCTCAGAGCTGTTTATATGTGATAAGGTTCGGCTGATTTAATTAAAATAACGTCCATGTTTGCTCTTTTTTATGGCGTCGTCTCATATCTCAGCTTTTTCAAACATAATGTGTACCGTTACGTCTGCTCTAATATTAAAATGTATGCTATTAATTTTCAAAACTTTGTTTTGTAAGATTTAGGAAATCTGTAAGTATTCGTGCAAGCTTTATTCATGCATTAGTGCAGCATTTTTAACCCTAACCACACCCCTTTACAAATGCTAGACTACAGCATCAGTTAAGCATTTATCATTGCATAAACTTGATATAAATTGGTGAATAATACTTTAATAAAGAGTAACTACACCCTCAGACCACTGTTTTTCAGATGAAGACCTCTGTATCTGTGTATTTAGCATCAGTCAGGGTCAAGATTTTCACATTTTAGCATAAAATATCTAAATTCTACATTTTGTGTTAAAAATGTGTATAGTGACTGCCCCTTCAGGTTGAAACCATCTACTACAACTGAATTTTTCTATTGGCTGAGCTCTGTGGAGCCGTCTGTCATCACCAGAGAGCTCAATAGTTACCCACTTTATCCATGACCGTTCACTCATAGCAGCTGACAGTCTAAATTTGTAGATCTGCCAATCAGAGATGTCGCTGTGGCACTCTAGGATTGTGGGTAATATAGTGCTGTTGCCTGAAACTGTGAAATAAACCATGTTTCCCTTCAAATGAAGTGGATAAACAAACTAATTTGATCAGTATTCTGTTCACAAGTAGAGGTGAGATCAACCAATCAGAAACGCCACTGGGACACTTCAGGATTTTGGGTAATGTAGTGCTGTTTCTTAAATTGAAGACTATGTGTGGTAAGTCTACTTTGAATGGCTCTGACATTATGGCTAATGTATAAAACAGCAAAGACTGGATGATGTGGCTGATGAGGGACAGTAGGAAGGAGGGAGTGGGAGTGTCTTTTCCCCTCTCTTTCCTAGTCCTCTCCATGATATTCTAAAGATATTTTTTTTAATTCCAGGGTAGATCAAACTCAGCTGAAACTCTAAAGCCTAAAACACACTAGGGCAGTCAGATGTGTGTCAAAATGATTGCTCCCGTTGTTTTCTAAAAACAAACTTAACCCGGCACGGCCAGATGGACTGGGCATATGGCCATGGCTGGCGGAGTATTTATCCTTGGAGAACAGCTGTTTTGTCCATCTCAGCTGCTGTAGTAGTAGCTCTGAGCACAGACACAGAAATTCAGCGCCATCTTTTGTTTGATTTGTAAAATAAATGGGAGGGCGCTGGTGAAATACCAGCACTCCTGTTGTTTATTTACTGATCTGTGCGGTGGGCAGGAGAGCCCTGAGCAGGCTTTAGGCTCTGGTATCAAGAATGGCAATTAAGGCACAACATGACGCAACAGTCCGGTCCCGTGTTGTTTGGGTTTAAAGGGGACATATTTCACCCCTCGAAGACAAGTTTATATTGGTCTCAGAGGTCCCCAAAATATGCCTGTGAAGTCTTTTGCTGAAAAAACACTCCAGTATAGAATTTTTACATGTCTAAAAATCCCTCTGTTTCAGCCCTGCTCAGAACGAGCTGTTTCTGTGAGTGTGGCTTTAAATGTTATTGAGCTGTCTCCTCTCCTGTGGAAGCCTCCTCTCCTGAGCTGAGAGGAAGAGGAGTGGAGGGCGGAACATTCTTCCAAGCAGGGAGGGCCAACTGAACCTGGGGGCGGAGCTAACTCTCCACATGACATCATGAGGGGAGAATTTTAGAACAGCTTGTTTCAGCACACATTTTCTGTGTGAAAAAGAAGGGGGGAGGGACTGGATTTTTCTGATTCTTTGGGGGATTGGGGACAGGCCAGGGGCACATATTTTAGTTAGAAAAGTCTGAAAAAATGTTTTTGTTTTTTTTTTCACAACATGTCCCCTTTTAGAGTGCAGATTCAGAAATCTTTACACTACTGTTTTTCCTGGTGTGTTGTCTATACGAGGACTTAAAGAAAACTAGAGATGCAAGGACTGTGAAAATAAAACCTCAAACACGTATTTTTTATAAAAAAAACTTTACTACACTGAAATAAAACACACATATGACAAACACAAGCACCAACAGCTCAGACTACCATTTAAATGAAGCTTTTCAAACGTCTCTTTACATTACAGGATTTTATATTAAAACATTTTATCATCTTTTTTAAAAGTTTAAATAGAGTTAAAGTACAAAGACAAGCCTCTACTGTACACGTAACGATTCCCAAGAGTTTCTTTTAACCAGCTAATAATTTACAGGAAAACTTTTTACATATTTACATTCAGTTACAGTCGTCTGTATCGCTCTGCCGGGTAAACGTGCTAGAAATCTTGATTAGCTCTCCTTCAGAACAGTCATTGAAAATCTGATTGAATAAACATGTCAAGATTACACAGACCACACTGTGTCCCTACAGCTGCGGTTTTCAAGTTTTATGACTCATAAGTTGTGCTGACAATTACATAATTTGTTATGCAGGTTATAGGGGGACACAATGGCCGACCATGACCTGACCAGCTGCTCCTGATTGGTGGAACTGATTTCTGACATGTTTGATGTTTTGGCTATATCACGGCAGACACAGTGAGGATAGAGCCACCAGCAGAATCCTCAACTTTGGGGCGTTTTTTTCCTTCATAACCTGGTAGGTTGAGCAGATGGTGTGGTGTGTGAATAAAGCTGTGTGTCATCAGCGCAGGAATGAAAGCTGAGACCATGTTTGCAGATTTTACGACCAAGGAGGAGCATGTAAATGAAAAAAAGAAGCGGTCCAAGGACAGAGCCTTGAGGCATGCCTTGGTTTACTGGGGGAGAGAGGGACTTGGCTTTCTGATGCTGCATGTGAGAGAGATGGTTAGAGTGGATCGATCGATCCATTCTCTTCTCTTATCAAAAGCCAGGTTGAGGTGGCAGCAGGCTAAGCAAGTCCATGCATCCCTCCACCTAGCAACATTTTCCAGCAAGGTATACCTCAGGATCTCCTTGCTGTTGGAGATGCCTGAAAGACCTCCACAGGAAGGCGACCAGGAGGCATCCTGATCGGATGCCTGGACCAACTCAACAGGCTCCTTTTGAGGTAAGAAGCAGGGGTCTACTCTTAGCTCCCTCTGAATGTCTGAGCTGCTTAGCCTGTCACTGAGGCTGAGCCGAGACACCCTCCCAAATAATCCCATTTCAACTGATCTCATTCTTTTGGTCCTTACCCAGAGTCCATGACCATACGTGAGGGTTGGAAAGATCAACCACTACATTTAGAGTTTTGCCTCATAGCTCAGCTCCATCTTCACCCCAACAGTACGGTATAACGCCTGCAATACAGCCTATAATGCACCAAACCGGGCTTCTACCCTCAGTTGTCAACAAGACCCCAAGACACTAGAACTCCTTCACTTGGGGCAGAGACATCCTCCCTATCCACTTCTTGTCGTTAGTAGCAGTTTGGAGCATTAAAACACAGTAGTGTAAGAACTCGGGTCATGCTGGACCGTTGGATTGTGCAGTTTGAGCACATAAACCGGTCCTGCGTCATCCATACCTTATTTGAGAGCAAACGAGCTGCAGATTCGGGTATGACTACATTTAATTTTTTAAAAACCTCCATCACTGGGAATCTAAAGGAAAACTGTGCAAGGTGGAAAATCTGAGGGAGACACTTTGCTCTTTTATAGCGTAGGATAGGAACCATGCTGTCAAACCAGAACAGTTTAGCTGATAAATTGAACTGGTGTGAAATTATTGTTTCACTGTGGAATAATCCAGTCTTCCCACTATATGCAAGTTTTATTAGGATTAAAATCACGTTTAGGGAACTGTCAGAGTCAGTTTATATAATTTATGACACATTTACTCACTGAATTAGGCTGTAATTCTCCAGGAGAGTCATAAAAGCGTGTTCACTGAGCCTTCAACACAGAACCATATGATGTTTCTGTTCACATCTGCAGACATAATGAGAGGAGAGCTGATGAAAATAAAGGGTGTGATAAGGAGCTACCAGCTGCTGCCATGCTGACTTTATTTACATAAATCAGAGAGGAGTTAAACATGGGAGGAGGTGAGGGTGATAAATGGATTTAATACTGGCCTACCTCGTCTTATAAGGGGTTTTGTCTTCTTTAATTTGGGTTCAGAGGATAATGTGATAAAAGAAGCAAAGAGCATAAAAGACTGCCAAACATAGTTCATAAATAATGTGCTTCTTGATGGCAGAGCTGTTTATTTTCAAGTTGCAGAATAGAACCACTAAAGAGGGTAAAAAAAAGAATAGCTGCTTTTCTTTTTCAGGTCTGACGAAAGTGACTGCAGATCATTTGGGTTTTGTTCTGAAAAGGCTGAATGAAATGCATCTCAAACTTGACAAATCCATGTTCAGGTTCTGGATAAAAACACAGAATTTCAACAGTAATGTCCAATGTAGGAATATGTTAGAACTGACACCAGGTCTGTGACTGATCAGGAGTAGAAACCTGGTTTTCCTAAATCTGCAGTAAGAAGTCAGAGCAGGAGTTTGTGCAGAAAATCAGAGGTGAAATGAGACGGATTCAGGGATGGAGGAGAGTCAGACCAATACAGTTCATGTTGCCACAAACTTCTTGACCAATCTTCCAACCGAGCTGCAACTGATCCAAGCTCCAGATTCTGCAATGATGAGAGAGAGAGAGAGAGAGAGAGAGAGAGAGAGAGAGAGGACAATGTTCTGAATCTTTTTTTTTATTTTAATGTATTTCCAACAGATACTAAGAAAACCGTTGGAACTGAACCCAGCCGCGGCCCAATCTCGCTTTTCCTTGGTCTTTCAAATGTACATGTCACCTACAAATGCTGCCTTTCTGTGCATCAAAAAATGTAAAACTTGCCTGGATTTTCCCCTAAGACTCTTCACTCTTTGGTTTGACCTCAGGTAATACTGGCCATATGGTCCATTCTTAGAATACCTACATGTGCATCTTTAAAATTAGAGTAGCATTAAAGTTTGCTCTACCTGCAGTTCAGAATAAAATATTAAACTTCCACATATTCTAGATTCCTTACACAAAATCTGAAAATGTTCATTTGTTCTAATCTTGATTATTACAGCTCACAAAAATTCCAAACTGCAGAAAAGCCAAATTTCTTGTCAGATATTTTTCTCACTCTGGGTCAGTACACACAATTATAATCATGGAGAAGACTGCTGAATTCAGAGTTGTCCTGGAGACAATCAATGACACTCTTCACCAGGAGGGTAAGCCACTGCAGTTCAGTGGTAAATGTAAATAATGTTCTAAGAGGCTGTAGTACAGCATATTTAAGGAGGGTAAGCCACAGAAAATCATTGGTGAGTGCTGGCTTTTCTCAGAGTGCTGTATTAAAACATATTCAAGGAGCCAAAGACTTCCACTGTTGAAAGTACAAACTATTCTCAGTGCTGTATCAGGTTTATTCATGGTGGGTAAGCCACAGAAGGTCACAGGTAAATGCAAATGATGTTCTAAGAGGCTGTATTACAGCATATTCAAGGAGGGTAAGCCACAGAAGCTTACTGGTGAAAGGGCAGTTTTTCTCAGAGTGCTGTTTCAAGCATATTTATGGTGGTTAACCACAGAAGGTCACTTGAAAGGGCAGGCTGTTCGTTTCCACATGGAAACGAATTCAGGCGTACACGCAAAGGTTTTTTGTCGTATTGGCGTTTCATCCACACCGAAACAGCATTTCGGGTGACTGTAAATGATACCTTTTGAAAACGGGTCCCAGAGTGCACAAATCCACAAATGATTACCGTTTCATCTCTGTGTGGACGGTTACGTCACACATAGCGTAGCTCTCTTAAGGTGCCTGCGCAGGTCCAGCCAAAACAATCCTCTTCTCTCTTTTCGTGCATATCCGTGGCAGCGTTACAGCGTCACTTACAGGCTTGGCATATGCACCACATCGTTTTCAGTCGTTTTCAGTGGTTCCATGTTTACATGGATATTTCCTGAAACGATTCCGTCTTTACGAAAACTTTTTCAAAACAAAACGGCAATATATATCGTTTTTGTCCCCGTGTGGACGGGGCCCCAGAGTGCTGTATGAAAGCATATTTATGGGGTAGGCCAAAGAAGGTTGCTGGTGAAAGGGCAGGTTGCTTTAAGATTGCTGTCAAAAAATATTTAGTCCATATATATTTTAATAATAATAATCCCAATTATGAGGTAGCAGATTTTTTATTTCAGTGAGCTATAGGCCATAATAATCAACATTAAAACAAAAAGTCAAAAAATGTTTCACTTTGTTTGAGATTAACATCGAATAAATGGAATTTTAACTATTTGAATTAGATTAATGGAAAAATTTACATTTTCATGACATTCTAATTTTTAAGTTGCACCTGTATGAGGCCAACCACTATTGAGTTTTACCACCTTTAAATTGCTGAATGTTTAAAACAGCCAGTCTTCTCTTAGTGTCCTTTTTCAGTTATGTTATAGAAATAGAGCATAATAACTCCAGATCATCTAACAGGCTAAAAACACTAAAAACCAGTAGTATTGTTCTTTAAAGTGTGTAATTGTGATGTGTTGTTATTTTACCTGTGTAGCAGAATCACAGATCGTCCTCGAGGTCAGACTGATGTTCTTTTATCTGGAAACACAGAGAGAGGATGCAGCTCTAAACCAATCTGCAGTTCACCCAAATGATCACAGCTTTTCTCTATTATCTTCATCATCATCACCATTGATTTATCCACTGCACCACTGCTGTCTTTAAAGAAGACATGCATGTTTTAAAGTCATGTACGCCCACAGGGAACAAAGGATCTCTCGTCCTTATTAACACACTTTGTTTCACAAATAAAGCAGCAGATTAGGGGCTGCCGTGTTCCCCGCCTGCGCTCAGATTAATGAAGGTGCCTCGCTCCGTCAGGCAGGTAGAAACCCTCGGGCTGGTTCTGTACCATTATGTTTCCCTGTAAAGAAACAGAGAAAGAACCGCTCCTACGCTCGGCTGATCTGCTTCAATAACAATAAAAAGAGGGGACAGCGAACGCCTCGTACTACACTGATTATGCAAATGGCCTCTTTGTAGAGGGGAGCAATGAGGCAGACTTTAGTGTATTTTTGAGGAAGATGAAGGAGAAAGGTTTTCTACAGGGCAGAGAAAGTGCAGGTTAAAAACATGTCTACTATCAACACTATAAGGCTGTTAATCCACCTCTGTTAAATACTGAAAAAAAAATTACTTCACTTATTCTGATTTTTGTTGTTTATTAAAATACTTGTGCTTGAGGTTTGGATACTTAGAAATTTAGGTGTTACTTTCACTTCTTACATTTTAAATTGTATAAACCATCTGATAAACCCAGGTTAGTATCTATGCTAGTAACACATAATCCACTAGATGGCAGACTTACATTATCAGATCAAGCAATGTTTCTCACCTGGTCTACAGTTAGAACCCACCAACACCTCCTTAACGACAAATACCCTTCACTTCAGAAAATTTTCAATTGTAGCACAATGATTTAAAAAAATAGTGTGCAGTTTGGGTTTGAGATGGGAAAAAAGGTGAGCACCAGAGATCCTGTATGGAGATGGGACAAGGTTCCAGAAGACCACCATCACTGCAGCTCTCCATCAGTCTGGGCTTTAAGGCAGGGTGGCTAGTTTTAGGGGTATAGATGTAAATATTTACCCTGTGGAGGTAGTTTTAGGGGAATAGATGTAAATATTAACCCTGTGGGGGTAGTTTTAGGGGTACATATGTACATATTTACTCTGTGGTGGTAGTTTAAGGGGTATAGGTTTATGTATTTACCCTGTGGGGGTAGTTTTAGGGGTTTAGATGTATGTATATATTTACCCTGTGGGGGTAGTTTTAGGGGTACAGATGTATGTATATATTTATCATGTGAGGGTGGTTTTAGGGGTATAGATATAAATATTTACCCTGTGGGGGTAGTTTTAGGGGTACAGATGTACATATTTACACTACGTGGGTAGTTTTAGGGGTATAGATGTAAATATTTACCCTGTGGGGATAGTTTTAGGGGTACAGATGTACATATTTACCCTTTATGTGTAGTTTAGGGGTACAGATGTATGTATTTACTCTTTGTGGGTAGTTTTAGGGGTTTAGATGTATGTATATATTTACCCTGTGGGGGTAGTTTTAGGGGTACAGATGTATGTATATATTTATCATGTGAGGGTGGTTTTAGGGGTATAGATATAAATATTTACCCTGTGGGGGTAGTTTTAGGGGTACAGATGTACATATTTACACTACGTGGGTAGTTTTAGGGGTATAGATGTAAATATTTACCCTGTGGGGATAGTTTTAGGGGTACAGATGTACATATTTACCCTTTATGTGTAGTTTAGGGGTACAGATGTATGTATTTACTCTTTGTGGGTAGTTTTAGGGGTATAGATGTATGTACTTACTTTGTGGGGGTAGTTTTAGAGGGATAGATGTAAATATTTACCCTGTGGGGGTAGTTTTTGGGGTTAACGTGTATATATTTACCCAGCCACGGTAGTTTTAGGGGTATAGATGTATGTACTTACTTTGTGGGGGTAGTTTTAGAGGGATAGATGTACATATTTACTCTGTGGGGGTAGTTTTAGGGGTATAGATGTATGTACTTACTCTGTTGGGGTAGCTCTAGAGGTACAGATGTACATATTTACTCTGTGGGAGTGGGTATAGATATAAATATTTATCCTGTGGGGGTAGTTTTAGGAGTAAAGGTGTATATATTTACTCTGTGGGGGTAGTTTTAGGGGTACAGGTGTATATATTTACTCTGTGGGGGTAGTTTTAGGGGTATAGATGTATGTACTTACTCTGTGGGGGTAGTTTTAGAGGTACAGATGTACATATTTACTCTGTGGGAGTGGGTATAGATATAAATATTTATCCTGTGGGGGTAGTTTTAGGGGTAAAGGTGTATATATTTACTCTGTGGGGGTAGTTTTAGGGGTTCAGGTGTATATATTTACCCTGTGGGAGTAGTTGTGGGGGTAGTAGTGGTTGTAGTTCAGAGGTTCCTCCTCGCTGGCCTCTCCTGGTTCTGGACTTTCTCTCTCCAGGCTGCTGACTGAACCTCTATGAGGAGAGTCACACACACTCTGAATACACTCTGACACACACACAGACACAGAAGAGCTACAGTTAGTGCTGGTCATTTAGCTTGATGCTAACACTCAATGGAAATTACCATTAAGAAGCTAACAGAGTCAGCATTTTGATCATGGCAATTGTAACAGAAGAAATGCTTATAATCTAAAGATTCTTAAAGACACCAGTGTTTGAGGTAATGCTCTCAGTTATTCTGATAATCTCTTATATAGATTAAAATGCAGACATGTGGGTTAAGATTAGGTTGTAGCATAGATAATTTCTACAGCTTTAATAAAGTTTTAATAAACATGTAATCTACCAGTGCCTCCCTTGTCCCTTTTTTACTAGAAGCAGTGAAGGCATCATTCATAAATCTGACTGTGGTTTAAATCCACCCAGTGATCAGCTGACATCTCAACCTAACTATTCTGACGTCTGATGATCAGCGATGGGCCGGCTGTGCAGAGAGAGCTGGTTTGTTTACCTTCAGATGTGATCGGCTATCGTGCTGCATCTGTGAGGAATGGTTCAATGACAGAACTGCCTCCAGCAGAGCGTGGATTATGACAGGGAGGTAAACAGCGATAAACGCCGGCCTCATAACCTTTCATAAGCTCCCCTTCAGCGCTCACGAGTTATCTCGTCCCTAAACAACGCTGTGTGTGTGTGTGGCTGTGAGGTTTTATTTCCTCACGAGGATGAAAAAGATGAGGAAATTATCCAAAGTGACATGTTGACACTTTCACCGTCTTTAGATTATTTTCCAACATTAACGTTTGGAAACTTCTCTACCTCCCAGCAGAGCACGAGGCAGCAAAACTTTAGAAGTCATGGCTGGAATGTAAGCTAGACCCAACCTTTGGTCTTTAAGTCTATATGTCAGGGTCTTACACCTCAGTTAGACAGGGATTTATATCCATTTTTGGCATTCACAAACCAAGCGGTAATCCTTGATGCTCTGTGTTAGTTGACCTAAATTCATAAAGAACACTGTCAGATATCTGACTGCTCATACTTCATCCTGATTGGACTGGCAAACCAGTACCTGACCTGATCTGTGGTTTGTGTTCCATGGTGGCAAAAACATTTTCCTTAAAGTACGTCCACTGTGACCAACTCCCATGTTCTGTGAAGTAAAATTGCTGTCTTAAAGTCTAATTATCTTCAAAGAGAGTAATGTTACAGCAGTTTATAGATGAAAATACAGGATACTGCCTTGAAAAAACTCATCTACAGTGCATTTGCCCTCTTCCTGATGAGAAAGAAAGTCTATCAGTCAGGAAAGATTTACAAAGACATTTTCAAGACTTAAAGATGGTGAGAGCCATTATCCACAAATGGAGAAAACTTGGAACAGTAGTGAACCATCTGAGAAGGGGCTGGCCTACCAAAACAACTCCAAGATACGCATCAATGACTCATCCAGGAGGTCCCAAAAGAACCCAGGACATCTGAAGACCTGCAGGCATCACTTGACTCAGCTGACTAGACTCAGGAATTTTGACCCACTCTCCTTTGATTTTAATTCAGCCACATTGGAGGGTTTTCCAGTATGGATGGCTACTTTAAGGTCATGCCACAGCATCTCGATCAGATTTAAGTCCTGATTTTGACTAGGCCACTCCAAAATCTTCATTATTTATTTTTCTTAAGCCATTCAGAGGTGGACTTGCTGGTGTGTTTGGGATAATTTTCCTGCTGCATAACCCAAGTGTGCTTGAGCCTTAAGTCACAAACTGAGGGCTGGACATTTTCCCTCAGGATTTTCTGGTAGAGGGCAGAATCCACAGTTCCATCAATTACAGCAAGTCGTTCAGGACCTGAGGCAGAAACGCAGCCCCAGACTATCACACTACCACCGTGTTTGACTGTTGGTCTGATGTTCTTACGATAAAATGCTTAGTTTTACTCCAGATGGAACGGGATACTCACCTTCCAAAACTTCTGTCAGGTCGAGTCTTGAGGATCATCAAGATGTTTTAGTCAAATGTAAGACAAGTCTCTTTGGCCTTGGAACTCTTCCATGACACCATTGTTGCCCAGTCTCTTTTTGTTGAATCATGAACTCTGACCTTAACTGAGTCAGTGAAGCCTGCAGGTCTTTAGATGTTGTTCTGGGATCTTCTGGGGCCTCCTGGATGAGTCGTCGTTGCACTCTTGGAGTCATTCTGGTAGGCCGGCCACTCCTGGGAAGGTTCACCATTGTTCACAGTTTTCTCCATTTGTGGGTAATGGCTCTCAGCATGGTTGTCTAGAGTCTAAAACCTTAGAACTATCTTTGTAACACTTTCCAGATTGATAGATATCAATGACTTTGTTTCTCATCTGTTCTTGAATTTCTTTAGACGGTGCCATGATATGTTGGAGATCTTTAAGCCTAGTTCACTTTGTCAGACAGGTTCTATTTAAGGGATTTCTTGATTCAACAGGTCTGGCAGTAGTCAGGCCAGGGTGTGGACAGAGAAGGACCAGGTAGGTTTGAATGTCTTTTTTCCCTTGATAGATTAAATGATCATTTATTTTGTCCAACATAAAGATTTGCTTGATGTTCTGAAACATATACAGCCCTGTATCTTTGTAGAGATCCTCTGCAATGTTTTCAGAAGCACAGAGTCAAAGTCTGAGCCTTTCAGTGATTAAAACGTCAACCTTCAGTGGATCTATTTTGATCCAGCATATTCCCTTTCAAGGATTATGTTATAGTCAGTCATTACAGCTGAGTCATGCCAGAGAATGGGGGTTTCAGGGTCACCTGGACCCAAACAGTCTGAATTAAAACACCAAAACTTGTTTAGCTAGGGCCCAAATTTGACAAATATCCCTATAATTCACATTTTATATCTTTGGTACAAGCGTGTGAATGTCTGCCACCTTTTATAAGACTTTAAACAGAGTTAGGGGACAGGGAGATGTAAAACAGATTTCTGTCCCTACCTGTGCAGTCCTTCCTCTGTCTGTCCATCTTGTCTACACAGTCCAACAGGCCGTCGATCTGCACCTTTATCACTGTCAGCTCCCTCTTTATGGCGAGGAGCTCTGCCATCTTCACTGAGGAGACACAGAACGAGAGAGAAGAGGAGAAACAGGGTCAATATGGAAGTTTGTGATGGTTACAGTGCCTTTAAATAAAACAGAGATGTTTTACCATTTTAATGGTTTTATAAATCAGTTATGGTCAATATAATTTGGCTTTTTGACCCCAAAAAACCTTTAAATGACAAAATGAAAATAGATTTCTTAATCTGGCTTGTACATTTTGACTCTGTAATTTTACTCCATTCTTCTTTGCTAAACTGATCAAGCTCTGTCAGGTTGCACATGGACTGGTTGTGAACAGCCCTTTCCAAGTCTGGCCAAAATTCCTGTATTGGATTGAGGTCTGGGCTTTGACCCGGCCACTCCAGAACATTCCCCTTGTTGTCTTTAAACCATGTCTGTGTAGCTTTTGTTGTATGCTTCAGCTCATTGTTCTACTGGAAAATAAATCTCCCAAGCTGTAGTTCTCTTGCAGACTGAGTAAGATTGCCCTCCAGGGTTTTCCTGAATTTTGCTGCATTCATGTTACTTTCTGTCTTTACAAGACTTCCAGAGCCAGCTGCTTTGAAGCATCCCCACAGCATGATGCTGCCACCACCGTGCTCCACAGTGGGGATGGTGTGTTCGTGGTGTGTCAGTGTTTGGCATCTTGTCCATTCTGGTCTCATCAGACCAAAGAACTTTCTCCCTCTTGACCATGGAGTCTCCCACATGCCTTGTGGTGAACTCTAGTCCATACTGAATCTGAGTTTTCTTCAACAGTGTCTTTCTCTTTGCCACTCTCCCATAAAGCTCTGACTGGTGAAGAACCCGGCCAACAGTTGTTGTCGGCAGAGTCTCTCCCATCTCAGCTGCTGAAGCTTGGAACTCCTTCAGAGTAGTCATGGGTGTCTTGGTGGACTCTCTCACTAGTTTCCTTCTTGCACGCCCACTCAGTTTGTGAGGACGGTCTGATCTAGGCAGATTTACACGTGACATATTCCTTCATTTCTTCATGATGGGTTTAACTGAACTCTGGGGGAAATGTTTTGTACCCACCCCCTGACTTATACTTTTCGATATCTTTTTCTCTGAGTTGCTTGGAGTGTTCTTTTGTCTTCATGGTGTAATGGTTGCCAGGAATACTGATTAACCAATGACTGGACCTTCCACATAGAAGCTGGGGGCAAACCCCCAACTGTCTACATGAAGGCAGACTCCCACTACCCACTGAGCCACAGTCACCAAAGATTTTAATAAAGCAACATGAGTCCTACATATTAGGACAGATTTTGCTTTTATACTGAACCTCATATAATTGGGTGTATTACAGTATAAAACAAGAAAATGAAGAGTGCATAAAGATCACATTAGTTGAATTCCTGCACTATTCCCACATCAGATCTTGCAGATAATTTAAAAGTGAACTGGCAAGAAAAATTCTGGGCAAAACCAGGATAAAAATTTAGACCGTATGTGTTCACACATGCTGCCACAGATAATTTTTGGAAATGATCAGGAGTCAGGTGTGAAAACCTTTTAAGGTATGATGCGTGCATCTGATTTGTTCTTATCCATAGGAGAAACCTACACCCATGTACAGACCGTGTTTAAAGTGTTGATTTCTTTTAGATTTAATCTCCGCTTCATAAATTCAACACTCTCTTTAAAATCAGAGTGGCTCCATGCAGATCTAAATGTCATCCAGTGATCCCTGCAGCTATCAACCCTGTAGTCCTGCTCCACAAATTACTCTAAGCGCTGCACTCCCACCTCCCTCCTTGGCCTCTTCGTGCTCTTAAAGGACCGCCCTCGCTGGCAACGACTTGCCAAACGACCCTGAAAACTCTCTCCCTCCTAAAGCTCCTCGACCTCTGGAGCTGGCAAAGGCAATCTAATCTCTCAGTGATGGGGCGAAGTAAAAACTATTAAGGCTTGTAATAAACTAGTATAAACAATTCTGATTTGCCACGCACTATTAACCCGCTCTAATTGCATGTGCTGATAGGCTCGGCTTGGTTATAGCAGGAAGGAGAGCCCTGCGGTACAGAAGCTTTTAATGAAGAGACCATCTGGCGCGCCCCCCCGCCCGCCTTCCCTGCAGCACCCCGGGGCCCTAACATCGAGACGAGCCATCACACAGGCAGGATGATAACATGAACAAGCCCCCTAGATAGAGAGATATTTAAACAGCGGACTATGATGGTCACAACGAGGAGCAGGCAGGCCGAGGCTCCTGAGAGAGTTCTGAATTTAAAAGCGTTTAATTGGAGGAGGTCGAGGCGTTAAACACTCCTGTTTCGACCTCCGCTGTCAGCAGGGTGTCGATGTCTCTGCCCTCTCTGCTTAAAAGCTTTTTAACATTCAAACTGACAACACGGGAGCGTGAACCGTCTCTGACACGTTCACTCTGGCTCAGTACTTCCTCTCATCACTGCACTGAGCAGAGTCACGGTCATCACCCCTGTTATGAGGAATTCTGAGGAATAATGCGGTTCTTTGATTGTGGAAACTACAAAGCTGCACTAAAACTTTTAAAAGCAGAGGACAGATCTGAATCATCTCAGTGAAATGGTCAGAAAGTGACAGGATGAAACACAAATTAACATGTAGTTTAGCAGATATTACAAAGAGGTAAAGGCTATAAGACCATCTCCAAGCAGCTCCATGTTCCTGTGACTACAGTTTACCAGATTATTCAGAAGTTTAGGGTCCACGGGACTGTAGCCAACCTCCCTGGACAAAGAGACGGATAATATGAATGGTAACCAAAGAGCCCAGAACAACTCCCACAGAGATTAGAGGTCAACTCCAAGGTCAAGGTACATCAGTGTCAGACACACCACCCATCGCTGTTTTAGCCAAAGTGGACTTAATGGAAGACGACAGAGGAAGACTCAACTGCTGAGAGACGATCATAAAAAAGTCAGACAGGAATTTACCAGAATGCATTTTGACAAGCCACAAAGCTTCTGGGAGAATGTTCTTCAGACAGACGAGACAAAACTGGAGCTTTTTTGGACAGTCACATCAGCTCTATGATCACAGACGCAGAAATGAAGCACCCAAAGAAAAGAAGACTGTAGCTACTGTGAAACATGGAAGAGTTCTATGTTCTGGAGCTGTTTTGCTGCATCTGGCACAGGGGGCCAGAATCTGTACAGGGCCCAATGAAATCTCAAGACTATTGAGGCATTCTGGAGCCAAATGTGCTGCCCTGTATCAGAAAGCTTGGTCTCAGTCTCAGATCATGGGTCTTCCAACAGGATAATGAGCCCAAACACAGAGCTGAAAACAGACAAGAATAGCTAAGAGCCAAACACTGGACTATTCTGAAGAGGCCTTCTACTTGGACTTTTCCATTACATAGCGTGGCTTTGCTTGACTTGGCATGGCAGCCCAGCACAGCATGGGGCTTGCTTTTCCACCACAACTGAGCTACCTGTTTGAGGGCATGTCTTATGCAACATTTTGAGCCCTCCTCGATCTCTCTTCACTGTCTGGTCTGAATGACTTTACATCGCACTAAACTATGACAGTGCTGCAAGCTGCTCTTTTCACATTCTCTCTCCCCGTCTCTCTTTTCCTCTCTCTGTCCACGATCAGTAAACAAACCATAGTTCACGCTTATCATCAAAGGAGAGAATTTTCCTGCCTTTAAGTTGAAGAATAGTCTCCTTATTATTGATTTGTGGGTCTCTAAAGAGCAGATAATGAACACAATCATATTTTTGGATTGGGCAGTGAGAAATGCATGTTTTACTCGCGCCAGTAAATGAATTAAAGACAGACTCCGTCATGGGCAAAATGTTACTAACATCTACTGAATTTTAGTTTTTAAAAGTCTAGAATTCATTATTGTATAAGAGGGGGAAAGGCTCAAACTTTTGTTATTAGTAGGTGCAGAAAAAGGTGTATTCCTGGATCTGTGCCTGGTCCTTCCTGATCTCATCCATCAGAGTGATCAAGCTATCCTGCTTGAGCGCGACTCGGTGTGGCTCAGCGCAGCCAAACTGTTGATGGAAATGCAAATCAGCACGGCTTGGATTGGCTCGGCACGGCCTAAAGCCATTGTTGAAAAGCCCCATATGAGCCATGATCTAAATCCTAGTGAACATCTGTGGAAGAAGCTGAAACAGTCTGGAGAAGGCATCTTTCAGACCTGAGACAGCTGGAGCAGTTTGATCACAAGGATGGGCCAAAATACCTGGGACAGGTACAGAACTCTCACTGAGTTACAGAAACTGCTTGATTGCAGTGATTGTCTCTAAAGGCTGTCAACAAAATCTTAAGTTAAGGGTACCATCATTGTAGTCCAGGCCAGTTTCATTTGTTTTTTTGAATGATTCTGTTGAACCAGAATTCAAAAGCAATGTCTGATTTTCATTAGTTAATTTTAGGTAAATTTCATAAATTTCTTTTGTCAGTTTTAATTTATTTCATTGACTATTGTGTGTTTTTCTTTCTTTAACGGTAGGGTACCACGATTTTGTTGTTGTGCAAATTTAGATTTTATATATATAACAGACATGCACTGGTTGGTGACTGAAGACGATCCTGTATTTCCATTTTCTCAGGCTTAGAAAGAGAGAAAAAGATTTTATCTATTTTTTTATTTATATGTTTTTATTTAATTTATAACTTAATTTTTGGACAGAATTATAAGTTTACAGTGTGAGGAGGATGATAATTTTAACATACTTGACTGACCAAAGTTTCATTGTGAAGCATTTGGTCTTTTTGGACAGAAAACTACGGTGCTGTCTCTCCTGAAAGAGTATGAAGTTGGATGTTTTTAGGTCTAGAAACTTCTTTGTATTGGATCGAAAGTTAACTACCTTCAAACCCTGAAGTAATTCTGCTCATTGGTTGTGCCACGGTTCATTTACAGAGTGAATAAGAAGCACCACTCCTCTGTGGTCTGATCAAGATAAGCACCTGGCAGCACACAGCCATCTCCACAGAGCAGACAGACTTAAAATAGATAATGTGGGCAGTTTCATAATGAACATAAAAAGCTCTGACCTCTCACTCAGTTTCACTCAAAAATAAATAAATAAATAAACTAATCTAAACAGGGTATTGCTTCACCTCATTCAGAACAGACATACAGAGAAAACCACAGACTAAAGCCTGATTTATGCCTTTATCTGATATATTTCCATGACTGATATCATGGAAAGTACAGTGTTAAAGCGAGTTTTCAGAGAGAGAGAGAGAGAGAGAGAGAGAGAGAGAGAGAGGAGGGTCGGGTGGGGGTGAGCGAGCAAGCGAGAATAAACCAAGAGGCGCTGATCTGAATCATCATTCACCCATCTCCTTTTTGTTATATTTCCATGGTTGAAATCCACATGATAAATGAGCAAACTTTGGTGTTTAAAGTGAGGTTTCAGGGGTGAGCAAGCAAGGTGGAAGCAGCGGGAACTGTTTTAAATCATCGGTCACCTTGGACACATACGAAATTTCGCATAAAATCGAACCTGTTACGAAAAAACAGGAAATAAAACGACAATTTTGGCATCAGTGTGCAGACATGATTAGAACAACATGAAACAGGCTCATTGTGCAAAGGCCTTAACACAGTACTGAGACACCTGCAGGCTGCTGCAGCCTCTCTGTGCGCTGTCAGCACGGAGACCGATGCGCTTTCATTAATCTATGATGTCGAGGTCAGTGATAGAGCCCACTGGCTACAAGATTTTAATAGATTAAATAACCTCCTTGATAGTCCATGTGTCCAAAATGGAAAGGTCTATGCATCTGTCTGCGTGTGTGCACTGAAATGCAGGTGCATCCTCATCATTCCAGTCCATCAAAATGAAGGACAGCCTTCAAAACTCTCCGTCATCCTTCAAAAAAATCTGTCAATGATGGAGAATATTTGGTTAACGCGACCACTGCAAACATAACCGATGATGTAGCATTGCGATATGTGTGCTAATAACAGGAAGAAAGACAAGAAAAAGCAACTGCTGGAAATGACGTTTTGAGAGGACCAATCACAGCCCTTGCAGTCCGCGTCGCCGCGACGCATAGTTAGAATTTTTTGGAGGTGCGTGTCAACGCAGAGGGCTACACGTAGCTATGACATTGACGTGATGCAGAAGTATAAATCAGGCTTAAAACAGCAGAAGAGAATACTGGTAATACTGAAATACTGGGAATGCTTCAACTCTAATCAGGTGCTGAATCCATCAGCTGAAGAAGACTTTAAAAGAACTCAAAACCACAGTGAAAGAAACTTTCAGGGACAGAAAGTGACTCCCTGTTTATCTGCTGTGTCTTCTGCTTCACTCTGAGACAGAATGGCGTCCAAGTCAGACGATCATCTGAGCTGTCCACTCAGCCAGGACATCTTCAAAGACCCTGTCATCCTGTCCTGCAGCCACAACTTCTGTAGAGTGTGTATGGAGAACTTCTGGAAAAAGAGGGAGAACAAGGAGTGTCCTGTTTGTAGGATGAGAGCTTCAGAGAAATTAAAACCAAACTTGGCTTTAGAGAATCTGAGTGAGACTTTTCTGCAGGAGAGAGACCAGAGATCTTCAGAGGATCTCTGCAGTCTGCAGCATTGAGATTAGAAATCTCTTTTACAAGAGAGACCTGGCCAAGGTAGCAGCCATGCAAAGTCAAAAGTGATATAAAACAGATACAAATACTAGAATAATTGAGTTAATAAATAAATAATAATTATAAAAACTTTTAATTTAGTATTTTTGTTAAGATTTCAAAAGAGTGAGAAATATATATTTACTGTAAAAGCCTAAATTTAAATAATTATTTAATAATTTCTACAATTAAAAAACTCATAGTTAAATATTCACTTTTGTTTGGATTCATTTCACTGATTTAACTTTACTGTGATTTATTTACCTGAAAATGGTGACTCCAGCTAGAACTAAGTATTAGATTTTATCATTTGAACATCTAGGTTTTTTTTTAGCAGGTTTATTTTTTTACCGAATTGTGTAAATTAACATTTTGCTATTTCTATTTTTTCTGGTTTTCTGATTGGAAACAATTATTTGAAATAAATGGAATAAAAGGAAGAAAAGTTGTCCTGGCTCTTCTTTGCCACCGTCACCTTTCAAGTTCAGGAAAACCTGCATTAACCTCCTGACTCTGCATCCTCATATGAGGACATTGTAGTGTGGCTTTCCCACAACAGTTTCTACTATTAGAGTATTTGAGATAATCGACTGGAAGTAGTGTTGTAGTACTTGAGAACAGTCTTGGTCTTGAGACCGGTATCGAGACCACATTTTGCATGTGGAATGACTCCAGAGCATCTTTACACGGTCCTGTCTCGGTCTCAGACTGGCCGGACTCAGGATTTTCCTTCAAGACTGATGAAACCAGCACTGATCTGCTATTCTTTGACTTCATTAATGTGATAATAAGGAGAAGCACTTGCTAAAACAACAAATAGCTACACCTGCAAAAACTTGGACATCAGTCCATCTTATTTCTAGTCAGATATACCTCTGAATACTTACTTAAGGCCTCATTCACCTGACAAATCTAGATAAAAGTCTCATTTTCAGATATTTAAAATAATCCTGGACTTGTTAGTGGCTTTTAAATACATCAAGGATTTATTTTTTACAAGAGGTTAGTCGAACAAATTTGTTAAGATATGAGATTTTTTGTTCAAACTTGGCATGTTTTTTAAAATTGATTTTTATGGTCTTGGTCTTGACTCGGTCTTGACCCCCAAAAGTCTTGGCCTTGTTTTGGTCTAGGATAGTGTGGTCTTGAGGACAACACTACCTGAAAGGTCCAGTGTTATTTAAATGTAAACTGTAAATTTAAATTTAAATTTACTTGTATACTGGGAGAATTAGCAATAAAATCTTCATGAATTTTCACAGATAATTTGGGGAATATGTCTGGTATGTTTTATTTCTAGTATGTTTTTGAGCTGGATGAAAAATAAAGTACCATCAAACTCTGAACTAATTCTGCTCATTGGTTGTGCCACAGGTCATCTACACCACCCCTCTGTGGTCTGCTTTAGATAAACGTGTCTACTTCTGATAAAGCCACTGGCAGCCCGGGACCATGTACACAGAGCCAATAGGCCAACGACACACAGAGTATGTGGTCAGTCTCATGATAAATTTAAGAAGCTCCGCCCTCTAACTCTGTTTACCTCAGAAAAACAGAAAACACGCTGTTAGTTCACCTCACTCAGAGGAGATGGACAGAGAAAACCACAGACCAAGACCAGCAGGGCTTCCACTGAGACAGGACAGCTGGTTATCTGGGGATACTGGGAATGCTTCCTCTTTAACCAGGTACTGAATCCTTTATCTGAACCAGACTTTGGAAGAACTTAGAACCAAAGTGTAAGTAGTTTTCAGGGACAGGGAGTGACCTCCTGTTTTCTGCTTTACTCTGAAACAGAATGGCGTCCAAGTTAGAGGAGGATCTGAGCTGTCCGGTCTGCCAGGACATCTTTAAAGACCCCGTCATCCTGTCCTGCAGCCACAGCTTCTGTAGAGCATGTGTGGAGAACTTTTGGAAGGAGAAGGAGAACAAGGACTTTCCTGTTTGTAAGAGGAGATTGTCAAAGGATGTAATGCCAAACTTTGCTTTAAAGAGTCTGAGTGAGACTTTCCTGCAGGAGAGAGATCAGAGATCTTCAGAGGATCTCTGCGGTCTCCATCATGAGAAGCTCACACTCTTCTGTCTGGACCATCAGGAGCCGGTGTGTCACATCTGCAGAGATTCAGAAAATCACACTGAGCACCGATTCAGAGCCATGGATGAAGCTGCAGAAGAACACAAGAAGAACCTTGAGGAAACTCTGCAGCCCTTACAGGAGAAGTTAGAGGCTCTCAAAGAAGTCAAAGTGAAGTTTGATCAAACAGAAGCTCACATGGAGGTCCAGGCCAAAGACACGGAGAGGCAGATTAAGGAGCAGTTCAAGCAGCTTCATCAGTTTCTAGCAGAGGAAGAGGAGGCCAGGCTGCGTGCACTGAGGGAGGAAGAGGAGCAGAAGAGGCAGAGGATGAGGGAGCAGACGGAGGCTCTGAGTGCACAGATAGCAGCTGTTTCAGACACAGTCAGAGTCACAGAGGATGAGCTGACAGCCCAGGACGTCCCGTTCCTGAAAAACTACAAGGCTGCAGTGGAAAGAGTCCAGCAGTGCACCCTGCTGGAGGAGCCACAGCTGCCCTCAGGAGCTCTGATAGACCAGGCCAAACACCTGGGCAACCTGGGCTTCAACATCTGGATCAAGATGAAGGACATGGTCTACCTCACACCCGTCTTTCTAGACCCAAATACGGCTCATCCAGACCTCATCCTATCTGAAGATCTGACTGGAATGAGACAAGGAGAGGAGCAGCAGCTTCCTGATAATCCAGAGAGGTTTAATGAATACTGCGCTGTCCTGGGCTCTGAGGGATTTAGCTCAGGGACTCACAGCTGGGACGTCCGGGTTGGAGACAGTCCATACTGGTCATTGGGAGTGTTAGCAGAGTCTGCCCAGAGGAAGGGAGATATAAAGTCTGAATTATGGAGGGTGTATCATCATTATGGTAAATACAGAGCATCCCCACCATCACCTCCACCCACTGATCTGTCAATGGAGATGAGACCAAAGAGGATCAGAGTGAATCTGGACTTTAACAGAGGAGAGCTGTCATTCCGTGATCTTGATTCTAACGCTCTCATTCACACCTTCACTCACTCACACCTTTACTGGCAGGATGTTTCCATACTTTGTTACTGAGTTTGACCCCCCACTGACAGTTTTACCAAAGAAGATCTCTGCTACCCTGCGACAAAACTAAAACCTCATTTAGCTTTAAAGAAAAAGTTTTTTATTAATATACTTTGGTTTAGAAACCTCAGTAAAGATCTTTGCACACAGGGTGCACTATGTTTCAGATGTTTGTTTGTTTGTTTGTTTTTTCCAAGAAACATCACTCACTCAAACCTTGCACGTTGAGTCTGTTGAAATGTAATTGTAGAGAATCTTTGCAGATGACTTCACACAGCAGTGGAGAACTCCCCTTGGGGGGGGGCAAGAAGGGATTTCTGCAGAATAATCCGCAGATGGGTCATGTTTGAGCTGTTTATGACTATGCCAAGCTTTCACAGTGCTAAAATATAAACATTCTTAATTCCTAAGCTACTTTTGTGTCCCAATAGTTGTGAAATATTCAGGCAAAAAACTTCAAAAAGATTGAAAAAGTTGTGAAATGGCAAAAGCCAGGAATTGAAAAAGAAAAAAATTAAATAATTATTTACAATGTATGTAGACATTTTCTGATAACAACCTGTGGCAGGCTGGTTCCTACTAGGACAAAAATAAGCAATGAAGATGAGCCTCACAGTGGGTTCATCCACCAGCTCTCATGGCACTGTGACCAGTGGGAGACATGAAGACCAGTTTTTAAATTCAGTCTCTGATACGTGGCTGTGAGTACAAACTTCTGCCTTTATCTGATATAAACCATGGTTGAGATCCACACTCAGGCAAATAATGACGAGGGAGAAGGAAGCTGCTGGCGCTGCTCTGATAAGACCTAAATGACTTGGCAGACGTGAAAAACTAACGTTTCAGCGTCAGTGTGCAAACATCATGAAAACAACATGAGATGGATTTTCTTTCTTAATGTGCAAAAAATGTAGATGAAAAAAAAAACACACTCAGTGTGCAAAGGCCTTAACTCTGACTGCAGCGTGCTAACTCTTCTCTCTCTGCATCAGTGACTGGTTTTAAAGTTCTTTAAATGATTTGTGTTGTTTTTGCTGTTCATTTATTAAGCCACTCTAGAACATTATTTAGTGTTGTTTATTATTTGATGTGTGTTTTGAATAGATTCATATACTGTTAGTTTATTAGTAGGCATACTCACCTGGTGTCTGGTTCTTCACCTGCATGAACTGTTGTTTATTTTCACTGCTGGACAAAAGATGGCAGAGCTGAGATGGTTAAAGGCAGTGAGGTTCAGTGAACAGGTGAACGGGAACACGGTTGGTTTAATGAACAGAAGCAGCAACAAGCTGCAGGAGCGGGTTACAGAGGAGACGCCATTGCTCTGTTTTGTTTGTTTCAAATATTATAAAGTCTTTTTTAATAATACACAGATGTACAATTTAATACAAGAGTGTGTGCATAAGGCTGTTCATTTAACTTCTGATGTGTGTGTTAGTTTCTGTGGTTTGTGGCTACATTGTGTTTGATGTGATTTAGATAAAGTCTTATTTCTGTGATTTGACTAAAACCCTCTGAGGATTCTAATTATTAGAGTGAATTAAGTAAATGTTTTGATGTATTAATGCAATTTCTCCCTTTTCAGTTTAAATAAATTAAGATACAATATCTAACAACAAAAATATATAAAAATGATTATTATTAGAACTAAAAATTAAAAGAATTGAAAAATAAAACTGAAATAACTGAATATATAAAAAATATAAATAATTATTATAAAGATATAAAACCTAACAATGAAAAGATAAAAATAACTCATGTTAGAATTAAAAATGTAAACAATTGAAAAATAAAATTAGAACATAATTGAGAATCTAAATGTAAATCATTATTACAAACATACAATATCCAACAACAAATTAATTGGAAAATTATTATGATTAGAATTAAAAACTGAAATAAAAAAAATAAAATAATTGAGAACATAAATATAAATAAATATTATAAAGATACAATACCTAAATGAAAAGATGATTCTTATTAGAATTAAGAAACTTAAATAATTGAACATAAAATAATAAAATAACCAAGTGTATAAATGTAAATAATTATCATAAAGGCTTTTGATAAAGTACTTATTGTTGAGATTAAAATACCTTACATAAAAATTGAACAATCAATCAAAAATACTCAAAATAATTTAAACCAAAAAGACTAAAAACTATCCTTCTACTGTAAAGGCCTAAATTTAAAGAATAATTTTAAAAAATGCATACAATTAAAAATCATGCCAATATAATCACTTCTGTTTTTATTAAACTGTACATATTTAACTTAACTGCTGTTTATTTCTCCCGACAATTGTGATTTAATTAGAACCAGACAATTTCCACAAGCGGAAATCCCGAGAGGGGTTCGGGGGGCCGTGCCAGTTTTATCGCAACTGTCATTTATGACAATAGACCCGACTTGTCATTACAAAGTCATGTCCAAGTCCAGGCTGAAGCAGCATGTATCTGGACAATGACATGGTAAAAGGGTTGAGAAACACTGTACATGACAGGAGACTTTATTCATGTGTTTTAGTCATGTGTGGCCTGATTAGCTGATGCTGATTACCTGTCACCTGAGCTTCAGCTGTCTTCTTGATATACCTGGTGGTGTTGGCCCTCCCTATGAGCTGAGGTAATATTATGACTACAAATGGACGTGGCTGTGGTACAAAGAAACAATGAAATCAATCTAATGAAACAGTGTGTCTGTCTCTCTTACTCACGTGGCCTGGTCATAGTTTAATAGCAGTTACTGGAACATGAGGCTGAGAAGTTTGTGCAGATTCACACATGCATGTAACTTTTGCACACACACACAACCACACACACATGCGCGCTTCGTGTGCCAACACACAAGCAAACACACAATCTCTCCCATTCTCTTCATATGGGATATATGTGTGGCTGTCTTTGGCGACTGACATCGCCAAAGACTTTATGGGGGACTGTATGTGGATGAGAAGCCACCCACAGTGTCCCTCCATCCTGTTAAAGCAGTGTTACTCAACCAAAGAGCCAAACTGTTGAAAAATACCTTTGCAAGAGCCACAATCTAAGAGGTGAAAATTGGCAAAAACAGCTTAAAGTAGCAATAACAATAAGTCAAAGGTGGCAAAAATGGTCAAAAAGCAACAAATATGGGTGAAAATGGGAAGGAAAAGGGTCAGAAAATAGCAAAAATGGGTAAGAAGTGACAAAAACATCAGTTACAGGTAGGAAAAAATGAGTGAAATGTGCAAAAAACAGTCATGAGTGGCAAAAAATAGGTATAAAGAAGTATTTATTGACAAAATGTAAATCAGATGGGTGAAAATGGGGAGATAAAACTAAAAAAGGGCAATAATAGGATGAAATGATAAAAAATGGGTTAAAAGTTGCAAAAAAAACTCAAAATGGGAAAAATGCAGGGAAAAAATGTTTTCTTATTGGCAAAAAGAAGCTTAAATGGGCAAAAAGTAGGAAAAAAGTGGTATTTAATGACAAAACATTGCTTAAGTAGATGAAAAAAGGCAAAAAATTGTGAGAAATGGCAAAAAAAGTACTTTTTTAAGGTTTTCTGGGGGAATAACATTTAAATTAAGACATAAAAGAGCCACAAATACTCACAAAAGAGCTACATGTGGCTCCAGAGCCACAGGTTGAGTACCACTGTGTTAAAGCATTGTTTAAATGGGCTGCTTATTTGAAACACCTCCATGTGTGTGCGTGATCAGAGCTCATTGAGGGCTGTATGTGTGTTAATCAGCAATGACATCATCAAAGGACCATAGCTGCAGTTGCCATGGGGATATGCCCCACCAGCGACAAACTGGTCTGAAAGACCTGATTTCTGCCTCTGAGAGGCTCCTGAATAAATGTTAATTACAGGAAAACTGTAAATGATAGGTGAAAAGTAAAATGATCATGAGCTTTGGACAGTTCTGGGGAAGGGGAAGACGTAATTTTTTTTAAGATACTGTGAGAAATGACTGAGTTATAGCAGTGTAAAAACAGTCAGTTCAACAGGGGAAAAAAATAAGTTCACATTGGCTTTTATGGGACAAAATCAAGGACCACTGCCTAAACAGCTGGCTGTCATTTCGGTTTAAAAAGAGGTAGGGCTTCAAAAATGGGTTTATATGAGTCCCAGGAGCTGTGACCACATTCTGTGAAAAAATCATTCACCTCCTATGTATGGTTTGGCTGTAAGGGCGAGTTGTTCGCAACATGTTCAGTTCGTGTGTCGGCTCTCTCAGCCTCTAGGGTGATGACATCACCCACTCTAGCAGGGCGATTTTTAATCATTTTCACTCAACGCACAGGAGTTTGGAAGACTCGCCTATCGAAAACCGTAAACCCCATTGTCATACCAAAGACATTCCTGAAGACAGGACAAAAATACCTGCGTTTTAAAGTTTGAATGATCCGTGTAGGTGAAAGTATGGCGAAGCAGTAGGGGTGGTGAAAACCCCTATTTTTGTGGTTTCTTCGTCCCTCTCCCCATTCATTTCAAATGGGACTTTTTTCGCAGTTTTTTGCGAATAACTTTGCGAAAAATTGGCAAATCTCTTAGAAAAGACATAGCACACCGATCGGGAACAAACCACACGTTTTGATGTATAATTTGCAGGGGTTTTCTCAAAGCCCTAGGAGGAATAGCGTGGTGAAATTTTGTCCCGAAGATGAAGAAAAAAAGAAAAAAAAGAAAAAAGAAACGCACGGAAGAACAATAGTGGCTCGTGTCATTGCCCCAAGCCCCTAACTAATCATTTTATTGATGTTTTTACTTCATAGGTCTTGAATGGTTTTTTTACCATTTTTGTAATAAATTGTGTAAATGAACATGATCTAATTTCTGATATATTTGCTCTGAATTTCTGTGCTGAAAATTTTTAATAAATGAAACTAAATTTAAAGGGTAGTTGTAAAGCGTCTTCTTTGTCACCTTCAGCCTTTCGAGTTCAGACAAACCTGCATCAAATCTTAGAGAAAGTGACAATTATCAGTATACTGTGTTCATTACTTGATCGCGGTGATGTGTTGGCAGTACGTCAGAGTTTTGCTTTAACATGTTAGAATGCTGATTACATGAGGTTGCTATTTTCTCTTAAACCAAACAAGCCATGGTATATATTCATGAGTAAAACTTAGCTTTTTACTAAAAGGACAAAAAAAACTCTTCAATGTCAAAGTTAAAAGAGATTTCTACAAAGTAATGTCAGTCAAATAAAAATCTATAATGTAATAAAAGTGACAGCATAAATATTCACCCCTAAGTCTCAATCAGGCTCAAACATCT
This sequence comes from Cheilinus undulatus, assembly GCF_018320785.1. Taxonomy (NCBI): domain Eukaryota; kingdom Metazoa; phylum Chordata; class Actinopteri; order Labriformes; family Labridae; genus Cheilinus; species Cheilinus undulatus. The sequence goes on along the minus strand of NC_054873.1, from coordinate 3,216,030 downwards.
GGACTCTGGAATTTTACTCCATTCTTCTTTGCTAAACTGCTCAAGCTCTGTCAGGTTGCACATGGAACAGGTGCGAACAGTCCTTTTTAAGTCCGGACACTAATCCTCTCTTGGATTGAGGTCTGGGCTTTGACTCGGGCACTCCAGAACATTCATCGTCTTGTCTTTGAACCATTTCTATGGAGCTTTCTCTGTATGCTGCGGCTCATTGTCCTGTTGGAAAATAATTTACTTACAAGCTGTAGGTCTCTCTCAGGAAAAAGATTGTCCTCCAGGAATGTCCAGTATTTTGCTGCATTCATTCCACCCTCTGCTGCCTTTTTTTTTTTTTTTTTTTTAAGCTGTCTGGGGTGTTCTTTTGTCTTCATGGTGTAATGGTAGCCAGGAATACTGATAAACCAGGGACTGGATCACCATTTCACTAACTGTGGGACTACTAGCACTGATTGGCTAGAATTCTGTTGAATGAGATAAGTCACCTTAACATTTTCCTCCACATTTGAATTCAACAGTCCTGGTGTTTCAGTTTGATTAGTGTCCGTGTTAATTGGTGACTTTCAACCATCTGTAAATGTCTGTAACAGCAGCTAAAGACAGAATGTGTTTTTTTGTGTTTTTCATTATAATGTCAAAATAGACTTTTCAGATTGAATTTAATCTAAAAAAACTAAATAAATAGAAACAGACCAATGTTGAATTACTGTGTGTTGATGAAGCTGTACAAACAGGTGAAGGCGTGTTTCTCTTACATTTGCTGTCAGAGGAGGAGGAGGAGCCGTGCATGTTGTTGCTCCTGCTGGACGCTCTGCTGCTCTTCCTCCTCAGAGCCGCCGTGGACGAGGAGGAGGAGGAGGAGGAGGAGGAAGGGCGGGACCGTTTGACTGGACTGGGATCCACGGGGACCGAGGAGGGGACACGCTGGTAGTCATACACCCTGCTAACACACAAACACAGCACAGGTAAAGTCCCATGATGCACCAGTGCCTGAGGCTTTTGTCAAAAACATGCTCCTTAGTTTAACTGTTTTATCGCCGTAATAGAGCAGAAGCTATAACACATTTTATTGTTATTTATAAAAACTGAAGAGCTGCTCTGCCTGGTTGTGTTATTGACATGTTTAGAGGAAATGCAGAGTGTGGACGTACAAACTGAAGTGCAGTCAGAAGGATGCTGAAAGCTCAACACATTGTTAAACCTAGGTAAATGAATGCCAGTGATCCTGGCGTCTCATTCTGAAGGATTTTCTCTCAGCTAACCTGCTCACCTTGAAGAAAATCTCCTTAATTCTTATAAAAGTATTACAATGATCTATAAGAACATTAATTAAGAATGAAAGCGCTAATATTCTGATGTAGCTGCAGCTCAAAGTCAGCTCAAAGTGAATTTGGTCTTAAACCTGCAGCACAGCTGTTCCTGGTACCTGCTGGAGGTGAGCTCAAACTTCCTGAAGGACAGGATCATTTATCTTATAAAAACCTGCTCTGATTTCATTTCATCACATAATCCCATGTTTCTTCCTTTCAGCTTCTCCTGCTCTGCCTTCTCCTCCTCACAGCCGCCGCTGTTGTCGTCGTCGTTGTTGTTGTTGTGTGTGGTTGTTACGCTCCGATAGAGTATGCCGTGCTGTGGTGAGAGCTGACTGACAGCTCCAATTTGATGCAGAGAGCGATAGAGGAGGCGATGAGGAGGACGAGGAGCAGCCCTTCCTCTCCCTGCCAACCTCTGCTGTCTATCACAACATCCATCTACTGCTGGAGGAGGGCGGACTGAACACACCGAAGCTCTACACCATCTCACCAACAGTTCCTTTCAGATGCAGCCTCAGTGGCACAGAGAAGTGGAGCGTATTTACACTTTAAAAGGCATGACGAAAGATGATCCGTGTGCCATGAAAACAGTCAGAAATGTAAGAGAAAGACTGTTGTGTTTGAGCTGAAATTAACCGCTTCACACCTGAGCGCAAAGACGATGGAAAATAAATATTTCTCTTCAACCAGAAACTGCTCCATGCATCACTCCCTTCAAACACCAAACTCTGCTGAGGAAATAAGTCATTGCAAAAGGGAAATGTTATTTAAAATGCTGCACTTCTATTCAGCAGGTGCTTTTGTCCAACGCAGTGTATATCTGAGAGTACAAATAACACAAGCATGGACACAGAGAGGAGGAAACAGCATCAGTTTAGTGCAGATCTGACACAGGTGCTGACTGCACAGAGGAAATACCAGAGGGAGTAAGGCAGATTCATTTTTTACTTATCAACAACTTCATCAAAAGCTGCCCCCCCCCCCCAAACACACAAACGCCCACATTCATTCTAGGCTTGCATGATATATAATGCAAAAATCACACAGCAGGACGTGCAATGCTAGTCATGTGATCTGAAGCATACCATGATGCCATTTCTGAGTTGTTTTCAGAGGAAAAAAAGTCTGAATTTTCTCATTTTTATGACTAATCTCTATTAAAATCCCATCTGACAGCCTATGAGTCAGTGTCTGCAGTACACTCAGGCTACAGGTGACCCTGCTGCTGTCACAGATACACCAGTATGACTTCCAGGCAGATGCTGGATTACACAAGGCCAGTAATGCTGGGCGTACATTGTGCAAATTTCAGACTCAGCCACAAATTTTGAGTCACACAACTTGCTTGGAAGTTGCAACGGGGGGGTGTCGTTTGTCATGCTGTTTACAGGGGGATATGACTGCCTACAACACTGATCATCAACTGGTGGCCAGAGGGCCATATCAGGCCCCCCAAAGCTTCCTGGCCGGCCCCCAGAAGATCATTAAATCCAGAAAAGGAGGAAAAGAAGATGTTCTGGTTTAAGAGTATCGTTGGGATTAAAATGTCTGCAGCTGATGTTAAAAGTGGCAACAATGCTGCAAAAAAAGTACTGAAAACTGATTAAAAAGTAGCAAAAATAGATTAATAGTGGCAAAAATGGATAAAAGAGTGGCATAAAGGGGATAAAACATGCAGGAAAAGTGGTTTAAACAGGTTAAAGAGAGGCAAAAATTGGGTTATAGAGGCATAGTCCATCCTGACTTCAATTGTACAGTGTGAGCACATAAATCGTGCACGATGGTCGTGAATCATTACGGAACGGTATGAGTTGACATTTTGCCATGACAGTCTTATGGTCGGCTTGAAATCGCACAGTGTGTGCCCGGCTTAAGAGAAGGTATTCATGTTATCAGCAGCACCTTGTTCTGCTTTGGTTGCATTAATATATGGTGAACAGGGAAAATGTTTCATACATTGCAGGGCTCCAAAAATCTAAGTAATTACAGCTCCAAAGTGGGGATAAAGTCTGATAAAGTCTGAAGAAGAGCCCTGCAGTGAGAGTCGTTTTTCTGTTTGCTTCTTTTCTATCAGCCTGCAGCCTGTCCACTTAAGTTTGGATGTGTGCATGAAGACTTTCCTGCAAACTGCATTAATATGTGGTCTGTTAACAGCAAAGGCATGCAGATTGCTCTTGTTAAAACTCTGTGTGTACTGCTGTGTGTTTGAGCTCGACACAGAAAGTTTTATTTTAAGCTTGTTGTCTCAGTCGAAGCTCACACACCAAACAGCTGATCAAGAGATGAAGGTGGAAGAACACATAGCTGAAAGTTGCATCGTACAATAGTGCCAAACACAGAGGCTTTTAAGGGGAAATTAAATTCAGAGTTTTAGGACATAGCATACATTAGAGTCAACATGTTTTCTGGTACAATTTGACCTAAATCTAACTAAATTCTTCAGAGAAACCATACCCAGCTGAAGTGCTTTATAGTCTAGCCTGCCTGAATCTCAATCTCCTCCCTAAACCCTAAACCCTGAGCCATTATGGACTTAACTGACTACACCTGGAAAGTGATTGAAAGCATGAAGCTGCTAGAGCTGGAAGTGGTAGAAACAGGAATGGCTCATCCCTTTTAATCTTGAGTCGGCATCTTGCAGAGATTAAAAAAAAAAAAAAAAAAACAAGCATGCCTCGCCTTTAGACCTATCCTCAGTGAATGGAGGCTGTTTTATATAATAAACTAAGAGGAAAATTTCTTCTTATTTTGCAGCATCAATGCTGATTGCACCTTTCTTTTTTTTTTTTTTTTGTTTACCATTTTGCTCTTTTCACTTTTATGGCTTCCCCAGGGAATCCCTGTCAAACCATTATGGCATCACTAATGCCATTGACGCTGCCAAGTACCTTTAACTGTACCTTTCACTCATCATCTGTCCAACACCAACCCAACAGTGAAGCATGGTGGTGGCAGTATCATGCTGTGGGGGTGTTTTTGAGCAGCAGGGAGTGAAAGGCTGGTAAGGAGCAAAGTACAGAGATATCCTCAATGAAAACCTTCTCATGATTCCTATCCAACATCTCTAAAGAGACCTGAAAATGTCTGTCCACTGTCGGTCCCCCATCCAACCTCACTGAGCTTGACAGGATTTGCAAAGAAAAATGACAGAAAATCCCCAAATCCAGCATGCAAAGCTTGTTGGGCATATTCAAAAAGACCGGAGGCTGTAATCGCTGCCAAAGGTGCTTCAACTAAGTACTGAGTGCATTTGCTTTATATTATTCATTTTTAAATCTCCTAAAAAGCATCAATTGTCAAGAAGAGTTAGAAAACAAAGGTAACTTCATTTCCATGAATAAGAAGTCTTAGAGAAGCTGTTTTCGAGGCATGTAAGCAGCTAAATACAGAAACTTCTCATCCAAAGAGAACAGAAGTTTGTCGTTCTCAGCCTGCAGCTCTGAATCTTTCCTCTCTTAGACAGACTTTATTTTTATCTCCGTCTGAAAGAGTTTGTGTTTTTGTGTCGGTCTGCGAAGCTCTTTGTGCTCTCTGCTCGGAGTTTACTGCAGCAACAGAAAAAGAAAGACAGCAGCACAGCAGAGGATTAACATATCATCAGCAACTTTTTAGATTTGAGCCGCAGTGATCACAAACACACACACAGACCTCCTGCTGTTTGTCCCTGCAGCCTCACAAACATCAGGATAACACCAGTCAGTGTGTTGGTGGAGGAGGAGGGCTACTGTACCTCTCTAAGCTGATAATCCTCCGCCCGGCAGATAAACACCTGTAAATATTTACAGGACGGCCGTGTTGACACCGGCAGAGTTTCCCTCACACGCAGAAGCAGAGTTATTCTGCAGGAAAAAATTAAACACTCTGGATCGCTCCTGCAGGATTTTCAGACGAGATGAAGTACAGGAAATATTGTCCTGCTGCCGGCTGGAGGAGTCAAATCCTCTGATACAACCCGACGGAGGCTGCTCACGTGTTTTACATTAAATAAGAGTGAAAGAGGCTCACAGTGACAGAATTTCATTAAGTCTGACATCCTCTAATCCCACTGGGCTCCTCTAGCACAGGACCACAGACACACGGAAACAGACCGTTGTCAAGTAAAGACAACCAGGGTCTATTTGTTCACTACTTTATAGGTTGCTGCATTTAACTTGAGCTGCACAGAGAACATCCACGTCTCTGTGAAAGTTAAGATAGAGCAATCAGCATAGAGGTCTGGTTTCTGGAGAGGTCCCAGTTCTCTTTCTGAGCCCTGCTGAGGTGCACGTGAGCAGGTAAAGAAACCTAAAAAGTTAGGATGCCGTGTAAATTGTGAATAAAAAAAGAAGAGTGATTTGTAAATCCTTTTCAACCCATATCCATCTGATATAAGCAAGACTAGGACAGCATGGAAGGCTAATCTTTACCTGTTTAGAAGCCCATCGAACATTACTTAGCATTCTAAGATACTGTAAGATAATATTTCTGAACTATTATTTTCATATTTCCTCCTACTACTACTAAAGGATTAGATAGCAGAGAAGCTAATACGCAGAGGAATTCAGAGAAAGAGGAAGACAGAGGATCATTTTATCCTGATGTTACTCTGCTTACCTGAAAGGTGCAAAAAAATACTTCAACTATGAATCACTCCCATCACCTCTGTAATCAATGTGGTTTTTTTCCCTTAGACTCGAAGCATTTTGTCACAGGATTAAATGAAGCACCTGCAGAGGCGCAAGCATGGTGTTTTGTCGATTTCTGCTACCTCTTGAAATGTGCTACTTTGCATTTGCTCAAAATGCAAAACTGTACCAAACCGCATGAAAAGGAACACACTGTTGGGCATGTTTGAGCTTGAAAATCTTCTATGAGAGTTGCTTTGTAATTCTGAGCTGGAGACAGAGCAGATTTTGGATTTAAAGTAGTTCAAATCTATTCCTTGTGATACCCCTCTGTGGGCAGTACACTCAAATTACTATGTCAGATCACACAACCTTTCCTATGTTGTTTATCTGACGATAAAACACGGGTGAGTCTTATTTAAAAGGTAGAAAACCCTGGCATAATCTTCCAGTGGTGAGTACATACCACCCATAACTCTGTCTGGCTGAAAAACTTCAGAGTTCTGTCATTCATGTATATGATGTTCTTGTGTTTGGGAACCTAAAGAAGATAAGAGAAGAAATGATGGAGGAAGAGACAAGAGGATGAAGCAGATGAGAGAACAGAGGGAGGGAGAGCATTAGTCTGAACAGCTGCCAGCTCTTTCCTTTTTCATGCTGTCAGCCTCTTTTCTTCTTACACTCATCTGTTCTCTCCATCTTCTTCTTCAGTGGTGCTCTACAGCCATCATTCAGCTTCCTCTTTCATTTCCTCCTCCTTTTCCTCCATCATTTAGTAACTACAGGTATTCCTCTCCTAGTTAAGATTATTTTCTAGTATTTTATAACTACTTTGAATAAGTCTGACCGTAAACCAAGCTTCCAGCCTGTTCTTTGAGCTCAGGTGTGTTCAGAGCCGCTGACAGAGAGATGATTTATAACAAACTGCTTTCACTGAATTTGTCGACTCCTTCACACTAAGTTGCCATAGTGGCACATTTCCCCCCACCCAGCACCCGTCCCGGCGGCGTGTTTGTTGTTTTTTCTCTGTTGTCATGAATTTGCTGAGTCCTCTGTGTGCGTGAATAAAAGCCGAGTCACCTTCAGAGCTGTCAGCCGCTTTTAAAGACCGAGGAGATGCAGCACAGCTCAGAGAAAAACCTGTTCACAGCTCAGCACATCACTGCTCAGGCCTGAGTCTGATGTTCACTGAGAATTATACGCTTAACCTGAGCTACATTTAGGCTAATGGAGGTAATGATGGGAAGGCATCATAATAAAATAAAGAGAAACACTTTACCTTGCTAAACATATGTATTTTTTATTGGCTTCAAATGTAAAGCTACATTTTGCAGGAGTGTACTGTAAGCTGAAGTAGAAAAATGCTGTTAGACTGTCCTCCGTCTCTGTAGGTTATAATCAACAGGAGCAGTGAGCAGACTTTTCCTAATCACCACATCAAAGATTGGGATCCAAATATGACCATCTTTAACATTACAGCACCAGAACACTGACTGACAGCTGAGAGTGATCATCAGGATATCCTCTAACACAGTGGTTTTAAAACGGTGTGCCTTGAGTCAAGTCTACGTATGTGTGCCTTGGGAACTTGTCTAACTATACATTATTACTACAACTGTGCAACAACTAAAGACAATATAACCAATGTCCTTAGCGCATGCAAGCCTCAGACACTGCATTGCATCATGCAACATCGCACCATGCAACATTGCATCACGCAGCACTGAATCATACAACCTTGCATCATGCAAGGTGAAGTAAACATCAGAGATGCTTTCCCACAAGCTGCAACTGCAGGAACTATGCGAACTATGGTGATGCAGATCTTTTTCCAAGATGGTATTCCTTGGAGCACCCACATTGTTAGAAACCCTTCTGCATCATCAGCAGGGATCTCAGGTTCACAGGTGTTTCACCCCTTCACCTGTAAACCTTGCCTGAGTGGGGCAGCAAAGACTGACTAGCCTTCATCTGCAGAAGGGTTCCAACTGGGGGCTCTCTTCAGCCAGAGCCATCTTGAGCTGGTCTCGGCTGCTGCGGCTATGTCCCTGGTGGTTTTCTTCAGCTGTTTGAGCTCCAGCCCAACCCTTTGGAGGAAATAGCGCACAGAACTTGCTGGGAATCCACGGCAGCCCACTCAATGGGGAAGATGGTTGTGTGCCACCCTTTTAAAAGAGCTTTGTTGATCAAGTCCTGATACTTCGACTTTTTCTGTTGGTGAGACATGGCTAGCCTCTCTTCCCAGGGCACCGTGAGCTCGGCAACTATGATAGTTTTCGTGCTCCTGAATAGCAGGACCATGTCTGGTCGGAGGGAGGTCACTGCCACGTCCTAGGGAAAACAAGTTTCTTTTTTAGGTCTACACACAGCTTCCAGTCGAAGGCGGGTTGCAAGGTAAACGGCGGGTTCTTGGCTGCCGTGCTAGTCTTAGGAGCCTTGTTCCCAACATTACACCATGCAACATTGCATGCTCACTGTCTATCTGTTGTCTGTTAAAAATGTAATTGTCTCCCCTGAAAATTGACTGTTTTCCACATATAAAAATCCAACATCTCCTGCTTTTACTCAGAAAATGGAGAATCAGAGGTGTGGTGCCTTGTATTGACTAATCTCTAACGGCTGTGAGTCACATAGTTTGGTCTCCATGTCGGCACAAGTCAGACCATAACATCTCATAAATGGATATGGACAATATCCATGCGTCAAAATTTCCACTTTGTAAAATAAGATAAGTTTTGGGAGTGAGACAAGTGGAAGAAAATTAGAATCTCTTCTGGTAGGACACTCCTGGTGCCTTGTCATCCTCTGTGCATCCTCTTTCTTTGTTACTTGTCCATCTAAATGCGAGCGACACAAAGGAAAATAGGAACAGAGTGTCTGGGGATAAGCCTTGCACCATTACTCACAGGCTGTCAGGATATGACAAAAGGAAACTCTGACACCAGACTGATTTTGGAGCTGGCGCTCGCTCACATTGCATGCAGTTTGGACGTGTTGTGACACATGTAAAGGTGCTATTTTAAAAGGACATGAATATGGTGTGCCTTGAGTCTTCAGCTTGATTTTTTGGTGTGCCATAGGCAACAAAAAGCTGCTCTAATAAACACTCCTCTATGCTTTAATGATGAAGAATTTCCTGCCCTCTCTTTTCAAACAGCAGCATAACCGACCCAAAGACATCATAAATACATCAAACTGTTCATATTTTTGTAGACTTTCATAGCGTTGTAAGGAGAAGGACTCTCCTCCACAGCAGATACACCAGTATAAAATTTCACTGAAGCTAAGTTCCGGCTGGGACGTCTCTGATTTTAGTGAATAAAAATGGGCCCCCTCCTTTTACTGTTTTATTTTAACAAAAAAAGAGTAAACAAGGGAATTAATCGAAAAGACAAATTAAGTAAATTAAACTGAATGAAACCAGTGTATGAACCCAACAAGAATTAATAACAGACGCACTTCTAATCTACCATTTTCTGCAGCAACTTTGAATGTAATCAGTTTGTCTGCAGTGTTATTTCTCTCTTTAAGTGTTTTTAGGGTCTTTTTCCTGCTATAGAGCTGTGAACTCATTAAACTGATGAGAAAGCTCTTAGAAACCTTTTCCATCCTCCTCTTCTACCTTCAACATTTGGTCTATTTTTTGTAAATTTCTGCACCATCTCTCTTCATTTATCTCCTTCTCCTTCTCTCTTTCCTCCCACAGAATCTCTTTATTTCAGTCTCAATCTCATATTCTCCATCTCCCTTTAATCTTCATAATCTGATTTAATCTCCTGGACTCATTGCTGTATTTTCCCACCCTCTCTGATGTTTTCAATCATTGCACGTGTATCTTCTTCATATGATCGTCATGTAGAATGATCAGAGCTAGCAGCTGTTCTTAAGCACCTCTCTAACCGTCTGAGAGCTGAAAACAAAAAGGTCAAACGTGGCTCCTCTCGTAGTTTTCATCTTCACGGAGCCGTAGACATCTCTGAGAGGAGGAGGAGATGTTCGTTTTTTAACCTCCAAGTCGGCAGTGCGCTGCCACCAAACAGGAAGTGGGTGTTCCTCGGTAGTTTTCAGACACAAATGGAGAGCAGAAGTTCATCTGCTCTGAGAGGATGACAATTTCCTCCTCTCAGCTGAAAATGAGCAGCAGGAGTCACCCAGGAAACACTTTTAGATGCTCTTCAGACTCAGAGTTTAAGGAGACACGTGAGGTCGACCAGAGGAGATCAGGAGCAAATATACAGGAGAAATTCAGCTTTTATCAACAACACTACGGGATTACTGAGCACATTTTCCTTCAGATATCAGACAGAAACCTCAATGCTGATTTGGAAAAAGACATGAATAATCCATCTCTTTGATTCAGCCCTCAGACAGCCAGGACTATACTGGGTTTTAAATACGCTACTGTGCTCTCTCCTGTTAGGGGTTCAGGTCAGAATCAAACTCAGTAACACCATGGTCCGTAAACCCGTTTCTAGTAGTTCTGGTTTCACTGTGGGCAGGAGAAAAGGAAATCAGAATCTCCACAAAGCTCCTTAGCAGATGGATGGGCTCTAAATCTTCTGGTAGATGGCTGACAGCATTGACTCTAGACTCGATAAAGACCAGTGGACCAACAGCAGCAGATGACACAGAGCCTGCCACTGAGACCACAACAGTCCAGTTCGGTTTTTCCTTAGCCCACTCCAAGCGGGTCCTGAAAAATGAAGCCAATACAGAAGTACAAAACATTGCAATATGGCGAGTGTCTCCTTGAGGCTGGCTGCAGGAACACTTGAAGTCCTGTCTGAACACCTGTTAAAAAGACCTTTTTACACTAGAAATAAACTGGTTTACAGCCTGGTTTAAAAACCCATGTGTCTCATTAGCTAGTGTCTTCTTGTGCTCTCACTGTACAGGGGGTGATTTTTTTGTACCACAATGATTTAGATCAGATTTAGAAAAAAACTCACAACGCAGGCCGTTAGGTTGATCCAAAGTTGGATTGAGACTGCGATTTCAAAATGGAAGCTGCTGCGGATTGGCTTCAAAAGCTGTTTGAGTCCGCCTATTGTAAGCAGACGTCTGACGTCACACAGGGTTTGTCCAATTCTTTCAACAGTCTATGGCCCACTCTGATGATGTCTGTGGTTCAGGATTGGCTTAACATCAGGAACACGACACTTGTAGTCCATTTCCTGGACCCGTCTGTGTGGTGGTTCTCGATCCACTGACTCCAGTCTCAGTCCAGTCCTTGTGAAACTCCCCTAAGTTCTTGAATCTGCTTTGTTTGACGATCCTCTGAAGGCTGAGCTCATCCCTGTTTGTCTTACCACATTGTTCCTTTCAGCCAACTTTCCATAACCTTGCAAAGCAGATGGATACGGCCGTTTCCTTGTTTCTCACTGGTAAATCCATCTTGCAAAGCTCCCGTCTGAACCGTTTGGGCCCGGCTAGGAAGGGACAGGACCAATCAGCAACGAGGGGCAGTACTTTCAGGCATGGCAGAGTTGTGACGTAAACAAGCAGCAGCAAGAGCTGGTGCAGTTATGGAGGAAGAGATTAGCGTGGATGCTGTAAAGTGCCAGTTTTATCAGAACTTGACAATATGTCTTCGTTAAAAGAAGAACAAAGAACAGCAGTGAGTTGTTTTCTTTTAAAAAAAAAGTCAAGTACTGACATGTCTATAGTTGCCATGGTTCACGTTATTCCTCAGTAGCTGCACACGCGCAGCTCGATAGCGGCTATGTCATGTGTTTTGTTGCTCTGATTGGCCCGTAGAGATAAGACAGACAGAATGTTCACCCAATCACACTCCGAGTTTTTTCAAAGCCTCTGCCTTTTCTCAAACGATTCTTATTGAAGCTTTCCCAGATGGATGTGACGAATCCATCTGGTGTGTCAGGTTAAACTTTCCTTGAAACTGCTTTGATACAGCCTCTGAGAACAGGCTGACCTGTCAGCAGTGACCTTCTGTGGCTTACCCTCCTTCAGGAGGATGTCAACGATTTGCTACTGGTTACTGTCAAGTCTTTTCTATGATCAGGGTTGTGTGAATGAGAGAAATGAAAGCTCAGGAAATCTTGGCAAATTTTCCATAATATTCTCATATTTAGATAGTGGGTTTTGATTTTTGTAAGCTGTATTCATCAGATTCAAACAAAAAGGCTTGAGATATTTAATTTTGCATGAATGAATACATATACATTAGATTTTCTGAAGTAAATCACAGGAAAAAATGAACTTTTCAGGATATTCTAATTTTTTGAGGAGCCCCTGTTAAAGCAATGACATGATTACTAGAGTGGGTAGATGATTGGTACCTGCTGTAGTGGTCTTCAGGATATCTGTCAAACTCCACCTCATAGTCCGATCTGAGGAGAGGAAAGGAGAGAAAAGTTAGACGAAGGGCAGTCTTGACAAGTCTAGATCAGTGTCTGTCGTACTAACAAGGTGCTTTTACACTGATAGACGTTGTTGTGATTCACATGATAAAACTATTCATTGCTGTAGTTTTCCCTTGGCTCATTTCATGTTCACACTGCACACTGATAAGTTAATTGATAGGGGTGTGCCACAAGGTTCCATTCTGGGCCCTTCGCTCTTTTCTATTTATATTAATGACACTGAGAAATGGGGATCAGCTGAGTGCAGTGAATGTGTCTCAACTGACTGTACTATAAAGACACGTGTCTGGAAGATTCAGTCACTGATAAATCAGTGTTCATGGCTGTCATCACACCATGAAGACAAAAGAACACTCCAAGCAACTCAGAGAAAAGGTTACTGAAAAGTCTAAGTCAGAGGGCTGATACGAAAACATTTCCAAAGCTTTGAACATCCCCAAAAGTTCAGTTAAATCCATCATGAAGGACTGAAAGAATATGTCACGTGTAAATCTGCCTAGATCAGGCCGTCCTCACAAACTGAGTGAGCGTGCAAGAAGGAGACTAGTGAGAAAGGCCACCAAGACACCTATGACTACTCTGAAGGAGCTTCAAGCTTCAGCAGCTGAGATGGGAGAGACTCTGCAGACAACAACTGTTGGCCGGGTTCTTCACCAGTCAGAGCTTTATGGGAGAGTGGCAAAGAGAAAGACACTTCTGAAGGACCAAAATTGAGCTTTTTGACCATCAGAGAAGACGCCAAACACTGACATCATCACAAACACGCCAATCCCACTGTGAAACACGGTAGTGGCAGCATCGTGCTGTGGGGATGCTTCTCAGCAGTTGGCACTGGATGGCTTGTAAAGGTAGAGGGTAAAATGAATGTGCCAAAATATAGGAGAATCCTGGAGGACAATCTTATTCAGTTTACAAGAGAACTGTGGCTTTGGAGAAGATTTACTTTCCAGTTAGACAAGAAGCTAGTACAGAGAAGCTACACAGAAATGGTTCAAAGACAACAAGGAGAATGTTCTGAAGTGCCCAGGTCAAAGCCCAGACCTCAGTCCAGTAGAAAATTTGTGGCTGGACTTGATAAAGGCTGTTCATGCCTGATCCCTACACAACCTGACAGAGTTTGAGCAGTTTAGGAAAGAAGAATGGAGTAAAATGGTCCAGATGTTTGAGGCTGACTGAGACCTATCCACACGGACTCAAAGCTGTGATTCCAGCCAAAGGTGACTCTAAAGATTTTAGAACATTAAAAAAGAATGAATTTAAAAAGCAAAAAAAAAAAAAAAGTGATAATGAGCAGTAGATAAACCATGACTACAATGAAATTAATCAGGATATAATGTTGAGTTTATCACTCTGTTGATTTAGATGTGTATTCATCAAACTAACAAAAAGAAGTAGATTAGTGAAGACAATGAGACATGACTGTTTGAGTAGATAATCACTGTTATAATGAAGAATATAATCAAATTAAATCCTCTGTCACTCTGCAGCAGGCTGCTGTCTCTGGAGCAGCTCCACAGGCTCGAGCTGGACCAGGCAGATGGCATTCAGAGTGACGGATCAGGGTGCCAAAGAGCCTGTGGGCAAGGCAGCAAGCAGGGACAGAATCTGCACCCATTCTGGCAACTCAGCTCCCCGAGACGCCGTTTAACTGGGTCAGTAAAAGCACAGAGAGCTGCAGAGAGATCTCAGCTCTCACTTATAGACTCTAGGGCACCTAAAAACAGACCTGGTCACGTGTTAGAGAGGAAGAGGCAGACGATAGAAGGTCTACTGACACACTTACCAACGTTTAAAAAAGAGAGAAACATGCTGCAAAGATGTGCTGACTGGTACCCTGAAATAGTCGCTGAGGGGAGCGTTATGACAGCTGCAGAAGTGAATCTTGATGCAGACTCAATGGTACCTAAAAACAACCCAAACTATTTATTGCCACCACACTGACAAGGGCAGAGACTGGAGGCTTATGTTCAGGTTGTCTATTCATACATCTTTCAGTCTAAGCCAGGGGTGGGCAACTTTGGTTACCAAGAGGGCCACATTAATTTTATTCTAATGCCAGAGGGCTAAACTGTTATAAACTATCAGATATTAGCAATTTAACCACTGTAGTAGCTAACGATTTCATGAAATAAAAAATATTTAGCTTTCATGAGAACTCATTACACCAACATTTACTTTTTTAACTCAAGTGCAAATGGAAAATCTTATATGAGCTTAACCCCTAGATACATAAGTGGGTTTTGATTTTTTGTAGATTTTTTGAAATTCTAGTTTTTGTATTACTACCCCACTCTTTCATAAGTGGGTCAAAAATGACCCGTATTCACTTCCTATGGAATTACATTGGAACCTTTGATTCTTAACACTTAACTGTGACTGTCAGGAACATATATTTTGTGGACCACACAGACTAAACTGTAAGTGCCAGCCCTCAAGAAGATTACTTTATACTGCAAGATCTGATACATGTACCTATTATCTTAATTTTTTAGCTGAGAAATGTGTGTGCAGTGTGGCATTCAAGACTAGTGAGTAAAAGAATATATCTTATTATCATGTATCAACAAATTAACACTAGCTCTTTGGGGTTTAATACGCTCAAGGAAATGATCCATATCCCCTTGATTTCCCACCGTCACAAAACCGTCAATCAAGCCCTTTGATATGTGTCGTTCTAACAATCCCCCCACCTGCTGATTTAACAAACTGCAAAGACGGCATTCCTTTTAAGATGTTATAGGGATTTTTAAATTAGGCGAATAGAATTTGCAGCTGTACATGGAAATAAATGTTTATAAAATACTGATAATGTAAATTTGAAAAAAAAATCAATCATGTGTTGCTGAATAGTTGTAAATATGACTTATAGTAGCAAAAAATCTCACGGCACACCTAGACTCACCTCAAGGCACACCATTTGAGAACCACTGCCCTAGGCTATACTTAAGAGCCACATCTACCCATAACTCCGCCCTAAAGCTGTAGTTTTGTTTTGTTTTGATCAGATTATTTTCCCATGCCCTTGGTAATGTACAAAGATATCCAGAGCATGACCGGGGTTGTGTCAATCCTCCTTCCTGCCCAATGGGGCCCTCAAGTGGGCGTACTCTCTATTACATGCCTAACTTCAGCCTCAAATTTCTGACCAAACATGCATAAAACTTCTGCACAGTACATAGGCCTTTTTTAGGGTTTTATCAGTGAAATAATCAAAATCAATGTGGATTTTTGATGGCAGTGTACCACTTCTTCTTCTCTCTTGGGTCCTGGGGGGCTCTGCTTTTCTTAGGTACATGGGGAGGGCTCCATGGAAAAATGGTTGGGAAGCACTGATCTAATGTTAGCTAGTTAGTTTTGCAAACTATAAAATAGACAAATTTGATGACAGATGATTAGAAACACATACTCTTTCACGCAACAATCTGTTGCATTTTATTTGTATCCACTGTAAAAATTAGTGTAATGTGGCAAACTGTTTTGTACTGTGATGAAAATAAGCAGTGGGGATGAGCCTTTGGCTCTGTCACGCCTGAAAAAAATCACACTGGATCCATCCATCCCAACAGAGCTTCATATGGCACTAGGTCTTACATCACAGCTGAGCTAAGTTGGGGGGATGGAGAGCAACTTTTAATTCAGTCTTTGATAGGTGGCTGTGAGAACAAACTTATGCCTTTATCTGTGATATTCCCATGGTTCCTCTCCATATAATACAGAGGCAAACAATGGATTTTAAAATGAGGTTTGGGTGTGAAAGAGGAAGAGAGCAAGCGATAGAGAAGGAAGCAGCAGGTGCTGATCTGAATCATTAATCACCCATTTAAATGGCTTAGACTGATGCGAAAATTTGCATAAAATCAAACCTGTTCCAGAAAAAATAATTCAGACAAAAAATTGATTATTTTCCAATTTCCAATTTTTTTAAATGTTTAAAAAAAAGCAAAAAATGTTTAAAAAAAGCAAAAAATAACAAGATTTCACTCATGAAATCATTCTTGTGTGGACCAAAATAAAACACAAAACACATTACAAATGTTTATTCTTAACCAAAAATCACAGAAGTGGCATGAAAACACATTAATTCTAACACGGGTCATTTTTGACCCACTTATGGAAGAGTGTATGGTCCAGTCACTCGTGCATCTAAGGGTTAACAGAATTAAATCATTTTCAAGGGTGAACAGAGAACATAATAGTAACTGATAATTCCTATATTTTATTAGCATAGCTTTTTTCATACATGCATTTAGTGATGCATATTTAAAAAGTTCTACATGAAAAATTACAGGCAAATATATCTTCTATTTTTTTTGCAAAGCATGTGTCATAAACTGGTTATTAATGATTGTAAGAGAAATGTTTCCATAACTGAAGAACCCCTTACAGGATCTTCAAACTTTGCACAAATGTCCACTCAGACTCAAGAATGAACTGAAAACATTCTGGAGGTCAAAGGTCAAGGTCATCAGGGCTCATGTTCATCTCTTGCCTAAAGGAATTTTACAATTTAAATTTTTTCCACCACCAGTCCAGTGTCAGCTGGCCAAGGTCACTCAGACATTTGTCTTCCCAACGATATTGTCCGGCTCCTTTTTTACAATTAAACAAAACAGTCAACTTCACATTCACGCTTTCTGTAAGGGCAAAGGTTTCAGACTCTGTTGATCTGTCTTCTTTTATGGTAAAATAACAACCAAAAAAGGTCTGATACTATCACAGTACTCTGTAGGAGTGTAACTAGAGGAGGGCAGTGAACTGGTACATATACTAAAACCAGTTAAATTTCTGCTACTGAAAGGATTTTTTTAACACCATCATCACCAGTTTAAATGTCTGTGCT
This sequence comes from Cheilinus undulatus, assembly GCF_018320785.1. Lineage (NCBI taxonomy): Eukaryota > Metazoa > Chordata > Actinopteri > Labriformes > Labridae > Cheilinus > Cheilinus undulatus. Next base: position 3,198,896 of record NC_054873.1, on the reverse strand, counting down.
GTGTTAAAGTGCACATGCACCACTGGTGAAGGCCACGCCACACCAAGTCACACCACACCACATCACGTCACGTCACATCACGCACACCATGCCACATCACAACCTACCAGACCACATCACGCCAAGTCATGCCACGCCATGCCACATCACATCACATTCCATCACGCCATGCCACACCCTACCACATGCCACCACATCACACCACGCCACGTCATGCTGCATCACATCACCTCACACTACATCACCACATCACACTACAGAACGCCATGTCACATCCCGCCACATCATATCACGTCACGTCACACCATGTAACATCACGTCACGTCAGGTCAGGTCAGGTCATATCAGGTCATGTCCCCATCAGGTCACCATCACACCACGCCATGTCACCATCACGCCATGCCATGTCACATCAGGCTACGCTGCATCACGGCACATCACGTCACACCATGTCCTGTCACGTCACCTCACGCCAGGTTACCTCATGCTACACCACATCACAACAAGTCAGGCAACACTCTGCCCCACCACGTGACATCATGTGACGTGACATAATGTCACGTTGCATCACGTGATGTCATGTCGCATCACATCACTCCATGCCACCAGCTGTTAGTTTTAGCAGTAGAAGAAAGCAAATCAAGACATCTTGACTTTAAAAGAACACCTTTGACCTCAGCCTGATGTCCCCTGACTTCATTCAAATTTAAATGAGATCTTTGAGGACAAACATCCAAAGAAGAAGAAGAAGAAGAAGAAGAGGAAGAGAGCCACAGAGATTAGAAAAGAGAGATGAAGCCTGAACTCCTAAACGTAGAAGCATTTATCTACTGAGGAGAAAAATCAATAACCAACTAAGACACACAAAGATCGACTTCAGCGGCTGATCTCTAACTGGCCTAATGAAGAGGGTACAGAGAAATAAAGGCAGAGATGAATTTGAAACAGGAGACCAGTCTGGTTAGAAAAACAGCTGATTTGGTGCCATATTTCATTTCTGGCTGTTTTCTAAACACCAGTATCCTCTCATTCATCTTCATCAGCCTGGGCGTGTATTAAACAGTGCTTATCAGCGGTATTGATTCAGGGTTTCAGCTCAGCCCGTGTTTGTGTGTAGGAGCAGACCTTTAACATGACTATTGATCCTCTAAATTACTCTTCATGGCTCTCACTGCTGCTGTTCTGTGTAATTAGGTATGACAGTACAGCAGCACCGGAGCGGACTCGCCTCAAAGTGGTCAGAAAACCCGCTGAAAACGTCCTTCTGTGTGGTTTGTTATAAAACAATCTGATTCATATCCATGGTGCTGCGTTCAGAGGGATGAATACTGCCTCATTCTTAAAGGTTACTCTTCTTCATTGCTGTTAAAAGCTGCTGGAACACTTCACAAATCAATTTCTTTCAATCCACCTGGCTAATTTACCATCAGCTCTACAAGCTTTTAAAGGACCTTCTGTTAAAAGAATTCAATAAAAACCATGAATATGAACCTTCTTCAGTGAGTAAATATGGGTTTTAAAACACATTTTCTTTTCAGAAACACTTGGAAAATGTTGAAGATCACAGCTAATCTCAGAGCGGGTCATGAACTCCAACACCATTGTGTTTAGGATAGACTGTATACAAAGATGGACGCCGGCTTCTTAAGAACAAACAGCAACACAAATTTTCCAATCAGAGCCAAATGTTACTGATCAGCGGGTCAGTTTGGACTTGAAATGGAACAAAATATGTGACAGAACAGGGAGGGTAGATGTGGAAACTGTGAGCCCATGAACCTGGAGAGCTATGGATGTCAGAAGTGGGACTTAACACTTTGTCAGGACATTTCTGATCAGAAGACAGCGGCTCACAGACATACAGCCTGCTTAAAGGAGCAGCGAACACTGAAATCTATGGAGGTTAATGCCACTACTATTGCCTCATATCCCTGTAACACCCACACTCAGGTTTGCAGCTGAAGACGTGGTCTGAGGGTTTAGTTTCCTTCTAATTAAACAGGAGTGTAGAATCCAGAGTACTTATCTGTGCCGTTGTGTCAGAGTCGTTCTCGGTGTAGAAACCCTTAAGGTGCCAATAAAGCTTTTAATTTGCAGAGCGCTCCTGCTGCAGACTCTAATGGAGTTATTAGAGAGCTCAGCGGCTGTTCTCCTGATGGGAATAATTACACCACAGCGAAGAACGTCGATAAACAGCAGAGACTAACACGTTTACAGAGAGCGCTAACAATCGATGAGTTGTTCAAACATCCTTTACAGAAGTGATATGAGGAGTCTGCTGCTACTGTGGTGTGGGTTTACCGAAGGATAACGGGGAGAAGGAGGGGAGCAAACAAACATGGCTGAACTGAACCCAAAAACAGCAACATGAGAGGAGACGCGGCGAGGAAATGAAGAGGAATTTGCATTTATATAGCTGCTGCTTAACGCTAACCCCCATCAGACACTAATGATAGCATTCAGCACCAATAACCCCCCAGCACACACACACATGCACACACCTGCTCCCTACATCAATGTTTGTGTGTTCATCCATATTCATGTGGCGGCCGGTGAGAGCACGCCGAGCTGTTTGGTTTGTGTATTTCTTTTCTACACACTCTCCTCCTCCACCTCCATTTATTCTGATTTACCGCTCACCCTCGCCAGCCCGCTGCAGTGTCATAAATCAGCAGCAGCGTACTGTAGCATGGCGTGGTGAGACAGCGGTTAATGGGCCGTTCAGCCACGTTCCTGCCTCCTCAGTGCGCTCGGCTCGGACCCAAAGGCGGGCCTGGTCAGTTCAGGTGACCTCAGGCTGCAGCGAGCTCTAAGAACCTCGCAGATAACGGAGACACAGTTCTGAGAACATGGTTCTGATGTTTTTAATTGTTTTAGGTTTGACAAAGCAGTTGTAATTACCACTTTTAGGAGACTTTTCACCACAGAACTGGACGCTGTATTTCAGCAAAAGTCTGCTGTCTAAGATATTAACTGCCAGATTTGGAGGGGTTCTCCTTCCTGCAAAATTTCCAAAACACCTGGAACTCCAACCTAGCCAGATTCCGTGTCTGTCAGACAGATCCATCTTGCAAAGCTCCAAACGTTTTGCCTTGTTTAAAAATTTATGAGACGAGTGCAGCCAACCTTGAGCAGAGATCCTGCATGGAGATGGGACAAAGTTCCAGAAGGACAACCATCACTGATCTGGGCTTTAAGGCAGAGTGGCTAGACCAGTGTTTCGCAACCCTGCTCAGCCAAAGAGCCAAACTGTTGAAAAATACCTCTGCAAGAGCCACAATCTAACAGTGAAAAGTGGCAAAAACGGCTTGAAGTAGAAATAAAAATAAGTTAAAGATGGCAAAAATGGTCAAAATGCAGCAAAAATGGATGAAGAGGGGCAACAATGCACGAAAAGGGGCAAAAATGGGGAGAAAAGGTGGAAAGAGTCAGAAAGTAGCAAAAATGGGTGATAACTTAAAAAAATGAGTTACTGGTGGCAAAAAAAGGTCCAAAAGTGACAAAAACAAGGCAAAAAAAAAAGTGAAAAGTGAATAAAATGGGCAAAAAGCAGTCAAGATTGGCAAAAATGGGCAAAAAATAGGAAAAAGTGGTATTTAATGGCAAAAGGATGCTTAAACAGGCAAAAATGGTGAAAATGGCAAAAATGAGATAAAAGTGGCTACAAGAAGTGGCAAAAATGGGCAAAAAATAGGAAACTAGTAGTATTTAATGGTAAAAGGTAGCTTTAATGGGCAAAAAGTGGCAAAACATGGTGAAAACAGGCAAAAATGGGGAAAAATGGCAAAATGAAGAGGCAAAAATGGGGGGAAAAGGAACAACAAACAAGTCGTATTTAATGGCAAAAGGTAGCTTAAGTGGATGAAAAGTGGTTAAAAAAAAAAAAAAGATGGTAGAAAGGGGCAAAAAGGTTTCCCTTTTTCAAGGTTTTCGAGGGGAATAATTTTTAAAATTAAGACATAAAAGAGCCACAAAATATCACAAAAGAGCCACATGTTGAATATCACTGGGTTAGACAGAAGACTCTCAGTGCAAAACACATGAAAGCCTGCTTGGAGTTTTCAAAAAAAAAAAAAAAACCCTGAAAGATTGTCAAACTGTGAGAAAGAAGATTCTCTGGTCTGAAGAAGCCCAGATTGAACTGTTTGGCCTTAATCCTTGACATTATTTCTGGAGGAAACCAGGTAAATGGTTAAATGGACTTGTACTTTTACTTGTACTTGTTTTCTAGTCATCCAACCACTCAAAGCGCTTTTACACTGCAGGTCACACCTCCTCATTGGCTCACACTTTCATTCACTGATGACAGAGGTTGCTATGGAGAACTGGCCATCAGTATTAGCTAATTGCATTCGCACACTTTCATATCCACTTACACGCCACTGACACAGCAGTGGGAGCAGATTGGTTTTAAGAGTCCTGCACCTCACATCACCTGCGCAACACCATCCCTATAGTGAAGCATCGTGGTGGCAGCGTCATGCTGTGGGGGTGATTATAAGCAGCAGGGACAGTACAGAGACATAGATATATCCTCAATAAAAATCTGTTCCACAGCATTCAGGACTAAGGCTGTTGGAAAGAATTTCAGGGTTCGAATATAATTAGAATATTTAAAAACACATTAATATTCAAAAGTTGAAGTTACTATTCAAGCGTGCTTTTTTAAATATTTCTGCTGTTTATAATAGTTCTCGAGCCTCTTCCCTGTCTCCTTGGCCTCCACTTCCCCCATATGTAGGTGTAGGAACCAAATGTTTCGTCACATGACATGATGAACAATAAAGTTTTCACACCAAAACACAGAGGCGCAGCAATGGCCGCCATTGGGGATGTTTATCGCCAAGGTGGTGCACACGCTGGTGGTGATTTGGCAAGTGAGGCTTCGCTACATCAAGAGGTGCTGATGTACGAGAGTAAAACCACGCTGCCAGCCGACAGTAACCCGCTGTCGTGGTGGAAAACGTTCCAGTCAGCGAAAGTTCAAGGAGGAAGACCGTTTCTGCTCATTCTTCAGTCACCACTTATTCACGTTGCTCCCTTTTCCATTTTTTCTCTCTTCCCGCTCTGGCGATCATCTCATTATGGGCATTCACTCTCCTAAGTACTCAGCTAATCAGAGTCTGCCACAACCTTGTTTGACCAATCATCATGCACCTTTTAAATCTGTCACTCTCTCTTTCACAGTCAGCAAGATGTTCTGTGCATACGCTGCAACCCTCCTCCACCCCAGCCACCTCCATTCAGGGAATCAGCATCTAGTCCAGATCCTCACAGGTCTCCTGCTTATTCTGCATCAGTCTCTTCCTCCATGCCACCTCATTGGTCTAGACTCCATGGGGGGTAACCTAATCTTGTTGTTTGTGTCACTACCCCGTCCAATACATTAAATCCTCAGAGTGGAGTCTAATCGCCAAGGACTTTGCACAATTCTTTCATTTAGTTTGTGAAATAAACCGTTGTTAAACTCGTATTAAGTCTCTCCTGATTGAAATGAGTGTAGCATCAGACTGAAACATATAAGAAAGTGAAGTGGGTCTGAGTACCAATAAAAGAAAAGACAACAACAAAGAAAAATACACAGGAAAGTTAGAAATTAAAAGTCCACTTTCCAACTCCTGTATTAGAAATGTTAGAATAAAAACCTGACATGAAAATAAAATGCCCTCCACTTTTCTCTGAACTCCAAATGAGAGCCAGAAGAGCACATGGCGGTGTTTCTGCTGGCCTTTCTTTATCTGCATTATAATCTTAATTAAATTTAAATTGAATTGTTTTGTCAGCGTGTAAACACGTTCAGAGCTGATGAGCTGAAACAGGAAGAAAACAATCAGACAAAGACATTTAAATTTAAACAAGGAGGCTGTTTGGCTCCTCCATTTATCCTCCTCCCTGTGTTTGTGTGAGCGGGGTTAAATGGTTTTTGTTGTCTTGTTTTTCTATCGTGCAGCCTCTTTATCGAGCTGTTATTTTTCTCCTCAAAGGAAACGCTGATTCATCACTTTGCTCTAAACGCTCATCTCAGCAGGGCGATCGAGGGACAACAAGACATAATTACAGTGTTCAGCTCTACGCTCGCGCTCTCTCTCCCTTTTGATTTTCCCATCTCCCTCCCCGCTGCGTATCTGTGAAGTTAATCGGACGGTGGTGAAATCACAGTCCCCCTCTAACAAACCTACAGATCAATGCGAAAACTGTACAAACTCAAACCTGCAGGGCCTTTTGGAAGCTTCTATATCATGTCATTAAACACACCATCAGATGGACAACCAGCACGGTTCCCAGCATGCCGAGCGAGTCAGAGTGGTTATTTTTCTCATCCTTGACTTGACATTAAGGAAACAAGACTTACAAATGTGATTTTAAACTCATCATGTGACAAAAATCAATCTTGGTGAGCTCATATTAAAGAACAACAGCATTAAAACCATCCAACCCTGCAGGCACACACACAGAAAAAAACTACCAGTATCCCCACAACCCAGACGTGTTTAAATCACAGGAACCCAGAGCACTGGATCAGTAGTCCCTGCCCCGTAAACGTCCCTCCTTTGCCCGACTTTAATCAGCTTTTGTTGGGGAAAAATACAGAAACTAACTCTGTAAGTATTTAATGTTTGCTCATCAATTCTTGATTTCACGATACACAATTTTCTTAGCCTCCCTGAGCTCTGGATGAGGCTGGCCCCACAAAGCTTCTCCCTATTCCCTTCTTACAGGGCCTGTAAAAGGGATTCACCCCCTTTGATTTCTATCCTTTTGTTTATTTCATAAATCAATCATAGTCAATGTAATTTGGCTTTTTAGCCAAAAATAAATCCTCTTTAATGTCAAAGGGAAAACAGATTTCTACAACGCAATGTCAATAAAATAAATGAAAGTAATTCTTATACCTTTACAAGCCCTCCAGGACCAGCTGCTGAGAAGCATCCCCACAGCATGATGCTGCCACCACCATGCTCCACATTGAGGATGGTGTGTTCGTGGTGATTTCAGTGTTTGGCGTCTTGTCTGATGGTCAAAAAGCTCCACTTTGGTCTCATCAGACCAAAGAACTTTCTCCCTCTTGACCATGGAGTCTCCCACATGCCTTCTGGTGAACTCTAGTCCAGATTGAAGCTTGGAACTCCTTCAGAGTAGTCATAGGTGTCTTGGTGTCCTCTCTCACTAGTCTCCTTCTTGTACGCTCACTCAGGTTGTGAGGATGGTCTGATCTAGGCAGATTTACATATGTGACATATTCCTTCATTTACTCATGATGGATTTAACTGAGCTCTGGGGATGTTCAGAGCCTTGGGAATGTTTTCATATCCATCCCCTGACTTCTACTTTTAAATAACATTATCCCTGAGTTTCTTGGACTGTTCCTTTGTCTTCATGGTGTAATGGGGCCAGGAATACTGTTTAATTAGTGAATATCTATCCAGTCACTTATTTTAAATGAAGTATTTTTATTTTATTGACATTACCTTGTAAAAAAATCTGTCTTCATTTTGACATTATAGAGCTTTTTTTTGTAAATGTATTTATCAAAAAGCCAAATTATTTTGATCATGATTGGTTTATAAAATCAATAAAAGGATAAAACATCCAAGGGGGTGGAATACTTTTTTATGCACTGTAGTTTTGTTGTTTTGTGAACCAACCACATGCATACCACCACCTACAGTATTGGACAGTGTACATTTTGCTCAGGCATTAAACAATGCCATTAATGTGAAAGCAGAGCAGCAGGAGAGACAGAGCAATCATGATGTGAAAACTCAGAAAAAAACAGATTTTAAAATCAAGGCTGAAAGCACGTAGAGTTAAATCATCCTCCTCGTCTCATCAACAACAATCTGATCAATTAACAAACATCACGCTGCCTGCAGAAGCTCTAATCAATCAGTGAAGACAGACAGACTGGAGAGAGCTGCTTTATTTCACATCAGCGGAGCAGTAACAAATGAAACCAGCTCCCACACAGCTCTGTTTCCTCCACCTCAGGGTTTCTTTCCTCAAAGTCTCTAAGTCTCACTGAAGCTCGGGGAAGCAGGCGATGCTTTAAAAAGCTTCTCTTTTAAACATTAAAGGGCTTTCACTGAGAAACGTTTAAAAACGCGAGGATGGAGCGACGGCAGGATCTCTGAGGGAAACGTCCCCAGAGACGAAGCTGTGAGGGAAAAAAGGAATCCAAAGGAAAACCATGATGTTATCTAGATATGCAGTCTGTATCATTGTGAAGGTGTTTCTGCAGCATGCTTTTACACCACTAGACTAAATGTGAGTAGCTGGAGACAAAAACAGAAATGCATTTTTAAAAAGAAACTCCAACTGCTGTGTTCATGCTGTGAAGTAGTGCAGGAAATGTAAATTGTGCGTCTATTTCCTGTGGTGTGAACACAGCAGGTTGTGTTCCAGATGGGTTCAGCCTCCTTTTCTGTCTGCTAATCAAAACTAACGACAGTAAAGCGTCTCTGAACAGCTGAGGAGATGTAGGAAAACATCCTGGAGTTCAGAGAGGATCCAGCATTTATCAATGACAAAGATCTACAAGGAAAACTTCAACGTGCTGTCAGAAGTTTCAGAAGAGTTTCATCTCTGAGAGTTTACTAGAGGAGAAATATGTCGACTACCTTTATTAACCTTTGACCTTTATTTCAATTTGGGATGTTTAGAAAAGAGCTGAAGTTGGTTTAATCCTCACAGAGCTGAATTCAGTCTAAACTCTGATGAGACTGAACTCTTCCTCTCTCTCTCTCTCTGGATGTCTGGCTCTAAATCTCAGATCTGGACGGCGCTGAGTCGTGTTCGGCCCGGTTTTAATCCGTCCAGCGGCGGACGGCGGTGGGATTTGGAGGACAGTTTGGCTTCAGTTTCCATGTAAACAGAAAATGAGGTGAAGGCTGGGGACAGCTGGATCGTCACTCACTGTCACAGTTTCACACAAACGCACAACAGAGACAAAAATACACAATCTACAACGGCTGAGAGTACTGAGAGAAAGTCTATCTGATGGATTTATAATTAACACAAACATGTTTCTGTATACAAGAAACACCTACTGAGCTTTTTTATTCACTATGATGACATTAAAATCTAATCAGTTAAGAGCTCACTGTGAGCCATAACATAGATCTTAATCACTAATGCTAGGCCACATTATTGATCCAAATTATTATGAAAATGATACTTTTCTCTGATTTTCTCTGACTGAAAATCATCAACCATTAATTCAAATTTGATTGAACAAACCCAATGATAACTATTTTTTTCTAAAAATAAAAACCTCAAAATGCACTGTTCCACATTATTATGCACAACAGAGTTTTAAAACATTTTATAGGTTGTAAAGAACTTAAAATGGTCATTTGTTGAATTTGCAGCATAAGGAGATCATATTTACTGAAATCAAAGCTATTTCAATCAAAAACATCTTAACAGGACAAGTTCCATGTTAACATAGGAGCCCTTCTTTGATATCACCTTCACTATTCTTGCATCCATTGAACTTGTGAGTTTTTGGAGAGTTTCTGCTCGAATTTCTCTGCAGGATGTCAGAATATCCTCCCAGAGCTGCTGTTTTGATGTGAACTGCCTCCCACCCTCATAGATCTTTATCTTGAGGATGCTCCAAAGGTTCTCAGTAGGGTTGAGGTCAGGGGAGGATGGGGGCCACACCATGAGTTTCTCTCCTTTTATGCCCATAGCAGCCAATGACACAGGAGTATTCTTTGCAGCATGAGATGGTGCTTTGTCATGCATGAAGATCATTTTGCTACAGAAGACATGGTTCTTCTCTTTGTGTCATGGAAGAAAGTGGTCAGTCAGAAACTCTATATACTTCACCGAGGTCATTTTCACACCTTCAGGGACCCTAAAGAAACCTACAAGCTCTCTCCCCATGATTCTAGCCAAAAACATGACTCCGCCCCCTCCTCGCTGACGCCACAGCCTTGTTGGGACATGGTGGCCATCCACCAACCATCCACTACTCCTCCATCTGGACCATCCAGGGTTGCACGGCACTCATCAGTCAACAAGACTGTTTTAAAATGAGTCTTCATGTATTTCTGGGCCCACTTCAACTGTTTCTGCTTGTGAGCACTGGTTAGGGGTGGCTGAATAGTAGGTTTATACACGACTACAAGCTTCTGGAGGATCCTACACCTTGAGGTTGTTGGGACTCCAGAGGCACCAGCAGCTTCAAATACCTGTCTGCTGCTTTGTAAAGGTATTTTAGCAGCTGCTCTCTTAATCCCATGAATTTGTCTGGCAGAAACCTTCCTCATTATGCCTTCATCTGCACGAACCCGTCTGTGCTCTGAATCAGCCACAAATTTCTTCACAGTACGATGCTCATGCTTAAGATTTCCTGAAATACCTAATGTTTTCATACCTTGTCCAAGGCATTGCACTATTTGAGGCTTTTCAGCAGCAGAGATCCTTTTTCTTCCCCATATTGCTGAAATCTGTGGCCCGCTTAATAATGTGGAACGTCCTTCTTAAGGAGTTCTCCTTTAATTGGGCTCATCTGGAACACTAATGATCAGAGGTGTCTGAGATTGATTTCAGTGACCCACAGAGCGCTGAGACACAACACCATCCATGAGTTTCATTGAAAAACAAAAATATGAATGTGGTGTAATCCTGGTATAAAATTGTACGTGACAAAAGAGTTTCAGTGATACAGCCCATTGCCAAATGCAGGTAGTAGGGGTGTAACTGTACAAAAAATTTACTTCAGTTTTAAAAACATGATCCAGTATGTTGTTGTAATCAAAGCAAAAAAAAAAAAAAAACACAATTTATTTTGTTTACCTGTCGGGGGCGCTGTTTCCTCTCTTCGCTGTCATGTTGCGACCAACTCTCAGCTCACCGTTCATCCCCACGTCTAGAAACAAAATACAAGCTGTCAGACGAAGCGAGACACTGAGAGATGGATGTTTAAGGGTAACGATAGAAAAATACCCCATAAAGATGATGCATTCACAGGAATTTAGATACAGAGTGGTAATCTTGCATGCGGTTTGATATCTGATAGCTCAGACTGCATACAGAGGTGGTCTGGGATGTCTTTATCTGGACTGGATAAGTTGTGTACTCTCAGTACTGGCACATCCATTTTAAAGATCTGGAGTATTCATCTCTGTCAAGGAATAAGAGCTGGTCTTTAGGAAAAGCAGACACACCTTAAAAAGGACCATAATAACACATGAGCGCACTGCAGTGATACCCACTCTCTCCCCCGCCCTCACACAGACATGCACAGACCCAGCAGGCTCAGCCGGCCACCTTAACGAGCTTCCTGAGAGTCTAATTGGCCTCCATCTGTCAGATGGAAATTTATCTTGACTCACATTCATGAAGCTTCTCTGACTTCACCCAAAAAACAAACATGTTACTGTCAGTCAGGGAGACAAGGCAGGGGTTTAAAGGTATAATACATAGAGTTTCTACAATGAGATGTCAATATTCATCTAAAATGTGACCTATCCTATGCTATATCTTTAGAACTGAGGTTTTACAGTACCTCGAATACACTAGATAGACAACATTAAACAGAACTCTTCAGCAATGGAATAAGCAGTGTGTTCAAGGCTCTGTGATTTTATGTGATCTTCCACTTTGAAGTTGAGCTGCTGTTGTTCCTGAATGCTTCCACCCAGACGTACGTATGCAGGCAGAGACGGATGTATCATTAAAGCTCAGGATATTTTCAAATGTAAAGGGAGTATAAATTAACCTTAATGAGAGAGAAAAGCTGTTAAAAGTTGTCTTCACCTCGGCGCGCCGGTAGTCGAGTGGTTAAGGCGCATGCCATATACGCAGGCGACCCAGGTTCGAATCCGGCCCGTGGCACTATTTCCTGCATGTCTCTCCCCGCTCTCTCCCCCATTTCCGACTCTATCTACTGTCCTATCAAATAAAGGCAAAAAGGCCAAAAATACATTTAAAAAAAAAAAAAGTTGTCTTCACCTGAGTGGTTAATGGGACTCGCAAAGCAATTTAGGAATGTTGTGGTGCTAACCAAGAAAGCAAATCTCCCCAAAGAACTGTTAATATGAGTGCAAGGTAATCCATCCTTATGTGCCTGGACACCAAAGTTTCAATCGTTGAGCCCAGAGAGATGAAACTAGTTCTCATGTAGTTATAAACTTTAGGTTTGAGTGATCAGACACTAGTTTTGCCTTTGCTGGGGTCAAAAAAAGTTTCCTTGTAGACAAAAATAAACTTCCAGCCCTCTGTTTCCCTCCACCTCGTCCCTGGTCGGCTGAGTCTCTGTTTGGATTCTGTAATTGAAAGCCGAGAGCGTTCTGTCTCTCCCTGACCTCCATCAGAGCTGGGTGCACAGCTCTGAGGACCCCCCACATGTCAGGCCGTGTTCTCCCCCCCTCTGCACACCCACGGTGCCCGCTGACAGCCAGCAGCAGGGTTGTTTACGGCCTCCTCGGCGGCTGCAGCTTGTAGGACATTAGTCTTTGAGAGCAGGGTTTATGAGCGCCGTCACTCTCCATCTGTTAACTGCCGGGGCGCCTTTAATCGTCCCCCCTCAGAGATCGATAAGGCTGCCAGGTCGCAGCGTCTCCCGCGGCGTGCAGAGCGGTTGATTGTGCATCATCGACTGAGTGATTACAGCTATTTGCTTGCTTATTGCCTGGCATTGTTTGGACGACACATCAGCTTTGGAGAGGTGGGGAAAGATGGAGGGGAAAATGAGAGAGGAGGAGAGGAAAAAGAGTGATGACAGGACAATTTCACACCCTCACGGTTATTGGGTTTTAGGGACAGGCTATTCTGAGTTTGGCAGAAAATCAGCGCTGAGGACACAACAACCATTTCTGTCTGTTTCTGTTTGTCTGCCAGGTGATATCTGTTTGCTGTAAAGCCAAGATGATCTCTGCCTTTAACAGGTTTGTGTCTATTTCAAAGTTTGGAGACAACAAAAAGGCTCAACAGTTGTCAGATATAATCAAAATCAACCTGCCAAATCAAGTTTCCTGCTGAATTTCCTCTCCATTAAATCAGAAACAACAATCAGAGCAGCACTTTCAGTTTGTGATCCAGTTTTCTTGGGAAATTATTAAGATGTTTGACTCACTGCTCCTGATTTTAACCCCTTAAAGCCTGTTGTCTCATATTTGATACATACTTTTATGATACCTCTATCTAATCAATACGATCATAAATGACAAAAAAACCTTCTGAATACAATCTGATAAATGATAAAAATGCCCTCAAGTGGATTATCAGTTACCAAAAACACCTAATGTATCAAATGAGATTAAAAAAAATCATATATGTTAAATTCTATGGAAATTTAGATTTTTGGGGATTTCATTAGCAAGTGAAATAAACATTTCAGTTCCAAAAAATTAGAATTTTTGGCTATAATTTGTGTTTTCAGGCTTCAATGGGTTAAGATTCATCTTCAAGGAAAAATCGATCAAATCCCAGCAGACTCTTATGATTTTATAACCTTAAAACTATCAGGAACATCTACAAAGTAATGACAATTAAATAAAAAAAATATGTAGTGTAAAATAAATGAATTCATAAATTTTCACCCCCTTTAAAGTGACTGAATGTGTCTCAAGTCATTGCAGTGCACACGTGTGCAGCCACTGGTTGATCAGTATTCATTGCTACCATTACACCATGAAGACAAAAGAACACTCCAAGCAACTCAGAGAAAAGATTACTGAAAAATCTAAGTCAGAGGATGGAGACAGAAACATTTCCAAGGCTCTGAACATTCAGAAGAAAGTTCAGTTAAATCCATCATGGAGAAATGAAGGAATATGTCACATGTGTAAATCTGCCTAGATCAGACCGTCCTCACAAACTGAGTGAGCGTGCAAGAAGGAGACTAGTGAGAGAGGACACCAAGACACCTATGACTACTCTGAAGGAGCTCCAAGCTTCAGCAGCTGAGATGGGAGAGACTCTGCAGACAACAACTGTTGGCCGGGTTCTTCACCCGTCAAAGCTTTATGGGAGAGTGGCAAAGAGAAAGCCACTGTTGAAGAAAACTCAAATTCAATCTGGACTAGAGCTCACCAAAAGGCATGTGGGAGACTCCATGGTCAAGAGGAAGAAAGTTCTTTGGTCTGATGAGACTAAGGGTGCTTTCACACTAGGAGCCCAGTCCTGGATCCGAGTGCACTTGAGTCCAAAGTCCGGTTTGTTTTGGTATTGAGAATGCAAGCGAACTGGGCCCTGGCCCGCTTGGGGAGGTGGTCTCGGGCACGATTGAAGTGGACTCTGGAACGGTTCAGATGAGATGTGAATGCAACCGCGCTCGGATATGGGACAGAGTGTTGTATCAGCTTTGTGACGTCACTGCAAAAACTAAACTTCTTTTGACAGCACGGCAGTTTGTTCATTTTTCCACGAACACACCATCCCCACTGTGGAGCACGGTGGTGGCAGCATCATGCTGTGGGAATGCTTCTCAGCAGCCAGCCCTGGAAGGCTTGTAAAGGTAGAGGGTAAATTGAATACAGCAAAATAGAGGAGGACAATCTTATTCAGCCTCAGAGAACTACGGCTTGGGAGAAGATTTATTTTCCAGTCAGACAATGAGCCGAAGCATACAGAGAAAGCTACACAGAAATGGTTTAAAGACAATGAGGGGTATGTTCTGGAGTGGCCAAGCCAAAACCCAGACCTCAATCTCATAGAGAATTTGTGGCTGGACTTGAAAAGGGCTGTTCACGCAGGATCCTTGTAGCAGGAGAGGAGCCTGACTGAGACCTATCCACACAGACTCAGAGCTGTGATTGCGGCCAAGGGTGACTCTGAATACTGACTTGAATGGGGTGAGTATTTATGTAGTCACTTATTTTACATTACAGATTTTTATTCAAATGACATTACTTTGTAGAAATCCGTTTTCACTTTGACATTAAAGAGGGTTTTTAGATGTTTTTTTTTTAAGCCAAATTATATTGACCAAGATTGAATTATAAAATGAATAGAAGGGTACAACATCCAAGGGGGTGACTACTTCTTACAAGCACTCTATGATAGATAGAGGAAGTGCATTATTTTGGATTATACATGCATATATCTTGGCAAGCCTCCAAATATAAGGCTGTGATATTATCAAGGGGAGTTTATCGGGGACAGGATGGGAAATTCAGAAACTTCTTTCTCACCTGCAGATAATAAAAAAGTAAAATCAAGGAGGGTTACATTTTTTGATTGCTGAGAGAAGCTTTCAGAGATATCATGAAAGTATAAGAGTTCCAAACTACTGAGAGGATGATGTCTGATTAAGACGTCCTATCTTTAAGTGAGGGCTCTTCTTAGGCTGAAACACAAACTTAAACTGCCGGTGTTACATTCTACCAGCTCCTGTTCTGTCTACATAGTTTCTTCTGTTTTCCTCCTCAGTGTTCCTCGTTCTCACAGCAGTAAAATGACAAATTGCAGTTTCATGGTCGGTTATTCACAGCCTGATGATCACAGCCTGTGCAGAAATGTTAGCAGCCACATTCACAGCACTTTAACAAACTGATGATATCCCTCGTCTGTGACCGCGGACGGTGGTGAGGATGTGAGCGCTGACATTTCCATGATTTTATGGATGAATAAACAGAACCTTGAACTCGACTCTCGGGTAATGAGTGTGGAGGCTGATCTTTATCGAGGTTGGCACTGTTTTCATCAGAGAAAAGACCGGAGAGTCATCAGAGATAAAGGCTTTAAAGACTCGAGGATGATACAATAAACACACTGAGGAGAGAGCTGATAAGAGGCTAATGACTGGGAATTTAAGGAAGGCTTTAAATGGACAAATTCTACTAGAACGATGACATCAGGTAAACCTTTCAGATTAAAATGAGCTACTACACACCAGCCCGCTTTACATTTAAAGGCAGCCCCTGATAGGAAACCTGGCGAGCTGCAGAACAAAGTCCAGGTGAATGGATTCAAATGGTTCAAATGTTTGCAGTTCACATTTGCATCCCAACAGGACAAAATCAGGACGTTTTTAGGATGCAGGCATGCAGACGGGGCTCCTGTTAAAAATATTTTCAACTGGAAATGCCCTTCCAGGCCCGTGAACTCCTTAGTTGTTTTGGCAGTGTGTTTTGAGACATTATCTTGCTGCAGGATGAAGAATCTTCCATCGTTTTTTAATTTTATTTTTAATTCAGTTTAAACTGCCTGGCAGGGCCAAAGACAGAAATCTGAGTATCATTTGTTCAGCTGATATTTGATAATTGAATAAAAAAATAACTGAAAAAAATGGCCTATTTTCAGTTATTCTACATCGTTTATTACCGCTAGCTCAAATGCTAACCGCTACATTGTGTGCTCTTTGTGAGGGTCTGTCAGCAAGCAGGCTGTTCTATAATCACATCATGCTGCCTGAATTGAACATAGTATAGAGAGAGCCTGTGATGCAGCCCTCTGTATTATTGTTTTATTATTTATCAGTAAAACTCAATAATCAGCAGAAAAACAACTTTAGGCTCACAGAGATGCTGAACATTATGATTCTATTTGTTGAGCCATGTTCTGAGTCAAATATAGATCTGAAATAATTTACTAGTCCGCACAGTCAGTCCAGAAAGTTCACGCTGGTATCAGATCAGTACTCGCTATTGGCTGACACCCAAACGTAGGTATTTGAATTGTATCGGGAAGGATAAAATGGTATCGGAACGTCTGTAGTTATAGCCACATTAACACATTTCCTTATGTTTGATTGCGTGTGAGCTACTAAGTGCAGCACACATTACAACCACTGAGAACAACCAGAATAAACCACCGATATGGTCGCCTCTGCCTAAACTCAGTAACTGAACATACTAATTATAACAGCGTTAGATGAAATTTTGAGCTTCCCAGTGATGGGCACGTGATTCTTGGAATGCTTTTCTGAGCACAACACCTGCACCAAGTTAGGCAAATGAATAATGAAATCCAACTGACTGCTCATGGACGTTTTTTCATATTCCATTCTTTAATCCCAACACCAATATCAAAAATAAAAAGACAAACTGTTTCTTGATCATTTGTTTTTGTCTTAGAAATGAAAATGAGCATATTTTTTTTTCATTATTTGATTTAATTTTAGAAACAAATAAATGAAATACAAGGCATTTTTCATTTACTTGTTTTCAAACAAATATCAACTAAACAAAAAAAACACAGATTGATATATTATTCATATTTTGTTTTCTTATTTTTAAACAGGAATAGGAAACAGCTTGTTTCCTATTCCTGTTTCCTGGATTTCTCATTTCAAATTAAAAATCCATTGGCTGTGATAAACACTGACCAGCTCTACATGGTGTTCATACACATAAACACCCAGTAACATCGGAGTAAAATCACGGGAATCTTGCCAAAGTCGCAGCTCTCTCCCGTTGTCTCAGTCCTTACGTGTAAGGTAGACAGAAGACTCGATTTTAGCTGTTTTAAGGCGGTCTTTCTCCAGTCTTGGCGTTAAGATAATATCAAACATGTTTGATATTGTCATAAGTCTTTAGTCTGGTTGTATGCAAATTGTGTTTTTCAGTGACGCAAACATCGTCTAGAACCAATGGGAGCTGGTGTTGTGTGTAAACATACAAATTCACTTCATTCTTCAAAGTTTAGATCATTCTAGAGCCGCTGAATGTCCGCTTAGAACTCAAGAGATTGAAAAACTTTTCTGCTCAGCGCTGCAGTCAGATCTCAGCACCGCTGTTTGCCAATTAACTCCAGGCTGACATGACAGGTAAAATAAACCTCCACTGGAATTTTCAAAGTAAAAGCTCCATCAGTTTGTTTCCGTGGTGAGATGGCTCGCCTTTTCGTGCAGTACTTTTATTCAGAAGTGTTTCCGGGATAGTTCCTCGGTTGTTGCAGTAATGTGCAAAGTTGCTTCTGTGTTTAACTTTCCTTTTGTTTCTTCTCGATGTAAATGATTTAAAAACATCGGGTTATAAGAGATATTAAGTCAAATGAGAGCTCCCTCTCCTTCAACATCTTGTTCTCTGCCCAAAAAATATTGTAGTGAATATCCACCGGATGCATGATGGGAAATAATCTATAAAGGAATCATATTCTAGCAATGTAGTTAGTGGCCCACAGTCTTTGCAAAATCTTAGTTTGAGACTAACATTGCATTTCTTCTAAATCATTTAAATGTGTGACAACTCAGACTGCTCCTCTCTCTCTCACACACCGAAACTCCATTTTAAACACTGTGCTTTTCCAGTGTATCATGTGGGTTTCAGCCATCAGTTATCATAGATGACGGCCAAAGTTTGTACTCACAGCCACGCAACAAAGGAGCTGAATTAAAAAGCTGCACTTTATCCAAGTATGCACAGTATGCACATGAGCTCATGCAAATACCCATATGACCCTGTTTAGGACAGACCCAGTGTTTTTCTTCTCATGGAGATAAAGAACCACAGAATCAACTCCACTTCTTTTTGCCTGTTCTGCAAATTTTCAGAACAAAGACAAAAATAAGCAGATTGGAAATCAGACGTTTTCAATCAGATTTCGAACCAAAAAATGCACCCAAAAATAACTGATTCATAGACCTTTACCAAGTAAGAGCAGGTTTGGATCTTTCTGCTTCCTCACATAAACTAAAAGACAGTGGGTAAACCAAATACCAATCATTGTTGCTCCTGCACCTGCAATGTAAGTCAGAGGCTCACTGGAGCCAAATAAAGGTTAGAAAATGTCACAGCTTTCTCAGACTTCCCTTATCTTCCCTCCATGGCTGATACACATGGCACAGGTAAATTTAAGTCATGAAAATTGCATTAATTATCAGGGTTGTGAACTATGTATGGAATCGCCTTGCATTGATTGTCAGATTGTCACATCATATCACGAGTTACCTGGAAAATTCTGTCCCACTGTAGACTTCTCTTTGTCTTGGCCTTCTTCTTAAGCTTTTGAAACACCATCTGCTCAATCCAATCCTTGGTGGATGGATGTGTTTTTATGGAGTTGTTCCCCAAAGGCATTCACAAATTGCGTTTCATTCATTCTCTCTCACGCTGCAGGGACGTAACAACATAGGGAGATATTTCACTCCACTTACACAAACTTAAATTTGATTATTTAGGGACTGATCCTGAAGCTCAAACTAGTCCTTAAGAAGACAAAAACTGAACAAGAAGATCTGCACAAACACCTGAAAAGTCCAAAGTTAAATCCCCTCATTCTGTGCTAAAAGTAAATGAGTGTTATTGCAAATTTGCACCTCTATGCCTTATTTAAGTGGCTTTGATATTCACTATTTGCCTCACCATATTACAATAAAACTACAAGATTTAAGTTGAATTTCCTTTGGTGAACTTAGGCTTAAAAAAAACAGAATTTACTGGATGTGGAAGTGCGTCTGAGGTACTCACATCTGTCTCTGTGGCAGTCGCTCCTGAAATGGGTCATAACAAGAGAAGAAGATGAAGAGGAAGAGGAGGAGGAGGAGAGATAAACCCCGGTGCTTCTGAATGTAGGACTGATGCTGAATCCTCACTGAGAGAGAAAGAGGTGACCGCTGAGTAAGGCAGCGGGTCGTACCATCTCATGCTCCACAGTGGGGGGAGGAGGAGGGATGAATCATTTACCTGTGGGGAGGGGAGAAGCAGGAGAGGGATGAGAGATGGCAGCAGTGATAAATGTGGTGTAGGCAAAGTAAAGTAAGAAGGATAGATACCACTTTTTTATTTTACTATAAATGTCTGTCCCCGGGTATCTCAATCAAAACAGCAGCAAAAGATGACATCAAGGGAAGCAGAGGATCACGGGAGTGACTTCCTGCAACTCAACCTCTCACTATCTGATGAAAATGAGCTCTGAATGGACCACAGCTGTCATGAACGGGAGGAGCTTAAGAGCCAGAAAACACAGCTGATAGAGAATAATCATGGTCCAAGAAACATGAAATTAGCAATAAACATGAGAGAGATACAGCAACAGAACAGCAGCTTCTAGTAGCGGGTCACACTTCATTATGGAGTGGTCTTTGGTGCAATAATTTCATTACTTTCTTTGTTTTAATCCTGATGAATCTTAAACCCACTATCTTTAAATATTAGCATATCATAAATGTTGATCTTCTGGAAAATCCTGCTAACTTATGCACTCAGTACTTGGTTTGAGCCCTTTTTACACAAATTACTGCATCTCTGCTCCTGTCATGGAAGCGATCAGTCCGTGGTCCTGCTGGGGAGTTATGAAGCCCAGGTGGCTCTGATAGCAGCCTTCAGCTTGTCTGGATTGTTGAGTCTGGTGTCTCTCATCTTCCAGAGAATCTCTTTGGGGTTCAGGTCAGAAGCAAACACAGTAACACTAGAGTCAGTAAACCAGTTTCTGGTAGTTCTGGCTTCACTCTGGGCAGGTGGAAAGGAAATCAGGAGCTCCACAAAGCTTCACAGCAGATGGAAGCATGAAGGGCTCTAAAATCTGCTGGTAGACTTGAACATGCACCTTGGATCCTGAGCCTCTCTGATCTTCCTCCAGACTCTGGGACCTGGACTTACAAATGAAATGCCAAATTTACTTTCATCTGAAAACACGACTTTGGACCACGGCGCTACTCCTTAGCCCAGGTGGGATGCTGATGATGTCTGTGGTTCAGGATTGGCTCCACACTAAGAACACCACACTTGTAGTCCATCTAGTCTAGTCCTGGATCAGTCTGTGTGGTGGTTTTTGATCCACTGACTCCAGTTTCAGTCCAGTCCTTGTGAAGCTCCCCTAAGTTCTTGACTGTGCTTTGTTTGACATTCCTCTGAAGGCAGAGATCATCCCTGTTGTTCTTACCACACGTGTCCCTTCACTCAACGTTGATCCAGCCTCAGAGAACAGCCTGACCTCTCAGCAGCGACCTTCTGTGGCTTACCCTCCCTGTAGAGGGTGTCAGTGATTGTCTTCTGTTGAGTCAGCAGTCTTCCCTATGATAATGGTTGTGTGTACTAAACCAGGGTGAGTGAATAAAGGTTCAGGAAACCTTTGCAAATTGGACTTTCCTGATAATTCTAATATTTTGAGACATTTCAGTGTAAAAATACTATATATAGCAGGTTTAAACTAGTGTAAAAAAGGTGAGTTGTATTACAAATACAGCTCATAAGACACTGTAATCAGTGGCTGTCCATCGAGATTCTTAAAGAGGCTCATAATTAAACTAAAACAGATCACACGTGGAAGAAAATAAGACTAAAACAAAAATTAATCATCCATAAAGATTTTCTAGTTGGAGTTTTTTTAAATAAAGGACATTGCTGGAGTGATTCCTGGTAAAATAGCGTCAAAGGAACAACTAAATGAGCCTGTGTTTAACTGTACCTACAAATAGGAAAAATATGGTGATGCATTTTTATTTGTAGCCAGAAATCTCAGAGAAACATAAAAGAAAGCATAAAAGTTTTCACTTAAAGATTCTCTTCTTTCATTTTCAGGATTAAAACATCTCAAGTAGATAAAACTTTTGCCGCATGATTTCATAATATTCTTAAGGAAAATAGACTGAAAGCTTCCAGAACTTGTGAAGCTCTGATTGGCTGATAAAAAAAACTTTAATCAGAGTTTATAAATTGGCCCGGGTCAGAGAGAGGGGGGCTCTGCCTGCCTCGATCAGCGGGCCGTCATCTAGCTCTGTTTTAATTATAAAATCCATTAAATGAGTTCACTTTAATTAACGCTGTCCTATCTCATTAAGATATGATGATGAGGAGAGCCAGGGCGTCTCCTGGGCTTCTCTGTTTATCTTTGAGTTAACCTCGGTCAGCAGCTGGCCAACATACTCCCAGCATGCATTTCAATGAGGGTTTATCTTCAGACTGTAGGGTCAGAACAACACACATCTTAAGGTTTAAAACACTTGATTCACTCATTTCTTTTACAGCATTTAAGGCTGAGCAAGTGTCTTATTATTTACTGATCATCTCTGGCTGTAAACACAAATATAAGTATGAGGATTTACTCCTTCTTTCACAACACAGAATTTATTTCAAAGCATAATGCATCAAAACATCCAGAATTTCCCCTCTGAGGATCAATAAAGTCTTATCTTATCTTAATGTCCTGACATCTTATTCTTATTTGCCTGTGTTCATTCTCATTGTATTTTTCTACCTTTATCTTCCATTTCCTTCTCATTATTATCATATTTTCATTCTCCTTTGTCTTTGTGATCATTTCCATCTTCACAAGAGGAAAAATTTCATTGTTTATTCTTTAAATGTTAGTTTCAAAAGTAGGTTGCAGCACCCTCTAGTGGACACCTGGCCTACTACATCAACAAAAAAGAACATAACTAGATATAATTCTATGTGACAGCTTTTCAAGCTGACTTCACTTGATAGTTAACAGTTCATCTTTCTTAACTGTCTAGCCATTGGCTATTTAGCAGTTAGGTGCACTGGATGCCAGATAGCTCACTGATTGGGCTTGCTATCAATAAATGTTTTTATTTTGGAACATGATGAATTTCCTCCATATTGTCCCTCTTCTTTTCTTTTCATTTCCTCATATGTGAACATTTTCAGTAGCATGTTAACTCGTTGCTTGAACTAGATGTTGTTAAACTAATAGGTTGTTTGTAACCACGTGATCCTGAATGTCTGTTGGGGGTCAGGAAGTGGGGGACAGTCATCAGGAATGAATGGGAACAGAGGAACGTTAGAACTTCACAGCTCTAAATGAACCTGAACGTTGCAGTTATCATCAGAAAAATTCTTCATACACTGAGTACAAGCCCTACACTTTACAAAAAAGTGTTTCTTTTTTATTGCTATTATTTTTTTGCCTTTATTTAGATAGGCTAGCTGAAGAGAGAGGAAATATGGGGGCAGAGAGAGTGGGAGGAAGACATGAAGAGTAGCAAGACCAGGAACCGGTCCAGTACGTTCATGGCCTCTTTCTGTGGGTGCCTGCTCTACCCACTGAGCCACACCGGTGCCTCAATAACATTACCAGGTACTTGAACTGATTTGCCTGGCATGAAGCTGATCAATATCACAAACAACGCAGTTCTGCAGACATCCTAGCATTATCTATCCAGATGTAGGGAGACGAGAGTCTACAGTAGTCTGGTACTGAGCCAAGAGGCTAGCTGAGCTCCTTTAATGTATAACTGCTCTTAATTGAAACCCTGATGTACTATCAACTGAATAAACCTTGTGGGGTGAGTGGCAGAGTAATGATGGGCTGTTCACGAAGGAGCCTGTTCTATAAAAAAACCTCTTTTATGTGAACCACAGCAGCGGGGCTGTTTGAGTGCCAGTTTCTTTTCCTCCTTTGTCGTTGTTTAATCCACATTTAAAACGCCAAACCAACTCTACTGAACTGAGCCACATGATCCAGATCTCTGAAAAGAGGCGGATTTCAGATGTTTTGTGATTTTTATTGATTATTAATGTTATCACTGTATGTAACTCTACAAACACAAAGAATGAGAATGTACACAATCTTATTTTTATATTAAAAAAACAGATTTATTTTTTATTATACACTGATTAATTGTGGAATTATTTAATATGTTGATTAGATGATGTGTAAATATGTAATGCCATTTTTAAAATTCTGTTTGCTGCTTTGGCAGTAACAGATCTGTTCATGCCAATAAAGCAAATTTGAACTGATAAATTAAAAAAAAAAAACATAGTTCTTCAGTTGAAATTAAAAGATAAAAGCAGATAAGTCGAAATTTTGAGATTAAGTAAGAAATAACTGAGAAAAAAAGTCACAATTAAGAGATTAAAAAATAAAAAACAATGAGACCAAAAAGTCAGAATTCTGTGATTAAAAAAATACACAAAAAATTGAGATTAAAAGAAAAAATTATGAGATAATAAAATTAAAAATGGATCAAAAAATCCAAATAATAAGATAATAAAATGCAAAATTCTGATATCAGAAAGTTTAAAATTTGAGACTAAAAAGTTAAAATAGGATGCAAAAAATCAAACTAATGACATTAAAAACCCAAAAGTCATGAGATTAGAAGATCAAATTGTGAAATTAAAAAAATCAAAATTATTGGATTCAAAAGTCAAAATTGTTATTAATAAATCAAAAATTATGAGATAAAAAAAATCAAAATTATGTAAATAAATCAAAAATTATGAGTTAAAAAAAATCAAAATTATGTTAATAAATCAAAACTATGAGATTAAAAAGTCAAAATTATGTTGTTAATAAATCAAAAATTGAGGTTAAAAGAAAACATTATGTTATTAATAAATCAAAAATGACAAGAATAAAAAGTCATAATTATGTTATTAATAAATTTAAAAAACTATGAGTTAAAAAATCCAAATTATGTTGTTAATAAATCAAAAATTAGGAGCATAAAAATTCAAAATTATGTTCTAAATAAATCAAAAATTATGAGATAAAAAATAAAAAATATGTTATTAATAACTCAGAAATTATGAGATAAAGATATACAAATTGAGACTAAAAAAAATAATTAATTAAGAGATGAAAAAATCAGGATCACCTGTCCCAGATGTAAGCCGCTTTGGATAAAAGCATCTGCTTAATGACATTGTAAACTGTTAAAGCTAAATTCATTAGGATGATTAGTTATAACTGTGAAATTCTGAGATAAAAAGTAACTATTTACTTATTTTAGGGACTACAAACTAGCCTCATATCTAATAATTATGAGTCTCTCATGATTTCTTAATTCTG
The DNA here is from genome assembly GCF_018320785.1 of Cheilinus undulatus. Classification (NCBI taxonomy): domain Eukaryota; kingdom Metazoa; phylum Chordata; class Actinopteri; order Labriformes; family Labridae; genus Cheilinus; species Cheilinus undulatus. Next base: position 3,174,245 of record NC_054873.1, on the reverse strand, counting down.
ACTTTTTTTTCCCATACTTTGACTTTTTGTACACCATAATTTTGACTTTCTCTTATTTTTGCCTTTATTTTCACATAATTTTGGCTGTCTTATAATAATGCATTTTACCTCATAATCATGAATTTTTAATCTCACAAATATGTCTGTTTTCATGATAACTTTTAATACCATAATTTGAAATTCGACTTTGCTTTTCTTTCATAACTCCAATACTGTGTCTCATATTTTTTAGTAAATTCATACCTATTTAATACTGTTTGCTTTAATTAGTTTATCCAGCCTGAACAGGATAAGATGCTAATGTTGTCTTTATTTATTTTATAGGTTTTGTTTAATCTTGAAGTACGATCAGATTCTCTCTGAATTTTAACCACACACTGTCTCGTCACTTCCCCAAAAAAAACTTTTACTCTTTAGCCTTTTTTCTAATGCCAACTTTTGCTTGCAGTTCTTAAACTACTAGCAATATCAATCATGGACACAGACGTTTTTAGTGCTTGTCTACGTTAATCTATTATTAGCTGAAATATAATTCTTTAAAGTGTGGATGTGTCGTTTTAATGTGTAAACATACTAAACTACAGTGACCTCAAATGAGGACAATGGGGTTTATTTAAACACAATGATGCCTTGCAGAAGCAGACTACAATGGCACCATCTGTGGTCGTAGGTTCATTGAAGGATAAAGCATAAATATATAGCAGCTTACTCACTGCACATTAAATCCAAGGAGATCTTCAATGACTTCCAAGGCCCTGTTTGAAACAGCAGTAACCCTGAGATCCTTTTCTGTATGTTAAAACCACCGCTGGTATATTTTTGTTTCTCTGATGTTAAACGAGCCTCTTCTGAGAGATTAGAGAGCATGTTTTACACTCTGCCATTATCATACTTTCTATAAGAGTTTAAACGAGTCAAAGCTTTGACTTAAAACAGATTTTAGGGTCTTTTCCATGCTCCCTGCAGCTCTCTCTCTGATGGGGGATAATGTAGGCCATGCTATCAGCAGATATGGCTGCCTTGTCATTTAGCAGCCACCACATTATCCTGAGAGACTGCAGGTTTAGAGTTTCAAACAAAAACGGTCAAATGAGGCTTTATGATCTGTGTAATTGGAGCAGAAGTCACATTCCTGAGCAGGGAAGTGAATCTGAAAGAACATGAAGCTGCTTTGTTGAGGATGATTAAAAGACGCCACAGCCAGCTGACCTCTCCTTCTAATTTCAGCCTCTATTTCTGGAGGATGCTGACGGATCAAGAAGTGAAAGTGTGCTCCAGATGTGGGAGGAGGAGGAGGAGGAGGAGGAGGAAGAGGAGGAGGGTTCATTGTGACTGAGCGGAGGAGAAATTTGGCATGTTCCCTCGAAAAGAACCTTGAGCAGTGGAGATGGTTCAGTTTAGGAGAGGCAGTCTGAGGAGACGGAGCTGAGAGTTCAGGATGGAGCTTGTGTTCAGGATGAAGATGGTCTGGGTTCTGATATCCATGCTGGGTCTACATTACCTGACCTTTACGTCTGCTCAGGTGAGTACAAATGACACCAACGTTAAAGAGCTTTGTTTCACTCTGTGGAGGAAGTTCTGTGATTGTGTTTTATCTTTAGAATCTAAGAAATATTAAGAGCAGTGTTTCAATACCTAAAGGTGCTGATGAGACACAGCAGTGCTTCCTAGTCTTTTAACTACAATTAAGAGTAGTTTATTGAATTTCTCCAATAACAGAACTTATCCATATGCATTTATCATGGAGAATTTTTTAGAGTAAATTCTTGGAATGAATTAGGTGGGCTCTTGTCTTGTTTTACATTCAACACAGTAAATTTAACTAGTAAAATTTACTCAGTTTGAATAAAATTGTTCTCTGAAAAATATAAAATTTGTTCTCTGGTGATACAGAGTTAAACTTACTCTACTTGTAGAGTAATTTTTCTTAGATAAACTTACTCTAAAAAGTGTTTTTATGAACCCTCAATTATGATTCTGTCCATGATGAAAAATTTAAAACCCTACAACAGTTTTACTCAATACAGAGTAAAAGAGAACATAGTTTACTGAAACAGATTTCTACAAAGTAATGTTGATTAAATAAAAACACGTAATGATTGTTGCTTCATTTATTTTCCCCTCTACATTTACGAGCCCTCCAGAGCCAGCTGCTGAGAAGCATCCCCACAGCATGATGCTGCCACCACCATGCTCCACAGTGGGGATGGTGTGTTTGTGGTGATGTCAGTGTTTGGCGTCTTGTCCATTCTGGTCTCATCACACCAAAGAACTTTCTTCCTCTTGACCATGGAGCCTCCCACAGGTCTTTTGGTGAACTCTAGTCCAGATTGAATCTGAGTTTTCTTCATCAGTGTCTTTCTCTTTGCCACTCTCCCATAAAGCTCTGACTGGTGAAGAACCAGTCCAACAGTTGTTGTCTGCAGAGTCTCTCCCATCTCAGCTGCTGAAGCTTGGAACTCCTTCAGAGTAGTCATAGGTGTCTTGGTGTCCTCTCTCACTAGTCTCCTTCTTGCACACTCACTCAGTTTGTGAGGATGGTCTGATCTAGGCAGATTTATACATGTGACATATTCCTTCATGATTTATTTAATTGGCCTCTGAGGGATGTTCAGAGCCTTGGAAATGTTCTTGTATCCATCCCCTGTCTTATAGTTTTCAATAACCTTTTCTCTGAGTTGCTTAGAGTGTTCTTTTGTCTTCATGGTATAATGGCAGCCAGAAATACTGATTAACATTCCACACAGTGCTGTCTTTCAACTACAACTACTTATTTTACATTACATATTTGTATTTAATTGGTATTACTTTGTAGAAACCAGTTTTCACTTTTACATTTAAGAGGGTTTTTGCAGTTTTTTAGTCATATAAGATCAATTAAATTGACCATGACTGATCTATAAAATCCAAGGGGGTGAGTGCTCTTTATAGGCATTTAAAAGTTATCCCTGCAAATGTAATGTCGCCTGCCTTTTCTGGTCCCAGTGAGTAACCTTACTTTAAACAAGGTAAACTTCTGATCAATGCAAAGAAGCTCATCTTAATAAAGTAACACATTTGGAGAAGACCTGTACAAACTTACGTTTTATTCTTTGCAGTTATCTCTCTCAATTCTGATCGTTTAATATACTTTCAAGATTTGCTTCAGGTTAAAAATATTTAATTGCTGTTTTTTTTCAAGTAAAAGAAGGTCTAGAAGAAGTGATTTTATAAAAATTAAAGTAAAGGGAAGACGAACATCGGAATAAAAATTTAAATGCCCCTGATTAATTTTAAAGCTATAGCTTTTTTTGGCTGAGACTTTGACCTCTATGATATTAAAATTTTTTAAACTCTGGCACCATGACGACCCTCTTCATAACAAGTAATCAAGTTGCAATTTTCTTTAGGAGAAGGCATCAAATATAAATTTTACAGTTGGAAATTTGCTCGTTTCTTCTGTATAAATCAGGTTAAATGTAGTGATGTGACTGAATTCTGCACTCTGAAATAACTTAGTGCAGCTATGTTGGTATCTTTCTTTCATTTTCCAGTCTCAAACATTATACGAGCGGATGCTTCTCATGCTTTTTCACTCTGACATGTTGAACTCGACTTCACCCTCCTCCGTCTCTCAAACCGGGTCAAGCTGCCTGAAACAAACCTCAGAGAGGCGCCTCCAAACCCACAGCTTCATAATGTGGCACTAGCGCTGTGTTGTGTTACTGCGTGAGTCATGTTTTAGCCGCCAGTGGAAGGTCAACGGTGGGCTCAGGTCCAATTTTCACCCAGGTGTGACTGCAGCAAGCCGCGGCTCTGAAAACCTCACCTCTATGTATAGACCTCACACCTGAAAGAAGCACTCAGGACCGCAGACAGCAGACTCATGTAGTCTTTATCAGAACGGCAGAGAAATGCAGACACAGACACATGCTCAACAGGTTTCTCTTTGTTTGGAAAGGACAGATTCTGTGGTTTGAGACAAGAGGAGGACATTTAGACAGCTGTTATCTTTCAGAGATTTTGGAGATCTTTCTAAATGTCAGCTGAGGAGGTGGCTGTCAATTTATTTTATCTATTCAAATTAATTTATCCAGGAAAACCACTTAAAGATTAAGAATTAAATTAAAACAGCGTCCAGGCCAAGACAGGCAGCAGCACAAAATGAGAATCACAGAAAAAAACAAATCCTGAGTCAAAGAGCACAAAGTCATCAGTCAAAACATCTAAAACGTGATACCTCTTCTTCTACTGCCTTCAAAAAGATCAGTGTCAAACAGACGATGATTGCTGATGATTTGTTTTCTGATCATCTTGAGGTGAAAACTTGCATGGGTAGCAGAAGGGAACAGAACTGCTGCCCTGTGTTCTCTGGAAACAGTTTAAACCTTCAGAGATCATGGGGACATTTTCTGCCATTCACTTATTGTTTTTATTTTGAAGCTATTTAGGCTGTGTTGAATGAATACAGCTCAAATTTTCCAGAGGATATTCATCTTTAAATTGTTTTTAGAATTATCATCTAATTCCTTAAGTAGCCTAAAATGGCTAAGCTACACAAAAATCGACACATTTGTTCCTAAAGACAAAAAATGTTCCCATTGAAAATCACAGAAAATGCCATTTTTTTTAAACCCAAATTTATCCTAACAGAAACTATTGCATTCCTCTATGTTCATATTTCATTTCTGACTATATTTTCCACTAGATGGCATGTGTTCCCATTCAAAGCATGCTGCAAATTTTCACACTTTTTTGTGTTTTCTGCAAAGGTGTCTGATACTGAAATAATAATTGTGTGTCGCTATTGATGTTGGCTAATGGTGTGTATAAAAAAAGGCTGTGTGTGTATTTGAGCTTTTGTGAATTTGTTCTCTTCAAAACAGTGGAGTTGTGTAAACATAATGGCCTTTAAAGGATTAAAGTCTCCAAAATAGGGTTCATATTCGATGTTTAATTTTCAGGCTGAAGAAGTTTAAGAAGACTGACTCATTTAAAGAGAAAAATATATATATATAATATTTTTACAGCTCATCTTAGGGAACTGTCCAAAAATATAATTAATATTTGATATTAAGTGGTTTTAAAAGACTGACTCGTTTAGAGTGGAAAAAATATTAATATATATTATTTTTACAGCAGTTTGTCAGAAGGTGACATTTTTTGTCCAGAGGGTCAAATGTATTAGGATATTAAAGGAACTCTTAAGGGTTGAGCCACATTCCCCCTTCATTCTGGTTTTAGAACACCAGACTAGCCTGGAAGTTGGTTAGTTTAAATAATGCACAGAGATCACACATAATCCTTTGTCATGCTCCTATGCAGCTTCAGACTTTATCCTCTTACTTACTGCCCTCTTCCCCTCTACAGGAGTGTCCCTCCATCGCTGACTTGCTGAACTCCCTGCGTCAGGTGGAGAAGATGTTGGCAGTCCATGAGGCATCCTACCAGCAAGGTCTTCGCTCCCTGAAGAAGAAGATGAGCGCCCTGCACAACAGCACCATGGCCATCTTCAAGAGTGGAGGTGATAAATCCACGTTGTTAAGATCTTCACCTGAAAATAAAAAGAACCAAATGCACTGGAAAAGCAGCTCAGACTACTGAAATCAATGCATGTCTCGATCCGCCATGATTGAAGTGTTATTAGTTAAAATTTACACCTGGTTCATGTTCATTTTGTAAACTGTGCCATTGGTGTGCAGTGAAGAAGTTGTTCTGAAGTTCTAAAAAATAGACAAAGTCTAGGGTGAAAATACAATTATGCTGCTATGTCAGACAGGATGTCTTTAAATCCCTTTACCCTCCTACTTCAGCCTGCAGTCATGAAACAATGGTTTCAATAAAATCCTTGATCAGATGGTCACAGAGATTTAGGGAACAAATCTTGAAATGACTGCCTCAGATCTGGAGTATTAGTGCTACTTTATTTCAGGGCTTGGAGGTTAAGTGTCTGCTTCTCCATCTCCACCCAGCTACGTGTCCCAAACCAGAGCCCCCTCCTTATGGCCGCAGACTTGGCCGGGTGTTTGGCGTCGGACATGAGGTCCACTTCCTGTGCAAGCCTGGCTATGAGCTGATTGGTCCACGGACCCGAGTCTGTCTGGATTCTCTGAGGTGGAGCGGGCAGCAGCCAATGTGCCGACGTGAGAGCTGAGACTAAAACACAATCTGATCCTGGTTCAGTCTAGAGTTAACTTTGGCAGATATTTAAAATTTAGGCTTAGATAAAATGTTCTTTGGGTTTAGTTGCATTTTAGTTGAGCCTGTTTTTAGCAAGTCTTAATCCAGTCTTCTCATGGAAAAAAGTCATTGACAAACATTTTTAGTCATAGTTTTAGTTGATATTAACACTGGTTCAGTACTTGTTCAGTATTTCCAACATCACGTTTTCTTTGGTTTTCAGGTCTTAATGAAACAGGAAACACCCTCGCCTCCTTCTCCCCTGCTGCTCCTTCCTCCTCCTTTTCAGGCTCTGCTGCTCTCTCAGCCTCCTCCTCTTTATCTTCTTCACCTCCTTCTTACTCCTCTTTATCTCCTACCACCTCCTCCCCCTCCGCCTCGGTCCGTCCGTCTCACTGCACTCACTTCCTGGGTTCAACCCGCTGCACCTGCGACGTTGGATTCACCATCTCAGGCCGGGACAACAACATCTGCACAGGTAAGAAAACATTTACGATACGATACATTATGATACGATATGCTTTATCATAACCGACCATAAATCCATACGTCTCTAACCTCTGCTGACAGCCCTGTTTGTGTTTCAGACATCGATGAGTGTCGACTCTTTCCTCTGAGTCAGCCTGGTCAGCTCTGCGCCCATCAGTGCGTCAACACTCCCGGAAGCTTCCACTGCTTCTGTCCTCCAGGGTATAACCTCGCCAGAGACGGCCACAGCTGCACAGGTCAGCGCTCGTCTTCTCTGCTCAGAGGAAATGTTTACACACAAGTTGGTAACTCACTCCTCTGTCTGCTCTTCTTTGTTAAGACATCGACGAGTGTGAAAACATAATGCACGACTGCACAGCAGAGCAGGTGTGTGTGAACACCTACGGAGGCTTCCAGTGCGTGTCTGTAGAGTGCCCCCTTATGAGAAACGCCACGTACATCAAGACGTCACCAATGTAAGAGCAAAACACCTTCTTCAGTCCCATCCAGCCTCATTTTAATAGTCTTCATTTAAAGCTGGCAATCTCTTCTGTATGTTTTCTACCAAACAATGCTGAGCATAGCAAATAAATGAAAAAAAAAGCCCCAACATACTCCGGATACATTAAACATTTCAAAGATCTTCCATTTCTGAAAAAAGTTTTCTTCTTTTCTGCATCTCCTTTCCGTACTTTCTGCATCTTTCTCTTCTCTCTTCCTGCATCTCCCTCTAATGTCTTTTTGCATCTTCCTGTACTTTTATGAATCTCCCTCTTTTCTTCTTCTGCCTGATCCTCTTATATCTTTCTGCATCTCCCTGTTTCTGCATCTTCCTCTTCTATCTTTTTGCATCTCCCTCTTCTTTCTGCATCTCCCTCTGTCTGCATCTTACTCTTCTATCTTTCTGCATCTTCTTCTTCTCTTTTGGCATCTCTCTCATCCCTCTTTTTGCATCTCCTTCTTCTCTATTCCTGTATTGCTGTCTTCTCTGTCTGCATCTCCCTCTAATGTCTTTCTGCATCTTCCTATACTTTTATGCATCTTCCTTCTCTACTTCTTCTGCCCAATCCCCCTGTCCCTTTCTGCATCTCCCTCTTCCCTCATCTTCCTTCTCTCTGTTCCTTAATCTCCCTTTCTTTCTGTATCTTCCTTGTCTATCTTTCTGCATCTCCCTCTTCCGTCTTTCTGCATGATGAACTACTTAACTTTTTTAGGTATGAGGTCAAAGGACAAAAACTACTCCTCTCTTCTTCTTGACCATCACTGAACTTTACTCTCACAGTTCTACACATGAGGGTAGTCCTAGTTCCACCTTGAAATGGTCTTAGAATAAGAAAGTAATAAAATCAGATATTTTAAATGATTTGTAATTTGTACCTTTAAATATGTATCTCCACATATAAGAGAGTAAAACAAACTATGTTACGGATTTTAAAAAGAACAAACAAAAAAATCTGGATGTCCAAGTACAGCTGTGGCAAAGCATTCGTGTTTGATAACCTTTGATTATTGCGACTGGCACTAGAAACTATGCATAAGTCTTCAAAACATTTCAGACCGATTGCATAAGGACACCTTATTCTGTTAACTAAACAACGCCATTACAAGAGGATGTTCTTTAGAAAAAGTCAAGAGAAATTACATTTATATATTTTAACTAACCAAAGAGCCACAAAACACTGTAAGAAAGTTACCAAAGTAGCAGCTAACAGACTGAAGGCCTTATAATAAGGTGAGACAATAAAACTGCAAACAAAGTGAGCAGAGAGGAAATGAAAACTGTGCAGAGGAGACAGAGAAAAACCACAAAGCCCTCTCACCTCCAGAGACAGAGACTCTGCTTTAATGTTAATTACAGGGACAGTGACGGAGGGACAATAGAGAACAATGGCTCTACCTCCATGTCTCCCACTTCCTCTCTCCACCCAACAGTTAGCGTCCGTCCTCTGACAGCAGTCGGGCTCAAAGTCAGACTGAGGTTTGGCTTCAGACGCCCCACTGAGGTTAGTCAGATGCCAGATCATGCTGATTCAGAGGCGTGAAGCTTGTTTGTGAACTTTTATAGAGTTCTGATTTATCGCTGCAGCTGAATTATAATTGAATGCTTGAGAAGTGAAGGGAGGACAGTGTCGTGGTGTTAAGATTCTGCTGGGGGGGTTAGCAAAGGCACGGTTAGCTCAAGTGATTGTTTATAACTGCTTCTGAGAATCTCAGGACACAACAAGGGTCAAAATAAAGTCAGGGGGTGTCGCTGTTTGGACAAAAGTCTTTATATATATAATAAACCACAACAAAGGCACTGAAGGGTAAAGAAAGTATGTAAGTGTGTGGGTCGTAAAGTGCTTCATAACCACAAAAATTAAAGCATTTGGCCACACCCTCAAGCGTGGTACTGTGACCTTTACAATAAGACTGTTTGTGACATTTCATCACTGCTGGATATTCCGCAATCACCTGTTAGTGATATTATTAGAAATTGGAAGAGTTTAGGAACAACAGCAGATCAGGCAAAAAAAGTGGAAGAAAAATCATAGAGCCAGGTCAAGACTGCTAAGGCGCATGACGCAAAAAAGTCAGCAACGCTCTGTGCAGGCCAGTCAAGTTCTTCCACACTGAACTCATCAAACCATGTCATTATAGTCTTTCTTTGTGCTCTGAGGCTCAGTCATGCTGGAATAGAAAAGGGCCTTCCCCAACCTGTTGGCACACAGTTGGAAGCATATCATTGTCCAGAATGTCTTGGTATGCTGAAGCATTAAGATTAGCCTTCACTAGAGATAAGGGGCCTAAAAAACATCCCCATACATTACCCCTCCCCCACCAAACTTCACAGTCAGACAGGTAACATTCTCTTAGATAGGCAACACTAATGCCCAAAACACACCGGCACCAAACCAACGCGTTATTTGACATGCATCACCTGCTGACCCTAGCACACACCAGCAGAAGTGCATCAACGGTCAAATTCCCCATCAGCCACTGCTGGGACAGGTACCTGAAACCAGACCTGAGAGCCTGGGAACTGGGTCAGTGAAAAATCATAGGAGCAGTGGTTTTTATCACAGCAGCCTAGGCTTCCTAGGCACCTTCGAACACCAAGTGCAGGCAAAAAAATCATTGTCAAAACACTGCCATTGATCTGTACCGCAAAGAATGAAATAAAAATAATATGCATGATAGATTGTTGTAGTGAAAGACAGGCAGTAAAACATCATATTTAAGGAGGATATGTTTATAGGAGATGATGATTTGTTCAGGCGGAGGAGGGTTTAGTGTTGTTGAATGCTCTATTGTGTTCTCAACAAAAACACGGAGTCCCTGGAGAACAGAGATTCATATCGAGTGAACAGTTACTATTCAGTGCTAAAGGAGACAACTGAGGAGGAAACATCCACTCAGACCACAGCATAAATCTTAGCACCAAGTGTTTCTATAACAGCACCAATTAGCAGGCTTCACTGGAGCAACCACGGTGTTATTCTGAACACAGTGGATTCCTCTTAACATGCCTCCAACCACAGAAAAATCTGACTAGATTACCTTTAGGACCATGAGGACTTTTCCATGGGGTGTCAGAAGGAGAATCAGACCCCAAATCAGCCTGATTATACCAGCTTGAGCCCTGACAGACTGGCTATTGCTCTGAGGTTATATTTTGATCAGTTCAAGGCTGATGGGATTTAAAATAAGGTGACAGAGCAAACACAAAGAAAACCTACGATTATAAAAATGAGACTTAATATGAACGTACTCTGTGCTTCCCCAGGCGCTGTGAGAGGAACCCGTGCATGCTGGGAGACAAAGATTGCACCCAGGCTCCCAGCTCCATCTCCTTCCACTTCCTCTCCATCGTGTCCAACATGTCGGCCCCCCGCGTCCTCTTCAGGGTGTCGGCGGCTCGCGTCTTGGGCGACACCCTGAGATTCGGCCTGGCTGGGGGTCGTGGGCGAGGTCATTTCAGCGTGCAGCGCTCTGGGCGTCAGACAGGCACCCTCCTCCTGGTTCAGCCAATCAAAGGTCCGGCCATGCTAGAGGCCGAGGTGGAGATGAGCGAGCTGGAGCGGAACTCTTTACTGGGACGCTACCTCACCAAGGTCACGCTGTTTGTGTCACCGTATGAGTTTTAAGGAGAGGACCGATGGCTTCATGGAGGTTCGACTCTGGTTGGCCAGTTTTTGAGTTATTTCTACTCCAGAAGACCTTAAAGGAAGAAGAATCACAAACATTGACAGATATGCAGGAAAATAATGTCTTTTTACCACAAACTCTTTTTGGTGTTTTATAATGTATTTTACGGTGTCTTTCTTACAGGAGAAAGCAGATAATCTTTGTAAACATAAAGCTTTTATCATAGTCATTGAGCCATTGAGAGCCAGTGTCTTCTACATCACTTTAAACCAGTGTTACTCAACCAAAGAGCAAAATTGTTGAAAAATACCTTCGCAAAAGCCACAATGTAAGTGGTGAAAAGTGGGTGAAAGTGGCAATACAAATAAGTTAAAGCTGGCAAAAAAACAGGTCAAAAAGCAAAAAAGTGGCAAAAAAGGGGTAAAAGTGACAAAAAGTGTGGAGAAAAAGTGGCAGAAATGGGCGAGACGTGACAAAAATGACTTATGGGTGGCAATAATGGTAAGAAAAAAAAGTGGCCAAAACATGGTAAAAAAAATTTATGAAAAGTGACTAAAATTGGCAAAAAGCAGCAAAAAGGTGGAGAAAAATGGAAAAAGTGACATTTAATGGCAAGAGGCACCTTAAATGGGCAAAAAGTGGCAAAAAAGGGAAAAATGGGCAAAAAATTGCAAATAAGGGCAATGAAAATATACAGACAAAAAAAAGGTTGACAATTAAATTTGATGATTAAGCCTACTGTATAAGTGTGAGACAGACATTGCAATGGATAATTCTGAGGTGAAAGTTTCCCTTTTTAATGGTTTTCCAGGGGAATGAATTCAAATTTAGACATAAAAGAGCCACATGTGGCTCTAGAGCCACGCGTTGAGTATCACTGCTTTAAACCTAAATATATAATATTATAATGCCATTAATTCTGTTACTTTAAGTCTTGTAAACATGCCTATAGTTCTATATCACTTTAAAGCTTAATGCAATGTAAAAGCCCCTAATTCTACTTCACTTTAAACACTGATAAGAGAGCTAAAACCAGCTGCATTTTTATAAAAATTCACCCTGTACAATTGTTATCAATGGGAGGAATTATTTATTAAATCTATTTAGCTTGGAAAACCTCACTGAGATTAAAATCTTATTTACAAGACTTTCCTGACCAAAACAGGCAGCATCCCACTGAACAACATAAAAACACTACAAACACAGATCAACCAAATCCTGATCACAGAACAGAAAGACATCAGTCCAAACGTCTGCAACCTGATGCATCTTCCTCTAAGACCTCTAACTTACTTCTAAAACCATGCAGAGATCAGCCAACCCAGACGTTTATTTTCCTCCAGAAGATTCCAAGCTGCAGAAGCAACATATCTGAAACTCCTTTTACACATTTCAAGACGAACTTTGGGCACCAATTGCAAAAATAAATCTAGTGACTGAGTCACAGAGTGAAGCCTGTAGCTTCTAGAACTTTTCACATGAATAAAATCACACAAGCATGATGGAAGCAGATTAAGTACAGCCTTAGAAATAAAGATATGCCAATGACGTAGCGTACGAGTCATCAATGAAGGCCAACCAACTCAGTCATACAGAATGCAATGATGAGTTAAGGACTTTAGATTGGTTATAAACCTCTGGGCCCTGGGTTACACAGTATCTAAAGATTTAAGGTACTGTGAAGAGGCATGCATATTTAAAATATCACGTAACCAATCAGAGGCATAAAAGTGGCAGAAACAACACTTTTCTTTGCAGCAAAAGAAAAACGAGACTTATTTCTGAAATAAAAACCCAGACGCAACCTAAAATTACAAGTTGTTCAATTTGACGCTTAAAAGTCAATGAATTATCCCTCAAAAACCCAAGATATTTATGAGAAAACACACACTCAATCATGTCACCCTTGGATGTAGAGATAAAGGACGGCCTCTGCTTTTTGTTTAAGTTTGTAATCATCATGAGTTAGGTTTCAGGACTCAGCAGTATATGACAGTGTCATCAGCATATAAATGAAAATAAGCATTGGTACGTTTTTACTGATACTGTTGATGTAAGTGTAAATAACAGCGGTCCCAAGACTGAACCCTGAGGTACGCCATTTTTAACTTCAAGGCACTCAGAAGCAAAGCCTTTAAACGCTGTTCTCTCTGATAAATTGTTGTCAAACCCCCAGCCTGACTGGCCAGAAGAACAACACAGCAGTCTTTCCCCCAAAATGACGTTGTCCACAGTATCGAAGGCCTTGGTCAAGTCAATGGAAAGAGCCACAGTGTTCCTTATTGTCATGGACTCAGTAAAATCACTGACTACTTTTAAATCATCTGTGGCAGTGTTGTGCTTTTTTCTAAAGCCTGACTGATAATCACATAAAATACTGTTGATCAATAAAAATTCCTGAAGTTGATCCATCGCAATAAAAATAAAAAAATCTAGGCTAAAATGGAAAATTGTGAAATCAGCCCATAATTATTTAAAAGTGTAGGTTCTCATCATTTTAACAGAGGAGGCAGGAAGTCAGATTTCTAGACAAGATGAATTTTGTTAGTGTCGAAAGACAGAGTAAAGGTTCAGCGATAAAATCAGCTGACAACTCCAGACAATAAGGTTCTAAAATATCTGAGCCAGGCAGTTCCCTTGTAGTTAAACGTCTGAGGGCGTCATGAGAGAAAAAAATGTCTAAAAAAACATTTCTGTACCAGGCTGTGACAGCGTATTTCTGCTGTAAAGATTTTAACATGGCACTCTATGGGCATCCACTTGTGTAAAAGTATGTAGAAAAATATGGACAAAAGAATGTCAGATCGGTTGGATCTGAGAGAAATATTTGAGATATGTGTGAAATGTTTAAAAGCAGGAGACAAAACTGTGCAAAAGCTTTTGGTCTTACTTTTGATGGTGTCCTCTTTTATGTTAAATATAATCTGTGCTTGTTATATCTATTTTTCTTTTTTAAAGCAATCATCGTTGACATGTTTGATATTTTAAGGGAAGGTTTCAGCATTATTAGAACACATAAACAAGCTGGTGCCTCTACACTAGAATGAGGAGCAAAGCCCACTTTAACATCTTAGCTGGGCTGAAACATGACTCGACTGTAGCATGGGTATAAACGCACAGACTGAGGTGTTTCTGCTGTAGGATGCTAAATGCTTGAAAGACTGAACTGTGTTGGTTTTATTTTGAAAATGGTGCTGTGGGGTAAAAGCGTTAATGGATGCAGGCGTCTTGGAATTTTGTGCGATAGAACAACAGACTTCAAACTTGTGCAACACTTACAGACCTTTCTTTTATTTTACTGTTTAAATATCTAATAGAGGGATGGACAATCGTTATGTGGTTATCTATGATTTCAGCTTTATCACCAATATAAAATAGCTAGGTCATGCTTGTTTTCCTTTGGAAATGTTGACTGTTTCTGAGATGAATGCAGCAGCTGATATTATCACCATCTATTAGAGCCTAAACTCCTCAAGTGTGAAACTAAAACAGTTTGATGGTATTTTAGTTTATCACAGCTTTATTTTCCTTCAAATGCATTCACTTCCTACATGCACATACAGGGCGTCATAATTTGGCCTACAACATAGTAATAACATTAGCTGTTAAACATTTTTAAGATAACCATCAAAATGGACATTGAAGAAATCTGCTTTGAAATATGGTGGAATACACATTAAAATCTGAGGAATTAACATGGAAATTTGGGGAAATTCTTTGGACATTTTAGGGAATTTGCTTTGGAATTTTTGAAAAGTTACATGAAAAATTTGGGAAATTTTTTTGTAAATGTTTTTGAAAATTTTAATGAACATTTTGGGGGAAATTTACTTTTAAATGTTTTGCTTTTTGGTTGGAATCTGTTTGGGAATTTTCAGGCATTTTCATGGAAATGTGTGAATGTGATTGTAATTTTGGAGAATTTGATCTTAATTTTGGGGAGAATTTGTTTTGTAATTTTGAGGCATTGACATGAAACTTTAATGCTTTTTGATTAGAATTTTTTTGGGGGGCCATGGAATTTATTTGGATGTTTGGGAGGATTTCTTTGGATAATTTGAGGAAGTTTAAACTATTTTTATGTAAATTTGCTTGTAAATGTTGGGGAGTTTCTTTGAAAATTGTTGAGTAAAGTTTTTTTTTGTATTTTTGGCTTTTTCGTTGGAATTTTTGGGAAGTTTCTTTGGAATTTTTCAGGCATTAGCGTTAGAATTTGAGAAATGAAGTTGTAATTGTGGGAAATGTGGAATTTACATTTACATAAGGGAATTTCTTTGTAAATTTCGGGGAATTTGCTTGGGAATTTTAAGAGAGATTCACTGCTTGGAGAGATTCATTAGGAGTTTTTAGGAAGTTTACCTAGAAATTTTTGACTTTTGTTGGAATTTGGGTGATTTGTTTGGATGTTTTGGGGAAATTTCCATCATTACAGTTTTTGGAATTCAGTAAGAAATTGAAGGGGGATTAGCTTTGAAAATGTTGAGGAATTTACATGAAATTTTTGGGTCAATTTCTGATCGGAAAAGAACATTTCCGTGAAATCCAGAGCTCTCATGGGAAAAAAAATGATCAAATATTACCTCAAAATAAATCATACATGATAGGAATGTTGTTGTCAGTACAAAGTGTAACAGCCTTTATGATATTTTTTCATTCTGACATAAAGGTTCTATATTTACAGAAAAGTTTAATGTTTAATGCTAAAGGGGAAAACTAATGGCTTCTATCACCTGGACATGAAACTGGGCTGAAATTCATAATGCAATTCTGAATGAAAGTGTTGTTTTTCATCAAATTCAGGTCTTAAATTCATGTGGTTTTATAAAATAAGCCTTTGAAACGTTTGCAAAAACAGGAAGATTAAAGTTATTTTCAGAAAGGGAGGTTCATGTTGTTCTAAAATGTAATTTTCATATTACTGTATAAAGGGACAAACTGTCTCAGTATAAATCCGTCTTTTTTCCAGTGGAGGATTTTCTGATATCTCTCTCTGTACCTCGTCTTTCTGATTTGATTCCTCCAGACATAATAAACATGTTTATCCCGTGTTCAGGTTTACTGTCTGCTATGTTTGAAGCTTTCAACCTCCAGGAGAAAAACTTTTGGATGTTTGGAGACATTTGAGCCGTAAACTGAAGGAAAGCAGCGAGCTGGACGTGTTTTGGAGTGAAGAATTTAACACAGATCTGACAGACAGAGCAAAGCCTCCACGCAGCAGACAGACGCAGACGTACAGCCTGTCTACATTTAATGTCTCACACACACGTAGAAGACAGAAAACACACAGATGAACGCTGACATGCCGACCACACAGAGTCGTACATCTCTGTGCGATTCAGGGGGTGACGTCGGCTTCGTTCTCATTTTATGTTCACACCTCACTGAGGAGTCAACACACGGGTTTATACTCTCCGTCTGCTAATTTTAGAAGCACCACTTCATGACCTTTAACATAGGAACAGCATGGACACCAGATATCACTGAGTCCTTGTTCATAATATCCATGTAGAACTTCGTATACCAGGGGCTCCAACATAGCTCCTCCTCTGGAGGAGAACCCCTTTTGCAGAATTTCTTAAATTCACTGAACATCATGATAACATATCATAAATTACACCTGTAAGCCTGGCCCGCTGCCAGCAACCACGGCACATTTTATGTCCCCTAAATACTCATTCAGACCCTCAGCTCCAAATCCAGTACATCACCTTGACTATGTCTCCATGCCTCAATGGACAGACTGCTGCCATGTGATTGGCTGTTGAAATATGTGTGCCAGTTTACCAGGTATACCTAATGACGAGTGTTAACTCTGGCAAAATAAGACACTGAACACTAAATATGGAGAGAATCATGGGAGACAATCCCCACAGGGTTTACGCTTATGGGGAAAAAGGCTTTGATACAATTTGCTGGTGGAGATAAGTTTAAGTTAAAACTAAATAATCCAAAAAAATCTTTATCACCAGGTCAGACAAGGAAAAAAACTGCAATCGGCCAATCAAATTACAGTATAATCAGTAAAACTCTGACTGAATCACTACAAGAGAAAGCTGTTTGAAGAGAACAGCCTTTCCATAGAAGAAGCCCCCTCAGCTGTCCTATCAAAATAAAAGCCCCCAAAAATAACCTCTTTAGAAAGAAAGAACACAAGTGAAGCAGTTTACCTTCTTTGCTTTGACTCCTTCATTTCCAGCGTGCTTGAATACGGCTGAAACGGTCTGTGATCCAACTTTAGGAGTGTGTGTGGTCTGAAAACAATAATTACAAAAGAATCAAACACTGCTACGCTGTTGCTAATAATAAAAAGTGATTTAACACACCATTGTCTTAAGGTAGTTTGTCATAGCAAAACAGAACACAAATTACACCCGCAGTTAGCCAAACAAACATTTTTACTGTCAACACAACAATGACAAAGGAGGATGTTAAATCACATGTTACATGTACAAGAATGGCACTGAGCTCACTTTGGAGCAACTGTTGAAGATTCTCTTAATAACAGAGGAAAATACAGTTCAGATCAGAAGCGCTGGACTCTCTCAGCCCCGTACTGATAACGTCATCTACATGACATGTTAGCGTGTTCACATACAGTGTTTAACAAATGTATTAGACCACCTAACCCTAACCAAAGTAAGGTTTATGCCACAGCTGCCCTAAATTAACAGCATTGGTAATTACCAGAATCACTTTTTATGTTTCTGCAATGGTTAATACACCAATATGTAGAAGCTCTTTAATCCAAATGATAATTTTAATGCTAAAACATAATTATTATTGTTATCCATGAATTTTCAAATGTATTGATTTACAAAAAAACTGAAAAATTAGTAAAGCACATTATTATTTCTTGATTAATATGTCAAATTATAGTTGTTTACTTGCATTCCTGAACAGAAAAATTAGTTTTAGTGGTTGAATGTTATGCTTGATTCATTTCTGACTTCTCAGAGAAGCCCAGGGAGCCGGCTCAAATTTGGGTATAAAAAGGTGAATTCAGTTTGAAATCCCTCATTCCTGTTCAAAATGGTAAAATGTGGAAAATGAAAGAGTCCGCATTAAAGAACTTCATGATGCTAAATGGTCTCTGAGACAAATAGGGAAAGACATAAAGTGTTCTCACAGTGTGGTCAAGTATGCTTTGGAGTCAATGGGCGAGACTGGTACTTGCAAAATGCGCCAAGGAAGAGGCAGGAAACCAAAGTTAACTGAAGCAGATGTCAGACACCTCAAGATTTGAAGTGTTAGAGACAGAAGGAAGACCACTGCTGACCTTCAGGCAGAGATGAATGCTTCTAGATCAGAGTCTGAGAAAGTCTCCAGAATGACCATAAGCAGACGACTGACAGAACAAGGCTTAAAGGGAAGAATAGCTGCTAAGAAGCCATTATTGAGGCCTGCAAACATCCAGAAACACCTCAGATTTGCCAGGGAGCACAAACACTGGACTGTTGATGACTGGAAGAAGGTACTCTGGATGGATGAGTCCAAGTTTGAACTCTTGGGTCAGCATGGTCGTGTTTATGTCCGCAGAAAAGCTGGAGAACGTTTTGATGCCAGATGCACCCACAGTGAAACAAGGTGGAGATTCCATTATAGTATGGGGTTCCATTTGTGGATACGGCGTGGGCAAATGAGTGAAAATGGACGGTATCATGAACAAGAACGTCTACCACAACATCTTAGTGCATCATGGAATCCCTTCTGGACTGAATCTGATTGGTCGTGGGTTCATATACCAACAAGACAATGACCCCAAGCATACTTCAAAGCTGTGCAGAGACTATCTGACCAAGAAAAGGGAATCTGGAGTACTGGAACTGATGGACTGGCCCAGTCAAAGTCCGGATTTGAAACCTATTGAACAAATTTGGGATTAAATAGATTCAAAGATTGATCACACAAAAGTTACAGCTAAAGCAAGTCTGTGGGAACAGCTGGAACTATTTGGAAGTCAATGACAAAAGAGACTGTGGAAAAGTCCATAAAAACAATGGCAGCAAAAATGCAAGCTGTTATCAAAGCCAAAGGAGGCCATACAAAATATAAAGTTTTTTGGTTATTATGTGTGAAGGACTATTTAGTTGTTTCAGTTTGTTATTTGCCAAATAAATAACAATAACATTGTTAGTTTTAAACAAGTTTTTGAAAGATTTCTAAAACATTTATGTTTTCTCGTTTTCATGACAGGTGGTCTAATACATCTGTTAAGCACTGTATATTACTTTACATCAGGCCTATCCAGTTAGCGGCCCAGAACCAACCCCCAAGTGGCCCAGCCTGTGGTCATGCAAGAGATGCAGAGGGCAACCTGTTCCACAAGTTTTCATAAATTCCCATGGTATTTCAGACCATGAATGCAACACTCTGCATAGCCTAGCAACAGCCCAGCTAAAATACCCTGGACAATCACGCACAAACATGTCGTTTTCAACTGTAGCTACGGCTGTGCAGAGTTGAGGTATGTCTGGGTAAGATGGGACCAAAATGATCATTTACACAGTTTCATTTTATCTTTATTCACTTGGAAACAACCTTTCTACTGCTTCAAGTTATGTTCAAATACAGCTCTGTTGTTGTGTTTTTAAGCCTGTGCCTTTGTCATGTTGCCAAATTCAAAAGGGAGACTGTGAATAAAAAGAGCTTTTTTTTTTTTCATCAAATTGATCTGCACTGATCCAAAATCTGACATTACCAGCTGCTTACTGGGTGCTGAACACGTCTGGCCCGGCTACATTTCTTGATTTTAAAATTTGGCCCAGTTGAATTAGTAATGAACAGCCCTGCTTTACAAATTTACTCCATGAGCAGCAAAGAACAACAACAATAACACGGCAATGACATACATTTCCTTTGGAAATCCACAAAAAAATTACCATCTGCATTCCAGATAAACAGTTAAAGTTTCATTCTCTGCTCTTATAGCATTTAGAAATGGAAATAACTTTTTTTGTCTAAGTAGTTATCATTATCAGTACTTGCATGAATATTGATCATAGAGTATACAACGATTATTTACATAATGTGAAAATTTGTGTTTTTTATATTAGAAACTCACATATTCCTGTCTACTTCTACTGCCTTACAAAGCAGACTGACCAGGCGATGTTTTCATCTCTATGTCTGTGATTACACCTTCACTAGTTGCTAATCTAGTATTAGCATGCTAATAGCGTTTAGCATCATGTTAGCTTTTATTATTTAACTCAAAATTCCTCTACTTAGTCATGCCCATTTTGGTTCTAAGTAAACATAGTGATGTTCTGCAGTGACTGATTACATAAAATAGAGTTTATTCATTCAACTGACTTTTTAGTTTGAGTCAGAAAAGACCAAGAGGAACTTTAGTGAGTTTGCTAGTAGTAGCTAGTAGCTAGAGTTGTTAATTAACTCACACAGCAGTCAAATGTAAGGTCTCTACCGGCTCTAAATACAGGCTGAAACTTTCCTCCACTTAACTACTACCGGTAATTTCTGTCACTGTGATACCAGAATGATGTTTAAGCTCATCTTACCTGTTAATAACACTTCGGTTAAGAACAGAAGTCCCCTATTTTATTGCGTACTTGAACTCTCTCACCGCTGCTGGTAACTTCCTCTGCTGGTGCGTTTTCTCCTACCCTGTGCATAGAGCGCCATCTGCTGACCCTTCTGTTAAGCAGGAACACAAAATTGACTTTAGGGGTTAACAGTACAGCAAATCTAACGGTAATAACATAAAATAGGCAAGCGACTGAGTAAGGAAGTTTTCTTTTGGACAAATAAATAGATAATATAAAAGGGGGTTATGTTTTCTTGTCTTTTTCAGCCCACAGTGCCAACTTTCATAGTGGATGGTACCGTAACAAGGTGCCAATACTACACCACACTATATGACTACTGTGGTACCATAGTATAACCATCATGGCATTAAGGTAAAAGACCACAGTGTATACCAGTGGTTCTCAACTGGTCAGGCATCAGGACCCACCAAGTCAAAGTTTAAATAAAATAATAATTAATTGCACGAATGTTGGTAAATCAGTTGTCACTGGTTAGTCGGTATTCCTGGCTACCATTACACCATGAAGGCATAAGAACACACCAAAAAATGTTGATGTTTGGATTCTAAATGGCAAAAACGTACTGAACTAAGAGACGGAACAAACACATTAGAAAAGCACATAAATACTAAAGGATTTGCATGCGTACGTCTGATTTTACTCCATTTTCCAGAGATAGCATAGAAGTTTGGTCATTTCTCTTAAGAATTTCCTTGTTATCTTGGGTAAACTAGCTTTATTTCCCAACAAAAAGGAGATAAATAGGTAGATATCTTGAGAAAAATTACAGAATTTTACTCGTAATCATAGGAAAACATAAAAACACATGTATCAAACTACTGTATGTCCACTTAGGGCTTCCTTAGAGTTTTGTGCATTTTTTTCCCTAGCATACATTCGTGACCCACTTTTGGGTCTTGACCCACCAGTTGAGATCCACTGGTGTAAACTGTATATCATTGTATATGCACACAGACCAGATCATTGTAATGCTAAAATGTCCATGCAACATTCTGATAGAAAATATTTGTGCTGTACCTCCCAAACCTACTGTAGACAAGTCATTTATCTGGAAAACGATGGGCAAAGGCATATAAGATGTTTATGATAATACTTTAATGATAACACTTTATTGATATAAAATCCATTATCCCTAGAGGGTAAATTCTCGATAAAGGATATACAAAACAATAGAACACAATTGAATAAGACTGTCCTCCAGGATTTTCCTGTTTTGCTGCATTCATTTTGCCTTAAAGTGAGCTCTAGTCCAGATTGAATCTGAGTTTTCTTCAACAGTGTCTTCTTCTTTGCCACTCTCCCATAAAGCTCTTACTGGTGAAGAAACCGGCCAACAGTTGTGGTCTGCAGAGTCTCTCCCATCTCAGCTGCTGAAGCTTGGAGCTCCTTCAGAGTAGTCATAGGTGTCTTGGTGGTCTCTCTCACTAGTCTCCTTCTTGCACGCCCACTCAGTTTGTGAGGACGGTCTGATCTAGGCAGATTTACAAGTGACATATTCCTTCATTTCTTCATGATGGATTTAACTGAACTCTGGGGGATGTTCAGAGACTTGGAAATATTTTTGAATCCATCCTCTGACTTAGACTTTTAAGAACCTTTTTTCTAAGTTGCTTGGAGTGTTCTTTTGTCTTCATGGTGTAATGGTAGCTAGAAATACTGATTAGCCAGGCTAGACCTTCCAGACACAGGAAATTTTATGCTACAATCACAGACAGATTCACTGCTCTCATGTGATCTCTATTTCACTGACTGTGAGACTACTAGCACCAGTTGGATGGACCTCTGCTGAATTTGGTTTGGTTTGTTCTTTCATAAAAAAAGCCAAATTATATTGATCATGACTGATTTATAAAATCAATAAAAGGGTAAAACATCCAAGGGGGTGAACACTTTTTATGGGCGCTGTATCTGGATAAACTCAGTTTGTTTTTGTGATTTTTAAGGAATTAATGAAAAGGAGAAATTGTTAGTGTGAAATGAAGAGCCTAGACGACAGGATAGAAACCTTGCAGACTTTATTATTATTAACAAACTGTCCAATTTTCATCTGTACAGAACAACAAAAAGAAACCCAAAACAAAACAGGGAAAATAACAAATCAGATGATCAGGAGCTCCATGGATTCAGACACAAAACATCGCTTACAAAAAGATCTTTAATCATCACAAACTTAAAATCAAAATGTTCAAGTCATCATCGTTCAGGACGACGAGAACAGCGAGGAACCGAGCGGAGATCGCACAGCATCTGTGGGCGGCACACACAAACACGCTCACGTTATCAGCCACTCTCACACTCTCACAGGCCCACGTGCTCCTCTGCCGGGTGGTCTGTACAGCGGGATCCCTCGGTGGGACGGCGAGTAGGCACGCTTTGATGACGTCAGATGGAGAAAAAAAAAATGTAAAGGCATTTTAACAAATCAGAATGTCTCATTTACAAGCAGGAGGGCAGCGCTCACCACAGCAAGCTTCCACAGTTAGAAAACAAAGAAACTGCACGTACGTCGTTTTTTACAGTATGTCATCACTCAGTATAGTACACATGTACACGGGGTCGAGCCAGGGGGAGGGGGTCAGCACCCTCTAGTGTACAGGGGAAGTTTTCAGCCTTCACGCAGAGAATAAAAAACACAATTCTCTGATTTAGAATAAAACCTTCAACAGCTTTTACCTCCGGCAAAGACCTGCAGGCCGACCATCAACACATCCAACTAAACCAAGAGACAAACCAGAGATAACACACTGCAAAAACTCTAATCTTAAGGAGTGTATTTGACTCACGTTTTTGTAAAAATATCTCAGTACACTCATTATAAGTCACATTCACATGACAAGTGCTCTACTTTCTATGTGAGTTACTTAAAAGGTCATTTTGAGACACTTAAGAGAAGCACTTGCTGCAAGATTATCATTTTGGATTCTCCCCTTTAGACCAAAGTCTGACTCCGATGGCTGTAAAGATTATCTTGACAGATTTCCTGTGGTGGAAGGTGTGTGAGAGTAATTCCTTCCTCCCTGATCTGTTCAGAAGATGATCAGAGCAACGCTGATTTGAGATCATGATAATTAAGAATGTTCAATATTTACAATCAGAAATCCCGTTATTTGATGGGGTACACTGCAGACAGCTGAGCATGCACCATGTGGATTGTTATGGGGGATGAAGCTAGAGCCAATCAGGAAGCATGCTGGCTCAAGGAGGAAGCACAACAAACACAGCCATGGAGATGACAGTAAACATGAGGCATAAAGCTACATGGACATCAGAAATGGAGGACCAACTTCCTGATTTTTGGCGACAACACAAGTTTTTAAAACAGTGTTAAATTAAGCAGCCATCTCAAATTAAGTCTCAGTCTTCAGATTTAAATGCTTTTTTGTTTTAGTCACATTTTAGTCAATTTTAGCCTTCATAGTTTTAGTCAACGAGGAGCAACTTCTTGATTTGTGGTGACAACATACAGCGTGTCCTCTAAAAGCCTTGTTTCTCAACTGATGGGTTGCAAAGTAATTTTCAGTGGGTTGCAAATGTGCGTCTGCAGCAGTGTTAATTTCGTCGACTAAAACTATGACTAAAAATGTTCGTCAACAGCCTTTTATTCCATGACAAAAACTAGACTGAGACTAACAAAAATAGATCTGTGAGGACTAAAATTGACAACAACAAGGTTTAGCTTTCATCAAGATGACTAAAACTACACTGAAAAGTAATGGAAGTTTTTGTCAGACATTCAAAATCTGTGATATTTCTCCACTGTGAGTAAATCCATCAAAAAACAATGCAGCGGTAGCTATTCTCCCTCTCAGCTGTAGAAAGCAGGAACCCCAGGTTTGACAGAGTGCAGAGAACACACTACCATGATTTGGTACCAAATTTAAGCAGGAAAATAAATGCTTGGACTAAAAGTAATACTAAAATGTGAGGACTTTATCTGGACTAAAACTAGACTAAATGTTTTGAGTTTTCGTCAACTAAAACTAGACCAAATCTAAAAAGGATAGAAATGACTAAAGTGTGACTAAAAACTAAAATGCATTTCATTTAAAGACTAAAACTAAGACTAAAATTAATAGCTGCCAAATTAAAACCAGTCTGCAGTGTTAATTTTGGCAGCTGTCTTGAATCTAGTCTCAGTCTTTAGCTTAAAATGCTTTTAAGGTTTAGTCGACTTGTTTTAGGTGATGAAATTAAAAACATTTAGTCCAGTTTTGGTCAATAAAACATCTAATTTTAATCTAGAAACTACACAAATACACTCACTAAGATTGATGCTTTTGCAGTGCAGAAATCCATTTCAAGTTTCAGCTAAATAAGAAAATTTTAGGTGCATTTACAATCACAATACTGCAAAGTGTTTGCACTAACAGTACCCATACATCAAAACATTTCTCTCCCAATCCTGCCTCTGTAGCAGAATATTATCTGCAAAGCGTGCTGCATAGATGTAGAAACTAGGAAGTTTTAGTCACAGCATTTTTAGTTTTACTCATCTTAAATAAAACTCAATTAAAGATGATTAAGAGGTGGGTTGAAATGTTAGCAAAAATGCTCAGTAGCATTATCAAGAAAAGCATGAAGAAGACGAAGAATAAAAAATGAAATGTTGCCAACGTCTTCTTCTGGATTTGCAAACTGAAGATCCAGATGATACTTTGAATGCAAATTTCAGGTCACACAGTGTTTACACAACAGGAATATCTGAGTAAGATGTGCAGACAGAGAATGCACCCGGAGAAAAATAACCAGCTATTAATTTGTGGTTAAACTTACCACAAATATTGTCAGATTTCTCAATATCTTGTCAACACAATGAAAACACCTTCTTCAAAAGACAGCCATCAAAACTTCCAAGCAACTTCTGCACAAATCCAAAGCTTTCATTCTTTAGATTTAAACACTCAGACTGAATGACCAGCATAGACATTTGGAGGGTTAAATAGAGCTGAGGACTGCAGACGCTACTGTTGACCACCTCGTGGAGCTGCAGCACCGGATATTTAATTCTCTAACAACACATTTTTAAACCAGAGATACTCATTTAAACTGAAAGTTTTTGTCACTTTGGTTACTTCTACATCACAGGGATACTGTCTAAATCACTAAAATCAGAAAGTCCCAGCCAGGAATTAGCTTTAGTGATGTTTACATACCGGTATAACCACAGTAAAGAATCCTTCTCCTTACACTGCAGAGACAGTGGGGTGTATTTAGTGTTTGGGTCAATAATGCTGCTGTCAGGGGAGATAACAGTCTCCATCATTAACACATAGGTGAGAGCATATTAGAAAACATCAGCTAGTTAATAGGGGCACAAGGGTAGCGTTCATTTTTCAGTACTGAAGACAGGAGTGTCTTAATACAGCCGTGGACATGCAACATTTCAGACAACAGGTCTTTAGGGTAAAAAGTGTTTTGTTTTTTGTTTTTTTTTAAGTGAAACAAAGCAAAGGGAAGTAGGAACTACAGTAGGCATCAGCCCGTGTTTGCCCATCATACTTGGCGAGGGAGAAAGTTTTTGAGATTATAGAGGCTCCAACGATGAGGTATTATCGTACCGTGAGATTCTGATACCCTTACATTCCTACTAGTAGACATTAGCTAATGCTGCTCTGAAGATGACTATCAGCTGTAAGTCAGTGTTCTGGTGCTGTAATGTTAAAAAACAGTCATACTTTGATGAAGCTAACATTTGATGCAGGATTAGGAGAAGTCAGAAGAACCTACAGATACAGAGGAGCATCTAACAGCTGTTATTCACTCCTCTTTGGGTTCTTGGGTTTTTGTTGAAGTATAAGCTCTCCTCATCAGTTAGCACATCCAGTTGGGCAATAACTCCGTGAGAAAGCTATGAATACATGGGCGGTGTTTTATAAGACCGTGTGCAGAAGTTTGCCTGCAGTTTTTTTGACAATTAATACAAGAAATTATCCCGCACATGGTGCTGTGTTATCACTACTGTTTGGCTTTTACTAGTTCCACACTCAGACACCAATCTGGCCGGATTCATATCGCCACATCAATGTGATAACAGTTGATCAAATGTTCCGTTAACGTCCGTGCATAAAAACTTCCGCGTAGCAGGTCGTTGCTCAGAGGAGGCTGAACTTTCTCTGCCTACACCCCCTCCCCAACCCTCCTCCGACAGGAAAGAGGGACGCTCGCTTGCTGAAGAAAAAGGCAACCAGAGAACATTCAAATCATAGAAAAAAAGACTTTGACCATTAGTAAACAAATAAATAAGGCTATGACAAAACAATATATATATATTTATAGATATAAAAAAAGAACCAAAAATGTGCAATGATTCCAGTATCATCTTTACACAAAAATGTTCACATCTCTATAATAATCTAGAATCTTTTCATTTCTGTTATTTGTTTTTTTTTCTCTCCTGCATTGTTTGAGCTTTAACGTACCAACCAGCCTGAAAACAGCCTCTCTAGGTTAGAAAAATTTTTTAAAAAACAGCATGACGGGAAACAGCAAGATGGCGAGTGTTACGCCTTTAAGAGTGGTGTGTTTATGGCACAGGTTGGAAACTGCATAAAAATAATGAGAGAGAAGAGGAAAGATGACATGATAAGAATACTAAAATAGCTCCCATGTGGGAAAAGATGGAGACCGTTCAGCTTTGACACCCTTACTGATACTGCTCAACAACCTGAGACCTTATCCATACTGCTATCAACACTTCGGAGCAACTTTTCAGAGGTTTAAATGGCCATAGATAAAACAACAATGGCTGCTGTTTTTCTGTGCTGGCACCGCCCGCAACTTTATTTTCAGGGCGCAACTCACCAGCGTTTATTGCTGCTAGGTTGCGAAAGTTGACTTCCACTTTTCTCGGCAGTGACCGCAATTTTTTGCACTTTATATTTTCTGTCTGTCCAGGAAATATCACCAAGAAATCAGTGTAAAGGAATCCTGTCCTGGTATAAGCAGAAGTGGGGGAAAGCAATTAGAAATGAATGGGAACGGAGCTCTAAATGGACCTGCACACTGCAGTTACCATCAGAAAATTTCTACAAAACCGGGTACAATCCCTACACTAAATAAAACAGGATTTTTTATACAGTAAAAAACAGGATTTACCTGAAATGGAGGTGATCAAGACCTCATTTTATTCCGTCCTGTAGACCTCCTTGAGTCTGGTGTTGTCTATCCAGATGAAGGGAGACAAGAGTCTTGTTCTGAGTAAAGAGGTTAGCTGACCTCAAAGGTAAATTCAAAGGTAATGTACTATCAACTGAATAAACCTTGTGGGGTAAGAGACGAAGGGATGAAGAGAGTTTCACAGACTAGCCTGTGCTAGGCTCTTTTATTTTAGCCCCGAAGCTAGCCGCCGTTTGAGTGCCAGTTTCCTTTCCTCCATACTTTGCTGTTATTTAATCCACATTTAAAGCCAAACTGGAACCAAATGAAGAACAATCAGCTGTATCGAGATCAACCAAATGATCTGAATCTCTTAACAGAGACAGATTTCTGGTCACAACAGAGGCTGAAGGTTGGTGAGACAGACATCAGCTGAGGAAGCACGGCTAAGATCAGGGTTTAATGAGCTAAACCAGGACAAAACTGGACTGGACAAAACTGGACTGAACCAAACCTGACCACTTTGTGGATAGCAGTGTGTCATCTCTTATCCAGGTTTTGGACGGAGGGTTTTTTACATTCCTGCCTCTTGCCGTTTCTATGTGAGTTTTTAAAACCCTCTTTATTTTGCCTGAATATTTCACTACTTTCAGGGCACAAAAGTAACTTAAGAGTCAAGTATTTTGTTGCACTTTGAACACTTGGCATAGTTGTTAACAGCTAAAGCATGTCATTTTTGGTTGTTTCTTATGTAGAAATTACTTCTTGGCCTCCAAAGGGAGTTCTCCACAGTTGAGTCTGCCACCATGTGCAAGGAACTTTAGATAGCAGTATCGATAAACACAAATCTTGATTTTCAGGCTTTTAGAACCCGCTTATTGTTGAACCGGGTTTCGATCTCCATCCCTACTTGACGTGCAGAGCTTTCTGGGAGTGTTTGTGTTTGTGGAGCGGAGGGCTGGCTGGTTGGCACCGCCCGCCTGGCAGTCCCATGGCGATAAAATCAAACACACATCAGCAACAAAAAACGAAGCATATATCCAGAGTCAAACGAACCCTTGAAAACCGCTTTAGCAGGAGGACAAACGAGACAGTAAGGTGGTAGAAAGATAGATCACACTCGCATTCACCCTCTCACTCGCTCGCTCACTCACTCACGTTGTCATCATTCAAATACTGGAGTCATTAAACCGCTCTATACATGAGCATTTCCCCTCCCATTTCTACACATTTACACTTTAGAAGCTCTCATTTTCCTCCCTCGTCTCCCCCCTTTGTTTACCTTTGACCCCCAAAAACCTCACCGGCCCTCCGCCTTCCTCCCCTCTCCTCACAGCGGGGGGCAGAGAGGGTAAAAGGCAGAAAAGTACTGCATCTGCATCTGATGAGTGTTGGTAAAACAGCAGGAGGAGAAGAAAAAGAAATGAAGAAGAAAAGTGGGCAGATGAGTCACTGGTAAAGCCCACCTCCTCCTGCAAGACTGTGGGTAATGTCATTCCGGCGTTGGGGGGGACGTGTTCTATGAGGAGAGGGGAGGAGAATCAGACCATGGGGGAGGTTTTTCTTTGTCAGCTGTGGTCGTGTCCTGACCCTGGAGTTGGTGGGGTCTACCTGTCCTTCAGCTCCTGAGTGACACGTTTGGTGAATCTGCCGCAGAGCAGCCCCATCAGGAAGAGCAGTGCCACGCCCGCTCCAATCACAGTCAGGATGTAGTTCTTGGACGGTGACGTCATCACCTGTGCAGCAAGATCCGAGAACCCCTCAGCAGGAGCAACCTGACGGGACAAGAGATGGGAGAGACTTTAGTCGAAACACTTTAGCTGACACTCCTCCTCGGGTGGAGACTGATCTGATCTGTGAGTTCAGCGCTTGTCCCCTCTGTGGTTTCCCTCTGTGTTCAGGTTTTTTTTTTTTTTATCTGACAGGTGTTGATGTTGTGGTCGACGTACCCTGGCAGCATAGCTCCACATGTCGATGCGATCCTGAAGTCTCTTCTTGCACTCCGGCTGCAGGCGAACACGTTTATCCTGCAGAGCTTCCATCAGACATGACATCTCTGAGGAGACAAAACAACACGAGTGAAAATCATTTTCAATGTTTGCATGAAATGGTTGTCTACTGTCTTAAAACATTAAAACAAAGCATTATATACCACTCAAAGAAAAAAACGGGGCTGCTGTGCACTTTTTAAATTGGCTCAGGCATTTTAAGACACAATCAAAGTGAAACTAACACCAGTTTTTGCAAAGCATTGGTGCTTGTTAGATTTAAAGTGGGGCTTAACCACCTCAAATCTGACTAGGCTAGGTATAAAATTGTTTTTTAATATATTAAAAGCTGTCTTATTTGTTTGTCCCTGATATTTATTCGCTGTATTTCTAATTTTGAAGCCACATTTACTTTGACTTGCAATCCTTTCTTCCCTGTGAAAACCTGCTGTTCTGACACATGAAGAAGCAGATCCAGAGAGAACTACGGCTGCAAGCAGCACTGATAATCACACCCAACTATCCCACCCCTGAAGAAGTTTCTTTAACGTAAACACAAACTTACGGCGCCCCCTGCCAGGTGGGATGGCTGCACACTGGTGTTTGATGTCCAGAGCGCAGGCTGTGTGGAGGACAGGGTCGACAAAGATGTCTGCTTTACTCTCCTTCAGCATGTTCAGGACCTCCTATAGGGTGAGGAGAAGATGAGAATCAGAGTCTGCTTTATTAAGTGGGTATGCTCACACAATGGAGGAGTTAGGCTCTGGTTAGCTTTGCTCTCAGTGGACAGGCCTGTGTCACTCATGGTGGAGTTGCACAGAGAAGGAGGATGCTGTGAGAGGGATTAATTCTGTAAAGGTGCCTTTAGTTAGACAGGACAGCTTACATTCAAACAATGCAAAGGTGCATATGAGGTAAAAGGTTGTTGAACTATAACTTTTCTTTACAGTAAAACTATTTAAAGTAAAAGTGAGTTAAAAAGACAGCTTAAAGGCATTTTTACATAAACATTAACATTTCAAAGGGTGGAAATACAGAGAAGAAGGATATGGTCAGGCAAAGAGGACAGAAGGGGGGGCAAAAGAAGGCAATGATGATACAAAGCAGGAAGTAGAACGAGACATTGTTAAGGCGTTTATACTGGAAAAATCCATGCCTATGTCAAGAGATGAGTGAAATATTGTAAAGTACGTCTGCCGGTTTTCTGCACACTTTTTACAGTTAAATTGAAATCTTTTGAGACCATTTTAAAACAGAATTAAAAAAAAATCTAAATCCTTTCGCATCACTTTTCAGATTTTGAGTTCACCTCCACAGCTTTTTTTTTCTCTTAATCCCTGATTTTACAGATAAAAAGCTTTCTTGCCTTTAAACAGTCTCATAATCTTTGTTTGCACCTTTTCCTGTATTCTTTATTTTGTACCCACGAAGATCCTACATGTACATATGAGGACATTACATTTTGGTTTTTCTACAACAGCGTAATACTTTCTGCTATTTCACTTTCTGAGATATTGCTCAGAATGTTAAGTGAAGGTAAAGAAATTTGCTTCAAATGGTGGGAGACTTCACAGTTAAATTTTCAGGCCTTTAACAGGAATTAAACACTATTTGCTTAGAAATTTCCAAGAATATCATGAGAACTTTGGAAAAATGTTTGCATATTTTGGAGAGTCTGTTTAAAAGTTTGGGGGGAATTTTTTGTTGATTTTTTATCCACCTTTTCTTTTGCATTTTCTTGGAAACTTTGAAAGTTTTTTGGATATTTTGGAGGAATTTGCCATTCAGTGTTCATGGAAATTTCAGTGAATTTGTTTTACTGGAGATATTTTCTGTAAGTTTCATTGAATTGTTGGGAAGGTTTTGAGAAAGAGAATGTAAATAATGATAATTCATAAATGGCATGAACCGTCTCATTCATTCACACGACTCAGACTTAATTTGAGGCCTTCAAAAGTTAAATATCTAAAATATCAGACTTTAGTTTACCTTCAGTTTTAAAAATCAAATTTAAATATTTTAAGAAGTCACTGGATCCTTAATTCACTATCTTCTTTTTAATGCAAACTTCTCTTTATTTGAACTCGGATTAAATTATTTGGCTGCAACTGAAAGAAAACTACAGTGTAGTAGAATTAATCTCAATCAGCAGCTGTACAGATGTAAATCCAGGATATTTGATCCCCTCAGCAGTGACTTTGTTTACCTTCTTACAAGCTTCCTGTTTGATCTTCAGCAGGTTCACCTTCAGACACTCCTCCACCTGACCGGTCTGCTCCTGAGCCGCCGCCTCCTCAGGACACAGCGTGGAAATCTAAACACAAACACAGTTGGTTCATTCTCATTCTCACAGTGATGAAGGGGCAGTTTAGTGATAAAGCAGAAATGTTCTGACCTCCTGAGTGCAGTGGAGCTGCAGCTGAGGGTCCAGTCTGTAGTCGAGCGCTGACTCCTGCAGGATGACCCGGATCTGATCCTCGCAGTCTGGAGACAAACGCTGTCACAACACAGATGCAGAAAAAGGCTTGAAAACAACTTCCAAAGACTCAAGCCTCATATCCAGACACCAATGGACTTGAAGCTTCTACACATGTGAGATTGTTGTGCAGCACAAGTAGAAGAAAGTCAAAAAGATGACCAAAATCAAACATCAACATCAATTCAAAAAGAAAATGTCAATAAAACTGATCTGAAATGATGTCAAAGCCAAAAATTGAGCATGGTCAACATTTACACCCAATAATACTGATCCAATTCATGTTACTCTTTGGATCCTTGTGATCTTCTACATTCCTAACCCCAAGTGGGGGTCATATCCCCGCCTAGTGGGCTGTAAAGGTAAAGCATGTGGGCTGCAAGAAGTTCTCCTCAATTACATTTTGTTTGTCAATTTTAAAGGAATGATACCAGTCAAAAAGACATTTTTGAATTCATATGTGCAGCTAAAATTCAAGAAAGGAGCTTTTAAAAAATATAGTACTGTAAATAAGAAAAACTGCACAAGAAAAAAATAGAACTGTAAATGCAAATAGAGCCGCGCAAGTTAAAAATGTAAAGATAAGAGAGCTGTGCAGCTAATAAAATAAATGCATGAAAAAACTGTGCACATTAAATTGATTAGCACAAATGTAAGTAAAATGGTACATTTTGAAAGAAATTAACACTATTAATGTTCAAAGGCTGCATAAGTTAAATCATCATATCACAAATTTTCTCCAGAGGGTGGCTCGGCTCAGCCTTAGAGATAGGGTATGGAGCTCAGACAACTGGAAGGATCTCGAAGTAGAGCCTCTGCTCCTTCACATTGAAAGGAGCCAGTTGAGGTGGTTCGGGTATCTGATCAGGATGCCCCTTGGACACCCCCGGAGGTATTCCAGGCACATCCATCTGGGAGGAGACCTCGGGGAAGACCCAGAATGCGCTGGAGGGATTATATATCCTGTCTGGTCTGAGAGTGCCTTGGGATCCCCCAGAAGGAAGTGTCGCTGGGGAAAGGGACGTATGGGTGGACTTGCTTAACCTGCTACCCCGCAACCCAGCCCCGGATAAGCGAAAGATGGATGGATGGATGGATGGATGCACAATATCATGAATAAAGAAAATCTACACAGTTTTAAATATAGTATCAGTGTTCAGTACTTGTTCAAACAGAAACGCTGGTCCAAAATTAAATGAAGTCTGGATCCTAATGGGACATCTTGACCGTACACCACATGGAGAATAAAAGATTCTGAGGTCTAACTCTCTTCACTAACACGCTGTCAGTGTATCAGATTGTATGACAGCTGGGATGCTCACTGAGTCTCACCTGGTCAGCGTATTTGAGTTTAAGGCAGGCGATGACCTGACCCTCCAGCTCGCTGTCCGCTGTCGCCTTGTTCAGGATCTGCTGACAGAACTTTGGGATGTCGGCTTTGCACGCCTTCCTTAGGACCGGGTTTAACCTGTAGTCTGGACACAGAGACATGAGGACAGGTAAACATGTGGCAGTGCTGTCAAATCTTTAGTGCTGTCACAACACCAGAATTTTAAATTTAGATAAAAAGTAAAAATCACATTATACCAGTAACTGGCATGTTAACATTGCAACAAAAACAAAAATCCTAGATAGCCATTCATCTGTTTTCATTCTTCTCTTTGTTTTATCTCCACTGATGTGACATTTTACATTTTTCTTACATAGCAATGACAGAAACCCATGACAATGTGTACTGAATACAATAAATTACCTCAAAGGCAATTAATCCGTAGTAGCATGAATCTGATTATGAGGGTGCATCAGCTTTATGCTATAAAGGAGGAGGCTGGGGTGGAGGAGGTGAAGCTTTGCCAGCAGCAGTGAGAAGTATGTCATATTTAAATACAGGGCTGTGTTGACAGAAAGACCTGTGATTGGCTGTGGGAGCTGGGAGGTGATAATTGGGATCAGCTGATCACAGCTGGACATATGACCATGTGTCCTGCATGAATCAACACTGAGCTTCATTAACTTATAACTTTAACTACCTTATCAAACAAATGTTTCTTTTTAATTCCTAAATTGAATCTTGTCTGCACATTTGGTGCTTGCCTTCCTGTTCTTGTACTGAACATCTCCTCTGTTTAACCTGAACCAATGTTGCTTTATTGTTAGCAGAGGTAAGATGTCACAGGGGTAAATACCTGGGGTTTAAACATCACTGGACCTGTGAATGCATGAATGCATGTTATGTTACCTGTGTTCTGTGTGATCTGCCTCTTGGTGATCATCTGTTTACATTTAGGGTCCATCAGCTCGCTGTTCTTGTTCTGTTTCAGACACTGAAGGATGTTCTTCCCCTCCGACTCTGTGCAGAAACGCTGAAAAACACAGACAGATGTACAAACATGAGCAAACATGACACTGTAGAGCTGCACACGCTTAACATCAGACTAAGAGAACTTTCATCATTTCTGGAATTAAAACAAAGAAAATAAAATCTCCACGTCTTATTTCTAAAAAGTCTAGAATTTAGTTGTCTAGAAGAAGGGAAATAGTTTAAATGTTGTATAAGTGGGTACAGATAAAGTCATAATCCTGTTGCTACATCTGGTCCCACCTGATTTCAGTCGTCAGTGTGAGAACTCAGGCCGACAATCGGACCACAGTGTGAGCACATAAATGTCAAGTGAGACTGCAATTGTCAGTAAATTTTCAATCAACAGCTTTGACATTTTTTGTCTTGACTGAGACAAGCAGAAAAACCTCTCACACTGGTAGGAAGTTGCAAAAGGGAGCAGTGTGGCCAGGACTCTCCTGCAAAGCAGGGGTACTCCAATCCAAGATGCAGACAGGGCCTTGGACTAGAACCACAACTGCATGGTTGAATCTGATGTGACATCAATGAATTGCACCTGTTGCTGGTGTTGCATAGCCTTGCTGTGCCACGCCCCCTTGGGGGGCCCATGGCCCACTTTGAGAACCACTGCTAACGTTTCAGTCACACAGTGAATGCTGACATTAGACCACTGAAGTCAGTCCAGGCAGAGGTACCCCTAAAGAAACCCTCCCCCAGGATGAAAATTTATCAGAAGCACCCTGTGAGCCGCTTCGACGTCACTCCAGAGCCAGAGCATTCTTGGTGCAGTCTTGCCTGGCGCGGCTGATGATGGAAATGTAAATCAGCCTGAAATGGTTTTGCTCTGCGCAGCCTAAAGTCACTGTGGAAAAGCCCAAACAGTATGTTATCTGGCAGGCTGGTTCAGGCAGTTTCATGACTTTAATTTACCTCACTTAACCACCATACAATATCCCAGTTTTTCTGAATTTGGGGTTTGTTCATTTTGAAAAGTAGCTAAGCCATATCAGGACTTTTTGAAGACATGTATCCACCACAGCATCATAGTTTTGCACCTAGAATATTTCAGGCATAAACACCGAGTACAAAAACTCTCTGTATCCAAGATTGGAACTTCAATGCTCAGGTTAAGAGGAAATTCACGTCTCCATGACAACCAAACAATGACACAAACTAACAAACCACCTGGTCCACAGGTGGGGTTTGGTTCAGGAACTTCAGATAAACTTTAGCGTAGCTGTGCAGCAGACCTCTGATCAGATATTGATAAAAAGGTGGTCATGTGATGCTGGTTCTATCAGCCTACCCGGATCATGTGCTTGCACACTCTCATCAGCTGGTAGTCCAGTTCAGGATCAACCATCTCCACCTCCTGCAGCTTGAAGATCCTCTGGTGGCAGCGCTGAGTCAGATGCTGTTTGTTCTCCTTCAGACACTCGATCACCTACAAACACAGAGATAAGAACAAAATAAACGTCTGTGAAGCAGAAAATATTATTCAAACCAAAGTGAAACCACTGTCGCAAAAGCAAATCCATATTTACAAATGTAAACAGCTTTTGCACTGAAAGCAGCTTGTGAAGCTGAAATCTGCCCTTTTCATCGTATTTTTGTGAAAATGCTGACCTGTGCGTTTCCAAAGGCCACGTTTTGGCACAGCCTGTTGATGTCCTGCTTACACGAGTCGTACAGCTCGGGCTCCAGGCGGATGTCCTCCGACTGCAGAGATTCAGGAAGGATTAGGTGGATTTACAGAGTGCAGAGAAAACTTTTTAATCCGTGCAGGCGAGAAAGAATAAACTCAGAGAGACTAAGAGGGGAGATAAAACATCTGAGCTCAGATAAGAAGAGGGGAGGCCTTTGCTGATTGGATGCTGAGGTTTTACAAAATTAAAGATACGTTAATCACTCTGCTGTTTGCAGGGTTTTTACATCAAGTATACTGACTCCAACTAAACAATTAATCTGATATAGAAACAGAATCTGTTTTTTCATTCTGTGACTCTTTATGTCTTGGCGTACCATCTCCACCTCCTCGACTCTCAGCTGCTTGCGACACTTGACGGACACTCGCTGCTCCTTGGCATCCTGCAAGGTGTCGTTCCTCACTGTGGTGCTGAGGCAGATCACGACATCGACCCTGAGAGACAGAAAGACCAGAAGTTACTCACCCTGTCTGATTTTATCCCTACAGAAGTCTGTTTGTTGATGAAACAGAAGTGTTTTCTTTCATAACCACAGTATGTGACCCTTAAATGAATCCAGGGAGAATATTTTGCCTTCAGCTGTCTGTGATTATGTGTGGCTTACTTCTTCTTGATGTTTGGACACAGCTTGAGGACGTCCTCCTTACAGGCCGTCTTAAACTTGTAGGAGAAACGGAAATCTTTGATCTGGATCTGAAGGCAGGAAGACAAATAGAGCAGCTGGTTAGTAAAGCTTTCAGAATATTTTCAGGTTTCATGTTCACTGCAAGCGTGTCTTAATGGCACCTGATGCAAGAAATAGTCAATTTCAACATCAGCTTGATTGCACTAATTCCTGTTGTGGTATCCTGACAGTCGGTGAGCTACACAGCTCAATGCAGCACAACGTGACTCCCTGTTTTATGCAATATGGAATATGCAAAACTATTCAGTTCAAAGGAGCACACTTCTGTTAACTGCTTTTAAAATAAAAGCACGAGATGTCATGTTTTTTAAAGCTGGTGCCTTAAATTCACAGGGCAGAGAATTAAACATTTAACTGATGTAGAAATTGAGCATGTGATGCAGCCAGGACACGGTGTTATTTGTGTTTTTCTTCTCACCAGCTGGAAGTGTGTCACTCCCACTAAACATTTCTCGTTCATCTCTTTCTGATGTTTGTTCTGAACCAAACACTCCATCAGATCACCGGTGTCGATCTGATTATCAGCAACCTCCTAAGAGACAAAAAAAGAGGGGGAAAGGGAAACTAAGGGTTAATGTAGGACATTCTAAGTAAAGAGAAAAGTGGAGGGACACCATCGTCTCAGGGTTTGTTGTGAAAGCTGCTGCCACTGTTGAGTCACCAGTGTTTCGGGGTGCAAAACGCATTAATTATACCTGGTTATTCTCAGTATAAAAATATTTATTCGTATAAGCTGTTTGCAGGTGGCGTGACATCACGGCAAAGAAATGCAAATCAAGGCATAGAGGAGTGATATCAAAATACCTAATTTGTCAAACTTCCAAATCTAAGATACTATACTTGGACTGCACAACTAAGATCCTTAACAATACGGATTCAAGATCTCTCCAGAGCATGCCTCAGGATAGGAATAAAAAGTAAAAGCAGCAAGCCCCTAAGGCCTTGCCTTTCACTGAATTTCAGCTTCCTCATACAGATATAATTTTTAGGCTTTAACAGTTAAGGACCTTTTAAACAAAACAAAAAGAATGGAGTGCAGTTTTGGAGCCCATATCAATTGAGAATTTTTTAATAAAAATGCAAAAAACACAATGTGGGTAAGAGAACTATTTGCCAATTTTACTATGAATTTCCCAGCATGCATTTAAACGCTGGAGAAACTAAAGTACACAAAAATGCTACCACACTGTGACAAACAAGACTCTCTGATCTGATGGAACCAAGATTGAACTGTCTGGCCTTAATTCTAAACATTTTGTCTGAAGGACAACCATCCCATCAGTGAAGTACGGTGGTGGCAGCATCATGATGTGGGGTGCTTCTCAGCAGCAGCGTAAACCAGTGGTGACTGGTCAGGGTTGAGGCAAAGCTGAATGGAGCGAGGTACATAGACATCATGAGGTCTGCTTATTGTCAAAGCACTTTGTAAATCTTTGTTTTGAAAGTCGCTATACAAATAAAGTTATTATTATTAGTATTACTATTACTAAATTATTATTGTTAGTATTTTAATGTCTGTAGCATATGACTGTGCCAAAGGTTCATCTTCAGAGTTTGAGAGGATTGACCAAGAAGGATGGCAGAAAATCCCCCAATCCAGGTGTGCAAAGCTTGCAGCATCATATTCATCAAGACTTGAGGTTGTAATTGCTGCCAAAGGCAGTCTGAATGCTTATTTATTTTCAATAAATTTGCACAAATTTCTAAAAATTCTGTCATCACAAGGTCCTGATAGGGTACTGAGTGTAGCTTAATGAGAGAAAAATGAATTTAAATGTCTGCAGAATCAGGCTGTAAAACCAAAAATAAGCCGAGAAATATTTGAAATTCTTCCATTATTTCTGGTCAGACTGTATTTTTTTTTTTTTGTAGAATAATTCTTATTTGGAAATACACAAGCACAGAGTTTCAATATGCTTACAGTACACATTTCCAGTGTTTCTTTTAAATTGAACGAAAGAGAAACCCCCCCACCCCCCAAAAACAACGGAACAAGGACACATAGCTCCATGTATAAAGTTTACTATAAAATGTCAAACTGTATTTTAATCTCTCAGTGCAGACTTACGTGGCAGTGGGACTGGATGACGGGCTCACAGGCTCTCATCAGCAGCGCTTCGATCTGAATATCCTAAAAGCAGTGCAGACAATTTTAGTACAAAAAATTAAGTTCAATTAGTTTTTTTATCATTCTTTATTAGGATCCACATTAGAACTAGCACAAGCATTGGCTATTGAATCTTAGAAAATCTACAGATGAAACCCCTAAGAAGCAGAGAAAAACATAAATTAGAATATTGTTTGAAATGTTAAACAGAATAATTTTTTAATATTTCTTAACATTACATGAGTCATATTCCTTGAAAATCTTTTAACGAGTCGTCTTGACACTCTGATATTCTCTGCATGTCGCTCTATTTTTGGCGCCTTATATAGTTAAAAAGAAATCTAAAATCCATGATTTTGGTCCTTGTAGACCAATTCTAAAGTGTTGCATTCTGGGTAGCATTAACAGCAGGTGTGGTGTTACCTCCGACTCCAGCTCGGTCAGGTTCCCCACCACGTCTCTGCAGTCTGACACCAGATCCTCCAGGTGATCCTGCAGACACTCCAGCTCCTGGCCTGCCTCCGTCTTCTCGCTGCACCACTTTCCCAGGTCAGTCATGCAGCGTCTCTGCAGCTCAGGGTCCAGCTTCACGTCCAGTGCCCTCTGGTGGAGAATCCTCTGCACCTCCACTTTACAGTCTCTGGAGAGCTGCAGGGCAGGAATGTAAACACCTTAACTATTAATGGTCAGAATCAGACCTTTAGCTGATACTTCACTTTGGATTCTCATGTTTAGCCATTCATTAACAGCTCTGATTGATGTGATTTACAGTAGGGAGGAAGAGGGGTAAATCAAAGTGCATTAACATTTTATCTGAAGTCTGTTTTCTCACAAACATGCCAATAGTATATCAGTTACCTTAAATGAAGGATGAACTTTGCAAACAAAGCTAACTTTAGCATGAGCAGAAACTTACAAAAGGAAGATTTTGGTGGAGTATCAGCTTCAGGACAACAAAATCTGAATTTACAGAGATCTTAATTTCACTCCAGTTGATCAACATTTATTATCATTTTCGTTTCACGCTGATTCTTGGCATCACTTCTTTTCATAGATTACTCTTCAATTATTTCCCACATGCATCAATAAAATAAGAATTACTGTCAGCAATCATTTGTCCCTTGAACCAACGGTCACAGTGACAGATATGTTGTGTTTTTGATCATCAGGATCATCGTGAGCTCAGCAGCAGGACATACTCACAGTCACTCGCTGGTTTTCTGCTGAGGACGCTCCACCGGGGAGCTGCGAGGATATTTTTTAGTGAGAACAACAGTGGATTGTGCTCTGGCTCAGCAGAAACTCAGTTTTAAAGGGATCATCATTTACACCCTGGTAGTTTTTGGGTTTATGTGAAATTATCTAAATAATACCAGGTGGTATCTATGTATTCATATCCTCGGTGTTTTACAGTCTAGATGTTGTGAGCTACAAATAATGCTAATCCAGACAGTGGAGGTTTAAATGCATCAATTCTTTAGGAGTTTAGACATCCGATTACAAATATTCCAGGGATGGAGAGTAAAAGTGTCAGGTTGGTAAATTCAGAGACACTCACCCTCCGTCCCTGCTCCACAGAGCGGTAGGCGTGCCGGTACAGGCAGGAGAAAATGGCGCCAGGCGGCATCATCTCACTCGTCTCGTTCCAGCCGTGGGTGTGGCAGAGCCGCGCGGCGTCGCCCTGACATTTTTTATACAAGATGGGGTCCAACCTGTGGAACAACAAGAGCCCCTGTTACTACCTGCAGATTTCAGTAACCCCAGAGATGATGGAGAGATTCTACACGATTCATCTAAAAACATTAACTCTACTACGTTCATGTCACATTTTAAGTCTGCTAGTCTAAACAAAAAAGGAGTTAGCTCCTCAGAGAGGAAGAAACAGAAATGAAACCGACAAACATTTCAATATTTTTATTATAGTCAAGGACTATTTTCTTTTAAAGGGACATTGTTTGAAAAAGGGCAAAGAAGGGAAGAAGGAACAAGATCAAGGAAGTTTAAAAGGAATAATGAATGTGAATCAATTACTCTTTAAAGTCAGATAAAGTCAGGCTCTTCTTGGTTGGTGTTCTAATTTGGACTTCAAGGGAAAATTCCAGTCTTTCCAATCTTTTTTTTTTTTTTGTTGTAATTTATTTTTATCAGAAGTGGGCAGGTCAGATTTATTTTCTTAAAACAGTTATTTTTTTCCACACAAGTTTTACAAAACATTTCAACAAGAATGCAGCATAGTACGATGAACTGGTTCTACTGTGATTAGGCTAAAAGTTGAGGTTTTGACAGCTATTAATGTTTTCCTTTTAAACTTAGTAACAGAAGACTGAAGGATTAGAATAAAGCAGCTTTGACTCCTTTACCTTGTATATCTCTAATACATGGATATATTTCGCATTCATCTGGGAAACCTCCCAAAGAAAGTGTTTGGGAAAGGCTGGACTTTTCAAAACTTGGACAAATGTCCAGTCACATTCACTCGGGGCCAATCAGAGCGACTAGAAAAAGAAGGTAGTGAAGTATGCGCAGCTGCAGTTGAAATCTGAGCCCTAACGGCATGTGAAGGGCAGAGCTTCTCCGTGAGTAAAGCTCAAGCTGGTTAGGATATGTGCAAAGACATCTTTTCTGCCAAGACAAGCTTTCAGTGTGGCTCTCTGCTCTTGTTTTAATAAAGAAATCTGGTCTAGTTCTGATAAAACTGTTGCTATACTCCAGCTACATCCCAGCTAATCGCTGCACTGGCAGCAGCCATCGCTAACGGCATTCAGTATGACTAAACCCACCCGTAGCTACTACCTTGTGTCCTCAGGTGACACCAAATGGTCTGAACCTTTTTCAGTTCAGCACCAATGCAAATCAGAGCTTTGCAAGATAGATTTTCCTGGCCACAGATGGTCAAATCTATCTGCTTTGCAAGGCTACTTACTTCCAGTCTCTGGCAATGAAGTACTGCAGCTCCAGCAGTCTGTGCTCACAGTCCTCCACCATCTTCTCTGTGTACAGATGCTCCATCAGACACGACAGGATCCTACAGAAGATAAATCATCACATACACAGACATTTTTATCATATAGAGTTATAATAAAGTTGTATGATTAAGAGATAACAAGAGAGAAGTTTAACTTTAGCTGAGAGAAGTTAAGATGCTACAGAGGAAAGATCTTTACATTTACTTTTTTACTTTAGAAAAACTGCATCCAAGTTCCTGAAATTTCAGATTTTGGCCTTTGAATCAATAAATAAATCAGGATATGAGAACAAAAATAAGTTTAGACTCTAAATGAGATAGCCATTACCTGAAAACAAGCCAAATACAAATCAGAATTACAGTCGAAACGTCTTAATATATATAATCAAACACCTGCATCGTAATGAGCCTCAACCACTGCTGTCAAAAGTAAAGTTGTAAATATCATCAGCCCAAACTTCTACACCTTTGAAACTCTAATTTGTAAAAGTTTGGAGAATTTTTAAAGTCTGCTTTAACGATATTCTGTCAGGTTGTCTACAGTCTGTTATGAAAGTTTCAGTTTTAGAAACCAGAACAAAAATCTGGGATAGTTCTGTACTAAAATAGAAACCCCGATCACAGGAAGGACTCACATGGGGTCTCCGTTGCGGATGTGTTTGCAGGCGGTCTGGATGACGGACTCACAGGCCTCATTGAGCGCTCGGTCGATGCGGTAGTCGGCTCCAGGGTCGGCCTCCTGGATCAGAGTCTGGAGCTGAGGGTGGAAAAACAAACAGAATAAACAAAACAGAAAGTTCAGCTTTAGCTTCAGGTGCTGCTCCACGACTCAGAATTTGATCTCAAGTTTTAAAAACCTGGAAGTACGGGTGCAGATCGCCTAGTGTTTAAGGCGTGCCCCATGTACCCAGTTCAACCCAGTTCGACCCAGTTCAAGTCTGGTTACTTTCTCCCCTACTCTCTTATCCCTGTGTCTGGCTCTACCCCATGTCCTCCTTGATGACTAAAGGGATAAATGCCCCATAAATATGCAGGAGAAGAACCAGAAAGAATGTTCTCTTCCTGGTCAGGGTCTCTCTGTGGACTTTATGGGGCCTTATGAACATTACTGTGCATAAGTTTTAGGCATGTTTGAGACAAAAGTTGCGGGCAAAGATGTAGCAGGTAAGCTGCCAAAAGAGGACTATCAGAGGGGAAGGAGGATTAACACAACCCCAGCCGTGCTCTGGATGTCCTTGCGTATTACTAGGGGCATGGGTAATCTGTTGAAAAAATGAAGCCCACACGTATATGGGAAGAGCAAGGGGTGGATGTAGGGATAAAGCTAACCTGGAGTACTGTCAGTACGGGTAGCAGGGTCGTGCTGTGGATGTCTCTGAAAATCATTGGCTGTCTCGGGGGAATCACCAGGGTTAAAAAAGCAGGGACAGACAAGATGCTGTCATGCCTTCCCTTGGCTGTCGACATGTTTCATGTTTTAAGCTCGACTCTGAAGTGAAAAACCTGGGTAGTAGTGTTACAGAGACTACATTTCATAAACATAATGTCAGAATATCTGTTTCCAGCCTCATTTCGTGTTTCTTAAAAGAGTTATAATAAAAAGGACAGAATTTTTAAGATGCTGCTTTAACATACACACTGTTTGGTTTTCTTTCTCAGTTACAGGGAATAAAAAGAGGAGAGC
Organism: Cheilinus undulatus; assembly: GCF_018320785.1. Lineage (NCBI taxonomy): Eukaryota > Metazoa > Chordata > Actinopteri > Labriformes > Labridae > Cheilinus > Cheilinus undulatus. The sequence continues at coordinate 3,130,877 of NC_054873.1, read as the reverse complement.
TGCATGCCCTGAGCCTGCCCTCCCGCTGACTCACCGCCTTCTGACAGTTGGGGTCGATGGCTCCCATGTCTCCTCGGCCGACCCTCATCAGGCAGTGCAGCGTGCGTCCTTTGCGGTGCAGACCGGAGCAGTGACCTTCGATCTCGCTGCGACAGTGCAGCACGATCTCCGGACTCAGAGAGAAATCCTCCATCAGCATCCGCCTGTAGTCCATCATCTCGCCCTGACACTCGCCGCTCACCACACGACCTGAAACACACGTTGAAGAGGAACTTAAAGTGACGCGACCCACATGAGACGTCACATTTACAAACTCTCCTATCTTTGAACTGTAAAATCTCTGCATCTTTATGGTGTATTTATTGATAATAAATCATAAGTATTGAAAACTCAATTGCAGCAGTAAATCAGCCTGGCCCACTTTATTAAGCTTCTAGAAGCGTTAAAAGCAACCCATTGCAGCAACTTAATTGCCTCTTTCCCCGAATTATCTCCATTAGAAGCTGCGGTCCAGCCTTCTGTTAGAACAGACTAAACTGAGACTCTAAATCTGATTGGTCCGTGTGACTGCCAGGTGGAGTGTTCATTGTTCTAAGTCATCAATAAATTACTGATGGGAGAGCTGAGTCACAGATAATCCACTTTACGGCTCACTCGTATCTCAGTGGAGGACAGGCTTTAGTGTGTGGAGCGTTCTGAGGATTGACTGTGAGGTGGATGTGCTCACCTCTGTGGACGGCCGACTCTAAACACAGCAGCAGGTACGACAGACGAGCTTCTCGGGCTCGGGGCATGTTGGAGTCGGCGCTGCAGCGGTACTTCCTCAGGTCCGACTTGCAGGCTTTGGCCAGTGAGTAGCTGACCTTGTAGTCCTGAGCGATCAGTTTCTGCCTGGTGGTCAACGCCTCGCGACACTGAGGACAAAGAGAAGATGGAGTCAAAGTGGGTGAGGTGTGACGTGGAGGGCTGTTCAACTCCAGGGTGGCAGAACAACACAGTTAAAGAAATAAGAGGGAAATTAAAGCTAAAATTTAGGATGAATCATGCATGGTTGTAAAAAAAAAAAAAAAAAGTATCAGTAATCTTTTCTTTAGGCCTACTCATTAGGAATTCTCAGGTGATATTTAGGGCTTTTCAGAACTCTTTCAGCAAAGAGTTAACCATCAGAAAGACGCTTTAAGGGGAAGTGAAAAAGAAATGTTTTTCAAAAAAAACCCAGTCTGATTTAAACTGATCCTCTGCAGTTGAAGCCTAAGGAACAAATTATGATGTCCTTTCTCCCAAGTAAATTTATTCAACAAAACTTCTACATCTAGCTTAAATAAGGACAAAAATGCTGATTGACCTTAATGTCATAGAGAAACAAAAAGAAACCTTGAGTTAAAACTAACAGAGAAGAAACCATGAGTCCTGATTAAAGCACGGTCAACTTCCGCCTCTAGTGGACAACATCAGTATTACAACAACAAATACGGAAATAGAGGCTGCAGGATTTTTGTTTCTCTTTAAGCATGACAAAACGACTCCATCAACTTTATCCCACAAATCAATATTTTAATCTCATAACCACAGGAAATGAATAAATACCTGTTGGTGCCAAAGATTGCAGGATTTATGAGAAATTACGAAAAAAAAAAAAACATCTACAGATGGAGTGAAGGGACTCACCCTCTCAGACATGGCTTCCTCAAACTTGTGGTTGAAGAGACATTTGTAAACTCGCCCTTCTCCGGCCAGAGTCTGAAAATAAAACACAGAAGCATTAAAAACCTTTTTTTTTTTTAACATAATAAAAAAGTCTCTTCCTCCTTCAATAATGTAATAAGTAAGAGCCATGACAGTCAGATTTAGCTTTGGATGTTGAAGGCACTGATTTGCCTGATCACAATTTTCTTGTTTGACCTTTAAAAGACAGTTACATCAGAGGAGAACACTAATAAGGAACAAAACTTCTGCTTTAATATGATGGTTACAAGCTAATAAAAAAATCAATTCTGGTCTGTATTTAATGGATATTAACCTAAACTGTCTTGTTAAAACTCTCTAAAAATTGACATTGCTTTAGTTAGATTCTTGACTGTTCCTATCCACAGTTCCCTAAATGAAACCCTTCCACGGCTTTGTTTAACCCTGATCCAAATTCTTACACTTTCACAGAAGCGTTCTCGGTCTTCTCTGCAGGCAAAGTACAGGTAGCGGTCCAGGTGGAAGTCGTCTGAGGAGAGCTCTGCTACTCTCATGATGGATTTCTTACAGTCCTCTTTGATTTGGTGAGCCCCCGGCTGACCCTCGGCCTCCCGAACCAAACCTTTCTCCAGACAGGCAATCACTTCGCCCTGGGAGTGAATGTCCTGCAGAGAGACGCAGAGTCATGAAGTTACCGGTGGGAAATATCAGGAAGGATAACTAGTTATCTTAATAAAAAGATGAGGGAATAAAAGAGCTCTAGCCCAGTGACAAATCTGAATCCTTTCAGTATTTTTCACATATTATGGGCCCTGAATGGCTCAAAAAGTACATTTTTACTTTAACTTACAGCTGTGAAACATAACAGTTGCACTGTTGTCGTATAGAGACAGTATAATGCTGATCCAAACGAAATTTAAAGTGCTGCTTATAATAATAAAAAAGGCACAATAAATACAACTTTCCCAAAAAATAATTTATCTCTATCACTATTATGATGAGCCAATCAGAGCAACAAGACACAATGAGGTAGTAGACACACATAGCATCATGGGTTTTGATAAAAACAAAAAGTCCAGTTGTGATAAAAGTGCCACGATACTAAACTTCATCTGAGCTAAACGCTACACTGGGGGCAGCCATTACTACCAGCTTTGAGCACAGCTAAACCCAGCTGTAGCTGCTGTGTTGTACTGTGTTGACGCTGATTAGTTGGTCCATTCTCAACCATTTCAAATGTGAGCTTTGCAAGATGGATTTGACTAATGACACACATGGAATCTGGCTAATCTGTCTGCTTTTGAGGATATCAGACCCTAACTGCTGTGAAACAACCAGAAAATCGTATTTCTTATCTCAAATCTTTGTTGTAGCTGTCAGCACTCAGCCATCCCCATCTCTCCCTCTCTCAGCTTACAGCAGCTTTGAGTAGAAAATACAAAAGTAAATCTGTTTTTTTTCTGAAAAACTTAGTCACTTTCATTTCTATGAAACATAAAAAATAACAGGTGTTGTATCATTAAAGCACATGGTATTGATAAAGTGTAAAATGATGAAAAACTCTGACAGCCTCACCACCCACTGGGTCGGCCATCATGGCTTTTGCAGAATACCTAGTCTGTATTTGCTGTTTCTGGAGCTCTCTCTGCTGGAAATTCATTATTTATCCCACCAAATGTTTCTTAGCTATTCAGCCCTCATACAATGGCGACTAATGGCTAATAATGAAAAGCTTTCACGGAGGAATCACACTTAAAAATGAGTCATCGCTCCATATTCAGGTAGAAGAAAAAGGGAATGGAAATGCTAACTCTTCTTCAGAGAGGAAAAACAAAACAATTTTTGGAATATTTGAAATGCAAATGTTCCCAGTTTAAGAGTAATGAGAATTTGAATTATGAGCCCACTAATCCCACACAGATCGGGCTTTCCTTTCACTGCTGAAATCACGCTGTCGTGGTGTGTTTTCTGTTTTTTATTTCAGCGTGATGAAGAGTAAACATGGTCAGTCTAATCTGCACTGGGAGCAGCTCCGTCACATTAAAATGAGCCGCCATGACAGACTCCCGATAATGAAACAGACCTCCCTTCTCTCTGACGAAGAGATGATTTGCTTCGAGTTCTAATTGTGGCGCTGAACATCCCATAATAACCGCATGTCTAAGGGGTTTATGAGTTTTGGGGCTCAGCTCAGCAGCAGGAAAAGACGTTCAGAGCGGATCAATTCGCCGTGCCGGCTGACAAACGCCCATCAGACGTCTCTCTTCTCATTCCAGCTGAGTCAGGCCTGAACCGTTTCTGGGTTTATTAGATTACATGTCAGCAGAGATGGAGGTCATAAGATCTGCAAATATGGGAGAAAATCAGGGAAATTACAGCTGTAAGGAAACTATGTCACCATGATTTATGGAAGCCCTGAGTGGACAAACATCCACAATTTGATCTCATCATATTTCTGAGTATAGTTAGAATTTCAAACTTGTTTTATTGAGTTCTGGATTATTTCATTTCTTAATCTTAGATTTAGGTTTCTTAATTATCACAGTACAAAAACATAGGTAAAAATGCATATTTTAAGACTTTTTAAGACCCAAACTGAGGAAGTTTAATACCACTTTTTGCATGCCAAAGGTGTCAGATTTCTCGGTACTCTGAGCCAGGGGTGAATTTTCTGATTTAATGCAATGTTTCTAAAATGATATCAACATTTTGCTCTAATTAACATATTACTGTATTAGTATTTATTTCAAAGTGTTTGCAGTTTTTATAACAGTTACATAATTATCAGCTCCTACTGCAGCCGCACATGTAAGCCACATGTCTGTGGCTGTCATGTTGTCTGTCACTGGGTTTGATACTAAAACCCTTTGTTGTGATAGGTTAAAAGTAACGCAGGAAATTGACCTTTTGTCTGCATTTTAAATGGAAAGCTGCAAATTTAATGGGGTCTTGATTGCAGAGTATCTGTTTATCATAATTCATATTTCCTGACAAAGGCCAACAGGTGGATTTCTGTAAAACAGGTCAAATGTTAAGTCACTAATGCTAAAGTAGGGCTGCAAGCAGCACTGAAGGGCCCTCGCACCCCAGCGCACGTCAGGATGTGGGCCATCGGCCCCTGTGTTGTTATAGTGGGGTGTAAGCAAACTGGTGCAGTGAGTTACTACCCAACTTTCAATTGAAATAATCAAGAAACCCCCTGTTACCACTGACTCATTCCACCTTAGAGGGATAGTTGGACACCCCACAATATATCTGGCGCAGTAACAAGGCAAACTGATGTAAGATTTCAAAATAAAAGCCTTTGCAAATATGCCATATTCATTGTGCAACTGCCTTACTTTAAAGTGAAATAATTAAGAAAATAACTGCCAAATTTTCAATTGAAATATTTAAGAAACCCCCTGTTACCACTGATTAAAACGCCTTCTCAAATATGCCATATTCATTGTGCAGCAGAGCCTTCTCTACCCAGTATAACTGGAGATCCATTTTGCAATAAAATGGTTAAATGTACTGTATAATGAGCGTGTTCCTGACTGAATGTAGGTTATGTTATAGAACAATTTATTGCTTGAATTTGTTGAAAAATCCATGAGATGAGGAGCCTAAGAATAATTGCATATTGAATCTGAATTGCAATACTGGGGGAAAAAAATCTCAATTAGATTATTTTTGCACATCGTTCAGCCCTGACATTTTCTGAAATGATTCATCTTTTGGGGGTAGGATGGGAAGCTATGAGGATCCTGATCTGGGCCTTAGGCTATCATTTGATATACACTGACCTAGTGCAATGCTCGTCATTAACCACTCAGAGTTCGGGGCGAAATGAGTCAAAAGCTCCTATCCAGGAACACCAAAAGCTGCGTTTGAGCCTTCCGGAGTTCAAGCACAAACAAGGAGTCTTTAGAAAGGTAACATACCGAAGTTTCTTCACAAACTGTCAGACTCTCTGGAGCTGCTACTTGGATTAAGTAATACAACAAAAATTAAGTATTTATCCTGTCTGAGTTTCTATAGTGACACAGAGGTCTGTAGACGACTGTAGCTGTAAGGGATTAGCTTGAAAAGTCATCTGGACTAAAGCATGAAGCCTCAGCTAGTCCAAGTTCAAAGTTGAGAACAATAGGACAGAAAATGAGGATTTAACTACTGTGTTTATGAGGAAATGTCGAAGAGTTTATAACTGGAGACTAGGGCTGGGCAACTAATCAAAAATTAGATTAAATCGCAATATTGCCTGCCGCAATTTTCACATCACAGAAGGTGCAATATTTCCTTATCCTGAAATTTGTGTCAAAATAGCAGTTTGAAACTTATTTTTGTGCCATTTTTTTTAAAGATTAGTCTGTAAAAAAAATCCTACTTTCATTTTTGTACTTTTTTCTTATTAAATATGAGAACGACAAAATCCCTTCAATGCAACAATTCATATCCAATTTGCAATACGAGTCAAAATCATCAGAATCAGACACTTTTAAAGAATTGTTCAGTCCTTGTTTAGGAATAAAAGAGAGCTGGGAAATAATCACATTTCAAATCACAATCGTAATATTGGGAAAAAAAAAAAATCTGCAATCAGATTATTTGCCAAAATCGTTCAGTCCTACTGGAGACTCCAAAACGGATCAAGGTTGGCAGATATTTTTCTACAAAGCGTTGGGGCTGTCACTTTTTAATTTGAAATTCAAACATTCATTCAAAGCTGTGAGTCAAAGTTCATACTCGAACTGTAATGATCCGTTACAGTCAAAATACACAATCTATCAGTGCACCATGACGGCTGAAGTAGTTTGCCATTCAATCCAGCAGAGGGCGCTCTAAGCACCATTGTTTGCCCTCTTGACCTCAGTAAATAAAGACAGTTGATGCAGTAAGTTAAACAAAGATGGAGCATCGCAACAATCTGTATTCTACTCTGTGACTGGTAAAACAAAAAACACTGGGGTGCGGTTCAAGAGATGCAAACGTACATGAAGGAGACTCCTCTCTCTGGCGACAGCAAATGGCTGCTCTGGTGGAGAGGTAGGGTGCACTAGAAGTCGGCCGCTCTCCAAGCTGGCTTGCAAACATTTGTGCAAACTGGCACCCTCTGTGTGCTCTGAGGGTGTGTTCTCGTCTGCAGGTACTACTGTAAATAAAATGATCGCAGCACTTGATTCCAACTAGTTATTACAGCATAGACAGTGGACTACTGAGAACAACAGGAAGTTTGAAATTATCTAAAATTATTCAGAACCAGTCCATGGATATTTCTGGATGTAATCCTGTTTCTGGACTCAGATCTGACTGAATTTTTCTGTTTTTGATGGAATATTCTGATCAGGAGAGCTTCTAATGGTGTGCTGTGTCAGTTTTATTATCACTTGTTCATTTGTAGTCTGACAAATGCGTTTATTGTGTCTGCTGTTGTGGTTTTATGCTGGAATGGTTTACATCATCAGGATCCTGAGAATCTTAGCTTTCTGCTGGTGCATAACATGTTAGAATTACATTTAAGAAAAAACAGAGTAGTCGCACAAATCTCTGCTGGTCCGCCGCTGGGCCCTTAACAGTTTTCATGACATCAGAGATTTGAGAGCTAGGGACGGCAGGAAATTTGCTGGAGGGGGCCTTCTCTTAGTTTTATATGCAAGAAAAACCCATGGCCATGGTGCTAAATATCAATAAATTGGACATCAAGGCACACTGGCTGGCAGAGAGAAGCAGAGCTGCAGACAAGAGGAAGTGAATGTAAACATACAGACAGAGAAATCTACTCCTACTGTTCTGCTGTTTTCTTGAGGAGCCTTTAATAAGCCTGTCTGTGTGTTTAAAAACATTTCTTTTTCTTTTCTCATATTAATTTAATATCTCTTTTTGTATTGGCAGCACTGCAGTAAATGCAGTTAACTATAATATAGTCAAACATGCACAAAAAACAAATATGTAATGTGCCGTCTACAATGTAAGACCTCTCAGTGGTAAAAATAAGACTTTTCACTACCTTTTATTACATTTCTAAGACTTTCCAGGGATCCACAGAAACCTGGTCTACACGTAACCCTTACAAAAAAAACAAACACCAATCAGAGCAGAGCTCAGGTCGCGCTCTTTGTCCCTGCCTCACCTTCTCTCCGGTGCTGATGCTGCCACAGTGTAGAGTGTTGATGTCCTCCCTGCACTTGTCCATGAAGCCACAGATCAGCCGGTAGTCGCTGAAGATGATGGTGGTCATCTTGGTGATGTACTGGTTGCACTGGTAGTCGCTGATGTTGCCACGGTGATCCACCAGACAGGACACCAGGTAGCCCTTCCCGAGCTCCTCCGCTGCACATTCTTTAATCTGGAGGAAGAGCAGGAGCAGAGTTATGTCTTTGAGCAATAACATGAAGAGCTTGTTGATTTAGAGATTACGCTGCCCAGATATGAACAGAAACAGTTATGTGGGAAATAAACAACTAAAAACATCCGTCAACAACTTCTAAGGAGCAGACAATAGCCTCAGGGTTTCTAAATCATCGGTCTCTCCTCTATATGATCTTCATCTTTGGACCTCTCCTCTTTAACGTGGTTTATCAGAGCATGTCTGTTAAAATCAGCTGTCTGGTGAAAACAAGGTGAACATATTAACACATATCTTAACACCGAAACTCAAACAGTTCATGTGTGAAACCACAGCTAGCAGCTAAAAGATGCTAACACGTACTGTAGAGATGAGTGATAACTGTCTTTCACACTTTGTTTCTTTACGCTGCATGTTTTTAATTCTGCTCAGTCTCTTTGTGTCTGAGCCTGAATAAAAGAACCAATCAGTGCTTTTAAAACCAAACTAAGTCTTAATCTCTTCACCTGTGAGGGGAATGAATGATCAGAAACTCATCGCACCAGTGCCCTGGTTTTTATTTGTTAGCTAAATATGATCTTAAGCAGTCAGAGCCGATAATACACCAAAAAAATCCTCAGTGGTTGGAGGAAGGACTGTCTCAAAACAACAATATAAATACGGCTGGTTGATGTTAGTTTAGAGGGGAGCTTCTAGAAGCTCTGTGGTTTCTGGAGGCTTTCAAAGCCAAACAGATGTCTTGATGCTCGATTAGGACGTCCTGGTCTCAAATATGTCTTCCTGTTTTTAAAAATCTGGTGTAAACAAGTCATCTTTGTTTTAATTCCCCATACCACTCTATACACCCTCTGAGCTGCAGCTCAAAATTATGTCTTTAACTGGCAGACACATGTGAGAAAATAATACATTTAAAAGGAAGAAACTGGATATTCAGATAACTGAGCAGCCCTTTAAATACCCTGAAACAGACTCAGTAAATAATAAAAGGCATGTCTGTTTTTCCTCGTCTGTCGTTTTGCACTGAGAGGAATCCAAAGAAGTGTCTGGGAGGTTTGGGGAAGAGGAGCACGATTGTTTTTGTAAAACCACCACAGCTGCTGTGAGTGTGCTGTCAACAAACAAAGGGGCTGCATGGAGGCTGAGGTGAGATAACAGAGAGGAGATTACCCATAATTCCTCTACATCTCCAAGAAATACCCAACAGAAACAGGATCAACTCATATCCCCAGGGTTCACCTTATCACTTGCTGCTTAATTTAGGTTTTCTGTGAGATAAAACTAAACTCTTCTACATGAATATGGATTCAGGACACTGCTTTCAAATACTGATTATTTACTCTTACATGTAAACACCTCAGTCGAACCTAAACTCGCCATATGTATTCTGAGCATGCTCAACAGCCTCAGCGTTGACCTTTGACCCAGAATTCAAACAGCATAAATATTAAGCATAAAAGAAAATGTGCTGTTGTCTTTCTTCAGTTATCACTAAAGACCAGAGGGATAAAGGACATCGGATTTGAACCAAAAGGAAAGTATTGAGTGCATGCAAAATAAAAAGCATGCTAACTGAAACTGAAAGACGCTCAGTTACTAGCACGAGACAAACTCACATCAATAAAAGGACTTTCCTCTGGTGCTTGCATCCAGATCCAAGGACAGTCCAGTTCAGTGTGTCCTACATCCATCTATTATACTAACCCTGCATGTAAAACTACTGACAGAGCATGAAGCTCTGGATGTTTGGTGTTAGTGACATGGATTAGATGGTATTTATTTTTTAATACCATCACGCTCTCCCCAAGTTTACCGGTATATATATGTGGTATTACAGCAAGGTGTTTTAAAACCACATTTTATAAGCGCTTGCTGCATCGTGCCTCTACAGGTGCTTCATTCATACCTCTGAACAAATGCTACAAGTCCAAAAACAATGTTTATGAGGCAAAGTGTGCACGATGGAAGTGATTTAAACTTTAAAACTGAGGTAAAAAGAGCAACAATGGGGCAGAGGATCAAATTAAGTTTCTCTCTTCTTCTTCTCCATCAACAGCACAGGTGTGCTCTCTTTACTTCCCTCACTTCCTCCCTGAGGTGAGAAATAAAGATCAACTACTATCATACAGGATCTGGGAATGTGAAGTAATATTCAGTGCTAATAAACAAATAAAACTTGGATCTGAATATCATTTACTTGTCGTGCCTCGACGGCAAGCTCTGTCTGCAAACTGGACTTTATACAGGAAGCATATAAAAGGGCGCAGCATCCGTTGATATTAATAATAAACCTTGTCACTTTTCATCACTGATCTACACCCCGACAGAAGAATTGAAGTGTTTTCAAACTCCCATTGCCGTGGATCATGCTACAGCCAGCGGTCAACGTTTATCAGCCTGACCTTATAGAGTACCTGAGTGCGGTGCCAGAGCGGTGCCAGGCCATGGCACACAAGTATAAATGCACTGGTGTATGTGTGCACTCATAGCTCCCCAAATTAGCCTGACATCATCATCATCAGGAGTTCTGCCATCACTTTTAAAGCATCTTCAAATACAGTCAGAGGTGCTGCTGGTGAGAATGAGCACATACTCTAGAGGAATCTATGATAAATATTCCCTCATCACACAGCACTGTCTTACTGGTGGTAATTAAACCAACACCATGGCCATCTTTTAATACCCCAGTATATGGTATTACTGTATTATCGCTCATTCCTGTTAGTGACTGACCTCAGAGATCGTGGTCTTGCAGACTTCCACAGCTACGGACTCGAACTTTGGGTCTGTAGTCAGATTCAGCTTGTAGTTCCACAACAGCTGGAAGATGGAGGATACAGAAATACAGTTAACACACTTACAGATACACACTGAGTCTACCTACACATCTGTTTAATTTAATAAATAATGTGTATTGTAACAATCTTTTCTATGCTTTATATGTTTCTACTAGAACTGTATATGTTTTACTTTCTGATTTAACTTTTTTTTGGGTTTTTTTTTGTGTTTAAAATTCAACTGGGTCCAACTTCATTTTAGAAAAAGGTTAGATGTGGGTTTTGCACTTTAACTGGAATTTTAAGGGTTACATACCGCAAAATTAATCAGTATTTGATTTTTATGATCAGGTCTGTTCTTGATTAAAATATATTTGCAAAAAAGTTGGAACAATTTTATTAATCTATATCATTTTTTGTGATATATGTATGCAAACTCCCTAAATATTTAGGCTGGGCAATTCATCAAAAATTAGATTAAATCGCAATATGGCCTGCTGGAAATTTCAAATTGCAAAAGGTGAAATATCTCTTTAACCTGAAATTTGTGTCAAAATAACAGCTTAAAACTTATTTTTGCAGCAGAGATGTTTTGCATTACATATCATGCAATCATCCACAGGCAATTTCTTTTAGAATAGTCCAGAAAAATAATTCCTTTGTGTATGTTTTTCTTTTAACTATGAGAATGTCATAAAAAAGATCATTCCCTTCAATACACCAATTCCTGTCAAATTTGTAATATGAGTTAAAATCATCCCAATAAGATATTTTTCAAAACTGTTCAGCTCTAGTTTTATCTAAGATTGTGTTGGTTATAATATAGAATCATTTATTGATTGTGTTTATTGGTAAAAAACAGAATGTAAGGAACTCAAGAAATAATCACACATCAAATTGCAATACTGGGGGAAAAAAAAAGACTGATTATTTTCCCAAATTGTTCAGCCCGACTAAGTGTAACAATTTATCTTACACCCTCAATTCACATTCACAATTTGGCTCAAGATTGTTTCATGAATGAATGAATGGATAAATGTTTTTATTTCAGTTATAAACATGTCGATTAAAAAAAGTATCAAATAAGATCATTTTCACATAAAATTTGTCAACCAGCAACTAACAAAATGACTTAAATGTAAGGACTTCATGTTACCTCAAACTGGACCTACATGTTATTCAGTTTTCATCAACTGAAAACTAGGCAAAAACTTGTAAAATGTGGCTTGAACCAATGAGTATTTCAATTTAAAGGCTAAGACATACTTTAAAGTAGCTTCCAAAATAAGTACAGCTCTGCAAATTCTTTGCCTGATGAAGATTTAGTACTGAAACACTGCAAATAAATAACTGTTAATAAAAAGTTAATGAGCAGGAGTTTCCCATCATAAGAAAATAAACACCAAGCTTTGGGAAGACAGTAAAACTAGTTCAGCTTTCTCAGGAAAGATCATCTGAGTTTAAAGCCAACAGACATGTCTCGGTTAAAACTAGTTAATATTACACAGGATTACAAGATAACATGATGCATGCTGGGAAGTGATGTTTTAGGAAGAAGATTTTTTAAAACTTACATGGTTGCATTCTGCTGCGATCTCAGTTTCCTGAAAGAGAAGAAGAGAAAGAAGAGGTTAGAGCGTAAAACTGGAGATGATTCTTAGACGGAAAGATGTGCATTGTAAAAGAGAACAGCTGCAACATCATCTTTGTGGTAAAAACGTCCCATTAGAGTATGTCTGCAAAACTGCATGTTTTTTCTAACAGGCTTAGACAGTTATTCCTAGTCTCTGACATTACAGGAAGGATCCCTACTGAAAAGAAGAGGATTTTAAGAGCAGAAGCTGATGTTTCAAAGCAGACATCCTCCATCGTCAAAAACAGTCATGTGAGATCTGCAGAGACTCATCGCTCTGTCCCTGACTCAATTTTTTCGTCACTTTTTGTTTGAGATATTGATTTTGATTATTTATGATCCAACACAATATTTATGGAGAGCAAAAACACATAAAACAAAAACTTCTTTGACCTGCAGAGAAATTACTGGTTTTGTTAGTGGAATATGGCAGATTTAAAAGCAGCTTAGAGGAGGCTGCTTCTCGTTTGAAAAACAGATGTTTTCATATAAGAGGTCCATCTCTGGTTTTCAAAAAACTTTTGCACAGCACACACCTAAGGTCAAGCCAAAATCTCAAGGACCACCACATTTATGTACGTATCAAAGAGCCTCTTTAAGACACGTTTTAGCATCTTAAGTTGTTTTACAGCTGTAGTAATAACGTCTAGTTTTACAGGTTCCTCACATACAACTAAACCAGTGTGCCTATTCACACAATTCCAGAGAACTGCTCTAAAGAACTTCAAACACTTTGACACCTCCACACAGACATGCAGGAAACAGTAGGATTGTGTTTAATAGCTGCAGATTTGGTGCTGTTTTCTACCCTCTGCTTTGGACTCACAGAACGTCACAGATTAATTCAGTGATCGACAAGTAAGTCCCTTCAGTGTCTCCTACATGGGCGTGTTAGAGTCTGTCACGTACACATAAAGCACAAAGGAGAGAGACAGTGATGCCTCCTGGTCCATAAAAATTTCCATTTATGACCCAACCTGCAGACCAATAAAACCCTCACAGCCCTGCACAAACTCCGACACCTATAAGGTGACCTAAATAAGACAAAAGGATAGAAAATGCAGAGAAGAATCACTGCAGACACTTCAGAAGAAATACTTTATTCTAGGTGGACCCTAAACATTTTCTAAATAAAAACCTTACATGTTTGCATTTCATTTCCATAAATCCGCTGTATAATCTCGGTATTTGTTTACTGGCCCTTCCTAAGATGCAAGTTGGAAACCAAAAATGGCTAAATCAGCTAGATATGGATATCCAGGAGGTTTCTGTTGCTACAGTATTAAAGCAGATATTGATGCTGTTTGATCTTTACTTGTTTCAAAAGTCATAAATTCTAGTATTGTGACACTTTAAGGCAATGGTAATATTACATATGGGTGCAACCCTGTACATTAGACATTTAAAAACGATCTAACAAATACAAGATCTGAATGTTTGATATGATGTTAGAGAAAATCAAATCATGTTGATTTCAATTTTGATCCTCAGAAACAAAAAATATAAAACACCAAATAACACCAAACACTAGATTGTTCCTTGTTTTGAATTAAACTCTTGCACAAACTCACTAGCACTATTTCTGCAGTGAAACACCACTGAAGTACAGTATTTGTGGTATTTAGGCAACGCAGTTTTTTTTTTTTCAGCTGAAAATAGAAATCAAGATTCCAAGTTTTTCAAAAAGCCTCAAAACATCTTTTATGAACCTACATGAGTGAAAAATGTTTAAAAATGACCGAAATTCCTGTTTAAACCTCAGCAGACTCTTACATAAAGAGGAGAAGTCGTTCAGGTCGACTGGCTCTCACAAGGCCACACCTTCATAGGTGGCCCCCGTCCAATAAGCCGGCCCCTGACTCAGGACACGGATTCTGGGGCCAAAGTGTGGCCACCGAGTTATTTTCCCGCTGTGCTGACCTGAAGTGACCCGTCTGACTTCCTGCCTGGACGGGCAGCCTAACGCCTGCACACCAACAGCCGCCCCCTCCCTCCAGCCAGAGAAACCCTATCACTGCTGTATTCCCAACGGAGGAATGCGTGAGTGGAATCACAGCTCTACAGATGGACGGAGAGTTTCTGACTGTTTTCCACATGGCAGCCGCAGCGTGGGCCAGGAATAGGCCGTCTGTGTGACTCTGAATATTCATGTGTGTGTTCTATTTACAGTATACTTTACACACAAGTCTCACAATCCCCTGAACACAGACGTAAAACTCAGAGTGAAGAGGAGGGCTGACAGATGTTAGAACCAGCTCTGTGCTGACTCACGGGTCTGCTGGGGGGGAAGAAAAATAAAGAAACAGTTGTGGAAACGAGACCCAGATGAACCTGCCAGAGCTGACACCAGGACAGAAAACAGTCCTATACGGCCTCTTATTTTCTCTGTTTTATCCATAAAAATATTCAAGAGCGGTGGTTCTCAAGTGGGGGATCGGGACAATAAAGTGGGTCGCTCTTTCCAGTGGGTACCCAGGAAAAAAAAAAAAAAAAAAAAAAGGTGGTGAGAAGTATGTAAGTAATGAACATCCATACTTTTTAATTTACTGACTTTTCCCATGACAAATGCATTTCAGTCTCCAATCTCATTTTCTTACAATTTCCACTTATAAATCTGATTTTCTTGGATATCAAAGATGTTTTTCAAAGATAACGAGGTAATTCCTCACAAATTCACTAAAACTGCATGCTGTCCAGGGAAAAGGGAGTCAAAATAAAATGTATGAATGCATTTTTGTATCTATGAACTTTTTAACATGTTTGGGTTGTCCTGTCTCTTTGTTCAGACATGTTTTGTTCTGTTTAAGGTCCAAACTGCAATTTTTTCTATAAATAAATTATAGCAATAGAATTTAAAAAAAAAAAATTGGGTCATGATTTCTTATTCGTCCTGATGCCCGACCAGTTGAGAACCACTGATTTAGAGTATTTCAGGAGGATTTCTGGGCATGAAACAGTGAATTTAAAAACAGCGCATATTGCATTTCTATTATCACTTTTATATATGTCATATATCTTTATTTTCACTGCAATTGTTTTTGCTAATGCTAGAATTAGAGTGATCATTGTGCCATCTTGTGACATCATTCTTACTTGCATAATCATTACTAGAACAGTTTCACTGAATTTCAAATATGGCTGGGCAATTAATCACAAATTAGATTAAATCGCAATATGGCCTGCTGCAATTTACAAATCGCAGAAGGTGCAATATTCCTTTAACCTGAAATTTGAGTCAAAATACCAGTTTAAAACTTTTTTTTGTAGCAGAGACGTTATGCATCACATATCATGCAATCATTCAAGACCCATTTTTTAGAATAGTCTGCAAAAAATCTTACTTTCTTCTTTTTTGGACATTTTTTCTGATTAAATATGAAGACGAAATGAAAATAATCATTCCTTTTAATACAATAATTCATATTCATATTTGCAATATGAGTCAGAATCATCAGAATCACATGTTTTTTTAAACTTACTTTTGAGATGTTATGCATGACATATGCAACATCCACAGGCAATTTCTTTTAGAATAGTCTACAAAAATACTTCTTTTTTGTACGTTTTTATTTTAACTACGAGAATGACATAAAAATAATCATTCCCTTTAATACAACAATTCCTGTCCAATTCGCAATACGAGTCAAAATCATCCCAATTAGATATTTGTTTCAAAATTGTTCAGCTCTAGTTTTATCTAATATTGTGTTGGTTATAATATAGAATGATTTATTGCTTGTGTTTGTTGGAAAAAAAACTTAAGATGAAGAACTAAGGAATAATCGCGTATCAAATTGCAATACTGGCGAAAAAAAAATACAATTAGATTATTTTTCCAAATCGTTCAGCCCTAATTTTAAAGATAAGAATTAAAAATATAGATATAAATGACAAGCTTTTGAAATTTGTTTGCAAAACTTGCAGCCACATTAATTACATAAGAAACAGCTAAATCACCCCCAAAGTAATCTATAGATTTATCGAAGCAATAATCAACAGATTACCCAATAAGACACAAATACTGAGTCACATGATTCACTTGGAAGTCACGCAAACTTTCAGTATGACTGTGCGTTGTTTGTTGTGATGTGTACAGGCCCCCCACAACCTGACCAGCAGCTCCTGATTGGTCGGCTGGATTTCTGACATGTTTCATATTTTGGTCAAATGACTCCAGACACTGTCACAGAGAGAGCAGAGCTAGCAGCACAATCCTCAACAATGGGGTATTTTTTCCTCTGTGAACTGTCAGACAGCATTTTAAATCATCATGACAACAGCAGGGATGACTCTAATGTCCTGGTAGTTTATGTGTGCTGTGTAATAAATTTGTAAGTAATTTTCAGTTTATAATGCTTACTTATAGCTTGATCAGATGAAGCATAATATATGTTTAACCAAAATAAATATCTGAACTTACTGATACAAATATCTACATTTTTAGCAGTATTGGCTGTATTTCCAATACTGGTGTTGGAATCTGAAATACTATAGTTTTAAATCCATTATATCTTTTGAAAGGGTAATTTTAGGATATAATTCTGTTACTGCAAACAGAAAAAAAGAAGGTCACATTGCCCAGCCCTACTGATCAGAGTTGCTGTTCCACTTCCACTGTTACATCAAAATGTTGATTTTATATGAGATGGTATCAGCATATGATTCAAACCACCATTGTTTGCTGGGAACTCTTAAACAAATATTAAAGAATTATAGTCTGAGACAGTTGAAAAAGCTCAGTGATCACATGATGTGAACTGTTCCATACAGCACTTGTTATATTCAAAGTAAAAGCAGTTTCTCTGACAATGTTTATTGAGGTTTGGACACTCATCTGCAAACAGAAGACAAATACTCCCAGTTACCTACCCAGTTACCTATCATATCTTCTGCACCTGTTAGTTCTGTTTGTCAAGAGGGCCATCCTGTAATTTTAGAGCTCCTGACTTCACAGGAAAGCAGGATTCTGTTTGTTTTCAAAGTTCATACAACGTCCATGTTTCAGTGTCAGCAGAATGAGGAATAGAGAGGATGAACGAAAGCTGATGGAGGAGGCTACCCTTCATACAGACGGTCAGTCAAACAGCAGGACCAGGAGATATTTAGAGAAGGGCTGTCAAAGTCAACGCACTAATAAAACGTTAACTCAAATTTATTTTAACGCCACGTTATTTTTTTGTCACACGGTTTACACACAGGCGTTCTTTATGACCCTCCACCCATCCTGTAGTTTGTGAGATCAGGAAGCGGTGCCGTAGTGATGCGGTACAACGGAACATAAACGGATCAAGGAGAATTCTGAATGACAGGTTCAGCTTTAAGATCATGCCAGATAAGACTTACTTGAACTTTCTGTCAACGTGAACCGAGTTACCCAGAGCTCGTAAAGTCTGAAATACCCTGCATCATTCGCTGGCACTGCCAATGCAGAGATTAATCAAAATTAAAAATCTTAGAGGGAGACCAGTTCAACCAAAATCAAGGGAAACAATCATATTTCTCCCTCAAGTCTAGATCTGCAATGTTTAACAGCTGTTTATGTTCAGATTTTTTTTCTTCTTCTTTTTCCTGCAGCAGAGTTCAAGAGAATTGTCAGAAAATTATTTGAAGTGCATTTTACATTACCATACTTAGATTTAGCCTTCAGCCATGTTTACTTTGTATGAACCTGAGGATAAAGCTGCCAAGAATTTTGGCATGAAATCATTTCCTAATGAATGTCTTATGAGGGCTCCTTAGGCAATGACATGTCAGAAAATGGTGAAATAAATCCATGAAATCACAGTCAAATCTTCAGATTGCTTACCTAGTAATATCCATGTCAATTTTAGTCAGATTTTCAAAAATCTATTATAAAAAGTCTTCTTAAGTGAGAATTTCTTTGCCCCTATCTGACAGTAAAGTCTGGATGCAGACAGACAAGACATTTAGGACGTCGTCTCAAGCTTCTGAAAACAGAATTTTCTGACACTTCATGTCCAAATTTCAGCCATACAGCCTGCCACATTTGTTCCATTTTATTTCTGTGTTCTTGGACAAAGAAGCATCTCTGCACATGCTCAGTCCACCCCTGGCCTGCACACCCAAAGATCACATCACAGAGCTGCAGAGCACAGTGACTCATGTGGGCGTCGATCCACTCTTTGTCACAGAATCTGCATGGCCAAAAGATCTCATCGTCTTTAATCATCTTAATCCAAAGCTAATAAATAAAATACAGAGCAGACCGGTCTGGTTCTGACCAGCTTTGAGGGGGTTGCTGTTATCGGTGTTAACTTCTGCAGTTATTTTAACATTTTTGGGTCAAACAGGTACAAAGCAAAATGGGATTGTTGCTATTGGTTGTTCCATCCATTGCTGTGAAGCAAACCTTTGGGGATACTGCTCAAGATCAAAGTTCATCCATTAAAGGTGGTTGTTTATGTCACTAACATGTCCATAATGTTATTCTAAGGGTGGTAGGGTATCTGGATGAAGTCGTCCCCAAAGTCTGGTTCATTAGATCAGTCCGACCAGTAGCGTGCCAAACTCAGGCACCATGCTGGAGTCTACATATAGAGCTGGTCTCAGGCATGATTCATGGGTACTCAGGCATGGTCTGACCTTACAAAGATGATGGATTGTCCAGATTCCATGTCTGTCATCAGACATATCAGTCTGGCAAAGCTCCAATCTGACACCACTGTTCTGGTCTGGGAACAGACGGATCATTCAGCATCATTTAAGAGGAATGAGGCGGTAATACCAGAATTTTTAATTTGGATGTGATACTGGAAAAAGTAATGATATCAGGCCATTTTTACATCACAGACACTAAGCTGAAAGCCCTGCATACTGAATGTTGGGTTATTTCTTCTTTTTAAAGCCAGACATTGTATGCAAACTTCTGCAGAATGTCTACATTTTACAAAAACAAAACCTCTGCAACTTTTTGGTCCTGAAATGTTACCAGTGTTTTCAAGCAAATGAGACATTCAGCAGGAGTTTACCTGCTGTATTTGATGGATTCATCCCTCTCCTAGGCACCTCACTCATGAACAGTTGTAGTTTTTAAACTTCAGGTACTACTCCATCCATTTACACATTTTTTTCTTTTCCATAATGATTAAAAAAACTGTGTAACATAAAGTGAAGGCAAAAGAAATCTACTGAGGCAGCAGATGAGCAGCTCCTCTTATGATCAGTTAGGGCTGGGAAATTAGATTCAATCACAATATGGCCTGCTGTAACATACAAATCGCAAAAGTGGCAATATTTCTTTAATACTTTTTGCAGCAGAGATGTTGTGCACATAATGCAAACATTCACATCTTTTAGAATAAAAATCCTCACATTACTAAATGTGTATGTTTTTCTTATTTAAAATGTGATTGACATAAAAATGATTATCCTCTTCAATACAGCAATTTATATCAGATTTGCAATAGTGCCAAAATAATCACAATTATATTTGCTTTAAATAATTTTCCCTAGAATAATATATCTCAAATTGTGTGCATAATAATTTAGAATAATTTCTTGTCTGTATTTACTGAAAAATAAATAAGATGAGGAACCTAAAAGTAATCACATATTAAATTGCAATCGCCATATTGGGGAAAAAAATCGCAATTAGATTATTTTTGCAAATGGTTTAGCCCTATGATCAGTGATGTTAAACTGGTGGTTTTTTTTATGGAGTTTGGCAGCAGTTAAAAAAATGTACATTTCTGGCTGTTCCTTGCCAAATAAGGATGCTACTCTTCCTCAATAAGGTCCCTTGTTGGTACAGATCCTCTTTGCAGTGTTTTCAGATAATAATTACAATAATCAGCACCTCTGCGTTGCAGAAAGGCTCTTTTGGGTTGCACTAAGACATGAATATTTGAAAGCATAGAAACCTGTTTCACAGCTGCTGGCTGAAGTAATCCACTGGAGCAAATTCAAAACTTTCTGTACCCTGCAGGCCAAAATATTTAAAAACAGAATCCATGTTTAAAAATACCTAAAATCCACTTGTACAAAGGCCTAAAAGTGCACACGGTATGAACTCTTCAGGTGAAATCAGGTGAAAGTGTTGGATTAAACTGACGCTGAGTCTGTATGCGTGTCAGACCGGCTGTGACCGGCCAGCGGGACAGAAATGTAACACAACAGCCGGGAATAAACCCAACGCGGCCGCCACACCCATCCACATACTTTGGTCAGACTCAAACATTCAGCCTGTTTCTGCTCTGTTCTCTATCAGAGAAAAACCTCCATCTCAGTTAATAGCTGCAGCTAAATTCAACTTAATCAGCTCTCCTCACCGTGTCTGGGGGGAAAACTGCAGTGAGGCTGAGCTATAATTGGATGTGGGTGAGAGGAAGAGATGGAGAGAGAAAATGACACATGAAGTGATAGAAGGAGGACAGGATCGAGAGGAAAGCCACTCGATTTATAACACCCTGTCCTAGTGGAGTGTTCGGGTTAATCAGCGCAGTGTGAGACGTTTTTAAAGATCAGGGCCACCCACAGAAACTGCTGGGACCCTCACAGGCCCAATTAAAGAGCCCATCCTAGGTCTGAGTCAATAATATCAAAACATGGATTTGCTGGCTGCTATTTGCCTTCAAGACCAGACTCAGATCTACTTCAAATCTGACTGAAAAAATAAGTTCTACCATGACCTTACTTAATATGCCAATCCCACTGCGATCTTTACCCTCCACCCCATCAAACAGTATTGATAACAGTTTAGATAACGCTTCCACAAAACAGAAGTCCTAGCACCCAACACTGGGTAATACTGCAGACTAAAAACCACAAAGATGCTCTAACCGACACCTGCAGTGAGTCAGCGGGTCAGCGACCAAACCCTCAACAGGATGTAGCTGCAGTATCAATCAGCCAATCGCTGCTCTATCCTGATGAACTTCCATGTCAGCAGAGCATCAATGTGAAACCACACAGATGAGCAGGTTCTCTGCACACTGTTTAATTTAAACCCTACACCCACAGAACATGCGTGCTTTTCTTTCTCAGCTAACAGCTGGCAGGGCAGATCTCAGGTCAGCTGTGGGCCAGATGTTTTCACAGATGCTTACGACACAAAGAGAAGACGGCAAACAGCTTGTGACGTGGACATGGCGTCAAGCTGTGAACCCAAGCTGAGGGCTGCACATGATCACATACATAGGCTCTCTGCATTAAGGCTTACAGGCTAGAACTAGAGCAGGTTTTAACTTTTACTCAATTTCAGTGAGAATCAAAAAGTATGAATACCCATGGTGTTCCTAAAACTCAGCAAATTAGAACTGAGTTTCATTGATAAGTCACATGTAAAAAAAAAACTCTACTACTACTACTACTATAAAGATGGTAGTGGTTAACAATGTGGATGAGGTTTCCTGAATGTGGCTAACATTAGCATTTCTCCTGTTGCAAACCGTCAGTCCTCTTTGCAGGCTAACGTCTACTAAGTTTACAAAGCCTTCATACAACTTTATCCCCATATTCTACACCAGTGGTTCTCAAATGGAGTGGCAAGGCACGCTAGTGTTCCTAAAGGCAAGTCTAGGTGTGCCGTGGGAATTTTTACCCTATGTTATTACTACAACTTTATGGCAAGTACTGTCACCAGGCCTGCCCACAGATCTGGACCCCTGAAAGACCCCAGAGAATGGGACATCCCCAGTTGGGATTTATTGATGATATCAGTGCATGATTGATGGATCAGTAGCATCAGTGCTAGCATCCTGGCTAACAGTTACCTCATTAAGAGCTGTAAAGCATGGCAAGCTGTTACTGGGTTGAAATTGTTGAAATTGGTGTTGAAATTATTAATTCATGCTATTTTTGTCACTTCGTTTGACAACTTATACCATTTTGCTGATTTTTTTTTGCATTTTTGCCACTTCTTATTTCTACTTTGACCCACTTTTGCCACTTTTTCTCATATTTAATCCATTTTGCTATCTTTTTGCCACTTTTTGCCCAATTTTGCTATTGTTTAGCCATTTTTACCATTTTCCAATCACTTTTAACCCCTTTGAAGCACACTGTAGTAGCTTTAACTGTTTTTTGCCACTTTTCTGCCACTTGTGATCTATTTTGCCAACTTTTTTTTTGACACTTTCAACCCATTTATGCCACCTTTTTGCCCACTTTTGCCCACTTTTACCTGTTTGACCACTTTTTTTGCCAAATTTTGCCCTTTTTCATTACTTTAAACCCATTTTTTTATCATCTTTTTACAACTTTTAATCCTTTTAGACCAGTTGTTACCCATTTTTGCCGCTATTTTGACACTTTCAACATGTGTTTGCCGATTTCAACCCATTGTTTGGCCACTGGTTTGTTTTGTTTTGTTTTTTACCGATTTTCGCCCATTTCTGACTTTGTTTTGCCACTTTTTGCCCAGTTTTCCATCACTTTTAACCCATTTTTGCTACCTTTTGCCCACTTTTGCCATCTCCATGATCCCCCAGTTTGCTGGGCCCCAGAAAGCTCTCCCCTTTATATCCCCTTATAGGCCACCTTGACTGTAACGTTATTTAAAAAGTCTATTTTGTATCGATTTAAATATGGTGTGCCTTGAGATTTTGGCTTAACCTTGGGTGTGCCTTGGGCAATAAAAGTTTAAAAACCACTGTTGTAGATCATAACAGTGCCAAATCACACCGTTTCTACAAGATGCTGTTGATGCTATCATCCATGGTTGTTTACATCCAGTTAAAAGGCTTTTTCGCACAATGGTAGTTCACATTAACAGGAACTACATTGTTTACTAGTGGCTCCATCATGATTGGGATTGTGGAACTGAGCTGGTAGAAAAATGTAAGGATTTAGGTTGCCCAACTACTAATTCTAACACCGACTGGCGTTTAGACCACTAACTGCACACATCCCTTGATTAATAACTGTTTTGGTGGCAGAAAAATAGTCCAACAAACACAATTTGGGTTGCAAAATTGTCCAAAATATAAAATTTTGTTTGAAAACAATACAATATCTGTTATTTTAATGTTTTAACAGCATCTAAACTAAAAAAAAAAACACAAATCTTAACAGAGAGATGTATAGAAGAAGATGGAATATATCATACATTACAGGCAAACTCTTGCATAACGTCGAACTTGCAGGAAAACTTCAGCAACTTCTCAGTGCCAAAAAGAAGCCAGTGTTTTTCAGACATTCTGCAGGAGTTTGCCTACAATTCATAATATTTAAAACAATGAATTACCCAATACTGAGCACCTAGAGCTTTAATTTTTGTCGCTGTAATAGAAAAAGGGCTAATCTCATTTAACTCTCCAGTATGCATCCCAATTAAAATTCTGGTATTGTGACAACCCTATTGGCTAGCGTTTTTGTTTTTAAATGCCACATACTGGAGGCAAACTCCTGCACAGCGTCTTAATTGCACAAATACACTGGCAAGATTCTTTTACCAAATGGCTGCCTACACATTTGTGCAATTTAGACAGAGCTCTGTTTTCCATTATGACAGCTTTTGGTTTAAATTATAACTAAAGAACTGGAGGTTTTTAAAGCACTGCTACATTTTGGTATGATCAGTCATTACATCTGAAAGACTGTATTTTAAAAGACTTTTTCAACCCTTCAGACAACCTTAAAGCTCTCATGTACAGTCTCATGTGACTCTCGTTTACCTAAAATCCACATGTCAGAGAGGTTGGCACAGCCACATGTGTGTTTAACTTCAGGTTGATATTTCTAAAAGCAAATTTATTATTATTCAATTTAATTATTTACCTTTTTGGTTGTTGTATTAAGGTGCATTAAGGTGATAATTAAGTCTTAATGGTTGGGAATGCTGCAGTTAAAGTAACACAGGATCAAACCTGCAGGCCGTGCCCAGGATTTTTAGTCTGTTTAGATTTGGCTGATCCACTTGAAGTAACTGGTGTACACCCCCCCCCAAAAGTACTGGAACAGTGGGGCCAATTACTTTATCTTGCTCTAGACCAAAACATTTGGGTTTGACATCAAAAGATGAATATAAGACAAGAGATCAACATTTCAGCTTTTATTTCCAGGTATTTCCAGCAGGATCTGATACACAACTTAGAAGATGGAATTATTTGTAAAGGAACACCAAATTTTTCATGTGAGCAAAAGTATTGGAACATGTGACTGACAGGTGTGTCCTATTACATTGCTATTCCAACAATGAATAGTGCTAAATGTCCACACTCAGTTTCAGATTTGGGTTTGGCCTGTGCAAACTGTATTTACAGTTAGAGGTGTAACCAACATGTAAAACAAAGAGCTGTCTTTAGGTGAAAAACAAGCTATTGTGAAGCTTAGAAAAGACTGAAAATCAATCAGAGCCATTGCACAGACATTGGCCATAGCCAGGACAACCATTTGAAAAGTCCTAAAAAAAAGAAAGAAACCACCACTGGTCAGTAACAGATGTTGAATAGGTACACCAAGGAAAACAGCATCAGTTGATGATAGAAACATCGCGAGAGCTGTACATCAGCAACAAGAGAGCTGACATCAGCAACAACCTCCAGAGGACAGGAGTGAAGGTATCACCATCTACTGTTAGTGACATCAGCAACAACCTCCAGAGGACAGGAGTGAAGGTATCACCATCTACTGTTAGTGACATCAGCAACAACCTCCAGAGGACAGGAGTGAAGGTATCACCATCTACTGTTAGTGACATCAGCAACAACCTCCAGAGGACAGGAGTGAAGGTATCACCATCTACTGTTAGTGACATCAGCTACAACCTCCAGAGGACAGGAGTGAAGGTATCACCATCTACTGTTAGTGACATCAGCAACAACCTCCAGAGGACAGGAGTGAAGGTATCACCATCTACTGTTAGTGACATCAACAACAACCTCCAGAGGACAGGAGTGAAGGTATCACCATCTACTGTTAGTGACATCAGCTACAACCTCCAGAGGACAGGAGTGAAGGTATCACCATCTACTGTTAGTGACATCAGCTACAACCTCCAGAGGACAGGAGTGAAGGTATCACCATCTACTGTTAGTGACATCAGCTACAACCTCCAGAGGACAGGAGTGAAGGTATCACCATCTACTGTTAGTGACATCAACAACAACCTCCAGAGGACAGGAGTGAAGGTATCACCATCTACTGTTAGTGACATCAGCTACAACCTCCAGAGGACAGGAGTGAAGGTATCACCATCTACTGTTAGTGACATCAGCTACAACCTCCAGAGGACAGGAGTGAAGGTATCACCATCTACTGTTAGTGACATCAGCAACAACCTCCAGAGGACAGGAGTGAAGGTATCACCATCTACTGTTAGTGACATCAGCTACAACCTCCAGAGGACAGGAGTGAAGGTATCACCATCTACTGTTAGTGACATCAACAACAACCTCCAGAGGACAGGAGTGAAGGTATCACCATCTAGTACAGAGGTCACACCAGAAGATTCAAACCACTCATTAGCAAGAAGAACAGGAAGGCCAGGCTGGAATTTGCCAAAAAGTACAGAGACTAACCTCAAAAATCCTGGGAAAAAGTTTTATGGACTGATGAGATAAAGATGAATCTTTACCAAAGTGACGTGAAACACAGTGGAGGTAATTTCATGGCTTGGGCATGCATGGCTTCTTCCGGTGTTAACACATAATGGCAGCAAAATGAATCCAGAAGTCTACAGGTACACTTTTTCTGCCAATTTAAAGAAAGACGCAAGAATGGATTGGTAGATTCTTCATCATGCAGTAAGATAATGACCCAAACGCACAGCTAATACAACAAAGGAGTTTATCAGGGGCAAGAAGTGGAAGGTTTTAGACTGGCCAAGTCAACCTCAAGACTTAAACCCTACAACCCCCTAAAACAAACAACAACTGAAAGAGGCTGCAGTGAAAGCCTGGAAAGGCATCACAAATGAAGAAGGTGAAAGTTTGGTGATGTCAGTGGGTCACAGGCTTGATGCAGTTCTTGCAAGCGAAGAATTTATAACAAAAATTAAGTCCTATTCTCTTTAATCTAGTTTAAGTGTCTCTGTTCCAATACTTTTGCTCACCTAAGAATTTGGTGTTCTGTTACAAATAAAGCTATCTTCTAAGTTGTGTATCAGATCCAGATGTAAATACCTGGAAATAAAAGCTGAAATGCTGATCTCTTGCCTCATATTCATTTTTTCATGAGGAGGAATCAAAAGGAACTGGCCTCACTGTTCCCGGGTGCTCTTTAATGTGTCGTATATTGTCTCTGTTTCCACAGGCACGTGGCAGCATCAGCGCTGCACTAACAAGAACACTTTCAGGTAAATGTCAACAGCGAGCCTGAGTGATCCGTCAGACAAACATTGGATGCTGGGAGGACACAAAGGGGGGTTGCTTAGCAGCCAGGAACATTTATCTTTTCCTTGGCTGAGTATCAGGATAAAATCATCAAAAACAACTAAAAGCTGCTCTCTTTGATAAGCCCGCTGTAAACGGAGACTGTATGAGATAAAGATGACTTATGAGGGTTTATGAGGGAGAGATGCTTCCATGTTCCTGTTGTTTCCTCAGCATTAAGGCTGTGATTGTCAATATACCACAATTTAAACTTAAATATATTCTAGTAAATCAAACAATATCAATACATGTTTCAGTACCACATCAACAAACACAACCATTCTTCATAGAATATTCCTAATATTCCTGTCTCTCTGTCTGTTATTTCACATCGCATTGCTCTGTGTCCTAACAGCATGTGGGCTTCAGACGCTGTGTTGCAGCATCCCATGCAAGCTGTCCACACTGCATCCATTAAAACTGTAATTCCCCGCTGGACTTCCAAACATTCATTTTAACCAGGAATATGGAAATTATTAATGCACAACTATCTTCACTTTGTAAAGCAAGCTAACAAGCTCTCTGAGTGAAAGAAAACTGGGCACCAGTTTAGCTTAGCTGGTAGAGCTGGAGCCCATAAACTGTACTGGTTGCAGGATTGAATCCTGACCCCGACACGTTTGATGCATGTCTTTCCCAAACTCTGTCCCCATATTTCAGGTCCCTCTTCAGCTGCCCTTTTAAGATAAAAAACCCCAAATAATCATCTAAAAAACGAAAATGAAAGAAAGCAAGGACTTCTGTCCGACACTCCTGATGCCTGGTCATTACCATCTTTCCATTGCTTCCTGTCCTTCTCAATGTGAGCAACAGGGAGAAAAATGGGAACAAGACGATGGAGGAATAATGTGTCACATTAGATGGCCCTTCATGGCTTGCATGCTGTCAGGATACTACAACAGGAAATTAAATCAGGCTGATTTTGCCGCTAATACACAATGTTACTGTGATACAGAAGCACAAGAGAGAGCAGCACTGCTAGAACTCCTCTACACAGCACTGTGCTCCCTGCTGGCTGAACCAATCCTGTCTCACATCTGTAATCCCACTGATCCCATTAAAAGGAATTAATATCCAGTTTGGGCATCCAGAAACCCAGTGGTAGTCGTTAATGTTGTGTGGATACACCTCAGCGCATGCTGAAAACAGTGTGACGTCTGATATCTCAGAAGGCAGAGGTCGTCTGGGGTGCCTACATCCAGACTGGGTTGGACGTGCAGATGCAATGAGTTCTGGCACACATTTAACCGCCTACGACCCTGCATGCACATATGAAGACATTACATCCTGTCTTTGCCACAACATACCATTGTAAAACTTTCTACTGTTAGAATTTATGAAAAAAATTGTCCTGACTGTCCATTAAAGTATTAGTAATTCACATTCGGGTAGAATTTGCAATGATAATTTCAATGATTTCCATGGACAGCTTTGGGATTATTTTGTAGAAATCTGAGTAGAATTTTTTTGTATCATTTTGTATATTTTTTAGGGTTTGATTGGAAGTTTTATTGCAGCAAAATTTTTGAATATCTGCATGAAAATTTTGGATTTTCTTATGTTTGGGTGATATTGGGTGGGGGGGTCATTTTGTGTTAATTTGACAAATGTGTATTTTGGGGGAATCTTATTTGAATTTTTTGGGAAATATTTGCTTTGAAATTTTTAGGTATGCTCACAGAAACTTGGGATTTTTTTAAATTTTGGGAATAGTATTGTGAATGTGAAGGCAGGTATCCTTTGACATTCTTAGAATGTAATGAACTTTTGTTGGCATGTTTAGGGGAATTTTCCATCATTTTCATGGAAGCTTGGGAATATATATTTTTTCAAGGGGAAATTGCTTTGGGATTTTTCTTTTAATTTTCAGGAATTTTAAAAGGAATTTTCTAATTAAAATTTAGGCTTTACAATAAAGTTTCACTGAAACATTTGAGGAAAACTTGAAGAAATTTTGGCTACTTTTTATGGCACATTTAAAAAATATGATTAATAACTTTTCACACAAAGTTTGGTAGTTTCTTTGGAATTTTAGTGAATTGTGTTGATATTGTCTCTGACAAAAGTAATCACTGTTAAAAGACAAGGTTGTGCTTTCCAAACTTATCAGGTCCAAATTATCCCGAGTGGAAAAAACTAAAATGCATACCAAACAAAAGCTCAGGTCTCAGGAGGTTAAGACTGCCCCATAGACTGATGTGATCTGCAGTATTCTAAGGAACAAAAGCATGGCTTTATTTACTGTGCAATCAAGATTGTAAGTCATCCCCGGTTCGTAAGCTACAGTCTGGTTTCAAGTCTCCAGAAGGGACATGAGGTGTTTTCTTCCTTGTTTGATCATCTCAATTCCCGTCACCTGTTGTCCTTCCTGAGGAGTGTTCTCAGATCCACACAGTTTGTTTACTCAACAGCATTCTCCTTATTTTCTTTAAAATGGACATTAATGACCTAACAAGGAAGAAAAGCTGTTAAAAAGAAGCACCAAGGGCCGCAGGTGGCCTAGTGGTTTAAGGCGTGCCCTATGTACGCGGATGGCCCGGTCTCGAATCTGGTCTGAGGCCCTTTCCTGCATGTCTCTCCCCCGCTTTCATCCACGTTTCCTCCTCTATCCACTGTCCTCCTCCATCTAATAAAGGCTCAAAAAATGCCCAAAAGTAAATCTAAAAAGAAGCACCAACCCCACTGGTGTGGCGTGTGTCATCAAATAGTCCAGCACGTTCTGAGCAGTGAGGCCAAAACTCAATGAATGGGATGAATTCTCAATCCCAAGATCTGTGCAGTGTGACCGTGGACTACTTCGATAAAAATGTCAACAGTCTTACAGGGCTGAACCATCCTCAAAAAAAATTATTTCATAGTTGTTTTTTGTATATAGAATTTTTCTGATGATAACTGCAGAGTAAAGGTCCATTTAGAGCTTTAAAGTACTAACTTTTATTCATTCCCATTCATTTTTAATGGCTGTCCTCCACTTCCTGACCCCAGCGGGCATTTGAATCATTTGACTGCAAAAAGTCTGTACTAGTTATAATAATCAGGCTAGAAGGATGCTGACACAACTATATAATACTGCAGATTTGTAAAAAGTATGAATGCATGATTTTATTTGGGCGGTGTGATGAGAAATAAATGCTAGAATGCTTGTTTTGTGAAGGGAGTTTGAATCCGCCAATGTTTTGGGAGCCTTTATTGCCTTTATTTGATACGATAGATGCAGAGAGGCAGGAAATAAGGGCAGAGAGTATGGAAGACATGCATCAGACAGCACCAGGACTGGAGTTTGATCCTGTGACCAGTGTTTCCAGGGCCGACGCCTCTGCACATGAACCCTTGCTCTACTGATAGAGCTAAACCAAGGCTCAGAATAAGCAACCTTTGATGCAATCTCAGGAGAATCCTGTGCAATAAAGTGTCGCATGAATTTACTCGAGCTGAAGTGTTTGTTCATGTCTTTCATGCTTTAATAAAGTTGCATGATGTTTTTTTGTTTGAAGACAGGGTTAACTCTGCACCTGTCAGAGAAACATCTGATCTATTCTTGGCAATGAGACAAAAGTGAGGATGAAAGCTTTAACTAGCACTACTGTGGCAGTAAACAAGCTTCCACTGCCATGGTATAAGTGTTACATTTATTATATGCCTCACGTTGCTCAACAGGTGCATTCAATTTACAAGTTCCCAGTCTGATAATGAGCATCTATCAAACTCAGTAGAAGTTAGAGACAGAGACAGACCTAAGGAGGCCAAAGAGAAACCTTCAATCTTGAAGCCTCCTCCCTCTGGACTTGAAGGCTCTGCACCACGTACACAAAACCACAGCCACCAGCAGGACTGACAGAGGGCGGGCCGGAGACACACAAAAATGCTCAGTGTCTAAAAGCAGCTCTTAATGTCACCCACGAACCAGAAAACAGCAGCAGCAGAGTGCCAGCGGGGCAGCTCGAGGCCTCCACGCCAAAGGTGGAGGAGCTCCACGGTAGCTGCTGTAAGAGAGAAAGAAGCTGTGATCGCCCGGCATGAAGATGCAGACATGTCGTCATGTTACAACAGAGGAATACAAGATTTAAGCAGGAAAATACAGCTCCAAAGGCATGACTGATGTCTCTGATTACCATGGTCAAAAACCTCTGAGCAAACAAGATCTCAACCGCTTGTATTTTTGACATTGGCTGCATGTAAATTTGTCTCTCAGTTTGAGAAATCAGCCTGAGATGCTGCAGACATAAAGGAGTAGATGTTTAGGTCTTGTCCACAAACTTCAGGGCAATCTCAGAGAAAAAAAGGCTGCTCTTCGGATGTTTTCTGTAGTTTTGTGCATGTGTGAACTGAGTTAAAATCTCTACACTCTCCGCCGAGCCAACAGTGGAAAACAAAAAAACTAACTGATATTTTCGTAGGTGCTTTCATTGTCATTTCAGATCAGCGGTGACCTTAAACGTCTCTTTCAGAGGCCTGAAAAGGTCTTTAAAGGTCTTGATAAACATCTGGCAGAAACATGCAGCTGGCACAGATCAGATGCCAGTTTGCAGACAAGATAAACCTGCTCAGGTGATACGAGAGGAACGAGGAAATTCAAACAATAGAAAACTCAACATTGACTCATGCAGGTGATTAATAGCTCCTGTGTTTCAGCCTAACCCTTAAATGCCAAGTAATTACAGCACAAGTATACATTCAAATGTGGCATTTAGTGTTCTGTTAATGTTTAAAACTTTCACTACAAGAGAGGAACTCTTCTCAATACTTGGTGAATCTACAGGGTCAGCTACCTGTACCTATTCCATGATTATTTCCAATTAAGCTTCAGCAGTATACAATGGCTGCTAGTGGACTGATTAGCTCAGACTTAGCCGCAGGGCCAGTTTTGTCAAAACGGGACGTCTTTATAAAAACAAGGCTAGAGAGCAGCACTGAAAGCTTTCCGTGACACACTGACTGCTTCAGCATGTGTCTGTGACCGTTACGGGTGGGTTCTGCTGGTGTATCCGATGGATGCTCCCATGGTAGCTCTGATGTAGCTGTAGTAAAGCGGCAGTTTAATCGGAACTGGACCACAGTTCTTTTTAAAACAAGAGCAGAGAACCACATTAAAGGCTTGTCTCAGCAGAGAAGATGTTTTTGCATGTCTCCTGACCGGCCTTGGCATCCCAGGTGAATGGGAAATATATTCATGCCCCATTTTAATTTTTAAGTCATATTTTGACATTTTAAACTCATGAATTAGAATTTTATCTTACATTTGGAAATTTTGAACTCCTAACTTTGAATTTTAATGCCAAATATTACCCTTTGACTTAAAATCCTATATTTTTATCTCATCTTTGGACCTTTATATCTCAGTATTTTTAATTTTATCTCATATATGACATTAAAATCTGATTTTGAATTGTGTCTTATGTTTTCACCTTTAAACTTTTGATTTAGTTTTTTTCCTCATATCTTGACCTATTCAGCTCCTAATTATAACTTTTAATCCCAAACATTGACCTTTTCGTTTCAAATTGTTAAACCTTTTATCTCATATTTTGGCTTTTTAAACTGTTTTTAATTTAATCTCATATTTTGACCTTTAAAACTCATGATTTTATAATTTTATCTCATATGTTGACCTTTAAAACTCATGATTTTATAATTTTATCTCATATTTTGACCTTTAAAACTCATGATTTTATAATTTTATCTCATATGTTGACCTTTAAAACTCATGATTTTATAATTTTATCTCATATTTTGACCTTTAAAACTCATGATTTTATAATTTTATCTCAAATGTTGACCTTTAAACTCATGATTTTATAATTTTATCTCAATTTTGACATTGAAAACTCATGATTTTATAATTTTATCATATTTTGACCTTTAAAACTCATGATTTTATAATTTTATCTCAATTTTGACATTGAAAACTCATGATTTTATCATTTTATCTCATATTTTGACTTAGAAAACTCATGATTTTATAATTTTATCTCAATTTTGACATTGAAAACTCATGATTTTATAATTTTATCTCAATTTTGACATTGAAAACTCATGATTTTATAATTTTATCATATTTTGACCTTTAAAACTCATGATTTTATAATTTTATCTCAATTTTGACATTGAAAACTCATGATTTTATAATTTTATCATATTTTGACCTTTAAAACTCATGATTTTATAATTTTATCTCATATTTTGACTTAGAAAACTCATGATTTTATAATTTTATCATATTTTGACCTTTAAAACTCATGATTTTATAATTATATCTCAATTTTGACATTGAAACTCATGATTTTATAATTTTATCATATTTTGACCTTTAAAACTCATGATTTTATAATTTTATCTCAATTTTGACATTGAAAACTCATGATTTTATAATTTTATCTCATATTTTGACTTAGAAAACTCATGATTTTATAATTTTATCTCAATTTTGACATTGAAAACTCATGATTTTATAATTTTATCTCAATTTTGACATTGAAAACTCATGATTTTATAACTTTATCTCATATTTTGACCTTTAAAACTCATGATTTTATAATTTTATCTAAATTTTGACATTGAAACTAATGATTTTATAATTTTATCATATTTTGACCTTTAAAACTCATGATTCATGATTTTATAATTTTATCTCATATTTTGACATTGAAAACTCATGACTGTGAATTTTATCTCATATTTTGACTTAGAAAACTCATGATTTTATAATTTTATCTCAATTTTGACATTGAAAACTCATGATTTTATAATTTTATCTCATATTTTGACTTAGAAAACTCATGATTTTATAATTTTATCATATTTTGACCTTTAAAACTCATGATTTTATAATTATATCTCAATTTTGACATTGAAACTCATGATTTTATAATTTTATCATATTTTGACCTTTAAAACTCATGATTTTATAATTTTATCTCAATTTTGACATTGAAAACTCATGATTTTATAATTTTATCTCATATTTTGACTTAGAAAACTCATGATTTTATAATTTTATCTCAATTTTGACATTGAAAACTCATGATTTTATAATTTTATCTCAATTTTGACATTGAAAACTCATGATTTTATAATTTTATCTCAAATTTTGAATTGTAAAAAAATTGATTTTAAAATTTAAACATATTTTGACCTTTAAAACTCATGATTTTATAATTTTATCTCAATTTTGACATTGAAAACTCATGATTTTATAACTTTATCTCATATTTTGACTTAGAAAACTCATGATTTTATAATTTTATCATATTTTGACCTTTAAAACTCATGATTTTATAATTTTATCTCATATTTTGACTTAGAAAACTCATGATTTTATAATTTTATCATATTTTGACCTTTAAAACTCATGATTTTATAATTATATCTCAATTTTGACATTGAAACTCATGATTTTATAATTTTATCATATTTTGACCTTTAAAACTCATGATTTTATAATTTTATCTCAATTTTGACATTGAAAACTCATGATTTTATAATTTTATCTCATATTTTGACTTAGAAAACTCATGATTTTATAATTTTATCTCAATTTTGACATTGAAAACTCATGATTTTATAATTTTATCTCAATTTTGACATTGAAAACTCATGATTTTATAACTTTATCTCATATTTTGACTTAGAAAACTCATGATTTTATAATTTTATCATATTTTGACCTTTAAAACTCATGATTTTATAATTTTATCTCAATTTTGACATTGAAAACTCATGATTTTATAACTTTATCTCATATTTTGACTTAGAAAACTCATGATTTTATAATTTTATCTCATATTTTGAACTCTGAAACTCATAATTTCGAATTTTATTTGGTACTTTAACAGTTAAAAATCCTGAATTTATCTTTTGACTTTTTTTTTTTATCTCAAAATCATTTATCATCAATGTTACGTTTTTTCCCTTTAATTCTTTAGCGGTGAAGATGAGGTTGACAGTTTATGGGAATTCTGACCCAGTGAGGCCCTCAGGTTAGACCCAGATTCAGGTTTCGGCCCCTGCTCTGATTGAGAATGACATCCCTGATCTAGTGTGTGGTCACATGTAACTCCAATTCTAATGAAATCTATCTGAAGTTATGATCATTTTTGGCAGAAACATATATTTACTGTGGGTCTTGAGGTGGCTCAGTTTTGCACAGATACAACTTAAGAGGCTCTTTTAAAAATGCCTGTTTGGTATATGAAACAAAAAGGGGGATAATCCAAGAGGCCCAAGACATGCAGCCCAGTGTGGACTCAAACGCTTGTTATTACCACTTTCTATCTTAATTTTCCTACATTAGTCACTGTCCTGTCTCACAAATAAAGGAATACAATCCACAAAATATATATTCAAAAGGCTTAGTCAGAGAATGTTGACTTTTTTGTGTAAAAAACTGCCTCAAATGATTCAGTAAATTATCAAAGTATTCAGAAACCTCTCCTTTAGCGGACAGAAAAGCAGCAAATCCTGACATGTGTAAAAAGTGGAGCATTTGAAGCTAAGTTTGATAATAATTACCACATCCTGTTAGTGATTTCTTCATTCCTGTACTCATTACTGCTCTGATAATCTTCATAACAAACAGAGGAACCAGGAATCTCTGCTGCCTTGTGTTTGATTTTCAGCTCCCCTTCTGTGATGGTTTATGCTTCAGAAAGGTCTTTTACCATCACACCTTCATCCACACTCCTTTAAACGCGTCTCTCAGCCTTCTTTTAGCAGCAGCAGCAGCTCGTTGTGCCACAGGAGAGGAGGCAGTCTTGTGATTTTCAGTAAGCTGATAATGGGCACAAACCGAGGATTGTCTCAGCCGCTGTAAGCTCCTGTTGTAGCGTATAGAGATCTCTCAGTCTGCTGCCGTTCTACTCTTGCCAAAGCGGCTAATGAGCTTAAAGAAGTGAGTGAGCAGTCAGCCGCCGCCACCCAGACAGAAACAGACAGGACGCACCTGAGTGAGCCTAAAGGTCACTGCAGGAACCCGGTGACCTAAAAAAACACCAGACCAACCACTGACAGACCAGCCAGAGAATGTTTTCTACTGAGAGAGAGCTAATGAAACGGCTATCTGTGAACTTCAGGGCTAAGGGATAGAGGCAAAGAGAGGCACTGTGATATCGGTTCTTCTGCTGGTTTGTTTAGGAGCCTACCATCAACATTGTTAGTTTAAGCACTGATTTAACACATTGGAAGAAAAGAAGCAGTTTTCCAAATTTAACCACAAAAACATTGCTGCATTTTAAAGCAAAGCAATCAAAGACCTACATTTCAAGAGAGCTGCAGGCGACTCAGACATCTTTGAGTTCAGGCTGCTCTTAGTTTTATGATGAATTTAACGCGACATGTCAGATTTCTGTCAGTATATCACAAAGACTTTCAACGGCAGACTTTGAGCCGCAGAGACCTGATCAGACTTTATCATCAGTCCCTGCTGTTGAGAAACACCCCCACAGCATGATGCTGCCACCACCATGCTTCACTGTTGGGATGGTTTTGGGCAGGGGATGAGCTGTGCCTGGTTTCCTTCAGACCTAAAGGTAGGAACTGAGGCCAAACAGTTCAACATCGGCTTCATCAGATCAGAGTCTTGTTTCTCACAGTCTGAGAGTCCTTCAGGGGCCTTTTATGCAAACTCCAGGCAGGCTTTCATGTGTTCTACACTGTTTAGCTACTTTGCCATAAAGCCAAGATCAGTGAAGGGCTGCAGTGAAGGTTGAACTTTGTCACATCTCTACAGGATCTCTAGAGCTCAGTCAGAGTGACCATCAGGTTCTTGGCCTCCTCTCTCACAAAGGCCCTTCTCCCCCAATTGCTCAGTTTGGTCTGACGGCCAGCTCTAGAAGAGTCCTGGTTGGTCCAAACTTATTCCATGAGAGAATTCTGGAGGCCACTGTTCTCTTTGGAACCTTCAGAGCAGCAGAAATATTTCTGTAGCCTTCCTCAGATCTGCGTCAACAATACTGTCTCTGAGCTCTGCAGCTCCTTTCACCTGATGGCTTGGTTTTTGCTCTGATATCAGCTTTTCCAAATCATGTCCAATCAGTTTAATTTACCACAGGTGAACTCCAATCAAGGTGTAGAAACATCTCAACAAAGATCAGAGGAATGGGAGGAACCTGAGCTACATTTACAGTGCTGCTGCAAAGGCTCTGAATATTTATGTCAGCGTGTTTTGTCGGCTTTTTCTTTTTCGTAAATTTGCAAAAATGTCATGACAGAGAACTGAGTGTAGATGAGAGAGACATGAATTTAAGCAACAGTAGCATCAGGCTGCAACATAATAAAATTGAAAAAACAAAAAATAGAAGTGGTCTGAATACTTTCTAAATGTCCTGTATTTTGATTTGCTAATGGCGATTAACAAACAGCTTTCTGAACACTACAGCCAATGCCTGTTAGTAAAACCAGGAAACAGCATGAAAAAATATTTTAAAATTAGGATGATAGTTCCACGAAGTCATCAATTAAACATAAATTTACTGTCCAAAATACTGTGGCCTATCCCTAAGGTTATCTGCAGCATGTAGCTCACAATCAAAAATAAACCAAGCACTTTTTAACCACCACATTTGCACCAGCTCCTCTGATGGCTAACTTTAGTTTCATCTGACAGAAAGAAAGTGGGTTAAAAGCATTTAAAATATTTACAGAGCATTGCATGAATAATAATCTTAATTTATTAGGATATATTCAGACTCTGGGATGTGTTTATTGTGGAAACTTAAACTGTGATATTGATAAAACTTGCTTAGCTGTGCAGTTCCACTTGTCATAATAGTGGGATTTTAATCTTAAATATAACAGTAGTAAAAATTAAACAGTAATGTCTCTTCTAATAACATACCAACAAAATTAGAAGTTCTTGGCACTCATAAAAACTGGAAAGTTTCAGTTTAAGTTATCAAAAGTTGCAGCAAAACTCCTACCTAATATCTAAATTGCAGAAAAACAAGTTTCATAAGCAAGTGTGCACAAGTTTGCTGCAGTTTTTGATGATTCATTTCTTTCCTGTGCATTCGTCTTATGAAACCAATGTAATCTGTCCTCTCTGTTCCTCGTGATACTATCAATTACTTCAGTGACAAACTTTGAATTGTTAAAAAAACGTGGGTTAAAAACTCTGTCAGAAATCATGTCAAAGACTAAGAGTGCACAGCCTTCCCTCCAGCCAAAAAATAGCTGCTTTTTCAGCTTCTGATTAAATTTTAACATCTAAAAATGACTGTAGAGTCGTCACAGGATGAGACCAGGTGGTAAAGAGATTTCTACAAGATTTAAGTCAGAACGATGACGAACTTCAGACCGTTTCATCCAGTCTGGATCGATCGGGCAGAGCTCAGGTAGAAACAGCAACAACACTGTTGTTTCACCTGCTCTCAGCTACAAGTTCACCCTCACAGAAGGAAGAGACTTCCTCTGTACAGGAGTTTTAAAATTTAGAGAAATCAGAAAAGAGAAGAGGTATTGCTCCAACAATGGTGACACAACTGTTGATCTAAAAAAGGATGTTAATTTTAAGGATTATAGTTGAATAGTGACAAAAAACACTTGAGCAGAGCTCTTCTGTCTGCTAGAGGTTTTGGGTAACAATATCAGGATGACGCTGCTCTTTAAGCAGAAATGGTTTTGATTTCTGTTGTTAATTAGCAGGTTTGTTTGTCTCAGAGAGCAGAAGAGCAGTTAGGAGTTCACACCCTGACATCCTGTTACAGTGATTTTTAACTAGAGAGGGTTTGATTTAGAAGAACAAGATGAAGAAGATGGCGGAGAAGAAGAGGAAGAAGAAGAGGGAAAATATGAGGAAGAAGAAGAGGATGAAGACAGACAAAGACGGTGAGAACCAAGATGAAGACGCTGAAGCAAAGGAAGAAGAAAATAAAGACAAAGAAGAAAACGGAGTCTGAGACGATGAAGAGGAGGACGAAAAAGGGCCAAAAAAAGAGGATGAGGAAAAAGACAAGTGGAGAAGAGGATGAAGAAGAAAAGGATTTATGAAGAGGACAGAGAAGAGAAGGAAAAGCAGAAGAGGAAGAGGACAAAGCAGATCAGGCAAAGTACGGAGAAACAGAAAGTCAAAGCAGAAGACGAAGAAGAAGAGGACAAAGAAGACACGGATCCAAAAAGTAAGAGGAAAAACAAAAGGATAGAGAAGAAGGTGAAGACAGAGGAAGGAGGAGGAGGAGAATATGAGAGGATGAAGATGAAGCGAGCAGTAACTGATCTCTTCATGCCAATAAAGCAAACTGAAATTGAAAAAAAAATGAATCGACTTCCTCTGAAATACTAAAAAACCCTCTTCTGTGAGTCAGCAGTTTTTAATTGATAAAACCCCACAGATAAACCTCAGATATTAGTTCATGCTGGATTATTCACAGATGAGCTGGCGTCTGTCAAAGGGCTGATATTTACATCAGTTTTAGTCATTAAGAACAATAAATAGACCAATATCAGATCCATAAGACTTATATCTGTGACTCCATGGTAGTGGTTTCTTTTTTATTGGTGTCATAAATTATTCAAGTCCTGGGATCCTGACATCCCTAGAAGACTGATGAGTAGGAAACATGTAGCAGCCCTGTGTTGAATTTAAGAGTTTGTCCCTGCTGATAAAGAAACTAAATAACATCTGATATGATAACAGTTTGGTTAAAGAGCAGAAATACATGAAACAGCTGCAGTAATTATTTTAAATCTGTAAATACAGCTAGAATAGCCTAGAAAACTGAGTAGATTAAGTCTACCAGCATGTCAGAGTGTGTGGTTAAAAGTGAGGAGGACAGTTTTATCTCTTATCACTCTGAAACGAAGTGTTGCCTAAACATGTCAGGAGAACAGTCAACAGCCCTAAAACCTCAGTGAGTCCTCGTCCTGGTTCTGCCCCGGGCTGTGTGGGAGGCCGCCGCCAACCTTTCCCAGGGGAAAGGAGACAAAACACGTTTAACTGTTCTCACTTACTATCATTAACTTCCAGCTAACTGTAAGCTCCAGACAACACCACACACAGTCAACTATCACTTCACTCAGCCCTCAATGATACGAGCCTGTTACTGAGTCATGACCTGGAATTTTAAAAAAACACTGCCATTACATCTGTTAGACAAAGCAAAAGAAGCTTACAGGCTGTCAGGGTTATCTGGGTCAGCATCACGCTGATGCTGCTGAGTGAGAAAGCAAAGTTAGCCATGTTAATAAATGATAAACTAGTTTGTCTAAGTATGACCCCTGGAAAGAGCCCAAAATACTCACATTTTGGCTCAAATTGGTGGATTTCCTGTTGGAGACTTTTCTGCAGATCTCCCCAGATCGCATCAACCCTTGAAATTTCATATCTCTAGGTGAAAGACACTTTCTGGGCTGTTCCATAGAATAACACTGAGCCAAGACCCCTCACCTGTTTCTGAAAGTGAATATCATCCTTGCATTTATCAGAGTGTGCTTGTCTGTGCCAATTTGAGCATGTTCAATGCCTCAAACATGGGGCATATGAAGATAATAGCAAAGACCTTGAGCGATTACAATAAGGCTTTTGCCTGGGTATTGCTCTGTGGGTTTTTGCAACCTGGCCACGCAGATTGCTCCCTCCTTTCTTGCTGGTCTGCTTTCACAACATCATTCTGTGGCTGAGCACGCTCACATACACAGTCAGATACAGCAGAAGCTGGTTTGCAGAAGTTGAAAAGAAATGTGCACATCAATGACAGTGACTCAGGTCAACATTTGTTTATGCTCCGTGCAGGCGATGAAGTCCTTCCTGCTACTGTGGGTGTTATTATTTTCCAGACTCCAACAATGACCTGCTTCCTACTTCAACATCTACGACGTGCAGCTCAGAGGATGGAAAAGGCCTGCAGCGTGAGGATATGACTGTTTGAGGAGACAGGAAGCATCCAGAATTGACTAAAAAACTGAATACTTGTGCTCAAGTCCACATGAATCATCAATTCCAAACTCATTTCAGTCAATACCAATGCATACATTGCTTATTATAAATAATGCCAAGTGTCTCATGTGCAAAGAGAGGCTGAGTCAATCAGAGCTGAGAGAGGAGCGGTGAACAAGACAGTCTGGTAGTTTTATGTTTGGATGTTCTTTTAAAATGTTCAGGGCTCACAGTGGGCATAAATACTGCTAACATATCTGGTATATTTCTGTAAATACTGGCATAAATGTTTATTTTTACCAATATTTTTGACAGCTATCCAAAACAAGTTCAGTTGACATGTAGCACCTATCTGTTACACCTTTAAGTTACTGGATTATATCATTATTTTGATATATTTATGTTTTTACTTTTTTTTGGCTTTTTTAAAAGTGCCTTAGTTTGATATATATCAGACTTTGGGGTCAAGAAC
The DNA here is from genome assembly GCF_018320785.1 of Cheilinus undulatus. Classification (NCBI taxonomy): domain Eukaryota; kingdom Metazoa; phylum Chordata; class Actinopteri; order Labriformes; family Labridae; genus Cheilinus; species Cheilinus undulatus. Next base: position 3,089,787 of record NC_054873.1, on the reverse strand, counting down.
ATCCTGATCCAGGCCATGTTACTCGGGATGCATCCAGTATGTTTGTCTAATATCTATCCATCCATTTTCTACACTGCTTATCCCGTTCACAGCCATTGGTGGCTGGAGCCAATCCCAGCTGCTTTTAGGAAAGAGGTAAGGACACCTGGACTGGTCACAAGTCAAATGTAGGGTGGACATGTAGGGACAGATATCCAGAGACACTCACACCCAAAGGCAATTTAGAGTCAAGAGTTAACCTAACAAGTAAGCCTGAGCTCAAATAAATCAATACCACAACATATTGATACAGATGTTACAGAATCAGTACGGTCATAATTGCTGTCACAGCTGTTTTAACCAGTGTTAATATCCTCGACTAAAACTATTCATCAACAGCCTTTTCTCCCATGACAAAAACTAGACTAAAACTAACAAAAATAGATCTGTGATGACTAAAACTGAAAAAAAACTAAGTTTAGTTTTCATCAAGATGACTAAAACTAGACTAAAATGAAATATAATTTTCCATGATATTTCTCCACTGTGGGTAGATCTGTCAAAAAACAATGCAGCTGTATCTCTTCTGCCTCTCAGCTGAAGAAACCAGGGGCCCCAGGTTTGGCAGAGTGCACTACTTTTAATTTCAGTCGTCGTCTTATTCTTTAGACAAAATGTCTTTTAGTTTAGTCCCATTTTAGTCCTTTCTACCCATTTTTAGTTTTAGTCAATGAAAACTCATGACATTTTAGTCTAGTTTTAGTCCATAAAAAGTCCTCACATTTTAGTATTTACTTTTAGTCCAAGCATATATTTTCTTGCCTTAATCTGGAACCAAGTCATGGTAGTGTGTTCTCTGCAATCTGCTAAACCTGGGGTCCCTGCTTTCTACAGCTGAGAGGCAGAATAGATACAGATGTATTGTTTTTTGACAGATTTACCCACAGTGGAAAAATATCACAGATTTAGAATGTCCGACGAAAACTCCATTACATTTTAGTCTAGTTTTAGTCATCTTGACACAAACTGAACTTACTTTTTGTGAGTTTTGGTCATCAAAGATCTATTTTTGTTAGTCTCAGTCTAGTTTTTGTCATGGAAAAAAAGGCTGTTGACAAATAGTTTGTTGACAAAATTAACACTGAGAAGCCAGCGTACCCAGAGTGGAGCCATATATGCACAGGGAGCATGCAAACTCCATGAAGTCCACAAAAAGGATTCGAACCAGGAACCTGGGTTTGCCACCTGCTGTGGGGCAACAGCATCAACCCCTTGGCCGTGCAGGCCATAAGGCCAGCATATCTGTTGATACCGCCAGAAATTTTCCTGTCTGCCTATACTGATAGTATGGTGCATCTCTGATCTAACCCCTAGTAAGTCCACATTCAAGGCATCCTCTACACTAGGGATGCACAACACTGGATGTTGGCTTATATATGATATGCCAATATTTACAAAATAATTTTAGCCAATACCGATACTGATACTTAAAAGTAGCTCACACTTAGAATTTCAGTCCTTAAAACATACATTTTAAAGTCAATCCTTTCAGTCCTTCAAACAGACTTTAACATGTAAGGAATGATCACATACAAAGAAGAGACTTTAGCTGATGTAGATCTGTTGGTCCAGCCTAAAACTCCACTAACTTATCTGTTCGTACAGCCTATAATTACAGCTGACATAGGCAAATTTTTATAGACAAAATGTCAGTTGTGAATACCAGCATGTTTTGCATGATACTGGTGCCATGGGAGTATACTATGGTGGCTGTAAATGCAAATGAATCACACATTTTTTTGTTGTTGGAGCTAACGGTTCAAGACATGGCAACCAACTGAGAAACGTTTTAGCAACATGGAAATTTAAAAAAAAAAAACCAGCTGCACAAGTAATGTTTTTTAAATGTTTTGCAGTTATTTTCCTGATAATCAAGATAATTCTGCTCCATTTTAAGTGTGGCCACAATGGTCAATAGTAGAAATATTTCATGATCCTTACATATATCGCATGAGCCAGAAGATATTTACCTAAATGCAATACTATTTTATGAAAAACAGCAAAACTATTTCACCTTCTGGAAAACAGTTTACCATGTGCATAAATGTTTAGCCTCTATTGAAATTATCAGCAGAAGATGAAACATTTTTACGAAGTGAAATGTTTGCCGTCTTTCATTGAATATTTTTGTATGAAGTTCAATGTCTTTGATATCTGGTGAAATATATTTAACTTAATATGAAATATTTGTATAGTGAAACTTCAGGGTCACTGTAGTAATGACAGTGTTGGTGAATTTGTTGGAAATTCAGCTGCTAGCTAGTTTACATGAAGACGTCCTGTCAGTGCCAATCCTTATAAATAAAACCTCATTTTTTTGGTTATCATGGCTAATTGTTAAACACAAGACCATCAGTTAGGAACATATTTGTGTTCAGTTTGACACAGAAATGTCCTGTGGTGAATTCGGCTTCACTAACTACAGGTTTTTTTCAGTGTTTTCAGTCTTTATCCTATAATGAAGGTAACGCTGCTCCATTTTTTTTGGTACGTTGGTTCTGACGTTTATGACAAGAAATGTGAGGCGACACGATTTAAAAACTCGCCTGTCGTTAAGAAAGTCTGGAATATTCGGTAAAATACATTACCCCGAACTGAAGCGTGGGTCGTTATGATTCAGTTTATGTATTATAAGCTGTTGAAGTAACTGTGTCATGTTTGATATTAACCCAAATGTAAAACCTGCTATTTTCCAAACAGAGTTTGGTGTGACGTTCTCCCACTACGACGGCTAACAGTGGCTAACAGCTAACGTTAGCAGTTCCGTTAATCAGGCACACCCAGCTTCTTTCCCAGAAAACAGAACCATCTCCTGCTTATTTACCTCCTTTCTGTCCTGTAGACACTCCAGCACAGCCAGGTTGTTGTTCCAGGAATGTCTAGGGCAAAGCCGGGTCAGGTCCTCCCTGCACACCGCCTCCTCAGCCAACTTCCAGCCGGTAGAGCGCCTCCGAGGCAGCGAGGCCCCGCCGCCCGGGCTCCTCTCAGCGGCTCCCTGGTTGACCACAGCCGGGCCTGGACCTCCGGCTGGGATCTGTGGGTTTTCAGCTTTAGCGGCGAGTTTAGCGACAGCGTTGATATCTCCTTGAATTGGATGCAAAAACGACAAGATGCAGATGAAAAGCAGGAGCAGAGGAACACGTATACAGTCCGCCATCTTCACGGAGCCAGTCAGCCTGATGCTGCATTCAGGGGCTGTCGAAAATATGGGCACTCGGAGTAAAGTTGCAGGCGATTTTTTTTCTCTCATGAATAATTAATGAGCGCGTGTAGCTTCATGCTCTGAGTCATCTAACCACACGATCACCATGGAAACATGTATTACCAGTGGACCCTAATGGCAGAAAGTCCTCAATACTAAGCTCCATGGTACAAATGCGTGTAAAAACGGGGCTACTCCTGCTTTCAAGGAAATCCGAAGAAATCCCCGTAAAACTTCTCCAAAACAGGAACAATCCAAGTGTTGACAGCCTGGAGCCAAAGCTGAGATCTGGCCTTAGACGGACCTCCTCTGTTGAAATTTGATTTAAAAAAGATAAGTTAAATGGAAAAGGCAGGTTTTGAAGGTTTTGAAGAGGTTTAGGGCACTGTGGAATTCGGGAGCATTTTTCCCTAATTCTTAGAAAAAAATTAAAAATAATTTTATATAAGAATAAAGTCCGAATTTTGGGGGTAAGAAACAAAAACATAAAACTGACTTAATTTCAGAATTCGGACTCTCAGAATTCTGACTTAAATCTCTGAGTTTTGACTTCCGCTGAGAATCCTTCTTGAAAAATCCAAATTCTGACTTTGATTTTAGAGTTCTGACTTAAATCTCAGAATTCTGACTTTGATTTCTGAGTTCTGATCTCATAAGTCTGATCTATATCTCAAAGTTTTTAATTTAATCTTAGAATTCTGAATTAAAAATCAGAATCCTGACTTTGATTTCAGTAGCCTATTCTGAATCAATTTCAGAGTTCTGACTGATCTCAGAATTCTGACTTTGATTAAAAAATCAGACTTTGATTTCAGAATTCAGACTTTGATCTCAAAATTTAGACTTTGCAAAAATATGAATTTAACTCAGAATTATTTCAAAATTCTGGCTTTTATCTCAGAACTCTGACGATCTCAGAAACATGAGAACATGAATTCTCAGATTAATCAATGAGACACCATTGTTGTTTATATGTTTGTTTTGTATAATTGTCGAAAAACAATAAAAAGACCTTGACTTAAAAAAAGAATTCTGAGATTAAAATCAGCATTCTGACTTTGATCTAAAAAACCTGACTGCATTCACTGAATTTAGTTTCAGAACTCTAAATTCATCCTCAGAATTCTTAGTTTAAACCTGGAATTCTGCCTTTTTATACTCAAACATTTGATTTTAATCGAAGAATTGATGGGGAAAAAAAATCTGTATTTTAACAGCACAAAGGGTCAATTAAATCATTAGTTTTATTTTTTTTCATATTAATATTTTTAATTATTACCATTATTGGAACATTTATATTTTTAGATGTGTAAATCTGCTTAACTAGAAAGGATTTTTAGTTCTTTCTCTGGTTTCATTCAAATTTTACCTCCTTATTCAGGACAAATATGTCCACTGTTAAATAATGGACAATAATTAAAATTTATTTAAAAATAGGTTTCCACAATTTTGTCGACTTCAGTCCTGACAAAGAACTTTATTAGTATTTTGGGGATTTAAGCCTTTAAATGCCAGTTTGACTAAAATAAAGTCCTGACTTTATGAATAAGAAAATAACAAACAATTATTGGCCCAAGAGTTATTTAAAAAAAAAAAAAAAAAAAAAAAAAAAGCTGTTTGGGGATTTTTTCATGTTTAGTCCTGGAAATATCAAAGATCTGCAACAAAACTGATGTTGATGCGGTATTTCTTTTTGATCTGAGTCAAGTTTAAAAGTTTGTACCTTAATAAGTCATTCATGAACACAGACTGCTTTGGAATATTATACATCGGGCACAGATGGTCTCATGGTGAGGCTGTGGCTCTTTCACCTCATGTCATTCCTGTTTCTGGCTCTAACCACTGTCCCGTCTCGCTCCAGTAAAGGAAAATAAACACTACATTCATTTTTTTACACCTTTTTGGCTTTAATTTTTCAGTCTACTTCAATCTTGTTTAAAATGACCCAATATTCTGTTATTTTCAAAATTTTAACCCTTTCAGTGCCAGTTTGAACACATGGGGTCACTGTTACTTAAATCACACACAAAAAAAACGAATTGTTTTTGATTTAAAATATAACAGGGACTGCAATGTTTTTCATTGTAGTCTAGGATTTGTCAATGATTAGCAATAAAATAGATTTTGATGCATGATTAGTGTTTTTGTAGTGTCCAATTTAAAATTTCTTACACACCTCAGCCATTCATGGAAAATATGATTCTAGAGCCATGAAGCCTAAAAAATAAACCAAAGTATTGAAAAAAGTTTAAAACAGTGAAGAGTCCACTCAGAAAGCTGTAGGTAAAAATAACTCATGATTTTTATTAACTTTGAAGTCGTACACAAACACTTTGTAGCAAATATACATATATACAACTTCCTTTAGAAAGAGAACGAGGACATTTACAGTCAGTACAGGGTCTTTTGGCACTTAACGTTGGTGCGCATAAAGTTTAAATGAGTCAAAAGAGAAAAAATGATATAAATGAACTGTGGTGAGGGACCATGACAATGAAAAATGTTCTAAATGAGGCTAAAACATGGCTGAATTTTCCCAAAACAGTCACCAATAAATCTAAGTTAAAGCTACCAAACTCGACTGACAGAGGCAGTGATTAAACCTCACAGATCACATTATTTAGCTGATGAGTTTGTTGTTTTGTCTGATTTGAAGGTTTTAAATGCTTTCTGCTCTGATAAAATATCAGAGTGATAAATGCTTCATGAGTTAGATCGAGGTAGAATAAGACTCCTTTTGTCTGTGTGGCATAAATCACTGCTTTAACAGTGGAGTCTGGTCGTTAACAAAGACGAACTGTGGTTGGTTTTTAATAAAATCTCTTTAACAACAGGTCTGTTTATGAAGCCTTTCTCTAATGTTTTCAGACTTGAGTTATCACTCTCAGTTAATTTTAAATGGGATCGTTGTGAAGCTGAACTTTGCTATATGGATCTGATTTCTCCGATAATCCCAGACCAGACCGGCTTTGTTTGGCGTTGTGTGAAGGCTGAAGGTCGCTGGATGCTAGTTTGTTTGGTTTAAAAAAGAAAAAGAAACTAAACGTGGTCGCTGACATTCTTCAAGCATCACTCCTCTTCGTCGTTTTTTGCGTCTGAGTCGATAAAAGTCGAGCAGCAATTATTTTCCCACGGCTCCACACAGACTCGCCGTCTGTGGGCGGGGTTTTGTTTTCAGTTTCTGGTTGGAGGATCAGACACGGATTAAGTCATCCTCTTTCACTCCCACTTGTAGATTTTCAGCATCTTCTCCGTGAGCGATGCCAGGAAGTGCTCGCCGTTCACCGTGAACGGGCTGATGTCCAACACAGGAAGGTCGGCTGGGAGCTTCTGCAGTAGGGAGCCGCTGCCTGCGTCCCACACCTGAAGACGAGGAGGAGAGGGACAAAAAGGGTTAGGAAGGAAAAGAAAAGGGAGGAACAAAAACACAAGGAGAAAGGCAAGATTTAGAGCAGGGAACAAATAGACATGATTTAAGCTCTTTCAAAATAAAACAAGAAACAAAGCTGAACAGTGGCTTGGAAAAACACTCAGAAATATTGGACTGGCACACTACAAAGACTCAGTCTTTTCAAATGTATCCCTAGAAAGTGTTAAGAAGGCTTATATTTTGTAAAAATTACTGAAAATCAGCAACAATTTATGAAAATGAAAAACAAAAATCTCTTAAACATGCTTATGAACTTGTGTTTTTTTTAAAAGACATAAAAACAACCAGATAAACAATGACATTTCTCTACATTATAAACATGGATGATCAAAAAACAGTATTAACAGCCAAAAATGAGGGTATTTCAGTTTCCTTAAAGAGTGAGTAAATCCTCAGACCTGTATTTCAGATGAAAACTTGTGTTTGTAGAGTTTATGGTGTTCTAATGGCATTGTTTTAAATTCCAGGGTTGATGCACACCTGCTGCATGGAGATCAGGTATGAACAGCCCTTTTCAAGTCCAACCACAAATTCTCTATTGTATTGAGGCCTGGGCTTTGACTCGGCACCTCCAGAACATTCTCCTTGTCGTCTTTAAACCATTTCTGTGTAGCTTTCTCTGTACGCTTCGGCTCATTGTCTTACTGGAAAATAAATCTTCTCTAAGCCGTAGGTGTCTTGCAGACTGAATAAGATTTTCCTAAATTTTGCTACATTAATTTTACCTTCTACCTTTACAAGCCTTCCAGGGCTGGCTGCTGAGAAGCATCCCCACAGCATGATGCTGCCACCACCGTGCTCCACAGTGGGGATGGTGTGTTTGTGGTGATGTCAGTGTTTGCCCTCTTGTCTGATGGTCAAAAAGCTCCATTTTGGTCTCATCAGACCAAAGAACTTTCTCCCTCTTGACCATGGAGTCTCCCACAGTCCTTTTGGTGAACTCTAGTCCAGATTGAATCTGAGTTTTCTTCAACAGTGTCTTCCTCTTTGCCACTCTCCCATAAAGCTCTGACTGGTGAAGAATCCGGCCAACAGTTGTGGTCTGCAGAGTCTCTCCATCTCAGCTGATGAAGCTTGGAGCTCCTTCAGAGTAGTCATAGGTGTCTTGGTGTCCTCTCTCACTAGTCTCCTTCTTGCACACTCACTCAGTTTGTGAGGACGGTCTGATCAGGCAGATTTACATGTGACATATTTCTTTAATTTCTTCATGATGGATTTAACTGAACTCTGGAGGATGTTCAGAACCTTGGAAGTGTTTTTGTATCCATCCCCTGACTCATGGTATCTAATAACCTTTTCTATGAATGTTCTTTTGTCTCCATGGTGTAATGGTAGCCAGGAATTCTGGTCAGTCAGTGGCTGAACCTTCCAAACACAGGTGTCATTATACTGCAATCACAGACACATTCACTGCACTCAGGTGATCGCCATTGCAATAAAAGTGAGACTACTAGCAGCAACTCCCCGGACCTCTGTTGAATTAGGTCAGTCACTTTAAAGGGGTGAACATCATTATTTCACATTAAATATTTTAATCTAATTGACATTACTTTGTAGAAATCTGTTTTACTTTGACATTAAAGACGTCATCATCTAACCCCTGCTTCATATAAAACAAGCATGATGTCTGTCTGAGAAATATCAACATGTCTTTTGTAGGTTTGAAAAGCCTCTCACTCCTGCCTTGTTCTGCTGTCTTTAATTATGGAGTCCATTGCAGACAATTTCAAGCATAAACAGGCAAGCACAAAAACTCTCCGTATCCAAGATTGGAACTTCAATGCTCTGGTTAAGAGGAAATTCACGTCTCCATGACAACCAAACAATGACACAAACTAACAAACCACCTAGTCTACAGGCGGGGTTTGGTTCAGGAACTTCAGATAAACTTTAGCGTAGCTGTGCAGCAGACCTCTGATCAGATATTGATAAAAAGGTGGTCATGTGATGCTGGTTCTATCAGCCTGCCCGGATCATGTGCTTGCAGACTCTCATCAGCTGGTAGTCCAGTTCAGGATCGACCATCTCCACCTCCTGCAGCTTGAAGATCCTCTGGTGGCAGCGCTGAGTCAGATGCTGTTTGTTCTCCTTCAGACACTCGATCACCTACAAACACAGAGATAAGAACAAAATAAACGTCTGTGAAGCAGAAAATATTATTCAAACCAAAGTGAAACCACTGTCGCAAAAGCAAATCCATATCTAAAAATGTAAACAGCTTTTGCACTGAAAGCAGCTTGTGAAGCTGAAATCTGCCCTTTTCATCGTATTTTTGTGAAAATGCTGACCTGTGCGTTTCCAAAGGCCATGTTTTGGCACAGCCTGTTGATGTCCTGCTTACAAGAGTATTTGTGTTTTTCTTCTCACCAACTGGAAGTGCGTCACTCCCACTACACATTTCTCGTTCATCTCTTTCTGATGTTTGTTTTGAACCAAACACTCCATCAGATCACCGGTGTCGATCTGATTATCAGCGACCTCCTAGGAGACAAAAAAAGAGAGGGGGAAAGGGGAAACGAAGGGTTAATGTAAGTAAAGAGAAAAGTGGAGGGACACCATCGTCTGAGGTTTGTTGTGAAAGCTGCTGCTGCTGTTGAGTCACCAGTGTTTCTGGGTGCAAAATGTATTAATTATACCTGGTTATTCTCAGTATAAAAAAATTTTTTTTCGTGTAAGTTGTTTGCAGGTGGCGTGACATCACAGCAAAGAACTGCAAATCACCCTAACCCAAAGGCATAGAGGAGTGATATCAAAAAACCTAATTTTTCAAACTTCCAAATCAAAGATCCTACACTTGAACTGCACAACTAAGACCCTTAACAGCATGGATTCAAGATCTCTCTGGTACACGTTGCCTCAGGATAGGAATAAAAAGTTAAAGCAGCAAGCCTCTGAAGGCCTTGCCTTTCACTGAATTTCAGCTTTCTCATACAGATATTTTTTAGGCTTTTACAGTTAAGTTAAGGACAAAAACAAAAAGAATGGAGTGCAGTTTTGGAGCCCATATCAATTGAGAATTTTTTAATAAAAATTCAAAAAACGCAATGTAGGTAAGATAACTATTTGCCAATTTTACTATGAATTTCCCAGCATGCATTTAAACGCTGGAGAAACTAAAGTACACAAATATACCACCAGACTGTGACAAACAAGACTCTCTGATCTGATGGAACCAAGATTGAACTGTCTGGCCTTAATTCTAAACATTTTGTCTGAAGGAAATGAGACACTGCTCAGCACCATCCAATTAGTGAAATATGTTGGTGGCAGCATCATGCTGTGGGGTGCTTCTCAGCAGCAGAATCAACCAGTGGTGACTGGTCAGGGTTGAGGGGAAGCTGAAGGGAGTAAGGTACATAGACATCATGAGGTCTGCTTATTTTCAAAGCACTTTGTAACTCTTTGTTTTGAAAGTCGCTATACAAATGAAGTTATTATTATTAGTATAACTATTATTATTACTAAATTATTATTGTTATAATATATATCCTTAATGTCTGTAGCATATGACTGTGCCGAAGGTTCATCTTCAGAGTTTGAGAGGATTGACCAAGAAGGATGGCAGAAAATCCCTAAATCCAGGTGTGCAAAGCTTGCAGCATCATATTCAAAATGACTTGAGGCTGTAGTTGCTGCCAAAGGCAGTCTGAATACTTAGTATAATACTACTTTCAATATATTTGCACAAATTTCTAAAATTCTGTTTTCACAAGGTCCTGATATATATATATATATATATATATATAAAATATTGAATTTCCCTTCGGGGATAAATAAAGTTCTTGTATTGTATTGTATTATTGTATTGATAGGGTACTGAGTGTAGATTAATGAGAGAAAAATGAATTTAAGCATCTGCAGCATCAGGCTGAAACATAAATGGAAAAAGTGAAGATTGTGTATGTACATATATGTATATATAAAGCATTGATTTCCTAGCAGTAAGTGTAGGCCAGCTTTTGTTCCTGAAATATTCATTGTTTTGAGAGCTGGATTTGATGAGTCTGTATAACCAAAAATAAGCCGAGAAATATTTAAAATTCTTCCATTATTTCTGGTCAAACTGGATTTTAATCTCTCAGTGCAGACTTATGTGGCAGTGGGACTGGATGACTGGCTCATAGGCTCTCATCAGCAGCGCTTCAATCTGAACATCCTGAAAACAGAACAGACAGACAATTTTATTACAAAAAAGTCAGTTTAATTTCTTTTTATCATTCTTTATTAGGATCCACATTAGAACTAGCACAAGCATTGGCTATTGAATCTTAGAAAACTTACAAATGAAACCCCTAAGAAGCAGGAAAAAAATAAATAAGGATATTTATTGAAATGTTTAACAGAATAATTTTTGAATATTTCTCAACATTACATGAGCCATATTCCTTAACAATCCTTTAACGAGGGGTGCAGGTGGCCGAGTGGTTAAGGCGTGCGCGCCCACGTGTGTGGACAGCCTGGGTTCGAATCCGGCCTGAGGCCCTCTACCGCATGTCTCTCCCCTACTCTCATCCCTGTTTCCGACTCTATCCACTATCCTCCTCTATCAAATAAAGGCACAGAAATACCCAAAATAAACCTTAAAAAAAATCCTTTAATGAGTTGTCTTGACACTCAGACATTCTCTGCATGTTGCCTTATGTAGTAAAAAAAAAATAAATTCTAAAATTCATGACTCTGGTCATCTCAGACCAAATCTGAAGTGTTGCATTCTGGGTAGCATTAACAGCAGATGTGGTGTTACCTCCGACTCCAGCTCGGTCAGGTTCCCCACCACGTCTCAGCAGTCTGACACCAGATCCTCCAGGTGATCCTGCAGACACTCCAGCTCCTGGCCTGCCTCAGTCTTCTCGCTGCACCATTTTCCCAAGTCAGTCATGCAGCGTCTCTGAAGCTCAGGATCCAACTTCACATCCAGCGCCCTCTGGTGGAGAATCCTCTGCACCTCCACTTTACAGTCTCTGGAGAGCTGCAGGGCAGGAATATAAACACCTTTAGCTGATACTCCACTTTAGATTCTCATGTTTAGCCCTTCATTAACAGCTCTGATTGATGTGATTAGGGTTGAGCTCTGGCTCAACAAAAAGGTGGGTTCTAAAGGGGATCATCATTTAGACCCTGGTAGTTTTTGTTTTTTTGTGAAATGATCTACGTATTCATATCCCTGGTGTTTTACAGTCTAGATGTTGTGAGCTACAAACAAAGCTAATCCAGACAGAGGGGGTTTAAATGGATCAAGATTTAGGAGTTCAGACATCAGATTAAAAATATTCCGGGGATGGAGAGTAAAAGAGTCAGGGTTGGTAAATTCAGAGACACTCACCCTCCGTCCCTGCTCCACAGAATAATGAAGCCTTATGAACACTACTGTGCATAAGTTTTAGGGATGTTTGGGACAAAAGTTGAGGGCAAAGATGTAGCAAGTTAGCTGCCAAAGAGGACCATCAGTGGGGAAGGAGGATCAGCACAATCCCAGCCGTGCACTGGATGTCCTTGCGTATTACCAGGTGCCATCCAGTTGTATTTTCAGAGGGGTTAGACCCCCTCACTCCCCTGGGTGTCACTGTCTCTTTCACGCACCTCTCCAGGTTGTCCAATGTCTCCTGCATTTGTTGGATTCTTGAGTTATGCTCTGCTATGACTGTCACACTCCTGGAAGTACTCTTCTCGTTGCTGCCTTCTAGCTGCATCTTCTGCGGCTCCCTGGTATTCTGGGAGACCAGTATCTGCTGGTGTGCTTGTACATTGGAGCTGCCTCCGGCTCCTCTCCTGCTCCTCCTTTAGTTTGGCTACCTCCTCCTCATAACGTCTCAAGCAAGCCTCCTGTTCCTCTAGTTCGCGCTTTTAAAACTGTGGGTAAATCATTTTATTTCCAGCATGTGATGCTCATTTAAGCTCACCTGTGCCAAGTAACAGGTGCTGGCAATCTAGAAATCACACCTGAAGCCAGTTAGAATGTCTAAAAGTTGACTCAACCTTTGTGTTGTGTGCCTGTGTGTGTCACACCAAGCATGGAGAAGAGAAAGAGGAGCCAAGAATTGTCTGAGGACTTGAGAAGCAAAATTGTGGAAAAATATGAACAATCTTAAGGTTACAAGACCATCTCCAGAGATCTAGAAATTCCTTTGTCCACTGTGTGTAATATAATCAAGAAGTTTATAACCCATGGAACTGTGGCTAATCTCCCTGGACGTGGACAGAAGAAAGAAACTGACAAAAGAAGGCAACACAGGATAGTTGGAATGGTGGATAAACATCCTCAGTCATCTTCCACACAAATTCAGACTGTCCTGCAGACTCAGGGTGCAAAAGTGTCATATCAAACCATACATCGTAATCTGAATGAGATGAAGCACTATGGCAGGAGGCCAAGGGGAACCTCACTGCTGACAAAGAGGCATAAAAAAGCCAGACTGGAGTTTGCAAAAATGTACCTGAGTAAGCCTCAATCCTTCTGGGAGAACATTTTGTGGACAGATGAGACTAAGGTAGAGCTTTTTGGAAAACCACGTCATTCCACTGTTTACAGAAAACGAATGAGGCCTACAAAGAAAAGAACACAGTACCTACAGTCAAACATGGTGGAGGTTCAAGGATGTTTTGGGGTTGTTTTGCTGCCTCTGGCACTGGGTGCCTTGACTGTCTGCAAGGAATCATGAAATCTGGAGACTATCAAAAAATTTTGGGCCGCAATGTAGGGCCTAATGTCAGAAAGTTGGGTCTGCATCAGAGGTCATTGGTGTTCCAGCAGGACAATGACCCCAAACATACTTCAAAAAGCACTAAGAAATGGTTGGAGACAAAGCGCTGGAGAGTTCTGAAGTGGCCAGCAATGAGTCCAGATCTAAATCCCATTGAACACCAATGGAGAGATTTCAAAACTGCTGTTGCAAGAAGCACCCTTCAAATCTGAGAGACCTGGAGCAGTTTGCAAAAGAAGAGTGGTCCAAAATTCCAGTTGAGAGGTGCAAGAAGCTTGTTGATGGTTATAGGAAGCGATTGGTTTCCGTTATTATTTCCCAAGGGTGTGCAACCAAATATTAGGTTGAGGATGCCAACAATTTTGTCCAGCCCGTTTTTTGAGTTTTGTGTAAAATTATGTCAATCTTGTCTTTTTCCTTCAATATCACCCTCAGTTGGATAATGTTCTGGGGAGTAATCCTCTTCTTCACTGCTGCCCATTCACCCCTTTAATTAACTGATATTTTATCTACTTCTAGCTGTCCCCTTCTTTACTTAAGTTTTAATTAACTATTCTGTTATTTTATTCTCTTTTAACCTCACACAATATCAAAAACTGTACCCTATGTGCTACTTTTAATTTTTTCTACAACATTAATATCAAACACAGTTTAGATTTTACACATTGGTATACAGACAACAATCTCTCTACATTAACCCTAATAAATGTTGTATTTATACTGGTTCACATACAATATTGAAACAACCACATACAATTAATCCTTATTTACAATAACTTAGGTACAATACAAAGCCTTTTTCACTTTGAACTCAAAATGCACACAGCAACCTCCTCTCCTGGGAGATGCTCTTCTTTAAGCTACAATCTGTCCATACAGATCTCCAATACCCTGGGGCTCCCAGTACCTACTGGGCCCCCAGTACAGAGCAGTACCTACCGTGTGCTTCTTATTCTCTTTTATCTCAACTTATATACAACTTAGTTTTGTATTCCTATAGGAAAACTCCAATCAACTTATTCCTATAAGTGCTTTAAACACAACTCACTGTCTTTTATACTCAATGTTTTACTCTGCTTTCTTCTGCAAAGCTAACCAAGTCATCCCACCTGCAAACATTAGACAGACAACAAGCCAACATACAATACAGACATGCAGTAGTACATCATCTGTATTATAATCATGCTCATTGTTTGAATGTACATTCACAAGCTTTGCATCAGAATCTTTAGCTGAGGATGCTGTTATTGTTATCTTTGATTGATCACCCAATTTGTCTGACACTTTTAGCATTTAGCTCAAAAAAGGTTCTTTTGGAAGGAGTGAGGAACTTAGTACCTGCTCTGCTTACCTTTAAGTTTTTGGCCAAACGTTCTGTTGTTGAGCTCAGGGTCCCCAAGACAGGCATCTCTCCATCCTCCTGGCTGAAGCCACGCCAACTGTAGTGGGTATTTGGGTTGGTCAGACTGGATTCAGTTGAAGAGTTGTCCAAAAATGTCAAAGTCAAAAAATCAGGCAAAGAACTGCTTAGCAGACAAAGATTTCTGATGCAAATAGAGTTTATTTAATACTCAGGTGAGTACAGGCAATAAAGTCTGAGTGGTGGCGCCAACCAACTGAAGAAATGCCTTTCTGCATTGCCTTTTATATGCTTTGGGTTGCCTAGACCCTCCTCTCAGAGGGGTAGAGCTCCTGCCCCTGTTTTCTTTAAAATTCCCATATTTGGGGCTGTTCATAATGGTGGCTTTTTTGCTCCTCCCTGACCACCATTATAAACCAGCCAAGGAAACCTTAATTAAAAAAAAAATACATTTAATTGTATACCTAATACATGTTCCTTGATCTTTTACTCATTGCAGATTCATCAGATGGTTGTTTGTATGTCTGGCTTGTTGTTTCTCCCGCATAAATGCAATCAGAGGGTTATACAGTATATATTCATGGATACATTCAATACACAGTACCATTTGTTGTAAGTCACAATAAAAGTAAATGATTGAGACATAACTTGTGTTCAAACATGATACCATAAATGTTAAGACATAATGCTGATAGTTGATTCTTCCTTGGCTCACCCAGCACACACCTTAGCAGTTTAGCAGTTCCCCTGGGAATGTACATGTTGTTTGCATACTAGCGAGAGTGGGTGCCTCGCTGTGCCTGGTGCAGGTGAGCATCCATCTTCTCCTGCACCTGGCTTCATAAATCCCAATGTAAATATTTTGGAGATAATGGTCACTTGTTGATTTTAAAGAGGGACTAGTGTCAGGCAGTAAGTGTTTCTGCACCGTGGGCAGAAAAGACTGATAGTATAAGGCTGCAGCTGTACATACCATACATATGAGGCGGTACTTGGTGAGAGCTGAAGACAGCAGCCTGTATTTTCTTTAGGTTGTTTTTGGCCTTAACTTTTCACTGTCCCTCAGGATGTCTCCTATTTGATCATTACACCAAATATGCTCAGTTTTATATTTAAACATGTACTCTAGGTGTAAACCTATATTGATCATGTTTTTAATTCTCATCAGGAGTAAGCCAACCTAGAGTACTGTCAGGACGGGTCACGCTGTGGATGTCTCTGAAAATCATTGGCTGTCTCGGGGGAATCACCAGAGTTGAAAAGCCAGGACAGATGAGATGCTCTCAAGTTTTCCCTTGGCTGTCAACATGTTTCATGTTTTAAGCTCGACTCTAAAGTGAAAAAGCTGGGTAGGAGTGTTACAGAGACTACATTTCATAAACATAATGTCAGAATATCTGTTTCCAGCCTCGTTTCGTGTTTCTTAAAAGAGTAATATTAAAACGGACAGCATTTTTAAGTTGCTGCTTAAACATACATTTGGTTGGTTTTCTTTCTCAGTTACAGGGAATAAAATAAGGAGCGCTGCACGCCCTGAGCCTGCCCTCCCGCAGACTCACTGCCTTCTGACAGCTGGGGTCGATGGCTCCCATGTCTCCTCAGCCGACCCTCATCAGGCAGCGCAGCGTGCGTCCTTTGCGGTGCAGACTGGAGCAGGGACCTTCAATCTTGCTGCAGCATCCGCCTGTAGTCCATCATCTCGCCCTGACACTCGCTGCTCACCACGTGACCTGAAACACACATTGAAGAAGAACTTAAAGCGATGTGACCCACATGAGACGTCACATTTACAAACTCTTCTATCTTTGAACTGTAAAATCTTTGCATCTTTATGGTGTATTTATCGATAACAAATTCCATTTATTGAAAACTACACTGTGAACCACGCTGATTTACTGCTGCAATTAAGCTTCTAGAAGCATTAAAAGCAACCCATTGTAGCAACTTAATTGCCTCTTTCCCCGAATTATCTCCACTAGAAGCTGCAGTCCAGTCTTCTGTTAGAAGACGCTAAACTGAGACTCTAAAGCCATTTGATTGGCAGGTGGAGAGTTCATTGTTCTAAGTCATCAATAAATTACTGATGGGAGAGCTGAGTCACAGATAATCCACTTGACGGCTCCCTCGTATCTCAGTGGAGGACACGCTTTAGTGTGTGGAGCGTTCTGAGGATTGTGGATGTGCTCACCTCTGTGGACGGCCGACTCTAAACACAGCAGCAGGTACGACAGACGAGTTTCTCGGGCTCGGGGCATGTTGGAGTCGGTGCTGCAGCGGTACTTCCTCAGGTCCGACTTGCAGGCTTTGGCCAGCGAGTAGCTGACCTTGTAGTCCTGAGCGATCAGTTTTTGTCTGGTGGTCAACGCCTCACGACACTGAGGATGAAGAGAACAGGAAGTCAAAAAGAGTGACGTGAGACGTGGAGGGCTGGTCAACTCCAGGGTGGCAGAACAACACAGTTAAAGAAATAAGAGAGAAATTGAAGTTAAAATTTAGGATGAATCCTCTCTGACTCTTGCAGAACATGCAGTATTTTTGCACTTGTATTTTTCTTAAGCGCACGCTTTTTAAACTTAAATAAGATTATTTTCCTGAGATCTGTAGAATAAATCAACCTCCTAAGACCCTGCATGCCCAGATCAGGACACATTTAGGCTTTTCTGCAACATAATAACAATTCCTGCTGTTAGAATTTTTTTAAAGAATTGTCCAAAATGTCCATTGAAGTTGAAGTAATTTGCTTAAAATTTTAGAGTGATTTGCTAGGAAATTTTCAGAAAATTAGAACTTTCACGGGAATTTTAAGTATTTGTTTGAATGTTTGTGTTAAATGTATTTTCATGGAAATTTGGGAAACTTAATTGTATTTATTTTTTTGTAAATTTGCAGTGGGGGCTATCATTTGAATTAAGAATTGTCAGGAATTTTAATGGAAATGTGAAGGAATTTTTTTGATATTTTGGGGAATTTGCTGATATTTTTCAAGTATTTTCAAGGGAACTTTTGGGATGCATTTGTATATTTTGAAGAGTTTCATTGGAGAATATCTAAAGAAAAATGAGAACTTTCATGGAAATTTGAGAAATCTGTTTGAATGTTTCGGGGACCTCGCTTTGGAAAATCTGAATGTATCTTCATGGAAATTCAGGCTATCCTTTGAATTAAGAAATAAATTAAAGGGAGTTTGGATTTTTATGGGAATATGTGAAATATTTATAGGTATTTTAATTTCAAGTTTTTATTTTAGTAATTAGAAAATATATTTGCAAATGTTGAGGAATTTCAGAGGGAATTTTAGGAGGATGGTGTCCTGTGAAATTGAAAAAGAAAAATCTGATATTTTAGTGAATTTGTTGAAAAGGTTTTAACCCATTGCTGTGAGGTTTGATAACAGCCTGTTAAATGAGATCATGCTTTACTGACTTGCATTTACTTTAATCTAGATGAACATACATCTTGTCTCTCTTCCTTCTAAAGAAAAATTAAAAAGTTAAAGAAATTATAAAAATTATGATAAAAAGCTCCGACTGCCTTCAAGAATCTGAATGATTCACTGAGGTCTAAATATTTGAAATCCACGCACAGAAGCAGATGTTAAATCAGTTTATTTTCATTATCTCAGGATAATTCATGATTCTGATTTTTGTGATTATCAAGCAGCTCTAATGCGCGCTCTGCATCCTGGTCTGTTGTGGACTGATTTGATCACTGCATGTCTTTAACAAGGTTTGTCCACAGGCAGCTCCCCTAAAACTACACATAAGACTCCCAAAAAACATTTGACAGAATATAATTTACACCCAAACAGGAGATTTAGTTAACTTGTGTTAATGTTGATAAAAACAAAAACAGCAAGGGGGAAAACAATCATTTTGAAAAGGGTTTGGTTGTAAGCAAAAAATATCAGAAATCTTTTCTTTAGGCCTACTCTTTAGGAATTCTCAGGTAATATTCAAGACTTTTCAGAACTCTTTCAGCAAAGAGCTAACCATCAGAAAGACGCCTTAAGGGGAAGTGAAAAATAAATGTTTTTTTCAAAAAAACTCAGTCTGATCCAAACTGTTTCTCTGCAGTTGAAGACTAAAGAACAAATAATAATGTCTTTTCTCTCAAGTGAATTTAATTTCAACAAAACTTCTACATCTAGCTTAAACAAGGACAAAAATGCTGATTGACCTTAATGTCATAGAGAAACAAAAAGAAACCTTGAGTTAAAACTAACAGAGAAGAAAACATGAGTCCTGATTAAAGCACGGTCAACTTCAGCCTCTAGTGGACAACATCAGTATTACAACAACAATCACAGAAATAAAGGCTGCAGGACTTCTGTTTCTCTTTGTGCATGGCGAAATGACTCCATCACCTTTACCCCACAAATCAATATCTTAATCTCATAACCACAGGAAATAACTAAATACCTGTTGGTGCCAAAGATTGCAGGATTTATGAGAAATAAGAAGAAAAACATCCACATATGGAGTGAAAGGACTCACCCTCTCAGACATGGCTTCCTCAAACTTGTGGTTGAAGAGACATTTGTAAACTCGCCCTTCTCCGGCCAGAGTCTGAAAATAAAACACAGAAGCATTAAAAACCCTTTTTTTAACATAATAAAAAAGTATCTTTCTCCTTCAATAATGTAATAAGTAAGAGCCATGACAGTCAGATTCAGAGTATAGTCAGATTTAGCTTTGGATGTTGAAGGCACTGATTTGCCTGATCACAAATTTTCTGGTTTGACCTTTAAGAGACAGTTACATCAGAGGAGAACACTAATAAGGAACAAAACTTCTCTTTTAATATGGTGGTTAAATAAATCAATTCTGGTCTGTATCGAATGGATTAAGAGTTCAAACATTAACCAAAAAGTCTTGTTGAAACTCTAAAAATTGCCATTGTTTTAGTTAGATTCCTGACTGTTCCTATCCACAGTTCCCTAAATGAAACCCTTCCACGGTTTTGTTTAACCCTGATCTAAATCCTTACACTTTCACAGAAGCGTTTTCGGTCTTCTCTGCAGGCGAAGTACAGGTAGCGGTCCAGGTGGAAGTTGTCTGAGGAGAGCTCTGCTACTCTCATGATGGATTTCTTACAGTCCTCTTTGAATTGGTGAGCCCCTGGCTGACCCTCGGCCTCCCGAACCAAACCTTTCTCCAGACAGGCGATTACCTTGCCCTGGAGGTGGATGTCCTGCAGAGAGACGGCAGAGTCATGAAGTTACAGCGGGAAATATCAGGAAGGATTACAATTTATCTTAAAAAAAGATGAGGGAATAAAAGAGCTCTATCCCAATGACAACTCCGAATCCTTACAGAATTTTTCACATATTATGGGCCCTGAATGGCTCAAAAAGTACTTCAACTTGTGGCTGTGAAAAATAACAGATGCACTGTTGTCAAGAGAGGCAAATATGTCTGATAGGCGTATGACTATAATGGTGATCCATACCAAATTTAAATATAGAAAAGGCAGAGGCTTTGAAAAAAACTCAGAGTGTGATTGGATGAACGTTCTGTCACCTCTCTACGGGCCAATAAGAGCAACAAAACACGCTAAGTAGCCGCTATCGAGCTGCACATGCGCAGCTACGGGGAACAACGCGAATCATGGCAACTATAGACATGTAAGTACTCAACTTTTGCCTTTTTTTGAAAAGGAAAAAACTCACTGCTGTTCTTTGTTCTTCTTTTAACAAAGAAATGTAGTCAAGTTCTGATAAAACTTACAATTTAGCAGCATCCATGCGAAGCTTTTCCACCATAATTGCGCCGGCCTCTTGTTGCTGCTTGTTTACGTCAAAACTCTGCCGCACCTGAAAGTACCTCGTCGCTGACTGGTCCTGTCACTTTCTAACCGGGCCTAAACAGTTCAGATGGGAGCTTTGCAAGATGGATTCACCAGTGAGAAACAAGAAAATGGGCGTATCCATCTGCTTTGCAAGGTTAACAAAATCTGTTATCCTCTGCACATTTTCTGGGGATGGGCAGTTAATTGCAAATTAGATTAAATCGAAATATCGCCTGCTGCATTTTACAAATTGCAGAAATTACACAATTTTTTAAAAGTGTGTTAAAATACCAGCTCAATGTATTCATTTCTTACAGCAGCAGAGATTTTATGCACATTATGCAAACATTCAAAGGTTTTATTCTGGCCTGTTTCATTCTATCTAATACGGATGAAGCTAAGCATTAGCTCAGTAGTTATACACCCAGCCATGATCAGCTGATAAACAGCTGATCTCAATCATTGCCTCCCAGCTCCCACAGCCAATCACAGCTCTTTCTCTCAACGCAGCAGTATATTTAAATATGGCGTACCTCTCACTAATCTCTGCTTGCATCAATGCTGATGCACCACACTGCTGCTGCTGGTGAAGCTTCACCTCCTCCACCCCAGCCTCCTCTTTTATAGCTTAAAGCTTGTTGCACCCTGATAATCAGATTCATGCTACTATGGATTAATTGCTTCTGAAATAATTGTGTTGTTTTCAATGCAATGCACCCCATGGAAAGTCGAAGCATGCTGCTGACCTACCCAGGAAGCAGCTTTACAGCAGAGTTATACCCAGTATAACTGGAGATCCATTTTGCAATAAAATGGTTAAACATATGATGAGAGTGTTCCTGAGTATGTAGGTTGTAGGTTATAATGTAGGTTATAATGTAGAAGGTTTTATTGCTTGAATTTGTTGAAAAATACATTAGATGAGGAACCTAATAATTGCATATTAAATTGGAATTGCAATATTGGGGGGAAAATCTCAATTCTATTATTTTTTGCACATCGTTCAGCCCTGACATTTTCTGAAATGATTCATCTTTTGGGGGTTGGATGGGAAGCTACGAGGGTCCTGATCTGGGCCCTAGGCCACCAGTTGATAATCACTGACCTAGTGCAATGCTTGTTATTAACCACTCAGAGTTCGGGGTGAAATGAGTCAATTGGAGCTGCTACTGGGATTGAGTAATACAACAAAATAAAACATTTTATCCTGTCTGAGTTACTATACTGACACAGAGGTCTGTAGACGACTGTAGCTGAGAGGGATTAGCTGGAAAACTCACCTGGACTAAAGTATGAAGCCTCAGGTAGTCCAGGTTCAAAGTTGAGAACAATAAAAAAAATCCTACTTTCATTTCTGTACTTTTTTCTTATTAAATATGAGAACGACAAAAACCCTTCAATGCAACAATTCATATCCAATTTGCAATACGAGTCAAAATCATCAGAATCAGACACTTTTAAAGAATTGTTCAGTCCTTGTTTAGGAATAAAAGAGAGTTGAGGAATAATCGCATTTCAAATCCCAATCGTAATATTGGAGAAAAAAATTTGCAATCAGATTATTTGCCAAAATTGTTCAGCCCCACTGGAGACTCCAAAACGGATCAAGGTTGGCAGATATTTTTCTACTAAGCATTAGGGCTCTCATTTTTGAAACTCAAACATTCATTGAAAGCTGTGAGTAATGAGCCGTTACAGTCAAAATACACGAGTTAGAAAAGCCCCATGACGGCTGAAGTAGTTTACCATTCAATCCAGCAAAGGGTGCTCTAAGCACCATTGTTTGCCCTCTTGACCTCAGTAAATAAAGACAGATGAAGCAGTAAGTGTAAGTAAGAGAGATAGAGCATCACAACAATCTGTATTCTACTCTGTGACTGGTAAAACAAAAACACTGGGGTGCGGTTCAAGAGATGCAAACGTACATGAAGGAGACTCCTCTCTCTGGCGACAGCAAATGGCTGCTCTGGTGGAGAGGTAGGGTGCACTAGAAGTCGGCTGCTCTCCAAGCTGGCTCGCAAACATTTGTGCAAACTGGCACCCTCTGTGTGCTCTGAGGGTGTGTTCTCGTCTGCAGGTACTACTGTAAATAAAATGATCGCAGCACTTGATTCCAACTAGTTATTACAGCAAAGACAGTGGACTATTGAGAACAACAGGAAGTTTGAAATTATCTAAAATTATTCAGAACCAGTCCATGGATATTTCTGTATGTAATCCTGTTTCTGGACTCAGATCTGACTGAATTTTTCTGTTTTTGATGGAATATTCTGATCAGGAGAGCTTCTAATGGTGTGCTGTGTCAGTTTTATTATCACTTGTTCATTTGTAGTCTGACAAATGCATTAATTGTGTCTACTGTTGTGGTTTTATGCTGGAATGGTTTACATCATCAGAATCCTGAGAATCTTAGCTTTCTGCTGGTGTGTAACATGTTATAATTACATTTGAGAAAAAACTGAGTAGTCACACAAACCTCTGCTGGCCCACCGCTGGGCCCTTAACAGTTTTCATGACATCAGAGATTTGAGAGCTAGGGACGGCAGGAAATTTGCTGGAGACGGCCTTCTCTTAGTTTTATATGCAGGAAAAACCCTCAGCCATGGTGCTAAATATCAATAAATTGGACATCAAGGCACACTGGCTGGCAGAGAGAAGCAGAGCTGCAGACAAGAGGGAGCAAGTACAAACATACAGACAGAGAAATTTTCTGAAACTGCTGTTCTGCTATTTTTCTTGAAGAGCCTTTAATAAGCCTGTCTGTGTGGTAAAACATGTCTTATTCTTTTCTTTTATCAATTTGGTAATATCTCTCTTTGTATAGGAAGCGACTGATAGAGACTCATCTTAGGCAATGTGCCTTCAACAATTTAAGGCCTCTCGCTGCTAAAAGTAAGACTTTTAAGGACTTTTTATGGTCCTAAATGTCAATGGTCCTGTTTAACAATTTCTCAGACTTTCCAGGGATCCACAGAAACCTGGTCTACACGTAACCCTTACAAAAAACCAAACACCAATTAGAGCAGAGTTCAGGTCATACTCTGCATCCCTGCCTCACCTTCTCTCCAATGCTGATGCTGCCGCAGCGTAGAGTGTTGATGTCCTCCCTGCACTTCTCCATGAAGCCACGGACCAGCCGGTAGTCGCTGAAGATGATGGTGGTCATCTTGGTGATGTACTGGTTGCACTGGTAGTCGCTGATGTTGCCACGGTGATCCACCAGGCAGGACACCAGGTAGCCCTTCCCGAGCTCCTCCGCTGCACATTCTTTAATCTGGAGGAAGAGCAGGAGCAGAGTTATGTCTTTGAGCAATAACATGAAGAGCTTGTTGATTTAGAGATTAAGCTGCCCAGATATGAACAGAAACAGTTTTGTCGGAAATAAACAACTAAAAACATCCGTCAACAACTTCTAAGGAGCAGACAATAGCCTCAGGGTTTCTAAATCATCGGTCTCTCCTCTATATGATCTTCATCTTTGGACCTCTTCTCTTTAACGTGGTTTATCAGAGCATGTCTGTTAAAATCAGCTGTCTGGTGAAAACAAGGTGAATATATTAACACATATCTTAACACTGAAACTCAAACAGTTCATGTGTGAAACCACAGCTAGCAGCTAAAAGATGCTAACACGTCCTGTAGAGATGAGTGATAACTGTCTTTCACACTTTGTTTCTTTACGCTGCATGTTTTTAATTCTGCTCAGTCTCTTTGTGTCTGAGCCTGAATAAAAGAACCAATCAGTGCTTTTAAAACCAAACTAAGTCTTAATCTCTTCACCTGTGAGGGGAATGAATGATCAGAAACTCATCGCACCAGTGCCCTGGTTTTTATTTGTTAGCTAAATATGATCTTAAGCAGTCAGAGCCGATAATACACCAAAAAAATCCTCAGTGGTTGGAGGAAGGAATGTCTCAAAACAACAATATAAACACGGCTGGTTGATGTTAGTTTAGAGAGGAGCTTCTAGAAGCTCCGTGGTTTCTGGAGGCTTTCAAAGCCAAACAGATGTCTTGATGCTCGATTAGGACGTCCTGGTCTCAAATATGTCTTCCTGTTTTTAAAAATCTGGTGTAAACAAGTCATCTTTGTTTTAATTCCCCATACCACTCTATACACCCTCTGAGCTGCAGCTCAAAATTATGTCTTTAACTGACAGACACATGTGAGAAAATAATACATTTAAAAGGAAGAAACTGGATATTCAGATAACTGAGCAGCCCTTTAAATACCCTGAAACAGACTCAGTAAATAATAAAAGGCATGTCTGTTTTTCCTCGTCTGTCGTTTTGCACTGAGAGGAATCCAAAGAAGTGTCTGGGAGGTTTGGGGAAGAGGAGCACGATTGTTTTTGTAAAACTACCACAGCTGCTGTGAGTGTGCTGTCAACAAACAAAGGGGCTGCATGGAGGCTGAGGTGAGATAACAGAGAGGAGATTACCCATAATTCCTCTACATCTCCAAGAAATACCCAACAGAAACAGGATCATACCATATCCCCGGGTTCACCACATCACTCGCTGTTTAATTTAGGTTTTCTGTGAGATAAAACTAAACTCTTCTACATTAATATAGATTTAGGACACTGCTATCAAAAAGTGATGATTTACTCTTACATGTAAACACCTCAGTTGAAACTAAACTGGCCATGAGCATTCTGAGCATGCTCAACAGCCTCAGCGTTGACCTTTGACCCAGAATTCAAACAGCATAAATATTAAGCATAAAAGAACATGTGCTGTTGTCTTTCTTCAGTTATCACTAAAGACTAGGGCACTGATCATTAAATTCAGAAAAGAAGATGTTGTGGTTTTAAGAGTATCTTTTGGTTTTAAATCTCTGCAGCTGTTAAATCCATCAAAAACTATTAGTATTTAAACAGTTTTAGAACATTTGATCTGTTCTTACAAAAAAATCACTCGTCATCCATTATTATTAAATATTTTATAGATATATTTTTTAAAAATTGGTTAAGACTGGTGAAAATGTTGCAAAAATGGCCAGATAAAGTGATGAAAAAGGGTTAGAGAGTGGCAAAAAGGCACACAAATTGGCAGGAAAAGTTGTGAAAAGAGGTTAAAATGGTAAAATAGGATAAAATGGGTTAAAAGCAGCAAAAATGGTGGACAAAAAGTAATACAAAAGGGATTAAGAAGTGGCAGAAATGGATTAGAGGGAGGCAAAAGGTGATGAAGCATGAAGGGAAAGAGGTAAATAGGGGTTAAATAATGGCAAAAATTGGGTAAAAGACGCATAATGGGGCAAAAAGTATCAAAAATGTGTTAAAAGTGGCAAAATAGCCTGGTAAAGTAGTGAGAAAGGTTGAAAGAGCAGTACACAGGGGAAATAATTGGCAGGAGAGTGGCTAAAAGAGGTTAAAGAGAGGCAAAATGAGTGAAAAGTGGCAAAATTTGGTTTAAAAGTGGCAAAACTTGTCAAAATGGGTTAGGAATGGCAAAAAAATGTTGCAGAAATGGCCCAATGAAGTAGTGAGAAGGGCTTGAAAGTATAATGATTTAAAGTTTTTAAACTGAAGTAAAATGAGCAACATTGGGGCAGAAGTTTCTCTCTTCTTCTTCTCTATCAACAGCACAGGTGTGCTCTCTTTTCCTCCCTCAGTGAGGGAGGTGAGAAATAAAGATCAACTACCATCAAACAGGATCTGGGAATGTGAAGTAATATTCAGTGCTAATAAACAGATAAAACTTGGAGCTGAATATCATTTCCTCGTTGTGTCTCGACGGCGAGCTCTGTCTGCAAACTGTACTTTATACAGGAAGCTCATAAAAGGGCACAGCATCCATGGATATTAATAATAAACACTGTCACTTTTCATCACTGATCTACACTAGGGGTGGGAATCACAGGGTACCTCACGATACGATACGATATGCGATACATGGTCTACGATACCAATATTATCACGATACAGCGATACTGCGATAATCGATATATTGCAAGAAAATTGTATAACGTTACATCACAAAATATGTCTAACTAGAGAATACAAAATAGTTATAAAAATGGTCAAGTGCAGGATTTCTCAGTTTATTCACAACAATTTAGTATCAATTTCACAGAATTTGACACAGACTGAGCTAAATACTGAATATGAAGTGCGTAAAGTCTATACATATGTGTGTAGTATATATATGTATAACTTATAATGTCATTTTAAGTTAATATCGAATTTAACAATGTAGAATTAAGCTATTTAAAAAATATATAGTCCTGCATCATCTCGCATTTTACCTCTTTGTTCAATCTGAAGATGAGGATTTTCCCCATTTGTTGCACTGAATTAAAATGCTACCGTGATTTTTTTTTTTTAAGGGGAATAAATTATTATAGAGTGAATGTACTCCAATCATTTATATTCCATATTTTATCAGTTTTTTATGTCATCATATAATGTGTTTGTGGAGGGAGATTATGGGAGACGAGCTGATCGTCACGTCCAGCTTTAAGACTGATGTTTGGCGGAGGGCATGACGTGACAGGCCAGTGTTTCTTTCTTGTGTTACCGAAGCCATCATTCTTATCAACACTACACGGGACAGGGTCTTACAAATAATACGACTGTGATTATGGTTGCATGAGTAGAGACCAGCGGTAGCTTCAACGGGCTTGCTTGTTGAGGTTAGCTGTTAGCTGTAGCGCTAACGCGATGATGCCTAACTCGTAGATTCGTTGTGTTGTCTCAGTATTTTACTCTGGCGTGGCATATATTGCAAACGACTGTCTAACTCCTGTCTAAGTTTGTGCTGTCTTTAATGTTTTGGAAGCCAGAATAAGTCAACACATCCACTATGAATGCAGCAGAAGTCGCTCTGCTGGGTAGGTACAAGCAACCGGCTCACGCAGACAGGGAGTCTCGCGTGATCTCGTTGTCTCAAGAGAGAAGAGGCAAGAGTCAACTGCCAGCTAGCGATGCCTGCCGCCAACTAGCGGTCAGGGGGTGAAATTACACCACAAACTACCGCGCCAACAAAGTGAATAATTAGCTAATTAATTAATTATCGATACTGCATTTTAAAATATCGATAAAGTATCACGCCAGGAAGTATTGAAATATTTCAGTGTATCAATTTTTTTGTCCCACCCCTAATCTACACCCAGAAAGAAGAATTTAAGTGCTTTTAAACTCCTGTTGCCGTGGATCACATTACAACCAGCGTCTGACTTCATAGAGTACCTGAGTGCGGTGCCAGAGCGGTGCCAGGCCATGGTGCACGACTATAAATGCACCGGTGTATGTGTGTGCTCATACTTCCCCAAATTAGCCTGACATCATCATCAGGACGCCATCAACTTTTCCTGCCAACGCCGTGGCCATCTTTTAATACCTCAGTATACGGTATTACTGAATTAACACCCATTCCTGTTAGTGACTGACCTCAGAGATCGTGGTCTTGCAGACTTCCACAGCTACGGACTCAAACTTTGGGTCTGTAGTCAGATCCAGCTTGTAGTTCCACAACAGCTGGAGGATGGAGGATACAGAAATACAGTTAACACACTTACAGATACACACTGAGTCTATCTACACATCTGTTTAATTTAATAAATAATGTGTATTGTAACAATCTTTTCTATGCTTTATATGTTTCTACTAGAACTGTATGTGTTTTACTTTCTGATTTAACATTTTATTTTTGTATTTTAAGTGTTTTAAAATTCTACTGGGTCCAACTTCATTGAAGGAAAAAGGTCAGATGTGGGTTTTTCACTTAAACGGGCTTTTTAGGGGTTAAATTTGGCAAAATTAATCAGTATTTCATATTTATGATCAGGTCTGATCTTCATTAAAATTTATATGCAAAAAGGTTGGAACAATGTATATTTATCTATTATTTTTATTGTGATTTATGTATGCAAACTCCCTCATTGTTAGGGCTGGGTAATTAATCAAAAATTAAATTAAATAGCAATATGGCCTGCTGCAAATTTCAAATCGCAGAAGGTGCAATATTTCTTTAACCTGAAATTTATGTCAAAATAACAGTTTAAAACTTAGTTTTGCAGCAGAGATGTTTTGCATTACATATCATGCAATCATCCACAGGCAATTTCTTTTAAAATAGTCTAGAAAATTAATTCTTTTTTGTACGTTTTTCTTTTAACTATGAGAATGTCATAAAAAAGATCATTCCCTTCAATACATCAATTCCTGTCCAATTTGCAATACAAGTCAAAATCATCCCAATTAGATATTTTCAGTACTGTTCAGCATTATTTTTTTATCTAAGATTGTGTTGGTTATAATATAAAATCATTTATTTATTGTGTTTATTGGTAAAAAAACAACAACAACAAAAAATAAAACATAATGTTAGGAACTCAAGAAATTATTGCATATCAAATTCCAATACTGGGGAAAAAAAAATTGCAGTTAGATTATTTTCCCAAATCGTTCAGCCCTACTAAGCGTAACAATTTATTTTACACCCTCAATTCACATTCACATTGGCTCAAGATTGTTTTAATGAATGAATGAATGTTTAATTTCAGTTATGTTGGCTACATGTTGATCAAAAAAGCATCAAATAAGATCATTTTCACATAAAGTTTGTCAACCAGCAACCAAAAAGAAATTGAAAAATGACTAAAATGTAAGGACGTCGTGTTAACTCAAACTGGATTTATATAATATTCAGTTTTCATCACTTAAAACTAGGCAAAAACTTGTAAAATGTGGCTTAAATCAATGAATATTTCAATTTGAAGGCTAAGACGTACTTCAAAGTAGCTTCCAAAATAAGCACAGCTCTGCAAATTCTTTGCCTGATGAAGATTTAGTACTGAAACGCTGCAAATAAATAAATTTGATTGTTTGCAAGTTAATGAGCAGGAGTTTCCAATCATGATAAGTAAATAAACACCAAGCTTTGTGAAGACAGTAAAACTAGTTCAGCTTTCTCAGGAAAGATCATCTGAGTTTAAAGCTAACAGAAGTCGACACGTCTCGGTTAAAACTAGTTAATATTACACAGGATTATAAGATAACATGATGCATGCTGGGAAGTGATGTTTTAGGAAGAAGATTTTTAAAAACTTACATGGTTGCATTCTGCTGTGATCTCAGTTTCCTGAAAGAGAAGAAGAGAAAGAAGAGGTTAGAGCATAAAACTGGAGATGATTCTTAGACGTAGAGATGTGCATTGTAAAAGAGAACAGCTGCAACATCATCTTTGTGGTAAAAACGTCCCGGCTTAGACAGTTATTCCTAGTCTCTGACATTACAGGAAGGATCCCTACTGAAAAGAAGAGGATTTTAAGAGCAGAAGCTGATGTTTCAAAGCAGACATCCTCCGTCGTCAAAAACAGTCATGTGAGATCTGCAGAGGCTCGTCGCTCTGTCCCTGACTCCATTTTTTTGTCACTGATTGAGATATTGATTTTGATTATTTATGATCCAACTCAGCAAAAACACATAAAACAAAAACTTCTTTGGCCTGCAGAGAAATCACTGTTTTTGTTAGTGGAATATGGCAGATTTGAAAGCAGCTTAGAGGAGGCTGCTTCTCGTTTGAAAAACAGATGTTTTCATACAAGAGGTCCAACTCTGGTTTTGAAAAAAACTTTTGCACAGCACACACCTAAGGTCAAGCCAAAATCTCAAGGACCACCACACACAACCTGAAGGCTAATAACACTCTCACAGCCCTGCACAAACTCAGACACCTATAAGGTGACCTAAATAAGACAAAAAAATAAGAATCACTGCAGACACTTCTCCTGGTTTATAAACAATAATTCAGAGGAAATACTTTATTCTAGGTGGACCCTAAACATTTTCTAAATAAAAACCTTACATGTTTGCATTTCATTTCCATAAATCCGCTGTATAATCTCGGTATTTGTTTACTGGCCCTTCCTAAGATGCAAGTTGGAAACCAAAAATGGCTAAATCAGCTAGATATGGATATCTAGGAGGTTTCTGTTGCTACAGTATTAAAGCAGATATTGATGCTGTTCAAAAGTCATAAATTCTAGTATTGTGATACTTTAAGGCAATGGTAATATTACATATGGGTGCAACCCTGTACATTAGACATTTAAAAACGATCTAACAAATACAAGATCTGAATGTTTGATATGATGTTAGAGAAAATCAAATCATGCTGATTTCAATTTTGATCCTCAGAAACAAAAAAATATAAAACACCAAGTAACACCAAACACTAGATTGTTCCTTGTTTTGAATTAAACTCTTGCACAAACTCACTAGCACTATTTCTGCAGTGAGACACCGCTGAAGTACAGTATTTGTGGTATTTAGGCAACGCTGTTTTTTTTTTTCAGCTGAAAACAGAAAGGATTCCAGGTTTTTCAAAAAGCCTAAAAACATCTGAACTTGTATGAACCTACATGAGTGAAAAATGTTTAAAAATTAGGGGTGGGTAAAAATATCGATTAATCAGTGCATCGCAATATTTCCTCCCCCAATTCAATATCGATTCAGCAAATCCTCTGAATCGATTCACCTCCTGGCCAGTGGGGGTCGCTGTGCGTGTGATTCGTGTTGTATGGACGGAGGCTGCACTCGACGTTTTATTGCTCAAAAATGTGAGGTGACTTACCAAATATGTTCACATGGGCATGAAAATAATTATTAAAAAATTGTCAACAGGTTATTTGTGTATTTCTACTTCTTACTGAATCGACATTGAAGCATTTAAATCAATATCGAATTGAATCGATATCGAATCGCAACCTAAAGAATCGAAATCGAATCGAATCATGAGGTTCTTAACAATACCCAGCCCTATTAAAAATGACCAAAATTCCCGTTTAAACCTCAGCAGACTCTTACATAAAGAGGAGAAGTCGTTCAGGTCGACTGGCTCTCACAAGGCCACACCTTCATAGGTGGCCCCCGTCCAATAAGCCGGCCCCTGACTCAGGACACGGATTCTGGGGCCAAAGTGTGGCCACCGAGTTATTTTCCCACTGTGCTGACCTGAAGTGACCCGTCTGACTTCCTGCCTGGACGGGCAGCCAAACGCCTGCACACCAACAGCCGCCCCCTCCCTCCAGCCAGAGAAACCCTATCACTGCTGTATTCCCAACGGAGGAATGCATGAGTGGAATCACAGCTCTACAGATGGACGGAGAGTTTCTGACTGTTTTCCACATGGCAGCCGCAGCGTGGGCCAGGAATAGGCCGTCTGTGTGACTCTGAATATTCATGTGTGTGTTCTATTTACAGTATACTTTACACACAAGTCTCACAATCCCCTGAACACAGACGTAAAACTCAGAGTGAAGAGGAGGGCT
The DNA here is from genome assembly GCF_018320785.1 of Cheilinus undulatus. Lineage (NCBI taxonomy): Eukaryota > Metazoa > Chordata > Actinopteri > Labriformes > Labridae > Cheilinus > Cheilinus undulatus. Next base: position 3,057,988 of record NC_054873.1, on the reverse strand, counting down.
GACAGATGTTAGAACCAGCTCTGTGCTGACTCACGGGTCTGCTGGGGGGAAAGAAAAATAAAGAAACAGTTGTGGAAACGTGACCCTGATGAACCTGCCAGAGCTGACACCAGGACAGAAAACAGTCCTATACGGCCTCTTATTTTCTCTGTTTTATCCATAAAAATATTCAAATCTAGAGCAGTGGTTCTCAAGTGGGGGATCGGGACCCAAAAGTGGGTCACCAGGCTCTTTCCAGTGGGTTCCCAGAAGGAAAAATAATGGTTGTGAAAAGTATACAAGTAATGTACATCGATACTTTTTATTTTACTGACTTTTCCTATGAAAAATGCATTTCAGTCTCCAATCTCATTTTCTCAAGATTTCCACTTATAAATCTGATTTTCTTGGATATCAAAGCTGGTTTTTCCAAGATAACCAGGTAATTCCTCACAAATTCACTACAATTGTATGCTGTCCAGGAAAAAGGGAGTAAAAATAAAATGTATGCATACATGCTTTATGAACTTTTTAACATGTGTGAGTTGTCCTGTCTCTTTGTTCAGACATACTTTGTTTGGTTTAAGGTCCAAACTGATTTTTTTTTTTTTTAATAAATAAACGCAATAAAATTTAAAAAAAAAATTTGGGTGATGATTTCTTATTCATCCTGATGCCCGACCAGTTGAGAACCACTGGTCTGAGTGTTTCAGGAGGATTTCTGGACATGAAACAGTGAATTTAAAAACAGCTTATATTGCATTTCTATTATCACTTTTCTATACATTATACATTTTTTATTTTCATTGCAATTATTTTTGCTAATGTTAGAATTAGAGTGATCATTGTGCCGTCTTGTTTCACTGAATTTTAAATAGGGCTGGGAAATTAATCGCAAATTAGATTAAATTGCTGCTGCAAATTTCAAATCACAGAAGTTGCAATATTCCTTTGACCTGAAATTTGAGTTAAAATACCAGTTTAAAACTTTTATGCAGCAGCAGAGACATTATACACTACATATGCAATCATTCAAGACCCATCTTTTAGAATAGAATGAATATGAAATAATCATGGAACATCACAAGACGGAGATGTTTAAAAGCTAGATGCAAAGCCGGAACTACACTCCTGACATGGCTGCTGCACTGTGTCACTCCGCCCAGTGGTTTACTCGGAAAGTAGTTCCGAGTATTTGCTTCATGTGTGGTAATGTTACATAAATATACGTTATTATTTCATAGCGTGGTGAATGTGCAGGTCACAACTTGTCCACGAGTTTCTTTCTTGTATCATCCTGCTGTGAGTCCTCTTGGTGTAAAGCAGTGTAACTCAACTCCGCTCAACTAAAGAGAGTAGATGTTGAAAAATACCTCTGCCACAATCTAAATGATGAAAGGTGGCAAAAATGGTCAATATGCAGCAAGAAAGGGGCAAAAATGGGTGAGAAGTGACAAGAAAATGAGTTAAAGGTGGCACAGATGGTAAAAAAAAAAAGCAGCAAAAACATGGCAAACAAAATGGGCAAGGAGTGGCAAAAATGGGGGGAAAAGTGGCAGTTAAAGGCAAAAAGCAGCTTAAATGGGTGAAAAGTCACAAAAACTTGCAAAAAGCAGGACAAAACAGGCAAAAACTGGTGGAAAGTGGAAAAAAGAAGTGGCAAAAGTGGGCTTAAAGCAGTAAAAATGGATTACAGGTCCCAAAGAATGGGAAAAAGGGGCAAAAATTGCAAATAGTGGCAATGAAAATATAGTGACAAAAATTATTAGTTGGCAATTAAAGCCAACTGTGATATAGTGGGAAACAAACTGATTAATCTGAGTTGCAATGGATAATTTCTGAGGTCAAAGTTTATTTTTTTCCCATGAGAAAGCCACAAATAATCACAAAAGAGCCACATGTGGCTCAAGAGCCATGAGTTGAGTAACCCTGGTGTAAAGGGATGTCTCTGTGAGCCTTTATTTACCCTCATGTGAAGTTAAAATTATTTGCTTTGAGTGTGAAGGATCCAGGAATGATCTTTAAGTGATCTAAACTTAACTAACCATTTTTTTATGTCCATGTGTGATGATGAGATCTGTTGTTCTGTGTTAAGCTGCTGAGAACAGAGGAGTATCTTCTGGAGGTCTAAAGTTGGACTCTACATTGTGGTGTTATTAATAATGGTATATTAAGGCTAGTATCTCGATCCCTTGTCTCTTGTTGGACTTGAGTTTACCATGATATATTCTCAGACGATTTTTGGAGCATTCAGTATCATTGAGATTAATCTAGAGTATTTTTTGACATTATCTGTCATTGTTTTGGGTTGTTGCCATGAACAAACATTTACATAAAGAAAGCAATTTTGTCCACTTGTGTTGACAACGGTATTTCAATCTGGAGAAACATTCCTGTATGGTACATTTAGAACAGACAAAAATGGTGCAATTAAGTTGTGATTAATCACGAATTAACTATGAAAGTTGTGAGATTAATCAAAATCAATAAGTTAGAGAGACCAGTTCAACCAAAATCAAGGGAAACGATCATATTTCTCCCTCAAGTATAGAGCTGCAATGTTTAACAGCTGTTTATGTTCAGATTTATTTTTTCTTCTTTTTCCTGCAGCAGAGTTCAAGAGAGTTATCAGAAAACTGTTTGAAGTGCATTTTACATTAACATACTTAGATTTAGCCTTCAGCCATGTTTACTTTGTATGAACCTGAGGATAAAGCTGCCAAGAATTTTGGCATGAAATCATTTCCTAATGAATGTCTTATGAGGGCTCCTTAGGCAATGACATGTCAGAAAATGGTGAAATAAATCCATGAAATCACAGTCAAATCTTCAGATTGCTTACCTAGTAATATCCATGTCAATTTTAGTCAGATTTTCAAAAATCTATTATAAAAAGTCTTCTTAAGTGAGAATTTCTTTGCCCCTATCTGACAGTAAAGTCTGGATGCAGACAGACAAGACATTTAGGACGTCGTCTCAAGCTTCTGAAAACAGAATTTTCTGACACTTCATGTCCAAATTTCAGCCATACAGCCTGCCACATTTGTTCCATTTTATTTCTGTGTTCTTGGACAAAGAAGCATCTCTGCACATGCTCAGTCCACCCCTGGCCTGCACACCCAAAGATCACATCACAGAGCTGCAGAGCACAGTGACTCATGTGGGCGTCGATCCACTCTTTGTCACAGAATCTGCATGGCCAAAAGATCTCATCGTCTTTAATCACCTGATTCCAAAGCTTGTTTATGTCACTAACATGTCCATAATGTTATTCTAAGGGTGGTAGGGTATCTGGATGAAGTCGTCCCCAAAGTCTGGTTCATTAGATCAGTCCGACCAGTAGCGTGCCAAACTCAGGCACCATGCTGGAGTCTACATATAGAGCTGGTCTCAGGCATGATTCATGGGTACTCAGGCATGGTCTGACCTTACAAAGATGATGGATTGTCCAGATTCCATGTCTGTCATCAGACAGATCAGTCTGGCAAAGCTCCAATCTGACACCACTGTTCTGGTCTGAGAACAGACGGATCATTCAGCATCATTTAAGAGGAATGAGGCGGTAATACCAGAATTTTTAATTTGGATGTGATACTGGAAAAAAGTAATGATATCAGGCCATTTTTACATCACAGACACTAAGCTGAAAGCCCTGCATACTGAATGTTGGGTTATTTCTTCTTTTTAAAGCCAGACATTGTATGCAAACTTCTGCAGAATGTCTACATTTTACAAAAACAAAACCTCTGCAACTTTTTGGTCCTGAAATGTTACCAGTGTTTTCAAGCAAATGAGACATTCAGCAGGAGTTTACCTGCTGTATTTGATGGATTCATCCCTCTCCTAGGCACCTCACTCATGAACAGTTGTAGTTTTTAAACTTCAGGTACTACTCCATCCATTTACACATTTTTTTCTTTTCCATAATGATTAAAAAAACTGTGTAACATAAAGTGAAGGCAAAAGAAATCTACTGAGGCAGCAGATGAGCAGCTCCTCTTATGATCAGTTAGGGCTGGGAAATTAGATTCAATCGCAATATGGCCTGCTCTAACATACAAATCGCAAAAGTGGCAATATTTCTTTAATACTTTTTGCAGCAGAGATGTTGTGCACATAATGCAAACATTCACATCTTTTAGAATAAAAATCCCTGCTTTACTAAATGTGTATGTTTTTCTTATTCAAAATGCGATTGACATAAAAATGATTATCCTCTTCAATATAGCAACTGATATCAAATTTGCAATAGTGCCAGAATAATCACAATTATGTTTGTTTTAAATCATTTTCCCTTGTATATTATAGCTAACATTGTGTACATAATGATTTAGATTAATTCTTTGTTTGTATTTATTGAAAATAAATAAGATGAGGAACCTAAAAGTAATCACATATTAAATTGCAATTGCAATGTTGGGGTAAAAAAATCACAATAATATTATTTTTGCAAATGGTTTAGTCCTGTGATCAGTGATGTTAAACTGGTGTTTTTTTTGTGAATGGAGTTTGGTAGCAGTAAAAAAAGTACATTTCTGGCTGTTCCTTGCCAAATAAGGATGCTACTCTTCCTCAATAAGGTCCCTTATCAGTACGGATCCTCTCTGCAGCGTTTTCAGATAATAATTACAATAATCAGCACCTCTGTGTTGCCGAAAGGCTTTTTTAGGTCGCACTAAGACATGAATATTTGAAATCATAGAAACCTGTTTCACAGCTGCTGGCTGACATAATCCACTGGAGCAAATTCAAAACTTTCTGTACCCTGCAGGCCTCAGCCTCACTGCAGTTTCGCCCCCCAGACACGGTGAGGAGAGCTGATTAAGTTGAATTTAGCTGCAGCTATTAACTGAGATGGAGGTTTTTCTCTGATAGAGAACGAAGCAGAAACAGGCTGAATGTTTGAGTCTGACCAAAGTATGTGGATGGGTGTGGCGGCTGCGTTGGGTTTATTCCTGGCTGTTGTGTTACATTTCTGTCCCGCTGGCCGGTCACAGCCGGTCTGACACGCATACAGACTCAGCGTCAGTTTAATCCAACACTTTCACCTGATTTCACCTGAAGAGTTCATACCGTGTGCACTTTTAGGCTTTCATACAAGTGGATTTTAGGTATTTTTAAACATGGATTCTGTTTTTAAATATTTTTGGCAAGATTCCTTAAGCAAATGGCTGTCTACACATTTGTGCAATTTAGACGGTGCTCTGTTTTTCCTTATGGCAGCTTTTGGTTTATATTATAACTAAAGAACTGGAGGTTTTTAAAGCACTGCTACATTTTGGTATGATCAGTCATTACATCTGAAAAACTGTATTTTAAAAGACTTTATCAACCTTTATATACCCTGATCCACTTGAAGTAACTGGAGTACACCAAGAGATCAACATTTCAGCTTTTGTTTCCAGGTATTTACGTCTGGGTCTGATACACAACTTAGAAAATAGAATTAATTGTAATGGTAGGGATGTCCTGATCAGATTTTTTCACTTCCGACACGATACCGATATTTCAGCCTTGAGTATCGGCCGATACAATATCAGCATGAATCATACATACTTTTATTACTTATTTTGTAGTATGGAATGTTAGAAAAGGCTTGATCAAGTAATAATACTCAGAGAACAAGTCAGCAACAGTAGGTACGAGAAAAACTGACCCATTTATTATTAACCAATGGGTTACATAAATTTTGACCTTAAACATAAGCACATTCTACAATAGAATAAATAAAAAATAAATTAGACAAGCCTGTCTATACTGTGTTTCTTTCTGTGAGCATGAATGTGTGGGGACAGGGTGTGAAAAGCCAAAATGCTTATCTTCTTAAAAAAGAATCTCTACATCATGCTCGGATGGCAGAAAGTGGAGATGGAGGAGTAGGAAGGGTTGTGTTAGGAATTTAGTTAACTGACGGATTATTATTTGTTTTCTGCTCTTGTTATTAGATGAGATGTTTATTTTGAAATTGGAACTGTGGACTCTTAACTTTGAGCAGTTGGACAATAGACAATATTGTGGGGGTTTTCTCCCTGCCCTCAGTTGTTCCCACCATATACTGGCAGTAAAAATAACTGAGGTAAACTTCATTTATTATTTTGCACTTTAAAAGTATTTTTATTGGATTTATTGAGGTCATTTTTCAGGCTTGTCTAATTTATTTTTGATGTATTCTATTCAATTGTAGAATATGCTTATGTTTAAGGTCAAAATTTATGTAACCCATTGGTTAAAAATAGGCTCAAGGTTCAATCAAGCGTTTAAACCCGACATTACTCACCACTGACGGGCTCGTCATCGATCTTTTCTGTTATAGCTAATGCCTTTTTGCCATGCCGTGGGAGTTTAGCACGCTTTCCAAATGTTTCAGACAGCGTCGGTTGTTTGAAGGAGCCAGAGCCTTGTAGTTTCTTTGTGGTCTTGTGAAAATCCTCATGCTGTTTTTTGTGATGCTTCTTCAAATGCCTGATGAGGTTGGTCGTATTAAACTTCCCCGGTTCTTTGCCACCATGGGGAACTTGTGCACGACAAGTTTTGCACTCAGCTGCAATGTCTTTATCTGACTTTAATGAAAAATACTGCGACATGGCCGACATCACTCCTACTCCTTGCTACTGTGTTAGCGGTTAGCACCGGTTAGCACTCAAGGACGTTGTTGTTGTGATCACGTGGGCTCTGCATGCTGGATCCTGCGGCGCTGCTGGATAGAAGTGCTGGAGCGGAGTCTGGAAAGGACTGCTTGTATTGGAGTGCTTAAATCTGAGATTTTAGATGTAATCCGATATAATCCGATAGTCGTTTTTTTGCTGATATCGGACCGATATCCAATATCGGTCCGATATCAGCAATCGGGACACCTCTATGTAATGGAACACCAAATTTTTCATCTGAGCAAAAGTAGTGGAACAAGTGACTAACAGGTGTGTGTTGTTGCCCAGGTGTATCCTATTACATTGTTATTCCAACAATGAATAGCGCTGAATGTCTATACTCAGTTTCACGCTTGGGTTTTGCCTGTGCAGAATAATATTTGAATTTAAGCGTTGGTAGCATCAGGCTGCAACATAACTAAATTGAAAAAAACAGGGGTCTGAATACTTTCTGAATGTCCTGTATTTTAATGCCGATTAACAAACAGCTTTCTGAATGCCACAGCCACTGCCTGTTAGTAAAACCACTTTACAACGAAGTACCAAAGTACAAAAAAAATGGAAAAACACTTTCAAATTAAGATGGTAGTCACATGAAATCATCGATTAAATATAAATTTACTGTTCAAAAAAACTGTGGCCCATCCCTAAGGTTATCTGCAGCATGAAGCTCACAATCAAAAATAAACCAAGCACTTTTTAACCACTACATTTGCACCAGCTCCTCTGATGGCTAACTTTAGTTTCATCTGACAGAATGACAGTGGGTTAAAAGCATTTAAAATATTTACAGAGCACTGCTTGTTTGCATGAATAATAATTCTGATTTATTAGGATATATTCAGACTCTGGGATGTGTTTATTGTGGAGGCTAATGCTGTGATATTGATAAAACTTGCTTAGCTGTGCAGTTCCACTTGTCATAATAGTCGGATTTTAATCTTAAATATAACAGTAGTAAAAATTAAACAGTAATGTCTCTTCAAATAACATACCAACAAAATTAGAAGTTCTTGGCACTCATAAAAACTGGAAAGTTTCAGTTTAAGTTATCAAAAGTTGCAGCAAAACTCCTACCTAATATCTAAATTGCAGAAAAACAGGTTTCATAAGCAAGTGTGCACAAGTTTGCTGCAGTTTTTGATGATTCATTTCTTTCCTGTGCATTCGTCTTATGAAACCAATGTAATCTGTCCTCTCTGTTCCTCGTGAAACTATCAATTACTTCAGTGCCAAACTTTGAATTGTTAAAAACACGTGGGTTAAAAACTCTGTCAGAAATCATGTCAAAGACTAAGAGTGCACAGCCTTCCCTCCAGCCAAAAAATAGCTGCTTTTTCAGCTTCTGATTAAATTTAAACATCTAAAAATGACTGTAGAGTCGTCACAGGATGAGACCAAGTGGTAAAGAGATTTCTACAAGATTTAAGTCAGAACGATGACGAACTTCAGACCGTTTCATCCAGTCTGGATCGATCGGGCAGAGCTCAGGTAGAAACAGCAACAACACTGTTGTTTCACCTGCTCTCAGCTACAAGTTCACCCTCACAGAAGGAAGAGACTTCCTCTGTACAGGAGTTTTAAAATTTAGAGAAATCAGAAAAGAGAAGAGGACAAAGATGTAGAAGAAGAAAGTGAAGGACAAAGACGAAGCTGAAGAGGACAGAGAAGAGAAGGAAAAGCAGAAGAGGAAGAGGACAAAGCAGATCAGGCAAAGTATGGAGAAACAGAAAGTCAAAGCTGAAGATGAAGAAGAGGAGGACAAAGAAGACAAGGATCCAAAGAGTAAGAGGAAAAACAAAAGGACAGAAAAAGGTAAAGACAGAGGAAGGAGGAGGAAAAGAATATGAAAGGATGAAGATGAAGGGAAGGATGAAGGAAAGGAGAACCAAGAAGTGGACAGAGTCAAAAAAGGAAGGAGAGGAGAATGATAAGAGGACGATTAAGGAGAACAAGGGCTGGGCAGTTAATCACAAATTAGACTAAATCACAATCTAGCCTGCTGCAGTTTTCAAATCACAGAAGGTGCAATATTTTTTTATCCTGAAATTTGTGTTTAAATACCAGTTTAGAACTTTTTTTGCATAACAAGCAATCATTCTAGTGCCGTGTTTTTACACTAGTGTCCAAAAAAATCCCATTTTCTGCTGGTCCAGACTAAAACTCCACTAACTTCACCGTTAACATGGACTATATTTACAGCCGATATAGGGAGATTTTTACAGCCAAAATATCAGTTGTAAATATCAGCAGAAATGTTCAAATCTGCTGATATATATGTCGATACTATCGTTCATCTCTATAAAAAGACAAGGAAGAAGAGGATGGAAAAGAAGGAAAAGAGAGCAACAATGTCAGAGAAAAGACTTGGGTGAAGAACACGATCAAAAATAAATAAAAAGGTGCCACGGATGGCTGTGGTGGTTTTAGGTGCATCCCATGTACACGGGTGGCCCGGGTTCGAGTCCAGCCTGTGGCACCACTTCCCCAACATCTCTGCCCCACTCTCTCATCGATGTTTCTGACTCTATCCACTGTTCTCCTTTATCAATAAAGGCATAAAAAGACCCAAAATATATCTTTCAAATATTAAAATAAATAAAAAGATCAAAGCTGAGAAACAAGAGGACGAAGAAGAAGAAAAAGAGGACAAAAAGTTTGAAAAATAGAGCAAAAACTAAAACGAGGAGGACAAAGTCAAAGAGGGAGAAAAAGACAAAGAAGAGGAAGAAGATGTAGAGTAAGGAGAAGAAGCAAAGGCAGAAGAAGAGGGCGAAGATGAAGACAAATTCTGCTTCATTGATTTTCATTGAAGCAGATTCATCCGTGATACGCTGCAGGTCTATAAGCTCCAAACAGGAAGTTACAAATGAGAATATCTGGTTCTTTCAAAATACAGCACAATGCACGGACTCCTGATCGTAAATCATCACTATATCAACATTACGTCTCATGCAGCGAGAGCAAAGGGTCACCGAGAGGTCAGTGGGTCACAGAGCTACAATGGTGCCATTGACGAGGAAAAGTTAACTTTTGAGGACATGTAGCCAAATCCTAATGTCCTCACCCATGGCAGAAGCAATAATATCATGGACTTATATAAGTTGTATCAACTTAAGTTCATTGACCCCTGACTCCCAACGACTCCCACACTGCCAACATGTCACTCATATGACATGAAAGACAACCAATCAGTGTCTTCCCAACAAACACACTGAATTCTATGAATATTTATTTTTACCCACGCTGATGAAGTCGGCAGGGGGTAACGTAAAGGGCTCCGTATCTTTCTATCTGTCTTTCTTTGTTCGTTTGTTTGTGCACAAGATAACTCCAGAACGGAAAGTCGGATCTTCACCAAACTTTCAGGGAATGTTGGGGTAGTGACAGAGAAGAATCAGTTAGATTTTGGTGATGATCTGCGCACCCGTTCAGTTTTTCTCGGACTTCGAAATTTTGAACACCATAGTAATCAATGGGAGCGTCACTTCCTCTGTGGCGCTGCTTAGGCGTGGGTCTGCCACCTCAGACGGCCATTCTAGTTTATTCATTTATTTATATTCCTTATTTTTATTTCTATTATTTTGAGTCTTATTGTTTTATCCAACTTATCAGATTTATTTCATTTTACATTGATTATTTGTAAATGATTTAACATGCAAATTTATATTGTGTGTTAACATTCAATGCATTTTTTTTACACTGTTTTGGCAGTAACTGATCTCTTCATGCCAATAAAGCAAATTGAAATTGAAAAAAAAAAGAATTGACTTCTTCTGAAATACTAAAAAACCCTCTTCTGTGAGTCAGCAGTTTTTTAATAGATAAAACCCCACGGATAAACGTCAGATATTAGTTCATGCTGAGTTATTCACAGATGAGCTGGCGTCTGTCAAAAGGCTGATTTTTACATCAGTGCATCAGTTTTAGTCATTTAGAACAATAACTAGAGCAATATCAGATCCATAAGACTTAAATCTGTGACTCCATGATAGTGGTTTCCTTTTTATTGGTGTCATAAATTATTCAAATCCTGGGATCCTGACATCCCTAGAAGACTGATGAGTAGGAAACATGTAGCAGCCCTGTGTTGAATTTAAGAGTTTGTCCCTGCTGATAAAGAAACTAAATAACACCTGATATGATAACAGTTTGGTTAAAGAGCAGAAGTAAGCTGCAGTAATTATTTTAAATCTGTAAATACAGCTAGAATAGCCTAGAAAACTGAGTAGATTAAGTCTACCAGCATGTCAGAGTATGTGGTTAAAAGTGAGGAGGACAGTTTTATCTCTTATCACTCTGAAACGAAGTGTTGCCTAAACATGTCAGGAGAACAGTCAACGGCCCTAAACCCTCAGTGAGTCCTCGTCCTGGTTCTGCCCCGGGCTGTGTGGGAGGCCGCCGCCAACCTTTCCCAGGGGAAAGGAGACAAAACACGTTTAACTGTTCTCACTTACTATCATTAACTTCCAGCTAACTGTAAGCTCCAGACAACACCACACACAGTCAACTATCACTTCACTCAGCCCTCAATGATACGAGCCTGTTACTGAGTCATGACCTGGAATTATAAAAAAACACTGCCATTACAGCTGTTAGACAAAGCAAAAGAAGCTTACAGGCTGTCAGGGTTATCTGGGTCAGCATCACGCTGATGCTGCTGAGTGAGAAAGCAACGTTAGCCATGTTAATAAATGATAAACTAGTTTGTCTAAGTACGACCCCTGGAAAGAGCCCAAAATACTCACATTTAGGCTCAAATTGGTGGATTTCTTGTTGGAGACTTTTCTGCACATCTCCCAGGTCGTACCAACCCTTCAAATTTCATATCTCTAGGTGAAAGGCACTTTCTGGGCTGTTCCATAGAATAACACTGAGCCAAGACCTCTCGCCTGTTTCTGAAAGTGAATATCAACCTTGCATTTATCCGAGTGTGCCTGTCTGTGCCAATTTGAGCATGTTTAATGCCTCAAACATGGGGCATATAAAGCCTCAGGAAGCATTGTTTAGGAGTTTGATGGAGGTTGGAACAAATGAATTCTTGAAACGGTTAAGTCTGCAGTGAGGGACTCTGTATCGTCTTCCCGAGGGCAGGAGGTCATATTCTGAGTGGAGATGAATCAGTCACTATCCTCTGAGCTTGCCTGAGAACGGTTTGTTCATAAATAGTCTGCAGGGTCGGATACTCACTCTTTTCCATCACCTTCATGGCCGTGTGCACCAGACGAACCAGTTTAGTTTTTAGTTTTGTAGTGAGGTTGCCATACCAAGATGACATCCCATATCTGACTAAGCTCTCTAGTACTGCCTGGTAAAATAAAACCATGATGCTTTTGTCCACCCCAAATGCTCTCAGTCTGCGCAGAAAATATATTCTTTGTTTTAAACGAGTACACAGACTTCCAACATGCACATTCCAGCTAAAAGTGTCATCTAAAAAAAAACCCCAAGATATTTGTATGAGCTGACCTGCTCAATGGGTGAGTCATGTATGATGACAGGGCTGTGGTCCCCTACCGATGTGAGGCGACACGATTTAAAAACTAGCCTGTCGTAAAGAAAGTCTGAAATATTCGGTAAAATACATTACCCCAAACTGAAGAATGATTATGATTCAGTTTATGTATTATAAGCTGTTGAAGTAACTGTGTCATGTTTGATATTAACCCAAATGTAAAACCTGCTATTTTCCAAACAGAGTTTGGTGTGACGTTCTCTCACTACGACGGCTAACAGTGACTAACAGCTAACGTTAGCAGTTCCGTTAATCAGGAACACCCAGCTTCTTTCCCAGAAAACAGAACTATCTCCTGCTTATTTACCTCACTTCTGTCCTGTACACACTCCAGCACAGCCAGGTTGTTGTTCCAGGAATGTCTGGGGCAAAGCCGGGTCAGGTCCTCCCTACACACCGCCTCCTCAACCAACTTCCAGCCGGTAAAGCGCCTCCAAGGCAGCGGGGCTCCGCCGCCCGGGCTCCACTCAGCGGCTCCCTGGTTGACCACAGCCGGGCCTGGACCTCCGGCTGGGATCTGTGGGTTTTCAACTTTAGCGGCGAGTTTAGCGACAGCGTTGATATCTCCTTGAATTGGATGCAAAAACGACAAGATGCAGATGAAAAGCAGGAGCAGAGGAACACGCATACAGATCGTCATCTTCACGGAGCCAGTCAGACTGATGCTGGATTCAGGGAGCTTCTCACTTCTCTTATAATAAGGCTTGAGTCTTTGGCTTGAGTGTTTTCCTTGAGTCTAGTCCCGCCCACCCTTATATGGGTTTCTTTTTTTTAATTGTTTGATTTCTAATACTTATGTACCCTGGCTTTATGTACCCTAACCCTAACTTATTGTCACTATTTTGCTGTAAATGTAAGGCCTTTCTTATTTTCAATTAAAAAAAAAAAAAAACCTAATATGGGACGTCCTTACCTCTGCAGCGTCACTTGAAGCAACATCAGTTTATGATGACGGTGTAGGCTGATCATCAATCAGCTGATCATCAATCAGCTGTCAGGAGGCAGAAACAGCTGATTGTGTCTCCATAAATTAACAGATGTCGGCATCTACAGGGATCAGAAAACCCCTGCATGAAGAGAAACCTGCAGTAAACATCAGAAGTTTTAAAAGGCTCATGAACTGATGGGCTAGGATTTTAAAGTGTTTGAAATAAGCGTTTACAGTGAAATATTGAGAATTTATTTAATTAAATTAAAAATAAAGAGTGAATCAGTATAGAATTTATATTTGATTTGTTTTCTGATTCACCTTCAAACATCAAACATGTTAAAAGCTCATAAAATCAACAGAATCAGATATAAATCTTCCCTTTCCCCCAAAAAACTGACATGATTTAGAGGATTTTTTGTACATTCGGTCCGTCATAACCTTGAATTAAGACAAAAGATAGTCGTAGAAAATTATTAAATTATTCTGTCCACCTGATTTAGTCCAATTTTAGCCCAATAATAGTTAAAAGTACGACCATACAGCGACGTCTTTACAGAGACGTCTTTACAACGACATGAAAATTACATCTTTTCACTTTTCTATTAAATCTAGACGTTGTTTAGACAGAGTGGAGACGTTTTAAACGTTACTGCAACTATTTTTTGATATTAAAAAACATGCGGGCTCTTTCTACCTGCCAATGCTGTTACCAAATTATTAATTATCATAATGTTTCAGTGTGAATGTTGATCAAACCTGACGCTCACTATCAGACTGATTTATTAATACCGCGATGATTTAAACGTGTTTCTCCTTAAAATCAGACCGCTGCAGTCTGATTTTAATTCTCTTCATAATCTAATAAACAGCAATTTCTAAATAGACTATAACACTTTGCAAAAAATACTGGTAAAGACGTAAAAAAACCTCTCCACTCTGTCTAAACAAGTCTAGATTTAATAATCTTAACAACGTCTAGATCATCTGGACCATAAACGGTGAAATGCAGTAAATTTCAGGTCGTTGAAAAGATGTCTCTATAAAGACCTCTCTATAAAGACGTGGCTGTAATATTGTCATTTTTTAATGACTATTATTGGGCTAAATTTGTACTAAATCAGACGGACAAAACATGGCTCACTTTCCTACGACTATCTTTTGTCTAAATTAAGGCTATTGACTGAATGTAGAAAAAAATCCTCTAAATGTTGTCGGTGTTTGGTGGGAAAGGAAGATTTATATCTGAATCTTTAGATTTTATGAGCTTTTAACACGTTTTATGTTTGAAGGTGAATCAGAAAACTAATCAAATATTAAAGCTGCAAGCTGCATTGGTCGGGTCCTTGCTCTGTCGCACGTCCCTCATGCCCGTTTGACCCCCACTTTGAGAGCTTCATCCCTTTTTGACCCTTTGACCTCTTCAAAGTTAGACTGAGGTGTGTACCTGCAGCTCTGACAGGAGCCCCAGACTTTATCACTAGAGAATGCAATTTCTGAAGAAACTGCGCTGTGAATGCTGATCTGCTGAACGGCTGCGCCAAACTGCTAATGCTGGTTTGGAAGGATCCCTGAATGAAGTTTAATGAATTCTTGAATGGCTGACGCTAATGGTGGGTTGAAAAATCTGAGAAAGAACCTAAAGGTTATCTTGAATGGCTGGCACTGAACAATTAAAGTGGGTAAGAATAATCTTACAATGAAGCTCAATGTAATCTTGGATGACTGACGCCAAACTGCTAAGAATGGGTGTGAAACATCTCAGAAAGAAGCTAAATGTAATGTTGAATGGCTAATGCCAAATTGCTAATAGTGGGAATGAAGTTTGTAGGGCAGAAGCTTATTGTAATGTTCAAAAAACCTGCATCTGTCAGACACACAAACACACTCATGCACCATCTCTCCCATTGGCCCAATCCCAATGTCCACACTCACACACTCACTGACTTTGAGGCGCGCTCTCGCAAAGTCCGTGAGGGCTTAGGGTTGTCCCACTGTCAATTCATAAAGTGCGTGAGGGATCTCTCGCTGACTTTTTGAGCCCTTTATGTACCCTTTCCGTGAGTGGGCATCTCTGCAGACTTAGCGTGAGGGAATTACCCATAATTCATTTCACTGTGACGTATGGCAGGGATTCACGTGGGATGCCCGCCAGTAAACCCTATAAAAGTGAAGTGAAAAGAGCGAAAATGTATACAAAAAACATGGAAGGTGCAAAAAGGGGTGGACGTTGTAAAAAGAAGTATTTTCCTGTAAGTATATTATATAAAACAGCCTTTATCCACTGAGAAAACAAGTCTGTAGGTGAGGCACGCTTGTTTTTATCTTTGTTTTAAGCTCTACAAGATGCAGACTGTCAACAAAAAAAAAAAAACAAAGGGCTGTCCCATTCCTGTTTCTACCTTTCAAGCCCTTGCAGCCTCACTCACTCAATCACTTTCCAGGTGCGGTCAGTTAAGTCAATGAGGGCTCAGGGCTCATGGTTTAGGGAGGAGATTGAGATTCAGCCATTCACTTCATATGGGATATATGTGTGCAACCATCAGCCGTCAAGATGGCGGATCAGAAACTACTTCCGGTTCTAGCGAATCCATAGGATCGAGGACCGATCTAGAAGCGGCCAGGGGCTGTCGAAAATATGGGCAGTAGGAGTAAAGTTGCAGGCGAGTTTTTTTTCACTCATGAATAATTAATGAGCGCGTGTAGCTTCATGCTCTGAGTCGTCTAACCACACGATCACCATGGAAACATGTACCCCGTGAACCCTAATGGCAGATAGTCCCCAATACTGAGCTCCATGATATAAACCCGTGTAAAAACGGAACTACTACTGCTTTCAAGGTGCGAAGAAATCCCCATAAAACTTCTCCAGAACAGGAACAATTCAAGTGTTGACAGCCTGGAGCCAAAGCTGAGATCTGGCCTTAGACAGTTCTCTTCTGTTGAAATTGGGAGCATTTTTCTTTAATTCTTGGAAAAAAAAAAAGGGGGGTACCACGCCTCTGTAAGACGTCCTGCGTGGTACCCGTGCCAAAGACCACGCATCCCAAGGACCCTAGCTGCTACAGGCCAGTGGCCTTAACATCCTACCTCATGAAGACCCTGGAGTGGCTGGTCCTTGACCACCTGCGCCCCCTGGTGAGCTCGTCCATGGCAGTTCGCGTACCAGCCTGGCATCGGAGTGGATGACGCCATCATCTTCCTCCTCCATCGAGCTCTGTCTCACCTGGAGTCGCCTGGGAGCTCTGTTCGGGTCCTCTTCCTGGACCTCAGCAGTGCTTTCAACACCATCAGGCCGGACATCCTGAGGGACAAGCTGGAGCTGTCTGGAGTGAACCAACACCTCACATGCTGGATTGTGGACTACCTCACCAACCGCCCACAGTATTTGAGGACCCGGGACTGTGTGTCAGAGACCATCCTCTGCAGTGTAGGGGCCCCCTAAGGAACAGTGCTGGCGCTGTTCCTCTTCACCCTCTACACTGCTGACTTTTCCCACCTGTCACCCCCCTGCCACCTGCAGAAGGTCTCTGATGACTCTGCCATCGTTGGCCTCATCACAGATGGGGACAGAGGACTCATACAGGACTTTGTGGACTGGTGCCAGCAGAACCACCTCTAGATTAATGCTGGAAAGACCAAGGAGCTGGTTGTGGACTTTCGTAGGCACCTCCACTCCCCCCCATCACCAGTGAACATCCAGGGAAGGGACATTGAGATGGTGATATCTTACAAGTACCTGGGTGTTCATCTGAACCATAAACTGGACTGGACTGATAACACCCCTGCACTTTACATAAACGGACAGAGCAGACTCTATCTGCTTAGGACGCTGAGGTTTTTTGGGGTGTTCGGGGACACTCCTGAAGACCTTCTATGACTCTGTTGTGGCCTCAGCCATCTTCTAAGGCGTGGTCTGCTGGGGGAGCAGCATCGCAGCAGCTGACAGGAAGAGGCTGGACAAACTTATAAAGAAGGCCAGCTCTGTCCTGGGATGCCCTCTAGAACCTGTGGAGGTGGTGGGGGAGAGGACGATGACAGCCAAGCTGTCCTCCATGATGGACAAAGACTCCCACCCCCTCCAACACACACACACTGCACTAAGGAGCTCCATTAGTGACAGGATGACCAACCCGAAGTGTGTGAAGGAGAGGTATTGCAGGTCTTTCCTTCCTGCTGCTGTTAGGCTCTACAACAGAAACTGCTCAAAATAATCAGTGCAATAACTAATTTACATGTATAATCTGTACACATTTTGTATATATTTGTGTGTGTATGTATATATATATATATAAAGAGAAATAATTTTGGTAATTCTAATTGACCAAAAACAGGAAAAGTTTAATCTGAATTAATGTTAGATGGTGAGAAAAAAAAAAATTGTGTGCCTTTTTATATAGTGTATGTAAACTTCTGGTTTCAACTGTATATATGTGTAAACAGGTGTACATATTAATATTTCCACCACACCCAGTCTGTAATACCCAACCTGAACATAACTGTTTGTAAATACTATTTATAATTTCTAAGTTAACGTTCTTATATTCCATATTTTTGTATTTATTTGTGCTCTTGCAATATACCTTTTATTTGTACTATATTTCTATTTTGTTTTCTGTCACCAATGGCCTGCTCTAAGATACTTTTAGCTGTAAATTGGAATTTCCCCTGGACTAATAAAGGAATATCTTATCTCTTATCTCAAAATGTAAAAAGAATTTTATATAAGAATAAAGTCCAACTTTTGAGTGTTAAAAAAAAACAACAAAAAACATAAAGCTGACTTAATTTCAGAATTCGGACTCACAGACTTCCGACTTAAATCTCAGAGTTTTGACTTAATCTCAGAATTCGTACTTAAAAACCCAAATTCTGACTTTGATTTTAGAGTTCTGACCTGATATCTCACAATTCTGACTTTGATTTCGGAGTTCTGATCTCATAAATCTGATATAAATCTCAAAGTTCTGAATTTAATCTTAGAATTCTGAATTAAAAATCTGAATTCTGACTTTAATTTTGGAGTTATGATTTCATAAATCTGATTTAAATCTCAAAGTTCTGAATTTAGTCTTAGGATTCTGAATTAAAAATCTGAATTCTCACTTTGATTTCAATAGCCCATTCTGACTCGATTTCAGAGTTCTGACTGATCTCAGAATTCCTGTTTCTGGCTCTAACCACTGTCCCGTCTCACTCCAGTAAAGGAAAATAAATAATACATTCTTTTGTTTTTCCCCTTTTTGTTTTGCTAAAATTTTTCAGTCTACTTCAGTCTTGTTTAAAATGACCAAATATTCTGTTATTTTCAAGATGTTAGCACCAGTTTGAATACATGGGGTCACTGTTTGTTATTCAAATCACACACAAAAACGAGTTGTTTTCGATTTAAAATATAACAGGGGCTGAAATGTTTTTCATTGTAGTCTAGGATGTGTCAACGATTAGCAATAAAATAGATTTTGATGCATGATTTTTTTTTCTGTAGTGTCAAATTTAAAATTTCTTACACACCTCAGCCATTCATGAAAAATATAATTCTGGAGCCATGAAGCTTAAAAAAATAAACCAAAGTATTGAAAAAAAGTTTAAAACAGTGAAGAGTCCACTCAGAAATCTGTAGGTAAAAATAACTCATAATTTTTATTAACTTTGAAGTCGTACACAAACACTTTGTAGCAAATATACATATATACAACTTCCTTTAGAAAGAGAACGAGGACATTTACAGTCAGTACAGGGTCTTTTGGCACTTAATGTTGGTGCGCATAAAGTTTAAATGAGTCAAAAGAGAAAAAATGATATAAATGAACTGTGGTGAGGGACCATGACAATAAAAAATGTTCTAAATGAGGCTAAAACATGGCTGAATTTTCCCAAAACAGTCGCCAATAAATCTAAGTTAAAGCTACCAAACTCGACTGACAGAGGCAGTGATTAAACCTCACAGATCACATTATTTAGCTGATGAGTTTGTTGTTTTGTCTGATTTGAAGGTTTTAAATGCTTTCTGCTCTGATAAAATATCAGAGTGATAAATGCTTCATGAGTTAGATCGAGGTAGAATAAGACTCCTTTTGTCTGTGTGGCATAAATCACTGCTTTAACAGTGGAGTCTGGTCGTTAACAAAGACGAACTGTGGTTGGTTTTTAATAAAATCTCTTTAACAACAGGTCTGTTTATGAAGCCTTTCTCTAATGTTTTCAGACTTGAGTTATCACTCTCAGTTAATTTTAAATGGGATCGTTGTGAAGCTGAACTTTGCTATATGGATCTGATTTCTCCGATAATCCCAGACCAGACCGGCTTTGTTTGGCGTTGTGTGAAGGCTGAAGGTCGCTGGATGCTAGTTTGTTTGGTTTAAAAAAGAAAAAGAAACTAAACGTGGTCGCTGACATTCTTCAAGCATCACTCCTCTCGTGCTTTTTGCGTCTGAGTCGATAAAAGTCGAGCAGCAATTATTTTCCCACGGCTCCACACAGACTCGCCTGTGGGCGGGTTTTGTTTTCAGTTTCTGGTTGGAGGATCAGACACGGATTAAGTCATCCTCTTTCACTCCCACTTGTAGATTTTCAGCATCTTCTCCGTGAGCGATGCCAGGAAGTGCTCGCCGTTCACCGTGAACGGGCTGATGTCCAACACAGGAAGGTCGGCTGGGAGCTTCTGCAGTAGGGAGCCGCTGCCTGCGTCCCACACCTGAAGACGAGGAGGAGAGGGACAAAAAGGGTTAGGAAGGAAAAGAAAAGGGAGGAACAAAAACACAAGGAGAAAGGCAAGATTTAGAGCAGGGAACAAATAGACATGATTTAAGCTCTTTCAAAATAAAACAAGAAACAAAGCTGAACAGTGGCTTGGAAAAACACTCAGAAATATTTGACTGGCACACTACAAAGACTCAGTCTTTTCAAATGCATCCCTAGAAAGTGTTAAGAAGGCTTATATTTTGTAAAAACTAATGAAAATCAGCAACAATTTATAAAAATGAAATACAAAAATCTCTTAAACATGCTTATGAACTTGTGTTTTTTTAAATGATATAAAAACAACCAGATAAACAATGACATTTCTCTACATTATAAACATGGATGATCAAAAAACAGTATTAACAGCCAAAAATGAGGGTATTTCAGTTTCCTTAAAGAGTGAGTAAATCCTCAGACCTGTATTTCAGATGAAAACTTGTGTTTGTAGAGTTTATGGTGTTCTAATGGCATTTTTTTAAATTCCAGGGTTGATGCACACCTGCTGCATGGAGATCAGGTATGAACAGCCCTTTTCAAGTCCAACCACAAATTCTCTATTGTATTGAGGCCTGGGCTTTGACTCGGCACCTCCAGAACATTCTCCTTGTCACCTTTCAACCATTTCTGTGTAGCTTTCTCTGTACGCTTCGACTCATTGTCTTACTGGAAAATAAA
Organism: Cheilinus undulatus; assembly: GCF_018320785.1. Classification (NCBI taxonomy): domain Eukaryota; kingdom Metazoa; phylum Chordata; class Actinopteri; order Labriformes; family Labridae; genus Cheilinus; species Cheilinus undulatus. Next base: position 3,037,500 of record NC_054873.1, on the reverse strand, counting down.
TCTCCTCTAAGCCATAGTTGTCTTGCAGACTGAATAAGATTTTCCTCCAGGATTTTCCTACATTTTAGTGCATTCATTTTCCCCTCTACCTCTACAAGCCTTCCAGGCCGGCTGGTGAGAAGCATCCCCACAGCATGATGCTGCCACCACCGTGCTCCACAGTGAGGATGTGTGTTTGTGGTGATGTCAGTGTCTGGCATCTTGTCTGATGGTCAAAAAGCTCCATTTTGGTCTCATCAGACCAAAGAACCTTCTTCCTCTTGACCATGGAGTCTCCCACAGTCCTTCTGGTAAACTCTAGTCCAGATTGAATCTGAGTTTTCTTCAACAGTGTCTTTCTCTTTGCCACTCTCCCATAAAGCTCTGACTGGTGAAGAACCCGGCCAACAGTTGTTGTCTGCAGAGTCTCTCCATCTCAGCTGATGAAGCTTGGAGCTCCTTCAGAGTAGTCATAGGTGTCTTGGTGTCCTCTCTCACTAGTCTCCTTCTTGCATGCTCACTCAGTTTGTGAGGACGGTCTGATGTAGGCAGATTGACACATGTGACATATTCCTTTATTTCTTCATGATGGATTTAACTGAACTCTGGGGGATGTTCAGAGCCTTAGAAATGTTTTTGTATCCATCCCCTGACTCGTGCTATCCAATAACCTTTTCTGTGAGTGTTCTTTTGTCTCCATGGTGTAATGGTAGTCAGGAATTCTGGTTAATCAGTGGCTGAACCTTCCAAACACAGGTGTCATTATAGTGCAATCACAGACACATTCACTGCACTCAGGTGATCGCCATTGCAATAAAAGTGAGACTACATGCAACAACTGCCTGGACCTCTGTTGAATAAGTCAGTCACTTTAAAGGGGTGAACATTATTTTACATTAAATATTTTAATCCTAATTGGCATTACTTTGAAGAAATCTGTTTCACTTTGACATTAAAGAACTCATGTTAAACCCCTGTTTCATATAAAACCAGCATGATGTCTGTGTGAGAAATATCAACATGTCTTTTGTGGGTTTGAAAAGCCCCTCACTCCTGCCTTGTTCCGCTGTCTTTGATTATGGAGTCCATTCAATCAGATTAGCAACTCATGCCTTTATTTTATTTTATTTCTTTTAAGATTTATTTATGGGCCTTTTCATGCCTTTATTTGATAGAGGAAGGACAGTGGATAGATTCAGAAACAGGGAAGAGAGTGGGGAGAGACATGCGGTAAAGGGCCACAGGCCAGATTCGAACCCCGTGCCGCCCGCGTACATGGGTAGCGCCTTAAACCACTTGACCATCTGCGCTCCCCTCATGCCTTTATTTACTAAAATTAGAACACAACAAGTTGGCACTCATAGAGATTCAGCACCTGCAGGGTGAAGACAGCTCTGTCCGACACATCTCAGGGAGTGTTTAGTGGATATTAGTCTGTTAATCAGAGCTCGTCTGCAAAAAATGAATTTCTATTTTATATTTATTTTCATCAATAAATCTGTCAACAAAGCGTGCTGCCATTGTGTCTTACTCGTACATTTTATGACCACTGCTGTGTGTGTTTTCTGTTCATATTACACTCAACGAGTCTGACTTTTTAAACTTACACCTGCTCCATTCCAGGTATAACTCAAACAGAGCACACCCTGGTGCACAGGGTACAACTTCAGGTAATTTGGATGTAATGTTATGCCCAGTCGATGACTAGCTGGTGAATAAAATAAATTAAAATCTAACTGCTTCATTAATCTTTTCTTTGACAAAAGGACATGCAGACATTTATAACATTTGCAAGAAACTTGACAAAGTGTGTTAAATGCATTTTTGCTCCTAAAATATGAAAAATGTCCTCTGATCAGAGTGCAGAACAAATTAAATATAGTCATAAAAGGTCCAAATAAATCAGCTTGCTTGCTGCACAACAATGCAAAGAATAGGAGAGCCCTATAAACTATAAGCAAATGATATGACAGCACTATTCCTGATTAACCTTGCAAAGCAGATGGATACGCCCATTTCCCTGTTTTTCACTGGTGAATCCATCTTGCAAAGCTCCCGTCTGAACCGTTTGGGCCTGGTTAGACAGTGATGGACTAATCAGCGACAAGGGGCAGTACTATCAGGCACAACAGTGTCATTGCATAAACAAACAGCAGCAGGAGCTTGTGCAGTTATGGAGGAAGAGATTAGCGTGGATGCTGCTAAAGCGCCAGTTTTATCAGAACTTGATGAAATGTCTTCATTAAAAGAAGAACAAAGAACAGCAGTGAGTTGTTTTCTTTTCAAAAACGACAAAATTCGAGTACTTACATGTCTATACTCGCCATGTTTCGCGTAATTCCTCACTAGCTGCGCACGCGGAGCTCGATAGCAGCTATGCCACGTGTTTTGTTGCTCTTATTCGCCCGTAGAGATGTGACAGACATACGTTCATCCAATCACACTCAGAGTTTTTCCAAATCCTCTGCCTTTTCTCAAACGTTTCCTATTGAAGCTTTCCCATCTGGCGTGTCAGGTTAATTCCTGATGCAAAGTCCTCACCTTAATAATAACATGTTAAAGTAACGACCCAAACTATCACAGAATTCGCTGATACAAAAGAAGGACTTACAATGGTGGAGTTGGAGGCCTCGTCCCCGGCACAGACTAGCGTCCCCTCCCCGTCCGGGCTCTTGAAAACGGCATTCTTGGTGAGCAGTTTGCAGGATGGCCCGGCATTGAACGTCTGCACCGGAGAGCAGGAGCAGCTGGGCAGCTGACTGGAGTCCTGCTGAGGCGTTCGGTTCAGAGCCATCAGGACGCAGCGAAGGGATGGGTTAGAGCGCCCTGCAGGAGGCAAAACACAATTCAGCAGGACTCGAGTCAGACATGACCTGTTAGTAACACCTCTGTGTTTACACTTCAATACGCTGCACAAACGATGACTCAGCGTTTGGCCCGTTAAAGCTCAGCTTTACTGTTGATCAGAGTATTTTTATAGCAGAGGCTTTTGTGCACAAAGGTTTTGATGTCTGAGGAAACAATTATGCACATGAATTTTAGTTCTTCCTTTCTCAATGTCAACTCTGGAGTCCAGTAAAGCCTTACCAGGCTGCAGGATCAGTCAGCTCCTGACTTGGCAGAAACAGAACTGGAATTATTCAAATCAAATCAGTATCCAGTCTGAACATCTGTGCAGGAAAACTAAAGAATTTAGAGTATTTACATCTTACCCACCATGTCATGCACCTCGTCTAGTCATTAATCCCTAGGGATCATTTTTCCACAGTTTGCATCTTCATTGTGCTTTTTTGCACATCCATTGAATGTTGTAGCAACATAAATGCAATCAAATCTGTGTTGTATTATTATTTTGTACTTTAAGACAGTGGTTCTCAACTGGTGGGTTGGGACCCAAAAGTGGGTTGCAGAGCAGTTTTCAGCTGGCCCCAAATGTGTGTCTGGAAAAAAATTGTGGCAAAAGTCTATGAGGAACATACAACCATACGGTTTATTTTACTCTGTTTTATTGTGATAATGGGTGAATTTAAATGTTTTTTTAATATTTCAACTCATTTACCCACTTTTCATGCCATAAAAGAGCTGTTTTTACCATGTTGATGAAGTAATTTCTCAAGATCTATCAAAAGTTGGCTGAAATTTACACATTATCAGGGGAAAGAGGGGTGTAAAACATGACAGATTTACCCTGTCTCTTGTTCCTATCATAAATTCTGTTTAATCCAAGATATTAAGTGAAACTTTATTTCCTAAACACGCATGGTTGAAATTTTTTGGAAATCTTAGTCGCGATTTAGCATCGAAGATATTGGTGGGTCCTGAGGCTAGACCAGTTGAGAACCACTGCTTTAGGATATTGTTAATAAAGCTTTACATTTGTGTTACGGTTTTTGTGTGAGCCTGGGTCTCACCTGGCCTGTAGGTGACCAGACAGTGTCTGCTCTCTGTCTCCACCTGGATGTCAGTGCAGCCAGAAGCCTCCAGGGGGAGGATGTGCGGCCTGTATGTGGTCTCGTTGACCTGCTCCCAGAAACACGCACCCTCCAGAGATCCGGCAATCAGTCCGCCACAGGGGAAAGAGCTGGACGCCGCACGTGGGATGTAGCACAGAGATGCAACCGGACACCTAAAAACACCTGGAGTTAGCAAGGAGGTTGACTGCTGTTGGAGTATCAGTAGAAGGGTTTTATGTGTGACTACCTGGAGCGCAGGGGCTGCAGCTCCTGCACATGTGTGCTGGTGTCTCTGGTATCGTAGACGAGCACGGAGCCATTGTTCAGTCCGGCGTAGACGTAGTTACTGTTGTCCAAGCACCAGCAGCAGCTCCACACCGGTTTACCTGCGTTATACGTCTGAACCACTGTGTTGGTCAGCAGGCTGCAGCACAAACGGACAAAGAATCACATAAAACCCACTGATATCATCATCTCTGTTTCTTTGATTTAGTGTGAAATGATTTATCCTTTAGAGTCCAGACAAAGGTTTCTATGGAGCCTGATCTTTTCGCATGCCTAGGTGTGCATTGTTAGTGTTCACCTGGTGAGTTTGAGGGTGTTGTCCAGAGCAGCAGACAGCAGCAGACTGTCGTTCTGTCTGTTAAAGGCTAGACCTCGGATCTGTTTGCTGTGGATGGGGACGTACTGACTCGCCTTCATGTTCACCACGCTCACCTTCTTCACGCCGTAACCTGGAGGAGAAGGAGACGCACAGGTGAGCAGAGAGGGAGAGAAGCAGAAAAAAGTCCAGGTAATTATTGGAAAACTTTCATCAAGTACGCTGTTAACAGATTAGGTTAAAAATGTTGTCACTGGGTGCTGATATATCTCAGATAATAAAGCTGGCGTCCACATACTGAGGTTAAAATACTCAACTAACTGGTAGCAGCATCAAATCCAATCCTGGTGCCGTGTACATGTCTTCACTCTTCAGCTGTCCTTTCAAAATAAAGGCAAAAGCCCCCAAAAAATCCTTATTAAAAAAGCTGTATTATAAGACTTCAGCGCTGTATGCTGTGTAAGGACTGTCAGGGATGCACCAACCGTGGCATCAGGTATCAGTCTGATACTGGCCCTGTACACCTTGGGTCATCAGATAGCAAGTGACTGCACTCTTGTGCAAACAGCAGCCCATAAATCATTTCTATGGCTCTCTTACCATGCAGTTTCTCCCCTACTAACCACTTGTGCCTACATGCATCTACGCAATCAATAATGGAACTTGAAAAGTTAAAATAACAGTGTGTAAAACTGCAAATATTTGTGAAGTCTATGTCAGATTCTAGATTGCATTGATTACTCAACCATAACAACCCTCTATGCATGAATAAAAGGTTTACTCTAAGTCAGTGGTTCCCAAACTGGGGGTCGCGAGATGCCTTCCAAGAAACAGAGAGTATTTTTAAACGGTTTGACATTGTATATATATTGCACATTTTTGTAAAAATAAATGCATGAAATTGGTTCAATCAAAAATAAAAACATGGCCATTTGTTGAAATTTATGCTGATATCAAAGCAGTGTTTAAAAACTCTTGCACATGACAATTCTTAAATGTACATGGTTGTGATCAACTATGCCACAACCAATCTTCAGGACAGTGGGGGTCCCTGGTCTTTGTCACCGTTATTTTGGGGGTCGCAGGCTAAGAACTTTGGGAACCTCTGCTCCAAGTTAACAAAGGTAAAACAATGTTAGACATTAAGGGCATTAAACACTAATTTAGACAGAGCTATTTATAAATACCACAGCCCGAACTTGCTGCAGGATTGCGGGAATCACACAAACTATTAAATTCCCATTAGTCTCACTCTCATCTGGCATAAAATTTTTCGACATCACTCTGTCGTATTGTAAACATTTGCATGGTTGAGAAAATGACAAGTTGCAGCAGATGAGCGACACAAGTCTGGATCATGAGAGCCTGAGCCCAAAATAAGTTTCAGAATGCTGTAATATATGTATGCAATATAATGTACTGTAAAATATTCTCACTTATTATGAGCAGGTAATGAAGCATATTTCTTAGAGGATTGTTCCCAAACTACCTTATTTGTTTGATGTTTTTGTTTGCATGGGGATGCAGAGGCAGCAGTTATAGTCTCAGCTACCTGAGAAAAAGAGGTTGGGGTCAAACTGACCAATGACATCAAAAGTTTAAATTATGAACTTTTATTTTGTTGGTTTTGGTGACTCCTGTAGACAAAATTGTGCATCTTTTCCTGTGTCAAGTCAGTGTTCATGTGTCAGAAGTGAAGCTGAACAATTTGTAAAACTAATCTAACTGTGATTTTTTTCCCCCAGTGTTGCGGTTGCAATTTAATATGCAAATACTTTCAGGTTGCACATCTAATGTATTGTTCAACAAACACAAGTAATAAATCATTTTATATTATAAACAGCACAATAGCACTAATTTTGATTTTGGCTCATATAGCAAAGTGGATATCAATTGCTATACTGAGGGTGATGATATTTTTTGGTTATTCTCATTTTGGTTAAGAACATATCCCCCCCCCCCCCAAACCAATGCTACTAGGCTAAATATAACACCCTGTACCCTTTTACCCTCTGGACCCATGACCCATTAAGGGGATTTTTTCAAGCCGTTGTTGTCATTTTCACTTTTTATTTTGCAATTATTTTGGCTGTTCCTGCAATTATCATAATTTTTTTTAGAAAGACCTTTTCTTAACACATTTTCAATCCTGATTAAATTCTTTTTTAGGTTTATAACTCAATGTGAACAAATTTATTAGCTTTTTAGGCCATCAAGGAAAAAATGTCCACTTTCAGAAACATTGATTTAAATGTTTTGCTTCTTTGGGAGCTTTTTGTTTTTTATATAGAGAGGACACAACAGGGAGTAGTGTAGGAAATCAAGGAAAGAGAGAAGTGAGCGGCCCAAGATTCAAACCTGTGCGTGGGAGACAAGCTTCTGCACACGGGGTATGATCCAACCACCAGCCCATCTGCACCCCCAGATTTTGATGAGCATCCCCAGTGATTAAAACTACCAGTATTTAAACTTTTCTTTTTAAATTTGTATGGGTTTCTTAGGATATTTAAATCCTTAAAAAATTCTAGTTTAATTCCTTGATGTCACTGTTGTCTCTAATCAATCTCCATCTGTATAGCACTTTTCCCACAAAACAGTGAGGCACAAAGTGCCTTACGCATGAACAAATAGAGAAAAAAAAAAACACCCCCCCCCCCCCCTCCTTTATTAAAGAAACAAGAGTGTCATCAAACCAGTATTTAGAAGGTTTAAATCCTCAACATTAATAATGAAATATTCATATAGATGTTTTCAGAAGTGGACATTTTTGACCTTAAAGGTAGAAAATGGATAGCAGAGGGTAAATGTATTTAATACAACATCAGGATAGGATACTCCCTCCCTCTAAGAAACCAAGTAAGGAAGGGCGGAGTCTCACCAGGCACCAGCGTGGCATGCTGAGAGAGCTGTGAGGCAAGCAGACAGCTCAGAGGTTCACAATACGATAAAACTCTGGATCCTCCGTTCTGAGACACCAACACGGCCTTCGAGAAGCTGTAGTGGCCCGTCCTGGAGCCATCAGCCCGCTGAGTCGGCCCGAGGAGGAGAGAAGTTGACGCAGAGGAGGAGGAAGAGGACGGGAGGGAGCTCCTACCGGCCTGTGCTAACAGAGCTTTCAGTTCCTGCACAGATGGAGAGAGAAGAGGGACAATTTTAACAAGGATGACAATAAGAGTCTTCACATTATAGAAATATTGATTTTATAAAGCAGACAATAAAGACAGAGCATTGTAACCAAGTTAAATAACTTCAAAAAGTTCTGGTAATCAGCACCTGCAGCTCTTGCTGAGCTTGTCCATACTGGTTTGTGACGACCTGAAGCTTCAGCTTGTACTGAGCTGACTCCAGTTCAGCTTTCCTCCTCAGAGACTGCTCCTGCTCCAGAGACCTGCAAACACAGAGACCCTAATGAATGGCCAAAATCACCAGGGCTGAAGGGACACTGGATCAGGATTTTAAAGAAGACAGATGTAAGAGGAACTTCAAAGAATGCTGCTAACAGAAGGCAATGTTTAGATAAAAGAAATCGGATCGTACTCTGGTCATATGTGCCACTAGGGGGCACTCAGGGTAGGAATGGGTACCGAAGTCGGTACTTTTATAGGTACCGAATTCCGTCAGTACTCCTAAGTACCATTTCACATAAAATCAAACTGTACCATGTTTCAGTACCTAAACGCATCCTTGTGACTGCAAGAGTAGTCAATTTTCCATGCAAAACACAAACGCAGCATTGCACACACATGAGTAATGATGTTGGTAGCAGCGAACTGAATCAACAAAACAAGCATGGCTGATAGGAAGCAGTTGAAGGTAGCACTCCACTTTTCAAAATACGATGCAGATTACACTGCTATATTTGTGACAATCATTTACCGAACCAGGAGGAGGACTTTGATCAGTCAGCAAAAACTTGTAAAAACTCAGGCACACAGGTCCAGAGACGACTCAAGAATCAAGTTAAAACATGTTAACTCAGAACTTTCTTGGTTTTAAACAGAGGATGCTGAAAGAGCTACTAGGCTGCAAAGAAGCTTCACATAAAAACAGACCATGTGCTGTAAACAGGTGTGTGAACTCCAGATTTTACCATAGGCGTGTTTACATCACTCACTTCTTTAAGCTCTCTTGCTCCGAATTGTCGAGCGCCCTCAGCTTCGGCGTGTACAGCAGGAAGATGTCTGACTTCTTTGCTTTCTTGTTACACTGAAGTGAAACAACAGAAACACATCAGACTCCAGATGTTTGATGGCGAACTCTTCATCAGGAACAGGAAACTGGACCGTTTATGTTTCTTCACTGACCTGTGGACACTTGCCGGCCGGGCCCTGAGCCTTCAGCCAGCGCTGGATGCAGGTGTAGCCGAAGACGTGTCCACAGCGCAGAGCTGACAGTCTGTGATCGCCCGCCGTCGTCCATGCCTCAAAGCAGATAGAGCATGTGTCGCCCTCGCCTACCTCTTCTGTGTGTGAGGGCTGGACAGACGCCGAGGCCCCAGGGGCAGACTGGAAGTGACCATGACGAGAGTTTCATACAATAACAACAAAAACTACAGACTTCAAAAGCTCAAGTGATCTGGATTTTACATTTCCATACCTGGTTTTCTTTGAAAAACTGTTATAAAAGACTAATATTATTATTATTCCTCTGAGGGTCTTAATGTTACCTGAACGTTCTGATTGGAAGCTTCTGTTCTCTCAGCATCGACAGCTGGACCAGTACCTGAACAAAAGAAACAAACAAATCAACAAGTTAGTGTCAAACCCTTAATTCTCTGTGATGTAATCCTCTGTGAATCATTTTTAAATAGTTTATAATCTCATTAGAGGTTAAACGATGTTGGTATTCAGAGGCTGATACTGATAGCACTTATTAGTAACTTATGATCTCAATAACCAATATATGAAACATGCATGTGTTAAAAATGAGCCATTAGTTAGTGAGTTTTAGTAATTCTGATGCAACCCCAGTCACTCTTCCTCTTAAGCTCCAGTTTGAAGTCTTCTTCAGTACAACCTGACGTTAATGTTAAAGGAACCCTGCGTGATCAGAGAAGTTCATCTTGTTGGATAGGTTTTTGTATCTCTCTGTGTATTGAACTAAAAGCTCACTAGATGTCTGCATTGTAAGTAATTTGAGTTTATAAACCACCAGGACACAGAACTCCACACTGGCACTGTGACAACGATCTATTTTTTTCTTGCACCAAGAGCGGTTATCGGTCAAACTAGACAGGAAAATGATAAACACAGAGCAATATTTACCTTGTTGTAGCAAATATTTATGTCCACATGGGTAGAATATGTTTGAAATCTGTTTCTTGATGAACCAGATGAAAGCCACGAGCTAAAATTGTCTGTTTAATAAAGTTGTTCCCCAAAATTCGACTATTTATGTAGCTTTGTTTCCACACAGTGCAAAATATTGCAGGTAAAGATAAACACAGTACCAACACACTTCCTGTTAGTGCTATTCAAAGTAAAAGTCCACTTTAGCATTTCTTTGGAGAAACTCCCTTTGTATGTACACAATGCTTTTATTTTGAAAAGCTACCAGCACGTGTCCACTATAGACTGAATCCAGTCACTTGTAGCGAGGTTTTTTAAGGTAAAACTTAGGAGGAATGACAGAGCTTTGACAGCAGGGAGACAAAACCAACACACAGCAAACTCATATCTGATATGAAAGCTGTTACGGCAGCCAACAGCTGCAAGCAGAAAAACATACTCCCAGTCTGAAAAACAGTTACTGTGTAGGAACGGCAAGGAGCGCTAGTGAAGTCACACACTACCACCCAAAACATGGCGGCGTCCTGGCGAGTTTATAAGTTCAGATTTACTCAAAATGCAGATACCGAGTGAGTTTTTTTGTTCAATATACATATGAGAGATACAAATATCTATCCAACAAGATGAACTTTTCTGATCATGCAGGGTTCCTTTTAAAGAATGATGATCCATTTAAAGATAAACAGACCAGAATGGCTGACTGACTGACGGAGACATAAATATCTTATTCAATGTTGGGTTGGACTCAAAGTCACCCCAAGAAGTCAGATGCTCATTTTTCCAGCTGGTACATTTTGTTTAAAAGCAGGAATAAGCAGCCTGATTAATATCACAGGTACTATTGATAAAGGAACTTTTGAACAATCTGAAAACTAATAAGGCTGGCAATAAATCAATTAAATCAATAAATCAGGTTTTTGAAAAATCCAGATTTTGAAAACTGAAAATCCAGATTTTCTATTAAACTTTACAGCAGTAACACAAAAAGAAAAAGCTACTGTAAGAAACTTTAATTCTATGTTAATTCTGGCAACCCTGCAAACAAAATGACACATTTTAATCTTACATATTGCTCAAGTGTTACCACAGTGTTCAAATACAGAAATAATCAATATTCCTCTGATGCTCTTGTTTAATTGCATAGATACTGGAGAGACATCAGCATTACTTTCAGTGTGTTTCTTAAGAAGAGAAAAAAATTTCAGAGCCTGAGTGTTAATGTGAATAACCCTCCATAGTGCACTTTTAAAGACAAGTTTACAGCTACCACTTTGACCTTTAAAGGAACATTCAGTCCAATTTTGTTACATCTGTTTAACAAAAAATAAAAGAATGTTTCTTTTTCATATGAAAACCAAAAGAACTGGTTCAAATCTTAAATTGAGTTTGGTGTGAAAAAAATCAGAGATCCAATTTTTTAAACCGTATCGCCCAGCCCTAGGTAATGATAGCGATGTGATGTGAGTTGTTGTGATCCACCGTCTTTAAAAAAAATTGGTTACTTTTGGCTCCAGGCACAAAACAAATGGTGGGGGGTGAAATACCAGGCTCATCGTCTGTTAACATAACGCTCATTTGACACTGATCTGTGAGAGTAAATGCTGCTCAGACTCACTGGTTGAAGCGTCTTCCTGTGGTTGTGCGTTGTGGGTGGAGGCACTGAGGCGAGGACTTGCAGGTGGGACAGCGTTGGCGGACTCTGCAGCGGCAGGTGCTCCCGCTTCACCTCCCTCTGCCTCCTCTTCTTCGTCGGACTCACTGACCTCAGTGGTGCTGCCCGATTCTGGTTCAGCCACGTTGGCAGCAGGCACTCGCAGCAGGAAGTCTGGGAAGCCTCTGGAGGGCGCTGCAGTCTGGCTTGGGTAGTGCACCCTGAGACCCTGTCTGAAGAAGCACAACAGTGTGATTTCGAGCAGCACAGAGCAATATGACACGACACAGTTTAACCCTGTCGCCCTGCTGTTTTGCATTTACCAACAGTGGGAAGAAAACACCTTAGATTCTGTCTGATGAATACGATTTAAAATGTGCTTTGGTACAGAAAATAAACCCAGGCTTATCAAACATGTCTGCGCAGGTTGTAAGCACATTAGTAGGTAATCAGCGTTGATAATTTCCATGTTCTTAACCAGCAGGCTTGTGCACAATCAGAGACATTAGTATTCAGAAATGCATCCAATAAACCAATCCGTGGTCATAACACACCTCTTTGAATATGGTTACCGCCCCGGAATAGTAACAAAAAGAGAGAAAAGGAAACAGAACAAGCACAGTTAGGTGAGGCTCATATGAAAAGGAGGAAAACAAACATAGCAACTCTTATCTTAGGTGAGCCTAATAAATGATGTATTCATTCACTCAGTGGGGGAATTCTAACAAAAAAAAAAAACATGCTATGGGTGAAGGTGATGAATACTCTCATTTCTGCTGTGTTAGAGCAGTGTTACTCAACGCGTGGCTCTTGAGCCACATGTGGCGCTGTTGTGATGATTTGTGGCTCTTTTACATCTTTATTTGAAACATTTTTCCCCCAGAAAACCTTAAAAAAGGTCAACTTTAACCTCAGAAATGATCCATTGGCTTAAATTGTCAACCTTTATTATTTTTTGTTTGTATATTTCCATTACCCTTATTTGAAATTATTTCCCCTTTTTTGCCACTTTTAATCTATCTTTACAGATTTTTAAGCCCAAGTTTGCCACTTCTTTTGCCCCTTTTTGCCAGTTTTTGCCTTGTATGTTCTCCTTTTTTGCTATTTTTTCCACTTTTTTGCCATGTTTTGCCCCTTCTCACTCATTTGCACTGCCTTTTCCATTGAATGCCACTTTTTCCCCATTTTAGTCTCTTTTCACTCATTTTTTCTTGCAAAATTTTACCCTTTTTACCACCTGTAACACATTTTTTATTCAATTTTGCCACTTTTTCTCCCCATTTTTGCCAATTTTTTGTCCCTATTTGACAGTTTTGCCCATTTTAGTCTCTTTTCACTCATCTTCTGCCATATTTTTCCTGTTTTTTGACCCATTTTGCCACCTGTAACTGGTTTTTTGTTATATTTTTTTGCCATTTTCCACCAGCTTTTGCAACACCCCGTCTTGTTTTGCCCCTTCTTGCATATTACAGCTGCCTTTTTCCATTTTTGCCCATTTGAGTTACTCAAACTTATTTTTTTAATTGAATTTTGCCACTTATTACTCACCATTTTTGCCAACTTTCACCCATTTTTGCAATTTCTTTGCCGCTTTTGGACCATTATACCACTTTAACTTATTTTTTATTGCCTCTTTAACCCATTTTTGCCACTTCTCACCACTTAGATTGCTGCTCTTGCAAAGGTATTTTTAAAATAATTTGGCTCTTTGGTTGAGCAGGGTTAAGTAACACTGGGTTAGAGGAAATAAACACTTTCAGAAATCAAGAAGAGGTTTGATACTAAACTCTTGGCACCAAAAAAAAAAAACACTACAGTGTATATACAGGGAGTATCTGGAATATTAAGACCTCCAAACTGCCACATAATTTCACAATTTTTAAGCCCTGTACAGCCACATTTTCAGCATCACCAGCTCTTTCTCGGATTATATATCAAGAAGTGAAACTCTAAAATGTTCATGGCTTACCAAACCTCTCTGTAAGGCAGGATGAGTCACATCTAGGGATGCACAAAGGCATCATTTTAAATTTGGTGTTGGCCAATATCAGCAGAATGTGAAGCAATGTCAGTGGAAAAATTTACACCACTTTTTGCACAGCAAATGGTCAAAAATGAAAAGGTGGGGGATATCTCAGATCAGAGCTGAATTTTTTGTTTAATGTAATGTTTTTAAAACATCAAATGGTTTAGGGCAAAGACATTTTTTGGCCATGAAAAAAGCAAATTTGATGATTTCTGGCACATTTAATGCCTCTATTCTAGTGATATTTATCATAACAAATTTTTCCTGGTGTGCTGAGGCAATTCTAAACTGAATAATGCTTTTTGTCAATGAAGAACTGTCAAAATAAGGTAAGGCTGTATGTATTTTTAAGTAGGAGAGTTGGTAGTAAAGAGGTTAAAGAAGTGGACGTCAGTCTCCCTGTGCTTCCTCATTGTTTATCGAGGTGGAGTCTGTCGCATGTGTGTATCTACAGCTGATCAGGCAGAGAGGAAGAGGAAGAGGGATGAGTGCCGTTACGGCCCATCTGTTAGTATATGAGTATTTAAGACAGTAACAAACAGCAAATATTGACTGTCTCCACAAAATGCCTTCTATTAATAAACATGTGAAACTATACTCCAGAATGGGATTTAACAGCACAGAGATTCTTTCTCTTTCAACTCATAAACACAGAGTCTAAGATTCGCTGTTTGTAATAGTAAGTTTGGACTTTTTTCCTCATCATTTCAACTTTATTCTCGAAATATTGACTTTATTCTCGAAGTGCTCAGCATTTTTTCTTCACCAGTGTCCCTAATCCACTTCCATAATTTTTAAACAAAAAGAAAATTATTTTCTTTGTAAAGCGTATGTTCTGGTGTGTGTCCTTGTCCACATTCATAAGCACAGATCAGTAAAAATGCACAGCGGAAAACTCATAGCCTTGGAGTGTCTGCCATGAAAATATTCTTGATTTTCCTTTTCTTTTCTCAATCACAGAGCCTGCTTGGTTATTTTGCACAGTGGAGAAAGTGGTCGACCCTTTAGCATGAACGCAATAATAATAATAATAATAATAATTCATCAGACTTATATAGCACTTTTCTAGGAAAACTCAAAGACACTTTACAGAACAAATAAAAACAAAAACACAATAAAAATGGGACAGGAGGAAAAATATGAATGGTTAGGAGTCGTATGCATTGTTAAACAGGTAAGTTTTGAGTGATTGTTTGAAGGTGGGCAGAGAGTGAGAGTTTCTGATATGGAGGGGGATTGGGTTCCAGAGGGTGGGGGCGGCGATGGCAAAGGCTCGATCCCCCAAGGCAATATTATCCATCTTACTGCCTTCAAATGCTGGAGAGTACAAATGCTTCAAAATTCTGTTTCTCCATAACCAGAAAAAAGTGCTACAGCTGTCATAATGTTTGAGAGGAAAACTGATATCTTCAGAGCAGGAAAGTTAATAATTGATGAATGCAGGATGGACAGGGAGCTCAATACCTGACATTCTGCTGGGACAAGATCTAACACATTCAATTACCCTCACCTAAAAAATGCTCTGTTTAAAAAAGTTCTGTATACCTGAGTCTCCTTCGCATAGGTGCCCCCCGAGCTGCTGAAGGTGTGGCTGTAGCTCCGCCCACTGCTCTTTGACTGAATGCCCAGGTGGCAGGAAGCCGGGGCGGAGCAGCTGCTGTCTGTCCTCCCTCATCGTCATCTTCATCCACCTCTGTGCTGCTGCCAGAGTCTGATATGACGTATGGCACGTTGGCGTCCTCAGCTGCTGCTGCTGCTGCTGCTGCTGCAACAACCGGCTGTTCACCACCTCCACCTCTTTCCTGTGGCTCCACAGGGGAGTCCACCTCCATGGCCTCCATCTGTAACAACAGGGCAGCAGAACAAACAAGGTTTGGGTTATTCTTTTAGCTAGGGCTGGGCAATATATGAAGTTTTTAAGACATATTTCCCCCTGGGACTGAGTGATGTCCAGTTTTTATATCATTAAGTTTCCTTGCATAAACACTATTACTACTAAGGATGACCCACTTATGTTGTTTAAAAAAATTATCAGTACTACTATCGAGTCTTAAAGGCTCTGCGATGTAACGCCATTTTATCTCATCACTGGTGTAAAAACATACAGCAGTTACTGAAGTTTTAGGAGAGGAATGTTGTCCCATTCTGAGACTTTAGCTATTCAACAATCCTGAGTCCTCTTTGTTGGATTTTTCCTGCTATGATGCTCCAAATGTTTTCTATTGGTGAAAGGTCTGGACTGCAGGCAGACCAGTTCAGGACCCAAACCCTTCTCCTGTGAAGCCATGCTGTTGTGATGGATGTGGTATGTGGTTTAGCATTATCTTGCTGAAATAGCCCAGGCCTTCCCTGACAGAGACGTTGTCTAGATGGGAGCATATGTTGCTCTAAAAGCTCTCTCTACTTTTCAGCATTGATAGCTCCTTTCCAGATGTTAGAACTGCCCACGCCATAGGCACTAATGCAACCTCATACCATCAGAGATGCAGGCTTTAGAACTGAGCCAGGAGAACAAGTCTACAGAACACAGCGTCTGTGGTTTCCAAATAGAATTTCAACTTTTGATTCATCTGACTACAGAACAGTTTTCCATGTTGCCTCAGTCCATTTTAAATGAGCTTGAGAGAAGACAGCAGAGTCTCTGGATCCTGCTCACATATGGCTTCTTCTTTGCAGGATACAGCTTTAACTTGCGTTTGTGGATGGCACAGCCAACGGTGTTGACGGTACAGAATCATCTCCGTTTTTAATGCAGTGACCCCTGAGGGCCCCAAGATCACCAGCATCCAATAGTGACTGATCTTTAGCCCTGCTCAGAGCA
Organism: Cheilinus undulatus; assembly: GCF_018320785.1. Classification (NCBI taxonomy): domain Eukaryota; kingdom Metazoa; phylum Chordata; class Actinopteri; order Labriformes; family Labridae; genus Cheilinus; species Cheilinus undulatus. The sequence goes on along the minus strand of NC_054873.1, from coordinate 3,021,181 downwards.
TTTTCTCCAGATTCACTGCATCTTTTGATGATATTATGGACTATAGCTAGTGGGGCATTGAAAGTATTTGCAATTTTATGCTGAGTAACATATTTCTGATATTGTTCCACAATTTTTAGACATAGTTTTTGACAGCTGGTGAGCCTCTCTGCCCATTTTTATTTTTTTATATTATTTATTTAGCATTTTAGAGAGACTCTGCCTCTCTAAAATGTTTCTTTTATACCTAGTCATGTTACTGACCTGTTGAAAATTAACCTAAATAGTTGAAAAATTTTCCTTCAGCTGTTTTTCATTAGTACCACTTACTTTTCCAGCCTTGTATTACCCCATCCAGACTATTTTTAGATCTTTTGCTGCCATCAAAGTCAAAATAAGCTTATATTTGTCACGAAATGGTATAACATCTCAGCTTCAACATAAGCCTGTGCGATACGTAGCTTTTATCAATTAATTCAAATTTATTTGTTAGGACGAATTAAAAAATAAAAATATAGATTTTTCCAATATTCCTCCCCGCTCCTCTCTCTCCCCCCGTTTTTTTTTTTTAGCTCAGCACTGCAATGATTCCACTTAAAAAACAGTTTGAAATGTGTCTAAACTCCTGACTCGCTTAATAAATCCATGTTTAGTCCTAGAAGCAGGCTGTGGCGTTAAATGAGACAGATGTATATAAAGATGCAGCTGTAAACGCCGCACTTTGCAGAAAGTCGCCAGTACCGCTGCAGAAACTTAGTTGAACAATGATTAAAAACGCTACCTCCAACATTTCCTTCACAATAGAAGTCTGCAACTGTTAATATTTATTGAGGGCTTTTATTGTGAACGCCCCCAATGGGAAATAAGGTGTATTCAATTAAAGACTGACTCACCTCAGAATAACAAAAGTGAAACCTAAAACTATAGGAGCAGTAACACAATACCAAACATACCGAAATTTAAACCCCCCCCCCCCAAAAAAAAAAAAAAAAAAAATCATGTTATGCTCAGGAATTAATTCTGCATGCCATCACAGGTTTCTGCAAATAACTGCAGCCTTCTGTGTTGAAGTAAACTCTCCTCGCAGTTAAAAAAAAGAGCATTTTTGAGACCAAATTACAGCTTGCTCTTACCCAAGAGGAAAATTCAGTTGGTATTTGTTACATTCAATTCATAAAAATGAAAGAAAAAACATGCTTTTATTAAATTTTTGTCATTTATGTGTTTTTTAAACAAGTATAAGAAAAAAAATAGTTTAAAATCGTAAATCAAATTTTTTTAAGAAAATCAGGGATTAGATTTTTAGGCTATATCGCCCAGGCCTACTTCAACATCTGATATGTTCTTTAAGTTCTAATATAAATAAAATATGCCTTAATGAGATTTACTAATTATTGCTGTTGTTTATAATTTATATTTCAGACAGCACCCCAACTTTTTCGGAATTGGGGTTGTACAACTAAATAACTTTGTATGTTCTAAGTTTTCAACTGAGAAAGGTGCCCCAAAGTTCAGTTATTCTTAAATAAAGACTCTAATAAATGGGTAAATGATGGTCACTGGGTCATGCCCAGGGAAATATTTCAACATAAAATGATAACCTGTTTACTCAAAAAATATAAATTAACATCAAATTATTGTTCATTAGTTGAAACTCCATTTAAACAGAAAAGTAATAAGAGCAATAACCCATGCACCCTACAAAAACATTTCTATATTTTTTGCATTCAAGGTTGGAAGTTAGATAAATGACAGTAAAGGTTGGTAGAAGAGCAAACAGTGGTTCATTCTTCAGGCATGTGTGGAAAGCATGATAGCAGCTGTTTTAACTCTTATCTTATGTACAAGAAAAAGAGGGTGGACATTTAAAATGATATCACTGACAAACATTTAACAACTAATAATTGGTTACTGTAATAGGGTTAAACCTTAGATAATCATGTTTATAAAGGCAAAGGAATTCTGTTTAAAGCTTGCATACCATTCAAACATAAAGCAGATTAAATCGCTATTCAAGTTTTACGTCCTTTATTTCATGATCTGTGAAGCATCATGGCTTCTGGTTTGACAAAATGTGGTACTAAAATGTGAATATTATTATTTTTATAACTGCCGTAGTACATCTTAGATTTACTCATATTAAAGTTCAATAACCTGAGTGTTTACAGTTTAGTTACCTGCTGTCTACTTAGGTCTATACTCCCCGTTACTTACCCCAGAAACAGGTGGTGCGTTCTCAGGCTAAGACTGGCAGCAGATACCGAGGATGTAACCGAGGCCTCCAGACATAACAGAGCTACAGCTGGTTTAGCTGCTTGAATTATATAAGCACTTCAGTAACCTTGGTGTGTGTTTTGCCCTTATGTTACAAATAAAGAATCTCCACAAAATAACAGAAAATGTTAAAATTCCGCTGTTCTAACACCCTGGTAACCACTGAGTCTGAAGCTAAAGTTAGCCAACATAACCGCGGTTACATTGCTTCCAAATGGTCTTTAATGGCTTTATTAAATGTTTCACACTGGTTAATTCATGTTAAGGTAACGCTTTTATTCACTGAGGTGTTGTTGCTGAATTTAAACCGGTTAAATCTAGTCCAGGAGCCACCTTGGTTAGCTCGTTAGCTTATTAGCTTGTTAGGTAACCGACACAGCTCGCCTCTGCTCGGGCAGTAGCATCTACGGCAGCGCGGTGATTTCCTACCTGTATGGAAGTAAAGGATTAACAGCTGCTAATCCCAATCTGCGGCATCAAACAAGGCAACCACATGGCTACGACTATGCACATTAAACAGCTGTGGTTGATGTTATGCGTGTGCGGGTCAGCTCCAGTACATAAGCGGAGCGTTAAAACAGTCTTGACCGCGGTGAAGGCTCGAATCTCCCGGCGCCAGTTCACTTTGCCCGCCCCATCCTGCCGCGACGTCACCGCCGAAGATCGTTTGTTGTGAAGATGGATCATACGCACGTATGCAGGGTGACCCGCTCTTAAGCAGATTTGTCATATTACCACAAGATAAAACTTCGACGTCATATAATAAAGACACGATATTTATAGCCGTTTCGGTACCACGGTATTGGCTGTGAATCGCCTTATATGGAACCCCCTATCTGACTCTACGTCACATCTGAAGATCGTATGCTAGGCAGATGGATCACACGCACCAATAAAAGGGGACTCTAATGTTCTCTCTGCCGTAAGATATTCCTTTATTAGTCATTAGTTAGGGAATATTCCAGAATTTACAGCAGAAAAAATGGTGTAGACAAAGCAGGCCACTGGCGACAAAAATAAAATAGAAACAGGGGACAAATAAAATAGTGTAAACATACAATAGAAAAAGAGGAAAATAAAAATAGTGTAAATATACCTGTTTCCACTTGGATTGTCACAGTTTTTTCATTATAATGCCACTATAAAACATTAAAAACCAAAGAAGATCTTAGAATTTTTTAGAAAAATCTATATTTTTATTTTAAAAAACTCATGAATTTACATAAAACCAAGCTCAGAATTGTAAGAATCCATACATTTCTGGAAAACAAAGAGCCCAAAGTTACAGATAAGTCTCTTTAAGTCCTGATGACAATGTTAAAATGTAAATTCTAGGCTAAAAAAGTGCTTCCATAATGCTCAGCTCCATCCAAAATTTTAATTGATCTCAGTACTCTTAAAAACATTCGCATAATTGTTGCAATTAAATGTTGTAGATCATCAAACAAATATTAGACAGAGATAACCTGAGTAAATACAAAATGCAGTTTTTAAATGATGATTCCATTTAGGTCAAAATTGCCATCCAAAACTTCCTTGCTGGCACTATGTGAAAAAGTCATTTCTAATAAACCTAATAACTGGTTGTTCCACCCTTGGCGGCAACAACTGCAAGCAAGCATTTGGGATAAGTGTCAATGAGTCTTCAGTCCAGGACCTGAAGCAGCAAGGCAGCCCACAACATCACACTGCCACCACCATGTTTGTTAGTCTGATGTTCTTTTGATGAAGATGTGTGTCAGTTTTACTCCAGATGGAACAGGACACACACCTTCCAGAAAGTTCTGCTTCTGTCTAGTCAGTCCACAGAATATTCTCCCAAAAGTCTTGTAAATATGGTTTTAGTGTTGTCCCAGGGTAACAGAGACCTTCTCTGAAAAAACTTTCAGTGGTAAGTTATGCTCAGTAACAAAGTATGGAAACATCCTGTCAGTGAATGCGTGAGTGAAGGTGTGAATAAGAGTGTTAGACTCAAGATCACAAAATGACAGCTCTCCTCTGTTAAAGTCCAGATTCACTCTGATCCTCTCTGGTCTCGTCTCCACTGACAGATCAGTGGGTGGAGGTGATGGTGAGAATGCTCTGTATTTACCAGACCTAAAATACACCGTCCATAATCCAGAATTTATGTCTCCCTTCCTCTGGGCAGACTCTGCTAACACTCCAAGTTCCCAGCATGGACTGTCTCCAACCTGGACGTTCCAGCTGTGAGTCCCGGAGTCAAATCCCTCAGAGCCCAGGACAGCGCAGAGATCATTAAACCTCTCTGGATTATCAGGAAGCTGCTGCTCCTCTCCTTGTCTCATTCCAGTCAGATCTTCAGACAGGATGAGGTCTGGATGAGCCGTGTTTGGGTCTAGAATGACGGGCGTGAAGGAGACCATGTCCTTCATCTTGATCCAGATGTTGAAGCCCAGGTTGCCCAGGTGTTTGGCCTGGCCTATCAGAGCTCCTGAGGGCAGCTGTGCCTCCTCCAGCAGGGTGCACTGCTGGACTCTTTCCTCTGCAGCCTTGTAGTTTTTCAGGAACGGGACGTCCCGGGCTGTCAGCTCATCCTCTGTGGCTCTGACTGTGTCTGAAACAGCTGCTATCTGTGCACTCAGAGCCTCCGTCTGCTCCCTCATCCTCTGCCTCTTCTGCTCCTCTTCCTCTCTCAGTGCATGCAGCCTTGCCTCCTCTTCCTCTGCAAGAAACTGATGAAGCTGCTTGAAATGCTCCTTAATCTGTCTCTCTGTGTCTTTGGCCTGGACCTCCATGTGAGCTTCTGTTTGATCAAACTTCACTTTGACTCCTTTGAGAGCCTCTAACTTCTTCTTTAAGGGCTGCAGAGTTTCCTCAAGGTTCTTCTTGTGCTCTTCTGCAGCTTCATCCATGGCTCTGAATCGGTGCTCTGAGCGTTGTTGTGAATCTCTGCAGATGTGACACACCGGCTCCTGATGGTCCAGACAGAAGAGTGTGAGCTTCTCATTATGGAGACCGCAGAGATCCTCTGAAGATCTCTGATCTCTCTCCTGCAGAAAAGTCTCACACGAATTCTTTAAAGCAAAGTTCGTCTCTAATTCCCTTGACTGTCTCCTCCTACACAGAGGACACTCCTTGTCCTCTTTCTCCTTCCACGAGTTCTCCACACATGCTCTACAGAAGCTGTGGCTGCAGGACAGGGTGACGGGGTCTTTAAAGATGTCCTGGCAGACCGGACAGCTCAGATCTTCCTCAAACTTGGACGCCATTCTGCCTCAGAGTGAAGTAAAAGACACAGCAGATCAAAAGGAAGTCACTCTCTGTCCCTGAAAGTTACTTTCACTTTGGTTCCGAGTTCTTTTAAAGTCTTAGGTCATTTGTTCGATACAATACCTGCTTAAATTGAAAGTATTTCCAGTTTCCCAGAAGAACCAGTCTTCCCAGTAGTCCCTGCTGCTGTCCTGCCTCAGTGCTAGCTTTGGTATGTTGCTCGCTATGCTGGTGTTTCTTCCGTTTGATGTGAACTGACAGCCTGTGTGGTTTTTTCAATTTTTTATTTGAGGTTAAAGTGGAGAAGGGGGTGGACCGTATCTGCTTTAGTTTTTGAAAATAACAATTTCCACAAAGGGAGGAGCCAGATTTCTCAAATTATTTAGATTATTTTACTATTTATCAGATTCTGTTTATTGCCACTCGAAATACTTTCACATTTTTCTAATATCATCACCCAAAGTTCGTTCATCTTTCAGTCAAACGCAGCTGCCTACTATGACGTCTGGCCAATAGCAGGCTACGATACTTACGGTTCGGGCGCCTTTTAGCCAATCACAGAGTGCGTTACATTGAGAACTGGTGCTCACCATCAATGCTCAGAAGCTGTACACAGAAGTTGTGCTGCTGTCCGTATATTTGGCAAGCAAAAGGTAAGTTTGTGTTTTTGCAACCAGTGACGATGAAGTTCCTTTGTTTTTTAAACATGATGTTCAAACGTTTGTCGACTCACTGAGAGAGTAAAGGTAGCGTGAGCTAATGCGAAGCACCGTGAGTAGCATCATAGTAGCTAGCATGATGCTAGCTGGGGTGATGCTGGGATTAATAAAGTATCAAACTGTCTGTATAATGTAGAGGCTTCGACTCATCTGTGTTGATTGTAGAATAATTAAGCAGTCTCTCACTTGCACTTCTCCTTCACTATCACAGGGATGAGGAAGAGGAGGAGAGGGCAGCAACCTCAAGGATCATCTCAGCTGTCAGATTGTCGACATAAACAAAGTATGTTGTTGATGCTTTTTGAGACTAAACTATGGATGGGACTTTTAAAATCTTACCTTTAAAAAATGAAAGTTGTTTGCCCACTCTCTTTGTTTTACTATTTCTTTTGAGACAGTGCTTTAAGTGGGAAACTAAGTGCTGTTTTTCTTAAACACCTGTTGTCAGAGTGTCATACAATCTCAGAACCTATCTGGGTGATATGGAACAAAAATCTTATCTCAGTAGTAAATTAGCTGAATTTCCGTACATGGTTTATATTTGGATACTTTTAACTTAGAAATAACAGAAACAGCCACCTTTAAGTCAAATCCACATGGATCAAATTAGGGCTGGGCAGTTAATCGCAAATTAGATTAAATTGCAATATGGCCTGTTGCAATATTCTAATCGCAGACAGTGCAATATTTCTTCAACCTGAAATGTGTCAGAATACCAGATACAGTTTTTCACAGGAGATATTTAATGCTCTACAGCAGTGTTACTCAACCCTGCTCAACCAAAGAGCCAAACTGTTGAAAAATACCTTTTCAAGAGCCACAATCTAAGCGGTGAAAAGTGACAAAAATGGCACGAAGTACAATCAAAATAAGTTAAAGGTGGCAAAAATAGTCAAAAAGTGGCAAAAATTGATGAAAAGGGGTGGAAATTGGGAAAAAACGTGGAAAATAGTCAGAAAATGGTCCAAAAGTGAGAAAAAATGAGTGAAAAGTGACTAAAATGGGCAAAAAGCAGTCTAGTCTAGTGAAAATTCACAAAAAAAAAATAGGAAACAAGTGGTATGTAATGATAAAAGGTAGCTTAAGTGGGCAAAAAATGACCAAAAAAAGGGGTGAAAATGGGAAGAAAAAGTGGCAAAAAGAAGAGGCAAAAATTTGTGAAGAAGGAAACAAGTGATATTTACTTGCAAAAGGTAGCTTATTTAGACAAAAAGAGGCGAAAAAGGGGAAAAAAGTGGCAAAAAGAAGAAGCAAAAATTTTGGGAACAAATTAAACAAGTGGTATTATATGGCAAAAGGTCGCTTAAATTGGCAAAAAGTGGCAAAAATTTTGAAAAAGGGCAAAAAAGTTGGATTACAGTGGAATAAATGGGGAAAAAGTGGCAAAAGAAGTTGCAAAATGGCCCCTCAAAATGGGGTATTTAATGGCAAAAGATAGCTGAAATGGGTAAAGTTGTAAAAAGTGGTAACAAAAATAATCGCAATTAGATTATTTTGCAAATCGTTCAGCCCTTGATCTAATGTCCCACTGTAACTTTTATTAACGACAGGCTGATCAATGTCAACATAGAAATGGAAAATTACATAAAAATAAACTACATGTTTATGGGGAAACACACTATTAAACAATAAAGCTCCTTAAATGAAATAAGAAAATTAAAATGCTATTTCCCCATTAGACTCAGCATGTGAAATAAATTATTTTGTTGTCAGTAAGCCTATTACTGTGAGTGATTCAGTATTCCTGACTTTCTCTTCATGATTCCCTACACCCTCCACTGTCCTGTCCTCTCCAAATAAAGGCAACAAGCCATAAAACACATCTAAAAAATGAAATAAAAGCGTTAAAAAATAAAACAAAATTATATGCATAAAAAGTAAAAAGGCTCTTAAATTAAATAAAAATGTCTAATACAGTGAATTTATTAGTTTTTCCTTGTCAGCACCAAATGTAGAGAACTCCATGAGCTTTGGTGGGCGGGACTAAGACTCACGCCAGAGACCCAAGCCATACATTAGTCAACCTGGGACACAGCCCCTGAGTCTCTGCTCCGTCTGTGAGCTGACTTTGCCACCGTATATCCAGGCCAGTGAGCCTGGGTTTATTACAGCCCTAGATCCTTTGACCAGCAGTCTGGTTATTCATTTTGTAGCTGGTATTGCACACTATTATTGTTGATGTCCCTTCCAAATTTACAGCAAGAGTGGAATAAACAAAGCACGCAAGAGAGTAAAAAGAGCATTCAATTACTGTGATGAATAAATATTAAATAGGAACTATAGAAATGCAACTTACAAATAAAAAAATTATAAATACTATTTACAGCTGTTACGTACATGTTGAATATATTACTGATTGGATAGTGGAGACATTTATATGTACACCTATATACACATATATGCATACATAATTATACACACTCCTGATCAAAATTTTAAGACCAGTTGAAAAATTGCAAGAATTTGAATTTTGCATCGAGATCCTTGGTGGAGGTAGTACCGCTTGTGTGCTGCATCAGTGTCCAGGAAAGATAATTTATTCTCTGGTTTCCCTCCAACAGTGACTGGTGAGTTCACCTGGATTCATGTACAAAGAAAAACATCACTGTGTACGGCAAGAAGAGCATCACAGAATGCATCTATTTAGATGCTGATATGAATAATCCATTAAAGCTGTCAGCTGTGGAGAGGACAGGAGAGTGTACCGGCAACTGGTGAGATGTGCCGGTATGCTGGAAGAAGTCCTGGTACACCAAAGGGGCAAATTTAGATGTGCAGGTACTGCGTACTGGTGTGTTCCAGCCCACTTACAGCACTGTTTTAAGAGCATATTAACCTGAGACGGACAAGAGCTTCTCTTCAACCACTGTTTCACAAAAGTGCCTGTGCCCATTCACATCTGTCTGATTTGTCATGTTGTTGTTCTGACAGGTAACGTGTAGAATCTCTGTAGCAGCTGGAGTGATGTCAAACTTCTCTGGCCACCAAATCCCTGATTTGTAGAAGCGCATCCTGACTTCTTTCTGGGGCTGCATGGAGCAGCTTTCCTGCAGTGAGTGTTTTCAAACTGAACTGGTTTTTCTTAGATTTCTTTTTTGACTGGGTTTCTCATGTTTGTGTTTTTCTTGTTGGCAGATGGAACGCTTTATTGGAAGAGTGTGTGGATCTTTAGGACTCTGCTGTGAGTGACCACAGGGTTCTCTACTTTGCTGGCATGTCCTCATCCACTGTTGGGAGTGCTGGAGACAAGAAGAGGACAACCTCATTGAGTGTTTACATGGACTTTACTATCACAGTTTGATGGTGTTTTTAAATCTGCTAATATCATTATATACTGATGGAAATAGAGATATACAGTGCTTAGCAAATTTATTAGACCACCATCCAAAGTAAGGTTTATGCCACAGCTGCAATAAATTAACAGCATTGGTAATTACCAAAAAAATGTTATCCATGAATTTTGGAATTTACTGATTTACAAAACAACTGAAAGAATAGTAAAGCACATCAAATTATAGTTATTTACTTGCATTCGTGAACAGAAAAATTTGTTTTAGTGGTTGAATGTTATGCTTGATTCATTGCTGACTTCTCAGAAAAGCCCAGAGAGCCGGCTCAAGTTTGGGTATAAAAAGGTGAATTCGGTTTGAAATTCCTCATTCCTGTTCAAAATGGTAAAACGTCGAGAGCTCACTGAAAATGAAAAAGTCCGCATTAAAGAACTTCATGATGCTAAATGGTCTCTGAGACAAATAGGGAAAGACATAAAGTGTTCTCACAGTGTGGTCAAGTATGCTTTGGAGTCAATGGCCGAGACTGGTACTTACAAAGTGCGCCAAGGAAGAGGCAGGAAACAAAAGTTAACTGAAGCAGATGTCAGACACCTCAAGATTTTAAGTACTAGAGACAGAAAGAAGACCACTGCTGATCTTCAGGCAGAGATGAATGCTTCTAGATCAGAGTCTGAGAAAGTCTCCAGAATGACCATAAGCAGACGACTGACAGAACAAGGCTTAAAGGGAAGAATAGCTGCTAAGAAGCCATTATTGAGGCCTGCAACATCCAGAAACGCCTCAGATTTGCCAGGGAGCACAAACACGGAACTGGAAGAAGGTACTCTGGACGGACAAGTCCAAGTTTGAACTCTTCGGTCAGCATTGTGATGCCAGATGCATTGCACCCACAGTGAAACACGGTGGAGATTCCATTATGGTATCTGGTTCCATTTGTGGATATGGCGTGGGCAAATGAGTGAAAAGGCACGGTATCATGAACAAGAACGTCTACCACAACATCTTAGTGCATCATGGAATCCCTTCTGGACTGAATCTGATTGGTCGTGGGTTCATATACCAACAAGACAATGACCCCAAGCATACTTCAAAGCTGTGCAGGGACTATTTGACCAAGAAAAAGGAATCTGGAGTACTGGAACTGATGGACTGGCCAAGTCAAAGTCCGGATTTGAAACCTATTGAACAAATTTGGGATTTAGTAGATTCAAAGATTGATGGCACAAAAGTTTCATCTAAAGCAAGTCTGTGGGAACAGCTAGGAACGATTTGGAACTCAATAACAAAAGAGACTGTGGAAAAGTCCATAAAAACAATGGCAGCAAGAATGCAAGCTGTTATCAAGGCCAAAGGAGGCCATACAAAATACTAGATCAAAATTGCAATTTCAGCTGAAATTGCGTTGGGATGCTGAGAGCTGAATAGTGGAGGAACTGCTGAAAATTGCTGAAAAAAAGCATATGATAGTTAAATATCATAAAATAGCTCAAAACAGCATAAATATATCTAATAATAGCACAAAATAGCTAAACAGCATGAAAATAGTATAAAAGATCACCTAAAATAGCATAAAATAGCTAAATTGCATAAAAATAGCTGAAAATAGCATGAACAATCTCTAAAAATAGCATGAAATAACTAAACAGCATAAAAATAGCTGAAAATAGCTTAAAAATCTCTAATTATAGCATAAAATAGCTAAACAGCATAAAAAATAGCTGAAAACAACATTTTAAAAAATCCCCAAAAATAGCAAAAACTTGCCAAATGGCATTAAAAACAGCATAAAAATCCCAGAAAATAGCATAAAGAAGCTAAATTGCATAAAATAGCTGAAAATAACCAAAAAATCCCTGAAAATAGCTAAACAGCTCAATAATAGCATATAGAATTCCTCAAAAATAGCATTAAATGGCTAAATTACATACTTACAAAAGCTAAAATAACATAAAATGGCTAAACAGCATGAAAAAAACATAAGAAATCCTCTTAAACAGCATAAAATAGCTAAATTGCATAAAAATAGCTGAAAACACCATAAAAATCCCTGAAAATAGCATAAAATGGCTAAATGGCATAAAATAGCTGCAAAAAGCATAAGAAATCCCTGTGTGAGAAAGCCCTACAGGTCAAGGTCCAACAGCACCATCTGCTGGTAAAAAGCAGAAACGCAGTCTGAATAAGTCAGGACATGCTCAGCTACACTGACAAGCAGCAGACCAGTTAGTGAGCAGACTGTGTGAAGCTGCATGGACTTTATGTGTGTCTCCCATATCATGTGCACGTTCTTGAGGAAATGTAAGTGCTTTAGTTATGGATATTTTATTATTCCAGTTTGTGCTGTTACATGGGAATATGTTGTGTGAGTTCGAGTTAGCTAAGTAACCTGTGTCTCAGTAGTTGTTAGCTCTGCCTCTTGCTAGCACTGCAGTTATATTTGAATGCTTGTGAGGGCTTGATGATGAATATTTAGTTTGTAATGCCAATATTGCAGCTCAGTTTATTGTTGTGATTGTGACCGTGCCTTAAATGTTGAATTATTCACTGTGGTTTACATTTTGATATAACAGCACTCCATGCTGTTAAGCATGCTTTGCCTCTGCTAATGTTATGTTGGAACTTGTACAGTTTGTTCCACCACTGGTATTATATTTCTGTTGTCGTTTTATGCTTAAGTAGCAATTTGCACATACGTTAGGAATATTACTGGTGAATCTTAAAATCATATGCACATATGGCAGCATATTTAGGAATGTTTATTGTTTAACTGCTGAATAATATGCTGAGCATTCTTTTCTGTAATACATTTTATTGCCTTTCTTCATTCTCAGACCACACATATGTTGTACAATGATGTAAAGCCCAACAATCTTCATTAAAGGAAGACAAATGAGATCTCTCTCTACAAGTGCCTTGATTCTCTAACTGGAATCATAGTCCATAGTCCATCATAGTCCGCCACCTCAACCAGCAATCCTTTTCCCAAGGCTCGCCCTCAAACACCCTGAATATAGCATGAAATAGCTAAATAGTGTAAAAATAGCATGAAAATCCCTGAAAATAGCATTAAATAGCTGAAAAAGCATAAACTAGCTAAAAAAATAGCATAACAATAGCTGAAAAGGTAAAAAAATAGCTTAAAATAGCCTACATTAGCTTGAAAACAGCTAAAAATAGTGGATAAATAGCTGAGCATAGCATAAAATTAAATAGAAATAGTATCAAAGCTGAAGAGCACAGTGGTTGTTTTGTGAAAAATGTAAGGATTTACAGATAAGCACATTGTTATATTATAATATGAAGATGAGAGCTTTAAAATTGCTTAATTAAAGCCACTTGTACCTACACTGAATGCTTTGTTTTAAATCCTGATCTCCACTTCATTATCAGTGGAATACTCAGTGAGTGAGTGAGGTGTGTAATGATGCTGTGCTTCTCATCTCATCAGTGGTCACTAACTAGATGCACTAGATGAACTTGGTTGTATGTAGTCCTTTTAAAAATACACAAGTGTGTAAAATTGAAATGATTTATTATTTGATCATAATCATCTTGTTCCAAAAAACAGCTGTTTCAGTTGAGCTGTCTAATATATGTTCACCTGAGAACTGAATAGAAAGCATGTGCTTTAACATTAAGCTACAAAAAAGCAAAAGGTAGTCTAATATATTTTCCTTTGTCTTCTTCAGATTAAAAGCTCAAGGTTTAAGTTGAATTAAAGGTTGGCATACACTCAGTTACTGGAATGTCTGATACTAACCTTGTTTGGCAGTCTCTCTCTGTATAAAAAGCTTCCTTTTCTTTTCTTTTCTGGATTCTTTTTATCCTGGTAATGTTTCTGAAATAGCTGTAGTGATAGCTAGTGTTAGCTGGTATAGCTGCAGGGCCTGCACATCCCCATACAGCCTGAATTTTACCACTGCCTCTTCAGCTAAAACACTCCCTGATGCCAAGTCATTTTAAAGAAAAACAGAATTAATACATTTTCCCCACCCTGGGTCAGTGAGTGGGGTGATGGGTCCATTAGTCTCCACTGTGTGCATACAGCTCTCCAGAAAGAGAAGTGCATGGGTCGTTTTTCACATTTCATAACAATTTTGATTACATATACTAAAAGACAGAAATTAAAAATAGTTTATTTACAAAGGTCACTGGAATCATTGATACAGTGGCTTGCAAAGGCATCAATACCCTTTGAACTTTCCCACATTTCTTCTTGTTACAACCACAAACATGAATATATTTTATTGGGATTTCATATGAGAGATCAACATGAAGTGGCGCATAATTTTGAAGTGAAAGGAAAATTATACATGGCTTTCACATTTGTTTGCCCATTCCTCTTTGCTAAATAGCTCAAGCTCAGTCAGATTTGATGGAGAGCATCTGTGAACAGCAGTTTTCAAGTTTGGCCACAGATTCTCACTGGGATTTAGGTCTGGACTGTGACTGGGCTGTTCTAACACATGAATATGCTTCAATCTAAACCATTCCATTGTAGCTTTGGCTGTAAGTTTAGGGTCGTCCTGCTGGAAGGTCAACCCCCGCCCCAGTCTCAAGTCTTTTGCTGGTTCTAACAGGTTTTCCTTCAAGATTGCCCTGTATTTGGCGCGCCAGTAGTCGAGTGATTAAGGCGCACGCCATGTACGTGGCACTATTTCCTGCATGTCTCTCCCCACTCTCTTCCCTGTTTCCGACTCTATCCACTGTCCTATCTAATAAAGGCAAAAAAGCCAAAAATAAATCTTTAAAAAAAAGGTTGCCCTGTATTTGACTCTGACCAGCTTCCCTGTCCTGACTGAAGAAAAGCATCCCCACAGCATGATGCTGCCCAGGGGCGTAGCTAGGGATTTAGGGCCTCCTTTTACCAGCTAGCCGAGCAGCAAATGTTGCCTCATTTTTACAAATATCTCTGCATTTTAATGTATTTTTGAACCATAATTTCCCCATTTATGAGCAATTTTTTAGGCTTGTATTATTCAGCAGCAATTGACAACATCATTTGGACATTTTTAAGGGAGGAGCAGGGGCCCCCAGTATTGTATTTTACTCTGTTGGATACTAATTTCAGTCTGTTGACTGATTCATTTAGTCACTTTTGATTCAATAATGACACTAAATGCTAAGGAAAAATAAATAAAAACACCATTGCAGGCTCCTTAAGGGCCCCTCTCTACTGTGGGCCCGGGTAATCAGTACCCTTTTCCCCCCTGTGCTACCCCCTGATGCTGCCACCCCCATGTTTCACGGTGGGGATGGTGTGTTCAGGGCACCTTCTTTCACATGTTTGGTGTGTCCCCCACAAAACTTCTCCACAGCTTTTTCTCTGACCTTGGTCTTCATGGTGCTGTTTGTTCACTGATGTTCTCTAACATCCATCTGAGGCCTTCACAGAACAGCTGTATTTAGACTGAGATTAGATTACACACATTATTTACTAATTAGGTGACTTCTGAAGGTGATTGGTTGCACTGGATTGTTTTCATGGGTATCAGACTTCAGGGGCTGAATACTTTTGCACACCACACCACACAGATTTTCATTTGTAAAACATTTTGAAATCCATTTATAATTGTCATTCCACTTCACAATTATTTGCCACTTTGTGCACGTCTATCACGCAAAATCCCAATAAAATATATTTATGTTTGTAGCTGTAACATGAAGAAATGTGGAAAAGTTCTAGGGGTATGAAAACTTTTGCCAGCTGCTGTACTAACTGGAAATCTTTCCAGAAAGTGGATCACAGAATATACTCTAAAGTTCACCTGCTGTCTGCTCAGTCTTCAGAATATTTTCCCAGAAGTCTTGAGGATCATCAGGAGCTTTTTAGTCAAATGTATGATGAACCTCTCAGCTTTTGCCTGGTCGGTCCACAGAATATTCTCCCAAAAGTCTTCTGAATGTGGTTTTAGTTTTGTCGCAGGGTAACAGAGATCTTCTTTGGTAAAACCTTCAGTGCACGGTCATACTCAGTAATAAAGTATGGAAACATCCTGTCAGTGAATGTGTGAGTGAAGGTGTGAATTAGAGTGTTAAAATCAAGATCACAGAATGACAGCTCTCCTCTGTTAAAGTCCAGATTCACTCTGATCCTCTCTGGTCTCGTATCCACTGACAGATCAGAGGATGGAGGTGACGGTGAGAATGCTCTGTATTTGCCAGAATTGAAATACACCGTCCATAATCCAGACTTTATCTCTCCCTTTCTCTGGACAGACTCTGCTAACACTCCCAATGACCAGCATGGACTGTCTCCAACCTGGACGTCCCAGCTGTGAGTCCCTGAGCTAAATCCCTCAGAGCCCAGAACAGCGCAGAGATCATTAAACCTCTCTGGATTATCAGGAAGCTGCTGCCTCTCTTCTTGTCTCATTCCAGTCAGATCTTCAGACAGGATGAGGTCTGGATGAGCCGTGTTTGGGTCTAGAATGACGGGCGTGAAGGAGACCATGTCCTTCATCTTGATCCAGATGTTGAAGCCCAGGTTGCCCAGGTGTTTGGCCTGATCTATCAGAGCTCCTGAGGGCAGCTGTGGCTCCTCCAGCAGGGTGCACTGCTGGACTCTTTCCTCTGCAGCCTTGTAGTTTTTCAGGAACGGGAAGTCCTGGGCTGTGAGCTCGTCCTCTGTGGCTCTGACTGTGTCTGAAACAGCTGCTATCTGTGCACTCAGAGCCTCTGTCTGCTCCCTCACCCTCTGCCTCTTCTGCTCCTCTTCCTCCCTTAGTGCATGCAGCCTTGCCTCCTCTTCCTCTGCAAGAAACTGATGAAGCTGCTTGAAATGCTCCTTGATCTGTCTCTCCGTGTCTTTGGCCTGGACCTCCATGTGAGCTTCTGTTTGATCAAACTTTACTCTGACTTCTTTGAGAGCCTCTAAGTTCTCCTTTAAGGGCTGCAGAGTTTCCTCAAGATTCTTCTTGTGTTCTTCTGCAGCTTCATCCATGGCTCTGAATCGGTGCTCTGTGTGATTTTCTGAATCTCTGCAGATGTAACACACCGGCTCCTGATGGTCCAGACAGAAGAGTGTGAGCTTCTCATGATGGAGACCGCAGAGATCCTCTGAAGATCTCTGATCTCTCTCCAGAAGAGAGAGAGAGAGAAGAAAAGTCTCAGACAGACTCTTTAAAGCAAAGGTCGGCATAAACGTCTTTGGCATTCTCTTCTTACACAGAGGACACTCCTTGTCCTCCTTCTCCTTCCAGAAGTTCTCCACACACGCTCTACAGAAGCTGTGGCTGCAGGACAGGATGACAGGGTCTTTAAAGATGTCCTGACAGAGCAGACAGCTCAGATCCTCCTCAAACTTGGACGCCATTCCATCTCAGAGGGAAGCAGACAAACAGGAAGTCACTCTCTGTCCCTGAATGTTCCTTTCACTTTAAGTCTGGTTCAGATGGTGGATTCAGTACCTGGTTAAAGTGGAAGTACTCCTAGTATCTGAGTAGAACCAGTCTTCCCAGTAATCCTCTTCTGCCGTCCTGTCTCAGTGGAAGTCAGTCAGGATTTGGTCTGTGGCTCGCTCTTATGCTGTGTCTCTTCTGTGTGAGGTGGACTGACAGCCTGTTTTCTTTTATTTGAGGATAAAATGGCCTGAGGGGGCGGGATTTGACCACATACTCTGTGTGTTGTTGGTCTATCTACTCTGTGCAGATGGTCGTGTGTGGCCAGTGGTTTTATCAGAAGTAGACACAGGGCTTACCCTAAGAAGACCAGGGAGGAGTGGTGCATTTTGCATGCTCTGTAGATGAACTGTGGCACAACCAATGAGCAGAATTAGTTCAGAGTTTGATGGTTGTTTTCTTTTGATCTAGCTCAAAGAAAGTCCTCGACTGAAAGACATCCAACCTCATAACACATCTAAAGAGACAGCACAGTAGAGAGCAGAATTCATGGTTCCATCAATCACAGCAAGTGGTCCAGGTCCTGAAGCAGCAAAGCAGCCCCAGACCATCACACTGCCACCACCATGTTTGACTGTTGATGATGTTTGTCTTTTGATGAAAGCAGGAGATCATCAGGATGTTTTTAGTCATATGTGAGACAAGCTTTTATGTTCTTTTTTGTCAGCAGTGGTTTTGGCCTTGGAACTCTCCCATGATGCCATTTTTGCCCAGTGTCTTTCTGGTGGTGAATCATGAACTCTGACCTTAACTGAGTCAGTGAGGCCTGCAGGTCTTTAGATGTTGTTCTGGGCTCTTTTGGGACTTCCTGTATGAGTCATCCATGTGCTACATTAGCTACCTAAATTACGTAGGTAACATAGCTACATAACTAATCTCAATTAATCTTAAGCTTACTGGGCTACGTTGGCTACATAAGTTATGAAAATGACGTAGCTAGATAACTAATGCAGCTAAAAGCTAAAGCAAACAAAGCTATGTTATATAAGCTAGCATAGCTACATAACTAATGCAGCTAACTTAAAGCTAACTAAGCCAGATTAGCGACATAATCTATGAAGGTAACATATCTACATAACTAAAGCAAACGAAAAAACAAAGCTACGTTACATGAGCTGTGTAGGTAACACAGCTACATAACTAACACAGCTAAAACAAATTAATCTACGTTAGGCTTCCATGGTTTCCAAAAACTTGTTTTATTCTGATTTGGATGATAAAGAACATACATTGTGGTGAATACCGTCTATTAGGAGGCTCATACATACGTTCTGCACAAAAACCACAGTGTTGTAACGAACCCAAACTACTTTAGCTCTTTAACACAATCTGTAAAAAACATTTTTAAAGGTCCAGTGTGCCTGGTTTGAAGAGGTACAGTAAACTTCAACACAAACATATGGCTTTCAGTGCCAGTAAACTTCTTTTTGGTGTAGCTTTGAGAATATCACAGACATGTTTAAAGACATGAGAACTTGATTTCTTCTCCTGAGCACTGCTGATGTTGAGTTTCATTGCTCCTCTAACTGTGCCACCACACTACGAAGTTTATCCACCAGCACTGCAAAAAAAAAAAAAAAAAAAAACACAGACAACAACAAGGACAACGATTAGAATTACTGATATTATTTACAGTTTATTTTTCTGAAGTTACTAAAGCATTACAGCACTGTAAAAGCTTCTGTAGGTTAAGTGTTTGTGAGTTTGGTTATGAGTGATTTGTGTTGAAGTTTAAACTGACTAACTTACATTTTCATTGAGGGGAATCAGATAAATTTTCCTGCTAAACTCTCATCTTCACACAAGCATAGCAAAGTTGTTCATTTACAGTAAAACATAAAGAAGATCTAGAATAGGATTCAATGGGGCTTGGTCATCTGGGAAGGGCACTTTATCAGATTCTGTCGGAAGAAAAAGCACCGTGGTGGGCACTGGACTAAGTTCAGTCCACTATAATGGCAGCTTAGAAGGCGGGGCACTCCAGAGGGCACCTTATTATGTTTTGTCTGTTTGAATGGCAACCTAGTGGGCACTTTATCATGTTTTGGCCACTTGAACTGCACCCTAAAGGGCACCTTATCATATTTGTCCATTGGAAGGGCACCCTAGAGGGAACATTTTTATGTTTTGTCCTTTTACATGGCAGCCTAGGGGGTACCTTATGATGTTTTGCCCATTGAAGTGGCACTCTAGAGGACACTCTATCGCATCATGTCAACTGGAATGGCATCCTAGAATGAACTTTTTCATGCTTTGTCCTCTTATGTGGCAGCCTATGGGGCACCTTATCATGTTTTGTCCATTGGAGGGGCACCCTAGAGAGCACTTTATTATGGTGTGTCCACTCGAATGGCACCCTAGTTTGCACTCTACCAAGTTTTTTTTTTTTTTTTTTGGGAAAGGCAAAAAGAAGGCACTTAAGTAAGTTCAGTCCACTGGAAGGACACCCTAGTGGCCACTTTTTGAAGTTGTGTCTAATTGAAAAGCATCCTGGATTAGCGTTTAATGTTTTGTTTACAGGGAGCACCCTTTACACTGCATTTTATCATGTTTCCTGTGCCATAGTGGGCATCCAAAAAGACACTTCTACAGTGTTTGTTTTTTTTTGCCATCCCTGCTCCACCACAGATGTGAAATTTGTTTTACCTCCAGCAGACGGTCTCTGGAAGCTGTCGCTGGCCCGACAGGCATTGATCAAACTTGCCAGTGGTTCGGGACAGTCGTCAGGGAGCGGCTCCATAAACTTCTCTTTGCAAACTTTCTGATAAATGTCCTTACTCGAACAACCTGGGAGAAAATGGGAAAACTTTGAACATGTAAAAGCAGGAGACCTTTTCTTTTAATGAAGACCCTAAAATATTATCTTTATAAATAAGTATCAGCATATCATCAGCATACAGTGTAACCTAAGATAAGAAAAGTAGTGTCTGGAATAAAGTGGACCCGGTTGTTTTGCAACCACACACCATCAAAAGGTTTTTTCCGTGTTGCTATTTCCCACAGCACGATCCCAAAACTGAAAGACAAAAAAGCCACACGAGGGGGACATTTTTATCTGTTCTATAAAATTCATGTCCACTAAAATGTGCGTTCACTTCTGGTGCTTCACTGTGCATTATCTTACCATCACAACACATCATAACTAGTCTGTTATACATTATTTATCCATATAAGCATTAAATCAAATGTTAGGTGCATAAGTCTTGGGAGAGACTGAGGTCTCTGGATGCTGGTATCTGACCTGTACATCTCACACTCTTTGCTGTAGATGTGGTTGATGTTGTCGAGCATCTGAGGAGACGAGTAACACACCGAGCGGATCTCTTTGTCCTTTGAGGCTTTTTTCAGAGATGTCTCCGTTTTAGCCAGCTCAAATCCTCCCAGCTGGAAAACATCAAGACTACATTCACTTCCCCAAAACTCTTAGATTTACCATCAAGTCAGAAATCCCAGCATGCACTGTGCCCAGTACCTTGACGATGTAGCCTTCAGCCACGAGGAACTTGCTGCTGTTGATGCATCCATGAACCTTGGACTTTTTTTCTGTCTGATGCAGTCTGCAAATAATATAACAGGGAGAATTTCCTGATTACAAAGAAGACAAATCATTAAATAAACACTTACGGTTTTTTTTTTTACATTTATATGTGAGTCCAGAGTATCTACTGAGCAACAACATGTAAAAAAAAATGACCCTGTCCTTTATTTGTGATCCATCTATGTCTGAAAAACATGGACTGGAGCCACATGAGGGAGCTTTGATGGTTCATTAGTAATTTTAACGTGGTTCCTGCTTGTGAAAGGCATATTTTGGCTTCATTCTTGCACAATAGTAGGATACAAAGACATGTTATCCATCTTTATATCCAGTCAATAATCCAGACGTGTATTCACTGAGACCTGTAGAGTCCTTGTGCCGCGCCCAGACACATGCTAGCTTTCCTTGTCCACGACAGTCTGCTGGAGGAGTCCAGAACCTGCCGGAGACTCCCCTTCTCACAGTACTCCATGATGATGAGGAACTGAGGCTCTGGTCCTGGTAAAAAGACAGAAAATCACATGTTAAAATAATTACAAAGTGATTATGAGCCTGATGTTTGGTGATTCACAGGGCTCACTCACCCTCCTCGTCCTGGACGCAGATACCAAACATGCGAAGGATGTTGGGCGACTCAAACCGTCGCATGGTCTCTACGTCCTTTTGGAAAACAGAGCGCACCTCCCTGTTTGAGGACAAAACGGCCAGAACATTTAAAAATGAGCATTATATCACACATAACAACACAAATGACAAGAAGGTTTGTGCAAATATGATAACGTGCTCATATTTATCACTCATTTATCACTCCCTGTAGAGGAAGAGGAGATTTAATTTTTCATGCTTATGAAATTAAAACTTCTGTAAATTCTTCTCCTTTGGAGACCTAAAACCTCCAAAATATTTTGAAATGTTTTGGATGGATGGATGGATAGAAGGAAGGATTAATCATGGATGGTTAGTTGGATGGATGGATGGATGGATGGATGACTGAACTGATCATTGATAGATGGATGGATGGATGGATGGATGGATGGATGATAAATTATGAATGGAAGAATAAACGATGGATGGACGAATGGGAGGTTGGATGGATGGATGGATGGATGGACGGACGGACCGACGGATGGATGGATGATAAAATATGGATGATAAATTATGAATGGATGAATAAACAATGGATAGACGGATGGACTGATGATGACTGAATGGATGCGAGATGGATGGATGGATGGATGGATGGATGGATGACTGAATTGATCCAGGATTGATGGATAAATGGATTACGGAAGGATGGATGAATAAACGATGGATGGACGAATGGGAGGTTGGTTGGATGGATGGATGGATGGATGGATGGATGGATGGATCACTAATCACTAAATGATGGATGGATGGATGATGGATGGATCAATAAATGATGGATGGATGGACAAACAATGGATGATAAATTATGAATGGATGGGTGGACTTATATACCATGGATAGACGGATGGATGGATGGATGGATGAATAAACAATGGATGACGGATGGAATGAACTTACTTACCGAAGGAAAAATCCTTTCAAATTTACTCAAATTTGAAGGCTTATGTAAAACATTCAAATATTTCCACCCCAACTTCATTTACCCCCGCTTAGCAGCCCTCTAGAAAATAATCTACAAATTGCTGCATCCTCAGGTGTCTATCTAGTTTGGGCTTACCTTCAAAAGGAAGTCAATCATCACGTTCATATGACAGTGTAATGAAACATGGTTAAAGCTTTTTTTTCTTCTTCAGAAAACAGATAAAAGTAGCAAAAACTATGTGTAGAAATAAAAATATTAAAATCCAGTTTTATTTTCTTTTATTCCTTAAATCCAAATAAAGTTTAGTGTTTTATTTTTAGAATGAGTTTAATGGTGCAGCTGTAAAGGTAGAGCTCGTTTTAATGACTTTCTCACCTCACCTGCAGAGCCAACCAATCGCAGCATGAAGAGTCGGTGACTGTTGTGGTGTCAGTTCTGCAAAGTTACAAATATTGATAGACAACAGCTACTGCTATCCTTCACCAGAACCGCTTCTTAGAAACAAACACACCTTTACAAAGGGTTGATAAGGAAGAGCAAGGTGGAATCAAGCTACACTACACGGACAAAAGTATTCAGTCACCTGGCCATTACACCACAGGGACCGTAATGGCATTGTATTCAAATTCATGTACTTTAATATGGAGCTGGCCTGCCTTTAGCAGAAAAGGGCCTTCCCCAAACTGTTGCCACACAGTTGGAAGCATAGCATTTTCTAAAATGTTTTGTATGCTGAAGCATTAAGATTGGCCTTCACTGGAGATAAGGGGTCTAGCCCAGACCTTGAAAAACAGCCCCATACCATTATCACCCCTCCACCAAACTTCACAGTCAGGCAGGGAATGTTTACATGCTATTTTAGGTTATCAAAGCTTGAGTATTTGGTATCGTTACAGCTCTTTCACATACAATCAAATCCACAGGATTAAGCCACGCCCACTCAAAAATGTATGAACTGGTTGTAAGACACACTTGGCACAGGTATTGTTTGTCTTAGCAGAAGTCAGTTTTCATTGCTGTTAGTTAAACAGGCCATAACTTATCTTAGCTTTACACCCTGTTCACATTTTCTGGGTGAGTGATTGCAAGAACTTAAGGCTTCAATTTTGCATCAATCAATCTTGCTCAAGTTTTTAGAACATTCTGCAAATCTGAAGATCCTTCATATCAGTCTGATCTTGAAAAAAATGCATGTTGCTTATTACAAAGAATTTATTTCAAAGGTTTCTTTTTATGATTACTTTTAATTTAAAGCTCCTCCACTCACCATGTATCAGAAAGGTGAAAATAGAAGGCATTTCATCATACAAGAGGCAGTTCTGATGAAGCATAGAGGCATCTTAAGTGCACAGGACATGCTAGCACATTATAAATGTTTGAATGCTGATTTGGCCTGCAGTTTAGTGAAGGCCAAGTCAGATGCATTTGTGACCCAAAAATGGAGTGTTCACCTACTTTTACAGCATGCAACACCCTTACTCTTTAGACCAACTACCATTAAAAACTCCCCTCAAAGATTAAAACCTTCCCAGGAGAATGTAAAAACCTCAAAAACCAACAGAGGAAGCACCCATCTCCCAGGCAGGCAGTGTTAGTACCAAATCCAGTCCTGACGTCTGCATGCAGATTATTTACTATGTAAAAAAGGACTTTTTCCTGCAGTTTTAGTGCAGTAAAGCTCTGAGATCAGTCACAGACCTGGGGCTGGTGTTCACAGGGTCCGTGTATCTCTTGATGGCGACCTTGAAGCCGTGATATTGTCCTTTGTAGACCTCCGAGGTTGCCGTGGTCATGAAGGGCTTTTTGGGATATTCGTACTTAATCTCCTCTGGTTTGATCATTCGGATGGCTTCATCTGTGGCGCTGGGTTTGTTCACTGAAAAAACACACAGACACAAATTAGTCTTTGGGCTGGCTTTGGCATCCATCAACATCACAATTATAAATATAGTGCCTGTAAAAAGTATTTACCTCCTTTGATGTTTTACCCTTTTATTGATTTTATAAATCAATCATGGTCAATATAATTTTGCTTTTGTTGAACAAAAAATTACAAAAAAAAAACTTTTTAATGTCAAAGTGAAAACAGAGTTCTACAAAGAAATGTCAATTAAATAAAAGTCTGTAATGTAAAATGAGTGACTGCATAAATATTCACCCCCTTCTAGTCACAGCTCTGAGTCTGTGTGGATAGCCGTTGTTCTCTTGCAGACTGAACAAGATTGTCACCCAGGATTTTCCTATATTTTTTGCATTTACTTTACCTTATACCTTTACAAGCCTTCCAGTGTTGGCTGCTGAGAAGCATCCCCACAGCATGATGCTTCCACCACCGTGCTCCGTGGATGGTGTGTTTGTGGTGATGTCAGTGTTTGGTGTCCGAAGCTTCATTCTGGTCTCATCAGACCAAAGAACTCTCTCCCTCTTGACCATGGAGTCTCCCACATGCCGTCTGGTGAACCCTAGTCCAGATTGAATCTGAGTTTTCTTCAACAGTGTCTTTCTCTTTGCCACTCTCCCATAAATCTCTGACTGGTGAAAAACCCGGCCAACAGTTGTTGTCTGCAGAGGCTCTCCCATCTCAGCTGCTGAAGCTTGAAGCTCCTTCAGAGTAGTCATAGGTGTCTTGGTGTCCTCTCTCTCTAGTCTCTTTCTTGCACGCTCACTCAGTTTGCGAGGACGGTCTGATCTAGGTAGATTTACACATGTGACATATTCCTTCATTTCTTCATGATGGGTTTAACTGAACTCTGGGGGATGTTCAGAGCCTTGGGAATGTTTTTGTATCCATCCTCTGACTTAGACTTTTTAATAACCTTTTCTCTGAGTCACTTGGAGTGTTCTTTTGTCTTCATGGTGTAATGGTAGCCAGAAATACTAATTAACCAGTGAATGGACCTTCCAGACACAGGTGTCTTTATACTGCAATCACTGAGACACATTCACTGACCTCAGGTGATCCCAATTTCACTAACTGTGAGACTATGCTTTTACTTTGACATGTAAGAGTTCTTTTTTGCAGTTTTTTGTCATTACAGGTTAAATTATATTGACCTGACTGATTTATAAATCAATAAAAGGGCAAAACATCCACAGAGGTAATACTTTTTATAGACATGGTATCTGTATTATGTTATGGTGGCGTTGGAGGGGACAGAAAAGTCTGTGAAAGATGTTAAAACTTCTCGTCTGAGTCGATACAGGTGTGATTTGTTCTGTATTTTCATCCCTCATGCTCTCGTCGGCCTCTGATTGGTTAATACTTGCTGTCTTTGTTGATTGAATCGGTTTGGTTAGAGCCAAGGACAGACTAGATGGGGTTTTTTTGTCTGTTACAATAGTTATGGAACAGTATGACTGTTAGACTGGGACATAACTGTGCTGAAAACATGTAGTCTAACCTCAGCTTCAGACAAACAGCCAATCAGAGGCAGAGTAGCGCAGGACTGTTCTTTACAGCTTAGTTTTTGAGGCTTTGTTTCCAAAAATAAACAAAGTTGACTTCCTCTTTTTGGTTTTCAAACCAAACAGACACATGGCAACTTTTCTGACTCCCTGAACACAGACGTTTTGAAAGACTGCTGGCTATATCTCAGGTAGAAACCTTCAGAGTCAGAGAGTTCAAAGACTTGAGGAAGCTTTTTTGAGCCAATCTGAGCTTCAGAATCTGGTTCCGAGACAAAGATGCTGAAATAGAAAGGAAGCAGCACTTCAAACCAGGGGGACAGACTCACTCTGTGATCAGCAGGTGGACCAGCTCCAGGGAGGAAAACCATTACAGACATTACTGAACATGTAAACGTGCTTCACAGAGCATCAACAACACAAACGGGTTCAAAGTAGTGATCATCATTCATCTCCTGTCCACATGTAGGCGGCTTTTTCTGAAAACTGAGGTTTTCTGAGCAGTTTGGGGTTTCACTGAAAACACACCTTTGTGACATTTTTAATGTTGGCTAGGGTTTTGTTAGGAGGGCTGCCCAAAGAATTGTCTGGGCCCCTGACCAACCCAGAGAATGGGCCCCTGACCAACCCAGAGAATGGGCCCCTGACCAACCCAGAGAATGGGCCCCTGACCAACCCAGAGAATGGGCCCCTGACCAATCCAGAGAATGGGCCCCTGACCAACCCAGAGAATGGGCCCCTGACCAATCCAGAGAATGACCCCTTAAAAAAAAAAACAAAAAAAAAAACCCAGAGTATGGATTCTGCTTAAGTTGTGTGCTAGCATCCTGGCTAATGTTTTTATGTTGATTATTATTTGGTTCTGATGTTGGAGATCTTTACTCTATTAACTTTAACCACTTTTCTGCCCATTTGTACCACTTCATTTTGCCACTTTTAATATTTTTTATGACATTTGTTGTCCTTTTTGCTATTACTTGCCACTTTTCGCCCATATTTGCCACTTTGCATCTATGTGAGCCACTTCATTTAGATAGTTTTTTTCCATTTTCTCTCATTTTTACTACTTCTTAGCAATTTTGGCCTATTTTCAATGATTTTGGCCACTTATCACACATTTTTGCCACTTCATACCAATTTTTTTTTGCCACTTAACACCCAGTTGAGCCACTTTACACCCATGTTTGCTACTTCTTTTTGGGACTTTTATTAAAAAAAATAAAATTGCCAATTTTGCCAATTCTAAGCAATTTTTGCCCATTTTTGTTCATTTGTACCCTTCCTTTTGACATTTTTATTCAATTTTTGCCACATTTAAGAAATTGTTACCATTTTTCACCCACTTGTAGCCTTTATTTATGGCACTTCAACCCCATTTTTGTTGCTTTTTGCCCATTTTTGCCACTCCTAAGCAATTGTTACTACCCTTTGTCCATTTGTATCCTTCTTTTATTGTACTTTTATCACATTTTTGCCACTTCTAAGCAATTGTTGCCATTTGTTGCCAATTTTACCTTCCATTTGGCACTTTTGATCAATTTTTCCACCCCTTAGAAATTGTTGCAATTTTGAGCCCATTTTTTTCTCCTTTCTTTTGGCATTTTTATCCAGTTTTTGCTCCTTTTTGCCCATGTTTGCCACTTCTAAGATATCATGTTATTGTTTTCAATTTAAGTTGTTAGAGTGTTCTCTGATTTTTTTTCTGGCATCCTGACATTTGTGCACATCATGGCTTAGCTTAGAGATCTGCCATTGCATTCCTAATTGTTTAATGCAGTGTCAACATTGTTAACATGACAAATAAAGCAGCCATTCTGGTTTAATAAAAGGCGTGTACATCTTTAAAAAGGCTATATTATACTACGGAATGAATAGATAAAATTCCTTATTTGTTTTCACTGGTTATCACTGCTTAATCTTATGATGGACCATGATTTTGCTGACCTCCATGTGACCCCAGTTTGGCTGTGCCCCAGAAAGCTCTCCCCTTAATCCCCTTTATAGGGGGCCTTGCCTACAAGAAGTGTTACACTAGGAGGGGTATTTTATAAAACAGCTTTATCCTGAATGGACTATTGTTGACATGGTGTGCTCTATAAGACACAGAAAATTATGCATTTGCATTTCCATGTGGACGATAATGTTTTTGAGAGCCTAAACAGGAGAGAAAATACCCGCGTACATGTGGGCTCTACTTTATACTGATGGGTACTTACACATCTCCATGACCTTCACCACGTTGATTTTGACCAGTTCGAAGTCTTTCAGCATCTTGTCGATTTTCTCCTGCTGGTCCTTCATGTAGGTCTCGAGTGCTGAGGAGACAAAGCACACAGGGTGACAAACTGCCGGTTTAATCAGGACTAAACGTGAAGAACTGCAGGATTTAAATATAGTTGGTTCTCACTTTTCTTCAGCTCTGCGTCGTCGTCCCTCCCGTCCACCTCGTCCTCTTTCTCCCTGGATGTCAGCTCAAACACCTTGTACAGGATGTTCCCCTGCTCCACCTGCAGAGATCCAGACAGGATCTGGAAGGCGTCATTGAGCCGCTCGTTCACGCTGTTGAACTCGTCTCCGTGGCTGCCTGAGTTGATGATGCGTTCCATCCAGGTGGCCGCGGTGTATTTCCTGATGAGCTCCTGAGCGGATGCCAGAGTGATGCAGAGCTCCTGGAGAGCTTTCTCTACGTCTGAGGAGATCTTTCTGGTTTCCCTCTGTTTGATGGACCACACCAGCTCCTCCAGGGCTTTGACTCGCTGAGAGACACGGCGGCAGCGCTTCTTGTTGGCCTTCACATTCTCCACCAGCTGGTAGATCTCTGAGGCCAGAGAGAGGATGGGATCTACAAAATCCATGACCAGCTGGAGACACGGAGATAAAGATGTCAGACAAGTCTTACTAAACTGTGGAGCTTAGCAGGGGTAAATATTTACAAAGTCCTCGTGGAGAGGAGCTCAGAGGGAGGAATCATCAGTGTTTAAGCACGGCCTCCTGTCAAACCATACTGGTGTGAAATCGATGAACTGACTGAGATGATCTGATGCTACAAGCAGAGATAATTTCCCACAGGACTGTCAGAACAAATCCAATCATTGAGGCGTGTAATGCTGAGCCGAGCTTTCAGGTGAGTGAGGAGATCCTGCCTCAATAATTCATGCTGACATGAAGACGGTGTAACATAACGCTGAGTCACCGTTCATCCCTCTAAGGCCAAAGGACAACAGACTAAAGACTACACAGATGATTAAACTCCTCTGTTCTGGCAGAAGGTTTCAGGGTGTCTGCTGGCATCATTTAGAGATTATAACACATAATTATCACTGTAAAGAATGGAACACACTTCAGTATTTTCATAATCTTAGCTGGTTCAGAAAATGTGAGAGACCTCATGACACCAAAAAAGGGGCAGCTGTTTTGTTTTTAAAGTGTGGTGATCAAGAGAGACCACACACCAACAGATTCATTTACCAACAGCCAAAGACTAATCTCACAAACTGGAAACCATATCTGTAGAGTACAAAAGCTAAATGTGGCTAGCTGTTAGCCATCTGCTATATCACGTAATGAGTAAACATGCTAAATGTGGCTAGCTGTTAGCCATCTTCTACATCAATTAATGAGCAAACAAGCTAAAAGTGGCTATCTGTTAGCCATCCACTACATCAAATGATGGGCAAACTAGCTAAATGTGGCTAGCTGTTAGCCATCTGCTACATCACGTAACGAGTAAACAAGCTAATTGTGGCTAGCAGTTAGCTATCTGCAACATCAGGTAATGAGTAGAAAGGCTAAATATGGCTAGCTGTTTGCCATCTGCTACATCATGTAATGATAAAACAAGTCAGATGTGCTACTTTTTAAGTACATGCTACATCCTCAAATGAGTATGCAAGATAGAGTAGCTACCTTTTAGCTATGTGCTACATCAATTAATGAGCAAACAAGCTAAAGTGCAAGGAAATGGATTGATGAACATGAGGTAGGTATGAATGGTCATCTCTGTGACTGTTGAGTTGTCATCAGAGTGACTCTGTGACTGTTGAGTGATCATCAGAGTGACTCTGTGACTGTCGAATGGTCATCAGAGTGACTGACTGTTGAGTGGTCATCAGAGTGACTCTGTGACTGTTGAGTGGTCGTCAGAGTGACTCTGTGACTGTTGAGTGGTCATCAGAGTGACTCTGTGACTGTTGAGTGGTCATCAGAGTGACTCTGTGACTGTTGAGTGATCATCAGAGTGACTCTGTGACTGTCGAATGGTCATCAGAGTGACTGACTGTTGAGTGGTCATCAGAGTGACTCTGTGACTGTTGAGTGGTCGTCAGAGTGACTCTGTGACTGTTGAGTGGTCGTCAGAGTGACTCTGTGACTGTTGAGTGGTCATCAGAGTGACTCTGACTGTTGAGTGGTCATCAGAGTGACTCTGTGACTGTTGAGTGGTCATCAGAGTGACTGACTGTTGAGTGATCATCAGAGTGACGTTCTGATTGTTGTATGGTCATCAGAGTGACTCTGTGACTGTTGAATGGTCATTAGAGTGACACTATGACTGTTGAGTGGTCATCACAGTGACTCTGTGACTGTTGAATGGTCATTAGAGTGACGCTATGACTGTTGAGTGGTCATCAGAGTGACTCTGTGACTGTTGAATGGTCATTAGAGTGGCGCTATGACTGTTGAGTGGTCATTAGAGTGACTCCGTGACTGTTGAATGGTCATCAGAGTGACGCTATGACTGTTGAGTGGTCATTAGAGTGACTCCGTGACTGTTGAATGGTCATCAGAGTGACGCTATGACTGTTGAGTGGTCATTAGAGTGACTCCGTGACTGTTGAATGGTCATCAGAGTGACGCTATGACTGTTGAATGGTCATCAGAGTGACGCTATGACTGTTGAGTGGTCATTAGAGTGACTCCGTGACTGTTGAATGGTCATCAGAGTGACTCTGTGACTGTTGAGTGGTCATCAGAGTCACTCTGTGACTGTCGAATGGCTTTAGTTCAACTCTGTGACTGTTTAATGGAGTTGAAACAGTTTGACCCTGCTGTGTTGTTTTTACAGCAATGTTACCTGTCTGTTTTCTTACCCTTGATCAGTACAAGTCATCATAAGTCTTACAACATGAAAAATACGGAAAGTGATCAAGTAAATTCACTTGAACTCAAAATATGATCTTTTGAAAATGGAAAAATACAGCTGAAATTGTAATTTTGAATTGAACTCAGCTTTTTTAACCAGTTTACTGTGCAGGTCTAATTTGTGTACTGTCACCATCGACTTTTTGCCCAAATAATCCTCCTGTGTACGCTGTCATTACTGTATCTTTACTGCTCACGTTGCCCAGCTGGAGCCTCCAATGGAGTCATAAATATCAAACATGTTCAATAATTACAGATCAGGTTGCCTCCAGTAAAATACCCACAAGCTGCATTGATGTTGTTAAGCTGGCTGCTTTGGAGGTCAGTTTGGGTGAGTTGTAAGGTTTTATTTCTTTTAAAAGTTATGAGAGGCTCTGAAAGTCCTGTTTTGTTGCTTTTTTCCTCATCATATTTAGCCTTTTCATTTGCAGTTTTCCTTGTGCAGGAGTCATATTTCAGTTACAAACTAAACTTTCATAGAACCTCAAACACCATGCAGTATTGCTTTTTTGTATAAATTTGCACCAGATAATCTTGAACTTTACCTCTCTAGATTTGCTTTCTTTCTTCTTTGGCAGGTAAAAACTTGTCCTAATTACTCTGTGGTGTTATCTCTGCCCTAGAGCAGCTGAGGAGGAGCCTCCATCCAAGTTTAAAGACTACACTCAGGTTATTTTCTCTCTCTGATGCCCTGGAGTGAATAACTCGTCTTTGTGTGTTTGTCAGATTTAACCTGGTTCACACAGGGATAGATTTAACACCAGGGTGGGTCTGTGAGAAAAGTTGCTCTTTAAACAATTCAGTGTGACGGCACTGCTTTGTTTACTGAAGTCAAGAAGGCATTCACGGTACACTCTTTGTTAACCTGCTCACATTTATGATGAAGACGCATGCAAAGCTCTAAGTAAGTAAACGTTGTAAAGATAATAAATCATAGATTATTTACCTGTAAGTTGAGTTCAATCACTGTTGTAGTTTCTCAGTGAAACACTGGTGAAAATGAAACTGTCTTCTGTGAGGCGTCCCCTCCTCCCTCTGCTGTTCAACACTTCCTCTTCCTTTCTTCAGTCTGTCCCCTCCTCTCTTTCAGCACTTGGACACACCCAGCAGCTGTTAGTTTTCACCTTGAAGCTGAAGCATAACTCACCTCAGGAGGGCAGCAGCAGAGCTCCATGATGAACTGTCGCTCTGATGATCTGTCTCATGGGAAACTACACTAACCACAGGAGTTATGTAGAATCAGGAGCAGGCCTAAAACATCTCATTTCTCTAATGATGCAGGGAAATTTTGGTATCAAACTGGATCAGGTAGCTAGCTATGAGTATCAGGAAATAATGACATTCGACCTTCAACATCTAAAGAGTTCACTCCTATCATTTCTGAATTAGTGTCTGCTTATCTGTGGTTAATGTGACAGCAGTTACACTTTCAGGAGCTCATGTTTAGTTGCACACACACTAGACATTCCCTGGTTGAGCAGAGACCAGACCAGCTCACAGCATCAGACAGGGAGGCCACTTTTAACAGCTTTTCTCTCTCGTTATGAGAAATCTATCAATGAAACAAAAACAGCTGTTTACTGTTTAGTGATACCACTTATGAGTTTTTAACAAAGAGTCCTCATTTCAAAACAGGAAGTCCACCACAGAGGTGGATGCATCACAGCAGTGCCTGTCTTAAATTCTCCTATTGTTTCAGCTGAGAATCCCCTGAGAGTGGCATTTACTTACTGCACATTGAATAAGTAATGTTGGGTATTTTTTAACTATCTAATAAATCACAGGCTATGTGATGAATTAAATTCAAATAATCACATATTATTGCTATTGTGAGTAGGACTGCATTCATTTCATAATCCTGTTTGTAGTGTATGTATTTAATAAATTATTCTCTATATTTTACTCTGCTGTACACGTCATCCACCCTTGTAAAGAAGAGGGATTTGTCAGTCTGTCTTCAGGCAAATCCATCTTGATAAGCTCGAAACTATGTTAGTGCAAATCAGCGTCATTTGAAGAGAACGAGCTGAAAGCTACAGGCAAGGATTAACTCAACAGTGTAGCTGCTGACAGCTCATAGCAATGGCTGCCGCCAGTGCAGAGGTGAGCTTAGATGTAGCAATAGTGTAGCAGCAGTTTATTAGAACTAGGCCATGTTTCATTATAAAATATAGGCCAAAAACAACACGGAAAGCTTTCCGTGGCAGAAAAGATGCAGCAGAAATGGAATAAAAGTGGCAAAAAAGTTAAAAAATTTTGGCAAAATTTGGAGACAAACAGCAAAAAATGGATAAGTGGCAAAAAGTGTCACAAACTGAAGAGAAGCTGCAAAAAACGTTGGAAAGTGGCCAATAAAAATAGCAAAAACAAAAAATGGATTTATCAGGGTCCATTCTCTGGGTTTATCATGTGTCCATTCTCTGGGTCTATCAGGGTCCATTCTCTGGGTTTATAAGGGTCCATTCTCTGGGTTTATCAGGGTCTATTATCTGGATTTATCAGGGTCCATTCTCTGGGTTTATCAGGGTCCATTCTCTGGGTTTATCAGGGTCCATTCTCTGGGTTTATCAGGGGCCATTCTCTGGGTTTATAAGGGTCCATTCTCTGGGTTTATCAGGGTCCATTCTCTGGGTTTATCAGAGTCTATTATCTGGATTTATCAGGGTCCATTCTCTGGGTTTATCAGGGTCCATTCTCTGGGTTTATCAGGGTCCATTCTCTGGGTTTATCAGGGTCCATTCTCTGGGTTTCTCAGGGTCCATTCTCTGGGTTTATCAGGGTCCATTCTCTGAGTTTATCAGGGTCCATTCTCTGGGTTTATCAGGGTCCATTCTCTGGGTTTATCAGGGTCCATTCTCTGGGTTTATCAGGGGCCATTCTCTGAGTTTATCAGGGTCCATTCTCTGGGTTTATCAGGGGCCATTCTCTGAGTTTATCAGGGTCCATTCTCTGGGTTTATCAGGGGCCATTCTCTGAGTTTATCAGGGTCCATTCTCTGGGTTTATCAGGGGCCATTCTCTGAGTTTATCAGGGGCCATTCTCTGAGTTTATCAGGGTCCATTCTCTGGGTTTATCAGGGTCCATTCTCTGGGTTTATCAGGGTCCATTCTCTGGGTTTATCAGGGTCCATTCTCTGGGTTTATCAGGGGCCATTCTCTGAGTTTATCAGGGGCCATTCTCTGAGTTTATCAGGGTCCATTCTCTGGGTTTATCAGGGGCCATTCTCTGAGTTTATCAGGGTCCATTCTCTGGGTTTATCAGGGTCCATTCTCTGGGTTTATCAGGGGCCATTCTCTGAGTTTATCAGGGTCCATTCTCTGGGTTTATCAGGGTCCATTCTCTGGGTTTATCAGGGTCCATTCTCTGGGTTTATCAGGGTCCATTCTCTGGGTTTATCAGGGTCCATTCTCTGGGTTTATCAGGGTCCATTCTCTGTGTTTCTCAGGGTCCATTCTCTGGGTTTATCAGGGTCCATTCTCTGAGTTTATCAGGGTCCATTCTCTGGGTTTATCAGGGGCCATTCTCAGGGTTTATCGGGGGCCATTCTCTGGGTTTATGAGGGTCCATTCTCTGAGTTTATCAGGGTCCATTCTCTGGATTTATCAGGGGCCCAGCTAAACCTCTGGTCAGGTCCACCTCTGCATAATAGACAGAGCACTTTATATTTAGTTTAATCTTTTGCAAACATCTAAACACACTATAAGCAAATTATAGCACAAATGTATCAGGATTTTTGTTTCGATTATCTCCTTCTCGTCTGATAAAGAAAATCCAGAAACTGCTGAAAGTTTAGAGCTGTTACGAGGAGACAGTGACGTCACTTTGCAGCCTTTATGCTTTTTAATTTTCATTATTTCTTGCGGTAAGGCAGAGAAGAATAAGTCTGTTTAATCTCGATTTTATCTGGGTGGATGTACTGATGCACTTTCGTGATGATAGTTTGATTGCACTATGAAGTCATAAATCTCTGAGTTGTGTAACTGCAGGTCATCGCCAGGGCCACAGTAAAGAACTGAAAGGAGCCAGCTGAGCCAAACACCTTTGAAGACACACCTGTAACGGACAAAGAGCCTGTTTATGATGGCATGGCTGGTGTGTGTTGGAGGGAGGCATTCATTTTCTGTAATCTACATATGGGACGTGACTGGCAAGTCAACATTTATGATGCTTGGAGGAGGGGAAGATAATGTATCAGCATATAATCGGTATGATAAAGAAACAGCCCTTTATTTCACAGACACACACCTGCATTGAGACGGACTGCTCCACTTTACAGTAAGAGATTTTTTATTAGCAATATTTAATTTATACACTCCTCTAAGAGCCAGGGCAAGAAAGAAAGAGAAAGAAATGTTTCAGATCATCAAACAAACTTCAGTATGAGACAAATATTAGACTGAGTAAATTTTTAATGCAGTTTTTAAAGAATGGTTTCATTTACTGAGGAAAAAAAGCCTTATCATTTGTTTTTTAGTTGATCATGGAGATCTACACACCCTTCCGGAACCTCTACTATCTTGTTGAAACGATTAAGAAAAATCAAGAGCGGTGCCCACATGTTTACCAGAGACTCGAGGCTTTGAAGAAACTCACAAGTTTCATCAAAGAAGATACCATGGAACAACTTCCCGAGGATGTGAAAGAAGCCATCGGGAAACTCGACGAAGTTGTGACACGTGCAGATAAGTTGGCCCACAAAGTCAGCGATGCACATGTGTTTAACAAACTGATAAAAGCTGCCAACTATACAGAAGAGCTGGACGACCTGAATAAAAGTCTCACCGATTGCTTCGTCACGCTATCAGCCGCTCTGCATGTTTACCAGGTACAGAAGCTGGAAGAGAAGGAGAGGAAGCTCGCCAAGCAGGACAGGAAGCTGGAGAATCAACAATACAAACTGGAAGAGCAGGAGAAGAAGCTTACCAAGCGGGACAGGGAGCTGGAGACTCAACAAGAAAAGCTGGACGAGCAGGAGAAGAAGATCACCAAGCAGGACAGGAAGCTGGAGACTCAACAAGAAAAGCTGGACGAGCAGGAGGACTTACTGCAGAGAATGGAGACAAGGATGGCAAATGAAAGTAGAGTCTTCTTATGTAATCTGTTGTAAAACAATGATAGAACACATGAATAGCCAGTTATGCCACGTGGATGTAGCAGCTACAAATCTGCATGCACAGAAAACTTAACATAATCTTTTTAGAAACTAAAAATCCCAAATTTGACACAAGATTACTCTTCTGCATTGTACATGTTTACAGAATTAATGAAACACTTTTGTCAAGATGTGCCTTACTGACAGAGCATGATTTCTGCATTTGAACAAATTAAATTCTTCATGCAAATCTGAAATGTGCTGCTATTAATCGAAGGGTCTCTTTGGCATCTCCAGACACTCCTGCCACGAAGGTGTCAGAAAACTTCCCTTTAACAGGCAGAAATTTTGAAAGGAACAACGCTCATGTTAAACAGCTGTCTGCTGAAGACACAAGAAGGATAAGGCTAGAGGAACATTGACAAAAAAGAGGGAGAGGAGGTGCAGAAAGAATGGAATGGGAGATTTAGTAAGCGAGAAGGATGCAGAGAGAGAAGAGGGAGATGCAGAGAGAGAAGATGAGGATGCAGAGAGAAAAGGGAGACGCAGAGAGAGAAGAGGGAGACGCAGAGACAGAAGAGGGAGACGCAGAGAGATGAGAGGGAGATGCAGAGAGAGAAGATGAGGATGCAGAAAGAGAAGAGGGAGATGTAGAAAGAGAAGAGGGAGACGCAGAAAGATGAAAGGGAGATGCAGAGGGGGAAGAGGAAGATGCAGAAAGATGAGAGGGAGATGCAGAGAGAGAAGAGGGAGATGGAGAGAGAGAAGAGGAAGTTGCAGAGAGAAGAGAGGGAGATGCAGAGAGAAGAGGAAGATGCAGAGAGAGAAGAGGAATATGCAGAGAGAGAAGAGGGAGATGAAGAGAGAGAAGAGGGAGATGAAGAAAGATGAGAGGGGGGTGCAGAGAGAGAAGAGGAGGATGCAGAGAGAAGAGGAAGATGCAGAAAGATGAGAGGGAGATGCAGAGAGAGAAGAGGGAGATGCAGAGAGAGAAGATGAGGATGCAGAGAGAAAAGGGAGACGCAGAGAGAGAAGAGGGAGACGCAGAGAGATGAGAGGGAGATGCAGAGAGAGAAGATGAGGATGCAGAAAGAGAAGAGGGAGATGTAGAAAGAGAAGAGGGAGACGCAGAAAGATGAAAGGGAGATGCAGAGGGGGAAGAGGAAGATGCAGAAAGATGAGAGGGAGATGCAGAGAGAGAAGAGGGAGATGGAGAGAGAGAAGAGGAAGTTGCAGAGAGAGAAGAGGAATATGCAGAGAGAGAAGAGGGAGATGAAGAGAGAGAAGAGGGAGATGAAGAAAGATGAAAGGGGGGTGCAGAGAGAGAAGAGGAGGATGCAGAGAGAAGAGGAAGATGCAGAAAGATGAGAGGGAGATGCAGAGAGAGAAGAGGGAGATGCAGAGAGAGAAGAGGAAGCTGCAGGGAGAGAAGAGGAAGATGCAGAGAGAGAAGAAGGAGATGCAGAGAGAGAAGAGGAGGATGCACAGAGAGAAGAGGAAGATGCAGAGAGAAGAGGAAGATGCAGAGAGAGAAGAGGAAGATGCAGAGAGAAGGGAGGGAGATGCAGAGAGAGAAGAGGAAGATGAGAGGGAGATGCAGAGAGAGAAGAGGAGAGAGAAGAGGAAGTTGCAGAGAGAAGAGAGGGAGATGCAGAGAGAGAAGAGGAAGCTGCAGAGAGAGAAGAGGAAGATGCAGAGAGAGAAGAAGGAGATGCAGAGAGAGAAGAGGAGGATGCACAGAGAGAAGAGGAAGATGCAGAGAGAGAAGAGGGAGATTCAGAGAGAGAAGATGAGGATACAGAAAGAGAAGAGGGAGATGGGAGGGAGATGCAGAAAGAGAAGAGGAGAATGCTTAGAGAGAAGAGAGGGAGATAGAGAAAGATGAGAGGGGGACGCAGAAAGATGAAGAAGAAAGAATGCAGAGAGAATACAGGGACATTCAGAAAGAGTGAAAGGAAATGCAGGGTAAGAGAAGAGGGAAATACCAAAAGAGCAAAGGGGGAGATGCAGAAAGAGAGAGGATGGAGCTGCAGACAGAGTGATGTGGGAGATTCAGAGAAAGAATAGAGGAAGACGAGGAGAGAGAGATGCAGCAAAAGAGAGAAAAAGGACATATAGGGAAAGAGAAGAGGGAAACCCCTCATCCCTCCGACTTCTGTGACGCAAAACAGGGAGTCCCTACTTCATAGTGGTTAGAAATTCTTTCACAGACTTTCTTTTTCTCCCCTTCAGTGTCTTGTTAGTTAAAACTGTGTGGTACCAGAATATCCTGATGTTCAGTGCTGTTTGTGAGTCAAATGTGGCTTTGCTGCAAGGGACTGAGTATTGGAGAATTAAAAACTGTTATTTGGATCTCCACAAGATAGTGGTGTGAGCAAGATAAGCAGAGACAGTGTCAGGAATGAAGAAGACAGATACAGTCATCCATTAATACAGTCTCTGAAAATTTACTTTTTAAACTTAAGGAGTCTCGATATTTGGCATAAGAGCACTAATCGACCAAATAAATATAGAAAGGTTAAATAAATAAAATAAAGAATAACAACTATTCAAGTATGGACAAAAAAGAGATTTATTACACAACGGATAAACTTTATTTTTAATTGACTTTTTCCCCTTTAAAGGTTTTTAATACACAATCATTACCTAAACATGATGATCCCTTGTAAACATGCTGGTTCTGATCCATCAGGTATCGAGTACAGGTATCTGACATTAGACATGACACAGGTAAATTCAATATTCGATATATACCAGAGGATAGAGGCCTCAGTAATATATTTGAGGGTGCACTCACACCAGGATCAGTAGTCACTGATAAATGTGTTGGCTGAAAACGAACTTAATTTGACTGACACTCCCCTGAATATTCACAGTTCAACCGGCCTCACCTCCAGAATTTAAAACATGGAGGTTAGTAAGACTGCAAGGTGAATTCTGATGCCGTATAAATGCTTAACTGCAAGTATTCCTACCCAGTACTGTGCTGAAGCCTCCCAAGTCCTCAAGTCCTTGCCATGTGCCCATACTTGTGTGTGTGAGTAAGTCAAATAAACTAGACTTTGGGGGTCAAGTGTGCTCGGGCACAGTGAGAGTAGACCCTAAAATAAGTATTCAAGTTTGGAGTTAATGAATCAAACTAACACCATTAGTTGATGATTAATAGATTGCGTTATTGGTGCAGAGCTCTGATCCACTCGCTGAGGAGAGTTAGTAGGAATGTCCGGTTTGAGAGAGACCCTCAGAGAGGATTTAGTGGCATAAATAGCTGGGAAATTACGTGATTTCTCAAAGCATATTCTTGTTTCAATAGTAATACGACCTGCTGTAGGCGTAAGCTGTCAAAGGCGTGTTTG
Organism: Cheilinus undulatus; assembly: GCF_018320785.1. Classification (NCBI taxonomy): domain Eukaryota; kingdom Metazoa; phylum Chordata; class Actinopteri; order Labriformes; family Labridae; genus Cheilinus; species Cheilinus undulatus. The sequence continues at coordinate 2,982,185 of NC_054873.1, read as the reverse complement.
TCGGAAAGATCATGTTGGTAAACGGTGCAATGGCACTTAATGAAGCATTGGAGGAGACGTTTATAATACTGGTGACTGAGGTTGGTGTGCAGACGGCGTTGTTGGGGTAAGTGACATAGGGCTGGAATCCAGGTGGGTATGGGGTCAGTGCTGGGTTCACCACAGGACTGAAGAGATCAGGGTTCAAGCCCAGTGGGTAATTGGTTAGTCCAGGTAGAGGCATGGAGGTCATGGTGGAGTTAGACGGTAATATTTCTGTGCCGCTCGGCGTCGGACTCGGGGGATTAAATGAAGGGAGAGGCATGTGACTTTGTGACGTTTCCCTTTGTGCAATGCTGTCGTATACTCTGTTCAGCCTGTCCCCCTGCTCCACCTGAAGAGCCACCGACAGCACACTGAAGTTCTCTGACAGTCTTTTGTCCAACTTGTTGAACTTCTCCTCATGGCTGCCGGATTTAATGAAGCTCATGAAACGTTTGGTTTGGTAGAATTTGGCCATCCATGCTTTGACGGACTCCAGAGTGCTGTAGAGATCCATCAGAGCGTCCTGTACCGAGACTGAGATTTGGCCTGGACCTCTTTGTTGAATGGTCTGAACCAGTCTCTCTATGGACTTGACTCTCTGGGCGATGTCTGTGCAGCGCTCCTTGTTGGCCTTCACGTTCATAGCCATACAGTAGATGGTCTTGAATAAGGAGAAGACATGCTCGAGGACGGAAGCGACAACCTGTGAGGACAGAAAGGCGGTTAGTTTATGAGAGAAATGAAAGGATGCAAAAGGCAAAGACAAATCTTACTAATCTACTTACTGTACTAATAACTAATTTAATCTATTCACTGTAACTCAAATCTGTAAGAGAGCTCTCTGAGGGAAAATGCCACACCTCGCATGCATATTTGCTCAAATTAAACCGTTAATCTGTGTGGCTCCTGTTGAAGGAAATGAAGCCCAGATGTGAAGAGGAATCATATTATTCTAAATAAAAGTAATACATCAGAACCTCAAGGATATTATATAAATAAAACTAATATTTTTTAGATACATTATATTTGCAGATGATACAAATTTACTGTGCTCTGGTAAGAATTTAAAGGTCACATATTTAACCCTTTTAAGAAAGGTTTAAAATCGGTCTCAGAGGTCCCCAAATCATGCCTGTGAAGTTTGCTGCTAAAAAGCACTCCAGTATTGTTTTTTTTTTTCATGTCTAAAAACCCTTCTGTTTCAGGCCTGCTCAGAACGAACTGTTTCTGTGTCTGTGGCTTTAAATGTTACTGAGCTATCTGACTCCGCCCCTGACCACACCCCTCTCTGGAAATGGATGTGATTTAATGGCTGTGGCTCTCCTGATGGAGGAAGATTAGGAGAGGAGGGCTGAACTTTCTTCCTAGTGGGGAGGGCCAACCGAACCTGGGGGCGGGGCTAACTATCCACATGACATCATGAGGGGAAAATCTGAGAACAGCTTGTTTTAGCACACATTTTCTGAAAGGTGGAGAAGGGGTGTGCGTGTGGGGGGGAGGGGGTTGTCTGATTCTTGGGGGGATTGTGGACAGGCCAGGTGAAAATATTTTTGTTAGAAACGCCTGAAAAAGTGCATTTTACATGATATGTGACCTTTGAAGGAACTTTTGTGTGGTGCAGAAACGTAGTTTTCCAGTTTGTGTTTTTTAGGGAATCAAAAGGAAAGGGGTGGTAAAATTAGATTAAAAATCTGAAATGTTGACACTGAAATTCCTTTGGGTTGTGATTGATCATAAGTTAACATGGAAATAACATACTGAATACATTAAAGGGACCATTTCTAAGTCAGTAGCAATTCTGTATAAATCCAGTAATATTTTAAATTCTAAAGCTTTGCATTTAATCTACTATTGACTGATTGTTGCCTCCATATCTTATCGTGTGGAATTGTGGGGATAAAACAACCAGGAATCCAATAATAAAACAGCAAAAATGAGCCATGCAGCTTGTTTTTGCACTTTGTATTATGATTGAACTAAAACTAAACTAAACAAACAGAAGGGCTGCACGTGTGGATCTGATAAAGCTTTTTCTTTTTTACAGTCAAATAACATACATTTCCTTCACTGAGCTGTATAGATGCTATAGAAAATACTAGTAATGGTAATGTTAACTTTATTTACTCAGCACCATCAAAAACAGAGGTTTATGGGCTAAAAGAGCCTGAAACCCAGGACTGAGCCCTTACCTCTGGATTTGCTTTGTCCATCTTCAGTCCACTTATGGCAGCGGAGCTTCTCCTCTGCAGGTCAGGTCTGGGAGATGAAGAGGAGGATGAAGGTCAGAGGTGAGGGTCAGGAGGCTGAAGTGGTAGATCACTGATGATACTCAGAGAACTGGATCAAATCAGGCAGTAGTCAGTGTTTTAGTCATGGACTCTAAATAGGAGCAAAAAAATCAACACTGTTACAATACAACAGCAATAAAACTAGAAATGCTTGACACTATTTTATCATTTCTAGTTTTTAATAACAAAAACTGCAGGCAAACACCTGCACAGAGTCTAAATAGAGCAAGAGCACCTGCATTGTTTCAGATCAGACGTTTGCCTCTGTGCAGTCACGGTAACTCCTAAAGACATGGAGAATCGTGGACTTAGTGTATCAGATTTTCTTTAACCCTGTAGAATTAACATGAGTCAAAAACTTCTATCTAGAAATACTCACCTTAAACTGACTGCTGTGTGTGAGCCATCTGGAGTTCAATCACAAACCAGGAGTCTTGACAAAGGTAACGCTCCGAAGTTTCTCTCCTCTACTCGTATTGAGTAATACAACCAAAAATAACAGATTTTATTCCGATGAACTAGTATAGTGCAGCATTATTTTCGTCGACTAAAACTATTACTAGAAATGTTTGTCAACAGCCTTTTTCCATGACTAAGATTAGACTAAGGCTAATAAGAAAAGATCTGTGATGACAAAAACTAGACTAAAACTAACAAAAATAGATCTGTGGCGACTAAAACTACACTAAGATTAACAAAAATAGATCTGTGATGACTAAAACTAGACTAAAACTAACAAAACTAGATCTGTGATGACTAAAACTAGACTGAGACTAACAAAAATAGATCTGTGATGACTAAAACTAGACTGAGACTAACAAAAATAGATCTGTGATGACTAAAACTAGACTAAAACTAACAAAAATAGATCTGTGGCGACTAAAACTACACTAAGATTAACAAAAATAGATCTGTGATGACAAAAACTAGACTAAAACTAACAAAAATAGATCTGTGATGACTAAAACTACACTAAGATTAACAAAAATAGATCTGTGATGACTAAAACTAGAATTAGACTAACAAAACTAGATCTGTGATGACAAAAACTAGACTAAAACTAACAAAACTAGATCTGTGATGACTAAAACTAGACTGAGACTAACAAAAATAGATCTGTGATGACTAAAACTAGACTGAGACTAACAAAAATAGATCTGTGATGACTAAAACTAGACTAAAACTAACAAAAATAGACCTGTGATGACTAAAACTAGACTGAGACTAACAAAAATAGATCTGTGATGACTAAAACTAGACTGAGACTAACAAAAATAGATCTGTGATGACTAAAACTAGACTGAGACTAACAAAAATAGATCTGTGATGACTAAAACTAGACTGAGACTAACAAAAATAGATCTGTGATGACTAAAACTAGACTGAGACTAACAAAAATAGACCTGTGATGACTAAAACTAGACTGAGACTAACAAAACTAGATCTGTGATGACTAAAACTAGACTGAGACTAACAAAAATAGATCTGTGATGACTAAAACTAGACTGAGACTAACAAAAATAGATCTGTGATGACTAAAACTAGACTAAAACTAACAAAAATAGACCTGTGATGACTAAAACTAGACTAAAACTAACAAAAATAGACCTGTGATGACTAAAACTAGACTGAGACTAACAAAAATAGATCTGTGATGACTAAAACTAGACTGAGACTAACAAAAATAGATCTGTGATGACTAAAACTAGACTGAGACTAACAAAAATAGATCTGTGATGACTAAAACTAGACTAAAACTAACAAAAATAGATCTGTGATGACTGAAACTAGACTGAGACTAACAAAAATAGACCTGTGATGACTAAAACTAGACTGAGACTAACAAAAATAGACCTGTGACGACTAAAACTAGACTGAGACTAACAAAAATAGATCTGTGACGACTAAAACTAGACTGAGACTAACAAAAATAGATCTGTGACGACTAAAACTAGACTGAGACTAACAAAAATAGATCTGTGATGACTAAAACTAGACTGAGACTGACAAAAATAGATCTGTGATGACTAAAACTGACAAAAAGTAAGTCTCGTTCTATGAAGAGAAATGTCAGGGGGCTGCCAGCACATGCCCTGATATTAAAGGAGTTAAACCAGGGGTGCCCAACTTAAGGCCCGGGGGCCACGCCCGGCCCACAACATCATACCATATAGAACTGACCCACCAGTATGAGGTCTGCAGATTTCCGCCAGTATAAAGGCATAAATTTAACTTCTATGATTTAAAATACCCTTATTAAGATATAAAATCTGAAAACCAAAATAGAATCTTTTTTTTCTTAGTTTTACTTTTTCGTCTCACAATTATGACTTAAACGTAGGATTTTGACTTTTGACTATATATTTTGGCACTTTAAAAATCAATCAAGTTTTATCATATTTTGACATTGAAAAACTCATAATTTCAACTTTAATCTCATATTTTGAATTAGAAAACTCATGATTTTATGTTGTATCTCATATTTTGATATTTTAAGCCCTTAATTTTATATTTCATCTCATATTTTGACACTTTCAAACTTATTATTTTTAATTTTATGTCATACATTGACTTTTTTAACTCAAGACTGTGAACTTTATCTCATATTTTGACATTAAAAACATATAATTTGAACTTTATCTCATATTTTGACATTAAAAACATATAATTTGAACTTTATCTCATATTTTGACATTTAAAACATATAATTTGAACTTTATCTCATATTTTGACATTTAAAACATAATTTTGAACTTTATCTCATATTTTGACATTAAAAACATATAATTTGAACTTTATCTCATATTTTGACATTAAAAACATAATTTTGAACTTTATCTCATATTTTGACATTTAAAACATATAATTTGAACTTTATCTCATATTTTGACATTAAAAACATAATTTTGAACTTTATCTCATATTTTGACATTAAAAACATATAATTTGAACTTTATCTCATATTTTGACATTTAAAACATAATTTTGAACTTTATCTCATATTTTGACATTTAAAACATATAATTTGAACTTTATCTCATATTTTGACATTAAAAACATATAATTTGAACTTTATCTCATATTTTGACATTAAAAACATAATTTTGAACTTTATCTCACATTTTGACATTTAAAACATAATTTTGAACTTTATCTCATATTTTGACATTAAAAACATATAATTTGAACTTTATCTCATATTTTGACATTAAAAACATATAATTTGAACTTTATCTCATATTTTGACATTTAAAACATAATTTTGAACTTTATCTCATATTTTGACATTTAAAACATATAATTTGAACTTTATCTCATATTTTGACATTAAAAACATATAATTTGAACTTTATCTCATATTTTGACATTAAAAACATATAATTTGAACTTTATCTCATATTTTGACATTTAAAACATAATTTTGAACTTTATCTCATATTTTGACATTAAAAACATATAATTTGAACTTTATCTCATATTTTGACATTAAAAACATATAATTTGAACTTTATCTCATATTTTGACATTAAAAACATAATTTTGAACTTTATCTCACATTTTGACATTTAAAACATAATTTTGAACTTTATCTCATATTTTGACATTAAAAACATATAATTTGAACTTTATCTCATATTTTGACATTTAAAACATATAATTTGAACTTTATCTCATATTTTGACATTTAAAACATAATTTTGAACTTTATCTCATATTTTGACATTAAAAACATATAATTTGAACTTTATCTCATATTTTGACATTTAAAACATATAATTTGAACTTTATCTCATATTTTGACACTTTCAAACATATAATTTGAACTTTATCTCATATTTTGACATTAAAAACATATAATTTGAACTTTATCTCATATTTTGACATTTAAAACATATAATTTGAACTTTATCTCATATTTTGACATTAAAAACATATAATTTGAACTTTATCTCATATTTTGACATTTAAAACATAATTTTGAACTTTATCTCATATTTTGACATTTAAAACATAATTTTGAACTTTATCTCATATTTTGACATTAAAAACATATAATTTGAACTTTATCTCATATTTTGACATTTAAAGCATATAATTTTGAAAGTTATCTTATATTTTGATCTTTAAACTCAAGATTTTAAATTCTATCAAATTTTGATATTCAAAATGAATAATTTCAAATTTATCTCATATTGTTATTCTAAACCTTTGATTTTGAATTTTATCTGGTATTTTGACTAAGAAAACTCATCATTTAAAATATTATCTCATATTCTGATATTTTAAATGTATAATTTAAAATTTTATCCCATAATTTGATCTTTTCAACTCAAGATTTTAAATTATATCTCAAATTTTGACATTTAAAAAACTAATTTTTCAAATTAATCTTACTTTTGCCTGAGACACCTCATGAGTTTGTATTTTATCTCATATTTTGACCTTTTCAACTTAAGATTTTAAACTCTTTCTCGTATTTTGACATTTAAAACATATAATTTTGAATTAATCTCATATTTTGATATTTTAAACCCTTGATTTTTAATTTTATCTCATATTTTGACTTAGAAAATCATCATTTAAAATCTTATCTCAAGTTTTGACATTTTAAAACTCACTATTTTGAATTAGTCTCATATTTTGACTTAGAAACCTCATGATTTTGTATTTTATCTCATAGTTTAACCATTAAACTCAGGATTTTGAATGCCATCTCATATTTTGACATTTTGTTAGACGGATCATTTATAATTTTATCTCATATTTTGACATTTAAAACTCATTATTTATAATTTTATCTCATATTTTGACATTTAAAACTCATTATTTATAATTTTATCTCATATTTTGACATTTAAAACTAATTATTTATAATTTTAACATAGATTGATATTTTATGCTCAATATTTATTATTTTATCTCATATTTTGACATTTAAAACTCATTGTTTCTAATTTTATCTCATATTTTGATATTTTAAAGTCATGTTGAATTTTATCTTATGTCTTTGAAACCTCATGATTTCTGAATTTTATCCCACTTTTTTGACTTTTTAAACTCATGCTTTTGACTTTCATATAGTTTCCTTTAAAAAGCATTAATTCCATGTTCTGAACTGTTGAACTAATAACTTTTAACTTTTTTTCTCAGATTTTTAGATTCAAACATCTCATTTTTACATATTTCAAATCTCAGAATAATTTTTCATCAGTGCTAAGTCTTTCCCATAATTCCTCACTGCTAAAGATAAGGTTAATGGTTTCTGGTTTAATGTTGACCCTGTTAGACTCTCAGGTTAGACCTGAATCCAGAGCCCGGCCCCAGCTGGGATTGAGTCTGGCACCACTGAGTTAACCCTTTCAGTGGTTGTCTGTTTTCCTCCTCACTGCCTCTTAAAGCTCAGTGACCTCCTCTTTAAGCTGACAGACTTTTGTAACTCCTGTAACTTACATAACTATCGATGTTTACCGTCTATCAGATGGGTAAATGAAATGTTTGTGCCATCCTTATTGTTCTTAGCAGGCTGCCGTAGAAAAACCTGCTGATGATAAACACCGTCTGCTTCTGTGGTTTCAAAGAAGTGACGCTGAATCAGCCTTTCATACTTTCAGACTCATCTCTTATGAAACAAACAGATTCCTCCTCTGTCAGTTATGTCGGCTGTCTATTCACCTTCAGCTTCACTTCTCTGAAAAAAAAAAAAAATTCCCTGTGAACATTTTTAAAAATGAAGGACAATTTCTGCTGACAGTCATATTTAAGTAGACCAACATCTGTGTCACTGCTGTTGAAAATGCTGGGACAGCTGAACCCACCAACAGATTTCCCCTTTACTGCAGTTTTCAGCAGACTTCTGACACCAGTGACCACAAGTCAGGATGTTTAACCTTCCTCTGAACTGAGTGAGCAATTAACTCTAAGGTAAAAACCAAATTTTCATTTTCATGGAGGAATTTCACATATTAGGAGGAGAAAAGTGCTCATGCCTTCCAGACTTATGCAACTCCAAGCTCCCATAATGCTTTGCATTCAGCTCGTATATGCTTGAGGCGCAAGACAAGAAGCATCCGCATTTTAACTACTGTCAAACAGTTAATTTTAAATCAGAATTAATCTGAGAATTTCTGTAGTTAATGATGATTAATCACGCATTTTTATAACATTTTGAAATTCTGCTGTTTTGCATTTTAAAAGTTTTCCTTCCTGTTTGTAGACAGACTCTCCTCAGACAGATAGAAGATGATGACGGTCATTTAGCCATGTAAAAAAGAGCTGGTTCTGGATTAAGAAGGGCATAAATGAACAGTAAAAAGGTAAATGTTTGATATCACAAGGTTCAGATGCCGTCTGTGAGTTTTTAAAGGTAAATGAGACTTTAAGGAGGAGTGGAGGATTTATCTAACATCACTGAGGCTTCAGGTCTTCACTCATTCTCTCCTCAGCTGTCCTCAACAAATAAAACCCAAAAATAAATCTTACAAATGCACTTATTGTGAACATCAGTAAATCATTAAAAAAAAAAAATCTAACGCACTAAATGTGGACCTAAATGAAATGCAATTTAAAAAAAAAAAATCATGCATTAGTTTTGGTCCTAGTTAATCCTTAAAATAAAAAAAATAAATGCACTATATGTTGCTGTAAGCAAATAAAGAAAAATCTGTTCACGGATTGTGGTTGTTATTGAATAAAAGGTTTAAAAATTAAGGCACTAATTATTGAACTCAGTAAATTAGGATTTTATAAACTTAATGCACTAATGCATGTTATTTAATAACACAAATGCTGATTATTATTAAATACACATAATCTAGTGTGATTTTTATTGAAAAGACTCCTCATCTATAAAAGGCAAGTAAGACATAATGGAGGACAGAGCATGAAACTCAGTCCTAACACCTCTTCAGCTCTTCAGTCAACTCTAATCATTATTTGGTAATGACTCCAAATAAAAACAGTAAAACAATGCAAGATCTTTTCATCTGTTTTGACCTTCTCTCTCATGTGACCTTAACAAGGAATATTATTCAACTTCTACATCTTATTATTCTACAGCAGGGGTGTCAAACTCAAGGCCTGGGGGCCAAATCCGGCCTGTGGTACAGGCCCACAAGATCATATCACATTTTAACTCTAACTGGCCCACCAGTATGAGGTCTCAGATTTCCTCCAGTACAAAAATATAAACTAAACCTTGATGATTAAAGATATCCTCAAGTCATCAAATCTGGAGTCAAGAGTAAAAACAATCAGATAAAATTAGTTTGTGTTTTCATTTCCAATTTCAATTTTGCATCTTAAAATTGCAACTTAAACTCAGGATTCAGAATTTTTATTTCATATTTTGACCTTTTCAGTGCATAAAGTTAGTCTTTCGTCTCATATTATGACCTTTTAAGTCATGATTTTGATTTTTTCCCCTCAAATTTTGGCCTTTTAAACTCACAATTTTAAATTTCATCTCATATTTTGCATTTTCATTTCACAAATATTAATTTTACCCCATATTTTGAGCTTTAAAACTCATAATTTGAATTTGATTTCATATTTTGAGCTTTAAAACTCATGATTTTGAAGTTGATCTCATATTTTGAACTTCAAAGCTCATGATTTTGAATTTTATCTCATATTTTGAGCATTAAAGCTCGTGATTTTATTTTTTTCTCATATTTTGAGCTTTAAAACTCATGATTTTGAGTTTTATCTCATATTTTGAGCTTTAAAGCTCATGATTTTAAATTTTATCTCATATTTTGAGCTTTAAAACTCATGATTTTGAATTTTATCTCATATTTTGAGCTTTAAAGCTCATGATTTTGAGTTTTATCTCATATTTTGAGCTTTAAAGCTCCTGATTTTATATTTTTTCTCATATTTTGAGCTTTAAAACTCATGATTTTGAATTCTATCTCATATTTGAGCTTTAAAACTCATGATTTTGAGTTTTATCTCATATTTTGAGCTTCAAAGCTCGTGATTTGGAATTTATCCCATAATTTGAGCTTTAAAGCTTGTGATTTTATTTTTTTCTCATATTTTGAGCTTTAAAACTCATGATTTTGAGTTTTATCTCATAATTTGAGCTTTAAAGCTCATGATTTTATTTTTTTCTCATATTTTGAGCTTTAAAACTCATGATTTTGAGTTTTATCTCACATTTTGAGCTTTTAAGCTCGTGATTTTATATTTTTTTCTCATATTTTGAGCTTTAAAGTTAGTGATTTTGAGTTTTATCTCATATTTTGAGCTTTAAAACCCATGGTTTTGAATTTTATTTCATTTTTTGCTCTTTTAAACTCACAACTTTTAATGTCATATTGTTATATTTCACCTTTTAAATTCACAGTTGTGAATTTTGTCTCATATTTTGATCTTTTACATTCATGATTTTGACCTTCAGTCTCATATTTCTGCCTTATATATTATTTTTTCTTTTTTTTTTCTCTAATTTTGTGTTTTGACCTTTTGAACTAATAACTTTGCCTTTTTACCTCAGATTTTGAGCCTTTAAACTTATAATTTTGACTTTTTTAAATCTAAAAACCTTTTATCATCAGATTTAAGTTGTTTCTTACTTACCCATAATTCGTCACTGCTAAAAATAAGGTTAACCGTTTCTGGTTTAATGTTGACCCTGTTTGGCCCTCGGGTTAGACCTGAATCCAGAATCCGGCCCCAGCTGGGATCGAGTTTGACACCCCTGTTCTACAGCATTGCTATTTAAAGCGACAGCATTGTCTTATAGAAAATGTGGGATGTTTTGACCCTCAGAGTGAGATCCTTGGATAAATCTGAGGTGCAGATGGCCCATGTCTATAGGCAGCCTGGGTTCAAGTCCGACCTGTGACTCCATTCCTGCCTGTCTCTCTCATCCCAGCTCTACCCACCTCATCCTCCTCTCCTCTCCAAGTAAAAAAGCTCAAAAATATGCCATAAAGAAATAAATACATTTGGGAACCCTGTCTTAAACATGGCATTCTGCAGAAGTCCAAAGCAGATAAACAGATTTGATGATCATGTCTTATCAATCGTGTACATTACTGAGAGGTCACTGGATCCAAAATGAGCACAGCAGGAAATCAAAAAAAGAGTCTGAAGTCTAAGGTGGAAGATGGGCTCTAAACACGTTCTGGTGCTGTATAAATCCTCCTAATCTTCTTGTTGCTTTCTCCTTCAGCAACATTGACCAGATAGTTTAAAAAAATAAAATAATACCAGTAATGTCATGAAGATGGAGAACTCTGCAGGTGTTTCTAAACCCATGAAAAATAAATACTTCTAGCATGATTGCTAACATAATTTGAAGTCTCATAACAGAAAATGTTTGCCCTCCTTAAAGTTATTTTAAAATGTAAAGATATGAGATAAATGAGGACAAAATAAACTCACGTTATCATATAAAAGCAGAGAATAAAAGAGAATAATCAATGCATTAAAAGGCATTTACCTCTCTGTAAGCGTCGTCTGCTCAATCGTAGTGACAAAAAGAGAGTGAAAATGAAAATAAGTTTGTGTTTTACCCTCCCTGAACTTACCCATCCCTCTCAGGTGTTTTACCAGAAACATTCCTGTACCTGTGTATGCTTTCCTGCCAGCGGCTAAATCAACAGTAAGAGTTCTCTAATCAGATTCACTACTGTGGTCAGACTAGATTTTCCTGTTTTAGGTTACTGTCTGAGCTCTTATGAGCGTTTATGTCCGGATTAACGGGATGTTTGGAGAATAGAAAGACATAATGACGCTCTGTAAAGTTGGACGAATATCATTACTGGCCCACTTCATACCTAATAAACCAAATGCCCAGTGTGAGAAAGAGTGATCTGCACTGTGGAAAAAAAAATGCAAAAATGGGTTCAAAGTGGGGAAAAGATGAATTATGGCTGAAAAGTGGCAAAAAGAAGCTAAAATGAATAAAAATGTTAAAATCAGGGCAAAACAAGTGGAAAGCAAGGAAGTGGCAGAAATGGACAAAAAATATTGAAGTGGGAAGAGAGAAAAATGGGTTTTAAGTGGCAAAATAGTGGAAGAAATAGAAGAAAAAGGGCAAAAATGGTATTAAAAAGGTGAAAGGGAATGTCAGAAATGAACAAATAGCAGTAAATCAGTGGCAAAAATGAGCAGAAAACAGGAAAAATGGGTAGACAATGTTAAAAATAGGCCAAAAGTGGAAAAATGGGCTAAAAGTGGCAGAAGTGGGTTAAAAGCTTACAAAAAAGTAGCAAAAATGGGCAGAAAAGGTGTAGAAAGGTGTTAGAAATACCTCGTGGGTCCATTTATAAGGGGCCATTCTCTGGGTTTATCACAGTCCATAATCTGGGTTTGTCAGGGGCCATTCTCTGGGATTTTCAGGGGCCATTCTCTGGGTTTATCAGGGTCCATTCTCTGGGTTTATCAGGGGTCCATTCTCTGGGTTTATCAGGGTCCATTCTCTGAGTTTATCAGGGTCCATTCTCTGAGTTTATCAGGGTCCATTCTCTGGGTTTATCAGGGTCCATTCTCTGGGTTTGTCAGGGTCCATTCTCTGGGTTTATCAGGGGCCATTCTCTGGGTTTATCAGGGGCCATTCTCTGGGTTTATCAGGGTCCATTCTCTGAGTTTATCAGGGTCCATTCTCTGAGTTTATCAGGGTCCATTCTCTGGGTTTATCAGGGGTCCATTCTCTGGGTTTATCAGGGTCCATTCTCTGAGTTTATCAGGGTCCATTCTCTGAGTTTATCAGGGTCCATTCTCTGGGTTTATCAGGGTCCATTCTCTGGGTTTATCAGGGTCCATTCTCTGGGTTTATCAGGGGCCATTCTCTGGGTTTATCAGGGGCCATTCTCTGGGTTTGTCAGGGGCCATATTCTGGGTTTATCAGGGTCCATTCTCTGGGTTTATCAGGTTCCAAATTCTAGGTTTATCAGGGTCCATTCTCTGGGTTTATCAGGGTCCATTGTCTGGGTTTGTCAGGGGCCAAATTCTAGGTTTATCAGGGTCCATTCTCTGGGTTTATCAGGGGCCATTCTCTGGGTTTGTCAGGGGCCAAATTCTGGGTTTATCAGGGTCCATTCTCTGGGTTTATCAGGGTCCATTCTCTGGGTTTGTCAGGGTCCATTCTCTGAGTTTATCAGGGGCCATTCTCTGGGTTTATCAGGGGCCATTCTCTGGGTTTATCAGGGGCCATTCTCTGGGTTTGTCAGGGGCCAAATTCTGGGTTTATCAGGGGTCCATTCTCTGGGTTTATCAGGGTCCATTCTCTGGGTTTATCAGGGTCCATTCTCTGGGTTTATCAGGGTCCATTGTCTGGGTTTATCAGTGGCCATTCTCTGGGTTTATCAGGGTCCATTCTCTGGGTTTGTCAGGGTCCATTCTCTGGGTTTATCAGGGTCCATTCTCTGGGTTTATCAGGGGCCATTCTCTGGGTTTATCAGGGGCCATTCTCTGGGTTTGTCAGGGTCCAAATTCTAGGTTTATCAGGGTCCATTCTCTGGGTTTATCAGAGGCCATTCTCTGGGTTTATCAGGGTCCATTCTCTGGGTTTATCAGGGTCCATTCTCTGGGTTTGTCAGGGTCCAAATTCTGGGTTTATCAGGGTCCAAATTCTGGGTTTATCAGGGGCCATTCTCTGGGTTTATCAGGGTCCAAATTCTGGGTTTATCAGGGGTCCATTCTCTGGGATTATCAGGGTCCATTGTCTGGGTTTGTCAGGGTCCATTCTCTGGGTTTATCAGGGTCCATTATCTGGGTTTATCAGGGGCCATTCTCTGGGTTTATCAGGGTCCATTCTCTGGGTTTATCAGGGTCCATTCTCTGGGTTTGTCAGGGTCCATTCTCTGGGTTTGTCAGGGTCCAAATTCTGGGTTTATCAGGGTCCATTCTCTGGGATTATCAGGGGCCATTCTCTGGGTTTATCATGGTCCATTCTCTGGGTTTATCAGGGTCCATTCTCTGGGTTTATCAGGGTCCATTCTCTGGGTTTATCAGGGTCCATTCTCTGGGTTTGTCAGGGTCCATTGTCTGGGTTTGTCAGGGTCCAAATTCTGGGTTTATCAGGGGCCATTCTCTGGGTTTATCAGGGTCCATTCTCTGGGATTATCAGGGGCCATTCTCTGGGTTTATCATGGTCCATTATCTGGGTTTATCAGGGGCCATTCTCTGGGTTTATCAGGGTCCATTCTCTGGGTTTATCAGGGTCCATTCTCTGGGTTTTTCAGGGTCCAAATTCTGGGTTTATCAGGGTCCATTCTCTGGGATTATCAGGGTCCATTCTCTGGGTTTATCAGGGTCCATTATCTGGGTTTATCAGGGTCCATTATCTGGGTTTATCAGGGGCCATTCCCTGGGTTTATCAGGGTCCATTATCTGGGTTTATCAGGGTCCATTATCTGGGTTTATCAGGGGCCATTCCCTGGGTTTATCAGGGTCCATTCTCTGGGATTATCAGGGGTCAGTCTCTGGGTTTATCAGGGGTCTTTGAAATAGAGCCACATTTGTGAGAAACATGCATTTGTGGGATGAGCAGCAGAGCTGAGTATGTTGGCTGCACACATGAAAAATGTGCTTAATCCTCTCTGCCAATGCCAGACTGCTTCTGCTGTTGCTATTCACTCTTGTTTTGATCTGTGGAGCTCAGTCAGAGTTTGTTTGTTGCCAACTTCTTAGCAGTCGTTCAGCAGCAGGAAGCATGCATTCTTTCCTACCAGGGGGGCGGGTCCATGAGTTTGAGGTTTCAAATGAAAGGTGTAAATCGGTGAACATCCAGATACACATAGCTGAAGTTAGGTCAGGGTGTAAAACTAGACGCAAGAAAAATCCTGACATGCCGGTCCTGTCAAGTTTGGGTTATGAGGTGCGCGGTTTTATTATGTCATAGATAAGAGTGTTTCTCATTCTCAGCATTCATGTTGGGACATTTGAGGCTGGTTGATGACAAAGCTATCAGGTCAAAATCTGGCTAGATTCATATCATCTGATCCAGCTTTAAAGAAGACTGAACTCTAACGACTGACAGGATTACACAGTCATGTGTTTCCCCATCAGTTTAAAGCTTTGCCCATGTGTAGTATGAAGACCTAACTTTGTTCTGACACATCTGAAAATATTAAACAGTGTAATACACAAACTGCAAGGATGACATAAAAGTCCCTAATGATGCAAGAGGAGTTTTTCAAAGCATTAGTCACCATGGAAAGAGGCTTTCAGCGAAAGAGGAAATAAACATTTCTATTATGTTAGGAGGGAAATATACTTCATGAAAGATTGTAGTTACATTGTATAACCCATAGGTTCAAGTTTTTGCTGTTTTTAAATCATCTCTAGGCAGAATCCACTGAAATCCTGAGACACAAGGCTTATTTAGACTGTTTAAACATGTACAAAGAGACTAGAAAACACCAAATAATTGACTTTAAAGAACATGTCATGAGGTTAAATGGACTGTAAGATTCAATCAGTGGTGTGAAACATCAGAAACCACTCTTGTAACCATGGCACAGCAACTTTTATTCATACTGTGTAAATACATCTAAGCATTCAAGTTCAACCCCAGAGAAAAGCCAGCCCAGCCTGTCAGCGTCCTTCATGGCTCCTAAAACCAGCACACAGATTAATTCGCTTTATACAGACTGTTGTTTCTGTGAGTCTGTCAGCAGCGGGGCTTCTCCTCCTCCGTGCTCGTCCGGCTGACGAAGAGTCTTTTGAGGAACATGAGCTGCAGGTACCCCGAGGTGACGATGAGGAGGCTGAGGGCCGTGGACCACCAGCTGATGTAGGAAGAGTTGGACAGAAGCAGGTAGTAGTCGGCGCTCTTCCTCATGCGGCTGAAGCTGTAGAAGCGAAACACGTGGAACACAGAGTTCTCCACTCTGTGACACGATTGCTGCAAAAACAAAAGACAAACACTCCAGCTGTCATTATCAGAACAAATACCACTCTTACTGCTGACTCTCCGACTTTATAACCAGGACCTGAAATATAAATACAGAGACAGTTAAATTACCTCCATACTTTACCATAAACACAATGATTACAGGCATTATAATCACTCATTTTAGAACTGGGAATATCAGAGGGAGACAGACGTCCTTTAATGTCTGTGGAGACAGTTTCTTAGACTCAGCAGTGATTCACCAGGCTGCATGGAAATATGAAAACAATCTAATATAATGTTTGGTAAAGGTTTAAACATCAGAGAAGAAATGACGGATAAAAAGGCTACAGCAGAAAAAATTACACTTTACAATGAAACAGCCACTCACTTTTCATTTTAAACAGTGTGCATCATCCATCCATCCTTCCATCCATGCATCCATTAATGCATTCATCCATCAATTTACTCATGCATCCATCTGTGCATCAATCTTTGCATCCATTTACTCATGCATCCATCCATCCATTCATGCATCATCCATTTATCCATGCATCCATCTGTGCATCCATCCTTCCATCCATGCATCTATCAATGCATTCATCCATCCATTTACTCATGCATCCATCTGTGCATCCATCTATGCATCCATCTGTGCATCCATCCATCCATCCATCCATCCATCCATCCATCTGTGCATCCATCCATCCATCCATCCATTTATCCATGCATCCATCCAACCATCCATCCATTCATGCATCTATCAATGCATTCATCCATCAATTTACTCATGCATCCATCCATGCATCCATCCATCCATCCATGCATTTATCCATGCATCCATCCAACCATCCATCCATTCATGCATCTATCAATGCATTCATCCATCAATTTACTCATGCATCCATCCATCCATTCATCCATCCATCCATCCATCCATCCATCCATTCATTCATCCATCCATCCATTTATCCATCCAACCATCCATTTGTGCATCCATCCATCCATCCATCCATCCATCCATCCATGCATGCATCCATCCATCCATCCATCCATCCATCTCTGCATCCATCCATCCATACATCCATACATCAATCTATTTATCTGTGCATCCATCCATGCATCTGTCAATCTAACTGTTCATTCATCCATCCACCCATCCATCTGTCTGTCTGTCCATCCATTCTCATTTTGAGGCATCACTTACTGTGCTGTGAAAAAGTACTGTCCACCTCTCTGATTTCTGTTTTTTACTTGGTCACACATTAGTGTTTCAGGTCATCAAACAAATTGTAATATTAGACAAAGACAACCTGAGTAAATAAAAAGGTCAGTTTCTAAATGATGATTTCTTTAATAAGGAGAAAAGCCATCCAAACCTACCTGGTTGTATGTGGAAAATGTCATCACCCCCTAAACCTAAAAACTGGTTGTTCCATCTTTTATGCATTTGTTATAACTGTTGAGTCTTTACATCACTGTGGAGGAATGTTGTCCCACTCTTCTGTGCAGAATTGTTGTAATTCATCTACATTGGAGGGTTTCAGCAGGAACGACCTGTGTAAGGTCATGCCACAGCATCTAAATCAGATTTAAGTCCAGACTTTGACTAGACCACTTCAGAACCTTCATTTAGTTTTTAGTTCATTCAGAGGTGGACTTGCCGGTGTGTTTGGGATCACTGTCCTGTTCCATAACCCAAGTGTGTTTGAGCTTGAGGTCATGAACTGATGGCCGGACATTCTCCTTCTGGATTTTCTGGTAGAGAGCAGAATTCATGGTTCTAGTGGTCCAGGTCCAGGTCCAGACCATCACTCTACCACCCCCATGCGTGACTGCTGGTCTGATGTTCTTTTGGTGAAATGCTGAGTTAGTTTTACTCTAGGTGGATCAGGACACACACCTTCCACAGAGTTAAACTTTTTTCTAGTCAAACAGAATATTTTCCCAGAAGTCTTGAGGATCATCAGGATGTTTTTAGTCAAATGTGAAACAAGCTTTTGTGTTCTTTTTGGTTAGCAGTGGTTTTGGCCTTGGAACTCTCCCATGATGCCATTGTTGCCCAGTCTTATTGTTGAGTCATGAACTCTGACCTTAACTGAGACAGTGAGGCCTGCAGGTCTTTAGATGTTGTTCTGGGTTCTTCTGGGACCTCCTGGATGAGTCGTCTATGCACCTTGGAGTTATTTTGGTCGGCAATCACTCCTGGGAAGGTTTACCTCTGTCTCCAGTTTTCTCCATTTGTGGTTGCGGTGTTTATCTGTGCGTACCTCGATGAAGCTCAGTGTGTTGTTGTGTTTATTTGTGCGTACCTCGATGAAGCTCAGTGTGTTGTTGTGTTTATTTGTGCGTACCTCGATGAAGCTCAGTGTGTTGTTGTGTTTATTTGTGCGTACCTCGATGAAGCTCAGTGTGTTTATTTGTGCGTACCTCGATGAAGCTCAGTGTGTTGTTGTGTTTATTTGTGCGTACCTCGATGAAGCTCAGTGTGTTGTTATGTTTATTTGTGCGTACCTCGATGAAGCTCAGTGTGTTTATTTGTGCGTACCTCGATGAAGCTCAGTGTGTTGTTGTGTTTATTTGTGCGTACCTCGATGAAGCTCAGTGTGTTGTTGTGTTTATTTGTGTGTACCTCGATGAAACTCAATGTGTTGTTGTGTTTATTTGTGTGTACCTCAACGAAGCTCAGTGTGTTGTCGTGTTTATTTGTCTGTACCTCGATGAAGCTCAGTGTGTTGTTCAGCTCTGCGTTTGCCTCCTCCCTCTTCTTCTTCTCCTCCTCTTTCTGATTGGCCTGATCCTGGAATCCATCGTAGTAAACGCCGAAGCTCATGAAGACCTGCATGGAGCCGAAACGGTTGTGGAAGTTGCTGAAGCACATCTGATAGAAACCTGCAGAGACGTTCGACAAAAAAAACAATAGATCAAAACTCAGAGGTGGCACACAGGGATTTATTTGGATGATTTGATCTGTTCTCGTGCTTCACAGAGTTTTGATTTCTGTCTCTACTCATACTCCATTTCAAATCAGAGGGAAATATTTGGATTTTTACCACATTAGATTTGTCACCAGTGGTTATTTCCACCTCTTGTACATTTTTGACAACATTCCTCATGATTTAAAGATTTTAGGAACCAAAACAATTCAATCAAATAATGAAGAAAACCATCACTGAATTTATAAAGAATAAAAATAATATTCACAGTCTGATGCAAAAATATTTGAAAATTAAACAAAAAACAGACATCACCTTACAGTAAAGTCCTGTTTATTATTAGTGCATGAAAAATATTTAATTAAAAAAAATGATAGAAGAAAATATTTTCTCAACTTTATGCTTAAACTGCAACCTTTACTTGTCGAGTCATACAGTATAACAAAAGCTGTCGACTCAGCTTATCCTTGTCTTTTTTTGGGTAGGAACGTCTTTAACGTGGTCAAAACTCTGCCACATTTTTTTTCAATATTTATTTTTTGAGCTTTTATGCTTTTATCGAGAGGTCAGTGGATGGAATCTGAAACGTACCACTGGGCCATCTGCAACACATATAACCAACATTTTTCATATGTGCAGAAGTTTTAGGTATGTTTGGGCCAAAAATAGAGGCTGGAGTCAGGTATACATGTGGCGAGTGAGCCACCTGACAGCACCATGGAGCAGGAAGGAGGACCAACACAACCCCGTTTGTGCTCTGGGTGTCTTACATATTACCACGGGCAATGAAAAATAAAGTCAGCAGAAAACCATCAGTGGTCTCTGATCTTATTAACAGGGGTGAAAAGGCCAAAATAAAAGAGCTGCCGTCAAGCTTGACCTTAGCTGCCATGTGGCCCACGTGTGTTGGTGTGTCAAGATTGACAATGGGACCAACCCCCACTTTGGGTGGTGGCACATTGGGCCCTGTAATGAATCCTTAGCGTCCTACATGCCTTAAACTGACTGACTGACATGACTATGTCTGTTTTTTTCCTGCTAGTGTGAGCAATCCATAACCTGAAGACCTAAAAACCAGTGCTGCTCAAACAGTCCTGCAAAATGAGGTTGTCGCATACAGGTGCAGCTCAAAAACAGTAGAATATCATGAAAAAGCTAATTCTTTCCTGAAGTGAAAAGTACTCCATCTTTTCTGGCTGATAAGAGGACTGTAGCTCAGCTAACATGAAATTGGAAAAATGTATATGGGAAATACTGTCAAGCATTGTCTGACAGTCAGCTACCTGTCTCTTTGGCCTCAAAGCTGATCTGACCCTTCGCCTCATCGGCCGTGGAAACCAACAGACCGCTGGGAGCGTTCACAGCGACTGACAGGTGTCTGTCATGGCCGACTCCTGTCACCCACTGAACCTGCAGAGACAGACGGAGCAGAAACCACAGAGCATGATGAATACTATGAAGACGAGAATAAGATAAAGCAGCGGTTTTCAAACTTTTCTGCCCAAGGCACACCTGAGGTTAAGCCAAAATCTCACACCATATTCATATTGATACAAAATAGACTTGAAATAATGTTACAGTCAAGGCCGTCCATAAGGGGGGACAATGGGGAGAGCTTTCTGGGGCCTAGCCAACTGGGGGATCATGGAGGTCAACAAAACCATAGTCTGTTGTAACGTTCAGCTATAATAACCAAAATATTTAACCCAAATAACAACCATTCTTCTCAAAACAACAAAAAACTGTTTTATTTATTTATGCTTTGGTGCGATATAGCCTTCTTAAAAATGTAGTCCCCTGAAAACAAAATGACATTTTTATTGGTAATGTTAATGTGGATGGAGACACTGAACTGAATGAGAGGAAAGTAACGTCAGCTTCAAAGCTAGGTCATAATGTGAGCAAACATCAGGATGCTGGAAAATAAAGTAGAAGATACTGAAACAACTTTAATTGAGAAGAACTTAATTGTGAATAAGACAACAAATATGTTGACATGGCAAAAATGAGCAAAAAATGGCCAAACATGGGCAAAAGTGGGCAAAAAGTGACCAACATCAAAAGTGGGCAGAATTTGGCAAAAAGTGGTTAAAAGTGGGTTAAAAGTTGCAAAAACGGGATGAAAGGGGCACAAAGGTGGTAAAAAGGGCTTAACGTTGCAAAAAAAAAAAAAAAAAACTGGTAAAGAGTGGTTCAGTGTGACGAAAAAATGAAGCAAAATTGCAAAAAAAGTCAAGTCAGTCAAGTCAAGTCAAAGTATATTTATATAGCACATTTGAAAAAATAACCTTGACTAACCAAAGTGCTTTACAGGCTTGAAAAGTTAACCTGAAATGCCAGATGGATTTGTTTCATGCATCCATCTGGAAAACCTTCCATAGATGGTGTTTGGGAAAGGACAGAGCCTCTGTCTGTCACATCTTAACTGGACAATCAGAGCAACAAAACGTGACAATTAGAAAACAACTCACTGCTGTTCTTTGTTCTTCTTTTAACGAAGAAACGTCATCAAGTTCTGATAAAACTGATGTTTTAGCAGCATCCATGCTAATCTCTCCCGCCATAATGCAAACCGGTCTCTTGTCACTGCTTGCTTATGTCATGACTCCGCTATACCCAGAAGTACTGCCTCTTACTCCTGATTGGTTCTGTCACTTTCTAACCAGGCCCAAACTGTTCAGATGGGAGCTTTGCAAGATGGATTCACCAGTGAGAAACACGGAAATGGGTCACTCCATCTGCTTTACAAGGTTAGCAAAAAGTAGCCAAAGTAAAAAATGGGTGAAAATTGGCAAAAGTAGCCATATGATAGGTTAAAAGCTGTAAAATGGGTTGAATGTAGCAAAAGGTGGCAAAAAAGGGTCAAAGGTTTTTCATGGGAACAGGTTTTCATGAAGGATATCTCTGTACTTTGCTCCTGACTAGGCTCCTTGTCCCTGCTGCTGAAAAACACCCCCACAGCATGATGCTGCCACCACCATGCTTCACTGTTGGGATGGTGCTGGGCAGGTGATGGTGTTTCTGTCCCCCTCCCCAGATGTGCCTCTGAGCTCTGCAGCTCTGCAGTTCCGTTGACCTCAAGGCTTGGTTTTTGCTCTGATATCATTGTCGGCTGTGAGGCCTTCTATAGAGAGGTGTGTGCCTTTAGAATCATGTCCAATCGGGTTAATTTAGCACAGGTGGACTCCAGCAAACATCTCAGAGAAATGGAGGAACCTGAGCTACATTTACAGATGTTGTAAAGGTTCTGAATACTTCTGTCAGTGTAATATATCAGTTTTTAATTCTCCATAAATTTGCAAAAAATCTAAAATTCTGTTTGCACTTTGTCATGGCCTGGTAATGAGTGTAGATTAATGAGAATACAAATTTTTTTTGGCTGTAGCATCAGGCTGAAACAAAAAATAAAAGGGATGCTCTCTGAATGCATTGTACTTTAAAGTCTAACATGTCTTGGCAATTTCCAATAAAGCTCTGATATTTAATTGTCCGTCCAGATGACTTTGTAATAATTATTCTGAATTGGAGCCACATTTAAAGTGTAAAATCCTCCAAGCTTTAACATAGAAATATTTTTATCACGGATGTTTATTGTTATGGTGAATCTCAGATTTTAAACAGACTTTCAGAGTTGTTTGCTGTCAGATTAATAGAACCTTTCATGAATTAAGTTCCTCGAGTTTCTCACCATGAAGTTGAGGTAGAAAGTTTCTCCATGGTGAGCGAAGTGCCAGAAACACTCCAACCCTGACGCTCGAAGCACCACGGCGAAGTCGTACTGGTCAGCCCCCCAGAACAGCTCCTGGTCTGTGATGTTAGGGTGAGGGTCCGTCAGGGGCCCGCCGTGAACGAGGCCCCCGAATACGAGAATGAAAAACACAGAGGAAATCCCGTAAAACATGTCTGATAGAACTGAGAGGTGCTCTCTAAATGAACGTTTCTGAGGAGAGATCAGAAATGATTAACTGGTTCAGAACGGATCAGTGGGAAAACTGGTCTGTCCTCACAGGTGGACTCACTCTGATAAAGAGAAATAACTCTACAGCCTGCAGAGAAAACACTCAGGGAAGGATTTAAGGGAAAGTCTGATCACACAGAGGCAAAACTGTGCAATGATGGCAAAGAAAGAAGAAGCAGCTCCAATTTACACTCTGAACCATCTCACTCAGTCTCATTCAAAAGGTGGAAAAAAGAAGCACAATCCAAGCAAAGAGCACTTCTCAGCACACGAGAAAGTCCTGCTAGAATCTTTCAGGCAGGGCAGCGTCAGCGTACAGACCAGGATGAGCATGTTTCAGAGTCTGCCATAAACAGAAGCATAAAAACAAATTTACTGTTCAACAGAACGAAAATGAAGGTGATCCTCCATGTTAAGCTCATCCTGAGACGGCTAAGGCATGAAAGTATGTCAGCTCAGTCGATCTCAGGCCAGGAAAGGCTTTGTGATCTGTGGAGTATTTAAATATCAGATCAAAATTATCAGGAAAAAAAATAATAAAGCCAGGTAGATGTTTTACAGAGGTAGAGAACACAAGGATTTATTCCGAGGTCTTAAAATAGAAATAATTCACAAAAAGGAAAATGTTTGTTTGTGTGAAAACTCAGGAGGGAAACTTTGAAACTCCGGTGATGCAAAATGAAATGTTACAACAAGGAGATAAAAACGGCAGCATACAGAAATAATATAAATAAGCAAATAAAAGACTGAAATTAAAACATCTTTGCATCAACTTTTAAATGAAGATCATTCCAGATCATAAATATCAAATATTAAGGATTTTTCCCCCAGGAATTTAACCCTTTTAATGCCAGTGCAAGTGCAAAAAAATGATGTTTGTAATGTAAAACTACAAAAAAATGAAATATTTATCATAAACTTCATAGAAATTTTATATCATTGTGAGGGATTATCACGGCCCTGAATGCTAATGAGCAACACATTTAGTTTTTACGCATTTATATTATTTTTCAGATTTTAATTATTGTTATTGTGAGAGTTTAAGTGGACACCATACATTAAAAAAAAAATACCATACATAAAAAAATCACTCTTTTTGCACTGATGTTTAGTCAGATCAGAAGTGATCATAAACATGGAATATTGAGTAATTTAACCCTTTAAATGCCAGTTAGAGTGCAACCTGCTGCTATGTAAAAAAACACAAAAATGAAATCTTTTTGTACGGTGGCAAAAAAGGATGTTAACCCTTTGAAATTATTCAGTTTTCTACATTATTTGGTCATCAATCATGATCTGATCGGCATCTATATCACAATCATAGAAAAACCCAATGAGATTACTCTAACACCACACCATTAACTATAATATTTAAAGTCTTTATTGAACACTAGGGCTGGGCAATTATTCACAAATTAGATTAAACTGCAATATGGCCTGCTGCAATTTTCAAATTGCACAAGGTGCAATATTTCTTTATCCTGAAATTTGTGTCAAAATACCGGTTTCAAACTTTTTTTTGCAGCAGAGCCGTTATGCATTACATATCATGCAATCATTCTAGAGGCATATTTTCAGAATATTGTGCAAAAAAATCAAATTTTCTTCATTTTTTTTTGTGTTTTTCCTGTTAAATATGACAGTTTTAAAAAATGGTCAAACCCTTTAATACAGCAGTTCATAGCCAGTTTGCAAAATGAGTCAAAATCATCACAATAGATATTTTTAAAGATTTTTCAGCCCTAGTTTAGTCTTTTATTGTGTTTGTTATAGTTTAGAATGAATTATTGTCTGTTTTTGTTGGAAAATGCACAAGATGAGGAACTTGAGAAATAATCGCGTATTAAAATCACAATCACAATATTGGGAAAAAAATGCAATTAGATTATGTTCCCTAATGATCCAGCCCAACTGAACACAGCTACTAAACATTCACAGCACTGCTGGAAAATTTCAAAGGGTTCACAGGGTTTGTTGCCACTATTCACTACATGCAAACTGAATTTCTTTGAAGGGGATTATCACTGCCTTGATTGTGTTAATAATGAGCAACAAATTTATTTTTTCTGCATTACTGTTTAAATGTTAAGATTGTGATAAAGTGCTATAAAAGTGTCCATAAAGAAAACAAGAAAAAAAAAAAATCATGCCAGTCATTTGAAAATGTCTGACATTTGGTGTTCAACAGGAAAAAAACTGCAAGTTTGAAGCAAAGACTCCAGAATGAAAGCCGAACATCATAAATGCATGTTTTCACGGTGATGACAGGAGGATCAAAAATGTAGTTTTAATGGGTTTCAATGGGACGTTTTTGGACACCAACAGCCTGAGTGGGTACTAAAAGTCTACAGAGCTCATCAATGATTTTATATTATGATTATAATTATTTTTTACTGTTCTTTTTCTCCTTATTATTAGTAGTAGTATTACATGATTATTGACCCATTATGTAAATTTCGAAATTCTATTGAGAAAAACGTACCCTCTGAAATGATGTTGTTGGCATTAACACAGTCAGAATAATCAAAAAGAAAACCAAAAAAGACCAAAAAAGCCACAAAATGTCCCAGAGCACCCTTTAAGAGTTAAATAAAGACAAAAAGGAAAGATCATTTATACATTTCATTTCCACATTGTAGTTTTACGCTGATGCACACAGCACTGATCAGCTCCACAGTTTTTAAAACATTCACAACAGCAGCAGTTTACAGATATTTAAGAAAAAACAAGATCTGATTAAATGGTTTGTGAAATACAATTTATAGTCAGTAAATGCTTTGAGTAAATCAAGCACCTTTATACCAAATAAAAAAAACATTCAGAGAGTGTTTTCAGTCTGATTTATGTGGAGATCTTTTAGCACATTCAGCAGCATTACACTCCAGTCTGAGGGGAAATCAGGGACACACAATATAATCAGCTTGACATGCTGGATGTGGACTTTCTCTGAGCTCAGACTTTCTGATTGCAGCTGGGCACACTCCTGGAAAAGTGGGCGATTAGTGTCAAGTGATGCTCTTCCTGCAGAAAGAGGAACAATCACCACCTGTCAGATTAAAACGATGATGAGGGCATTAACACCACACTGCTGCAGCACTAAAAATGAAAAAAAGCTGCAGTGTTTCTTTTATTTCTAATGTGGAAATTTCCCAGGGTGCAGCTCTTAAACTTTAACCAGAATAATCAGGAACTGTTTTAGGTCTGATAACTTCTACACCACAAAAATGTAGAAATAACTTTCATATTTGGCTAAACTAGAGCCAAATACATTTATTAAAGTGATTTAATCAGCTACATGTCTATAGATGATGCATAAAGACTCAGTATTATTGAGTGTTTGGTTGTAAAATCAGCCGTGTCAAACAGACTGTGGACATTATGACCAAACATCATAACGATGGTTTTCTGGGATGCTGTGCTCTTGTCGTCCTCTTTTTTTTTTACAGTGGGGATGAGGTAAGGCTCTCTGAGGTGATGCTTACAGTAAATCTATGTGTTACTGCTTAATATTGAGGCATTAAACAAAACCCTACAATTCTAGAAGCTTCCATAGACGTATTTTTCAAGCTGGAGATGTGCATAATGCTCATGGAGAACATTCCAACATAACTATGACAAAAGCAATGGCTCTCTACGCTGATTTTAAGCTGTAACTCTGAGTTCACTCATTTACCATAGTGATGTTGTAGCTGAGATTAAAGTAGGGATGTTCTGAGGCAAATAATTCAGTATAAAACTGAACATAAATGAATAATGCCTCATTGCACTGTCAGGACACTCAAATATGAACTGATGTAATCAAGCTGACTTTGCTGCTGATGCCCACTCTGGTCACGTCCAGTTAAAAGACAGTGTTGCAACCGCTCCTCATGAGCTCTTTGCTTCCCTATTGGCCAGCTCCCACCTGTAGAGATGAACACCGGGCCCCCTGCTCTGGGGTTCTGCAGCAGAGCTTGGAGCCGTTCCCTCTGGCTCAGAGACAAACCTTGAGGTCGAGATAAACTCAGAGGTGGTGATGGCTGTGCAGCTGGAGTCGTAAAAACTCCTCTGTGGGACGTTTCAGTGACAGCTCATCACACGGAGAACTCAGCCCCGCCCTTCCAGGTGTGCCTAGGCGGGAGAGTTGGTAGTTTGAGTCCAGCGAAGGGGCTGATCCACAGCAGAGACGGCTGACCTCCAAACACTGACCTAAGCCCCGCCCACCGAGTCTGGCGCTCCCATGTCGGCTTCTCGTTCTTCAGACGTTCGATCTCCTGAAGCAAACACAGACATGACTCATGGTCACACACCAAGAGGAAGCCTCTAAGGTCAAAACAAGGAGTGTCCACTAGAGGCCACAGCAGCAGGAGAGCTGTCTTAATACAACGCTTTAGATCAGCTGTTTCTCTGTATTGCAGTGATTCATTTACTCCTTTTACTTCAGGTAATATGTGAAAAGATCCCTCTGTGGTTGTTAAATATGTTTGTAAAACTTCATAGTGTATTTTAAAATGAGATCAAGGTACCTTGGCTGTCTTATTTAACCCTTGGGGATGGTTTTAATATTAGTCTCACTCCAGCTGCTGAGGGCAAAAAATGCACTTTTCATTTAGTAGCTATAAAAATGTTAAATAATAGTTACTCTTCTTTTGTTGAGCTATTTTTCTGCCGTACATCATTATAGATAAATTGTTTATTAATTTTTTAAAACAAGATTTTAACCCTTTGGATACTAGTTTTTTGTCATGACGCTACCCTATTTTGGATGGAAACCCTGCCCCCCAAAAAAACAGAAAAATGACTTATTTTCAATATTCTACACATAAAGTACATTTTTGTGTTTAATTATATAGTGTGTTTATACATCATCAATAAGAAGTAACAATGATTTTTATGCATTTTTATTTTTTTTTGCAATTTTAAATACTCACTCTTAAACTGCTAAGTGCAAAAAATGCACTTTTCATACAGAAGCTATATAAAAAAATTATACATTCATATTTAATTCTACTTGATTTGAGCTAATGTTTCACCTCCAACTGACCTAATTATTGATATCAAATATTTGTTAATTTTAAAGATTTTAACCCTTTGAATGCCACTTTTTCGTCAGGATGCCACCATATGTTTTGATGAAAAAAAAAAACTGAAAAATGAATTATTTTCAACATACTACATGCAAAGTCAATTTTTTTGTTTTGAATTATTACAGCCTGGTATATACCAATGATAAGCAGAAACATTGGTTCCTATGCATTATTATGTTTTGTATGTTTAGCATTTTTCTCCTTCATATGTTCATCAAAATGACACCAACTGGTGGAGAGTAGTAAACATGATCAAATCCAAGGGAAATGCCCAAATTAACAACCAGATAATATAATAAAATGCATTTATTATGCTTTAATAGTGAGATAAAAAAAATGTCAGTTTGAATGGGTTCCAATGGGGCATTTTTTGCTCTCAACATAAAAATACACAATCTTGAAAAAATTCATGCCATATACATGAAAAAAGCCAAAATGATCAAAACACGAAGAATGAGAAGAACGTAAAATGCGCACAACCTCCCCTAAGGGTTAATCTAGTTTGATTCTAACATCTATAAACCATTATTCTATTTTAATGTGATAAATTTACTCCATATAGCCCTCAACTTTGATGTAATGTCTTATAAACTGTTTAAGTGTTGGATACGTTCACTTTATGAAGCGTTAATGGAAATAACTTCAGTATTTAACCAAATAGAAATCAGGTTAATTTACAAATGCTGCTTTATTTAATCTGTGATAAATTTCAGTGGATTTCATAGATTTTTGGTCTTTCACCTATAGGGGACAATATATAAAACATAATCTTGTCACCTCAGATATTACTATACTGTATTGTAGATCTGCTAAAATATAAAGTTTTAATTTTCCTTTAATGTCAGAAGAAGGAGAATAAAGTAGAGGTTAGTTTATTTTCATCACTCACTGAATGCTTATATCTACAGGAATAATCCAGCTTTATCTTGTTTTTTATTAACCTACTTTTACGGCTCCAAACATTTTAATAAACATATTCCATCAGCTGAGGATCTGGACTGACAGCAGTGAACATCATCCAGGTAGGGTTATTAAAATGACAGCACTTTTCAGCTGAAATAAAGCTGTTTACTCTTTACTGATTTCGGCCACTCAGCAGCTGGAACTGCGGAGACTCATGCTACCTGTGACGTCACATGACCATCCTCTAGAGTCCACCCACCGAGTTAGGGTGTGTGGAAACAAACTTTTTTGAGGGTTACTGTACAAACCATGTCAAACTGTACGCAATCAATCTGGACCCCTGGTGGAAACGCAACTTTTAGTAACCAAACGGCTAACATCACTCTGACTTCATCCAGCCTGTGATACAAACCGCCTCTGTACACACTTCAACAGTCTGAGTGTCACTGATTTTAATAAAGGGAGCGCTAGAGTGCGTCCTCACCGTCTCATCGTTGCAGATGGAGTGCACCTGAGTGCAGAACATGACGGCTGTGAAGGTGAGGAAGAGGAGGGCCTCCATGCAGAGGAAGATCATCAGCATCATCGTCACTGGGGGAGAGAAATCACTGCACTCTGCACTCAGAAAAACAAGACAACAGCCTCAGTTAATTTAAAGAAAGCAGAGCAGAGTGAAGGTTTGATGAAGACAGTCTGCTAGGACTCACCCCCCCACTGGACTCTGATACAGGTGATGAACTGATATCCACAGAGAGCCAGAGCATGGCCGGAGATCATGGCAATGTACATCTGCAGACAGAAGCAGACATATTCACATATAACATATCCTCTTCACTCTAGTTTTATTATACAGTGTCAGCATCTTACAGGATTTTAGCTGCACATTTGGACCAGTTTGAGTCTGCTCATTTGTCAACAGTGTGGACTGCCTAATAAGAAACACTGAAGAAGTCAGAAAAAATAATTATCATGAAAGTAAAAAGCTCAGCTTCTTTGAGAGGAGTTTGGAAACTGGAATGTCTTCTTCAGCTGGAAGCTGTGAAATGTGGTGTGTTAACACGGTTGGGGATTAAGAAGCTCCTTTCACACATAAACTACAACATTAGGAAGTTTCTACTCTGATATTTTCAGGATCTTGCCTTTCACACATGCATCTGACAAAAGCAGTTTGTCTATGCTGGACTAAAAATTTCACAGCAGGGCTGAAGGGAAAGGTCACCTTAGAGTCATGGTGGAGGATTCAGACTCCTGCAGCCTGATAGAGTAAAAGCTCAGTGACTTGCTGTGCATGTGTGAAAGAGGCTACGAGTACATTTAGGTGCAGCTACTGAGCTCTAAATACTATTCTGACTAAAAACTGAAGCACTACAGCAGCACGGAACACAAACTAATCTAATCACACAGATTAGTCACCATTACCGCTTCCTCAGCCTGCAGATGGAGACTGAAAGGTTTCAAAGATAAGACATTATAAACAAAACATTAAAGAGAAGGGAGAGCTGCTGTGTCTATTTTTAGCCTTTTTAGTGTTGAAGAAGAAAAAAATGACATCATAATAAACAGACTCACAGTGAAGAGGACAAAGAAGCGCTGGTTTTTCTCCCCCACGCAGTTGTTGACCCAGGGACAGTGATGGTCCATCTTACGGATACAACGCTTACAGATACTGAGGAAGAAGAACAATGAGAGCAAGAATGAAAACTAGTAGTAGGAGTTATTTCAGTTTACAAGGATAATAACAAGAGCAATACAAAGAGTAAAGGGTGAAAAATTATTAAAAATTGAAGAAAAAGCAAATGAAACTCTTAGACAAATATCAGACTGAATTTTCAGGTTAAGTGGAGTTGTTGAATGACTTTGCCGCTGTTTTGTGTGAACTCTGACCTGCAGTGATGAGCACGCTCAGGTTTGATGCTGCAGCATTTTGGACATTTGTAGATCACCTCCCCCGGCTTCAGCTGCAGACTCTCCATGTATTTTTTCGTGGCATTTCCTTTCGGGACGGCTCCCTGAGGAGAAAAAGCACAAGATTGTTAATTACAGGCTCCAGTTTGTCCCCATTTATAAAAACCATGATCATCTGTAATATTTATTCAAACAGTGAACGGGCGGAGAAGTTTGTGGTTTATCCGTTTATTTAGGTCTGTGTGCTAACTCAAATGAGTGCATATTGATGTGCAAGGAATACAACCTTGAGAGGGCATTTTAAAAACAGTCGTGCTAACTTTGACATCATTCCTCTCAGTTTGTAAGAGAAGTTTGTGTAGCTAACATAGCAAAAGCAATGCTCACAAAGCAGCAAAAACTGAGTTAGCTTTATCGGTTTTTTCTACTGTTCATGTTGCTTAAGTTAACCTAGCTATAGATAACATGGCTAATGTAGCTAATTTAAATAACAGCAAAAACAAAGCTCACAAAGTAGCTATGTAATGTATGTACCTACGTTATCTACAAAACTAAGTTCACTTTAGCTATGTTTGCTAAAGTGTACAATGGCTAAAGCTAGCTTAGCTATAGATAACATAGCTATATGTCTAATATAGCTAAACTAGCAAAAGAGAGGCTCACAAAGCAGTTATGTGAGCTACGTACCTATGTTATCTACAAACTAAGTTCACTTTAGCTATGTTTGCTAAAGCGCACTATGGCTAAGACAAGCTTAGCTATAGATAGCATAGCTACATGTTATCTACAAACTAAGTTTGCTATAGCAAGGTTTGCATAAGTGCTAAAGCTAACTTAGCTACAGATAACATTGCTACTGCAGCAAATGAAGCTCACAAGGCAGGTATATTAGCAACGTACATATGTTATCTACAAAACTGAGTTTGCTTTAGCTCTGTTTGCTAAAGCTCACATTGCTAAAACTAACTTAGCTATAGATAACCTAGCTAGGTAGCTAAATAGCAAAAGCCAAGCCTACAAAGCAGCTATGTAAGCTACGTAACTCTACAAAACTAAGTTCACTTTAGCTACTATTGCTAAAGCTTACCTTTCATGTAGCTACTTCTAAAACAGGTCTGTACATAAATTAACCCCAAATTCGACCTCTGACAAGAGAGAGCTAAATCTACATCACGACTGATGCTATGGATTTTAGGACAAAAGAAACAACCATTAATAACAGCAAAGATGGTCAACACATGTATGCTTGAACCAATTAAGGAGGCTGTTATGGTTGTGAAAATCCCTAACAGTTTGACTGAGTGATCGGAGCTATAAAAAGTATCACACATAATGTATATCATGAAATATCTCAAAAAAATTCCTTTATCAGAAACTGGTCCCCAATCCAAACCAACTGAATAGCCCTGATCTCCATAAATCCCTGGTCCTCCTCACCGGGTCTGTCAGCATGGTACGGAGATGTGAGGCCAGCGCCAGCACAGCCAGGCTGTTGAAGATCACCCCGTTGAGGACGGCGAACCAGAAGCTCCTGGAGGGCAGCAGCATGACGAAGGTGACCACGAAGTCCGCGAAGAAGACCAGGGACCAGGTGATGAAGGCACAGACCATGCCGCAGCAGTCCTGGATGAACCAGAGACGATTCGGAGACGCACTGTTGGATCTCTTCTCCACCTCCTCCTCTTCCTCCCTGTCCAGCAGGGGGCGCTGCTGCTCCACATCTCTCAGCCTGTGACCTGAGGACATTCTGCACCTGAGGGGGGAACAGAGGAGGAATTATTGATAGACAGATGGACAGGTAGGTTAATCTTTGCTGGATGGTGGGGGTCTGGTGCACCTGGACAGATCTCTAATCAAGATCTGGTTCATCTTTTAGCTGAACCGTGCATTACCCTGGCTTTTGCTGTGTCTTGTGAAACCAGATCATTACACAGAAAAAAAAATTAGCACTTTAAATAAGGCTTAACATTTTGTTTGAATGTATATTTCCAATAAAATGTGCCGAGTTCCCAAAGGAAAGCAAAAGGAGAAACTGAAGCATTACTCCCTGATAAAATACACTTTTAAAAAGTCCAGTTTGGGATAAGTTAGTCAGGATTATCAATACTTACTTGGAGGGTGATGTAATGTTCTTCACAGCATCATCTCTCCTCCAGCTGCTCCATCCTCAGTGTTTTACCTCCAGTTCACAACGCTGCAGACATAAAAATGACATTTATTAGGTGTACAGAGTTCTTTGGATAACATAAATACACTTCTTAACTTTGAGTTTTTGCTCAAGCAAATCAAAGACAAATTTCTGTCTCTGCATAAAAGTAAATATGTTCTTTGGTTCTTTTCTAAATAATTTATTGTATCAGTAGAATCTCCAAGATAGCCAAATGGAAAACTGAGAATAATACAGGTAAGATAATGCAAGTACTGTATGCTAAAAACAACAGATGTTTGACTTTTCTTCTGCTTTGTGTGCAGAGGATAATTTCTTTTGGTTCTGAATGTTGACAGAATAAAACGTTATCCTTGTAGCATAATTGCCTAAGTCCTGTTTTAAGGTTTTCAGGGAAACTACTTGTTATACTAAAGTCTGAACTTAAAACTCCGGTGCTCCATTTTTTCCATTGCTTTACTCACTCCTTACCAGGACAAGGTGAGCAAAATGAGCACTTTTTAGGAGATCATTCCTTCAGACAGCTTTGTTTTAGAGCCATGGAGACAACTTTGAATTTGATTGCAGAGATCTTGGAATAAATGTTTATGTTTTCATTCTGCTACTGTCTCTTCTCGACCTTAATGACAGTATTAGTACAGACTAACTGACTTTACCCCACTCTCCCCTACACTAACACATTATCATTGTTTTGGTTTGGATAATAAATCTGATGTTAGTGCTAGAAACTGGCTAGTAGAGTATTAGCACTCATCTGCTGACTTTGACACAGATTGTTATCATTTATACTCATGGTAGCTGGCTGTACATTCATGTCAGATCTCTGCACTGCTGTATAAATATCTACACCAGTTAGCTCGTCTAGCTACACACATTAGCATAACAAACCTAGCACTCACAAATCTGCTTCTATATTCACTTCATGTAAATGCTCCAACGCAAATCATGTCCGGTTCCATTTATAAAGACGATATCACCACAAAAGTATAACAGCTGGGCAGGAATGGCTACATTAGCTGACCAGCTTTAGTTAGCGATGCTACGTTAAAATAGGTGTTCTGGTCTTAGGGGTGTCCATGTTAACTGGTGACTTCCTGCCATATGCTTATCATAGTTATACCACTTTAAAGTCTACACAGTTGTCTCTTATATCGTTTTTTAAATAGCTGAATATAAATGGTGGGGAAAATTTCACATCATAATGTTAAACTAAAACAAGAGGCATTTGCAAAGGCGGGTCCACCCGGAAGTCACCTTTCAGTACGGTCGCTAGTTGCATCAGAACACCAGGTAGCATCTGCTGTCAAATCTTCAGTCAGTGTTACGAGTTATCTCGTTCCCATGTTTTATAACCTACACGTTCGTATTTTAAAGCAACAAATGTTTGACTTTTGGTACCTTTTACAGCAAAAAACCCTAAAACAACTGAGTTTGAAGGCACCATTTTTAAGCGACAATCAGATTCACAACATTTCCACGCGCTGACAGTTGTTTTAAATCCCTGAAAGTTCCGTTTTTTACGCTATATTTATTAACACCATAAGCCTAACAACTCACCTATAGACCTGTACACAAATAAATTCCTTTGGTCTTTTTTATCCCAAGTATTCATCCAATCTTGTGTTGATTTTGAGTATTCCGGAAGTTGAAGGTAGCAGTGGTGCCCTTCTTCTTCGCCTGTTTTTATTTTTTATTTTTTCGCAAACAACTGTAAGTGTGGTAGCGCCGTCTAATGTACAAGACGAGGCCAACTGACTAGGTCCCTTCTACAGAAGAGGAATAAGGCCACAAAAATATTTTAAAACATGCCTTTTTGATTTTAGGGGGAAAAAAATCTGAATTCTGAGATTAAAGACGAAATTCTGACCTTTTTTCTCAGTAAAAAATGTTCAAACATTTATGAAAACCCTGACTTTAATCCCAGAATTCTGACCTTTTCCCTGATTTCTGATGTTCTTCTCAGAATAGAAAAAAATCTTGAAAATAAAAAACGTCAGTGGCCCCAATCCCCTCCCATTTTCTTCTTTCCCCTGAATTGATAATATTTTCAGAAATACATTTAAAATGATACATTTCCGGTGTTTCTGAAGAGGATCTAAATGTCTAGAATCATTACAAATTATGTCTATATGCTCTGTACAGCAGTGAGTGCATGGAACTGTATGAAATACCCTTTAGCACATGACATTTAATGGTCAGCTGGTGGATTAAGTTTCAGAATATTATCCTCCGACCTGCTCTGTGTGTATGTTCTTCTGATTTATATTTGGTTTTCATTCTAACACTTTAAAACTATCTAAACATATCTCAGACATTCAGTTTAATAAAGTTAAAAACAAAGGGCAGAGGACAAAAAACACATACAAATTAAACGGACAGCAAATCCACCAATGTTGGGTGGCAGTGAGGGCAAATCTGTCAGCATGAGAACACACCAAAATCAAATGTTTTGAGAAAAGCTGTTAAAAGCTGGTTTACACGGGACCAAAAACCTCTTCCAATGGGTCATCCTGATCATATTTTGACCAAAGGTAGAAATGCGTGTGAAGCGTCACCTTTAAGCCTTTTCAGTGAAAAAACAGCACAGATACTCTGGTTTAGTCTAAATGTTTATTATTGGTTATTTCAGTGGGATTTAAATAAGGCACATTCACATCATCTTTACACATTCAACCAGAAATAAAAACAGTGGTACAAAAATAATTAAGACTTCTGATTGGGTTTGACATCTTTTTAGTTTAAATTAGACACAAAAACGCTGCTCTCCTGAAAACTACGAATGTCTACATGAATCAGAAAATTAGTAATGTGAAAAAAACTCAAAGAAGAGTTTAAACTGACGCTGCATTTTTACTGAAACACAGGAAGTGAAAAAGACCCTAGCTGTTCCTTTAGACTGATATAGGTTTATTCTATTGTTAAAATGCGATCTGCTGCTAAAGTTAATTTTGTCTGTAGCTCTTCTTTGTTTGCTAATTTCTCTCATCGATATGCCTGAAGGCTGAGGACGATATCAGCTCAGAGAAAAATCAGCCTACGCTCGTTTAAAATGTGGGACAACAACCTGACATGTTTAACATCACCTATAAAAATGTTTTATTGAACATAAGATGCAGAAAACAATGATGGGGTGATTCTGACATATCAGTCATCTTACTGTGTTCTGCCTTTAAAATAACCTGAATTTGGTTATCACATGTGAAATAAGGACTTCAAATAAACTTCTAAGTCTTATCTGGAGCTGCAGCAGAAAACAAAAGCCCCGCTAACTATGCCTTCAATTGTTTCAGAGTTTGATTTTAAATGACAGGGAATTAAAATTTGAAAAACACCAGGCCAACTCTTACTTATAGTGTAAGA
This sequence comes from Cheilinus undulatus, assembly GCF_018320785.1. NCBI lineage: Eukaryota > Metazoa > Chordata > Actinopteri > Labriformes > Labridae > Cheilinus > Cheilinus undulatus. The sequence goes on along the minus strand of NC_054873.1, from coordinate 2,945,732 downwards.
AGTTAGAGCGAGCTCATTTAGAAAATTCCTAGAAAAAAAAAATCTTTTTTTGGATTAATTTCCAGGTTTTTATTGAAACATGTTTCGTTAGCATCTGGTTTAACTAAACTGATTATTAATTAAATTTAATTTTTATTTATTTAATTTATTTTGTCCATTTGTGTTTTAATGATTTGGCTTTTTTTTTTACTTGTTTTTGAAAAGTGTGTCATAAATAAATACATGTTAATTAATTGAGTCTCTAATGTGGTCGGATGTTAAGAATGATATGAAGGGATGAAAAATATTTCTGATTAAAACATCTAAAAGCACCAGTGAAGACTTTAATTTGGAGAAAACGCGTTTTGTAACATGAAGGAGACACTGTTCCTCCTTTAAACAACAAACCGACATCATCCATCAAATAAAATCATCCAAACTAAATAACAGTGAAGTGGCACGATGTTAACAGAGGTTTAGATTATTATCATCAACAAACAAAAACAGACAAACTTACAGCTAGAATTCAAGTAAAAAAAAAGAAAAAAGATTTTCAGGCAATGTTTGGGGGTAAAATCAAAGCTAGGGTTCAATCAGAAATAGAGCAAAAACATTCAAACAGCATTCCACTAAAATAAGTTTGCATCCCTTTTTTATTTTTGTGAAGGTGTGACGAACAAAGTGCTTCAAACTGGAGGAGGGTCAGGCTGGATTACTGAACGGTCGTCTTCTGACTGCTGGTTCACATCAGTTCATCTTTTTGGTGTTTTTGTTTCATATTAAGATGATTTTAGGAAGTCTTTGTGCAAAAGGAGGAATGAAAAAGAGATTTTTTGGCATTGCAGATCCAAGATGAAGTCATTCTAAAAATCACAGGCATCAGCGGTCAGTGTACTCTCCATTCACGGATTGAAGCGAGCTTCAACAATCTGAAGGAACTCTTTCTATTCCGTTTTTCATTAAAAACAAACAAAAGAAATAACCGGGTTTTTTGTTTCACAAAAATGGAAAAACAATCAATGTTCTAAAAATGGGACTGATTTTTTTCCAACTCTGGTTTTTTGTTTTCTTGTTTTTTAAAAAGTCTTAAAAATGAGGAAAAATGTGACCTAATGGGACAGATAAACATTTCAAATTAAAAGCCTCCATGTCAAAATAAAAGATTTATTGTTATCATTGTTAACACCCCATCATAATAGGCCTACACATACTTGTTCTAACCCAAGCAACAGTGTGTAAAATATCCATTTTTACAATGGTGGATAATAATGATAATAGTAATTTTCCAAGAAAAACCCTGGAAATTCTTATATTTAAAAAGTCATTTACTTCTGAGAATTTTTTTTGCTTTAAAAGTTGTAAACATAAATGAAGCAAAACTTAGAATGTCTGAGATTATGCAATTAAAGAAAACAAAACAAACAAACAAAAAAGAAACCACCATTTCCCTTTTGGTTTCTTGGACATTTTTGACTTCCCACTGTTGCAAAATTATGTTTCTAATGTTAAAATTCAATCATTTTTATACTTAGGAATTTTGAGCTTTTCATTGTAAATGTTGAACTTTTTAAACAGTAAAATTCTGAGTTTGTTTTCCTCCAAATATACCGCTTCATGATATCAATATAATATTTTCCCCTCAAAAGTTAAATTTTATTTTCCCCCAAAATGAACAGATTCTCCACTTTTTACCATTTAGGCTGGTTTTAACACGCATTTGTACATTAACCAGGATTTTACAAAATTAAACGCACATCTAATTTTCACGGTGTCAGAAAAAACATCCCATGCCCCCCTGAGATTTTAGGCAACCCCTAGGGAGACCTGAACCTCAGGTAGAGAACCATTGTGTTAAAGTATAAGAATAGGCCTATATCCTCTCTGTGATGTATTAAAATCATAAATGCACTGGTGAATTAATGATCTATATTATTAAAAAGTGTTTTTTTTTTGTTTGTTCGTACATACAAATAAAATTCCTTCAAACATTACAATCATGAATTTTATTTAACTCGTGATCAAAATGAATAAATCCCTCCAGCAGTCGGGGCTGATTTATTAATATCAATTTATTCTCCTCCTGATAATAATGTAGCCCATTGATTCACCAGTAGATTTGGCATCTGGATTATTATACATTTTATGATTCAAATAGGCTCTTTGTTAAACTAAAACACAATAGATGGCTTTGTAGGCTTTTACTTTGAAATGTTTACCTTTATGATTGGGTCACATGATGCCCCTTTCCTCAAGTCTTTCATTAAAAAAAGAAAAACAAAATACAAAAATGGAACCCAGATTTTTATGTTGGTTTTTGTTTTTCCGTTTTCATTAAAAAAAAAAAAAAAAAAAAAAAAAAAAAAAAACGGAAAAAAAGAGTTCCTCCAGATTTCTGAGGCTTGTTTCAATCAGAAAGTGGAACTGAATGTGCACTGACCGTCACTCCTCCTGAGCACTCATAGATATCTCACACTCTGCCTCCTTTATAAGATTAATGTTTGATGTTTAGAGGTGAACTTCTAACTGTGATTATCACATTATTATAATTCACTCTGCAGCCCTTTCTGAGTGTCTGCATCCTTTCCCACTTGCCTCTGCACCAACACAACAGAGCTGAAAAGAAACACGAGCATGTTTGGGCTTAAATCTCTCAGCTGAACTTGAACTTTTCACTGTTGCTCTTTTCTTTCAATTTAGCACCAAAAAGACTTCTCTCTGCCTTTATATATACCTATATACCTCTTCTGTTTTTCCTCTAAGGATGCTTTCTATCTGATATTCTTAAATCTGACATTCACAGGATTTCCGTTTTTGAGAAAAAGGGGAAAGTTTTAGACATCTTTAGAAATAAAAGTTAGTGACAGCTGAGTGCACGTCCTCGCAGGGATGCTACTTTTCTAAAAAGACACTTGAAGAAAGATTTATAAGGGTTTTAATGACCATTTTATTTTGCGGAAGGGAAGCCAGGGAGTGAAAAACCTCAAACCCTGAGGGACCTCAGACTTAAGCAGCAGCTCTGCTGTCACATGGTATAAACTTTCACCGTTAACCTGCACCATTCTGCATTTGTAACACTTTTAATAGCTGGTTTTCTTTGTTTAAGAGAGGGTGAGACCTCCACTGATGATTTAGGTCAGGTTTCTGCATGTCTGAAAATGAAATGACGGACCTTCAAATCTCTCAAGAGCTTCTTGTGGTTAGACTTTCGGAGACACGCATCGTTAAGAAGACATTAAGGTACTTTTGCAGCCACGACACATCTGGTCACATCTTTTATGATCAAAACAGGCTGAATTTAGCTCATTTCTACTGGAAATCACACAAAAAGTGATGTTTTCTCTCCTTGAAGCCTTATTTTCTCCTACTTTTGCAGGGATTCACTGACATCTAACCATAGGAATAAGCTTTAGCCATGAATAAAACGTGAAGTAATCCAACCCTGTCTGCACGGTTAGACACCGCTACAGATAAAAGAAACTGTAATGTAAGTCTGATGTTCCAGCTCCTTAAATATGACACTTTTCTCTACCTGTCTTCCTGTTTGTGTCTAATCAAAATGAAAGAAATAACTCTGTTGGCCCCAGAATTGTGTCTTTACTAAATAATTCCTACAACAGAAGCAGCTGCAGTGTATATCGCTGTTTTTGAGCTTTAACGTGTGCTTTCTACTCTACTTCAGACAAACATCTCATTTTTACAGAAGAGGATTAAGGAGAGGCAAATGAAGTTTTTCCCCTTAGACTGTTTTTACTCTTCAGTGACTTTTTGGTGTTTGTGTGACATCTAACAACGAGGGGAAGATGACATCTACATTTTTTATTAACTACTTCAGAGTGATTCTAATCTCTGTGCATGTCAGCTCACAACATCTCCATCTCCGTCGATCCTCCGTAGTTCGCCTCTCCGGTTTGGTTCGTGTCTCTCTGGTGACCTTCGTCTGTCTGGATCGTGGAGCTCGAGTCTCCGTCCTCACTCTCCGACTGAAAAGCCTCATTTTCAGCACCGGTCTGGTCTTCGGGTAGCTCCAACTTCCCGTTCAGACTCTGCCCGTAGGTGTCGGATGGCTCGGCGGGGTCGTGTGTGGCGGAGTGGTTGGTGGAGTTGTGGGTGGGGAAGGATTCAGGCGAGTGTGACGTAGCGTTGGAGGATGAGGAGGGCGAGGTCTCGCTGTAGGTAGAGTCAGAGGAGTGGCTTTCACCGTTGTCAGGCTGTTTTTTAGGTCTGTATGTCTGAACTGCAGCTGATTTAGGGGGGTGTTTGGGCCGAGGCTGCTCTGCTGGGTGGTCACCTGAGTCCAAGGTGTGCCAGCGACCAAGGTGACGCTCTCTCTGATGAGATCCTGCTGCCTGGTTCACAGATGGACTGCTGACCTCCACTGTCTCCCCTCGCCTCAGCCGCCTCCGGTCTGGATTCAACTGAAGAAGAATAAAAACATGATGAGGCACTGGATTACAAACTAAACGGTTAAAAATACAAGAACCAGAAGTCATAAAAAGACTGAACAGAGAGGATATAGGGGCAAAGGAGTAAAAGTAAGTCTGATTTAAAGACAGGCAGCATGGAGGCAGAGCCTTCCAGAGGTTTGGTCCAGTTACCAAAAAGGTTCAGTTGCACCTGAGCCTTTGACCTTAGGCTGGTCAGGAGTAGGGAAGGATTATATATCTCATGGGGCTTGGAAACGACTCAGAATCCCCCAAGAAGAGCTGGAAAAATGTGCAGTTGGAAAGAGGCATGTCTGGGGTGAGCTGGCCCTGGATAAGTAGACGAAAATGGACGGATGGAGACGAGCCACAATGTTCTGAACAAGCTGTAAATGATTAAAGGTCACATATTTTACCCTTTAAGACAAGTTTATATTGGTCTCAGGGGTCCTCAAAACATGTCTATGAAGTTTGTTGCTGAAAAAACATCCAGTATTGGATGTTTGCATGTCTAAAAACCCCTCTGTTTCAGCCCTGCTCAGAACAAGCTGTTTCTGTGTCAGTGGCTTTAAATGTTACTGATCTGTCAGACTCTGTCCCTGACTCTGCCTCTCTGAGGAAATGGATGTGGCGTAATGTATGTAACTCCCCTGATCCTCCTCACAGCTGATCAGGAGAAGAGGGCGGAACTTTCCTCCAAGCAGGGAGGGCCAACTGAACATGGGGGCAGGGCTAACTCCCTAAATGACATCATAAGGGGAAAACCAGAGAGTGGCTTGTTTTAGCACACATTTTCTGAAAGGTGGAGAAAGAGAGGGGGGTAGGAAATGGGTTTTGCTGATTCTTGGGGGGGGGGGCACATAGTTTTGTTAGAAAAGCCTGAAAATGTGTATTTTGCACAATGTGTGACCTTTAAGAGGCTTGACTAGCACCCAAACAAAGTGCATTATATTAATCAAGACGTGTGGGACAAAACCTAGAGTCCATCCGGACAAGATTCTGTCTGCTGAAACAGCATTTTGATCCACACTGTGGTGGTTGGTTTGACTTTGAGTTTTATTTTTTGTTAAGCTGAAATGAGCAGAACAAATCCTCTCTACAGTACCGCTAATTCAAATTTTTGCTTTACATATTACAAAACTGGACAGGAGCACATAAAGGAGAAGCTGTACTAAAAGTCTACCTGGTTTGTGTTTGTTGGACACTTCGGCAGAGGACCGGAGGAACCTTTCTTCATCTGCTGCATCCTGAATCACAGCAAACAGTTAATTCGATTAGCGTCACAGAATGTGCCATATTTATTTTTAGCATTTTATCTTGTTAAAGCTCGCTGAGAGGAAACCTGCTGATGGACTGAGCCAGCTTCTGTCTCCTGCCGTTGGCATGATCCTGCAGACGCAGACGCTGGACGAACGAATGAGCTGCAAGACAAAAAAGAAATAAATTAAGTTTAGATTTACTTCATTCCTATAAATAACACATGGATGGATAATTACCCAGAGCTCCTTTGGGCACAGAGAGCAGTTTGATTGGTTCAGCATCAGGAGAAAGTCCAGACGCTTTCTGCAGCGCTCTCAGGATCTCTGTGTTCTAGAAAATGAAAGTTCAAATTAAGTTTAGTTCTAGTTTTATCAGTGCCCATACCTCTTTATTAGCTATTTTCTGGCATACTTGAAACAAATTTAAAGGTCATTAAAAGCCTCTAAATATCTCTAACATTCAGGGGTATAGATGGCTTAAGTGGCGACCTGTGTGTGCAGATGGCCCAGATTCAAGTCTGGCCTGTGGCTTCTTTCCCACACATCTCTCCCCCACTCTTCATCCCCATTTCTGACTCTATCCATTGTCCTCCTCTCTAAATAAAGGCATGAAAAAGCCCAAAAATATATAAAAAAAAAGACTGACCTTTGCAGCACAGGGAATGAAATGGGCCTGTGCTGCATGGATACAACGGTTTTTGAAGAGATGTTTAGAACCGACTTTACCACTTTACTAGGCGACAAATACCCAGGTCTTTGGCTCAGTTGGGTTCACACTTGAACTGTACACAGGTCCAAATGAACTGTACCTAAGACCACACAGACCAAATGGAACTGGGTTATGGGATCTAGCACTCTCAGATCCAGGCCTGGGTCCCTGATGTGAAACCACCCTGATTATATGACTTGGTTTTAATGAAAAAATACATGCTACAAAAACGCGGCCCCCCCCCCCCCCCCCCCGATCCACATAAAGTGAACAAGTATCAATAATTTATTAAAGGGTTAATGCAAGTTTCAAATGTCAGAGCAATGTTTATTCACTACAACCTTGCCACCAAGTTCATAGGCGCAGTCCAGCGGCGTCCTCTGCCTCTTGTTTCTGATTCCAGGCGAGGCCCCGCCCCTCAGCAGCAGCTCAACCAGCGCCTGGTGTCCACCCCGGACTGCTTCATGGAGGGCTGTGTTCCCCTGAAGGTTCACCACGTTTACCAGGGCGTTACTCTGCAAAACAGGATGGATATGAGGCATTTTAGATTTAATGTAACATTCTGATGAACTCAACCACACCACAGGGGAAAAAAACCTCACTTTTTACTCTGACATGTTTGTCTTTGAGCTTCCTTTTTGTTTGGATAAACTTCCAGTCCAGGGCAACACTGGATGAGCTTTAAACAGTGTCACCACTCATCTGTAAACAGGGATATTTGTAAGCTCATTTATTTATGTTTGTGAAGATAAGCAGTGAGAGGAGCCAAAATACATTAGATGTGATTATTTCAAAGATCATTATGGACTGCTTCACATTTATTTAACATGTGTTTGGAGTATGTAAGAGAGTTTAGATCTGCAGAAAATCAAACATATGTGCAGCAGTCGTTTGTAACTTACACTTTAAATGCAGCATTGGTTTCTGAGGGCCACATATATTTATAATCAGCCAAACTGATACAAAGTCTGGGATAATTTCAATTTAACAACCAAGATAAAATAACAAAAAAGCCAACTTAAAGTTTTCATCAGTATTTTTCACACCAACGTTAATATTTCAAACTCAAATGCAAACAAAAATGCTTCATTTGATGAACTAAACACAGAATTCAAGGCCCATAAAAGCTACTTTTAATGCCAGAAACACAGTATTTACCACTTATTTTGAAACAAAGTTTGGCAGTTACATTCATGAAATAGCCAAATTATAATACAACAGATTAAGCAACATTTCATGAATAAAACAGAAAAATGTCAGAGGTCTAATCTGGGATTAAAATATGTAAATACCTGCATTAAAAGTAGTTACATGAATGGCAGCTTGCCTAAGCTTCACTAGCTTTAGCTAAAGCTAACATAGCTACATACCTACGTCAATACATAAGCCAGTGTAGCTAAGTTAGTTGAAACTAAAGCAAAGATAGCTACATTAACTATGTAATTAATGCTGCTGCATAATCCGGTGTAGCTAAGTTAGCAATGTGAGCTTCAACAAATGTAGCTAAAGATAATGTAGCTACATAGTGTACATAGCTGCTTTGCAAGCTTAGCTTTAGCCAAGTTTGTTATGCAGTTACATCAGCTACATAGCTTCGTTATCTATAGCAAAGTTAGCTTTAGCAGGTGTAGCAAAAGCTAACATAGCTGCGTAGATAATGCAGATACGCAGCTTATGAACCTGCTTGGAGCTTAGCTTTAGCTGCATTACCTCTCCTTTTAATATCTGGTGCGGAACCGGCAGGTGCCAGAGTATACTCCTGCTGCCAGTGTGGTAACCTGGCGCTTCCAAAAACTTTTTCTGTTGTGTTTTTGACTTCATCTGACACGTTTATTTCTCCTCTTTTGCAGTGTCGCCCTCTCCCTGCTTGTTCTTCTGCCTACAGCCAGTCAGCACAATCAACTTTGTTTTTTTAGAAAATAAACTGTTTTTTACCTGCTACCCTGTCTTGTGCTCTACTTAGAAAACCTGAGCTCCTCTTTATTTTTCAGACATTGCATTAAAGAAAATCTGTTTATTGTGAAACTGGTTCAGTAATGTGTCTACCTGTAGCAGGATGGTGGCTGTCTCCACGTTTCCACAGAGACAGGCGTGGATTAAAGGTGTGTTGCCGTAGTGATCCTTCTTGTTCAGTTTAGCGTTGCACTCAAGCAGAATCCTGACAACCTGAACACAACCAAAATACACATAATTAAAGAAAAACAGTACACAAAATAAACCAGGTATGCAGAGAAATCTTAGCGTGCACAGAGTCATAGTCAAAGGTTATCTCTGAAGGTTTGCCCCATCTACCACCGCATTTTCACAGCTTGTAACGGCTCACAAATCACTTTCAATGATCAAAAGTTTTCTGGCAATTCTCTTGAACCACAGTGAAAAATATGATGGGGATTTTTAGGGACTATTTTCTTTAGTGGATGAATCTGTATGTGATGAACTGGGGCAATCGAATGATGTCGGCTGGACTGAGTCCCAACAAACTGCACTGACTGTGTTTAATGTAATATAAAGAGGGTTTAAATATAAATAATGTATTTTAGTGAAGTGTTTTCTAGTTTTTTTGGCTAATATTTATTCCCTAGAGCAAAGAGAGAAAGATGTTTAGGGCTGTGAACATGCAGTACTTCTCAGCGGACAAATTCAGTTCTATTTGTAAGTTTATAAAAGAAACATGAAAAATGTAGCAGTTTATCTTTCTGTACTGCCGTCTTTCTGCAACAAGATGGTGCTAGTGAGGAGTGCAACAGTATGAACACAGACTTCCTTACTGCAGAGCCATGAGACTGTGTTTGACCCACTTCTACATTAACGGCCACTGTAAATTTTATTACAATGACTGCTGTGACACCACAGTGTGACATGCTTATTCCAAGTACATCCACTGGGGCGGATTTTGTTTCCACAGCATGCTGCATTTCATACAGAGCACCAGGCATACGCAAATCAGTGATGGCCGACCACTAAACAGATAATACCTTCATTATAAAACATATCAGAGCTTATCTGCAGCACTTTCGTTTCTAGTTTGCATCAGTGCCTTGTTCACTTCCTCCTACCTGAATGTGGCTGTTCTGCGTGGCGAGGTGAAGCGGTGTGGCACTCTGGTTGGTGCGTGCATTGACGTTGGCTCCATGTCGGATCAGCAGGCCAGTCAGACCAGCATGACCGTGAAGAGCGGCGACATGGAGCGGCGTGAAGCCGTCCACGTTAGAGCTGTTAACACTGAGAGCCCCGGCCTGCAGGACGCACAGCTGCAACACACAACCATGAAAACGATCAGATTAATCAGCTCACGTCATCAATTTCTGCTGCCTTTTTATGTTTTAGTGGTGGAAGTTTATAAAGTAGAACATAAAATTAAATGATCAGTCATTTCATTTATCCAGATTCAATGAAACATGGTGAAAACAGACAGAAAAACAAGCAAGAAGTGAAGTTTTGTCTCTCTGTTTTCTACTGTAGCGGCAGTCAGACCTGCTGAGTGGGAGCACAGTTTGGACACTGGCACAGTGGGTGGCAGAGCAGAACCTCAGACCGCAGCTCTCCTTCATCCTCCTCCTCCTCATCCATCCACTCCAACAGGTAACGCACCTGAGGAGAAACAGTAATAAAAATCAATACTTCAACAGGACCAGCTGTTTGGATCACAACTGCAGATAAGAGGTGGAGATAGGCATCCTGGTGCACCCAGTGAGTCCTCAGTTCTGCTGTCGAGAATGGCCTTAGTAAGAGAGGAGACCAAGAACCTGATGGTCCCTCTGACTGAGCTCCAGGGATTCTTGTTTGGAGATGGGACAAAGTTCTAGAAGTACAACCATCACAGCTGCCCTCCACTGATCTGGGCTTTGTGGCAGAGTGGCTAAAACACATGAATGCCTGCCTGGAGTTTGCAAAAAAGCCCCTGAAGGACTCTCAGAATGTGGGAAACCACACAATCTGGTCTGATGAAACAAAGATTGAACTGTTTGCTCAATGCCAAACATTATGTCTGGGATGACTGGGAGACTGTTCAGCAGTGAAGTACAGCGATATCCTCAATGAAAACCTGTCCCCCAGCACTCAAGACCTCAGACTGGGCAGAAGGTTCACCTTCAGTGACCCTGAAACCACAGCTAAACTGACCACAACTCTGAGACTGTCCTGGAGTAGACCATGTAAACACCTTTGATGCAGGTTTAAGCATCTATAACTTCTTATACAAAGTTTACTGTTCTGAAGGATTAAAAATGTGACATTTTCCTACCATCTCCACGTCACCATCAGCCACAGCACGTAGCAGCTTCTCCACCTGTCAACCAAGGAACACATTCATTACTGTGAATCCACAAAACAGCAGAAGATTACTGCAGATTAGCAAGCTTCTGCTGTGGCTTCAAAGCTCTAGAGAACCTACAACAGAGCTCGCTCAGCTCATGATCTACACTTTTTCTACACTGATTAGGAAGTAGGAAAGTATTAGGGGGTGATTATGAAGCGCTCACCTCTCTGTGTCGCACCCGCTCTGCCTCCGGTTTGACCTCGGAGCTCAGAGAGGAAGTGCTGGAGATGGAGGAGCGGCGGCTGCTGCAGTCGGAGGCTTGAGGGGAGCGAGAGGGAGACTGAGAGGAGGAGGAAAGAGAGAAATGCATCAAGTTTGGGTCTCAGACAAAGTTCAGGGTTGCCAAGATTTTAAACAAATCCACTACTGATTCTTAAAGTCTCATTTTACTCTAAAAACTCAGTGGACGAGTCAGGAGTCATCTGAACTTGTGTTATCAATCATGCATGTTTTTACTGTTCCCTTCCCAGCTCATGTTAAAATCTATGATCCACTTGTAATGACAGGAAGTCAGTTATCCATACTTTAAGACAGTAGAAACATCCAAAATGGCCCATACAATGCAAAATAATGTTTTTAATGCAATAAAAAGGATGCAATTAATTGCAATTAATTGCAGATGTTCTAAAATAATCAAGACTCAAATTCGAATCGTTTGACCTTGAAATATTTTTGCACAAATGCTGGATATGCAAAATCCACAATGAGCCAAATCCTGAAGAATAGTACAGAGGAATTTTTCTTCAGACATGAAAAACATGCAAATACCAACTGATTTATCCTCCATTTTTGTTTTTGAGTGCATGCACATTGCACAGTTTTAACAGGGATACTACAATATTTTTATTCAGATTCAGAGATCTTTATTCATCCCGAAGGGCAATTCAGTTTCAAAGTCTACCATGCCTTGTTAACATAACATATTTTCCCCTTTAAGACAAGTTTATATTGGTCTCAGAGGTCTCCTAAACATGCCTGTGAAGTTTGTTGCTGAAAAAGCACTCCAGTGTTGGATTTTTGCATGTCTTTAAGGAAAACAGCCTCTGTATGTTAAGTTTGCAGACATAATCACCAGGCTTCTAATGTTTCAGGCTTTTGTCTTCCCTGTAAAAGTCAGGAGAGTAAATCAGACTCACATCAAGTCCGCTACCACTGCGCTCGCGCCCGTTCTGAGTCGACCTCAACAACATGAGGATCTGCAAAGAGATGAAATCTTATTAAACATTGTTGAAAAGATGATTCTGTTCTAAATACTAAATCTTATCTGAGGTCAAGTTTTCAAAGATTTAAAGTAACCTGTGCCCCTATAGAGGCTAAACCTAATTTAATATTCATCCTCATATGTCAACTGTGAAGACAGATAGGCAACAAAAATCCTTCATTTCCTCATATCCTCCCATCGCTTACTAATAGAAAGCAGAGGAATAATCAGATCATCCTGTTTGAGGTGTGATGAATGAAGTAAACAGACTTTAATCTCTGAATCACTGATAATCAGGATTAGTGTCTCCTTACGATGGAAAACTCGACTTCGTCTTTCAGTGTCAGAAGTCACACCTAGAAGTCAAATAAAGCGCCATGGGGTCTAGGAAAAGGTGGAAAAGTATCATAACTGTTGATCTCTGAAGCTAGATTTTCTGCTGCCTAAAAGACTCGGCCTGTTCGGTTCCCACGATCCAAGCATCAAAACTCCCTCAGCCTCTGAAAACAGCAGCTGATCAGATTAGAGAAACTACAAAGCTTTGAAAAATGAAAAATTCAGCTTTATTTGTAACATTCCTTTCATTTCTTTGCCCCTTTGATGATCAGTGACCAGCAGCTTGAATTAAATCACTCTGCCAGTTGATATTTCTCCATAATACTACTTATTAATGCTTTCAGAAGCAGCCAGGGAGGCCGTTTGAAGGTTTCTGAACAAACGGCTGCAGAGTAATCCTTTGGGAAAATACACCGGATTAAAGAGTGTCCACTTAAAGGAGTTATTTATATATGATTGCTGTAAATATCACAGGAAGGATCCCTATATAGAGAGTTTTCTGGCTCAAAAATCAGCTTGAAGAAGCTCAAGATGAGTCTAAGACTGACATATTGTCTCAGTTATGAGCCCTGCAGAGCCTTTTCTGACCTTGGAGTTGAGCGCACACTGCAGCGGCGAGTCTTTGTTCTTGTTGAGGATGTCGGTGCTCGCCCCATTCTCTAGAAGCACCTGGATGATTCCCTCATAGCCCCAACGAGCTGCCATGTGCAGCGCTGTGTCGCCTTTGTCGTTCTGGAGGTCCAGACGGCACGTTTGGAGGTCGTAGTACACCAAGGCCTTCACACACTGAAACACAACAACAACAGAGCCCAGCAGTGTCTAAAACTCTTATTTCAGGAGTTTTGTAGCCCTCAGACTCCCTCTAGATCAAATCAAACTACCATTTGCTTTAATGAAGAACTCTCATAAAATATGCACATGCTATGTTTTATTAAAGGTCAGATTTTACCAGACTATCAGGTCATTGTTATTATCGAGGATCAGTGAAGGACAAGTGGTTAAAATAAAGACAAAGAGAGAGTTTGACGTACGTCCTCGTGTCCGTACATGCAGGCAAGGTGCAGCGGCGTGTTCCCGTTGTTGTCCTGAGCCTCTGTGTTTGCCTTGTAGTGCAGCAGCAGCAGCTGGAGGACAGAACGTCATTATAGATCGATGACAGTTTCAACACACCCTAGTTTTTTTATTTATACACAGAAACAAAAATTACCAGGATCTAAACGATGATCCTCCTTAGAACTGACCTTTTGTTGAGCCAGAGCACAAACCACTGTTGTTCAATGATGGTCTCTAACTTTATAATGCTCAAAGCTGTAAAATCCAGTTAAACTGAGGGTTATCTTCACAGTCTACAGACTTCAGGAAGGGTTTGAGCTGTCACTGGAGAAAGCATCATGGCAGAAACCAAAGAAACCAGTTTATTCTGGAGAGAAAGAAATGTTGATGCTCACAAAGCAGGAGAAGGATCTACAAAGTTATCACAGCGTTTCCAAGAGTCAAGAACTGGAGTGAAGAGGATCATCAAGAAACTCAGAGAGAGCCACACAGTCCAGAATAAGCCTGGCAGAGGAAGAGAAAGATTTCAAAGACTCTGGAAAGAAAACTGAGAGATGTGTCTAAAGAGCCCAGAACAACTGCCAAGACACTAATGTAGGGCTGAACGATTTGCAAAAAAATATTTATTAAGATTTTTCCCCCAAATAGGCTCTTGTGATTGCGATTTCATATGCGATTATTTTTAGGTTCCTTATATATATTTTTCAGTAAATACAAGCAGTAAATCATTCTTTATTAAAATATGAACAATAGCAGATATAAAACACAAGGGAAAAACCTTTTCCAACAATATCTAATTGCAATTGTCTTGGCTAATATTGCAAATTTGATAGCAACTGCTATATTGAAGGGGGGTAATCACTTTTATGTCATTCTCATTTCAAATAAAAAAAAAAAATATAGTACAGCAGAAATTTTTATTCTACAAAAACCTGAATGCTTGCAGATTGTGCATGAAATCTCTGCTGCCAAAAATGTATTAAATTGGTATTTTGACATGTTTCAAGTTCAAGTAATATTGCAGCTTTTGTGTTTTGTAAATTGCAGCGGGCCATATTGCGATTTAATCTGGTTTGCGATTAATTGCTTATCCCTACTCTAGAGGAGGACTTAGCCAAGTCAGGAACTGTAGTCTCAAAGAAGACCATCACTAGAGCCCTGCACAGGAATGGAGCAAGAAAAAGTCTGCAGAAGAAACACCTTCAATACAGACTGAAGTCTGCAGAAGACGACCCGGAGAAAGATACTGATCCTGGAAGCATGTCCTTCGGTCAGATGAGACCAAACTAGAGCTCTTTGGCTGTAGTGATGTTGGTGTTTGGAGATAGAAGTGACAGGAGTATAAGCCAAAAAACACCGTCTCTGCAGTGAAACATGGCGGAGGGAAGATTATGCAGTGGGGATTCTTCAGTGAGTCTGGAACTGGGAATCTGGAGGTTGAAGGAGTCATGAAGCTAAACTGGGACTGGATCATCACTTTGTCTTCCAACAATAAACCAAAACATCCGTGGCTCCTGATGAGGACCTACCTCCGGAAGACCAAAGTGAACCTTAGTGACTGGCCTGATCAAAGCCCTGACTTGAATCCCATTGGGATTGAACAGAAGGCCAAGGTCCTGGCTGGGATTCCTCAGGAGACGAGTCTGAGACTAAAACTAAAACAAACGACTGCGGGCTGTTATCCAGCAAAACGGAGACACAACTGACTATCAGCATCAGGAGATCATCATTTAGACCCTGGTAGAAATAATTTAGTTTCTGTGTGCAAAGTAAAATAATGTTAGCATCCAAAATAAAACTAGGATGTCTGGAAAAGCTGTTAAAAATTCCTTGCTCTGTTTAATAGCACTCTGAAAATACTTCAAAAAATGTAATTTTCATAGGGATGCTAATAATTTTGCCTTATCATTAAGGGTTTGATCTCAACAGGAAGTCATTATTTACAAAAAAAAAAAAAAAAGTATGAACTTTGCAGATTCCCGGGGTCCTTCTAAGATAAACTTGTTTTGTATTACATTTACACACACAGACAAAAGCTCTGCATGGGATCAAAAACCATTGTGAGTGTGTGTTTTCACCGTGACTCCCTGGTATCCTCGCTGGCAGGCCAGATGCAGCGGTGTGAGGGCGTGGTAGTCTGTGGCGTTTACCGGAGCTCCTTTACACACCAGCAGGTCGATCAGCTGGGACTGACCTGATCGTATCATCACATTTTAAAAAATTGAAAGTTAAAGTTTCAGTCCCTGGAGAAAGGCAATTTTTCTTCTTCTATGTGTGTGTGTGTGTGTGTGTGTGTGTGTGTGTGAGCTGCTCACCACAGATGGCAGCGACATGCAGCGGCGTGTAACCTCGGTCGTCTCTGGAGAACGGCGTGACAATGGAGGGGTCGTTTAACCGCCTGAAACAGAGAGAAAATGAGGAAATAATCACTTTAGAGCATCAGCTACAATAAAGAGAGTTCAGAGCAATAAAGATGCATTTTCTCTCTAAAGAATACTTTATTTATGCTCCTAAAAGGCTCTGAGATCTGCTCAGTTTTCTCAGAATAGGTGTTCAAATGTCTGTAGACCATAATGGATAATTTTAACAGTTTACAGCCATGAAAAAAGTCTGAACTGGCCTGAATTAACACTTAAATCAAACCACAGATTTTACACCTAATTCCATCTTAGTGTGGGGGAAGTAAAGAGCAGAAATTTTCTTGTTCCTGATTCAAACTAGGAGAGAAAAAGAGGAAATGTCTTTACTAGAAATGAAAAACAGAAGTTGCGGAATTTCCAACAAAAGAGGAGAGGTTTTCTCCGTACGTGTACAAAGTTTGACGGTCAGTAGAGCCTTTGTGCTGTTATGATTCCTTTTATTTCCTTGTCTGTTTGTAAAGCACTTTGTGCTACATTGCTTTGTATGAAACATGCTATATAAATAAAGTTTGACTGATGGAACTATGAGTTCATGTGGGTAAAGTATGTAAAAACAGCTTTTTTTTTTTTGCCTTTTTTGAGGTTTATTTGCCATTCATTTTAACGTGATCCTGATTTTATTGCTTCTACCTCAGGTGAGTCCTTTATGACGTTAAGGTTAATGCTTACTGCAAAGGATGTGTGGTTTCACATAAAAATTTGTGGTTTTTCACCTTAAAAGTTAATTTTTTCATCAGTAGCGCCATAGTTGTGACCCTTCGACCTCCTGTAGCTTGCAGGATGAGACATAATGTTGATATAATTATGATTTACGATCAGGAGTCTGTACATTGTCTTTTGCTTTTGAGTTGACCAGATACTTTGCAAGATTTTCCTGCTGTTTAGATCCACCTGCTCCACATGGATTGATGTGGTCTGGCTGCATGTGGTGCAGAAAAATAGACCCGACAAAGATCTTGAGTAGAGTAGAACTTCTGGGGCACGCCAGAGACAGACCGGAACTGCAAAGATTGATTAGAGAGGGAGCGCACTTTGGGAGTGGATGACAGCGTAGATGGAGTATGTGGAATTAAGGGTGAGAAGCTGGATTATTCAGAGGGATCTTGGAGCCCCTTTATATCAAAAGAAGCCGACTGAAGGTTGTCCGGACACGTATTCAAAGTGCATCTATGCTGCCTCCCTGTGGAGGTCTTCCAGGCACATTCAAATGGGAAGAGACCCCCGGTAAGATCATGACTCAACCAAAGACGAGAGGAGGAAAATTGACTGAAGGTTGGATGGATACAGAAGCACCACTCTCTTTAGTGACAAATCAGTTATACTCCTAAAAAATTTGAAGGCTTAAATTCCAGGTTGAATGGTTGCTGTGTCTATATGCTGTATACGAGTGTATTTGCGTTTATTGCTGCTGACCCTGACAGCTGAAGATCGCAGAGGTCACAGGAGCAGAGAGGGTGACACATCCTGGCGTCCTCGTTGCTCTCTCCTTCACTCAGCAGACGCTCCACCTCCGATTCATTTCCATTCGCTATGTGCTGTAAAACATGCACACAAAAACAATCAATAATAGCATTAGTTACTGCAAATTTATCCCCATAGAATTGTCCTTAATCACTGGAAGGGCCACTGATTCTGGTCTGAATCACATCAGCGACTGTCTGAAGAGCCTCTTATTGTTTTTATTGGACTAATATAAAGAAATGACTCCTTTATTAGACTTACGGACAGCTACAATCAGGCTCAAAATGTGTAAAGTTTAATGCTTTAAACGTGTATTCCAGTCCGAGCTCACCTCAAACAGACAGTGGATTGGCGTGGCCGAGCTCTGAGACAGCAGACTCATCCTCTCCTTGAACACAGCCTTATCATTCAGCTCACCAGAGCCCTGAGGGGACGCAGACAAAAAAACAGATAATTTTAACACCACAAAACTCTGGAGAGGCAGCATTAACATCTTCTTCCTGTGTGACTCACATGATGCGAGTCCTGCAGCTTCCCAAGGTTGATGTACTCCACGGCAGCCTCGAAGGTGCTCAGACAGTAGCTGAGCTCGTCTTTACTGGAGTGGCTGAAGCAGAAGTTCCTGATGTAGCTGAGGTTAGCCATCCTGAAGGCAGAGAATCAAAATATCAAGATTAGTGCACACAAAACCCTTCCAAATCCAGAAAGAAAGCATTCGTTGACCATGGTGAGGTTTTCCCAGTGCCAGAACCTTAAAAATTGAGATGACACTGGTCAAAATCAAACTATATAGAGAAGAGGATGGAATTACTTAAGCCCTACAAAAAAACTGTCATATTTAAAGTATTTCCAGAGTGCTGTTAAACAGAGCAAGGAATTTTTATCACAGCTTTTCCAAACATCCTAGGTTTATTTTGGATGCTGACATTATTTTACTTTGCACACAGAATCTAAATTATTTCTACCAGGGTCTAAATGATGATCCCCTGATGCTAACAGTCAGTCGTGTCTCCCTGTTGCTGGATAACAGCCTCCAGATCTGATGGTCTACTGGCTTTGACCTTGGTCTTTAGTTCACCCCCAATGGGGTTCAAGTCAGGGCTTTGGTCAGGCCAGTCACTAAGGTTCACTTTGGGCTTCTGGAAGTAGATCTTCACCAGGAGCCACGGATGTTTGGGTCGCTGTTGGAAGACAAAGCAAAACCCCAAACCCAGTTTAGCTTCATGATTCCTTCCACCTTTACCAGATTCCCAGTTCCAGACTCAATGAAGCCTCCCCACCGCTGTGTTTCTCTGAGGGGACGGTGTTCTTTGGGTGAAACTCCTCTCCCTTCTTTCTCCAAACATCACCAACATCTCTCTGGCCAAAGAGCTCTAGTTTGGTCTCATCTGACCAAAGGACATGCTTCCAGGATCAGAATCTTTCTCCAGGTCATCCTCAGCAGACTTTAGTCTGGTTTGGAGGTGTCTCTTTTGCAGACTTTTTCTTGGTCCATTCCTGTGCAGGGCTCTAGTGATGGTCTTCTTTGGCTTGTCCTTCACTAGAGTCTTGTGAGTTGTTCTGGGCTCTTTAGATACATCTCTAACTAGTTTTCTTTCTAGAGTCTTTGAAATCTTTCTCTTCTTCTGCCAGGCTTGTTCTGGACTGTGTAGCTCTCTTTGAGTTTCTTGATGATCCTCCTCACTCCAGTTCTTGACTCTTGGAAATGCTGTGATAACTTTGTAGATCCTTCTCCTGCTTTGTGAGCATCAACCATTCTTTTTCTCAGTCTAACCTGGTTTCTTTGGTTTCTGCTATGATGCTTTCAGCTTAAACCCTTCCTGAAGTCTGTAGACTGTGAAGATAACCCTCAGTTTAACTGGATTTTACAGCTTTAAGCATTATAAAGTTAGAGACCATCATTGAACAACAGTGGTTTGTGCTCTGGCTCAACAAAAGGTCAGTTCTAAAGGGGATCATCATTCAGACCATTGGTTCCCAATCTGGGGTCCGGGACGCCCCGGAGGGGTTCCAAAGATCTCAGAGGGGGCGCGAGGCTTTGACTGCTCTGAGGCTGCCAAAATTAGATTTGTAAATATAGACTAAAACCATGATAAAGCTGTTAATATTAGTTTATATAAAGGTCTTTGAATAAGTGTAGCATACATATGCCTTTTTTAGGGTTTTATCAGTGAAACAATAAACAGTGATGTTGATTTTTGGCAGCGGTGTGTCACTTTCTCCTCTCTCTTGGGTCCTGGGGAGGGGGCTCCAAGGAAAAATGGTTTGGAAACACTGATTTAGACCCTGGTAGTTTATGGTTTTTGTGAAATAATTTTGTTGCTATGTGCAAGGTAAAATAATGCTAGCATCCAAATAAAACTAGGACAGTTGGAAAATCTAGGTTAGAGATTCCTTCCTCTGGTTAACACTTGTAAAACTCAAATTTTTTCTTGCACACAAATTCACAGTCTCATGCCATACTCTTGGCTTCTTTCCTTCTTGGTAAAAACAAAACAAACTTAATTTTTGATCATTAAAAAAGCAGAGTTTGTACTGCTTTAATGAAGTATGGAACCTCGGCCATTTCAGGCTCAAAAGAAAACAGGATTTCTTTCTGCTTTTCCTTGACTTAGCTGAGTGACTCAGCTTTTTTGTTCCCTCTACAGAACCCTCGGGGTCAAACGCCACCCCCGCTACCCACTCACCAGTTTGGGATTTCAGTCTTCACCAGCAGATAGAGGATGACAGACAGAAGGTCGTCAGCACACACCGCCTCGATGCTGACTGTAGAGACAAGAAACAAACACTCAGTGAGGTGAAACACTCTAAAACACTCTCCCTGTGTCCGACCCAAATGACTAAATTGGCCGCTTTACAAACAGTAATCAGGAACGGATCGTACCACTATGCAGACACACAGCAGGGACGCTGTGGACCAATAAGTTTAGATTTCCAAATCAAACTGGACAAACACATTAGAGGCTGACAGAGCGGGTATTGTCCCATCTGCTGATGTGATTACGTTCAGTGAGAGGAAGCTCTGAGATCGTGTGGAGTTCATTCTGCCTGTCCACAAAGGTTACCAGCTGATTTACAGCGAATAGACACACCTCTCAAAAGGGAGGGAAAACAAACAGAGGACCTTTTCCTCTGTATGTTCAGTCTTTTTCAAATTTGTGAAATTGCTCCAGTTAATTGTTTTACCTGATAGCCACAAGATTTGATTTAAGGCTGCAACAAGAAAAAAAAAAAACACCCACTAAAAGTTATTTTCTATAAAAAGCTGAAACTTTGACGTCAGAGTTCTCTGAGCTGCGTACCCTTACTGATGGTTTTGATTTGAAGAAATTCAGATTTATTGTGCGTACCTGTGCGCCTTGGTGTCTGTGTGGCGGTCAGGGCAACTCTTCGCAGACAGAGCAGTTTGAGGAGGGGGGAGGTCTGCTGGTTCAGCTGACTCAGCTCTCTCTTTGCCCGAGACAAGTTTATACTGCAGAAGCACAAAAAACAACCAAACACAGTTTGAATATACAGTATATCTAAAAACATTCAGCCCCATCATTGTTTAACTCTTTTATTGATGTTATAAATCAATCATGGTCAATATAATTTGGCTTTTTGGGCCCAAAAAATGTACAAAAAACCTCTTTAACATCAAATGAAAATGGACTTCTACAAAATAATTCAAATTCAATAAAAATCTGTAATGTAGGTGAATGTGTCCCAAGTGAGTGCAGTTTAAAGACACCTGTGTCTGGAAGGTTCAGTCACTGGTTCATTAGTGTTCCTGGCTACCATTACACCATGATGACAAAAGAACACTCCAAGAAACTCAAAGAAAAAGTTATTGAAAAGTAGAAGTCAGGGGATGGAGACAAAAACATTTCCAAATCTCTGAACATCCCCCAGAGTTCAGTTAAATCCATCATGAAGAAATGAGTGAAGATGTCACATGTGTAAATCTGCCTAGATCAGACCGTCCTAACAAACTGAGTGAGCATGCAAGAAGGAGACCAAACACAAACACACCATCCTCACTGTGAAGCACAGTGGTGGCAGCATCATGCTGTGGGGATGCTTTTCAGCAGCCAGCCCTGGAAGGCTTGTAAAGGTAGAGGGTAAATGACACAGACTCAGTGCTGTGATTGCAGCCAAAGGTGACTCTACTAAATACTGATTAGAAGAGAGTGAATATTTATGCTGTCACTTATTTCACATTTTCATTTAATTGGGATTACTTTGTAGAAATCTGTTTCCCCTTTGACTTCAAGGAGTTTTTAAAAGTAATTTTTGGTCAAAAATGGCCAAATTATATTGACCATAATTAATTTATAAAATCAATAAAACAGTAAAACATCTCAGGGTGTGAGTACTTTTTATAGGCTCTGTAATTTGAGGTCATTCTTACAGTGAGGGCAGCAGCAATAGTAAAGGAAGCAGTTGAATCTGTCAGTGCTCCAGAGAATGATAATTTCATTACAGAGTTTAATAAAAACATCTTATCACAAGATCTGAGTCCACACTTCAACCCATGATAGCAGTTAAAACATATCATATTATCGATCAGCTGGTTAAGCCATGAGATGTTTCTGCATGCTCTGCGAATATCTTTGGAATCAGATCCCTATCATAAAATAACAACAGTCAGAAACAATCAGCCTCAGAGCAATGGACCGACCTGAACTCTGGTTTGACTCCGAGGTCTTTCTGCTGCAGCTCCTGCAGACTGCGGCTGGTTTTGTTGAAGGCAGCATCCTATGCATGAGCAGAACAGATGCCTTTTTTAACCAAAATGGTGTTTTTCTGGGAATAAAAGCTTCTTTTTTTTATAAAGTACAGTCACATGCTCAAGTTTTCAGCATGTAGGGAACTACAAAAGCAATGAATAAATTAAAAAAACAAAACAAAACAAAACAGAGGGTCGTACTGAGGTTACAAAGAAAATATGCAGTTAGGGGTATTAAAAGAAATTAGATGAGGCCAAAAAGAGATAAAAAGGCAATAATTTACATAAAAGCTGATAACAGTGAAGGCAGATCAAATAAAACTGTAACTCAGCCATTTAAACACCAATAATGTAAAAAAATATGCTTTTAGTAATCAGTTTGTTTTTCCGTTTAAAAAACATTTATCCGTGAGACTAACATATGTGAGGCAGAGCTGCAAGAACATTCAGACGTACCTGGCTGGCTTCAAGAGTTCCCACATAGTTAAAAATTAAATCATGGATACCATGATGAACATACATCTGGAAAAAAGAAGAAAAAAAACACAAACACAAGGAAAATTTTAGTTTGTTTAAGGCTTTAGAGGCATTTTTAAACAACAATGTACTGAATGTTTTTAATGCACTCTTTAGTCTGGCCATATGAGGATTTGTAAATCAGATTTTACAAAGAAAGCAGAAGGTGTGAGAGTAGTTACGTCTCAGTTTTTAACTTTGATATGATTCACAAGAAATAGCTAGGGCTGGGCAATTAATTGCAAATTAGATTAAATTGGAATATGGCCTGCTGCAAGTTACAAATCTCAGCAGCTGCAATACTTCTAGAAATCTGTCAAAATAACAGCTCAATGCATTTATTTCTTACAGCATTAGAGATTTTATGCACATTATGCAAACATTCAAGTGTTTATCTAGATTGGTTTACAAAAATCCTCCTTTTATTGTCTTATGTATGTTTTTCTTAATCAAAACAAGTGGCATAAAAATGATATATTTTTTAATCAACCTGGGCTATTTCATCCTATCTAACACTGATGAAGCTTAGTGGTAGTTCACGGTAGACGAACCCTCAGCCTCCCTGCTTGCATTAATGCTGATGCACCATGGTGCTGCTGGTAGTAAAGCTTCATCTCCTCCACCCCAGCTGCCTCCTTTATAGCTTAAAGCTTGTTGCACCCTCATGTTCAGATCCATTCTACTATGGATTAATTGCTTCTGAAACAGTTGTAATTTTTCCCAATACATTGTCATTAATGTATCTATCTATATGGAGGTTTCTAGCTATGCATTCCCTGGAAAGTCAAAGAATGCTGCTCAACCAACCCAGGGAGCTTATTTAGAGCAGAGCCCTCTCTGCCAAATTAAACTGTAGATCCATTTTGCAACAAAATGGTTAAATGTATGACAAGAGTGTTCCCGACTTAATGCACATTATAATATAGAATGATTAATGATTTGCAAAATACATGAGATGAGGAACTCGGAACTGCAATACTGGAGGGAAAAAACATTGCAATTAGATTATTTTTGCAAATTGTTCTGCCCTAGAAATAACTTATGCCTGTTTTAATACCATGGCAACAAAAACAGAAGACTAAGGTGCTAAAAATTGGTTTATAAACTATGAAAAGAATGTAGGCAAACTCCTGTAAATTGCCTAAATTGCGCAAAAATTAGTAACACTGCAAAACAGACGTATTGGGTAATACTGGATAATTTCTTCGTTTTGGTTGATACAAAAATACAAGCTAACTCCAGCTCATAGTATAAAAACATTACCAGCTTTAACACCCATTGCAGCGTTGCCTGCTTGCTGCCTAATTTGCACAAAAACATATGCAACTATTGAAAACTGCAGGGAACCTTCTGCTCACCATCTAAATTGCACAGAGACACTGTCAGTGTTTCATTATGTTGCTAACATTCTTTGCATCCTGTCTAAAGTGTACAAAGACGTTAGAAAAATTGCCCCAAAGAAGTCGACAACAGCCAACATTTGGAAATTATTTTGTTTTAAATTCAGTGTTTAAAATTCTCCCACCAGGGGGCTCCTGTCATGATACAAGGAGTAAAGACCAGCACTGCTAAGCTCCGCCCATATTCACCGTCACTTCTTGTTTTGAACCGAGGACTCTGTTCAATAAAGCGTCACTTCATAAGGCAGATTTACTAAACAGAAAACTGGTGTCAAACTAGAGCACATGGCGGTCTCAGGACGCCTTATAAGGTACTGTGAGTCCCCATTCCAAAAAAAGGAGGAATATCTACAGTTTGAATAAATTCTTCACATTGTATAGGTAATTCTAAAAATCAGGCATGTAGGCAACTCCTGCAGGTTGTCGAAATTGTAGGAAATTACCTTTGTTTTGGTGTGTTGCTGAAATTGCCTGCATACTGTCTAAACTGCATAAACAGGTCATGTTACCATGCAGAGGTCTTACGTAATATCTTGTTTTAAGTTAAAAAAAAACGCAGGCAATCTCCTGCACACGTTTTGTGCAGGATAGGGTTTATGCAGGATGTTTCCTGCAGTTTTCGGGATAAAATCCTCTCTTATGCATGCCTTATGAAATTGATGGAGCCTTTTAAAGCTTTACTACTTCGCAACTCTGCTGATCATTAAAATATCAGAGACTGCATCAAAAACGATGAAATTATTGAATCTTTAACTAGTTTCTGAGGCATTATGACAGTTGATCCTGATTGTTGAGTTAAAATGGACTAAAGAGAAGGAAAAATGTGGGAAAAAGCTGCAGTTAGGGAGTGAGATTACCTCCACAGCCTGTTTGAGGAGAGTCATCTGCAGCTCCTGCTTTGCAAGAAGTTTCTGCAGGAAAAGAAAAAAATCAAGTTATATTTCACCATAATCAGAGCAGTTAACGCAGAATAATGCATTAGTTAGTGTGCATGAAGGGATGTCATCGGTCCTGATACTCTGATAAGGCAGCACGCTAAAACGAGGACCTGCGTGAAAACCGCCCCAACTTCAATTAGATTAGATTTAATTCAATTAGACTGCAGAGGGACAACCAGGCTGATCTGCTTGTTTGTGTTCCAGTTCCGGGTCAGATCATTCAGAAAAGGAGAAGAAGTTCATGAAGGTGTCTTCAGGAAGTGATTGATACCAAACTTAAAACAACTCCTGAAACAAGATAAAAAATCCCAGCACATGCTATTCTATGTAGGGTTTCCTGGCTGTGTTTAATGGCTTATGCAGTGAGACTATCAGTGAGAACATGTCTACATCCTTAAACAAAACAGAGAGATGTGATGAAGCTGTAGCATCTGATGGATGACTGCCAGAATATGGGATGCCTGGGTGAGGAAATGTGCATAACTTCTGTTTATGTCCAACATGTGATGAAAATATGATTAAACCCAATGGCAGCATCACAGTTTTTCCCCTTGTGTTTGGGTTCATAATGAGTAAAGTGGTTAGATTGAGAGTTCGTCTTTAACCTTGGAAAGTTTTCAGTTTCCATGGACAAAAAACAAACATCCAGTCCAAAAGAATCCAGTTCCAGAGCAAACTGGCTCACTAAACATCTTCATAAGTTTGTGTGGTAACATAAAAGCATCTGAGTTGGAAATGTGCATCACAAAAACTCAAATCTCTGCAAGTTTACATGTCGAAAAATACCAGACTACACTTACAACTAAGGATGTTCCTAAATGTATATTTCCCCATACAGCTAGACGCTCATTTAAATTTGGTTTAACCGACTAGACTAAAGAGGAGAAAATCCTCAGAAAACAGTCAAATTTGCAATGACATCGAGAGTACATTAAAACAATAAATAAGACAGGAGAAAGAAACACAAATGCAAATAGACATAAATACTTAAGAATAGGCACAGGAAGTGGAGCACAGTTTAAAAACAGGAACTGAAATATGGACTTATCTCACTGTTGGAACCTAAAAT
The DNA here is from genome assembly GCF_018320785.1 of Cheilinus undulatus. Lineage (NCBI taxonomy): Eukaryota > Metazoa > Chordata > Actinopteri > Labriformes > Labridae > Cheilinus > Cheilinus undulatus. The sequence continues at coordinate 2,919,944 of NC_054873.1, read as the reverse complement.
TTGCATACATTTGAAAGAAATAAAAATATATACATAAAAATATGTTAGACTATTTTGAAAATTTCTTTAGTTTATATGAAAGTTTGGCCCCCAAAATGCCTGTTAAAAAAAAGCTGTCCCTTGTACAAATGTAGTTGATGACTCCTGATAAAGGGATTTCAGAGGAAAAAACAAGTAAGTGGCCTATGATTTGTGGTTAAGAAGTTGCATAACTTTGAATAACACGTGCCTCTTCTTGTCGTATACAACAACGCCGTCCTCAGAGGGTTAAGATCTCATCTGAACTGATCTTTGTTATGCAAACATCTCAGAATCGTAGTTTAAAACTTTATTTATAACAGCCAACTTATCATAAAATGCTGAGTTTGAATCGGACTCAGGCTGAGTCTGGCAGTGAGGAAATGTGCGTTGGCTTGGGGAAGACTGTGCTGGATGTTTCCAGACTGATCTCTGTGATATCATGCATTAGATTAATATCTGGGTCTGTAGATCCAGTATTACTCACCAGGCGAGAGTCTCTGAGCAGGCACTGAAGACATTTAGTGTACAGACCATTCACCGAGTCCTGAAAGGAGAGGAGACGAGAACTGTAAGTCCCAGAAAAACCTTAATTCAGACTCATTAAAGATTTCATCTTCTGACAGGAGTTGTTTTCTAAAAAAATGACTGCTAAAGGAAAAAGCAGCTAATATTTTTCATTAAGCTCCTGAGACTTCCTAGAGAGCCCCTCCAGAGGGCATGAGGACACAAAGAGTTTAGAGATGACAGAAAATGGAACAGAATGTAAAGAGGAAGGAAAGTGCAGAAAGTGTAAAAGAAAAACCACAAAAGACAAAGGGAAATCTCTCGTACTATGTGATGTCTGAGTCCCTTCCTCTCCTGCTCCTTGAAGGCCAGACAGAAGCCGATGATGAACTTGTCTAGTTTCTGAGCGTGGCGGCCCAGAAACTCCCGGACGTCCTCCAGACTCTTCAGGCAGTACGGGGGCGGCGGGCTGAGCTCGGCCGGGCTAGGGTTCACCTCCACGGGACGGGAGATGCACAAGATGCTGTAGCTCTGCTCCTGGTCGTTGTAGAAGGTTTCCTCAAAGAGGATGGGGACTGATGCTGGTGCCGGGAAGCCGGATCCCAGCAGGACCTGCCTGTCCTGGATCCTGACCTCCTGAAACACAAAGGGAAAACGATGGTCAGTTAACTTAGCACAAAAGTCATTGAATTTGTGTTTGGTAGATTATTTCCCTGTTGTAACTGATTCTTGACAATTAATCTAACACTGTTGTAAAACCTGTTTATCTCCTTTTTAAACTGAACCACATTTGTAAGGAACATGCATTTGTGGGATGAGCAGCAGAGCTGAGGATGAGGGTTGCACCCATGAAAATCTTCTTTCAAAAGATGTTTGTTGACATTCTAATCACGATAACTTTTATTTATAGAGCAGTTTTCATACCAAAGTTACGAAAATCTTTTCAAGTACAGCAATAATAAAACAACTGAAAGATAAACAGGCAGGTCAGACAGTCCTGGACTGAACCGAAAGGTAAAGAAATCTTCAACCTGTTCATAAGACATGGTAGAAGAGAAACTAGTCCACTAAAAACTATCTAAACCTTTAAGCAGGACTTAAGACAGCAATAGGACAGAAATCTTCTGTTTACATGACAAAATATGGAACAAGAAAAACGTGTTTGCACAGCAACATTTTGTCTTTTTGTCTGATCAAATGAACAAATGTTTGTCTGTTTTCTGAGCTTTGCTGTCTCGTGTTTTGCCAGAAGGCTAGTCTCTATTCCCAGGACTCAAAATTTCTACTGATGAGTCTCTTTGACAAACCTTTCCATCTGCAGTCTGGTATCCATCCTCCGCCGGCTGCAGCACGTAGCTGTCGAAATGAGAGTCTGCGTAGCTGCTGACGCTCAAACTTCCACAACAAGGCACAAGAACCTGCAGCAACAGGAGACAAAACAAGACTGACTTTAACATTTGATTTATTAACCACTCAGCTCTGATTCAGACAGACATTTACAGACTAAATCTAATCAGGGTGAATAAAGAGTCATGAATAGGGATGAAAGAGGAGTGAATTGTCTCTGTAGCTGCAGCTTTGAGTCTGACCTGACTGGGAAAGACGAAAGAATCGAAAACAATGAAGATGTTTGGATTGATTAACAGATCTGCTGTTAGCAGGCAGAGAGAAGAAGAAGCACATAAATGGCACACTTGTTTTGACATCCATTTTTGCTCCATGCAGACTTTGGAAACAACTCTCTTCCAGCTTCAACAGCTACTGTGCAGCTCAGAGGACCTGTGCTATGCAGATACAAGGACTTCTGAAGAGACAGGAGACTTTACTTCATCACAAGCACCCAGCACTCAGGCATGGTGGCATTCACAGCTTCCTCATATGCTGCCCACCTCCTTATGAATCATGCATGAGGTCACCTCTTCAAGCAGACTAGGGCTTGGTGCATGTGCATAGTATGCTTGTATTCAGACTGATCAAATGAGACCTGATGTTGGCACAAAGATCATTTAGATCCAGGCCTGAGTTGACTTGTCATGGTCTAACCATTACCCCACAAGATTTATAAGCTCAATAGTTTATCACTGTCCTTTAAAGACATGTTAATGTAATTATGGGGGTAAGCTGCATCGTCCAGGACTCGAAAACTTCGTTGATAAAAGTTTTTACTGAATAAAAAACAAATTTACCAAACATCCTTACGGAAGTGTGTAATCATAAAATCAAAATCCATGTTAACCTGGTTCACAAACTACAAGAATTTTAAACTTTGGCATGAAAATAAAGCAATAACAACCTTTAAAAAAATCTAAAAACATACTTAAACTATTTAAAAAATGCTGTGATTAATCATGATTAATCACAGCATAGTGATGAGATTAACATCATTCATTTTTTTAATTGACTAACAGCACTTATTAAAACGTATGGCATCAAAAAAGTAGCAAAGTATTGAAAAGTTTTGTGTTGCAGGGTTGTTGTGTTGTTATTTTTTTCACCATGGTGGGCTTGGGTTGTGTACTGTAGCTTGAAGCACCTTGCAATTTGCAAGATGCATTCTGCAATATTAAGGCTACATATATGGTCAGCTAAAAATTAGCAGGCTATCTTTGTAAGTGTTTGTATGCCAGGACAAAAAAAAGTCTGTTAAATCTTTGACATTTATTTTACTCCAAGCTTTTTCACTAAATCCTTAAGAATCCGTTCATGGTGAAAACACAACAGTTTATTCTGAGGGCTAATGAGGATTTAAGGATCTAAGAAGAACAGCTCAATGCCAGGTAAATGTGAAATCAGGAAGTGAGTTCAATCTTTTAGGCATGTATGCTGCTGTTTATGTGGCGTCTTGTATAACAGAGGTCAGCAGCCTGCTGTGTAATGTGTACTCGACGCTGTAATTCAGTTAGATGTATTTCACTGCATTCTGGTGATGCTTAGACAAATCTGCCGTTCAAACATCTGATCCTCCTCAGCTCAGCTTTCAGGCATCTTGGACAGCTAAAACATGTTTTAGCGAGCATTTATCTGGTCATTTGATATCTGCCGGCTCTCTCAGTGGATGCTTTTTGTGGCAGGTCAGGCTTTTAGAGATTTATCTCACTGAGCTATTGTATCGATCAAATCAGGCTGTAAACCGCTGTCTCCTTCAATAGAACTACTAAGACGCATTTCTGGTGAAAGTGTTGGCTTGGAGGATGCTTGAACACCAACATGCAATAAAACTGTTCACCGAGCCTCTAAGACAGGAAGTGGTTTAACATAAAGGTTAACCCAAAAATAACTCAGTGGACGTCACCTCAGAGAAAGAAAGGAGGATATTAACACCATTAGCGACTCTGATCCGAGCCAAAATGACCGTGGGAAGTTTGAGGATTCCTTTCCAAAGATCAGCTCGTCTTTAATTTATTTGATTTATTCTTCTGAGAAAGTCGGCAGAAGAAATTACAAGAGCATTAACTTTTAGTGGGCGTACTTTGATCGGTCTAATTTATCCCAAATGATTACGTGGAAGCATGATGGCCTGTTTCACCGATGCCAGCTGAAGATATAAACAGGAGAAACTATGAAAACTGTTTCTCATGCCGTTATTTAGACCCCAAAACAGAATTAACAACTGGCAATAATAAGCTAACCTTAAAAAGTAAACAGACAGAGTCCATGTCCATCATCGGGTGGATCCCTGTGTCAGAGCTTCAATCTGATTCGCTGATCATCTGTTATAATAAAGCTCAGTTTACTGATAGAGTGCGTGAACAACAGTGTAGTCTGCAGCGTCTGGAAGCAGACTGATGCTCTCAAAAACAAGCCTGTTAAGTTGATGGATGGCCAGATTTCATGCAAAGCTTCAAGCTGATACGCTTGATCACAATCAGAGAATGGCGGGACCAATCAGCATCCTTTCAGGAGAAAGATCGCTACAAGCCTTGCAAAGCCAATAAACTGGTCAGACCAAATCCAGCTTGCAAAGCTCTTGTCAGCAAATTTTGTGGCAAATCAGAAGCTGTTCATCATATAAGGAGAACAAGGCAGTCACGAGGGGCGGGGTTTAGTTGGACTTTGAGCCAACAGCAACTTCCATGTCACTCAGGGTTAGCTTGGTGAAGTTAAACAGCAGTTTTATCACAACTGGACCACATTTCTTATGACAAGAAAGCTCAAGAAACAGCACTGAAAGCTTTTCATGGTGGAAAAGATGTTTCTGCCCTTCTGCCGTCCTGCTTTGGCATGAGTTTGCAAGAGTTACAGGGGAACGGTGGAGCAGTTAGCTCGGCTGTAGCATTGGTATAATGGCAGTTTAATCAGAACTGGACCATACTTCGCCGGACGCGGCATTTAATCCACATCATAATCAACAGTTCCTAAACTAAGCTAGCATTTACCAGTAGGTTTGTTGCACATGTTTTGTCGCTCTAATTGGCCCGTGATGAATGTGACAGAGCATTCATCCAGCCACCTTCTGAGAATTTTTTTAAGTTCTGTCTTTCCCAAACACCTTTATAGCTAGCTTTCCCAGATGAATGTGAAATATCCATGCAGTGGATTTATGAAACAGTCCATCTGGTATGTCTGGTTAAGTCGCTTCCAGCTACCGGTGTGATTTAGATAAATTTGCCTGCAAACCTGTAAACAATGGCAGCCGGAGAAGAGATCAGCATGGATGCAGAAGAGCAAAGAACCACACTGGAAACTTTTCTTTGGGTTTTGCTTGTTTTAAATGCACAGCCCTATCCTGACGGTGAGATTCTGATATTGTGAGAGCCCTGTTTTCATTACCACTGAATATAAGTCGCCCTGGTATTTTAGCCACCGTCGTTTTTTAAATCTACCTCAGAGTAAAAGGTTTAAACCGTCAGTCTGCATTTTGTTTAGCAAAGTTCAGGATATGCACTTTCTCTGTGCTGCTCTTTTAATACCGTCTGTTTTCAATGTTTGGAGTTTGTCATCAAAAGCAGCGCCAACCCTCACCAATGTGATTAATGTTATGTGTTCCAGCACATTTTAAACAGTGAAGCTGGAGCTGACACTCCCAATGCACAACGTATATGGATGAATTTTTAACTATGTTATGTCTTTGTGCAGTGTGTGACAATGGCAGCTGTATGCACTCGCAGTAATCATGTTGCACGTCTCAGCACTTTATACTGGTATGCCAGTCACACATACAGAATACTAGCCACAGACATTTTTAGTATTAAAAAGAGAATATCAACAGTGCAGGCTATGCACCGGGTTTTATGGTGATCCCTCTTATTTAACACCACAGGACGGTTTTGAAGAGGAGACATGACTCACGATGCCGTGGAGCTCTGCCACTCGGCTGCAGAGGTCGGGTCTCTGCTTCTCTAAGGCCACGTAGAAAGGATTCTTCAGGATGTTCTCATCATACACAGCCATAAGGAGCTGCAGGTCTGGATCCTGCAGAGAGAGAGAGATGATGGAGAGAACTGTTAAAGAGGAAGAATCAGAGGCTGTGATGGGGACAAGTGGTTCGCTCTGTAGGCTGGTAGCAGGAGTTTAATAAAGGAGACAATGCGAAAGATACGATTTTAGTTCTCTGTGCAAAAGACTGAGATAAAATCAGACCCTGCTGTTGTCCTGCGGGAAACACTGACCTATAAATGCAAAGAAGTATAAAAATAGAGTGTACTTTTTGTTGGTGCTTGCTTATTTGTGCAGACTTGTCTTTGAGGTAAACCAACCTAATAAACAGCTAAAGCATCCACAGTCTAAATATAGGAAAATGTAGGTATTTATATAATAAATGGACTTTTTAAACTAGATTATTCATTAATCGCTTTACCCAAACTAAAAATGTGCAGAATTTCTTGAGAAATGCAAAAACAGAGGAAAAAGTCTCAGCATGATTTGGATCCTTCCTCTACAGATAAAAACATCTAAACTCATTTCATGGTCCAACAAAAAAAGTTCCGGAAATTTATGTCTGGAGCTAAATCAACTTAAAAATAGCACTGACGTAAATGTTCAATAAATAACATCTAATACCTGATATATGACTGGATCTGCATTTTCAAATCAAAATCCCGAGGATGTTTGGACGTTTGACAAAACATCCTCAAGCCCATCATTCACGTTTAATGAGAGAAAAACAAAACTTGGGGACAGATCCCATGAGTCTTCTAGTTTCACATTAATCCATTAAATAAAGTCTGAATATTATTAGAGTTAATTTTTTAAACTACTTTGTTTGAATCATTCTTCCAGACTGATGCTAACAGAGGAAAAGCTTCCTTCAGAATAAGAGGGGGGTTATATTTACAGTGTTTTCAGACACAACAGTTCTCTTATGAAGGCGTCTCACATCCTGTTCAGTCCTCTAACCAGCAGTAAAGACAGACAGAGACAGACAACCGGGCACGGATAATTTACAGTCACTAATTGACCTGCTGAGCATGTTTCTGATGGTGGGAGGAAGCCGGAGTTTGTGGAGGGAACCCAAGCATGCATGGGGAGAACATGCAAACTCAGCACAGGAAGGCCCTGACTGAGAAGTGAACCAGGGACCATCTGAGGCAACAGCGCTGACCCCTGCACCACCGTGCAGCCAAATAGGAATGATCTTCATACATATTAAAATTAAAGCTGTCTAACAAGATGTAAACACCCCTGCACTGGTTTAAATCTCTGACTGCATCAGTTCAAACAACTCAAAACATTCAAATCCCGGCCTTCTCCATCTCTACTGGTGTTTCGTCATTCTGTTCTTTGGTATCTATTTCCTTTAGTGATGGGAGCTGATATATTTACTGATATCAATGCCATTATCGATTCCCTTATTTATTCCTTCCTGTGATTTTTTATTAAGTAGACTACAGAGGTTTTCATTGTTAACTTAGGTTTTATTGAGTCTCTCTTTTTCTCTGAAAACTGAAGCAGATGTCTGCCACCTTCAGTGACAGTCAGAGTCAAACACGCTTCAGTTCATTCCAATAATAAACAGTCCAGACAACTAAAAATGTTCAACATTAAGTGTTTGGAGGAGAACATGCTGAACTATAGAAAAATAATCTTTTGGCTGGAAATGTCTCAGAACAAGCTGCTCTCTGAATCTTCAATCTCTGGACAAAACTATTGCTCATTTTCCTTAACAGATAAAACCTTAAAATAAAACTAAAACTAGTCTCTGGACCCTAGATTTCTGGATGAGTGAAAATAGAATATCACAATTTTTTCAAAACTGCCCAGCCCTAGTTTAAACTAATATTGTGATGGTTATAGTGTAGAATGAATTATTGCTCGTTTTTTGTTGGAAAATACATGAGATAAGGAACTTAAGAAATAATCGCATATTAAATTGCATTCGTAATATTGGGTAAAAAAAAAAACGCAATTAGATCATTTCCCCAAATTGTTCAGCCCTCTTCTACACCTTGATGGAGTCCGCCTGTGCTAAATCAAACTGGTTGGACATGATTCTAAAGGCTCACGCCTCTCTATAGAAGGCCTCACAGCTGACATCAGAGCAGAAACCAAGCCATGAGGTCAGAGGAGCTGCAGAGCTCAGAGACAGGACAGTTGACAGACACAGATCTGGGGAAGACGACAAAAACATATCTGCTGCTCTGAAAGCTTCAGATGCATGAAGTCTGGCCCAACCAGGACTCTCCATTATCTACAGTTATTCACAGTAGATGAAGCCAAACTTTGTACTTAAAATATTCAAGAAAGTTACAAAATTATCCCTCAGGCCACTTCTTATACTAAATATTACCCTCGAACTCCACAGTGAGCTGATAAAGACGAGTTTATAGCTCACACTTCCACACCAAAACAGAAATCCAGTTTACTTTTTAAAAGTTATTTATGAGGAACAAGACTCCAGTAGCTGAGAGTGTAGATTTGGGTCAGTAGACCCCTGACTATCAGAGACAAACAGAAGCAGAAGACATGACCTCTATATGGAAACAAGGCTGGAGCACCCCCCGACTGTTTAGACCATCATGAAAAGATCTCAGCTCTGATCAGTTTCACCTCCATTCATCAGCATCAGAACGGTCTCCAGATCTCCTCCACATGTCTAATCTTTAACCCCTCAGCTGGATTAAAACTCACCTCCTCCCTCTGCTCAGTGACCAGCTTCATCCTCTCTCAGCTCCAGTGCAGACTGGGAACCAGTCCAGCCCAGCACAGACACCCTCCCTGTAGCTCAGCGAGGATGTAACTGAGGACCGAGTCAGCTGATACTGGCGGTCCTCGTGACCTCACAAGCCTGATGCTAACAGGGTATTCAGCCATTCAGAGGAATGTCCGCCTCCCCCGGCCCGCCACGCTGTAAAGTTACTCAGCTGACGCCTCAGTCTGAGGCTTCCAGAGCTCCAGCAGACAGAGATTAAAGGTCTAACATCCCCTGAGGCAGACGCACGCTGTCAATACTTTGATTTTTAAATAACCAAACCCACAAATAGAGCACGCTTCCTGTTGATAAGATGCTTACAATGTGACCACAGTGCTCCCAGTTCAAATCCAGGTCATGACCTTTGCTGCAAAAATGTGCAGAAGAATGTAAAAACGTCAGAAATGGACTCGTTTGACATCCTGTTAGCAGAAGAGCATCTGAGAAACAGTGCAGCAGTGAGTCAGTGGATTTCAGGACATGCTCTGGTTGTTTTAAAGAAGCAGACACGACTAAAGAACAGTCAATGAAAACCCCTGTGAACCAAAAAAATCAGAGGAAATATCCACCAGGATCTACAAACTATTGATACCATTTTTAATTAATAAAAACAAGTTCATTAAAACATCCCTATAACAGGGAATAATCAAAAACTACAGTTCATGATAACTCAATTCATAAAGTGCAAGCATGTCATTATTCTGGTAAAAAAAAAAAAATCAAGCAGTAACCTGTCATGTGGAAAAATAAAGCTAGTGTTTTAAAAACTTTTCCAAAAGTTGCCAACTATGACCTACTAGTCAGCAAAAATGGAGGGGAAAGCTCACAACATCCCCAGCTTCACCAACATTCCATCATCTGCCTTTGATGATGACATCCTTTAAAGTTTATTCAACAAGTAAAACTTTTAGAAATTCTAGATTCATCTCATACAAAGGAAAACATTTCAAAATTTGGTTTTAATCCTGATGATTAAAATCATGAAAATCAGAGGACTGTCAAACAAAGCAGGTTGGAGAACTTAGGGGGGCCTCTCAGTCCTCACAAGGACTGGACTGAGACTGGAGTCAGAGGATCAGGAGCCACCACATAGACGGGTCCAGGAGATGGCCTGCAAATGTGGTGATCCTACTGTGGAGCCAATCCTGAACCACAGACGTCATCAGAGTCTCACCTGGGCTAAGGACTAGCTCAGTCGTCCAAAGTCCTGTTTTCGGATGAAACTAAATTTAGCATTTCATTTGTTAATCCAGGTCCCAGAGTCTGGAGGAAGATCAGAGAGGTCCAAGATCCTTCGGGTCTTGGCGTCCAGAGATTCCAGTCTCCACAGTCAATAAAGATCAAAGTCAAAAAAAGCAAAAAAAGATTGTTTTTTATGATATTCTAATTTCTGACATGTACCTGTATATGTGTGGATCATAAATGTATCTGAAAAAAGAGTTTGGAAATATCGGCATAATAAATACCAGCAAATATCCAGTGACATCCCTGTTTTTTGCAGAAGCTCATATGGTAAGAATGATAAAAACAGATTTATTTAGCAGCCCTATTTGACAACTTAAACCAAAAAAGTTTCAAATACTGTTTAGTTAGAGACCACAGATCACATCAGCCCAAAGAGAGCAGCAGAAAACAAGCAGAGATGTAGAGAAAGACTAATATTTAACAACGTAGAGAGCATATGAGACGAAGGAAATCAGCCTTTCTGCCTTTTTATGAATCAATAAAAATCTTTCAGGAGCTGAACGAGCTCAAAGCCACACAAAGAGGTTTCACAGGCTGAACGTGACCGTCACATCGTTCTCCTCAGGGCTGCACACATGACGCAGCACCACAGACCTCTGCTCAGGGCTGAGAACGAGAAAGGAAACAGACCACTAACCTACAAACTTCGATGTAAAAGCCTGCAGGAGATTCAGTCTAGAGAGGCTCATTTCTTCCATCACTAAAAATCTCCTGACCTCTAAGAACAACACGACAAAACCTGAGCTAACAATGACATTTATATTTTAAAAATTAAATGTATATTTTATAAGTGCATCTATTTATAGACACAGTATGTAATCTGCTGCCAGGGGGCGCTTAATCAAAACAACAACAGATGAGCAGAGGTGTGATGCTCCGCCCGCCTCCACCGTATTTCTTAAAATAAAGAATTAAATGACATTAAGAGGTAAAAAAAAGGAGCCGTTATTTCTTAATTAATAAAGATATTTCAGTGTAAAAACTCCACATATAGCACCTCTAAATGCAGGCTGTTGAACTGTGCACTGATAGCAACACATCTCAAAAAAGTTGGGACAGGGCTATGTTTACCACTGTGTAGCATCCCCTCTTCTTTTAACAACAGTCTGTAAATGCTGAGTGACTAAACCAGCTGACTGGAGTTTTAGGAGAGGAATGTTGTCCCATTCTTGTCTGATTTAGGGTCTCAGCTGCTTAAGAGCCCTTGGTCTTCTTTGCTGGATTATGATGCTCTAAATGTTTTTTATTGGTGGAAGGTCTGGACTGCAAGCAGACCAGCTCAGGATCTGGACTCTTCTCCTGTGAAGCCATGCTGTTGTGATGGATGTGGTATGTGGTTTAGCATCGTCTTGCTGAAATAGTCAAGGCGTTCCCTGACAGAGACGTTGTCTGGATGGGAGCATATGTTGCTCTAAAAGAGGGGTGTCAAACTTAGTCACAGCAGGGGCCGGATTCTGGATTCAGGACTAGCCTGAGGGCCTAACAGGGTCACCTTTTTAACCAGAAACCGTCAACCTCATTTCACCAGAAATGAAATGTGGAAAAAAAAACATTTAAAACTGGTTCTAAAGGATTTTGACATTTAAAAAGTTAAAAAGAGAAGTTTAAAGGCTCACAATCTGAGAAAAGTAAATTTATAAGTTCAAAAAGGTCAAAACATGAAACTGAAATTGAAAACAATATGTTTTTTAATATATTAGAAAGAAAGTCAAAATCATGAGTTTAAAAAGTCAAAATATGAAATAAAATTTGTATCCATGTAATTAAAACTCAAAATATGATTCAAGATTTTAAATATTGAGTCCAAAAGGTCAAACTGTGGGATTATGAAGTCAAAGTCTGGAGTTGAAAATATAAGGAAAAATACAAAATAATTGGTTAAAAAGGTCAAAATATGACTTAAAAATTAGAATTATGATTCTAAAAGCTCAAAATATGATGTTAGAAGCCAAAATTATGAGTTAAAATGCTCAAAGCACGAAATAAAAAATCAAAAACCTTTGTTTGAGTCCTAATTGTGAGATGCTAAATTGAAAGTGGGTAAGTCCCATTTTAGCCATTTCTACCCTTTTTAGTTTTAGTCTAGTTTTAGTCCATAAATGTCCTCACATTGTAGTCTTGACTTTTAGTCCAAGCGTTTATTTTCTTGCCTAAATCTGGTACCAAATCATGGTAGTGTGTTCTCTGCCAAACCTGGGGTCCCTGTTTTTGACAGCTGAGAGGCAGAATAGATACAGATGTATGGTTTTTTACAGATTTACCCACAGTGGAGAAATATCAAAGATTTTGAATGAAATAACATTTTAGTCTAGTTTTAGTCATTTTGACAAAACTAAACTTATGTCAGTTTTAGTCCTCATAGATCTATTTTTGTTAGTTTTAGTCTAGTTTTTGTCATGAAAAAAAGGCTGTTGACGAATAGTTTTAGTCAACGAAACTAACACTGGTACAGCGGCCCAACTTTTTTGGAATTTGAGTTGTAAATGCTCTAAAACAGTGGTTTTTAAAGTCTGAGGCGGGCCTCCCCTGGGGGGCGCCACAGAGCTTCAGGGGAGGCGCAGAACCATAAACCAGAAAAAAGGTGATTTGCTTTGCTAACCTCTGCTGTGCATGGAGCAAAATGGATAAACTTACAGTGACTATAGGGACTATGCTATAGAGCAGCGTTACTCAACCAAAGAGTCAAATGATTGAAAATACCTTTGCAAGAGTCACAATCTAAGAGGTAAAAAGAGGCAAAAACAGCTTGAAGTGGCAATAAAATAGGTTAAAGATGACAAAAATGGTCAAAAAGCAGCAAAAAATGGGTGAAAATGGGGAGAAAAATAAGATAAATGGTAAGAAAGTAGCAAAAACTTATGAGAAGTGACAAAAAAAAGGAATTGAAAGTGACTTAAATGAGCAAAAAGCAGTCAAAAGTGAAAAATAGGCAAAAAAAAGAGGAAATAAGTGGTATTGAATGGTAAAGGGTAGTTTAAATGGGTAAAAAGTGGCAAAAAATTGGAAAAAAGTGGTAAAAAGACGTCACAAAAATGAGCAAAAAAAAAAAAAGATGAAAGGTAGCTTAAATGAGCAAAAAGGTGAAAAGGGGCAAAAATGGGATAAAATCGGAAAATAATGGGAAAAAGAAGCAAACGGAAGTTGTAAAATGGCCCAAAAAATATGAAAAAGGGGTATTTAACTGAATTATAACTGAATAAGAGGAAAAGGCAGATGTTTAAGGACAACTGCAAACCAAAACATCCAAAATATATTAATGTTAAAAATGTTTAAAGATTAGACATAAATGTTTGAAATGTTGTTTAATCTTTTTTTAAATTTAAATCATTTTTGTGGACGGGGGTCAACCGAATGGATCAGTTTTTCTAAGAGGAGGCTCACTCTCGCCCTGCTCTAAAAGTTAACACATTAAAATAAATCTCTTTAACACACTGGTTTGAATTACATCACATTGTCAATGTGGACTTAAATATGTGCTCTGAAATACAAGTTATTGTATAGCTCTAAGCCTGTGATCAAATCAAACTGCAAAAATGCACTGAAATCTAGAGACGGATCATAAATTCTAACTGATTGTCTGGCAGCCCTGTCCAATAATATAAAAAAGGGAAACAGTATCACTATGTTTAATAAATTTTTAGGAGTTTTAATTCATTCAGAACTTAATTTATTCTCCTAAATGAACCAATCAGATCTAAATCTGCTATAATATCTGACTATTCCCGTATAAAAGTAAAACTAAAGTGTTGTGGATCTGGTTTCTTTTGTTCACTAAATGTCATTTAAAGACTTAGAACTTTAACATTCTTTAAATATATCTAAACCCACACCTAGAGTGCATCTTTGGGATCTTTTATTCGTTTTTAACACTACCACTACCACCAACATGGTGACATGTTTCCTGTGTATGTTGATACTGTGCAGCTGCCAGTCAAAGTGCCTGTGTGATATTTTACACCTGGCTCATGTGGATTTGAATTAGAACTGGCTTTATTTTTATCATTTCTTACAGATTTAAAAATACAGAGATGGGTTTTTAGTCCATATCGACCACCCCTCCCTCAGAGCCTGCTTTTGGGGATTAGCTGTGAACATGATGGTATGGCTTTAGCGGTTTCTAAATCTCACATCACATGCTTCAGGAAATATTTGCGGCTATTTTTCACAAGCTAGCGTCAAACCAACATGAACTGTTTTATAATAAATGTAGTCAGACTTCTAACGTGATTCAAGCCCTCGGAAAAGAGGAGCGGAAGTTTAAAAATTAGCCTTCAGCCTACAAATAAAAGCCTCCTTTGAACTGGTGTAGCGGTGTAAAGAGTGACCGTGTTACCTGGTGACCTGCTTCTGTGGCTGTAATGTAAACCGATGCTAAATGAGGAATGTGTCTCATTGAATTCCTCTCAAGTTTGGTTGAAGTCTAATGCATAACATGGTCATAGATACGGAAATGCTGAAAACAAACAAAAGACATTTGTCGCTAGTTAACACGGTCACTCTTTACACCGTTACACCATCTAACACCATAGACCGAGCTAACTAGCATTAGCTGTCTTCAACATAGCGGTCTGCTTTAGGGAATCTACCGTTAGCGTTAGCCTGTTAACCAGTTAAACCAGTGACTCCACCATGAATACCAGTTCACAGAAGTGATTAATAGAAATATCTGTGTTGTACCTGTTAACACTGAGTCCCTCCGGTCATCCAGGCTTGGGCATGTCGGTCTCAAACCCCACAGCAGCCTGTCAAAAGCTGTTTACGGACATCAGCTGGTTAGCCTTTGGCTTCGGGTTGCCAGATATCAAAGAGGAAACCCGTAAAACATGCCTTCAAAAGAGAGAGAGAAAGGGGGAGAGAGATAGAGGCGCCTTTAAAGTGGAATATAGGGATTCTGTGGAGAAAAAATCAGAAAATTCACAACTTTTACGATGTGGAAAAAAGTAGTAAGTTTACCACATAAAACAATGAATGAGTTCTATTTTCACAGCTTTAGTTAACGGTTAACTTTAGTTGACCTGCTTCGTCAATACGAAGTCTACACCGCCCCCTAGCGCTCATTGGAGGGAGAGCGCATAGAGAATGGAAGAACCCCAGTTAAGCTCATAATTAAAGAAAAATTAAATCATTAAAAAATCTCTTTGGTCAACATGTAAAATTTTGTGTATTAAAAATATAAAACTTAATCCCCAGATGGTGTAAAATCAGTTGTTCCATTCAGGATGTTCAAAACCATGGCATTATACATAAGGTTTATAAAAATAGTAAACTTTAAATTCTTTTCCTTTTTTTAGGACACATATTTTAGTCAAGATCAGATCTGATCATAAATATGACATATTGATTAGTTTTGGGGAATTTAACCCATTCAGTGCCAGTTTAAGTGGAAACCTCTGATGTTTGTAAAAAATTACATGCAAATTGAAGATCAGTCTTGGACATGTTAATAAGTAGCAACAAGGTTGATTTATTATTTTATCTTATTTTAAGATTTTAATAAATTGTTACACATAAAAAAAATAGCACACATTAAAAAAAAGAAAATACATTTTTTGCATTTATTTATAATAAATATCAGGCCTGCTCATAAACATCAAACATTGATTAATCTTACAGGAAATTAGCCCGTTAAATGTCAGTTTAAATTCCTAAAGGCTTTTTATTTTCCTGACATACTTTCACGACCTACTGGAAAGAGTTTTGCAACCCACTTTTAATTCCTGATCAGCCAGTTAAGAACCGCTTAACTAAAGCATCTTCAGTATTTTTTCTCATACTCTGGTAAAAAACAAAAAACAAAAAAAACTAAGAAATAAAAAGCATATTTAAGTGGAATGATGTGACCCAAACAAACTCCTGACACATTGAAGCAAACTCGTCCTTATTTTATTGTTTTTAAATCTTTAAATAAAACAAAGAGAAAGTAAAGAATCTCAATCAGCTGCTTAGTAAACACATTTAAACAGCGTCTGAGTCTCACAGGAAATATTCAACATTCAAATGTATGTGGCTCAGAATACAAAGTAAACTTTAACTTGTTTATGATTTAAAAATGACATTCAAAAATATATCATATAAAGCAAAACAGGTACAACAGTGAATTAATACTCTTTAAATTAAAACTACCTGTTTGAAAAGAAAAAAGAACCTGAATCTTCACAGAAAGTAAAACTTTAGCGATTAAAGGCTTTTTTTTTCTAGAAAATAAAAGCACAGGTGAAAGAAGAAAAAAGTACAAATGTCTCAATCCTCAGAGCTCCTTCAGTTAAATACAATCTCTGCTCTTCTTCTGAACTTGGAGAAACAGACAAAAACAAAACTTCCAGGATATTCAATAAATAAAAATAAAAACAAAGACTTACGAGCTCCAACAACATGAAAGTGTAACTCTTTTACTGCCAGCTGACTTCTGGACATCAACAAACTATTTAAACAAAAATCAGCCTCAGAAAAAGGAAACACCTGGAAACGATAGCATTGTTTACTGGAAGCATTTCCATCTACATTTCCTGACAGTTTGTCAAACTAAAAACTAAATTATGTTTGCTGTGCATGAAAAAGAGAAGTTTTTAATCTCAATGAGGTTTTCCTTGGTTGAAAAAAAAAAAAAACATAAAACAATATTAAAACAAATAAATCAACATGTTTGTAACAATCAAGTTTACTCTTCCAGAAAGGAAAAGTGCGATAATTGTCAGCAATTGTTGCGGCAATCTCAAGTTAACCTCTGCAAAACTGGGATTTTCTAACTGAAAATGCAACAGACGGATAAGGAATCTTTTCTTCGTGGCTTTTTTAGAGAGAAATACAGTCAGTACCAAAGCAAGTCATCTTTATCAATAATAGTTCCGTCTTATTGTCGTCTAATGTTTGATTTTATGAGGAGGAAGCAAAAACGCAGGATGACACATAAACAAGAAATGTTAGATTCTCATGTCAGAGACACTGGTTCATGTTGGTTTCCTCCTATGATAAAGGAATGTTTGTGCACTACCATTCTGTAGAGACATAACAAAACACTCAACTCACATTCTCTTTAAAGAGTTCCACTTATTACAGACTGAAGCAGACTTCTGAATAAATGTTCTTTAAGTTCTATGACTACAAAAGTAAAGCATAGAGTCTGTATGAAACTTGCAGATCTAAATGCTGAAGGGAAATACCGGAAAGAGAAGGTTAAGCATGTTATGGTCAGATATTTAGTGAGTGGTACCCATCCCTAACCTTGCAAAGCAGATAGATATGCCCGTTCCCGTATTTCTCACTGGTGAATCCATCTTGCAAAACTCCTGTCTGAACCGTCTGGGCAGAAGACGTAGTGTAAGTTTTATCAGAACTTGACAACATTTCTTTGTTAAAGAAAGAACAAAGAACAATTTCTTTGCAGAAACGACAAAAGTCTACAGTCACCATGGTTTGCGTTATGCAGTTCTCTATGGAGTTTACTCCTCGGTAGCGGCTACTGGCCCGTACAGATGTGACAGACAGAACGTTCATCTAATCACCCTCTAAATTTTTTTCAAAGGCTCTGCCCTTTCCCAAACACTGTTTATGAAAGGTTTACCAGATGGATGTGTGAAACACATCCATCTGGCGTGTCAGGTTAAAATTTTATCATTTTAAGACAAGTTTATATTGGTCTCAGAGGTCCCTAAAATATGTCTGTGAAGTTTGTTGCTGAAGAAACACACCAGTATTGGATTCTCTGTTTCAGCCCTGCTCAGAACGAGCTGTTTCTGTGTCTGTGGCTTTAAATGTTAATGAGCTGGTTGACTCCGCCCCTGACCACACCCCTCTCAGGAAATGGATGTGGCTCTCCTGATCCTCCGCTGCATAATATGTAACCTTTAATGCATGAAAGGCATAAGCCAAAATACAAACATTCACTTTATTTTAGTCTGTCTTTCCATAAAAGCCGGTACAGCTCAGTCATTTTCTTGGGATATAAACTGGTCTAACTCCCCTGGAAAGCACAACTGGTTTCCCTTATTTGCAATATTACTAGGGCCTGAGCATCGACATCAGTGCAAGGACCCTAATGAAACTGTAGTCATTATTATCATTATTCCTTTAACATGTTCAAAGACTCACCAAACTTTCCCCAAAATTCAGCTCCAGTGGAAATTTCATATTTTGGTGGAACCAAGCACACCCATCACCGAGGGCCAGCTGGGAATTAGAATTGATTTTAAGATTTTACTCATTACTTTAAGAAAACTCTTCAAGGCCTTTCTCCCAGCCATCACTCTTAACAGACTTTGGTCTTTACTCTGAGAAGACAGGACTGTGGATCATCTGAACTTAACCAAGCTTGTTTTGCTAAATGCTAATAGGCTAAATATTACACACTGCACCTTTAACTCTGGAAAACCACAGAATTTTACATGAAACCATGCATCCTTTGACAAAAAAAAACCAAAACAAAACAAAAAAACCCTTTTAATTTCCTAATTCACTCACTCATAGTAAAAGCAAAACACTCATAGAACAATAGAGCATGCTGGGATATGTTGTGCTGTGAACAAAGCTACTAGCATCACCTTTTCACACCTTTGTTCCCCCTCATCATATTATAATCATGTTTGAAAACAGAAAAAAATAAAACTGTGAGTGACGAGTAAAGGTGGACGATGTGGCTCCAGAAAAAAATTGGCAGAGTGAAAAATGCCTGTATCAGGATTAAAGATTCCTTCCCTAAAAGCCAAAGGTGTTTAGTGTGCTATTAATATCAAAACTGTTCCTTTAACTAGGCTGATAAAGAACCCTAAAAACGGATGTTCGTCATCTGCAGTCTGTGACAAATGATGGAATTTCAAATGTTAAACACTGAAGTACAGAATACAAACAGTAAGTAACGAGTCATTTCTGTCATGTATTCTTCTGCAGAAGGGCAGCCAACTACAAATTCCAAAAAGCTGGGACACTGTGTAAATATAAATCAAACCGTGACTGAAAATACCCTGTGTTTAAAGGCAACATATTAAATGAGGAAACTAACAAATTTAGGGTGAACTCACACCAGGCACTCTGTACCGTGACAGGGAGGACGGGGGGGTCCACAGCCTCCCCAGAAATCTGATCAGCCACCCCAAAGTCCTGAACCATGATTGGATATGTGCTTTTTTCAGTGCTAAGACTTAAAGCCTCTAGGAACTTTAATATGAGGAATTTAAATGGGATATCTAAGACTGAGCATCCCCAAAAATCTGAGGCCTTGTCCACAGGTGGGCAGGTATTTTCTAAAACAGAGGCTTTCCTGTGCTTGACCTTCTCTACACACATAAATGTTTTAGCTTTCTGTAAATGCACCTTTGTGAAAACTCCTTCCAGGGTGAGGATTTTTAGAAACTCAGTTTTTTGTAGATGGGGTAAACAGAGGTTTCGGCCTGTAATGTCACATTTTGCAGCGATTTCTCCTCTGTTTGACATCACTGCTGTGCAACGCTATTACTTTGTTTCCACAGCAGTGGCACATGTAGCTAAACCGCTAACAGGACTTGTAAGAACGGCAGAACTTTAGTTTAGAGTTGATGAAGAGAGACGCCTGAATGAAATATGAAGCACACAGCTGCTCCACTCACACAGTAAAGAACAAACTAGTGTTGGCATGGTGTGACTTTTACAGCGGTGAATTTTTCGTCTTCATGTGAACAAAGACGTTTTTAAAAATCGTCTGGGTGTGGGCAGGATTATCTTAGAATATGTTTGAGAATTCCGCTTATTCAAGGTCGGGTCGTGGAGGCAGCTGGCAAAGTCGTCATGTACCGGGAACGTGTCCGACTGTGCAAAGAATGTGGATGCAGCTCTCACTTTGGTCATACAGGGACCTAATGGCTCGTCGCATGGCCCCTGAACCCCATCTTCCTGCAGTAACCCCCCAAGAGACACGATTGTAAACCTCTTCCAAGTCCACAAAACACATGTAGACTGGATGAGCAAACTCCAAAGCTCTCTCAAGAAACCCTACAAGGGGTGAGTGAAAATAAACATTACTGAAAAAATCTCACTTTTTTTTTTTTTTTTTGTAATTCGGATATTTCTCAGGACTGTGTGGGCGTATCAGCTCACATTTTGATTGACAGATGGTCAGGGAACAAAGATACATGACAGAGCTCAACAGTGCCCGCCCACACCTTCATCTATGGTCATGAACTCTGGGTAATGACCAAAAAGAATGAAACTGCCAGTTCAAGAGGTCAAAATGAGATTCCTCAGAATGGTGGCTGGGCTCAGCCTTAGAGATAGAGTGAGGAGCTCAGACATTCATAAGGATTGTGAAGTAGATCCTTCACCTTGAAAGAAGGTAGATTAGGTGGTTCAGGCTTCTGATCAGGATGCATCTAGGTCATCTGTTGACAAACATCTGGCAGAGCTGACAAGCATCTGAGAGAGTTGTCAAACATCCTAGAGTTGACGATAGTCTGATGGGAATAAAAAGATGGCTAAAATGAGCTTTTTAACCCAAATAACCATCTTTAATTGACTGTTGATAAATTTAGAAAATGAAAGGTGAAACTAAGCTCTCTGAATGCTCTGATTAATATGTTTTTACCATTTGGCTCTTTAGTTGTTGCTTTAGAAGGTTTGTTAACATGCTGTGCCAAAGTATAAGTACATATTTTCAGCTTAATAGATAACCAAGGCACTTTTTTGCACATATCGTAATACTCAAGACAATTGTTGTTTAATAAATGTTGACGTCACTTTTTTCCAAGTGTATATTTGTTGTTGTTTGTTAAAGGAGCAGAGCATAAAGAAGTGTGGTTCTGTTTTTTTGATACCGTAAGAAAAAAGACTACAAGCACATCCAAACCTGGGTGGGCAGGTGCCGAGCCGAAAAAGAGACTGACATGGAACAGAAAGACGTCTCGCACACTGCAGGGCTGCAAAAACATAATTATTCATTGCACCAATGTGACGTTTCGAGCAGAGTGGGGATACTTCAACATTTTGGCAAATTCACCCATTGCCATAACTCCTATAGTCTTAGTAATAGGTTCGTTACCTTTAGTTGTTGGTGCTAGATATTTTTAGATCGGTGGGATGGAGATACCAGCTGCTCTGCCAACGCTATGGAGTCTTATGGTATTCAGGCTTTCCCTCATCAAACTCATCAAATACACAATCCGACAACTCCAAAACGCTCTCGTGGACAAGTTGTAACCTGCACATTCACCATGCTACGAAATAATCATGGAATGTTACGAGACGGAGATGTTTTAAAACTAAATGCAAAGCCGGAACTACCAAGTAATTACGGCACTGCCACAGGCGCGCACTGTGTCACTCAGCCCAGTGGTTTACTCAGAAAGTTCTGGGTATTTTATTCATGTGTTGTAATGTTACATAATTATAAATTATTATTTCTTATTACTGAGACTAGAGGAATTATGGCAATCGGCAAATTTGCCAAAATGCTGAAGTACCCCTCTAAGAACACTGCTGGTGACCGCTGCAGGCCATCTGATGACTGAGCCAGTTTGTTGAATTGTAAACAGCTGGTTTCAGGACTTTGCAAGCTGAAACAAATATTTGTTCAAATAGAATATTTTGTTAGACAAAATCCTGCTGGGAATTTTCAGTATGATAAAATCTGCACTTAAAAAAATGACTTCAGACTACAGCATAAACACTCCTGTCTCCTCCATCAGCTCGTGGCTCCATAAGAGCTAATACACAAGAAACCTAAGGCTGTAGGAACTCATTTGTCCATGGAAAATAATCAGCAAATATCTATAACAACACTGAGCTACAAGTTTTTTCTGTTTATGTATTAATGTGTAGAACTTTTGGGCATGTTTGGGCCAAAACTGAGGCTGACGTAAGACGTGTGATGCGAGTAAGCCCACCTGAGGGACCATCAGGCCCAGAAGGATAGAAACAACCCCGGAACACCTCTGGATGTCCTTGCATATTACCAGGGGCATGGGATATAATCTGCTGAAAATATAACAAAGACAACACCTTTAGGGCGGAGATAAGTATTCACGGTACGGGATGACTGCCTAGAGTGAGATAGCCCTTAGCTGCCCAATGTGCATTTGATGCCATCAATGTTGCATCAGTGATTTGCAAACCGTCATATTCTGTTTAGATTTTACACACTTTTCCAGCTTTCTTGGAGCTGCATAATAATTTGGTCACAGACTTGTGTTCTAAAGAACTTTGTACCCTGGTCTGAAGAGCCTAGTATGAGAAATCACTGCTTCTTTTTGATCAAACATTTTCTAGTTACAGAGCCTATCCTACTGCCCTAAAGTTTTAATATTTAATGGTATAGTAGAATACATGTGATAGATTATGATGTGTTCTCCTCAGAGTTTGGGGGAGCGAGCAGAAAAGTGATTTTGTCTTTCTCAGCGTTTCATCTTCAGTCGCTGTCACTGTCGCTCTGTGAATTCAGGTACCAGTGGTCTTCTCCCTGGTCTTCTCCAGTGTTCCCCACAAACCACAGACCTGAGAACCAAAGAGTACAGAGATATGAGCTGAGAATAACGTAGGAATCAAAGGCTGTACATTACTCACACATAAAAAATAGACAAACTCGTGTATTTCAAGTGTTCACCCACTGCATACTCACCGTTTGGGATTTTGTCTTCGTCCTCTTCGTAGTGGTCCATGTCGTAACTCACAAAAATATTCTGGTAAAAACAAAATTAACAAGTTTACTTCATCCTTGTTTTAGAATAATGCTTTTATTTCCAAGTTGTAGCTGCTCAGTTCAGTGCTATGTGGAGAATGAAAACTATTTTGTTGTCAGCAGCTTCATAAATGTGTTCTGGCCTTCTCCTGACCTTGCTCTTGATGAGTTTCTCCCAGAATCCTTTCTGTTGTTTCACCAGTGTGAGGGCTGGCTCATTGGACTTCATTTCCCAGTGGCAGAGGTCTGCAGCGATGCTGGTGTAAAGATCCAGGTCGGCTCTGTAGGTCTGACCGTTGACTCTGCCACTGAACATAATCAGACAGAAAGGGAGTCACCAAGAGGAAACTTTACAAATCTCTTCTCTACTACACAAAAATCTAATTTACAGTTTTCTTAGACTTCCTCTTTGTGCTCTCTGGCTGAGTTTCAGGCACAAATGACCTCGATTAAATCAGCTGTCAGTCAGTAATGGAGCCTCTCACTAGGGCAGGAGTGTAGTCACCACTCACACCAAAGTACACACTAAATTTTTGATTTCATTCAGCCTAAGACCAGACTGAATCACCACAGTGAAAATGAATAAAGTGCATTCATAGCAGTGCTGCAGATTACAACAATAAAAATGATAAAATATAAACAACCTCGGATTTCCACTAGTGCTTCCCAAGAAACATCAAAAGTCCACTCTCTCAAAATGTTAGAATATTGTGGAAAAGTCCAATTTGCAAAGGTTTTTCTGAGCCTTCATTCTCTCTCTCTGGTTCAGCACACACAGTCACAATCATGATGAAGACTGCTGACCAGACTACTGCCCAGACAATCACAGACAAGGAGGGTAAGCGACAGAAGGTCACTGCTGAAAGGTCAGCCTGTTCTCAGAGGCTGGATCGAAGTTGGCTGAAGGGAAACATGTGGTCAGAAAAGGAAGCCAACCAACAGGGATGAGCTCATCCTTTAGAGGATTGTCAAACAAAGCAGATTCAAGAACTTAGGGGAGCCTCACAAGGACTGGACTGAGACTGGAGTCAGTGGATCAAGAGTCACCACACAGACAGGTCTAGGAACTGGACTACAAGCGTGGTGTTCCTATTCCTGAACCATGGATGTTGGCGGCTTCTCACCAGGGGTAAGGAGGAAAAGAACTGGGCCGTTGTGGTCATTTGTAAATCCAGGTCCAGGAGTCTGGACGAAGATCAGAGTGGCCCAGGATCCTTCAGTGTTTCCAGCTTTGTGTGGGGCTGCTCTTAGCCTAGCCTGCAGCCCGTTTTGTTTGCCCCGCTTCCACCTTCTCGCACAATGCCGTCTCTTCCTCCTCCCCACTGGCTGTAGGTGCCGTGCTGCTCCGTGTCCTCCTCCTTTCAGTCTCCGAGTCTCCGTGACATAAATGTAAGATGTAAACTCCGTGGGCACGCTGTCAGTTCTGGTGTAAGTGTAGGGCTTTGTTTTGCTGCTAGTGATGGAGAGCTGGGCCACAGCGTTCGTACACGCCGCCGATGTTACCTCAGTAGGTAGCATTCAGAGAGCTCCTGTTGATCAGGCAGTGTTCTGTTGTAGCTACTAGCAGTTGTTGTTAGCTTTTAAGCTAGCCAGGAGCTGAAGTTTTGTTTTTCACCTTTTTAGGTTTTCTTTCACTCAAAGGTGTCCTTGACTATCCATCTTCTTTGCTTTCATAAGTTTCAACATATGTTGTCAACTTAATTGTGAAAAACACTACAAGTCCAAGATAAAACTCAAGAGTGCATCTTTCTTGCTGCCAACTGCTCTGGTTGCCCGGAAACAGATAAAAATGAATATAAACCCAAGTGATAGGGACGATGCAGTTTAACATAATTTCATAACAAAGCCTGAATCTGATGTGCTGCACAGAGAGTTTAAAGCAATTGCTAATTTTAAACTCTTGTCCCTAGTTGGACCTTTGAGTAAACAGTCCCTAAAATGCACAACATTTAACATTTATAATGACACAAGAGTTTACAGAATTAAAGGACAATCAAATACATATCTACATAAAAAAATGAAAACAAAATAAATTCTATAAATCAGTTCAAATATGAGGTTCAAGACATGACAATCTAAGAACGATTACAGCACTGGTTAGCTTTCAGCCTGCTCTTGACCTTTGCAGTGAAAGATTTTAAATCTGTGATTAATTTTTTTGTCATATTTTAATATTTTGATGGATATTTTTATCTTTGTGAGCTGTAAGCTGCTATTATCAAGACTGAAACAAAAAACACTGTCAAATATTTCACTTTGTTTGTGATGAATCTAGAATATATGGACGTTTCACTTTTTGCATTAAATTATGGGGAAAAACTTTTTCTTGATCTTCCAATTTTTTGAGATGCACCCGTAACAGATGATCACAGAATTTTATCTCTGTATCACTAATAATCAGGATTAGTGTCTCATTATTTCTATGTAAAACTGCTTCCTTGGTGACAGAAGACATCAGAACTTAGACGTTCACATAGAATATCATGGGGGTAAAAAATTATCATAAAACTTCATCTGTATTACTGCAATCTATATTTTACTGATGTGGCTCTATATCTGCTAAAACAAGGCTCGTATGGCTCTCAAGCATTTTGACAGGCCGCAATGAAAATCGAGCTGTAATGCTGCAAAGACCCCCCCCCCCCGAAACGGGTTCTAGTGTTCAGACCGAGAGAACTTAGATGGTTTAAGACTCGAGTCTTTCCACTCAGCGATGCAGCTAAAGCGATAGAATCTTTTAACAAAGACAACATGATGACAACTGCTGTGGAAAAATCATGTGACACAAAATGCTGATTTCAAAATATTTTATTTCAGGCTGAAGAGATTCAGTTATGTCAAAGAGAAAATCAAAAGTGTGATGACAGAAAGGTCTGTAGAGACTGTTAGCTTTTTAAGCATCACTGCAGAAAAACAGCAGCAGAAACTTATCCTGATTACTAAAAGTAATCTCAAACTTAACTTCTGCCTGTGTTAACATTTTGTGCCACTTGAAGTTATTTGATATAACTTTAAATTCAGTTTAACAGCTCGAATGTTCAGAAACAGCAGATTACAGAGAAGAGCGGCCAACACTTCACAAAGTCTGAAAAAGTCTCATATCAAACTGTACAAGGAATGGACTGTGATACAGCTGAGCATCAGTGAAGCCAAAGATTTAGAGCTCCCCCTACTGAATGGCTGTGGGATAGCCCCGTCTTCTCTATGATAACAAATAGGACATGGGTCAAACTATAACCTTTAAAATACGCTTCAAACAAATTTATCTCAAACCCAGATTCTGTCCTGACTGACAAGAGCATTCCATCGCAATACTTTACTTAAATAAAACCGGCACGGCCCCTTTGTGGGTGAAAATATTTTATCTAAATGAATGGTGTAAATGATGTAGATAAGGGTTTTGCCGATTTAGGAGCTTAAAATAAAAACACTGTACAGCTGAACAGTTCTTAGGAGTTCACATCCAGTGGCCAGTGAGTTAAACACAAAAATGACTCTTCTGAACAGGAACTTACATCGTAAATGTATAAAATAAACAAAATTATAGTTGTATATGACCGTCTTTTCAGACTCTTCCTCATACTGGACAAACAGACCGGAGATGACACAGAGATAGACCTTGTTTGTATCTTAACCATGTGAAAAAAGGGAGATCTTAAGCTCAGTTCACACCAAAGATTCAGGACAGAATGAGACGGTTTTAGGACGTTGCTGGTGAAAGTCGCAGAGGTCTGAACTGAGCCGCTGGATTTGAATAAAGCCGTCTAATGTAATCGTCTGTGATTCTGTCTGTCCAGTTAGAGACAGCTAGTTGCAAGATGTTAGAAGTGGATAAATGGAAAAAAGGGCAATATAGCCTCTGTTTCGTAAGGCTATAAAGGCCAATTTAAAATGATTACATCTACATCCAGTTTTTACATGGAAACTTCAGCCCATCCTGTCTCCTCCATCAACTGCACATCATGCTTCATCATACAGCAGACTAATTTGATTTACTGCTCGAAGAACAGAAACACTTTTTTAACTGGCCAGGGTGTGAACTCACGTTTGCGTGTTTAACTCACACAAAGACTAGCCATGCTAAACATGTACCCACTCCCACCGGTGTAAAGTGCTCGAGATAAAAAGCTCCACTCAGTGCAGGTTGTGGAGTGAAACAGGTGAGGTATGATTGGCCTGCTCCTCACAGACCTGTAGACGACTCTGTCGGAGTAGAAATCACAGCGCTGACTGTCCGGGTTCCTCAGCTTCACCGTTACAATCACAGAGTCAAGACTCTGGTACCAGCGGACCTGAGGGTGGAAACTGAAACACAGCACAGCAAGGACAGAATTAATCTTTACCTCAGATTAAATTATTCAAATCTACTCATATAGTCTGATTCAACTACGAGAGATTTTCAAAAAGTAACATAAAAGTAATATGTCATTGTTTTTAAATGGTCCGACCCATAGATCAGCTGGCTGATTTAATCATCCGTCATTAGCCTTTTAAAAATAATCAGTTAATCGGACAAAATTAGTCAGTCTACGTAGCCCTCAGTGGCTTCAAGTTTAGTCTTGGCTGCTATAGTAAATACTTAAGGGGTACAGTATTTACGATTCGAGGTCTTGGAGGCTACGACGCGATTTTGAACAGTAAAGCAATCAAGCTGACACCACACACATGAGGATTTTTCAGACAAATATTTGTTTGCTCCACTCGGGACATGCCACCATGATTGTCAGGGGAGGCAAGTCTTGCCTCAAATCGAGCTTAAAATCCTGTAATGTGTGTCCAGCCTGACTAACCATCAGATTTGTTAAAGAGAAAGGTTTGCCTAAATGTCTATACAGAATATCTGACATTAAATCTAATGCTTTTTATGCTCTTTTCTTTCAAAGACCCTCTCATTATATTCTAAGACCCCACTGCATCTTAAATTTCTATGCAGTTACCATGGTGACACAGTTATGTGCATGCTTAGTGCAGCTTTCAGCATCAGTTAATCATTCAGTTAATATTCTTTAAGACCCTGCAGACACTCTGTTACAACTGTTCTTCTCAACAATCTTTAAAAACAACTGGGAAGTGTTGGAGGGCTGAATCTGACCAAAATGACTAAAAATGAGCCACCAAGTGACCAATGTTACCGTCACTTTCTCAGTGTAGTTCTATGCTGACTATGCTGATGGCAGTGGTTCTTGTAAATTTCACGTGTCATTCTAAAACATGACACTATTTGTACTCAGGCCCAGTTGGGTCTGGAACCATTTGAGTGCACGCCAGAGGGAGACAGGGTCAAAGGGGCGGTGACCGTTCAAGGGAATAATCCAGTCCTGAGTTTGTGTTGAAAGGAAGAATGTTTTTTTGTACCTTTTTGGAGAGTCTGTCCCATTAGGGATGACGAGCGGCTGGCTGCTGCTTTGGCTGTCTCCTGCAGGCTCACCTACACACACAGTAATTCTTATCATTTAACAGCACAACATCAGGATGCTTTTCAGTTATTATCAGCACGTATGATCAAAGTCTGGATGATTATAAATATCACATATGTTTGAGCTTTACCAAGGTTAAGTTGAGCAGCCTGGCTGATGGTGGGGCAGATTTCCTGTCCATCTTCAATCCTGCAGATCAAAATTAAGAAGTTTTCATTCAGTTTTCCATTCCGTCATGTCGAATGAGAAGAATGGGAAACTGTAGAAATGGCTCAATGAATACAAAGTTCTTCCATATGCAAAACATTCAATCAAACTATGTTTAACTGAATGTTTCATCGGGTGTTGATTTCTTGGAAATAAGAGACCTCAGCATTTATTTTGGATACCGGTAAAAGGCGTTAAATGAAACCCACTGGAGGAATAGTGACCAAAGAAAGTGCACGTCTACAAACAAGCTAAAGCAAGCCGAACCACATGATAATTGAGCTGTCGGGCAGAATCCCTCCAAAAAAGTCAGCAAAGGCCTGACATCAGATGATCCTTAGAATTATTTTACTAGATTGTCTTATGTTCGTGGTGTGTTCGTAGTAAATTTCCCCTCTCTGACCTGATCAGAGGTGCTCCAACTCAAGATAATAAATATTAAACATGTTCAACATTTTCCTGTATCCTGCTGTGTGGCGAGAACTGAGGACTGCTGAGCACACGCGAGCATCAAACGCAGCAATGGCCAATCAGGAAGTAAGTTGACTGAAGGAGGAAACATAGCTGTTGATTTGTGGTAACAAAACAAGCATTCAACTTGTACTTTAAAACATAACAAAGACAAACTAGCAAGGGAGGGAGCGGGACCGAACAACTGCAATGGACTTACCATGTAGCTAACAGCTAACCACAGTAGCTTCTTCACTCTAAAGTCACGTTTTACAGATTATTAAGTGATGTTTTTGACCTTAAGTTATTTAACTTCCCACCCTGAGCCTTATAAAAAACAGGGTAAAGATGACCTAATCTTATAATGCATCATTAATCTGAGAGGTTTTCATCAGTTACAACACAAACCTCATCGTCTGCTCAGATAACTCCAGGTCTGTAGGGTGGGAGTTTCTCTGACCACCAGCTGACTGCTGAGCTTTACACAGAAGAGTCTGATCACATACTGAAATCAGGCTTGGTTCAGCTGCTGCTGGTGGTTTTTGTGGCTCTGGCGGTGCTGGGACAAGTGACGGGATCACTGGAGACTCTGGAGCGAGTGGCTCACACGGCTCTAGATGAGGAGGATCGGCGAGGCGGCTGACCTCAGCGGCTCTAAAAGCTTTAGCAAGAACTTCCTCCTCAGCTTTAATCCTGACCTCCAGAGATACTGGACCGTTTTCTGACCTGAAACACAACACAATCCTGCTTAATTTTCAAAGTGACACTGGCTGATATAATCTAATAACAAACCCCAGCTCAGTCAAGGATCAGTACCAGTCCAGTGCCTCCTTACCCAGACACGCTACTGGCCTCCTTGAAGGCGTTGGTCTTGGTCTCCTGGCAGAGCACCTTCAGCAGGTCCAGATGCTCCGGGTTGCTGACTGCCATTCCTGTTTTCAGGATCTCTGACTGCACATTGTACTCATTGATCACAGTTTTCATACCTGGAATCTGAGTCACACGCACCTTTGAAAAACAAACAGAAAATTGAAAGTTTCCTGAAGCTGACTGTAACTAAAACAATCCAGACTTTTGTGCTTTAAACCTCTGACTCCATGTTTAAATGTTTGTGAGATGAATGATAAAGGCTCCATTTGACTGTTTTTTCTGGCTGCCTTTTATATTCTACAGTCCATAATATCAACAAAATATTCAGAGAATCTGGAGAAATCTCTGTGAGCAGGGACAAGGCTGAAGGGGCCCACTGCATTAAAAACAGGCATGATTCTGTACTGAAATCACTGCATGGGCTCAGGAACACTTCCAGAAATCACTGTCTGTCGACACAGTTGGCCGTGCCATCCACAAATGACAGTTAAAGCTGGATCATGGAGAGAAGAAGCCATATGTGAACAGGATCCAGAAACAGCACCGTCTTCTCTCGACCAAAGCTCATTTAACATGGACTGAGGAAACATGGAAAACTGTTCTGTGGTCAGAGTAAACCACAGACGCCGTGTCCTGTGGACTAAAGAGGAGAGGGAGCATCCAGCTTGTTCTCCTGGCTCAGCTCTAAAGCCTGCATCTCTGATGGTATGGGGCTGCATTAGTGCCTATGGCATGGGCAGCTCTAACATCTGGAAAGGAACTATCAATGCTGAAAAGTAGAGAGAGCTTTTAGAGCAACATGCTCCCATCCAGACAATGCCTCTGTCAGGGAAGGCCTTGACTATTTCAGCAAAACCACATACCACATCCATCACAACAGCATGGCCTCAGAGGAGAAGAGTCCAGGTCCTGAACTGGTCTGCCTGCAGTCCAGACCTTCCACCATTAGAAACGATTAGAGCAGGGGTGTCAAACTCAAGGCTAGGGGTCAAATCCAGCCCATGGTACAGCTATACCCGGCCCGCAAAATAAAATCAAACTTTGAGGGTTAGAGCTGGCCCACAAGTGGGAGGTCTGCAGATTTCCTCAAGTATAAAAATATAAACTTGACCCCTATGATTTAAAGTTTCCTTGTTAAGTCATAAAAATCTGAAAAAGTTAAGAGAAAAAACAGGTAGATAAAAAGCCAGGAATGTTAAAAAGAAACTGTTCTTGAATTTCAGATTTTCTGTTTAAAATCTCACAATTATGTCTTAACTTAGGATTTAGATTTTATTTCATGTTTTCATCTTTTCAATTCATAATTTTGACTTTTATCTCAAATCGTGACCTTTAAGAGGCAAAATTTTAAATTTTAAGTCATATTTTGACTTTTTAAGCTCATGATTTTAAATTTAATCCCATGTTTTAACCTTTTTAATCTCTTATTTTGACCATTAAACTCATGATTTTGACTTTCTATCTCAAACATTTGCCTTTAAAAACATCATTTTAACTTTTAATTTTGTGTTTTGACCTTTTGAACTCATAAGTTTGACTTTTATTTTAGATTCTGAGGCTTTAAACTTTTCATTTTGGCTTTGTTTTTTAAATCTTGAAATCATTTATCAACAGTGTTCAGTTTCATATTTTCCCCATAATTCATTACTTGTCAAAATACGGTTGACAGTTTATGGTAAAATGTTGACCCTGTTAGGCTCCTGATGTGATTTGAGTTTGACGCCCCAGGATTGAGCATTATAACAGAAAAATCCAGCAAAGAAGACCTGGGACTGTTGAGCAGCTAGAATCCCAAATTAGCCAAGAATGGGACAACATTCCTCTCAAAAAACTCCATCAGCTGGTCTCCTCACCTCCCAGACGTTCACAGGCTGTTTTTAAAAGAGGAGGAAATGCTATACAATGGTAAACATGGCCCTGTCCCTTCTTTTCTGAGATGTGTTGCTGCCATTAAATTCCAAATGAGCTATTTTTCTTTCATTAAATGGTAAAATGTTTCAGTTTCATCATCTGATATGTCGTTTATGTTCTGTTGTGAGTAAAATACGGTTTTAAGATTCCTAATCTCTGTAGCATCTGTAAATAAAGTTCAGTAGCCACTGGCTGAAAGAGAAGATGATGAACAGGTGAGTAAACAGGGACTAGTAAGAGACTGACAGGTGAGAACCTACCATAGGATCAACAAAAACGGTGTTTCCCAGACTGAAAACTGCTCTGGCTCGGTGCTGCAGACCTCTGATCTTCTGGCTGATCACTCTGGTGACCTGTGAGTAAAATCATGTCTAATCAGAACGGTTTATTTAAACATGAGGCTGATTCTCCTACAGAGTGTATAGCTGATCATTTATACCTACAGATTTCAAACTCCCTTTCTGTAGTGATGTGTTGGTGAATTAAAGTATAAAGCGAAAGAGTAAGCAGAAAACCTTTGGGTGCCAATCGGTCTCTTCGTCGACTGGTTTCACCCGGCACAGGATGAACTCCACAGCCTGACCGGGCAGAGAATGAAACTGCTCTGGAAGCTGGAGGATCTGGTGGGATTTGACCTCCTCCTCTTTTCCAACATCAATGAACCGAACAAGAATGCTAAAAAACAGCCGGTTGCCTTTGTCGGGGATGGACAGGATCTTTACTCTGCCAGGAGAGCACAGATTCATTACAGACGTTCATTCCTGCCACTAGGATCCACACAGAGATCTGATCTAGCCTATCAGGAAAACCCCCACCCAGACTAAAAAAGTCTTCATCTTTCTGCTTTTATTTAGGTCTTTAGTTTTAAAATGTGCAGTATAATCTAGCTGCAAACATGTATTATTTCATGTCAGACCTGTGGAAGATCTCGTCCTCCTGCACAGCGTACAGGTTTCCCTCCAGCAGCTCTTTGGCTCCGGGTTTCTTGTCGGCGTAGTAAGAAGTCATCTCAGACAGCAGACTCTGGAAACCTCCTTCTTCTTTCCTGATGATACAGCCGTAGAAAGCCGACGCTGTCTTAACGTAGAGGGGCAAAACCTGCAAGACACAACGCAGGACAGAATTAACAACAGTGTTGTGGTTTGATATTATTCCTGACTAATTAAGAAAAGACCTAGGACAGAGTTATTGTGAAGACCTTTTTTTACTGGTGCCACTTCTGCAGTTGACAAAGTGGGTGTGGTAACTTCAACTGTTTATGATATTTCTATTGTTTTGAAGTTACTCAATTAAAGTTACTCATTTTACTGATCTTACGTCTTCACTGCTTCCCCTTATGTTTACCTCTGTTATAATACTTATCAATTTTACAGCTTTTACAGTTTTAGAGCTTGTTTTACCCTGTTTTAATATCTGTTTTTGCCCTCTTATTTACATTTTACTGTTTCTCTTTTAATTTCTTATGTCTTTAATTTTGGTCCTCTCGGTCTCAGCCTGTATAGCTGGGTTCCTGCTTTGCCTGGGTTCCTATCATTTTATGGTACTGATGTCTGTGCCTTGCCTGCATCCTGATGTTCATGATGTCCTAGCTGTGCAGTATGGTTTCATGTCTGCACTCTGATTGATGTCTGTGATGTCTTAGTTTGCATGGCATCACAGGTCATCTAGGTTTGGTTCTATATTGTTGCTCTTTATTGATGTAGATGAATTATTATCTGTCTACATGTCATGTTCTGTTTCTTGTCTTTTGTCTGGGTTGTTGCTTTGTTTTCGTACTTGCTTCTGCACTTGTCAAAGCACTTTGTAAACCCATGTTTTTAAAAGTGCTATACAAATAAAGTTATTATTATTATTATTATTATTAAAAAACTTAAAATTTTGAGATATTAGTTATCTTTTAATAAAATGTGCATTAGTTTGGTGTCGTCTGGTCCAAAATAGCCAACCTTGTATTTAAATACATCACCATGATAGAAAATAAAAAAGTAGAAACCTAAGGTAACTGTGTGAAAAGTTCAGTTCTCACTTCGATGACTCCTGCTGCAGGAAGCACAGACTGGTCCAGCTGGGGAATGAATCTGTGACGGTCTGGACAAACACCGCTGTCTCTGAAAAACAAAATCACACAGAATCCTGATATTTATATTTCTTTATCTATGAGTAAAATATTGTTAAAATATGATATTCACATATGCCATTCAAAGCATAACCCTTCTGTCAGATGGGAGGAGGCGGGATGCAGGACAGAGGGTTAAAAGGACAGACCTTGACTCTCTTATTGACTCTTCATATTGAGATAATTCTAGGAGGTTGAGGGCGGATTAACCTTGCAAAGCAGATGGATTGGCCAGATTCCACGTCTGTCATCAGGCAAGTCCATCTTGCAAAACTCCAGTCTGAAACGATTGTGCCTGATCTGAGAACGGGATGGACCAATCAGCAGCATTTGGAGAGAAGGAAGCAGTAGCTACCATGAGATTCAGTTGTGTTGGAAGCTGATAGAAAAGGCTGCTGCTGCTGTAGCATTTAGCTCAGCGTCGGTTTTATCAGAACTGGACCACATTTCTTTGTTAAAAGGAACCCTGCATGATCAGACAAGTTCATCTTGTTGAATAGATATTTGTATGTCTCAAATGTATATTAAACTAAAGAACTCACTAAAAACCCCACATATCTGTATTTTGAGTACACTTCAGCTCATAAACTCAGCAGGAGACCGCCATGTTTTGATCTGCGCTGATAGCGTGATGTCACGGCTCCGCAGCGCTCCTCGCCATTGCTAAAAAGTAACCGTTTTTCAGACCTTTTATCTGCTTGCAACTGTTGCTGCCATGAGTTTGCTGTGTGTTGGTTTTGTCTCCCTGATTTCAAAGCTCTGTCATTCCACCTAAGTTTTACCTCAATAAACCTCCCTACAAGTGATTGGATTCAGTGTATAGTGGAAGCGTGCCGGGAGCTTTTCAAAATAAAAGTATAATGTACAGTGCTTAACAAATTTATGAGGCCATCTGTCATATTTGTCTCAAAGACCATCCAGCATCATGAACTGCTTCAAGAAACTGATTTCAAACATTTTCTACCCATGTGGACGTACATATTTGCTACAACAAGGTAAATATGGCTCTGTTTTTATCATTTTCCTGTCTAGATGGATAGATAACTGCTCTTGGTGCAAATATAAAATAGAAGAGACCTCAAATTTTAAAATTCTCCATGCATGAGACGTCAGCCTCTCTGAGATACAGCCCTAACACTGGCTGCCGGTCTGAAACAGGTTACTGCATAGGAATGGGGAGGATCACCGTGGAACTGTGACATCAAGGCGCCAGCGCGGACCAAAATATGGCGATCTCCTGGTGAATTTATAAACTCAAATGACTCAAAATGCAGATATCTTGAGAGTTTTTTAGTTCGATATGTATATGAGAGACACAAATATCTATCCAACAAGATGAACTTGTCTGACCATGCAGGGTTTCTTTAAAATAAAGAGCAAAAATCCACACTGACAGATTTTCATGATGGAAAAGATGTTTTTGCTCTTCTCCTGAGCTGCTTCACCAAGAGTTTGTGATCGTTAAAAGTGGTGTTTATTTTTACTGTGAGCTGGTACATATGATGGCTGATGCTGGTGTTGTGTTTGGCTTGGACGTTTACCACATTTACCACATTTCTTTACTGAACAAGAGCACAGAGCCATACTGAAAGTTTCACTAGGCAGAAAAGATGCTTTTGTGCTTTTACTGATAGGCAATGGCATGACTTTTATCCACCAACAAGCTGTAACCCGCGACAGCGCTTGTCTGTGTAGCTCAGGTTAATATCAGAGCTGTACATGCAGACTACCGCATCTTGTCTTGTCCCTCTGATTGGCCCGTCATCCATGTGAAAGACAGAATGTCGGTCCTATCACCCGAGATGCGTTGAAAAAGTCCTTCCTCTCACAAAAACCTTGTATGGGAAGATTATTTACTTAGAAAGAACTCATTGAGATTAAAAACCCCTTTTTCAAGACTGCTCTGGCCAACATAGTCAACAGCACAGTTAAATCACAAACAATTATCAGTTGTAGAACTAAAATGTCAAACTATTAAAATGTTAAAGGACAACAAATAATGAAAAACAGCAGGTATTTGTTAAGCTCAACTACAATCAAAATGCACCCTTTAAAACATCTGCAGTCAGATGTCTCTGCCTCCACGTCAACTGACTTCCTCTTTAAAGCGTCCAATGAGACCAGCTCACTATGTTTTAGGTC
The DNA here is from genome assembly GCF_018320785.1 of Cheilinus undulatus. Lineage (NCBI taxonomy): Eukaryota > Metazoa > Chordata > Actinopteri > Labriformes > Labridae > Cheilinus > Cheilinus undulatus. The sequence goes on along the minus strand of NC_054873.1, from coordinate 2,884,296 downwards.
TTTCTGTGAATTATTCCAGGCAAAGGGAGCAGAAAATTTAAGGGCCTTTTTCCAACTTTAGCATAAGAATGTTTGTGTTTAAGTCTACGTGAAGACAAAGAAGACGTCCAACACGTGCATACAACAAACAGTGAGAATGAGGACTTAAATATATTAGGTGAAATGGATATACATCAGGTTGTCAACATCAGGGCAGTCTTCCTTCATATGCTCCTGAAATCACATGAGTGAAGGGGTCATGCAGTTTGTTTTTCACATCAGCAGGTGACTATGGAGTGTGAACGGCATCGAAGTGCATTTTTAGGGTTTGCATGACCACTACACATTTCTTCTAAGGCATTTAACCATAGATATTATATACGTAGACACCTCATTGGCCAGTGGGCCATACGTCAATGCCGCTGCCAACTTGCCAGAGGTATTCCACGTTATATACAAATGACTCATAACGACCACTTAAATGTAAACATGTGTTTTTAATCACAAAGCCCTTCATCCCTCACTGACTTACATTGTTTATGGAAGGGTCTTTCCTCTGGTAATATGGCGGACACGTTGACGTATAGCGGCAGCGGGCAAACGCACTCAATGAGGCGTCTATGTATATAATGTCTATGGTTTAACTGTTCACAAGAGTGCTTCAGATTTAGAGTACTCATTCTATTGCCTCATCAGTCCTAGTCTTGTGAAATGTTTCTTTTTAAAATACTTTGTGTTTGGTTTGACTCAGGATTTTTCAATTTTAAAGGCAGCCTCAACAGAGAAAAGGTTGAGAATATGTCCCCTTTAAGGACTAACACTTACTGAATGCTCTGCTGGTGGCTGGTAAAAAGACCAGCTAGGACAACAGTTTAAACTGACACCAGGCATCAAGCTCACATAGACGTTCCTTAACTGACCTGCACACTCCATAGCTCTTGATGTATCTGCAGAGAGGCCTGCTGGTCTTCTGATCCTCTCGGGCCACGTGGACGCCCTGGGCGAAGGACAGCAGCTCAGGAGGCAGTGGGGCATTAGTTCGCACAAGGTAACGATGAACCCCTACGACATGGCGGGCATTCCTCTCAGAGATCAGCAGCACAGAGCGGGTGATTGGGGTGCCACTCTCTGACTGGTCGAGAGAGGAAACCTTCAAAGTGACATCACAGAAATAAATTAAAAAAAAAACACATTCAGGGCTTTATTTCTAACTGTAAATGCATTGATAATTTATCCTAAGTCATGAGGCTATTTGTTCTCACTCGCTTAGAAAGGTTCCTGAAGTTCTCAGCCATGCAGAAAAGTCGACTGCCGAACATTTTAGGAGAAGTTGGGAAGCTGTAGTGGACGACACAAGTCGCATCTCTGATCCCGAGACACTTCAGACACGTGTTGGTGGTCACTGGAGTTTAAATGTCAAACAGCAGAGATGAAAAACTGTAAACGTTCAGGTAAAAAAACTCAGAGAACAGATCATAAGTTCTAACAAAGCTCTATAAGGCCGCCACAGTCTGTTTACCAAGAATTACGTGAGTGCTGGGACCAATGTCTTTCTTCCACTGCTGAATGACGAAGTCAAACTGGTGAGTTAACCCCTCGTGGGTCATGAGACAGAATGCCGACTTGTTGGTCACAGCCTGAGCAAAAAGAAAGAAAAAACATCTTATAGAAAACTCCCCTTTGATTTTCCTGTCCAATTTCACCTGTTTGCCTCATTGAGGTGTAATGTTAATAATGTGTTGTAATTGCAGACACAATCATAGCATTGCAAACTAAGTGCACATTTTAACAAATTTTCAGGCCTGCAATTTCCACATACTGCATGCCTGCAGCACTGCATGAACACAGTTTTCCTCTTACTGTCTGCAGCATACAACCTCACCAGGTTGATGCATTTCTGATCTGATGTGCAGCAGAGCACAGCCCTGAGCAGCTGGAGACCAGAGATAGATCACACAAGAACTACAAGTTCAGCAAGATCACTCAAAAAGAGCAACTCCAGCATTAGCTTAGTAAGTAAACAATGGATGTGTGGTGTCAACTAAATTCCTGTAGTTTTCTACCTAAAATGTTCACTTTTCCCTGTCCATGGTGTGGGGTTAACTCTGTGATCCTCTGGCCAACTAATGAGGATGTGACATAATGCTGATATAAAAATGGAAATTACTCTTTTTACTCCATCTTACAAGGCGTCTGTGAATTGTGTTGTATTTTGAAATTGACCAGATGTTTTGTGAGTTCTCATCCCTGCTTGGACCAATCTGTACAGACTGCTCTGTTCTGGCAGCAGCCTCCACTGAAAATGGACCTGGCACTTATTCTGAGTGGATCAGAGCAGAGTGTGGTTTCTGGGGGTTTTGATTGCTGCACAGATGAGATCCTTTATTTTGGACCGGTAGATCAGATTAATACAAAGCAAATCAGTTGACATAAGACAGACAGTTGGTCTGGGAATTATTTTTAAACCAATGTTTTTCCTTTACAGCATTCACAATGGACAGTTTTTCTTTATGTAAGCAAAGCTCTCCTGTGATTGGTCAATACCATTCAGGCAAAAGATGAACTAAGTTGCTTCCTAAGCCAAACATCCACTACCCATTATCCTAATAATGCATAAAAAATGAATGAGATTAAGTTTGTATCAAGGGCTCTAACTATATTTTCAAGATTTGAAGACTGAAAGCACAGAAATGTTCTGCGCTGCTGGAGCTGTTAGTTTTTTACCTTGAAAACATTTTCGACCTCCTGAGCGGAGTTTGCTATAATCAGAGTCTTCTGCCCAACGTTGGGGTTGAAGTCCAGTGTGCTGAGCAGCACAGAGATCTTACTGCTCTCTAGAGCCATGAGGATGATCTGTAAAGAGATAAATGTTAGTTAACAGTAACTAACATTTAGCTAATCATAGTCTTCAAAGCTAATATCTGCACATATACATATGTATTTAAGTACACAAGCCCTACAAGTGGGATGGATACTTCAGTTATGTATTTGACCTTTAACTGACATGAACTTGTGATTACTGGTTGCTGAGAGAGACTGACCTGCTGAACATTGCCGTACAGTGCCGCCTCCTCTGGGACAGTTATGATGACGAAGGGTTGTGGCATGTGATTGGCTAACAAGCCCTCCATGTGACTAGTCCATCTTTTGGCAACGGCGACAAGCTGCTGGGGACAGGAAGCCTTCCGCTCACTGGAGGTCACCTTCTGAAAATGCTGCAAGATGGTCCCCATCTGAAAAAGACATTATTTGATTTAATAATCGGGTTTGATTAATGTGCACATCCTTGTTCTGGGATACGATTATCACACCAACAACATTTCTATCTTTAACCTCAAGTGCAAACAGGGATGATTAATTTAATGAGCTTAACACACAGTTGAGCTAATTTAAGCAACATTTTAAAAGAAGTGTAACAATAGTTTTTTTAAATTATATATTTTTTGCATATCTGTTTTTTACAAAATTTCTTAATTGATGCATCAAAAAAGTTTTATTAAACATTTAAAGCCAATTATATCAGCTAACTAACAGCAAATAACACTTAACGGTAATAAAAGATGCTAAAATAAATGTTATTCTTCACGCTTTCATGCAAATTTCATCATGTTTACGTCATGTATATAATTTAGTGGTATTTGAATTTCACTTGGGGCCACACCATTATGTAGTACTCGAGTCCAGGACTCTGACTCGAGTCCGACTCGAGTACTGCAACACTGGACCACTCTGAGTGAAAAGGATGGCCACATGTGGCCCCCTGACCACCAGTTGCCCACTCCTCTTCTAGAAAATGGAAGCTGGATTTGTGGCCAGGACTGACATGAATGAATCTTAGGCCTTGCCCACACAGAGACGAAAACGTTTTATTTCCATTTCATTTTGAAAAAGTTTTCTGTAAACTTGGGATGTCTCAGGAAATGTCCACCTAAGAATGGAACCACTGAAAACGACTGAGAACGCTGTAGTATATATGCCAAGCATGTAAGTGGTGCTGTATTGCTGCCACGGAAATGCACCAAAAGAGAGAAGAAGATGAGAGAACACTGAGACAAACTTTCTCCTGGTTGCCCTTCTGGTTGTTTTCTGCTGTGGATTTAAGAACATCTGGTGTCAGTTGTTCTCAGTGGTGGTGAAAGAGCATCAGATTTTTGTGTAAAAGCCATGATAAGCTCAGTAGCTTCTGCAGCACAAACACACCCCTGTAACCGCCATTGTTGTTTTGGTTCGACTCGCGCATGCAGCTTGAGTAAGCTACGCTATGTATGACGTAATCTTTCCAAGAAAGATGCGGTTGGCTGTCCACACAGAGGCGAAATGTTAAGCGTTCACAGATTTGTTCACTCTGGGACCAGGTTTCAAAAAGTAGCTTTTATGGCCTCCCAAAACGCCTTTTCTGTGTGCATGAAATGCAGAAACGGCAAAAAAAGTTTGCGTGTACTCCTGAATTTGTCTCCGTGGGGACGGGACCTTTATCATAGTTGTTGATCTGGTTATTTACTCACATCTGCAGTTGTTTTCACTCATGAAGAGCCGCTGCAGAGGAAGTCACACTCAAACAAACAAAAGAAACTAAAGATCGTGGCAAATTCATAACAGTCTACGATTAACTTCGTTAATAACAATTTGTATGTTTTCCACTAAAAGTATAAGTATGGGTGTTAAGCTGGACTTCTTTATCTCAAGACAAAGCCAACAAAATGTGCCAGAATACAGACAGGAAGGCAGTCCCCGTCCCTGTTTTTTTCAATAACACTGCTGTGGAAATTGTTAATTCTTTTAAGTTCTTGAGCATTCACATCACTGGCTCCCTCTTCTGATCGTGGAACATCAGACAGGTTGTCAGAAAGGCAAAACAAAGACTGTTTTTTTTTCCTCAGGTGCAGGAAAAACAGCACACCAAAGTAATTTACATGACTTTCTACAGGTCATCAACTGAAAGCATCCTTACAGGGAGCATTCTGGTTTGGTTTGGCAACATTACAGCACAGGACCACAAACTTATCAGGAACACAATAAAATGGCCACAGGTACTGGGACAGGACATCTACACTTCTCACTGCAGGAAAAAGCCAGACCCCCACACAGAGCACAGACTGTCCTCATACCTTTCTTCCGGTAGACAGTGTTGGTGCATTAGGAACACGTTTCTATATATCTTGATATTTAGTTTCATCAGAGTCTAAAACTCTGGTATTTTACATCCCTATACTAAACTATAAAAAGTAGACTGTTCATTGCTCATTAGCAGTCAGTGTTGAGAGCTAATGATGAGCCAAATGTCACCTGTTCTGGAGCATGTGTGAAGAGCTGGTCGGCTTCATCCAGGACCAGGTGGTACACACGCAGGAACTGGAAGCAATGGCAGGACAGCAGACGGGCCAGACTGAAGGGCGTGGTCACTAACAGCATGCCTGGTTCAAGGATTTTTCAGGATATAATTGGATGTGTGCATAATTATCCTTTATTTGAACATTTAAATGCATTTAAAAAGTTTTCTATAAAAGCATTGCTATCTATGAAGTTATCATCCAACCACAAGCAGCCTTAGACTGAGGCTCTGCTCACAGTTTTTGGGGATCTTGACATCCTTTGCCTCGTCTTTGCCGACTCCCAGCACGACGATGATAGGGTGGAGGGTTTGGGCGACCTTCATCTCATCCAGTAGATCATACATGGCCTGGACTTTCTCCCAGCCTGGACATAGCAGCACCGCTATGGGCTGGAAACCAACAAAACCACACAGAAAACAGAGATGGAAAAGTTGGAACATCATCCTCTTAAATGCAGATTACACAAGAGTTAGTGTGGAGAGCTGTCTGCTGGCTTGTAGCAGCCACAAAGCACCCTCGGTTAAGCTGTTTTGTACATCTTCTGCAGCTCACTCAGGCCCTCTCCTTTCGCAAATCTTCCTGGGACCAAATCTCTAGTGACTCGGCTCTGATATCTTTACAACACTGAGCTAGTAGGACTTGCAAATTCTGCGATTTAAGGCTTCTGATTATCTGTCGGTGCCATTTTCTTCTTGTGCTTTATGCTCCCATGATTTAGCATCAGACCAGTGTATCTATGACATTCCTGTGTAGCACCACATATTTTTCCTGCATGTCAATGTCTATTGTTATTTGTTTAGTAAAAAAATAATCTAAAAATTGAGGAAGTACCCTTAGACCTCAGAGGGTTAACGGACATAAAATAGGCCAAACGGAGGCACTGAAATGCAGGATCAGGATTTACTTTGTCAAAAAGAACTGAAACTAAACTGGACCTTTAGTATACACCATTAGATCCTGATGAGTTGGCCAGAAAATGACGTGTATCCAGATAATCTGTGTCGTCTTGTTGGATGTTTGAGTACTCACCCCTGCGCTGGAGGTGAGGGGACTGTGGATGGAGTTGAGCAGGATGTGGGTGAGGAGTGGGGCAAGATAGCTGAGCGGCTGGTCGGCGCTGGGGGAGACGATGACCGTGTTACATCCTCGAGCCACAGCTGGCCAGCTGTAGCGGTCAGCCGCGGAAAGACTGGAGTACTGCTTCCTCTGCAGCACCTGCAGGCAGACCGATCGCTGAGTGACTCTTGAGTTTGAAACACTTACAAAAATAATCAACAATAGTCACAGCCTCTTTTTCCATTATTAGTTTTGATTTCATTTATCACCACTAGCTTTAACATTAGTAACAGTCACAGCTGATCAGAAGAAAGGGGGCTGATGAATCTCCCTTCATCATAGCTGCCTAGACTTCAATTCTTATTAAAGTCATTCAGAATATTCTGGGCTATCTCTGAACCTGGTGACTGTTTAAACTACTGTTGGGGCAGAGTTCAAAGGGAGCAACACTGTGGTGGCAGCTGAAGCCTTGACCCCCATCATAATTGTCTGCATGAACTTAGGAGTTAACTATGCACATCATCTTTGCCTCTCTGGCTGAGTGGTTTTAAAATTTCAGACCAACCAACAGGCAGTCAAGCACTTGTGTTCCTCCAAATCCTAAAAGCCATTTATTCGAATATTTCTGAAGAGCTGATTTGCTTTAAAAGCCTGTGAAAAAATAAGCAACTTTCTTATGTTAAACCCCTGCATGTATGAGATAAAATTCAAGCATTTCACTAACAGTCCTGTTTTTTTGTTTTGACGCTATGACTACCTAAAAAAACTCCTCATATTGTTGATCATGTCTGTGCATTGCTGCATGATTTACTAATAAAGTGCAACGGCAATTACACTGGACAGTATTGCAATTTCTTATTGGGATAATGATTTAATCCATCAGTGGTAGCACGAGTCTGCTTGCTTCATTATTAAGAAAATTACAGAGAATAATTAAAGCTTTGATGTGTGCATTTCTCAACTCAAAACATGCAAATATTAAGCAGCATAAAAAATACAGAACCTGGAGTTTTCACTGAGTCTGATTAATATTTCCAAAACTAAAAGTTAAAAGGCACTTCTACAAGCTGCAAAAGTGGCACTACTGCAAACTTAAAGCCGTTCTGTAGCATTTTTTCATTTCTACAATACTACTGAAAAAAAAAAAATAATAATAATTGCAGCCTGATTTTATGCAATCATGTAATTGCACAGCCTGACATTAGGATGACAATTAGAATAATCATGCAACTTTTTGTGCAATCTTGATGTTTCACAATGTTGAAGTTTCCTCCTTTCAGTTTTAAACTCCTCTGAGTTTAAAACTGAACTGGATTAAAAAAATAGAAATTACACTGTTTACACTATACACTGCTTATATTTCTATTTAACAGCTATTTATAAACAGATTAACCTAGAGTAGAGAAGCTAACAAAGAATTTAAACAATATCTGTGTCAAAGTGACAGAGTTAAGTGTTAAGTTACATGCTTAAACCATTTAATGGCTGTCAGAATACACTTGAACTCTTTGAAAGAACAGAAAACTGCCTTCAAAAGGAGCTGGTAAGGCTGAGATGTCATGTACAAGGAAGCTTTATCTTTCAAGTATAATTGTAAGGATGCAAAAGTATCGCCTGCCCTCCTCCTTACTTTCTGTATGGAATTACTAATATTACATAATCTCATTGTGTTTAACCGCCATGCAAAGACATGACACAAGAAGAGGTGGTAGTCTAAACAGCCATTTGCCAAAATTCATTGGCCAAAACGGAAGTCCACCGGTTTTGCCATTTTTTAAATTATTAAAAATGTCCCATGAGGCCTTCAGAAGAAAATCAACACTGTTGTAAACATGGTGAACATGGTTAATACGAACCCATTCAAAGGTACCATAATGCAAACAAGACTCAGAGCGTCACTGCCTGAATCCTTTATTCTTAAAACACAGTCTGATCCAGGATATCGATAGATTGAAATTAACTTTGTGACATTTTCCTGCTAGTTACAAACATAAAAGAACTGAGAGCACAAGTCAGAAATAAATAAACAGATAAAAACAAATAGGGTCTAGTGAATAATCTTTGAAATTATAAAACTTTAACAAAAGAAAAATCAGGTTTTTAGTTTCTTTTTTAAATTGCCATAATTTTCCATTTTTTCCCCTCAAAACTAGAGCTACTTAATAAAACTTAAAACCATTTTTGGAGAACCTTTCTCTGTTTTATAACCAACAGTGGCTGTATAAAACACTTTTAATTGTGTGATGTGATATATATCCATAGCTTTCAAACTCAGAGCACATCCTTGTTTACCCGGCGGAGAGTGTTAGTGACAGGGGCGTCATCCAGACTGGAGCAGGGCTCCACTGGGAGGGCTGAGTGAACCAGAATCCCATTCCTCCTGGGGTCACTGGACTGGACTACCTGAAGAGGGACAGAGAGACATGAGAATAAAATAGGGCCAAAATGTCTGCATCCATTCGCTGTAGGTCATCCAGATATCCCATCTCTGACTTTTTTCCACAGCTTTGGCCAAAAAAAACTACTTTTCACTCGACTGTTTATTTCCATGGAAAATTTTCCTTGGATGACAAATACATCAACAGAAGTAAGACAGGTTTAAAAATGTTCACCAGTGTTTTTCAGTGGGAGTGGACAACTTCAAGTATTTGTGATATTGATGGCCTCCATACATTCATCAGGTAAACTGTAGGATCATACTTCATGGATGTAGGTGTTTTCTGATAACAGAATAATTCTCTTCAGTCATTTCCAACCATTGTTCTCCACTTTCTGCCCCCCCATCTGACATTCGTGCATCATTAAAATCATGTGACTGCAAACAACCTCTATGCATCTGGGAATGAGTGGCCGCCTTTACTGAAAATCCTCAGTCATTGACGGCCTTTTCAAAGAATGAAAAAATTTCGAAGACCGTCCGTCACATTGAGCGACTGGAATAATGTGGATGACCCTGCATGCCAGCACAGACAGGGCTTTTCTATTTTGCACACATGGCCCATCAAGGAGGCTATGAAATCTATTAAAAAATGATTCCTTTCACAGCCTGTGTGCTAACTTTGACACCGTAGATTAGTAAAAGCATGTCAGTCTCTGTGTTGTGAGTACTCGGATAGGCTGCTGGAAGAGTTTTAAGAGATGAGCATGTTGCATAAACTGTAGACTGAGTTTCATAAAGGGTGGCTTACATTTCAGATCAAAGGTATAATGTGTTCTTATAAATTACTCTGCATGCATCTGTGGGCGACCGCCACCAAGAATCATGGGCACTTAGAGGCTGAGCTATGATGCCTAAATAAACTCTGTAGTATTACTTCTCCATTACTATTATTAACATAGGACTTATGAAATGATGATTAAACTGAATGTTTGGTCTGTTATTTTTTCATCCTTGTGCAGCATTTTTAACAAACTGTGAGTCACCTGTGGTCTTCAAATTACTACATCTTGATAATAAAAATATTCATATAAAAGGTAAATTACATCTTTAATGGCACAGTTCATATTTGCTTGCTTGAGAACAGGGATTGTGCTGGCATGAGGAGCTAACACTGGTCTGCTGTGTTCATCTTTTCTCTTCATGCCAATAGAAAATGAATGACCTCAAAGATATTTTTTATTAAATATCTGTCAATTAGTCAGGAAAAGGAATGCTTTAAAAATCGATTGCTACTGGTAGTCATATTTCACTAAATCCTATTCAAAATGTTAAAGAGAAAAATGACAGATTGTAAAATGGTATGACGGAATTTTTACGACTGTCAAGAAAGGTCTGATGAATAAATTCTGAGGGTTGGGAATTCTAAATGCTGATTTGCTTTCACCACAAAGTAAAAAATCACAACCTTTATGTACAGATTCTACATTTGTATGTACAACATCAACTCCTACCTCTTTTTCTGCAGCATCAGGATCAGAATTCAGAGGCTCCGGGTTCAACCACTCCAGAAACCTGCAGGGGACAACAGAGCAAAAATACGAGAATGGTGCACCAATAAATAAAATATTAAAGGAGCAAAAAAAGAACAATACAAACAATACCTTTCTATAACACTAAAAAACTGAGTGCATTTAATGTGACATCAGTGAGATTTATGGTAACCAAACATGCCTCCACCTGGTATCTGCAACAACAAATCTCCACCCTCATCAGATTTTTTTGGGTTAATTGAACACAAGGTAGAACATGAATTAGCTCCTAAGTTTAACTTCTCCACTCCTGTTTTGGCAGAATGATCTGCATTCCTCAGGTATTCCACTGGTGTCTTTTTTCATTTAGACAGTGTCCAACTTTATCTTTTAATCTGATTAAACACTGTCTTAAAAAGAGGTACAGTTTTCACTCTGAGTGAAATCTCACCGAGAACAGACCCGCTCCTCTTCACTCCTCCACATCTTCTCTGTAGCTCCAGACTCTCCTGATCTACTCAAAGGACAAAGAGTTGAGGCTTCAGCTCAGACATGACAGTGTTCACATGGACTCCAGTGTCCCGGTTTCTGTTTGTGCATTTAAACATCTTCAGAAACTGGAATCCCAGTTTTAAGGAACCTGATTTTGCTACCTGAAGCACTGCGAAAGAGAATAGGATACTGTAGGATACTACAGAGATACTGCAGAGAACCTGCACAGGTGCAAATTGGACTTTACTCTTCATCTCTCCTTAGACACCGATATTTTGGAGGTGTAGTGGAGGACCATCTGGTTTGTCTGCCCTGAGAGAGTGAGTGGCGGCCGGGCTGCTGTGTACGCAGTCGCCTGTGTGAGCTGACAGCAGGGGTTTGTCCAAACATGCTCGTGTTTAGATGACCACAGAACTGAACTTATTGTTTTTCAAGCTATGATTGAAACCTGAGCACGGGTTATAGTGGAGACAGAGGACGACCACTCACACTGAGGATGACAGCACTTTGTAAGCATCTTGCTCCGTCAGTCAACACTAGGAATGGGGATCAAAACCCAGTTCTGTGTTTTTGAAATACCCTAAAATCAAAAACGTTTTAGCTTATCGATACTGCTATCGAGTCTTACAGTCTCTGTGACGTAACGTCATTTTAAGATATAACTGTTGTAAAAACATACAGCAGTTCTTTCAAGGAGAACATAAACTAAAAACACATCAATATTGTGCATCACCAGAATGTACCTTCAACTGTCTGCTTGAGGAAAAAAGATGCTGCCGGCAAGACGCATGCTATCATATCCACCTACACTGGGAGTAACATGCTCTCATATCCCTCTCTTCAGCTGCTTCAGGACAGTTTTCTTCTTCAGCTGCTCAGATAAATGCTGAAAAGTGCTCCAAAACTTTGTAGAAATTCCTGTTTGTTAAAAGTAGTAATCCAGTGTAGAAGTCCTTGGTGGAATCAGCAGAGCTGAAGTTAATTAGCCAACTTAAGCTGAAAGATGGAAAATATGATGCATTCAGGTAACCTCAGTAAATTAGACAACTGTATACTATATGATGTGTTCAAGTGTCACATGAAAGTGGGAAAACTTAGTTTTTGACGCGAAACCTTAATAAATACAGTTGTGAATATAAAGAATGTGTTTATATTTGAAGGATATAGAATAGCTGTTACAGACTGAATCATAGCTTTTTAACTTAAGCACTACTCAGCTAAGACCACTCGAGTGTAAATATTCGTCTCCATTCTGTTTTTCCACCAAACTATAGAAAAGTATCGATAGTAGTATTGATAAGGACTTGGATCAACAAGGAGTATCGATAAGGCTATCAATTTCAATAAAAACTAACAATCCCCATCCCTAGTCAACACGTACAAGGCCTGAAATCTGGATACGATAGCACATCTGGTGTTCTTCTCAAGGTAAAGGTTTGAGCTTTTTCTGGGCATGCTATTAGCCACTGTTTTCAACAAATATTCTGATGCTGTTTCTGGGACAGTTGTTGTGAAGTTATTTGCATGATCTGTAACTTATTTCCAGAAGTCTCTGCTAAATTTGCTTTATGATTAATTATAATAGTTTTAATAGAACTATATTCACTCTGTTTTAGCCCTTTCATCCCTAGAGGCCCCATATCTGGGGCTAGCTCTCCTCTGAGGAAAACCTTTAAAATGCGGTCTCCAAGTCCATGAAAAGAGTCCTGTCACACACTGTTTAAAGCCCACAGATCATGGCAAACTAACAAGTACAACATTTTCCACCTAAACAAAACAACTCAGACAGTAGAATGAAAAGATGTCAGAACTACAGTTCCTCTAAACATAGTACTTTACTGCAAACAAGGCACCCTCAATACTTTAACAATATTTCATGCCAGTGACACAGGAGATTTTTTACTCTGAAAGTGTATACATTTTTAGGCAGAAAAATGTAATGCTATTTTCCATCTTTATTGACTCAGTCCCAGTAACTTCTACAAGGATTTTACACATCTGCTGAAATCTGTAAAGAGTTTTCTTTACATTGATGCCAAGCTTATTCATGTAGACTTTGTAGTTGCAGAGAAATACCCAGTTGTATTTGGGTATGTCATTTTCAAGCCTGAGCACAAAAAAGGGCCTAGGGATGAAAGGGTTAAAACATAAAGTCATGCAGCCCTATTCTTCAGAGGTCACCCTTTCATTCCTTGCCATCCTCTCAGTTTCTTTTCTGAAGTTGTTTTTCACCTGTGTATTAGTCAAGCACACATTTTAGTGTAAATAAAGTCGTTTTCTAAAAGCCAATTTCTAAAAACTCTAATAACCTCTGAACGGGTATGACAAACAGCTCGGAACATCAAGCGTGAGTAACATGTCTGTCTATTCTATTATTGTGTACCTATTAGGACCTCTCCATGCTCTAAAATGCAAACTTGAGCAAGACACCTAACCCTGATTATCTCAGCCAAGATTAGGCCTGCTCCAGTTTCCTCACCTGGCACTGAGTGATGCCTCCTGGTGCTGTTTATCAGCCTCTCTGGTGTATGGAGGGTGTGGTCTGTAGGACCAAAACATAAATGGGACATTTTAAGTGCTGTGTAGTAGGAATGTATTCCATTCTGTATATTTACAGAAATAGAAAGCGTCCTCATCATATGCTTTCATTTATTCAGATGAATCATTCAAAAACATCTCAATGCCTTAACTGTTCTGCTGAAGCCGTGCTGGGAGCCTGTACGTCCTGTCCCTTGCAGGTGTCAGAGCCTGAAGTTGTCTCTTCTGGTTGACAATCTGTGAGCTCTGGCTGACTCGCCTAAAAATGCATGACAAATATTTTGCAACACCGTCATCACCGGTTTAAATACGTGCTGTGTTGTAGTTCAAAAACAGGGTAAATCGCTTTCACAGCTGGCATAGCAGAGACAACCGCTCAGTCTGAGTTCAATCATCTAATGTTTTACTTCAGCATTACAAGCAGCTGGGTAACTAAGATCAGTGGTTCTTAAACTGGGGTCCAGGGACCCCTGGGGGTCTGTGAGCCACAGCTTGGGGGTCCGCGGATTAATTCAAAACAAATTATTAAAGTAATGTCATGTCATTAAAAAGCAAATAAATACATGTGGGACCACAGTGCCATAAAACAACCGTACTAAACCAATGACACCAACATTAGTCAGCTTTGGGCCAATAAAAACTCAGATATGATTGTGACATACCACATAAATCTATCACTCGTCACACATCAGTCTCTTTACTCAGGATGCATTTGGTGTGAAGGTCCAGCAAGCAAAAACAGATAAATATTTGAATGCATCCACTTCATCAAGTGATTCTCGGCCCAAACCAGCTAAACTGAGAAAATATGATAACAGCTATCTGGAGTTTGGTTTTATTGAGAACAGTGACAGAAGACCAACATGTGTTGTGTGTCTTCATGTGTTTGCAAATGAAACCAAGAAGCCCGCAAAGCTAAAGAATCTCTGATAACAAAGCAGAGTTTTAGGACAAAAGAAAAATGTTTTTCTGGCGACATGAGGAATACACTCCCCAGAAAATACACCATCTAGGAGTACAAATGGGAGTTTACACATGTTTCATCAACGTGAGGGTTATGTGGGGATCCTTGGAAAATGTTCTGCCCTGTAAGCCCTGAAAAGTTTGAGAACCCCTGACTAAGATAACGTCACCTATTGGTGCTGTTGTAATTAAGCACAGCACACTGGTAAACATGTCCTCTCAGAGTCTGATGGCTGTAATAGCCTCAACATACAGTATGTCCGCTTTTCAGAGCATCTCTGCTGGTCCAGCGATTCATCTTTAATGGCTTAAATGACTGGTTAAAAATGTGTTTCAACTCTAGCTCTTGTTTTAAGTCCGTGATGAGTCAAAGATCCAGGCTGTGGCGTTTAACGAGGTCAGAGAAGCAGCTGTTAACTCTGTAGCAGCATCAATTTGCCGGTGCAGCAGCCAAAGCAAAGTCAAATCAACAATAAACACGCTTCTTTCATCAAGATTCTCACAATAAAACTCTGTAGTTGTTATTTTTCTCAAATGCTTTTGTTGTGAAGGCCCACATCAGGACATGTGCTCAAGTCAGTAGCTTAACCCACCTCAGCAGGGTAGAGACGTCACTTAAAAGAGCAGTTACAAAGAAGTGAACACAGAGATTTCAAAAATCAGATTTCTGCGGCCTTATGGTCAGACATGTGTTCAGTGTGCTATCACAGGTTTATTTTATGACAGGCCATTATAACCCACATATGAATTAAAATGCTTTATTTCACATTTTGTAATACCGTAATAAAATAAAGTTAAGGTAGAGTGCATGTCTACCATCTATGAATATGAAAGTGATGTCCTGCTTCATTATTCCAGTGAGTGTCTCTAGCATGAGAAACTCCAGTGTTCTGCATGAACTTACAGTGGGAGTTGTCTGCTGGTAGCTGCTGAGAGGATTCAGAAACTTCAGGAACCTTTAGGAAAGGGAAGTGTGCAGTCAGTGTAAACCAGATCTATTAAAGGCACTAAATGTGTTTAAAGTTATAGCAACATTTACACAAAAACAATTCAGTGATAACAGTCGTTTTTCATTCTAAACAAAGTTCAAGGTTCGGACTACAGTGTTTTAAAAACAGCAGTCGGCTGTGTGACACAACTCTATGTGGACAAACGATGAGGTGGGGTTGACCTTAAACTACAAAGAGAGTAAATTTAAAGAAAATGTCAGAATAGAGTGAGCAGCACAGACAAACTCAGGAGGCTGTATTCCATCTGGTAGGACATGGCTATTGACTAGAATGGTGTTGCCCATTTAAGATGGCAGCACTCATAATTCAGCCGTAGATTTGTCTACAGTAGCAGATTTTTCTCAGAACAGGACAACAGAAGAGCAAAGAACCACTCTGACAGCTTTTCTTGGTGAAAAAGATGCTTTTGCTTTTCTCTTGCCCAGCTTCAGCAAGAGTTTAATTTACCGACTGACTCCACTGATAGTGAACAATGATAACGGCTGCCTGTGCAGCTGTTATGTAGCATCCTCTGTTGTTATGTAGCAGCGTATGCCCACTATGTCAAATATTTTGTTGCTCTGATTGGCCTGTTACTCACCCCATCTCAGTGTAGGTTAACCGAAAATGCCACTGTCGTGTAAACAACCAGTCCAAACATACCAAAGGCTTCTGATTTTATCTGGCATTGTTGTGTAAACACCTTATATGGGACTCAGTGGCATCACTGACCTGAACAGGCTGAGGTTTTTGGACAGAGCTGCAGCCAGAGACGAGTCCGTCTCCTCTGAAGAGTCACTGAGCAAGAGAGCAGCTCTGTTAACTTTAGATTAAAAACACTATACTCACACAGCCTGCAGCTGTTCTGCTCTTACCTCTCTGCAGCAGCGATGTCTGAGCTGTTCTCTGATTGGCCACGGGGAGACAGCTGTTCTTCTGTGACCTTTGACCTGCTGCCATCCTCACAGCTCAGCTCATTTATTCTCTAAAGCAGCAGAGAGGTTTGAGGTGAGGACATTGAGGATTTACAGCAGAAACAACAGCAACACTGAGAGTTACTGACCTGAGGGGACGAGGGAGATATCAGCCAATCACCTGTTTCGCCTGCAGCCACATCATGTGACCTCACTGAGGGATGGACACAAAGAGAACAGACATATGAGACTATATAGTTACAGGTTATAGTGAACACAGGAGGCTGATAATATCTACGTTATTTTGAGACTTGAAAAAGAGACAAAGAGAAATCGAATCTGAAACTCAGTCCCCATCATAAGTAGGAACCCTGTGAATGGCAGGTTTTTGCAGATGTGCCATGATTCAGACTAAAACACACCCAGTAAGGCATAAAAAACACTGACCTCTGTTCAGCTCATGCATCTGTTAAAATATGTGCCTGTCTGTGTGTTTACCGGGAGATGGTAGTGTTTGTGTTGCCAGCTTGTTTGCAGCAGTCCTTGAAGGGCTGAGCTGGTTTAAAACACTAGATGACAACATGACAGGATGCTCGTCCACCTCGTCCAGCTGGGTGCCATCAGCTGACTCTCTGATGTAAAATGCAAACTTCTTGACCACCAGGTCATCATTTACGGAGATCTGAAACATCAACAGAGTCCTGTTTGTGGTAAACTGTTGTCAGAACTCTTCCAGAATGAATATGACTGGAATTAAAGTTCACCTTGACATCCCCAACAGTGAGGTAGAGCTCAATGGAGGTGGAGTCTGACTCAGATTCAAGCAGAACGGCCTCCGTCTGAGTCGATGCTGGTGCAGGAAAAAGTTAAAATGGTTTAAAAAAACAAAGTCAAGACAGACTGTGACAAATGTCAGTGGAGTTTCATTTCAAAAAGTTGCACACACGGAGGTTTGATTGGCTATTTTCTTATGTCCAGCTCTGAAATAGCTGCAAACTGCAACAAAAGCACTCTGTCTTACACACACAAACAGTATGGCCATCTGTGCCAGCAGGTCAGCAGGTAGGCCTATTTCCTGATCATTTATTTCCTTTATTATCTAAGGTGTAGATAAGCTAACTTGCCACATGTAGGCCTTACCTTAGCCTTATTTTTGACCCAAACATGCTTAAAAGCACAGTACTGTATGTTTTACATTCCTAGTTAAAGGCACTGCACATGTTACCTAGAAGAGATTTAAGAGGAAAACTGAAGTTGTCTCCTGAGTAGCTCACCTTGCAGCAGGTTGTGCAGGTAGAGTGTGGCAGAACTGTCCCACTGATGGGATGGACTTCAGAGAAAAAGAATGAAAAACAGTTATAGTATAACAGCAAACATGTTTTAACTGTACAAAGTCAAGAAAAGATGCAACAACAACTCAGCAGCTGCATTTTTATCTTTGTGGACTAAAAATAAAACAGGACATCCAAAGGTCTGGGGTAACCCCAGAGCTGTTCTTACATAAGCTCTGCCTTCTCCTCAAAGACGGACACCCGCAGGGTCGTTGGTTTGATTCCTGCCAGGTGAAACCTCCTCACCCAGAAAGGCAGCTGGACGAAGTTTGGCATTGCAACTCTGATCCTGTTCAGACCAAGAAAAGTTAAACAGCACAGAGACACAAGAACAGACATGCATGATAGTCACCCACATAAAACCTCTTTGGTGTGATCTTTATTTTTGTTTCATTTTATGCCCCCAAAACAAACTTTAAACCTTTATAAAACGCTGGTGGAGAAAAGTCAGAAAGACTATCCTCTGATAAAATTAGCCTGTAACTGTTTGATCAAAAAGGCAGTGAAGAGTTGAAGAGGACTCGATCTCAACTTACTGGTCGGAGGACACAACTAGTCGTTCTCCGTAGTCGACCAGGAAGCAGCGAGCCTGACAGGACACCGAGTCCATGACGATGGACTCCACCACAGCCCGGCACCACGACTTCATGACGGACCAGTACACCACACAGAGCTTAGAGGAAACACAGCATACAGAGCAAAGCAATGAAACAATCCAAGGAAGGGATACTTGGATAAAATAAAGTCCTCAACGACAAGCTCTTGGTTGATCTGCAGCTGTGAGCTTGCACATCAAAGTAGCAGCTTTTTCTAGTTTAAATAACTAAGGCTATCTGGAGTGCCCCAATAGTTGTCCTAAATGACGACAGCCTCACAGAGGCTAACAGTAACATAACAATCCAAATTATAACCCAAATTACTTTCACCAGTGAAAATTCTCTTTCTCTCAGAACTAAACTTTATGCAACTGCTGCTAATGCTAGCTTGTTCAGGGCACTGTCTGAGCAGAAACTGTCGACAGGCGTATGGGGAAATTTCTAAATGAAAGCATTTCTTGAAGCGTTGATGTAGATCGATGTATTGGCTCTCTATCCATCTGACTGGATTAGTAATCAACCAATCGATGTATCAATATACATCAGTGGATCCTGACACCCCCTACAATGAATATGGCAGCCTGAAACATTGTGATATGTGGCAATGCTGAAAGACATCTCACTCATGAAATGTCTGACAATTTCAGGCCTCCCTAATTGTATGAATATTCAAGTTAACTGATCGCATTACCAAAATAAAATATAACAAAAATCATCAGTTTTATTCAACATGTTTTTCCTATTACTTTAAGGACCCACAGCAAATCCCCATCAAGTCAAAGTAAGGCATTAAACCCCGTTCTCAGCCTTATTCAGGTGTTTTAAAACCCTGTTGAACAGGTGTTTTTACCTGTCCCTCCTCTATTGATGAGGGCTTCAGCCGGCGCAGATCCTGGGTGACGTCGTGGTAGAAGAGGTTCATCTGAGCTAGTAGATTATCATATTGCAGTGATGTTGCTGCGTCACCACCAAGACCCTGAACTACCCGACCCCAGAGGCAGGACGGGTTCTCAACCTGCACAGGTCAGAGAACATGTCAAGTTACAGATTCGACTTCAGTTCAAAGTTTCCAGTTCTTGCAAATAGTTGTTCTTATATACAAGAAAGAAAGAAGTCTTGGATGGCCAAGATAATAAATTCAATATTGCCTGATTTTACTGGTATTGTATTGAAGTGGAACCTGCATTATGCAAACCACTCCTGTGCTCTGCAAGATACTAAGCTTGAGGTCTTGTGGACTTAAAACAGGGGTTCTCAACTGATCCAGCCTTTAGGACCCTCCAGTCTGTCTTAAGACCGATCACGACCCAACTTTCCAAAAAAAATTTCCAATAAAACCTGTTCCAAAAAGAAAAAATTCCGAAACACGTAATATAAAAAAGAAAAAGGACAAAACTGACAAATTTTAAACTCCCTTTCCCCATCATTAAGTGTCAATTTTTGGCCATTTTTCTTGAGAACTTGTGAAATTACTTCAATATCATGGGAAAAGTTGCCATTTATTGCAAGAAGAGGGGATAAATTAGTTAAAATATTGATCAAACTAGGGATGCACGATATTAGATTTTTGCCGATATCTGATGTGCCGATATTTTGAAACAAATTTTGGCCGATACCGATATTCAATTACATTTTTTTCCACTGTTATAAACACCAATTCTATCATGGACTACATTTTTTTTTAAATACTGGTAGTCTGTTTTTGTATTAACTGACAAAACATTTGATTTTTATCAGAACTGAAGGATATGTTTTTTTTTTTTTTTTCAAATACAGCCATACACTAATGACAAACTTACAGTAATGTCTTTGGGTTACATGTGTATTACATGCTTACATGTATTTTCAACAGTACAGCCAAAGTCATCTGCATTTTTGAGGGCAATAAGCAGCAGCAAAATAACCTGCTTACACTGAGCTCCACAGTGCAAAAAAGAAACAGCTTATAAATTTATACTGATTCTCCTTGTTACTCAGCCAGTTTGCAGGATGGCTCCCTGAAATACTCCTGACAAAGGGCTTTAAAAAAACAACAACAACACAGATTCTTAAATGCAAAAAAACTAGCTATAGTTTAGAACTTAATTATAATTCTAAATTTCTGAGACTCAAGATGAACAGAAATAAAACTTCAACTAAAGTAGTTTTCCTGATTCTGCTTTAAACAGCACAAACTAACTAAGCAACCAAGTTTAATGGGCATTTCACTGTAAACAGCTCTGTGACAACACAGTGACACCCACATTTCCAATGCTGGACACACCTTCGTGCACCTTCGAGTGTGCACGGGAGATGGCACTCAGAAGTCCGTCACTGCTTTTGCCATGTTTCACGCATGTCACGTAGGACGACATGCATGTTCTTTTTATCTCTAACTAAACATGCTATCAAAAGCGGCTGCAACTGCGGCTGCTGAGTGAGCACTCCTGTGAGTGTAGGACAGACTTTTTAAGAGTAAAATCCTCATCTATCCACGGAGGCGGTGAGGCTAAACGTGATGATGTCTATATATCCGTGGTGAAGCTAATATGTTTAGCTTTAACGAGGAGCTTCTCTACGGGACTGGAAACTTAGTTTTGCAGTTCAGGTAAGGCTATAAGCGCCTGCTAGGTATAACGTAGCGGGGCTTTAAATGCATCACAAGCCGGTATATTCCACCACGCTGAAAGGCTGATTATCAAGAGCTATAAATTCAATGATTTTGCTGTTCAGCTCCTTACCTTTGGGTGGTCACTGCTGTATTTTTTAGCTTTGTTGAATGACTCAAGTAGACGCTGCTGCCGAGTTTTCCCTGGCACGAAGTTTTGCCATTCTTTATAGTCCTTGTAGTCATCAGGTTGGGGGGTTTTTCGATGCAAAATTAAAGTGGTGGTGTTAAAGGCATGTTGTCGAGCTCCTCCACACATCTGATGTACTTTACAAGAAATGCAAACAGCAGCTTTGCTGTCTTGTTCCCACACCTCAGCCCCCCCCACACAGCTGACATGTTGTTTATTGTTGTTTGCGCACGTCCGGCATCATCGTGTGCGCTTAATTATGACGTCATATTATCAGCCGTACACATCGGCGTAAATTTTACTATCGGCTGATACCAATAATTAACTTTTTAAGCTATTATCGGCCGATACCGATATACTACCAATAATATCGTGCATCCCTAGATCAAACATTAAAATTCACCCAGTTTCACAGCAAAACAGTGTAAAATAAAAGGTGTCGATGCATGTCCAATAAGGACTTCAGGACTTTTGCCACCTTTTTTTTTTTCAGACATCTAGTCACAACCCACTTTTGGGTCCCGACCCACCAGTTGAGAACCACCGACTTAAACGATGCAAACATAACTGCTGTTTCTGGTAAAAGATTGCATTTGATTCTTTGCAGATATCGTGTCCCTATCTTGACTCTTTCAGTAGTGTCATCGGGCAACTGGAATCTGAGATTGTCTGTGACAAAATCACCATCAACAGGCAAATTTGCCCCCAAGAATATCATTAGTTATAACTGACTGTTGCCTGGTATCACCAAAGCTTAAGAGACGATCCAGAGGAAAACACTGAAAATGTATTTAAAGCATTTCACCAGATAGGCAGCAGCTTCTTAGTACTGAATTAACATCATTCATATAACTAATTAACTGCTAATGGTTTATATAAAAATTTCAACACCATTTCTGCACATTCTTTAATTGTAGATCTAATTAAGTCCTAGTGGGAGACTTCTTTTAGAGATAACTGAAGCTTTGCTTGGAGAAAAGGTTGCCACACCCATCTTATTAACATGAAGGGGCAGATTTTTGATTTGGATTTGATGATTATAAATGTCACTGTTACCGTAAAGATATGTGCCTATTTTTAGCTTTAAGCTCCCTACTCTGTTTTAAAACAAGTAAATGTGCGATTAGATCAACAAAAGAGAGATCTCTGGAATTAAAAACCTCCAACTTTCCTAACGTTCATCCAACCTCCATCATGGCGCTCTGCTGTTACAACCTGATATTAACGAACAATTTTTAACATTTATGTAGAAGAATGCTTACTTACCTTCAAAATTGATATTTTTAGCATCATGTGTGGGTTCTTCGACAGTCTAAAAACAAAATAACAGAAAAATAAACGAGTTTACCAAATTTACAGCAGCCAGTTACAGCAAAAGAACAGCTAACGATCCACACTGAAGTTGAAGTGTGGCCGGTGTTTCGGTATAAGGAGTGACTGTGTTAACTAGCGCCTGTCAAGACAGCCGAGTGAGGGTCTTAGCATTTCTTTACCACAAAATCAACGAATATACGTCTTATTTTTCTTGATACAAGGCTAAGCTAATAAGAGTTGCTGTGTGGTCTTTGCGTTTAAAACAGCCGCTCTAACAGCGTCAAGCACCTAAACGGTTGACTCAAGGTTGCCGATCAGCACGGTCACTCATCACACCACTACACCAACCGTCAGCTAGCAACCGTTATCGCTAGCTAACTGGCGTGGAGAAAAACTTGCTTTAATTCACTTAAAATATACACTGGAAAAAGTACCAGGATTAAATGACGTTAACATGTGAGTACAAACAATGTTCGCAGCATAAATTTGTCCGTTTAACATTTTAATTCTCCGGTAATACCAACCTTTTACAGAGCTTTAACTGGAGAACGGCGGTTCATCTTAAAACAAAGGCTGACCGATAGAGGTCGCTGTAGAGACAGTGGGTCAGTCCGGGGGGGAGAGGGAGTCTGCTGCTCTTTACTGTTGGTCATTTAACCCCTTAAATCAGTGTTACTCAACCCTGCTCAACCAAAGAGCCAAGTTGTTGAAAATTATCTTTGCAAGAGTCACAATGTAAGTGGTGAAAAGTGGGTGAAAGTGGCAATAAGAATAAAGTGAAACTGGATATATAGGGGAAATTGCTGCAAAAAAGTGGTCAAAAATGGGTGAATGGCAGTAAAATAGGCAGAAAATGACAAAAACTGGGTGAAAAGTGACAAAAAATGTGGCGAAAAGTGACAGAAATGGGTGAGACATGACAAAAATGACTTACAGGTGGCAATAATGGTAAGAAAGCAGCAAAAACTTGGCAAAAAATAAGTGAAAAGTGACTAAAATTGAAAAAAAGCAACGCAAAAGTGGGAGAAATGAGTGAAAAATATATAAAATTGGCAAAAAGTAGCAAAAGGTGGGGGAAAATGAGTTAAAAGTGACTAACATTGGCAAAAAGGTAGGGGGAAAAGAGTGAAAAGTGACTTAAATTGGAATAAAAGCAACACAAAAGTGTGAGAAATGAGTGAATAAAAATGGCAAAAAGCTGGGGGAAAATAAGTGAAAAGTGACTAAAATTGGCAAAAAGCAGCAAAAGGTGGGGGAAAATGAGTGAAAAGTGACTAAAATTGGCAAAAAGGTAGGAGGAAAAGAGTTGAAAATTGACTAAAATTGAAAAAAGCAACGCAAAAGTGGGAGAAATGAGTGAAAAAAAATGGCAAAAAGCTGGGGGAAAATGAGTGAAAAGTGACTAATACTGGCAAACAGTGGGGGAATATGTGTAAAAAGTGACTTAAATTGGCAAAAAGCAGCAAAAGGTGGGGGAAAATGAGTGAAAAGTGACTAAAATTGGCAAAAAGGTAGAGGGAAAAGAGTGAAAAGTGACTAAAATTGAAAAAAAGCAACAATAAGGTGGGAAGAAATGAGTGAAAAATACATAAAATTGGATAAAAGCAGCAAAAGGTTGGGGAAAATGAGTGAAAAGTGACTAACACTGGCAAACAGTTGGGGGAATATGTGTAAAAAGTGACTTAAATTTGCAAAAAGCAACAATAAGGTGGGAAGAAATGAGTGAAAAATACATAAAATGGGATAAAAGCAGCAAAAGGTTGGGGAAAATGAGTGAAAAGTGACTAACACTGGCAAACAGTTGGGGGAATATGTGTAAAAAGTGACTAAAATTGGCAAAAAAGCAGCAAAAGGTGTGAGAAAATGAGTGAAAAATAACTAAAACTCGTAAAAAAAAAAAAGAAGCAAAAGGTGGGGGAAATGAGCGAAAAGTGACCAAAAATTGGAAAAAAGACGCAAAAAGTAGAGCCACATGTTGAGGATCGCCGCTTTAGAGCAAACTGCATCATATTTGATCAGCATTATTGTGTAATTTTTTTCTAACCACTGTGATCAATCATTTCATTAAAAACCTTTAGTATAGTATAGTATAAATGATGAAAATGCCCTCTAGTGGATTATCAGTTGCAAAAAAAAAAGGCCCAATGTATCAAATGCGATACAAAAGAATTGACATTTTATGGCCATTTTTCTTTTTTTATTATCTCAGTAGAAGATAAAATAAACATCTCGGCTCCAAAAATGAGATTCTTTCTGACTATTGTTTTAGCTATCAGGCTTTAAAGGGTTAAGACTGGAGAAGTTGTTGGTAAACTACCTCAGGATTTACATCTTTCTCAGAAAAATTGTTATTATCAGGGATGGAAAGTAACTAATTACATTTACTCAATGTACTGCAATTGAAATTACAATAACTTGCAAGTACTTGCAGTTCCATGTGCAAGCACTGCACCTGGCCTCAGCTTCTGCCCAGAGACTGATCCCTAAAAACATTAAAGAAAATTATCAGCTGAAGAACCAAGAGCTCCATCATCTCTCCAAAACACAAATAAGAAGTACTGACAAAAAATCAAATCCAAACGCACTGACTGTTGGCAAGATTAAATAAAATACTTCAATAAATTATGAGAGTGTCTGTCTGGAGAACTACAAATGATACACCTAGCTGTGCATTTTGTTTCTGATTATTTTAACTTTATTTTAAAGGTTTATGGATTTATCATAAAATAATTAATTTACCTGAACAACCTGGTTGGAGATCTACACCACATTCCAAATTATTATGCAAATTTGATTTTAGTGTCATAAACATTCAAATTTTTGTTTTTCAATGAAACTCATGGATGGTGTTGTGTCTCTATGGATCACTGAAATCAATCTCAGACACCTGTGATCATTCGTTTGCCAGATGAGCCCAATTAAAGGAAAACTACTTAAGAAGGACGTTCACATTATTAAGCAGGCCACAGGTTTCAGCAATATGGGGAAGAAAAAGGATAAGGTATAAAAAAAATTAGGTATTTCAGGAAAAATTAATCATGATCATCGTACTGTAAAGAAATTAGTGTCTGATTCAGAGCACAGACGGGTTCCTGCAGATAAAGGCATAATGAGGAAGGTTTCTGACAGACTAATTCATCAGATTAAGAGAGCAGATGCTAAAGTACCATTACAAAGCAGCAAACAGGTATTTGAAGCTGCTGGTGCCTCTGGAGTCCCACCAACCTCAAGGTGTAGGATCCTCCAGAGGCTTGCAGTCGTGTATAAACCTACTATTCAGCCCCCCCTAACCAATGCTCACAAGCAGAAATGGTTGCAGTGGGCCCAGAAATACATGAAGACTCATTTTCAAACAGTCTTGTTGACTGATGAGTGCCGTGCAACCCTGGATGGTCCAGATGGAGGAGTAGTGGATGGTTGGTGGATGGCCACCATGTCCCAGCAAGGCTGTGACATCAGCAAGGAGGGGGCGGAGTAATGAGGAGAGAGCTGATAGGCCCCTTTAGGGTCCCCGAAGGTGTGAAAATGACCTCAGCAAAGTCTATAAAGTTTCTGACTGACCATTTTCTTCCATGGTACAAAAAGAAGAACAGTGCCTTCTGTAGCAAAATGATCTTCATGCATGACAATGCTCCATCTCATGCTGCAAAGAATCCCTCTGTGTCATTGGCTGCTATGGGCATAAAAGGAGAGAAACTCATGGTGTGGCCCCCATCCTCCCCTGACCTTTAACCCTGTTGAGAACCTTTGGAGCATCCTCAAGCTAAAGATCTATGAGGGTGGGAGGCAGTTCACATCAAAACAGCAGCTCTGGGAGGATATTCTGACATCCTGCAGAGAAATTCAAGCAGAAACTCTCCAAAAACTCACAAGTTCAATGGATGCAAGAATAGTGAAGGTGATATCAAAGAAGGGCTCCTATGTTAACATGGAGCTTGGCCTGTTAAGATGTTTTTGATTGAAATAGCTTTGATTTCAGTAAATATGACCTCCTAATGCTACACATTCAACAAATGACCATTTTAAGTTCTTTAAAACCTATAAAATATTTTAAAACTCCGTTGTGCATAATAATGTGGAAGGCAGTGTATTCTGTAGTTGTTCTTGCCACTGAGGAAAGATCATATTTTACCGTACAACTCCTCCGTATTTCCTCAGTACTAAAAGTACACTTTGAATTAAATCCTTTTACTCTTACTTGAAAAGATTTACAGACCAATACTTTTACTTGTACTTCAGTAAATTTTAACTTAAGTAACTGTACTTTACTTGAGTACAACAGTTGTGTAGTTTTCCACATCTGGTTAATGATTATTGAGGTAAGAGACATTAAAGGTGCCAGGATTTCAACACATCAGAATTAAAGCTATTTTTCATTCTGATATTTTGTTCATACAAAATAGCACATAAACAAAAACAAAAAGAGGAGTTATAAGTTAAGATGAGATCAACATTTTTGTGCCACAGAGTGCAAAATTCCTCTTAGGTTCTTCCCCCCATGCTGCAGCCATAGACAACCCACACATCACAACACAAAACTACACATGAAAAAACAAGTCAGTGAGTAGGCCTGTCAATAACAGAGCTGTAAACCTCTGTAAAACATCCTAACACATCTGTAGTGAAAACGTATCATTGTTTCCTTTGAAAGGTTAACTAAATGTACCCTAAATTAACAGGTTACTTACTGCCATTATTTGTGCAGAGCTAAAATTATTAATGTAAATATAAACAGTATAGAACAGGGATCACCAACAACGTTTGCACAAAAGGGCCAGATTTTTACTGGGCAGACATTGTGAGGGCCAGATTGTTAAATACACAAATAAGATCTATTTAAATGTTTTAGATTTCCTTATTATTATATTATTATATAATTAATTATATTATTTTTTAATGTTATTTTTGAGTTGAACTATTACTATTGTCATTAATATTATTATTACTATTTCCCTGAGCTTGTTTAATGGTGGAGGGTCACTGAATAAGGGCAAAAAAGGGGGAAAAAATAAAACAAAACAATGTAAAAGTAATATTAAACCACATTACACATGTTCATAATAGAATAGAGCTAAATGTAACATAACTATACAGAAAATACCGATAGTATGTATTGTAAAACCTTTGTTGTATATATGTGTATATTGCAAATGTACTTATCTTTGTATGAAACATGGACAATGTTACAAAATTAATAAATAATCTAGAATGAAATTGTACAATAAATGTATATGAACATATAAAAAACTGTGATTTATTACTATGGCTGTTGTTTTCTGAAATAATCACTGCTTTCAAAGACAGTAATGGAGATAATTTTTTTTCAATAAAAGTATAAATGTGGATCTAAGTATCAAGGAGGCAAAAAATAAATAAATAATGTTTTAAATTTCCTTTGGCGTGTGCCTTGTTTTTAACCATTAGCAGTGAATTCAGTCACTCTTGCCTTTACTGCAGCCAGCCACAAGGGGGCGATTGAGATATTTCAGCTACATATCTTAGAGCTGTCACGTTGTTCATCACTGGGTTTCAGTGTTCATTTCTGCAGCTTTTTTAAATTTCAGTCTTAGTTTTAGTCTTTAAATGAAATGCATTTTAGTTTTAGTCACATTTTAGCCATTTCTATCCTTTGAGTCTAGTCTAGTTTTAGTCCATAAAAGTCCTCTTATTTTAGTCTTAAGTTTTAGTCCAAGCATTTATTTTCTTGCCTAAATCTGGAACCAAATCATGGTAGTGGTTCCTGCTTTCTACAGCTGAGAGGCAGAATAGACACAGCTGCATTGTTTTTGACAGATTTGCCCACAGTGGAGAAAAATCACAGATTTTGAATGTCCAACGAAAGCTAAATTACATTTTACTCTAGTTTTAGTCAGTTTTGGTCATCACAGATCAGAGCATGTGAGAGGAGCGCGGAGCGGTTTTTTCAAAATAGCTGGACCGGCACCTTATCTCGCGCTCCATCCCGCTCCAGTTTCGCTCCGGTACCGCTCACTCCATGCGTCTGAAGCATGTCTCACCCAGAATGCATCTGCAATCTGTATTGGTTTCCGTGTTGGTTTCACTGCTCCTGCAGAGAGACAGCCACGTCCAGCACGTCAGACTGGGCTTTCCGCCGGAATGATCCGAGAGACTTCAGATGCCTGCACAGTGTTGATGTACTAATATTAACACCATCGTCTTTTTTAAAAACATCAGTATTTCCCAGTGACTGAAACCGAGAAGATGGTAATGGTAATGCGCTTCCGTGTTTTCGTTGAGTGAGCGGTGAGTGATGGGAGTGGAGCGGGTAGAGACTAGAGTGGAAGGTGGATCGATAATGACCGGGGCGGTGTGAAGCCCCTTTGAGCGGACGAGCGGCCGTAAGGAACAGCTCTGTGAGCGAGGAGCGGGAAATCTCATCGCTCCTCTCCGCTCACATGCTCCGTCACAGATCTCTGTCTGTTAGTCTTAGTCCAGTTTTTGTCATGACAAAAAGGCTGTCGACGAAATTAACACTGCTGGGTTTGAGTCAAACATGTCAAATACTGTCCATCAAGAATGGACTGATGGGTTTGTTTTTGGCCTGTATTTTTTATTTTTATTTTTTTATAGTGGCTGATGGAGGATTTTTGTAAAACAGTTGAAGCATCAACCAATCTAGAAACAGTGGTTTAATTTCCCTTAATCTGGGGTTCCTTCAATAGCTGTAGGGATTTTTGAAAATGAAAAGATATTGCAAATACCATAACATATTTTCCACACATTTTCTGAGTTTAATAATCCTCTGGGGTCAGAAAGGAAGCTGTGGCAGGCCTCCAGTTGATGATCAGCAGTTTAGAAGATTGTCTGTGGGTGATAACAAAACTGGGCTGGTGAGACA
Organism: Cheilinus undulatus; assembly: GCF_018320785.1. NCBI lineage: Eukaryota > Metazoa > Chordata > Actinopteri > Labriformes > Labridae > Cheilinus > Cheilinus undulatus. The sequence continues at coordinate 2,855,246 of NC_054873.1, read as the reverse complement.
GGCAGCTCTGAGATTTCTATTTACTTTATTGTATGGATAGCAGTGTTTAGTTTTTATTATATGTGTTTAATTGTTTTTACTCATTAAACGCAGCAATGTGTTTCCTTTTTAAAAAAAAAAATAACATGAAATTGAAATGAATTTAATACAAAAAGATGGCAAACTGAACGGAGCCCCTTAAGGTACATGGAAGGAAAAAAAAATTAAAAAGGGGGAAAAAATAAAAATGATGATGGATTTTTAATTCTTTTACGAAATTTTTTGACGAAAATTCTGTTTTAAAAACTTCTCTTTTGTTCTCAGGTGTGATTATTATGTGTACCCACAGAAAGAAACTGGCCCACGTCTGTTAAAATCAGTGTTTCCAAATCAAAGCCACATGGAGTGATGTGTCGACGATGCGCTTTACCTCCGATCCCACAGGGGGCGACAAACGGCGTCCGCTGCATGCGTGCAGCAAACAATTGCAGAGGAGGAAGAAATTCGGATGTTTTGGAGGCAACAACTACAACATGCTAGTGCTAGTCATGAGCTGTACAGCAGTGGTTATTTTTCTACTTTAACTGAAACAGCTCAGCAGTAAGACTTTTTTATTCGACTGAATGGAGACTAAAGCGCCTGCTGTGCTGAACGCGGTTCCTCCTTACGGACATGTTATTACGAGTGAGAAATGGAGAAACTCTTCCCTCATACAGAGTTTAAAGGGTATTTAACTCACTGTTTGTTGTTTTGTTGGCTGATTAATCATTTTAGTTTAAGTTGTGAATACTTTACGTCCATACCAGTTTCACGTTCAAACTGAAATACATCAAATTAGGTTGTCAAAATGTCCCGTTCTCTCTGAAAACACCTGTCTAAAGGTGACAGAATCTCCATTGTGTTTATGATGAAGAGTACTGAAGCTTTAATTATTTACAGATGCATCTGAATATTGAATATCTTGAAAAAGTTCGTTTTTTCCTGTGGTTCTGAAGTGCCCTCTTAAGAGCCAAAACACACGCTAAAGTGCCCTCCTGGTTGGCAAAACACACCAAACTGCCCCCTTGGCTGGTTAAAACATGATAAACTGCCCCCTTGGCTGGTTAAAACATGATAAACTGCCCCCTTGGGTGGCAAAAAGGCGTGTTTAAGTACCCTCCTCACTGGCAAAACACACTAAACTGCCCTCTTGGATGAAGAAAAAACACAACTTCAGAAGACCATTAGGACCAAGAAATACTATGAAACGTTACTGTTGCAATGACTTTTATGTTGGGCCTTTTTTGATCTACATTGAGCCAGAACTATATCTCACAGAACCAGACTGGATTATCTGGTGCTAATATGGTGTTAAAATGCACTAGAGCACAGGAAATGGCATTTACTTCATTGAAAATGTTCTGGGGGAAGACCCTCAGACCCCCCTGGGATTTATTTATTTATTTATTTGTGTTCTTCACAGTCCAGCGTTGAATCTACACAGTTCTTGTGGATGCTGATCCTAACTACAAACTAACTTGAGTAGTTATCAGGTTAGAACAAAACTGCATAAACTATATCACTGTAGAAAATGTTGTTTTATCCCATATCTTGCCTGAAAAAACATGCTGATGTCTTTAAAATGTGATTTATTTTCTAGCCCTCTGCAGTCTGTATCCTGCAGAATGTGTTACAGGATATAGCGTTAAATAATGATGCATGCAAGGTAAAGGCAAAAATAAAAATAAATTTAAACATTGAATAAATAAGTGTGTAGGTTGGTTGAAAGAGAGACGATTTGAAAATGGAAAGAGAGATGCTGTTACTGATATCTGATGGGAGGGAGTTCTAGATACAGGGGGCAGCGCACCTAAAGGCTCTAGATCCTGTTGTGCACAGGTGAGCAGGTGGGACCGTGAGATGGAGGTTGAGGACCTTAGAGTGCAGGAGGGGTGCTGATGTGGGTGGGAGGTCAGAAAAGTATGGAGGGGGAGTGTTGTGCCAACTGTAAATAAAATGCAGTTCCTAACCAGCTTTACTTCTCCTGCAGGTGCAGGTGTGAAACTCCTCTTTGAGAACGAGCTCGGTGTTGCAGATTTTCACCTGCCAAACAAAAGCTGTATCCTGTACGTGTCTGAGTGCGACATCATAGCAGGAAACGGCTACAAGAGGAAACTGGTTCGCTACAGAAATGTGAGTCTGATGCACTGATAGAGCCGTAGTTTTTGTTAAGAGCCTTTCTGAACCGTACCTGTACCTTTTCACAGAGTAACAGCAGTTTCAAGGAGCTGGTTGTGGTGGAGAACACCAGACTCAGCGAGCAGTACTTCCCTGCCGTGCAGAAGTTTGTGGTGTTTGACCTCGGCCTGACTCTCCTGCCGGTGAGCGGGCAGACTGAGGCCTCACAGCTCATCGCTCAGATGGTGAGTGTGGAAGTGGGGAAGAAGGATGATGGGTGCCTTTGCTGAGTGGCTGCAGGAAAAGGACACAAACTTCACCTAAGCCAAAATAGAGGTTAAAATACCCGTCAAATCAGTGTTTCCTCAAACCTGGATTGAGTAGCCATATACAGTACAGGTATGCTTTGAGCTTAACGTGCAAGAAGGATTCAAGGCCAGTGAGGATTTTTTTATGACGGGGACATTAAATCAGATTTTTATGCCAAAAGGACCAGCTTTTATTTGACAAAAAGGTTTAGTTTTGCTGGAATACTTTCTGTAATGCTGCCAGATTCTAGAATAACAGTCTTTAGGTGGCAAAAACAAAAGGTGATATTTTTTGCTGGTTTTAAATTACTCATTGTAATTCCAAATCTTGTTTTAAACTACATTAATGTGCAAAATAAGGATCTGATTTAAAATTACGCTTAGACTGCGATATTAGCAGCCTCAACTGCTTCAGACAGGGTCCCATTAAAGTTTTGGGCTCCTATTCAGAGTTTGTACTAGAGTATAGGAGGTTTACCTCAACATAAAGGACACGTGGGATGGTAGTATTATTTTAAATGTGCATGTCTATTTTCATATGTAAAGGGAGCCTAAATGCTGCTTATGATCTGTCCTCAGGTTCATGGCGAGGGCAGAGACAACCCCTTCAGGAGGAAGACGTCATCTCGGCTGTTTGACCCGCTTGTCCTTACTCTGGTGCAGCAGGTCCCCGGGGTCGGCAGGGTCAAAGCTCTGGCGCTGCTGCAGCACTTCTCCAGCATCCATCAGCTCTGTAACGCCGCCCCCGCTGAGCTGGAGCACATTGTAGGCCACGCTGCAGCTCAGCAGATCCACAGCTTCTTCCACAAACCCTCTGGTGCTGGAAGCTGAGGGCTGTGCTGCAGTCTGTCTTTGACCAGGACACTTTGGCTTGTATGGACGCTTTGTCTTTGTTTAAAATAATATACTGCTAAAAATGTAATGTTACATTTTCTTTACGAGCCTTTAAACTTTAAGAATCATAAAATTAAAGTGCAATGATTTAAGGAGATTTCTGTCTGGACTAAGCTTCAGGATCAGCACGCTCACACAGAGACACTCTGCAAATGTGGCTAGAAAATGAGAGCACAGAAACTTATTAAGGTCTGTGTCCAAAACTGCATACTTTCACATTATTCATTCTAAATGGAAAGTAACATTAAGTATTCAGTGTAATAAGGAATTATTGTACATAACTACTGTGAGTGTGTCGTCCACATTTGCTGAAGTAGATGCTCAGGGGAGTTGAATGCCTGCTCAGTTTTAAAAAATAGAGGGAACATACTGAGCTCTGTGCCCACAAATGCATGCTCCTTGCAAATGTGGATCCACTGAAAAGAGAAATAAACAGGCTTTCCAACAGTGTAGTATTTATTGCCAAGAAGCATTGTTACAACAAAGAACACAAACTTCCTTACTTTTTGAGCTCAGTTGGTTTCATGAAATTTCTGCAGTTGTGACTGAACAAATAACAGGTTTGATTGATCTCTGTATTTACTTCCACTGATAATTCCTACAGCTCTTTTTTGTAGAATAAAAACTGAATGAGTAAATGTTTTGCAAGCACTACCCCATACTTCAAGAATCATCCACAGATAGAGCACACTTAAGTAATTTAGAAACATTTACAATATAAAAAATAAAGTTTTGGTCCAAGGACCCCTGAGGCACTCACCACCGTTAAACTGTATCAACCTCAGCTGTCCTGTCCAATAAGTATGAAAGCCCAATTCCACCACTTAAAAGATAATAAGAACTGGGAGAGTGTAGAGAAGATGAAGCTGAGTTGGAGAGATCTATGGAGTATGGAGGATAGGCAGATCAAATTCCTGCTAGGGTCTACCTATGACATCCTACCATCACCCCAGAACCTAAAGTGCTGGGTTGACGGGGACCCATCATGTCCTTTGTGCTCCGAGACAGCAACCTTGAGGCACATTTTGACAGGATGTAAGATCAGTCTGTCACAAGGGAGATATACATGGAGGCATGACAGGGTTTTGAAGGGTCTAGCAGCAGGAATTGAAAACAGAAGGCGACAGGTGAATGCAGGAAGTAATCAGGGAACGAGGACGGTTCAGTTTGTCAGAGATGGAGAGAAGGTTAAAGGAGGCGGGTTTTTATGTAAGCACCAGTTAAGCCAGTTAAAGGATGCTAAGGACTGAGAGATGCCGATAGATTTAGGAGGGAGACTCCTTGTGCCACATGAGATAGTTTGCACCAAAAATGAAGGTTTACGAAATCCCACCCTATTGCTAAGCTTGCTCTCTCTCTCTAATCTGTCTCATTTTTCCCTTGTTTTTTTTTTTTAACTCTTATTTATGTGTAATGTTGGTACTTTAATTGTTTCACTGTAATCATGAGTGGTGTTAAGGAAGGTAGTATCAGCATTGTCACTACCTGGAGCTTGCATGTACGGAGCCTGGGTCTGTTGAAGGTGGCATGCTGTTGAGGCTGTGTGGACCATGTGGTAAGATAGGTAGGATGATGTCTGTGTGTTGGAGGAGGGTGGCTCTGGGATGCTTGAGATCATTGTTCATCTCTCTGAAGGTGTTGTGGGACTAACTGGACGAAACACTGACAAAGGAGGGTTCCCACTTGACAACCCCTGTGAAGTGCAGGTTTCTTACTACCCATGGGTCTGCACGGTTGACTTGTGGAGGCAAATAGTAATGGATTAGGGATTTCTTCACCGAGTGCTGATCCTCTTTATAGGGCACAAGTATCTTGTGTTTTATTCAGATAATAAGGGGCATAGGTGGCCTGGTGGTTTGTGGCGGCCCCATGCGTGCAGTCGACACGGATTCAGGTCCAGCCTGTGGCACTTTCCTGCATGTTTCTCCCCAGTTTACTCGTCCCTGTTTCTGATTCTGTCCACTGTCCTCTATCAATGAGGGCAAAGAAAGACCTAAGGATAATTCTTAGAAAAAAAAAAAATACAATGAAAATTACAAATGTAAGTTAGGCATTTCTAAAAATAAAAAAAAGAGTTCTAAGTCATAATTATAAGAAAAAAAAAATCATAATTATGAGATGAAAAGACGAAATTATGAGATAAAAATTCACATTGTTTGGACAGCATGAGGATACAGAAATGTCTCAGGCAGTACTGCACATGCGCCAACACTATCTCATAATTTCAACTTTTTATCTCATTATTGTGACTTGCTATCTCATTGTTAGGACTTAGGATTCTCTCTTTCTCTTTTTTTTTTTTTTTTTAAAGAATTTTCTAACTTTGAAATTTTTCCTTTTTAAGTGATGGAATAGGCTTTCATAAATAAAGGTAAAAAAAAAACCCTCAAATAAACTCAGTCTTTAAGGAAATCCAACAAAAAAGCTCTTCTCTGATTTAGAATACCCATCATCAATAAATTTACATGTACTGTTTTTGTTCAGAAGACACAAGAAAGACTGGATGTACTACCAACAGTCATCAACAGGAGAGATGATCAGAGGAGCGGAGTTTTTACCACCATAACTATTATCAGGACTAAAGTACGGGTAAAGTTTCTGGGTGAAGGAGCAGCCAGTAAAGGAGTAGATCAGAGCTGCAGCATCAACATCATAAAAGGAGACCAGACCCTCCTCATAATCCACAAACACCCCCACCTTCTCAGGACCAGACTGAAGAGAGAGACGGATTCCTGGATCAGAACAAGCGCTGTACCGATTTTTGTCCCTTAAGATAATTCGCCAGTAACCATTCTTGGGATTTGCTCTGATGACTCCCTTCCTAATGACAGACTCTTCAGCCACTCCTAAATCCCAGTCAGTCTTCCCTTTAACCTGAACCTCGTAGTAAAACCTGCCTGAAGAGATACTTTGCTCTGCTAAGACAACAACACAAGTGTCAAATCTCTCTGGATTGTCTGGGAGATTATTCCTAACATTGCCATATTTGACTTGTTTCCCATCATCAGAGAGGATGAGATTGGGATATGCTGTATCAGGATCTAGTGTCACATCCACCTCATACTGCTGGACTCTCTTCAGCTCAGTCTCAAACAGCTTCTTCTTCTGTTCACTGATGGTCTCCTCCAGCTGCTTCACAGCTCTCACCACAGTCCCCGCATATGAAGGTGGATGGACTCTGACTTCAGTCCAGTCCTTGGTGGGTGGAGCAGCGTTCAGAGACGTGAAGTTCTGGAGGAGTTGGAGGTGGTCTTCAGAGCGTGAGAGCTGCTCCACCTCAGCACTTCTCTTCTCCAGCTCAGAGATTTCCTGTTCCAGCTCTCTGATGAAGCCTTCAGCCTGTTTCTCCGTCTCTCTCTGCTTCTCTTTGATGCTGTTGATGAGCTCAGCCTGGCGTCTCTCTACAGATTCTTTCAGAGCGCTGAAGACTCCAACACCTTCTGCTATCTCTCTGTCTGCGTTCTCATCACTGAGCTCCACTGAGTGTTTGAGCTCTTCAATCTTCACTCGTCTCTTCTGGATCATCTGCTGAATTTCAGCCTCTGTCTTCCCCAGCTCGGCCTTCTTTCCTTCATATTCTTCTCTCAGAGGAACAACATCATGAGTCTTGTGGTCTGAAATGGTGCACATCATGCAGACACACCTCTGGTCGTTCTTACAGAACAGCTCCAGCAGTTTGTCGTGCTTCTCACACATCCTGTCTTCCAGGTTCTCCACAGGGTCCATCAGCTGATGTCTCTTCAGACCTGACTTGGTCAGATGAGGCTCCAGGTGAGTCTCACAGTAAGAAGCCAGACACACCAGGCAGGACTTCAGGGCCTTCACTTTGGTTCCAGTGCAGACGTCACAGGGAACTTCTCCTGGTTTGGAAACTTGTCTCTCTGAGCTGCTGCTGGATTTCTGCTGAGCTGACTGTCTGAACTGAGCAGACATCTCCTTGATGAAGGTGTTGATCCTCAGCTTTGGTCTTCTTCTAAAAGTCTCTTTACAGTTGGGACACTGACAGGAGACATTACTATCCCAGTGTTCAGTGATGCAGTTTTGACAGAAGTTGTGTCCACATGGTATGGTGACAGGATCAGTGAAGACATCCAGACAGATGGAGCACAGGAACTGATCTTCAGTCAGCAGACAGCTGGCAGCAGACATCTCTACAACCTGAGGAATATTGAGAGATGGTCATGATCAATTTTATGTTAAACTGCTTGTTTAAAATTCTGATATTTTCTTCTGTTCAAATGCAAGTTTTAACTCCTTATTGAATTAAATGAAGTCAGAGGTGTGTTTGATGTTTATTTACAGTCAAACTAATGATATCACACACAGATCAGCCTAGATCCTCTAAGTGTAAAGAGGTGAGCCTGTCTGTAAACTTTCTCTATGAGCTGATTATTTAAAGGTGTCCCATATAAATGCTCACCACTCCAATGTTTGATCACGTACTGTAAAATAAATGACATCTCAAACTCACCACTGCTCCTCTGATATTTCAGCTCATTTTCTCTTTGAATGTTTTTTTTCCAAACATAATCACTGATTTCTTTCTGATAGATGAGAGGCTCACATGGCAGCAGAGTCAGATTTTTGGCTTAAACAGGTTTTATTCTGAAGTGGCTCATGCAGACTTCCTGCCGCTCCCACAGCACATTTTTGTTAATAGAAGTTTATTTTGGGATACACAGTAACGACTGACTGAGGTGGAAAGAGGAGAAAGGAGATGGAGAGAGAGAAATAGCACAGATTTTACCACCAGCTTTGATTCGGTGTTAACTGCACCACTTTTAGTGCCTGTAGCAGTCAGCGCTGGTCTTTGTGGATCAGGTTCAGTCTGTACTGAGGCTGATTTGCCTGTCAGAGGAACAAGTTTGCACTGAATGTTCAATATTCTTCTCACTACTCCTCATTTAAATACATGTACCCAGCCAAACCTGGGGCTGGCAAAATCATGGTCCATTGTAAAGTTAAACTGTGGTATATGCTCATCAAGGAAAGAAATATCTTTTCAATTCATTTGTGCAGTAAGTAGCCCTCTAAAATGTAAATTCTTTTGATAAAGATAGAATTAAAATATGTTAAAAATAGCTAAAATGGGTTAATAATGGCAAAAAATGGTGAAAAGGTGGTGAAATTGGATATTTTAAAAGTAGCAGATATGGGTTAAAAGTGCCAAAAATTAGATAAAAGTGGCAAAAAATAGCCAAAGAAATGGCAAAAATGGGTTAAAGTGGCAAAACAGGCATATAAAGAGGAAAAAGGGATTTAAAAACGGCTGAAAAGGGTGTTAAAAGTGCCAAAAATGGATGGAAATTGGGTAAAATGGGATGAAAAATGGATATAATTAGCTGAGGCAGGAATGGGAAGAAATATACCGGCAGAAATGGACATATTAAATTGTAAAATGTGGCTTAAAATGTGGAAAAGAGGGATTTACAGTGGCGATAATGCAACAACAGAGCCAACAATGTGTCAAGCTCTGGTTTGAATATGGCAAAAACAGGCAGAAAAAAAGTGGTGGAAAGGGTTTAAAAATTGAGGAAAAAAAGGATATAAAGTGGCAAAAATGTGTTAAAATTTGGCAAAATTGGTGTAAAGTAGCAAAAGTGTAATTTTAAAAATGTTCTTAGTTTTTTAAGGCATCTGGAGACCCCATCTCAGTGTCTCATGACCCCCAATGGGGTCCCGACCCCAACATTGAGAGCCCCTGCTGTAGGACACTGGGGTTGGTTGTAGCATTGCTTATTACATCTAAATGATAGGGCTGTGTTTTATCAGGTTATTATAAAAAATTTGGTCTGATGTCACTAAAAAACAACAACAAAAAAAAAACTAAATGGTTTAAAATTTATTAAACAATATTCACTGATGATTATTATAAAGATAGTTTTCACTTTTAATCTTATTTGGTGTCTCTAACAGAAAGAATGAGAAAAAGACACATTTATTTTTAACCTTAACAATCCCATTGATCACTATAGGGACAAACCAGAGTGTCTTTGACAGATAATAACTTTATGTTTATATCATTTACAAGTTTAAGATGGAGACACATTTCACTGTTAGACCCTATACTTCTCTCTAATTTAGCATTGATCACTGTCAGATTTATTGATCATGAGTAAAACACAGCAGAGTGAAAAAGTGGAACAGCCAACCCCGGTCTCCCCTACTCTCCACTTCCTCCTGAACTCTCACTGAGAGACTGTCTAAGCTAGGCTAGTTAGCTTGTAGTAAAACTGCTCTATCTGGTTTGTTCTCTTCATGGTGACTAAATAAAGCCTCTGCTTTCTACTAAACAAAGTCAATCAGTGAGATTTGTCACGTTCAAACTAGTTTCTAAGTTGGAGGAAAGAGCTGTAAAAGAGTGTAAAGTAGCTAAAGATGATCCTAGCTGTGTATTCAGTCTGATAAGAACTAGTCTGAGTTCAGTCTCTCTTCTTCAGCTTTGACTTGTGTTTAGTGCTGGACTTCAAACAACATTTAGTCTGAATAGTTAGTGTTGTTGTGTTTGTTAGTCAGTGTACTCACCAGTGTTTGTCTTCAGTTGAATTAGTCTTCAGAGAGAAACAGAGAGACGTCTCCTCTCCTGCAGCTCTGCCAACACTCTGACTAACTTTCACTTTCATTTCAGGAACAAACAGACGTTAAAGCTTCTCCTCTTTCACTGCTGCTCCTCCTCTCACTGTTGATCTGAAGGAGATTTGATTTCCTCTAAAAAATACACTGACTTAGCTCTGGAACAAGACAACAGTTTAGTTTGGTTGATTTTGTCTGAACTAAGACCTAGAGTCTATCTGTGTACGCCACTGACACCTACTGTATAAGGATGCAGTGTGTGTTGGTATAAACAGGATTATCTGAGACAGTTTGAAATCACCTCAAAGCTGATAAATAGCCTGGAATGTGAAAATGTTCTCACCTGTTTGTCAGAGATACTGGGGTCCAAAAACTGAGGTGGATAGTGGAGTTTGGAGGAAAGCTTTCCTGGAAAAATGTTGGATTTCCCTGATCTAAATCTGTGAATTTTTAGATGTTGTGGAAAGGAAAACTGGACAACAATATCTTTAAAACCATGTTATTGGACAGCAGCATGAATGATCTGTTTTTGTACCGTCACGAAAAAGACGTCCAATGTTAAAGACAAATGATATTTGTAAAAAGATGAAAGTCAAGATTTCAAATCATGGTCATTAGACAGCAAAAAGTTGATTATCTCCTTTATTTCAAATGTCAAACATAGCAGTCAGGTTGTCTCATTTACAGACTGATCTTCAGTTATTGGTGCCAGTATGAAACACTTGACATATTTACATCCATCAAAGAATCAAAATGTTCGACATTCAGCAGACAGACATTTCAGATATGTGTTCATGCTGTTTGTTTCTGAGTACATGGTTTTTGGAGGATTTAACAGACAGAAAGGCTGTAAAAAAGGTCACCTACTTTCAGCATCTCCAGTGCAGACTGTACCTCAGTCAGTCATCGTCCTTGTGCATGTGAACAGCCCAAACCGGTCACCCCCCCTTTCTGGACCAATCACTGACCTCAGCCTCTCTCTCAGTGCCAAGTCATCAAGCATCTTCCGTGAGGAGTATCATAGCAGAGCAGGCAGCTGCACGTTTCCCCTCATTCTCAGGACTGTTGTTGTTCATTATTCTGTGCGTCCATGAGAACGTAAGTGAATATCTCTTGTTCTGTTAAGTTGTATTTTACTACAGTAATGCCGTAGTTCGCTCTGACATGTTTCTTTACTTCGTGTATAGCGTGCACACAGACAGCCGTCTGGATTCTGCTGATCTGTGACTGACTTATGCTAGTTCTTAGCTTGTTTATGAACCCTTATATATTCTTTCACATATAGTGATGCCTTATCTTTAGTTAGTCATCACGTTTGTTGTATATTTAAGCTCCATTAGTTTTATTTATGTCGGGAAATTGAGCCTCCACTCGCACCAGGATAGGGACCGTCGTCAAATTACTTGACTCTCCCTGTGTGTGCACTTTGTGAAACAGCATACATACAGCTTGGAATTAGTAAATTGATGACACTCCCTTAAAGTTTAGAGACTCTTTTCTGTGTGTTAGAGTCATCCTATTGTTTATTTGTTGTTTAATAATTTCAAATGTGAGAAATAGAATGCAGTATTTATCATTCATTCAAACTTAAGACTTAATCTGCTTTGTTGTTTCTTTTCTGTATTCTTTATTTGTAGAAACCACACACATCCTAACGTCATAGAACAAATATCAATGTACACCATCCTCTGGCTTCATCTGAGTGAATAAGCAATAAATGAGTGGCATCTCAAAGAGAGACAGTGTGACTGGAGTAGTTTCTTCATCTTCCTGTTCTAACCGGACAACCTGTGGCGTCTGCAGATATATTAACCAAATATTCCGAGTCATTCATCACTGAGGTCACAAAAGTGGTATTCAGCAACCATCACCTCCCTCACAAAGGCACTAAAACAGTTATCAGAATGGATTATATTGATGAATGCAGGAAAACTGGTTCAACTTGGTGGAGAGAAAAAAAAAGGGGCATTAAAAGAAGAACTGAAATAAAACTCAAACTGATCTGAAGCCAAAGACTCAACAATGTATGTATGAGCATTTTTCTCTTATCTACTCAGTGTGACTGACAGGAGAGATGATCAGAGGAGCAGAGTTTTTACCAGCCTTGTTGTTGCAGGGACAACAGTATGGGTAGATTTTCTCAGTGAAGGAGCAGCCAGTAAAGGAGTAGATCAGAGCTGCAGCATCAACGTCATAAAAGGAGACCAGACCCTCCTCATAATCCACAAACACCCCCACCTTCTCAGGACCAGACTGAAGAGAGAGACGGACTGATGGATCAGCACAAGCTTTGTACTCATTTTCATTCCTCAAAACTATCGTCCAGTAACCACTGTTGGGTGACAGTGCGATGTTTCCCTTCCTGTTGATCGACTCTCTGGCCACTCCTAGAGTCCAGCCAGTCTTCCCTTTAACCTGAACCTCGTAGTAAAACCTGCCTGAAGAGAAACTCTGCTTTGATAAGACATTTACACACTGATCAAATCTCTCTGGATTGTCTGGGAGATCTTTCTTCACATCACTATCGTAAACTTCTTTCCCATCATCAGACAGGATCAGCCAGGGACTCGCTGTATCAGGATCTAGTGTCACATCCACCTCATACTGCTGGACTCTCTTCAGCTCAGTCTCAAACAGCTTCTTCTTCTGTTCACTGATGGTCTCCTCCAGCTGCTTCACAGCTCTCACCACAGTCCCCGCATATGAAGGTGGATGGACTCTGACTTCAGTCCAGTCCTTGGTGGGTGGAGCAGCGTTCAGAGACGTGAAGTTCTGGAGGAGTTGGAGGTGGTCTTCAGAGCGTGAGAGCTGCTCCACCTCAGCACTTCTCTTCTCCAGCTCAGAGATTTCCTGTTCCAGCTCTCTGATGAAGCCTTCAGCCTGTTTCTCCGTCTCTCTCTGCTTCTCTTTGATGCTGTTGATGAGCTCAGCCTGGCGTCTCTCTACAGATTCTTTCAGAGCACTGAAGACTCCAACACCTTCTGCTATCTCTCTGTCTGCGTTCTCATCACTGAGCTCCACTGAGTGTTTGAGCTCTTCAATCTTCACTCGTCTCTTCTGGATCATCTGCTGAATTTCAGCCTCTGTCTTCCCCAGCTCGGCCTTCTTTCCTTCATATTCTTCTCTCAGAGGAACAACATCATGAGTCTTGTGGTCTGAAATGGTGCACATCATGCAGACACACCTCTGGTCGTTCTTACAGAACAGCTCCAGCAGTTTGTCGTGCTTCTCACACATCCTGTCTTCCAGGTTCTCCACAGGGTCCATCAGCTGATGTCTCTTCAGACCTGACATGGTCAGATGAGGCTCCAGGTGAGTCTCACAGTAAGAAGCCAGACACACCAGGCAGGACTTCAGGGCCTTCACTTTGGTTCCAGTGCAGTCATCACAGGGAACTTCTCCTGGTTTGGAAACTTGTCTCTCTGAGCTGCTGCTGGATTTCTGCTGAGCTGACTGTCTGAACTGAGCAGACGTCTCCTTGATGAAGGTGTTGATCTTCAGCTGTGGTCTGGTGGAGAACATCTCTTTACAGTTGGGACACTGACAGGAGACATTACTATCCCAGTGTTCAGTGATGCAGTTTTGACAGAAGTTGTGTCCACATGATAAGGTGACAGGATCAGTGAAGACTTTCAGACAGATGGAGCACAGGAACTGATCTTCAGTCAGCAGACAGCTGGCAGCAGACATCTCTACAACCTGAGGAATATTGAGAGATGGTCATGATCAATTTTATGTTAAAGTGCTTGTTTAAAATTCTGATATTTTCTTCTGTTCAAATGCAAGTTTTAACTCCTTATTGAATTAAATGAAGTCAGAGGTGTGTTTGATGTTTATTTACAGTCAAACTAATGATATCACACACAGATCAGCCTAGATCCTCTAAGTGTAAAGAGGTGAGCCTGTCTGTAAACTTTCTCTATGAGCTGATTATTTAAAGGTGTCCCATATAAACGCTCACCACTCCAATGTTTGATCACGTACTGTAAAATAAATGACATCTCAAACTCACCACTGCTCCTCTAATACTTCAGCTCATTTTCTCTTTGAATGTATTTTTTCCAAACAAAATCATTGATTTCTTTCTGATAGATGAGAGGCTCACATGGCAGCAGTGTCAGATTTTTGGCTTAAACAGGTTTTATTCTGAAGTGGCTCATGCAGACTTCCTGCCGCTCCCACAGCACATTTTTGTTAATAGAAGTTTATTTTGGGATACACAGTAACGACTGACTGAGGTGGAAAGAAGAGAAAGGAGATGGAGAGAGAGAAATAGCACAGATTTTACCACCAGCTTTAATTCAGTGTTAACTGCACCACTTTTAGTGCCTGTAGCAGTCAGCACTGGTCTTTGTGGATCAGGTTCAGTCTGTACTGAGGCTGATTTGCCTGTAAGACGAACAAGATTGCATTGAGTGTTAAATATTCCTCTCCCTTCTCCTCATTCAAATCAATGTACCCAGCCAATTTTGTGCAGTATGTAGCCCTCTTAAAAATGTAAATTCTTTTGTTAACAGAATTAAAATATGTTAAAAATAGCTAAAATAGGTTAATATTGGCAAAAAATAATGAAAAGGTGGTGAAATTTGATCTTTTAAAAGTAGCAGATATGGGTTAGAAGTGACAAAAATTAGATAAAAGTGGCAAAAAATAACCAAAGAAGTGGCAATCATCACTGATGATTATTATAAAGATAGTTTTCTCTTTAAACTTATTTGGTGTCTCTAGCTGAAAGAATGAGAAAAATACACATTTATTTTTAATCTTAACAATCCCATTGATAACTATAGGGACAAACCAGAGTGTCTTTGACAGATAATAACTTTATGTTTATATCATTTACAAGTTTAAGATGGAGACACATTTCACTGTTAGACCCTATACTTCTCTCTAATTTAGCATTGATCACTGTCAGATGTATTGATCATGAGTAAAACACAGCAGAGTGAAAAAGTGGAACTACGGTGGCCCTGAGAGCTCACAGCACTGCAACTTAAGAAAACACATGCAAAAAGACAAAACACAAGCAAATTAAGAAAACATCTTCATCAATTTGACAACACATGCGCAGCATTTAGAAAACACGCTGCAAAGACCAACACAACACATTAGAAAAACGCGCTGCAAATAGACCGCAACACAACGGAAGTGTTTCCAGAGGACACTTAAAAGTGATGCACACGTTCAGACACGCTTGTTGATGTTGTTGACGTGGATTTTGAGTCACAGTGGTGTTGGAAAATGAGATAAAAAGTAAGTGTTTTTGATTAATTTTAACATTGTGAATGTATGATTCAGATATTAGCCTATTGCAGTGATCTGCTGTTAAACTATCGTTAGCCTTTTGCTTTTAATTAGCCTGCCAATTCTCATAACCTGATGAAATAATACACACGGTTAATTCACTGTGAAACCATAGACTGTATATAGTGTGAAACACGCTGTTAGCTGGCTATAGTTACTATCAGAACCCTTAATAGGGGACAAGTAAGTTAAACTACCGGTGGGTTTTGCTGACATGGTTTCACACTATATACAGTCTATGGTTTTACAGTGAATTAATCGTGTGTATTATTTCATCAGGTTATGAGAATTGGCAGGCTAATTACAAGCAAAAGGCTAACGATAGTTTAACAGCAGATCACTGCAATAGGCTAAAATCTGAATCATGCGATCACAATGTTAAAATTAATCAAAAACACTTTTTATCTAATTTTCCAACACCACTGTAACTCAAAATCCACGTCAACAACATAGATGTCAAGACGTAGATGACGCGTTCGCTACCTGATGGTACGTCTTTGGGGCCGCCATCTTGGCAAGGGCAAAAGAGTGAGAGTGCAACAGAGTTATATGGGCAGACAGCATTGAAAAAGCCAACTTCCTGTGCTGACGCCCACAGATACGATGGGTTTCTCCCTCTGATGGTGGTGGTCTGGCTTTAAATATGTACAGGACTTCCGACCGGGTCGTTTATTAAAAGTTGCTACCTTATTTAAAGTACAATGCACCCGCTGTTTTGGAAGGAAATGTGGAATCTTTCACTAGGTGTAATACTGACCGTCATCTGAATGTTAAAAGCCAGACTGGTCATTTTAATGTTGCTGGCAGAAAGCACCTCCTGGCTTTAAGTATTTATTTTTTTACTCAGTGTTATTTTAATGTCATTAAATACAATACTTAAAATATACAACTAGGTGATATAAAATTTTTTGGCGTTAGTAAAGCACACAGTTCTTATCGCCCACTCCAAAAATATATTTGCCTTAATTTTCTGCTGTCCGACAAACCAATAAATCAGTCATCAGAAGACTGGTATTTGACTTAAATGCAGGAAAATTCTCTCGTTTTGATGATAAGCATTATTATATGCACCGTAGAGAGAGAGAGTCAGTGTGCACCGCGCTGTACAGACAGTGTGAGTATCAGTTTGATTTAGGCTTTTTAGACAACATAAAGATGATCAAAGAAGCCAGGAACATTCAGCTTTAACTTTGCTCTCTCCTTCTTTGTTTTGCCACTTTTTGTTGTACCATAAAGAAGAAAATCATGAGAAATTAGAAATCACGTGACTCGTCGGGACTTTTACCTGTTGAGACTTTAGTTTTCCTCATGTAGCTCTCTCTCTCTCTCTCTCTCTCTGCGTCCCATCTGATGATCCGCTCAGAAAATTTTACTGGAATCTGCTAGCTCTGTGGGTGTTTAAGTCAGAAATCCATCCCCTGCATGAGTAATTAAGCTGAGATCGGCCGTTGTGTCCTCACATGGCTAATATGCACTGCAAACTCAAAAATCATCAGGTGAGAAAGGGCGTGACGACTCCCAGTGTATGCCTGCATGTAGCCTAGATTAAAGACCAGTTGCAAGATGAGAGGGAGAGAAATTATCTATATAAATCTATTTGGGGAAACAAAAACTATCTTATTCTAGATTCTAAATATTCAATTACACATGTTCCCTGTACACCTCATAGACATAATAGGATTTTTAATTTAAAGTTGATCAGACCCACAATAAGTACCTCGATTTAACTCCAGTAAGTAATCAGTATGATGTTCAAGCTTTCATCTTTATAACAAAACAAATTTCATGTAGATTGGTTCAGGATTAAGCAAGGTAGGGCGGATTTTACAGGCGAAGTGGGCTTGTTTATAATGAGCGTTCACTAATCCCGCCAGTTCCAAGATGGCGGACCGGCAGATGCAGAGCGGCTACGTTTAATAGCTGTGGACGCGTCATCAACGTATCCATATCTATGGTCAACAACATCAACAAGCGTGTCCGGACGTGTGCATCACTTTTAAGTGTCCTCTGGAAACACTTCCGTTGTGTTGCGGTGTATTTGCAGCGCGTTTTTCTAATGTGTTGTGTTGGTCTTTGCAGCATGTTTTCTAAATGCTGCGCATGTGTTGTCAAATTGATGAAGATGTTTTCTTAATTTGCTTGTGTTTTGTCTTTTTGCATGTGTTTTCTTAAGTTGCAGTGCTGTGAGCTCTCAGGGCCACCGTATGGAACAGCCAACCCCGGTCTCCCCTACTCTCCACTCCCTACTCAACTCACTGAGAAACTATTTATACTGGGATGGTCAGCTTGTAGTAAAACTGCTCTATCTGGTTTGTTCTCTTCATGGTGACTAAATAAAGCCTCTGCTTTCTACTAAACAAAGTCAATCAGTGAGATTTGTCACGTTCAAACTAGTTTCTAAGTTGGAGGAAAGAGCTGTAAAAGAGTGTAAAGTAGCTAAAGATGATCCTAGCTGTGTATTCAGTCTGATAAGAACTAGTCTGAGTTCAGTCTCTCTTCTTCAGCTTTGACTTGTGTTTAGTGCTGGACTTCAAACAACATTTAGTCTGAATAGTTAGTGTTGTTGTGTTTGTTAGTCAGTGTACTCACCAGTGTTTGTCAGGAACAAACAGACGTTAAAGCTTCTCCTCTTTTGCTGTTGATCTGGAAGGAGCTGAAAATACACCGACTTAGCTCTGGAACAAGAACACAGTTCGACTTTTGTTTTTGTTGACAGCTACTATTACGTACAATTAAAAACAGGACAGACTGCAATGACGTCCATTTAAGATATTTAAAGACTTTACTGTCTGGCATCAATCCCTCAAACACTCCTTCACTGTTTCACAACATAATTTAACTCTTTATGAGCCAGATGCTTACTGAGGACATAAAATGAGGTAAAACAGAAAAAAACTTCATTACTGGGTCACGTTTGCTTCTCTTTGATTTTTAAAAGTTGGGGCAGAGATGGCCAAGAGGTAAAGCTGTGCCCCATATATGCAGGCGGTCCAGGTTGAAGTCCGGTCTGTGACTACTTTGCTGCATTTCTCAATGAGAGGCAGCGACACACACTGTTATTGGTTGTAACTGGTGTCTTGGGGGGGCAGTATAAAATAGAACAATGTAGTTACAGTGGGTATGCTACTCTCAACAGGAGGGTTTTTAGTCTGGATTTGAAGAAGCATTTTGAAAAATAACTACATTCAGTGAGCTTCAGAAGGTTGAGGTTATAAAACACAAGCCTGATTCTGGAGTGCTCTAAATCAGTAATGCTACAGTCAGATTGTCTGAAATTCAACTGAACATTTACTTTCTGATGCATTTTGACATGTTTCAAAAATTAACAGGGACCGTCAAGACAGTGTCTCCCTAGGGAAAAGTCTTGTCCTGGTCTTCTGCTCTTCCTCTTTGCTGTGTCTGGTTTGTGTTGCAGGTAATGGGGGAGGTGCCCATCAGATGCAGCAATGCAGCACACCTGAGCAGGCTGGGCTCAGAAGCCTTTAAAGCAGACCTGTTCACTGAGCTCACTCTCTCTTCCCCTGGCCTGCTGACTGAGACCGCTCCTTTGTTTGTAGCTTTGTTTTGCTCACTCACACCCATACACTCACACACATCCAACACTGCATGCACACTGACAATCATACTTTGATAATCCTTTGACTTATTTCATTATTTCATTAAATATATTTTTTGTAAAAACCTTTGCAGTTATGTGTGGTCTCCATTTTGTCACACACTTTTGAGCCAGGTTGTGACAACAGTAAAGATTTAATTTCCATTCATGGATTTGTTGCATCAGCCATTTGCCAAGAGAGCCCGAATTTCCACAATACCAGTGAACGTCTCACAGACACAGTCCCGTAAAATTTTGTCTACTTGCGGACTCTACGGAGTCTGGGTAACTCAGTTCACGTCGGCAGTAAGAGCAAATAACTTCAGTCTTATCTGACATGATCTGAAGCTGAACCTGACATTCAAAGGTCTCTCATGGCGCCATTTCCTGATCTCCAAAACAACAGGATGGGTCGAGGGTCACAGAACGCACATGCATTAATCTTGCAACAAAAAAAGTAGTGGCGTTAAAAATACTGTGAGTTAAAGTGATATTAGCTGGAGTCACAAAAAGATGGCCGCTGCCGTGCAGATCCGAGCGTTTACTGCTGCCACAGTCTGCCTTAATTTGGACTACTTATGTCTGACCCACAGAGCTAAAATTATTACCTTTCCAATACTTCCCATCTCTAAAGTTAAGTCGACGATCACGAACTTTAAAGCCTAAAACAGGACATCGTCTTTAAGCAAATCGACGCCAAACGGTGTGTGCGTTCTACTATGGATGAAGTGGTCTCCAACCAAGCCATCTGGGAATCCATTCAACAGAAGAGACAAGACATGCTTTCTCATTTTCACTCCAAAATGGATACATTACAAACAAGCCTTAAAACAATCCAAGGATCTCTGTCAACAATAGCAGAGCACGTGAAGGAGCTAGAGCAGTGCGTCAGCGCAATTGAGGACAACTTCACGGATTTGGACAAACGTGTTCTAAAGCTTGAGAAGGAAAGTTCATATCTCAAAGAGAAGGCAGAGGACCTTGAGAACCGTAGCCGTTCCTCTAATCTTCGTTTTCTTCACGTACCTGAAGAGGCCGAGGGCCGGGATATGGTGGGCTTCATGAAGCAGTTGATTCCACTTCTCCTTGGGAAAGAGAACTTCCTGGCTCCACCGATCATTGAACGAGCCCACCGCTCACCAACCACATGTAGACAAGACTCCAGAGCCAACCCTGGTCAAATTTCTCCATTTCCAGGATAAACTGAAGATCCTTCGGCTTGCTCAGATGAAAAAAGAACTCATCTTCCAGGGTGCTCGGGTCCACATCTATCCTGACTACAGCACCGGGCTGGTTCAGAAGCATCGCCAGTTCGACCACATCAAGAAGAAACTTCGTGAACTAGATATCAAATATTCCCTGCTGTATCCTGCAACACTAAGAGTTAAAACACATTCTGGTGTCAGACTTTTCCTTTCCTCTGGGGAATGTCAGATTTATTTTTCTCTCTCTATTCTCTGGGTTTTATGGTGGCATTCCCACTATTTCTTCATTTGGCAGACTGAGCTCACCTTTCACCTTGCTCTGCTTGGCCAGCTTATCTCTCTTGCATATACCTGTGGGTATGTGCTCTATGTGTATGTCTGTGTGCTTGTGTTTGTGTGTATTTGTCTTTGTGTAACTTTTTATGTTTACTTGTATAAGTGTGTGTGTGTGCAAAGCTCTCTTCCTTTAGCATGATCCACCCACCCCCAAAAAACACAGCCCTCTCTATCACTTACCCCAGAAATACCCTGTTATATACCTACGTATACAGGTCTGTTTCCTTATTAATGTCTCCTGAATTATGAACTCTATGAAAGGCTTATATATTATCCATCTAAATATCAGGAGCCTACCAAGCCCAGTGTTATCACTCTGTCTGAGACATGGCTGCATGATAATTTTTCTAATAATGAAATCAAACTTGATAATTATGTATTGTACAGAGCTGGTGGAGTAGCTACATATGTCTCATCTAGTTTTTCCTCTGAACTTGTCACACCCACAGAGCACCCCTTGAACTTTCAATGTATCTTTGTTAAATTAACTTTTCATAAAAATAAGCATCTAACCATTGGAAATATTTATAGACCTCCAAATTCTTCTTCAGAATCCACTGAATGTATATTGTCTACCATTAACTCTCTTGATCTCCCCGGAGAAATTATTATACTTGGTGACTTTAACAAAAGCTGGCTTGATAGTGCAGCTGGCAAAGACAAAAACCTATTCAGTAGCACAAATCTTACACAAATTATTACAGAAACAACTAGAGTACATTTAACATCAGATACTCTATTGGACTGGATTTTGGTCACACATCCTGACAGAATTGCACAATCAGGGGTTTTACCTGACAGCCTAAGTGATCACTCAATCATTTTTTGTGTCTGGAAAATTAAAGTTCCATGTCTCCCCCCCAAGTTTATAAAAGTGAGGAGGCTCAAAAATTTCAATGTTGAAAACTTTATTGATGATGTCACTGCTATAAACTGGGATAGATTTCAGCTAATACCCACTGTTAATGATGCTTGGGACTACTTCTATACTGAGCTTAATGAAGTTATTAATAGACATGCTCCCTGGACAACAATGAGAGTTAAGGGTAGACATTTACCATGGATAAATGCTGAACTCATTCGCTTATTTAAAGAAAGGGACAAGGCATGGGAAAAATACCGATCCACAAAGGATATTGCTGACCTGAACATATATAAACATTTGAGAAATATTTGTGATATAATCCAGGTATTATAAAGATTTGTTAGCTGATGGTTTTAACAACCCCCAAAAGTTCTGGAAAATCATTAATACCATAATCAATAAATCTTCTAAAAGCTCAACTACACATATACGGGTAAATAAAGAAACTCTAAAGGATCCTAATTTGATAGTTGATGCCTTCAGTCAGCATTTCTCTAAGATTGTTGGCCCAAACACTTTTCCCTCTCCCCATCACAATCCCACACTGAGCAACCCTGTCTGTGACACCTCCTTTTTCTTTACCCCCATCAGTCCAAGTGATGTCCAGCGGGTCATAGATGGACTTAGCTCAAGCAGTGGTGCCGGCCCTGACGGCCTGGAGATTAAATTTCTGAAAAGTGCATCTCATGTTTTGTGTTATCCACTGTCAGATTTGTTTAATCTTTCCTTAAGCACAGGTGAAGTGCCTTTAGGCTGGAATTGTGCCAGGGTCACACCCTTGCATAAGGGTGGTGATGCTTATGACATGAATAACTACAGGCCTATCTCCATAATTAACTGTGTAGCCAAAATATTTGAGAAATTAGTTTTTAATCAGCTTTCTCAGTATATCACTGATTTCAATATACTATCACCACATCAATCTGGTTTCAGGCCTAATTTCTCTACAACCACAGCTCTTTCAAAACTTACAAATGATATCATATCTGCCTCAGACAATAACAAACTCACCGGTGCCATATTCATAGACCTGACCAAGGCTTTTGACACAGTTGATCACTATCTTCTATTGGACAAACTTCATAACATTGGACTATCTCGTAGTGCTCTCCTCTGGTTTAACTCCTATCTCCATCACAGACATCAGTGTGTCAGTCTTTCGTGCACTCAGTCTGATTTTTTATTGGTTGAAAAGGGCGTGCCACAAGGCTCCTCTCTTGGTCCATTACTTTTCTGTATGTTTATTAATGATGTGCCACAAATTTGTACCAATTCTCAAATTCAACTGTATGCCGGTGACACAGTCATCTACACTTCCAGGACTGACACTTCTCAACTTCAGGCAACCCTACATACCGACTTTGCTAATGTTCAAAAATGGTTCTACTCTAACAAACTACTGCTAAACAAGAAAAAGTCTTACAATATGCTTTTTGGCACTAGATTCAAGATCACAAACTCAGATCAATGGCCTATTACTTATCTTGATGGTACCCCATTGGAGGAGGTAAACAAATATAAACATCTTGGGGTATGGCTTGACTCTCAGCTATCCTTTAAGTTTCACATTGAATTCGTCATCAAGAAAATAAACTGTATTTTAGGTCAACTTTATCGCTCCATCAACTGTTTCCCTCTCCAGGAAAAGGATTGTCTCTCAGCTTATTTTACCAGTAATGGACTATGCAGATGTAATTTATCAAAACACATCAGAAACTAATCTTCATTCTATCAATGTCATCTACAATAGCCTGTGCAGGTTTATCCTAAGATGTCCCTACAGAACCCATCATTGCTTAATGTACGACTCACTAAACTGGCTATCACCCAAATCTAGAAGGCATTTTCACTGGTTACTGTTTATTTTTAAATGTATTTACTTCAATTATCCTCCTTATCTTAAACAATATCTGACCCCATACAGATCACAGTATAGTCTCCATCACACAGACAACCCCTTTTTCTCTGTTCCTAGAATACATAAAGAACTTGGACGTTATGCCTTTCAATATAAAGCCCCCTCTGACTGGAATAATCTACCCGTTTCACTTAGATCAATTTCTTCTTTTCATCTCTTTAAGAAATCTCTTTTTACTCATTTACAAACACACTGCTCCTGCTATTAGTTTTGCTGTGACTGGGAATCATAGTTGGTGTTGTGCTATAATTTACTTCAAAGGCATTTGCTAAAATTTTTGTGTGCTCTACTTAAAATGGGTCTGTGGTTCTCAACTTGTTGGATACAAATACTATACATATACCTGCGTCCTCTGGGGGGAGGGGGGAAGTGGTGAGGTTGGGAGAGCTTTTTGCATGATTTTGTGTATGTCTGTGTCATATTGTTTTTTCTTTTCAACATTTGTATTGTATTTGTTGTATAATATTCTATAATGTCTGTGTTTTGATGTTTCTTCTAATGTTTTGTAATGTCTGTACTGTATGGGTTGTCTTGCAATGTTCTTGTCTTGTATGTATCCTTGTTTGGGACCCCCTTGAAAAGAGATGATCCATCTCAAGGGGCTATCCCGTCAATAAATAAATTTACTATATTAATGAGTTAACTTTGACAGCCCTAATCTAAACGTGTTCTTATGAATTCTGCCTCAAGTTCAGGAATGGACAGAAAACCATCGAAACACTTGGAAGCTTTTAATGATTTTTTATTTCAAACATCAAAAAGGATTAACAATGAAAGAAATGACAAATGAATACATCATAGAATAGAAGTGACTAAATGCTTTAAAACACCTTTAAATCCTATCAACAAGGAGTCATTTGAGACCATTTATACCTGGATGTTTAGTTTCTGTTTATCTCTGTTGGTTGGTTTCTGATTTTCTGTTTTTACCTCATAGATCCAGCTATGCCTCCTTCTGGATCTCCTGCCTTGACTGAAGTTGGGTTACCGTTCAGCCTACAGTCACTGGGACACTCCCTGACTGGACCGTCTGTTCAGCCCAAACCTGCACTCGTCTGGTATATCTGAGGCTACCTAAGATGAACAGCTTTGACCAGCAACACAGAAGTCCCAAGAACATGTGCCAACTAGACCTAAAGCTGGAGACACCAAAAGACAATCAGGGCAGCAAGAAGGAGCTATTCTATCTCTGGCAGCCTGGAAAGTCTCAGAGTCTCTCGTCTCTGAGCCTTGAGACTTAAAAGTTTAAATTTAGTTCCAGATTGTCTGGAGGATTTTACTTCAGCACAGAGTCTCAAATGGCCCCGCTGGTTTTCACACTTTCTCAGCAACAGCAGCTGAGCCACCTTTGACCTTTCAGTCACACAAACCTTGATGGTACATTAAAAAACATGACAACATTTCAAAAACACTCCTGTAATAATGATTATATGTAAATAAGGAAACTTATCAGACAAATCCCTTCTTAAAAGTATGTAAAGTCACTGACAAAGAGAAATGATCAAACATTAGAGCAAGGAGGGCAAATTAATGAGAATAATTCAATCATCACTTTATTTACAACCCTTCTTTAAAATCACACACTCAGCCTGCCAGGCTTTCATGTGCATGCCTTACAGTGCTTGGTCAGACCTGCTTCTTTCATAATGGGATGTTTACAGAATACCGTACACCAGGATTATTCAATTACAAATTCAACTGGGCCAAATTTTAAAATCATGAAATGTAGCTGGGCCAGACATGTTTTGTGCCCAGTAAGTAGCTGATAATGTCAAATTCTAACCAGTACAGACCAATTTGTTGAAAAAAGTGCCCTTTTTATTCGTGGTCTCCCTTTTTAATTTGGCAACATAACAAAAACGCATCAAAAGGTGCAATAGAACACAACAACAAAGCTGTATTTGAAAATAACCTGAGGCAGTAGAAATGTTTTCACTTGAATAAAAATAAAATCAATAGGATAAAAAAATAATATTAGGAAATTCTGTAAATAATAATTTTGGTCACATCTTACCTTCGGGCTACTTCTGTCAGCATCGCTAGCCTTCAAAACAATGCAGTGCATTGTAGGTAGACTGTTGATAGGCTACACAGAGTGTTGCATTCATGGTCTGAAATACTGGGGGAATTTATGAAAACTTGCGAAACAGGTTGCCCTCTGCATCTCTGGCATGACCACAGGCTGGGCCACTTGGGGGTTGGTTCCGGGCCACATGTGGCCCCCCGGCCGCTAATTGAACAGGCCTGCCGTACACTGTATGAAAACTGGTTTTAAAATCCTATCCCACAAACTCCTACATCTAAAGATTAGCTAAAATCAGCGAGTTTTAATAATACACCATGAAACACTCATTTATAACTGCCAGTTACCAGGATATATGGATATTATATACTAAATGAAGTACATAAAAATATTAAAAGATCCTCACAATTTGATTCGATTTTGATTCTTGAGGTTGCGATTCGATTCAATATTGATTTAAATGCTTCAGTGTCGATTCAGTAAGAAGTAGAGATACGCAAATAACCTGTCGACAGTTCTTTTAAATAATTATTTTCATGCCTATATGAACATATGTGGTAAGTCACCTCACTTTTTTGAGCAATAAAACATCTGGAAATAAAAATTTGCACAGTAGTAACTTATTTCTGCATATGGAGTTCAAAAATAAAAAACATGACAGTTCTGTATAAACACTGAAAAAATAATCTGTATGTAAACTTCAATCATATTTTTTCCCTCTTGGAAATTGTGATAAACCTCACATAACATGGTTATGGTTGGTTGTTGTTTGATCGAGTGCTGCCTACAATGTGAATCACACGCACAGCGACCCCCTCTGGCCAGGAGGTGAAAATTTAAAAAATAAGTCCTGTGGAACTAATAAAATAAACTGAAATCCTGCTCTGATACACTCCTGATCAAAATGTTAAGACCGGTTGAAAACTTGCAAGAATTTACATTTTGCAGTGTTGGATCTTCAGAAGGTTCTAAGTGAGGCTTCAACATGCTAAAAGAAGAAATGGGAGTGAGACAAAAAAAAAATATTGAAAACAACAATAAAACTGAAATAAGCTGTTCATCAGCTGATAATCAATAATCCGACCACATTCAAAGACAGAGGGTTTGTTGCCGTTGCCATCAGGAGGTCATGACAGTGAGAATACCTGACAGAGAATGACACTGAATCCACATTTTTGAGCAGATTCTGGTTTTTAAAGGCTGTGGTCTTAAACTTTTGATCAGCTGATGAACAGCCTTCAGTTTAGTTGTTGTTTTCAATAAATTGCTTACTCAGTTGTTTTTCCTCACTCCCATTTCTTCTTTTTTTACATTTTGAAGCTCTACTCAGAACCTTCCTAAGATCCAACAGTTAAAAATGTAAGCAAGTTTTCAACTGGTCTTAAAATTTTGATCAGGAGTGTACATGTTCTACCCTGAATACTTAGTTAACACTTTCAAATAACTCAGAAAAAACGAGATTGATAAATAAGTGATATATCATGTTGTTTGGGTTTTTATTGGTTCTGTTCATAGTAATTTAAGAATTATGTATACTGCTGCATTTAAAAGTGAAAAGTATCGGTACTGGTGATACTGGCTCTGTGTTTACTTGGTATCAGATAGATATTGAGTTTTCAGTATCACACACCACTACTGGCTGTTGTTCCACAACAAACGCCCTGTTTATCAGGGACTCTAACTTCTGATTTTTGAATCAACAGTGCGCTCTACAGTGGTCAAACAGAGTTAGTTTTATTGAGTTTAAATGCTGCAGTAGCCTATACAACGGCACATCGTGCTTCATACATGAAGCTTGTGATTGATGATACGTACAGCCAACAGCTGATTGATGAGTGACTGATAGACGAGACAGGATGAAGCAGCAGGGCGAGTCTGTGTGTACATGAACTAAAAATACACTGTATTCTCCTCATGGAGACTTTGCACAGCTTTGTTATAGAAGCATGTAATTATTTCTCTCATTATCTCCTATTAACTCACTATCCATCTGTAGAACATGCACAGCCCCAAGTAGCGTATGTATGTTGAACACATTATGATTTTGCAGTTTATAGTGACAACTTCTCAGCCTTAATGTCCTAGAGTTAGGTAATCCTTAATGTTTTAAAAAAAATAACGTCAGTGGAGAAAAACCCTTGTGGA
The DNA here is from genome assembly GCF_018320785.1 of Cheilinus undulatus. Taxonomy (NCBI): domain Eukaryota; kingdom Metazoa; phylum Chordata; class Actinopteri; order Labriformes; family Labridae; genus Cheilinus; species Cheilinus undulatus. The sequence continues at coordinate 2,827,944 of NC_054873.1, read as the reverse complement.
TTGTGGCACCATCATTCCTGCAGGGACTGAAGTACGGGTAGATTTTCTCAGTGAAGGAGCAGCCAGTAAAGGAGTAGATCAGAGCTGCAGCATCAACACAATAAAAGGAGACCAGACCCTCCTCATAATCCACAAACACCCCCACCTTCTCAGGACCAGACTGAAGAGAGAGGCAGACTGATGGACCAGCAGCAGCGAAGTAGTTGCCTCGACGATCCAGACATATAGTCCAGTGACCGTTTGTGGGGCTCAGTGTGGTTTTCTCCATGTTGGCCATCTTTCTGACCACTCCTACAGTCCATGATGGCCACTTTTTAACCTTGGCTTCAAAGTAAAATCTGCCTGAAGTGAAACCATGCTTTGATAAGACACATCTACAGCTATTATCCTGGGGTCTGTCGGGAGATCTGGGATAAACTACATCAGGATCTAGAGTCACATCCACCTCATACTGCTGGACTCTCTTCAGCTCAGTCTCAAACAGCTTCTTCATCTGTTCACTGATGGTCTCCTCCAGCTGCTTCACAGCTCTCACCACAGTCCCCTCATATGAAGGTGGATGGACTCTGACTTCAGTCCAGTCCTTGGTGGGTGGAGCAGCGTTCAGAGACGTGAAGTTCTGGAGGAGTTGGAGGTGGTCTTCACAGCGTGAGAGCTGCTCCACCTCAGCACGTCTCTTCTCCAGCTCAGAGATTTCCTGTTCCAGCTCTCTGATGAAGCCTTCAGCCTGTTTCTCCGTCTCTCTCTGCTTCTCTTTGATGCTGTTGATGAGCTCAGCCTGGCGTCTCTCTACAGATTCTTTCAGAGCGCTGAAGACTCCAACACCTTCTGCTATCTCTCTGTCTGCGTTCTCATCACTGAGCTCCACTGAGTGTTTGAGCTCTTCAATCTTCACTCGTCTCTTCTGGATCATCTGCTGAATTTCAGCCTCTGTCTTCCCCAGCTCGGCCTTCTTTCCTTCATATTCTTCTCTCAGAGGAACAACATCATGAGTCTTGTGGTCTGTAACTGAGCACAGCACGCAGACACACCTCTGGTCGTTCTTACAGAACAGCTCCAGCAGTTTGTCGTGCTTCTCACACATCCTGTCTTCCAGGTTCTCCACAGGGTCCATCAGCTGATGTCTCTTCAGACCTGACTTGGTCAGATGAGGCTCCAGGTGAGTCTCACAGTAAGAAGCCAGACACACCAGGCAGGACTTCAGGGCCTTCACTTTGGTTCCAGTGCAGACGTCACAGGGAACTTCTCCTGGTTTGGAAACTTGTCTCTCTGAGCTGCTGCTGCTGGATTTCTGCTGAGCTGACTGTCTGAACTGAGCAGACATCTCCTTGATGAAGGTGTTGATCTTCAGCTGTGGTCTGCTGGAGAACCTCTCTTTACAGTTGGGACACTGACAGGAGACATTACTATCCCAGTGTTCAGTGATGCAGTTTTGACAGAAGTTGTGTCCACATGATAAGGTGACAGGATCAGTGAAGACATCCAGACAGATGGAGCACAGGAACTGATCTTCAGTCAGCAGACAGCTGGCAGCAGACATCTCTACAACCTGAGGAATATTGAGAGATGGTCATGATCAATTTTATGTTAAACTGCTTGTTTAAAATTCTGATATTTTCTTCTGTTCCAATGCAAGTTTTAACTCCTTATTGAATTAAATGAAGTCAGAGGTGTGTTTGATGTTTATTTACAGTCAAACTAATGATATCACACACAGATCAGCCTAGATCCTCTAAGTGTAAAGAGGTGAGCCTGTCTGTAAACTTTCTCTATGAGCTGATTATTTAAAGGTGTCCCATATAAATGCTCACCGCTCCAATGTTTGATCACGTACTGTAAAATAAATGACATCTCAAACTCACCACTGCTCCTCTGATATTTCAGCCCATTTTCTCTTTGAATGTTTTTTTCCAAACATAATCACTGATTTCTTTCTGATAGATGAGAGGCTCACATGGCAGCAGAGTCAGATATTTGGCTTAAACAGGTTTTATTCTGAAGTGGCTCATGCAGACTTCCTGCCGCTCCCACAGCACATTTTTGTTAATAGAAGTTTATTTTGGGATACACAGTAACGACTGACTGAGGTGGAAAGAGGAGAAAGGAGATGGAGAGAGAGAAATAGCACAGATTTTACCACCAGCTTTGATTCAGTGTTAACTGCACCACTTTTAGTGCCTGTAGCAGTCAGCGCTGGTCTTTGTGGATCAGGTTCAGTCTGTACTGAGGCTGATTTAGAATAGAATAGAATAGAATAGATGTTTATTGCCATTTGCACAGGTACAGGACAGTACAGGTACATTGGAATTTTTGTGCGTTGCTTCTTGAGTCAGCTCTACAAAAGACTAAAAAAGTAGAAAAATAAAAAAAATATAATATTTATAAAACTTAACAATACAAATAAGACATGATATAAATAAAGTTGTGTTACCAAGCTACACAAAGGAGTGTACACAGTACACAAATATAAAAGATAAAAGAGTAATTAAAGATAAGATAAAATAAAAAAGAAAGAAAGGTAGGTTAGGTAAAATAACATGGCTGTAGAAAAAAAAATGCCTAGATTTCTACATCTGCTATTGTACCTGGGATTTCTTGCATTGGTTATTGCACATGGTGAAATAAATTACACAAGTTATTGCACACTTCAATAATTGCACGTATTGACAGTAGTACTTATTCCACATTTATTACTGATGTGTTGTGAGTTATGACCCAAGAGGTAGTTAACTGTCCACTGAGTAGGAGGTGTGTGGGGTGTGATATGCCCTTCCCACCTTAATGTCCTGTGAAATGAGTCTGACAGCAGCAGGGAAGAAGCTGTTGTAGAAGCGGGCCTTCTGAGTTTGGATGCTCTCTGGCCTGTGGTGTCTCAGGTTGTACCCTGAATCCTTCCACCTGAACAGAGCATGGGCTGGGTGGTGTTTGTCCCTGAGGATGCTCTGTGCTTTCCTCCTGCAGTGCTGTGTGTAAATATTGTCCATGGAGAGAAGGTTAGTGCCGATGATCCTCTCTGCAGTCTTGATGACCCGTTGAAGAGATTTCCTCTCAGCCAGAGTGGTGTTTCTGAACCACACAGTGATTCCGCTGGTGAAGATACTTTAAACCAGACCTCTGTAAGCCTGGGTGAGGGGCTGACGACTGAGTCCGGCCTTCTTCAGCAGCCTGGACAGGCGCTTCTGTGCTTTTCTCACAGTTTTCACTGTGTTTTGGGCCCAGTTTAGATTTTCAGAGATGTAAAGACCAAGGAACTTAAAGCTGTCAGCCCGCTCCACTTCAATTCCTTTGATGGTGAGGGGCTGCAGAGGGGGGCTTTCCTCCTGAAGTCCAGAATGAGTTCTTTGGTTTTGTCTATGTTGAGCACCAGGTCGTTGTCCTCTCCATAGACGGTGATTCTGTGGACCAGTTCTCTGTACGATGATTCATCCCTCCCTCTGATCAGGCCCAGGATGGTTGTGTCGTCTGCATACTTGATGATGATGTTGTTGTCATGTGTGGAGACACAGTCATATGTGTATAAGGAGAAAAGTTTGGGGCTGAGGCAGCAGCACTGCAGCATCCCAGTGCTGACTCTTAGCTCTGCTGAGACCTTGTTTCCCATCCTCACCACCTGTGGTCTGTCTACCAGGAAGTCCAGGATCCAGTTCCGGGTGGGTGTTGGTATTCCAAGATCAGCAAGCTTCCCAGTCAGTTTCACTGGCCTTATGGTATCAAAGGCAGAGCTGTAGTCCGGGAAGAGCAGACGTGCATATGTCCTGTTATTGTCCAGATGTTTAAGTGCTGAATGAAGAGCCAGGGCCACCACGTCATCCACTGATCTGTTTGAGCGGTAAGCAAACTGTAGGGGGTCCACAGTGTCTGGGACAGCAGAGTTGATGGAGTGGAGAACCAGCTTCTCCAGACACTTCATGGCCACTGATGTGAGTGCCACTGGCCTGAAGTCATTCATAGTGGCTGTGTGGGATTTTTTGGGGACTGGTATTATGACCGAGGATTTAAAGGAGCGTGGAACAGTTTCCTGCATGAGAGAGGTGCTAAAGATGTCTGTGTACACCCCTGCCAGTTGTTGTGCACAGGCCTTCAGAACTCTCGGAGCCACGCCGTCAGGTCCTGCTGCCTTACGTGGGTCCACCTGCTTTAGGGCTCTCAGGACCTGTGTGTGTGACACCTGGAGTGCAGTCTCCTCTGGACTGCAGGGGGACTTTGAAGGGGTGTCACTGTTCTCTCTGTCAAATCTGGCATAGAAACTGTTCAGTGTGTCTGGTAGGAAGAAGCCACGGTTTTCGGCCCTGCCAGGGTTAGTCCTGTAGTTTGAAATGGCTTGTATTCCCTGCCACATGCTCCTTGTGTTGTTGTCCCTGTAGCAGCTCTCAAGTCTCTGGGAGTATGTCTTTTTGGCAGCCCTGATGGATTTTTGAAGCTCGTACCGAGCTCGCTTGTACTCCATGGTGTCTCCTGACTTGAAAGCTACACATCGGCTCCTGATCTTCATGCGTACGTCTGCATTAAACCAGGGCTTCTGGTTAGGAAACACACGTATAATCTGGGAGGGGATACAGATGGAGGAGCACCAGTTGATATAGCTGCTTACCGTGTCTGTGTACTCGTGAATGTCACTGGAGGCTTCCTTGAAAATGTCCATATCTGTAGCCTCCAGGCAGCCCTGCAGCTCTGCCAGTGCACTGTCAGTCCACTTCCTCACAGATCTCACTGTGACTGGGTTTGCTCTCAGTCTAGTAGTGTATGTAGGTCGTAGCAGGACTGCTAGGTGGTCAGACTTGCCAAAGTGAGGTTTTGGTACAGCAGAGTAGGCGTTCTTAATGTTGCTGTAACAGTGGTCCAAGATATTGTTTCCTCTGGTGGGGAAATTAACAGACTGGTGGAGTTTGGGGATGTTTATCCGGAGGTTACAGTGATTAAAGTCCCCTACAATAATAAAAGCAGCATCTGGGTATGAGTTCTCATGCCTGGAGATCATGTCATGTACTTCCCTGAGAGCTATGTCCTTGTTAGCAGAGGGGGGGGTATACACGGTGCTCAGTATAATGCACTGCAGTTCTCTTGGTAAATATAAAGGTCTACACTTCACCGTGATATACTCCACATTTTCCGAACACAGCTGTGATATTACCGTGTTGTTGGTGCTCCATGAGTCTTTAACAAGAACAGCTGTTCCTCCCCCTGCGGGTCTTACCGCATTCTGTAGCGTTGCGGTCGGGTCTGAAGAGGGTGTAGCCTGTCGGTGTTATGGCCTCATCGGGGGTCTTGTTCCCGAGCCATGTTTCACAGAAACACAGCACAGAGCAGTCCTGGATGTAACTTTGTGTAGCCATCACAGTAAAGGTCGTCCAATTTATTTTCAAGGGACTGGACGTTGGCGAGAAGTATGATCGGGAGTGTTAGCCTGCCCCTGCTAACCAGGTGTTGGAGTCTTCGTTCGGCACCTCCCCGCTTACCGCGCCTTCTCGTCTGTGTCCGACTGTCAGTCGATTCCGCTGCTACGGCCTGACCCTGGATAGTCCCGGCATGAAGATGTAACTCCAGGAAGGCGTCGAGCAATTTAGTGTTGAAGTGCCCCTTTTGACTAATCTCACTAAGCTGTATCAGTGTCGCCCAATCATACTTAACATGAGCCTTGGCATATCGCACATTAAAGGAGAGTAAAGAAAACAATAACATAAAAACTACGTTAAGCTTGACTCGGAGAGCGCCATCATTTGCCTGTCAGAGGAACAAGTTTGCACTGAATGTTCAATATTCCTCTCCCTACTCCTCATTTAAATACATGTACCCAGCCAAACTGGGGGCCAGCAAAATCATGGTCCATTGTAAAGTTAAGCTGTGGTATATGCTCATCAAAGAAACAAATATCTTTTTAATTCATTTGTGTAAAAAGAAGCCCTCTTAAAAATGTAAATATTTTTGTTGAAAACAGAATTAAAATATATTAAAAATAGCTAAAATGGGTTAAAAATGACAAAAAAAAAAAAATAGTGAAAAGGTGGTGAAATTGGATATATTTTAAAAGTAGCAGATATATGTTTTAAGTGCCAAAAACAGATGGAAATTTGGTAAAATGGGATGAAAAATGGATGTAATTAGCTGAGGAAGAAATTGGAAGCAATGGGTCAAACTGGCAGAAATGGGAATATTAAATTGTGAAATGTGGCGTAAAAAGTGGAAAAGAGGGATTTACAGTGGCGATAATGCAACAACAGAGCCAACAATGTGTCAAGATCTGGTTTGAATATGGCAAAAACAGGCAGAAAAAAGTGGTGGAAAGGGTTTAAAAATTGAGGAAAAAAAGGATATAAAGTGGCAAAAATGTGTCAAAATTTGGCAAAATTGGTGTAAAGTAGCAAAAGTGTAATTTTAAAAACATTCTTAGTTTTTTAAGGCATCTGGAGACCCCATCTCAGTTTCTCATGAACCCAAATGGGGTCCCGACCCCAACGTTGAGAACCCCTGCTGTAGGACACTGGGGTTGGTTGTAGCATTGCTTATTACATCTAAATGATAGGGCTGTGTTTCATCATGTCATTTTAAGATATTTGGTCTGATGTCACTTTTAACCGTCTATTCTAAAAACAATAAATGGATTAAATGTAATTAAAACAATGGACAATCTTCACTGATGATTATTATAAAGACAGTTTTCACTTTTAAACTTATTTGGTGTCTCTAACTGAAAGAATGAGAAAAATACACATTTATTTTTAACCTTAACAATCCCATTGATAACTATAGGGACAAACCAGAGTGTCTTTGACAGATAATAACTTTATGTTTATGTCATTTACAAGTTTAAGATGGAGACACATTTCACTGTTAGACCCTATACTTCTCTCTAATTTAGCATTGATCACTGTCAGATGTATTGATCATGAGTAAAACCTTTCCATGTGACAGCCACTGGGACTCGCTGTGGAACGATTCAGCTGTGTGGTCGGAGCCCATCTCCTCACACAATGCAGAGAAAATCCAGGCTTTGACAGGTCGTGTTGTGATGAAGTTTACTGTGGCAGTAACATCGGTCTTAACATCATTCAGCTCAGAACTCAGCTGTTTGGAAGTGAGAGCCTCTTGGTGTATCATGCAGTGCGTCTACTGCACGTCCGGGGAGACGAGCTTGATGAGCGCCTGCAGCTCTCCCCGTCTCCCCCATGTGGGTGGCTATCCGCATTTTTCATGAAATGATTACGTCACACATAGCGTAGCTCTCTTAAGGTGCCTGCATGGGTCCAGCCAAAACAACAATGGCTGACTACAGGGTTGTGTTCGAGCTGCAGAAGCTACTGAGCTTGTTATGGCTTTTACAGCAAAATCTGATGCTCCTTTACAACCACCGCGAAATGCATACACCAGATGTTCTTAAATCCAATGCAGAAAACAACCAGAAGGGCAACTAGAAGAAAGTTAATGTCAGTTTTCTGTCATCTTCTTCTTCTCCTTTGGTACATTTCCGTGGCAGCGTTACAGCATCACGTACAGGCTTGGCATATGCACTACAGCATTTTCAGTGGTTCCGTGTTTATGCAGATATTTCCTGAAACGATTCTGTCGTTACAGAAAGCTTTTTCAAAATGAAACAGCAATATATCGTTTTAGTCTCTGTGTGGACGGGGCCTTAACGTTAGCACTTAATGACTCATCAAAATGCCTCCAGGCTGCAGACAAAACCACCAACATTTTGTGAATTCTTTGACAGAGGATCAGTTTGAAATATGTCAGAGCTGCAGCCTCCACTTAACTTTATGAGAGTTTTTTTTTTTTTTTTAAATTCACAGTAAACGGGGACATTTCTGGGGACGGGTCTGTTAGAGCGGGGACTTTCGCCTCAAATCAGAGATGTCTGGTCACTCATCAAATAATCTACAAGGATAAAATGGACTCATTTCACTGACAGACCTTAAACTAAAGTCTGATTGAGGAACAATCACTGTCAGATGTATTGATCATGAGTAAACACAGCGGAGTGAAAAAGTGGAACAGCCAACCCCGGTCTCCCCTACTCTCCACTCCCTACTCAACTCACTGAGAAACTATTTATACTGGGATGGTCAGCTTGTAGTAAAACTGCTCTATCTGGTTTGTTCTCTTCATGGTGACTAAATAAAGCCTCTGCTTTCTACTAAACAAAGTCAATCAGTGAGATTTGTCACGTTCAAACTAGTTTCTAAGTTGGAGGAAAGAGCTGTAAAAGAGTGTAAAGTAGCTAAAGATGATCCTAGCTGTGTATTCAGTCTGATAAGAACTAGTCTGAGTTCAGTCTCTCTTCTTCAGCTTTGACTTGTGTTTAGTGCTGGACTTCAAACAACATTTAGTCTGAATAGTTAGTGTTGTTGTGTTTGTTAGTCAGTGTACTCACCAGTGTTTGTCTTCAGTTGAATTAGTCTTCAGAGAGAAACAGAGAGACGTCTCCTCTCCTGCAGCTCTGCCAACACTCTGACTAACTTTCACTTTGACTTCCTGATAAAAAACATCCACCTTCTCTGAGGAATGCCCTTCTTATCTAACCTAACTAGTTATACTCATAATACCAAGTGCCCAAATGACTAATACTATCAAAATAAAAGCACAAGTAAATATTTAATATGTTCTAAATAACACCAGCAACTAAATCCACCCTATAGTATTTTTACCAATTACATAACTACATGTGAAATTATCAGGATAATGTTACTGTTGTTTCTTTAAATGTTAAAAAAGCTGTTGTTCATATCAACAAAGCCCACATTTAAGATACTTTGTCCAAATTCAAAGCGCAGTAGCCTATCAGACCTCTGTGCTGATTATAGACCAATCCTACGGCTTTCATTCAGGAACAGACGTTAAAGCTTCTCCTCTTTCACTGCTGCTCCTCCCTCACCTCTCACTCAACAGTAAGCTGTATAGTTCAATTTTCAAAAAAATACAGTTAAAATGGGTTAAAATGGCAAATAGTGATTGAAAACATGGTGAAGGAGGATTTTGAAAGTAGCAGAAATGGGTTAGAAGTGGCAAAAAAAAAAAAATTCCAAAAGTGTCTAAAATGGGTAACAGTGCCCAAAAATGACATAAATGTGGTAAAAGGGGACAAAAAATGGGCTGAAATTATTTAAAGTAGCAAAAATGGGTGGAAAATTAGATAAAATGGTAATTCAAAGCATGGTAAACTGGATTAAACTGTCAAAAATTGGTTTACTGAGAAAAAAAAACAGGCAGAGAGTGGCAGAAATGGGTTGAACTGGTAAAAATAGGCATAATAAATAGTATAGTGAAATGTGGATAAAACGGGCATTAAATTAGACAATGGGGATTATAGTGGCAATAATGGGCCAAATGAGGCAACAAAAGTGACAAGAAATTGTTTAGAAGTGGCAAAAACAGGCAGAAAAAAAGTGGTGGAAAGGGTTTAAAATTTGTTTGAAGAGGCAAACATGTTTAACTTTGCAAAGCAGATGGATACGCCCATTTCCTTGTTTCTCACTGGTGAATCCATCTCACAAAGCTCCCATATGAACCGTTCGGGCCCGATTAGAAAGTGACAGGACCAATCAGCGAAGAGGGGCAGTACTTTCAGGTGCAGCAGAGTCGTGACGTAAACAAGCAGCAGCAAGAGCTGGTGCAGTTATGGAGGAAGAGATCAGCGTGGATGCTGCTAAAGCACCAGTTTTATCAGAACTTGACGACATTTCTTGGTTAAAAGAACAAAAAACAGCAGTGAGCAGGCATGTGCAGAGGGAGGGTGGAGGGGGCTGGAGCACCTGCCCTTTGCCCCTTGATGCCCAAAGTGCCCTTCTGTCAAAGTGATTGTTTTGGTTTGTTTTTTTTTCTCTCTCTCTTTATATACATATTCATTCCTGCTTGCGAATGGCCTTCCTGTCAAATAAATATGAATTTAAGAAAAAAAAAAGAAAACTCCAAATAGCCGGTCAGGGGATGCTGAGCTCCGGTGCCCTCTGTAAGACGCTCCCCCCTCCCTCTCCCTTCTCCTGCAGCGCGGAGCACAGAGACAGGCAGCAGCAGACCCCAACCCTCAGCACAGTTCTGCTTTTGTTTCTGGTGTTTCTACTCTTGGAGGTGAGTGGTGATTAAGGAAGGTCTCAAGTTCACAAATGACAAGACCAAACATAGTTAACGTGTGTTGCTAACATACACATATGAGCCACTATCTGATGTAATACGTTTGGTTTAGCTATGGCTCTTCATCATGGTCATACAGGCTAACATACTGTAAAGGGGAGAGACTACAGGTGAATAGAGGAACGTGTATCTAAAAATCCACCATCAAAATCGCCGCATTGATATGATAATTATACACTTTTAATTCAAATGCGCTGGTTTGCACACATATGCCAAGGCATTGGAGGTGAATAGGAAAAAAGGGAACTAAAACAGACCACCATCAAACTTCCCCAGTAAATTAAAGACAGTTTTTCCCCTGAAATGTTTAAATATGTAGATAAAAATCTACAGATGCAAACAGACAGAGGAAAGTCAAAATAAACACCATCTATGTGCATTTTCTAGAAGTTTTCTTGCTTTAAGAGTGAAAGAAGACATGAATGCAAAATAGACCAAAATCTCTGAACTGACCAGAACATGAAAACACAAAGTTTTAACCTGTAGAGTCCTGTCTGAAACAGATACTGCATCATTCTGACTGTAGGCTCCTCAGCTAACAACTATTCATTCTACTAGATATTTAATATTAAATATCTGACAGACAGACAGACAGACAGACCTCCTCCAGATGTGAAAGATGCACTAAAACTAAGATCATGTCACCATCAGTTAGTGTGTGCTTGTTTGGAGAGGTAATACAAATAATAATGATAGAAATAATAATAACAATATTAAATAATAATAATAATAATAAGATAATAATGGTAAAAATAATAATAATAACAATAATTATAATGGTAGAAATACTAATAATAATAATATACATGATAGAAATAATAATAACAATAATAACAAAGATGATAGATATACTAATAATAATAATAATGATGATAATAATGGTAAAAATAATAATGATAACAATAATAATAATGGTAGAAATAATAATAATAATAATAATAATAATAATAATATAATAATAATAATGGTAAAAATAATAATAATAACAATAATAATAATGGTAGAAATAATAATAATAATAATAATAATAATCATGATAGAAATAATATTAATAACAATAATAATAATTATGATAGATATAATAATAATGATAATAATAATAATAATAATAGAAATAATAATAATAACAATAATAATAATGGTAGAAATAATAATAATAATAATAATCATGATATAAATAATATTAATAACAATAATAATTATTATGATAGATATAATAATGATGATAATAATAATAATAATAATAATAATAATAATAATAATAATAATAGAAATAATAATAACAACAATAATAATTATGATAGAAATAATAATAATAATTATTATTAATTTAAAAGATCATTGAAACCCTGCGGGGATGGTGTATCAGTTGGTCCCTGTACCACTCCAGTGGCTGAAGGAGTATATGGCTGGGTAAATGGTTCACTGTAATCAGACTCCATCACCCACAGCTGCACTTCATCTAGGGAACATACTGCCATATTGCCAGGTAAGAAATGAGCCGTTCCACCAGTTGCCTTTTTATAAACTTGGGCTGCAGGCGCAGCTGTGTAAACAACTCACCAAAAAGCTCCAGTTTGTTATTGCTTCTGTTTCTGCTGCATCTTTGATGTGATCATATTTTGATTCACATGAGGTGGTATGCTTGTGTGCATAGACCTGTGTGTGTCTGTGTGTCTGTGTGACCTTGTGACAGGCCTTCAAGTGCAACTGTTTTTCACTCATTCTGTTTCATGTGGTTGTAGTGCAGAAGTTCAAAATTCAAAGTTCAATTTCAAACTTAACATCAGAGTTATAAATGTACACACCCACACACACACACCCACATGTGCACCCCCCTTCCATCTTAGGGGTGAGGGAGGGGGTCAAATGGGACAGTGCCATTTGGTAGAAATAGCATGTTTTTTCTCCATATGCCAAATATGGTCAAAATGATACCATTGGGTGGAGAGTACTAAAAATGATCAATTTAAAGGTCAAAGGCCAGACTGACACCCAGATATAATCAAATGTAAGCATTACGCTTTCATGGCAGGGAGATTTAAAAAAAAAAACAGTTTGAATGGGTTTCAATGGTGCATTTTACGTGCTAAAGGTCCCAAGTGTGAGTATTTGTCACTGCACAAAAAATAATAATGCATGAAAATCAACATTGCAGCAAATCAAAGACATAACCCAGGCTCTAATAGTCCAACACAAAAAAATCTACTTTGCATGTAGTATATTGAAAATAATTCATATTTTCTGTTTTTCCAGCTGAAAACATGGTGCCGTCATGACAAAAACCTAGCATTTAAAGGGTTAAAATCTTTGAAAATTCTAGAATAATTGATATCAATATCTAGGTCTGATGTAGCTGAAAAAATGAACTCCATGAAAGCAGAATGAAATATAAATGTATAATAATTTTAATAGCTACCATATGAGGAGCGTGTTTTACGCGCTAAAGGTCCCAAGTGTAACAAATATTTGAACGGTCCCAGAGGGTTATTAATATAAGGATATTCTGTGTATTTTATTCTGTATTCTGAAAACTCTTCACCATGGACCTCTCCCTAGTAGCTACAGTCAGTTATTCTAAATATTTAGTAGAGACTAGCAGCATAGAAAACATTGACATGGTGTCATAGCTTATTTTGTTTTTGCTTATTCTTGGGATAAACCCAGTGAAAACTAAAGAAGACATTGTTTTTGTGTGATTGATTTATTCTGTAGGAATAAGTTAAGTATACAACAACTATGTGAATGTGTGGTTATTAAAATAAGTTGATTATTAAGTCAAAAGTGGAGGGTTTTAAGCATTTTTTATCAATAGAGTAAAAGAAGTTCCCTTTTTCTTACTTGAGCCCCTGACCCCCAAAATGTCTCTGCACGTCCCTGATGGCAGTGTTATTCAACCCTGCTCAAACAAAGAGCCAAAATTGGACAGCAGCATGAATGATCTGTTTTTGTACCATCAACAAAAAGACGTCCAATGTTAAAGACAAATGATATTTGTAAAAAGATGAAAGTCAAGATTTCAAATCATGGTCATTAGACAGCAAAAAGTTGATTATCTCCTTTATTTCAAATGTCAAACATAGCAGTCAGGTTGTCTCATTTACAGACTGATCTTCAGTTATTGGTGCCAGTATGAAACACTTGACATATTTACATCCATCAAAGAATCAAAATGTTTGACATTCAGCAGACAGACATTTCAGATATGTGTTCATGCTGTTTGTTTCTGAGTACATGGTTTTTGGAGGATTTAACAGACAGAAAGGCACTAAAACAGTTATCAGAATTGATTATATTGATGAATGCAGGAAAACTGGTTCAACTTGGTGGAGAGAAATAATGTGGCATTAAAAGAAGAACTGAAAGAAAACTCAGACTGATCTGAAGCCAAAGACAAAACAATGTATGCATGATCAAGTTTTTTCTCTCTTATCTACTCAGTGTGACTGACAGGAGAGATGATCAGAGGAGCAGAGTTTTTACCTCTCTTGTGCTTGCAGGGACTAAATAATGGGTAGATTTTCTCAGTGAAGGAGCAGCCAGTAAAGGAGTAGATCAGAGCTGCAGCATCAACGTCATAAAAGGAGACCAGACCCTCCTCATAATCCACAAACACCCCCACCTTCTCAGGACCAGACTGAAGAGAGAGAGGGACTGATGGACCAGCACAAGCTTTGTACTCATTTCCATTCCTCAACCATATTGTCCAGTAACCATTGTTGGGTGTCAGTGTGATTTTTCCCTTCCTGTTGATCGACTCTCTGGCCACTCCTAAATCCCAGCCAGTCTTCCCTTTAACCTGAACCTCGTAGTAAAATCTGCCTGAAGAGAAACTCTGCTTTGATAAAACACAAACACAATGATCAAATCTCTCTGGATTGTCTGGGAGATCCTGTCTTACATCACCATGTTTAACTTGTTTCCCATCATCAGACAGGTTGAGTCTGGGATTTGCTGTATCAGGATCTAGTGTCACATCCACCTCATACTGCTGGACTCTCTTCAGCTCAGTCTCAAACAGCTTCTTCTTCTGTTCACTCATGGTCTCCTCCAGCTGCTTCACTGCTCTCACCACAGTCCCCTCATATGAAGGTGGATGGACTCTGACTTCAGTCCAGTCCTTGGTGGGTGGAGCAGCGTTCAGAGACGTGAAGTTCTGGAGGAGTTGGAGGTGGTCTTCAGAGCATGAGAGCTGCTCCACCTCAGCACGTCTCTTCTCCAGCTCAGAGATTTCCTGTTCCAGCTCTCTGATGAAGCCTTCAGCCTGTTTCTCCGTCTCTCTCTGCTTCTCTTTGATGCTGTTGATGAGCTCAGCCTGGCGTCTCTCTACAGATTCTTTCAGAGCGCTGAAGACTCCAACACCTTCTGCTATCTCTCTGTCTGCGTTCTCATCACTGAGCTCCACTGAGTGTTTGAGCTCTTCAATCTTCACTTGTCTCTTCTGGATCATCTGCTGAATTTCAGCCTCTGTCTTCCCCAGCTCGGCCTTCTTTCCTTCATATTCTTCTCTCAGAGGAACAACATCATGAGTCTTGTGGTCTGTAACTGAGCACAGCATGCAGACACACCTCTGGTCGTTCTTACAGAACAGCTCCAGCAGTTTGTCGTGCTTCTCACACATCCTGTCTTCCAGGTTCTCCACAGGGTCCATCAGCTGATGTCTCTTCAGACCTGACTTGGTCAGATGAGGCTCCAGGTGAGTCTCACAGTAAGAAGTCAGACACACCAGGCAGGACTTCAGGGCCTTCACTTTGGTTCCAGTGCAGACGTCACAGGGAACTTCTCCTGGTTTGGAAACTTGTCTCTCTGAGCTGCTGCTGCTGGATTTCTGCTGAGCTGACTGTCTGAACTGAGCAGACATCTCCTTGATGAAGGTGTTGATCCTCAGCTTTGGTCTTCTTCTGAAAGTCTCTTTACAGATGGGACACTGACAGGAGACATTACTATCCCAGTGTTCAGTGATGCAGTTTTGACAGAAGTTGTGTCCACATGGTATGGTGACAGGATCAGTGAAGACATCCAGACAGATGGAGCACAGGAACTGATCTTCAGTCAGCAGACAGCTGGCAGCAGACATCTCTACAACCTGAGGACAAAAAGGGGAAATTTAAAAAAGTTGAAAATATCTCTAAATTTTGAATTGTTTAATCATACACATTTGGATATTTGCAGGGCGCAAATTGTTTAAAAATCAGAGGGGAGGACATTCACTAACAAAAAAATATCTTGCTACTAGCCTGCAAACTATAGCTGGGCATACACCATGAACCTTCAAACCTATTCTCACCTGATGAGTTTTTAGTTTGAGGTGCGCAGTTTGTGAGGACACAACAGTCGACCTCTGCCTAATTAGCGACTCTTAACATGGATGAATTTCTGACTTGAACACTCGCAGAGCCATGAGCAGATTCTGAAACATCAGGGAATTTTTCTCGTATAAACTTCTCTCTGAGCTGATCATCAGATGATCCATGAGGGACAAAGAGCGCTACATGAGGAGAAACTCAAATCTCAACAGGTAAAAGTCAGAAAACCTCTTAAAGGTTCATCAACGGATTTCCCTCATTGATCTCATCCACAGTCACTGTGACACCTGCTGGGAGTCACGTGATTTCTCTACTGGATCAACCTTTCTTTATGACACCAGAAAAACTGGCACAACAAAGTAGGAAAGACAGGAGTTAGACATGAATGTTCCTGGCTAATCTGATTTTTATATTGTTTTAAAGCCAAAATCAAACTGATCTAAGCTCAGACTGACAGCACAGCGCTGCTCTCTTCCCACTAACTCTCTCTCTCCTCGCAATCAGTAAACAAATAATTATTCATGCTTATCATCAAAAAGAGAGAGTTTTCCTGAGGTCAAAGATCAGTCTTCCGATTACTGATTTATGGGTCTTCACTAAACAAGCCCTTACACCAGGCGTGTCAAACTCAATCACAGTTGGATTCTGGATTCAGGACGAACCTGAGGGCCTAACAGGGTCACCTTTTTTTTAAATTTTTTTTTTTAAAGGGTTTATTTTTTTGGCCTTTTCATGCCTTTATTTGATAGAGGAAGGACAGTGGATAGACTTGGAAACAGGGAAGAGAGTGGGGAGAGACATGCGGTAAAGGGCCACAGGCAGGATTTGAACCCGGGCCGCCCGCGTACATGGGTAGCGCCTTACACCACTCGACCATCTGCACTCCTACAGGGTCACCTTTTTAACCAGAAACTGTCAACCTCCTTTCACCAGTAATAAAATATGAAAAAAACACTTAGCACTGATGATAAATAATTTTGACATTTAAAAAGTTAAAAAGATACATTTAAAGGCTCACAGTCGGAGAAAAGTAAATGTATTAGTTCAAAAAGATCAAAACGTGAATTTGAAATATAATGCTTTTTAATGGCATATATATAAGAAAATGTCAAAATCATGAGTTCAAAAGGTTAAAATAGGAAATTAAAATTGTAATTATAAAATTAAAAGTCAAAATATGATTCAAAATTTTAAATTGTGAGTCTAAAAGGTCAAACTATGGGATTATGAAGCCAAAGTTTAGAATTGAAAATATGAAGTAAAATACAAAATAATTGGTTAAAAAGGTCACTTAAAAATTAGAATTATGAATCTTAAAGCTATGAGAAGTCAAAATTATGAGTTGAAATGCTCAAAGTATGAAATAAAAAGTCAGAATCCTAAGTTTGAGTCCTAATTGTGAGATGCTAAATTGAAAATGTAAATCTAAATATTTTTACTCCCTACTTTTTCAAATTTTGTGACTTAACAAGGATATCTTAAATCATCAAGGATAAGTTTACATTTTTATACTGCAGACCTCAGACTGATGGGCCAGTTAGAACAGAAATATGAGATCATCTTGGGGGCCGGATTTAATTGTTCCAGGCCGGATTTGGCCCCCAGGCCTTGAGTTTGACACCTGTGCCTTACACTCATCCTATCCCTCACTTAGTTTGTCCTTGTCTATGCGTTCTTGTAAAGCGTCCTTTGGTTTCTTGAAAGGCACTATATAAATTGAAGATATAATAATAATAATAATATTATTATTATTATGGGTCTCTGGGATAGCAGGAAATTGAGGCAATCATACTTTTGTATTGGGCGATAAGAGCTGCGTGCTTTACTAGCACCAATAAATGAAAATGTTTCGTAAACAAAAGGCTCTCTCTATCATAGGCTAATGTTTCAAACATCTGCAGTGTTTTATGTAAGATAAGGAGTGGAAATTGTTTAAACTTCAGACCTGGTCCATCCTGCTTTCACTCGTCAGTGTGAGAGCTCAGACTGTCTGACAATGGGACAGCAGTATGAGCACATAAATATTGAATTTTGGCTGTGTCATCAGTGTTTCAATCACACAGTGAATGCTGGGATTAGACCACAGAGTAGGATACATTCAGTCCGAGCAGAAGCAGGGAGAAAACTTAACCCTCCTGGGATGAAAGTTTATCATCGGGGGGGCATCAGAACCAGAAGGGGTGAAATCCAATCTAACAGCTCTTTTTACTAAGCTGAGCCAAATGATCCAGGTCTCTAAGAAAAGACACATTTCCCATCACAAGCAAGGCTGGATGGACTTTGATGGTGGAAACACAAGTAAGATCAGGGTTTGCTGAGCCAAACTCTGACAAACTGTACTGATCAGAACTGCACCACTTGGTAGACTTGGACAACATGCGAGCACCGTCTGACTCCGCCCCTCCAGATATTAGACAGCAGCTTTAATCCATGTCTACCACTGATTCTCCATGAGGGTTTTAGAAATTTTGCATGAATGTGTCAATACTCCCAACACTCAAAAGCAACTAAACCTCCCTCCGCTTTTGATTACTGAACAGTTGTCAGAGCCATGAACAGTACAAAAATGTTGACACTTTGAGAGCGCTTCTCTAAGCAGAAACCACTTCCTCTTCCCTATATATTGCAGCTAATAGTCTGCTGCAGATTTTTACCTTTCACTGTTATTTGTTGCTTGAGTAACTTTTATATAAAAGAACTGTCTCACTCAAGGTTTAGAGGTTACACTGAATATCAGCACTGAAATGAATCTATCTAGATAATGTGTGATATTATTTCACTATAAATCAATCTAGCATACTCCTAAAGATAAACTAACTTTGACATGAATATAAACTTGAACAACTAAGACCTAACATTATCTGTAGCTGCAGAAACATACAGTCAGTGGTTTGTACCAGTTGTTAAAGTCAGTAAAAACATCAGTTATGCTTTAAAAAAAACTCAAACTACAGAAACAGGAACAGACAGAAAAACTATTAAACTTCTAGATTCTTACAGAGGTGTCTAATAGTTGGGAAACACAATTTTATGTCATAATTATAAAATAGAAATAAAGAAATAAACCAGGATACTGTAGGAGACTGGGGTTGGTTGTAGCATTGCTTATTCCATCTAAATGATAGGGCTGTGTTTCATCAGGTTCTTATTAAATATTTGGTCTGATGTCACTTTTAAACCGTCTATTCTAAAAACAATGAATGGATTAAAATTTACTTAAAGAGGTTGATTCAAACCTAGACAATGTTCACTGATGATTATTATAAAGATGTTTTCTCTTTAAACTTATTTGGTGTCTCTAGCTGAAAGAATGAGAAAAATACACATTTATTTTTAATCTTAACAATCCCATTGATAACTATAGGGACAAACCAGAGTGTCTTTGACAGATAATAACTTTATGTTTATATCATTTACAAGTTTAAGATGGAGACACATTTCACTGTTAGACCCTATACTTCTCTCTAATTTAGCATTGATCACTGTCAGATGTATTGATCATGAGTAAAACACAGCAGAGGGAAAAAGTGGAACAGCCAACCCCGGTCTCCCCTACTCTCCACTTCCTCCTGAACTCTCACTGAGAGACTGTCTAAGCTAGGCTAGTTAGCTTGTAGTAAAACTGCTCTATCTGGTTTGTTCTCTTCATGGTGACTAAATAAAGCCTCTGCTTTCTACTAAACAAAGTCAATCAGTGAGATTTGTCACGTTCAAACTAGTTTCTAAGTTGGAGGAAAGAGCTGTAAAAGAGTGTAAAGTAGCTAAAGATGATCCTAGCTGTGTATTCAGTCTGATAAGAACTAGTCTGAGTTCAGTCTCTCTTCTTCAGCTTTGACTTGTGTTTAGTGCTGGACTTCAAACAACATTTAGTCTGAATAGTTAGTGTTGTTGTGTTTGTTAGTCAGTGTACTCACCAGTGTTTGTCTTCAGTTGAATTAGTCTTCAGAGAGAAACAGAGAGACGTCTCCTCTCCTGCAGCTCTGCCAACACTCTGACTAACTTTCACTTTCATTTTCAGGAACAAACAGACGTTAAAGCTTCTCCTCTTTCACTGCTGCTCCTCCTCTCACTGTTGATCTGAAGGAGATTTGATTTCCTGTAAAAAATACACTGACTTAGCTCTGGAACAAGTTTAGTTTGGTTGTTTTTGTCTGAACTGTCAGTGACTGAAAAAGTCACAGGTTAAAAGAATGAAAGCTGCATAAAAGAAAAAAACTTTCTTATTCACCTTTTCTTGTTTTTTTTTTTTTTTTACAAATAAATTCTGCCCATCTACGGGATTAACTTTTAGTACTTGTAAATGTAACCCCCATAAATTAAGCAGTTACTTTTAAAAGTTTATTGTTGTTCCTGATGTAGTTTGTATAAATGTCGACTGGGTGTCGCCAGGCTCCTTTAGTCAGAGAAAGCATGCTTTCAATGTCACACTTTAAGTTAAAGTCAGTTATGGAGTATGTTCTATGTTGACAGTTATGTGATAATTGGTTTACTTCCAAAAGAAAAAATTACTGTTCCATATGGTCATATTCTATGTTATGTATACTGAGGTTGTGAAAGATTTTCAAGTGGTTACATAAATAACAGCATCTATCGACGGCTGAATAATCCCTACGATGCTGCGGACTGAGGGCAGTCTACCCTGATGTCCTAGATGTAAAGGTTATTATGTTCTATGCATTTATGTTTATGCTAGGAAAGTGCATCTTTGTTTGAAAATGTGAGTCAACTCTTAAAAAGGGGTAGATGTGATGAAACGCGTATACAGGCCACCGTAGTCGCGGGAGTGTGACGTCATATGTGTGCTGCGTAAAGTGAGTGGAATGCACGTTGTTTACATGCTGTTAATAAATGGCTACTGAACGTCGCAGCGAGTCCACAGACTCCTCATCTTTCACACATGAGTAAATCTCATGACAGTAATTAATGGCAAAGATAGCTTAATTGCAAAACAGCCATGTCTTCCCCCTCCCGGAGTCTCTCCTCCTCCTCTGAACCAAAATAAGGCACTCCACTCTCCTCAGACGATATTTCAGCTCCCGACGCGTCCCTGTCCCGTTGTAGACTCATATCAATAGGCTCAGGGATGCTAAATACACGCTAGTCACTCTCCATAGCTGTTTATCAATATGGTACTTCAGCGTACTTCTGGACTTACTGACTTGTGATACGTCATCAATCAAAGCCAAAGTTCTGTTCCAATTCAAAGTCCGCATCGAAACAAGTTCGGTCGAAGTACCCGGATGTGGACTCGCCCCGCCCCTTTTACTGAGTCTGCTGCTGGACGTAAATAAAAATCCCTGAGGGGCTGTGACATCACACACACACAGGGAGCCTTTCGCACAACTGGTTTAGGGGATTGTGGACAGGCCAGGGGCGCTATAAAAACCTGAAAAAGTGTGTTTTGCATATGTGACCTTTAAATGAGCATTATTGTTACAGACTGCAGTATTCGCCTCCATAGCTTTAAAATCTTTTAACAGTTATTAAATGATTGAAATGAAACCAAAAATAAATTATTTTTTAATTAATGTGGTTGTTTACATCATCCTTACATGAATGAAACATACACCACCTCAAAAACACTGATATTACTGTCAGCTGGGCTGTAGTTTCTGTAATGTCCACTAGAGGGCAGCAACACCCCTCATGTTTGTTCCAGTCATCTCAGTCCTTCCTCTAGTTTTCCTCACAAAAACTAAAGCA
Source organism: Cheilinus undulatus (assembly GCF_018320785.1). NCBI lineage: Eukaryota > Metazoa > Chordata > Actinopteri > Labriformes > Labridae > Cheilinus > Cheilinus undulatus. The sequence goes on along the minus strand of NC_054873.1, from coordinate 2,806,810 downwards.
TCCTAACTTCATTACTTAGCACCTTTCCCCCCAGTAAACTGTTTATGCTTTTCTGGAATTTGACAACTTTTTACATTCTATGATAAATTTACTCCCTATTTGAGCCATTCTTTTCAATCCTGACGGAAAAAGGTGAAGCATAATGAGAACTAAAGAAAGCAGAATGTGAGTTTAAAATCACTTTATTTTCATGGCCTGATTCACATAATTAGCATCTTTCTTCCAATTCTGAAAGTTTTTTAAAAATTATATTTTGTCCTTCCCCACTTCTGACCACGTCATTAGGTACACTATCTTTACAGCGGTGTATTAGCTTGAATCCATTAAAAATTAACAGGCACTGTTTTAATCTGAATCCTAGAATAAAACTAGAAAAGCACTCGGAGAGCGCAGACCTCCACCATAGCCATATCTCCCAATAGTGAAGAACCCTTCAAAAAGTTCCTGAATCCGTCCCCATGTGCCCTGCACCACGGCATTTGCCGATTACTCCCTCCATGGTGGGGTGGAAACACAGTGAGGCAAAGCATTTGGCTTCACTACAGGTGCCAACAGATGCACCCATGGTATCACCGGACGACTGGAAGTCATGGCAGAGGGTGAATATTCCTCTATTCCTCCCAGCATTGTGAGTATTCTCGCTACAATTCGCTCTCTTTCTCTCTGTTACGCTCTGACTCGTCTCCTTGACCGGGCGTGCATCTTTCAAACTCTATAAACTCCAAAACTTTAAATAGAAACACACCCAAAATGCTGCTGGGATTGAAGCTACTCATGTCCGCCATCTCCTGGTGTAAAGTGGTAACAGCACAGAGCTCCGCCATTAAACTTACTTAGTTTGTGCATTTATAGTAACTTCAGTGTAAAGCTTAAAATTTTTACTAGTAAAACTTTTAAGTCTACTAATAGTCCAAGTAACAAAAAATTGTCTACTAATAGACGATTTTGCTTTACAAGTAATGTCTACTCGCACACTAGTCGGCTAAAAACCTTCACTGGTACAACAAAAATTGTGTCAACTAGCCCTACTAGTAGAGCTAAAAACGTTCACTAGTAGTACTGATAGACAGTTTTGGTCAACTAGTACTACTAGTAAAGCCAACATGTTCACTAGTAGTACTAGTAGACCTAATTCAAATTAAGTGGGAGGGATTATAAGCAAATCCAGCTCCATGATTGAACTGTTTTCAAGAGCCAATGGGAAGCCTGAATTTACTTTCCCCCACCCCCTAATTAGCATTTAAGGCTAACTAGTACTACTAGTGAACGTTTTTAAGTTTATTAGTACTACTAGTGACATTTTTAAGTTCACTAGTACTACTAGTGAATGTTTTTAAGTTTATTAGTACTACTAGTGAACGTTTTTAAGTTGACTAGTACTACTAGTGAATGTTTTTAAGTTTATTAGTACTACTAGTGAATGTTTTTAAGTTGACTAGTACTACTAGTGAATGTTTTTAAGTTTATTAGTACTACTACTGAATGTTTTTATGTTTATTAGTAATACTAGTGAATGTTTTTATGTTTATTAGTACTACTAGTGAATGTTTTAATGTTTATTAGTAATACTAGTGAATGTTTTTATGTTTATAAGTACTACTAGTGAATGTTTTTATGTTTATTAGTAATACTAGTGAATGTTTTAATGTTTATTAGTACTACTAGTGAATGTTTTTAAGTTGACTAGTACTACTAGTGAATGTTTTAATGTTTATTAGTACTACTAGTGAATGTTTTAATGTTTATAAGTACTACTAGTGAATGTTTTTATGTTTATTAGTAATACTAGTGAATGTTTTTATGTTTATTAGTACTACTAGTGAATGTTTTTATGTTTATTAGTACTACTAGTGAATGTTTTTATGTTTATTAGTACTACTAGTGAATGTTTTTATGTTTATTAGTACTACTAGTGAATGTTTTTATGTTTATTAGTAATACTAGTGAATGTTTTTATGTTTATTAGTACTACTAGTGAATGTTTTTATGTTTATTAGTACTACTAGTGAATGTTTTTATGTTTATTAGTAATACTAGTGAATGTTTTTATGTTTATTAGTAATACTAGTGAATGTTTTTACGTTTATTAGTACTACTAGTGAATGTTTTTATGTTTATTAGTACTACTAGTGAATGTTTTTATGTTTATTAGTAATACTAGTGAATGTTTTAATGTTTATAAGTACTACTAGTGAATGTTTTTATGTTTATTAGTAATACTAGTGAATGTTTTAATGTTTATTAGTACTACTAGTGAATGTTTTTATGTTTATTAGTACTACTAGTGAATGTTTTAATGTTTATTAGTAATACTAGTGAATGTTTTAATGTTTATAAGTACTACTAGTGAATGTTTTTATGTTTATTAGTAATACTAGTGAATGTTTTAATGTTTATTAGTACTACTAGTGAATGTTTTTAAGTTGACTAGTACTACTAGTGAATGTTTTAATGTTTATTAGTAATACTAGTGAATGTTTTAATGTTTATAAGTACTACTAGTGAATGTTTTTATGTTTATTAGTAATACTAGTGAATGTTTTAATGTTTATTAGTACTACTAGTGAATGTTTTTATGTTTATTAGTACTACTAGTGAATGTTTTTATGTTTATTAGTACTACTAGTGAATGTTTTTATGTTTATTAGTAATACTAGTGAATGTTTTTATGTTTATTAGTACTACTAGTGAATGTTTTTATGTTTATTAGTAATACTAGTGAATGTTTTTATGTTTATTAGTACTACTAGTGAATGTTTTTATGTTTATTAGTACTACTACTGAATGTTTTTATGTTTATTAGTACTACTAGTGAATGTTTTTATGTTTATTAGTAATACTAGTGAATGTTTTAATGTTTATTAGTACTACTAGTGAATGTTTTTATGTTTATTAGTAATACTAGTGAATGTTTTTATGTTTATTAGTACTACTACTGAATGTTTTTATGTTTATTAGTACTACTAGTGAATGTTTTTATGTTTATTAGTAATACTAGTGAATGTTTTATGTTTATTAGTACTACTACTGAATGTTTTTATGTTTATTAGTACTACTAGTGAATGTTTTTATGTTTATTAGTACTACTAGTGAATGTTTTTATGTTTATTAGTAATACTAGTGAATGTTTTTATGTTTATTAGTACTACTAGTGAATGTTTTTATGTTTATTAGTACTACTAGTGAATGTTTTTATGTTTATTAGTAATACTAGTGAATGTTTTTATGTTTATTAGTAATACTAGTGAATGTTTTATGTTTATTAGTACTACTAGTGAATGTTTTTATGTTTATTAGTACTACTAGTGAATGTTTTTATGTTTATTAGTACTACTACTGAATGTTTTTATGTTTATTAGTACTACTAGTGAATGTTTTTATGTTTATTAGTAATACTAGTGAATGTTTTAATGTTTATTAGTAATACTAGTGAATGTTTTATGTTTATTAGTACTACTAGTGAACGTTTTTAAGTTGACTAGTACTACTAGTAAAGCCAACATGTTCACTAGTAGTACTAGTAGACCTAATTCAAATTAAGTGGGAGGGATTATAAGCAAATCCAGCTTATGTTTATTAGTACTACTAGTGAATGTTTTAATGTTTATTAGTAATACTTGTGAATGTTTTATGTTTATTAGTAATACTAGTGAATGTTTTAATGTTTATTAGTACTACTAGTGAATGTTTTTATGTTTATTAGTAATACTACTGAATGTTTTTATGTTTATTAGTACTACTAGTGAATGTTTTAATGTTTATTAGTAATACTAGTGAATGTTTTATGTTTATTAGTACTACTAGTGAATGTTTTTATGTTTATTAGTAATACTAGTGAATGTTTTAATGTTTATTAGTAATACTAGTGAATGTTTTATGTTTATTAGTACTACTAGTGAATGTTTTAATGTTTATTAGTAATACTAGTGAACGTTTTTAAGTTGACTAGTACCACTAGTAAAGCCAACATGTTCACTAGTAGTACTAGTAGACCTAATTCAAATTAAGTGGAAGGGATTATAAGCAAATCCAGCTTATGTTTATTAGTACTACTAGTGAATGTTTTTATGTTTATTAGTAATACTAGTGAATGTTTTAATGTTTATTAGTAATACTAGTGAATGTTTTATGTTTATTAGTAATACTAGTGAATGTTTTAATGTTTATTAGTAATACTAGTGAATGTTTTTATGTTTATTAGTACTACTAGTGAATGTTTTTATGTTTATTAGTAATACTACTGAATGTTTTTATGTTTATTAGTACTACTAGTGAATGTTTTTATGTTTATTAGTAATACTAGTGAATGTTTTAATGTTTATTAGTAATACTAGTGAATGTTTTATGTTTATTAGTAATACTAGTGAATGTCTTAATGTTTATTAGTAATACTAGTGAATGTTTTTATGTTTATTAGTACTACTAGTGAATGTTTTAATGTTTATTAGTACTACTAGTGAATGTTTTATGTTTATTAGTAATACTAGTGAATGTTTTTATGTTTATTAGTAATACTAGTGAATGTTTTTATGTTTATTAGTACTACTAGTGAATGTTTTTATGTTTATTAGTAATACTAGTGAATGTTTTTATGTTTATTAGTACTACTAGTGAATGTTTTTATGTTTATTAGTACTACTAGTGAATGTTTTTATGTTTATTAGTACTACTAGTGAATGTTTTTATGTTTATTAGTACTACTAGTGAATGTTTTATGTTTATTAGTAATACTAGTGAATGTTTTTATGTTTATTAGTAATACTAGTGAATGTTTTTATGTTTATTAGTACTACTAGTGAATGTTTTTATGTTTATTAGTACTACTACTGAATGTTTTTATGTTTATTAGTACTACTAGTGAATGTTTTTATGTTTATTAGTACTACTACTGAATGTTTTTATGTTTATTAGTACTACTAGTGAATGTTTTTATGTTTATTAGTACTACTAGTGAATGTTTTTAAATTTGTACTACTAGTGAACGTTTTTCAGTGTATTAGTACTTCTTGTAAACGTTTTTAAATTTGTACTACTAGTGAACGTTTTTAAGTTTATTAGTACTACTTGTTGACCAAAAACTATCTACAAGTAGTACTTGTGACACTTTTTTACTTCACTGGTAAGGCCTACTTGCACACTAGTAGGCCAAAATTGTGTACTAGTAGAGCTAAATCGGGTTGATATCACCGATATCAAATTTATGACCAAACAGCAGTGCATGTCTACTAGTCATCGTTTGTTATTGTTTTGATTGAGAGCCCCCTGCTGGTGTAATTAACACTCTAAAGCCTTTGTCCTGTCTTCTAAATAAAAGTAATACAGGAAAGCCAAAAACTTTCACTCTTTCATGAATGGTCTTTATTTTTGCTCATATCAAACACACATAAACATTTATTATACATTTATCTATTTAGTGAAGGTTTAATTCAAACATTCAAATGCTTCTTTTCTTTGTGAGCAGATCTCAAATTCCTTCAGAATAAAGCAGTGCTGTTTAATTTTTTTGTACAGTAGTAAAAGTGAATGACATTGAAAATAAAACAGAAAAAGAAAGAATACACATTTATTAATGTTGGTTAAATCTAGAGATGCTTAGGTTGATTGGCAACCAATAATCCTCAGCTGATTTAGTTAGAAATATGTGATTGGTGGATATAATTCCTCCTGTGTCACACTTAACCAAAAAACAAAAACTCTAACTGCTGCTGCTTGTCAGTCAGTCTCCTCTGATCAAAGCGGCTGTGGTAAGATCCCAAAACTCCGTAATAAGTCTAAATAATTCCAAGTATAAATCCAATGTTGAAACCAGCAGGATAAAAGCCAGTTAGATAACTAAACCAGGCGACACATCTTTGCATTTTAAAGCCGGTTGAAAAAAAAAGACACTTAATGTGTTAAAATGCAACTTCCAGAAAATGAAATGTATTTTTTGGTGATAAACTAGGATAAAAATAGTTGTTTGCTTTCTCACCCATTTTCAAGTCATTTTGGCTGTGTTAAATGAACGCAGCTCAAATAAAAATTTAAAATTTTTAGAACCGTCATGCTGTCATTTCATTTCCTTAAATTAGCCTAAAAAGGCTAGTCTTCATGTAACAGAGTTAAAATGCACATAACTATGTACCTTTGGTTACAGAAATATTTTAGAATTTTATCATTTATTTTATTTCATTCTGTTAAGTATTAGTGAATTTTAACTTTAGAGTCATTTTTATAGACTGTTATTTTCAAATTAATGTTTCTTTTGGAACTAACTCTTTTTGCCTTTTGTGGCTTCTGTACCTCCTGGCATACCGTAGCTGTTCCCTCACAGAGCTGATATGCTGTGCTGAGGATAAGTTGTGTGGGAAAATGCTGCGGTGCTATTATGTTGTTAACGGTGAAAAATACGCTATTTCGATTGAATTTTTAAGAGTATATTGTTTCATGTTCATTTTATGACCCTCACCAGTCAAGTGGATTTGTTTTTGATGGCAAAATATGACTTTAAAAGCTATTTTAACGTAGGGTTTTTGGCGCCATAGAAACAGGCCGTGTCCAACATTGCTATGTGATTAGTGTAGCATTTGCAGCAATTTGAAAGTGTAAACTTTATCATCTTGTATGTTTAGGAACAGAGGTCCAGATACCAGAGGGCAATTTAAAGTGTTTTCATTGTCGTCTGCAGGTACGTTTTCTTTGAGAAATGTCATAAATGTTCTGAGTTCCCGTTCACAGAATGGCCATGTGTGCTTATTTATTTTGGCCACTAGGTGTCACTGTTTGATAGTTTCTTGTGCTGTTTCTCATTGTTTAAGAGGAAAGTACTGTTAAATTTGATAGAAAACAGATGTTTTTCAGCCTAATTTAGCAGCTCTTGATTATTAATGTGTTCACAGAGTTTAATATAAGCAGAAATGTGATTTCAATATGGTTGTATGTATGTAAAATGTAAATTGAGCACTGCACAGAGCTCTTATGCTGTGCTGAGGGAGCAGAGGTGCAGAAACCAGATCCCAGAAGGCAATTTAAGTGTTTTCATTGTCTTCTGCAGGAGCAAATAAATGCTGGAAACAGTCCATGGTCTCCTCCTTCTATACCCCATACACTCCCGTCATGTACACAAAAACCGCCACATTTGTTCCTAAGGACAAAAAATGTCCCCTTGAAAATGACATTTTTGATCCCACATTTATCTCAACATAAACCTAAGCATTCCTTTATGTTAAGATTTCATTTAGGACTACAGGCTTTCCGTTTTAAATTTTTATAATTGTCCACCAGGTGGCGCTACTTTTTCCTATCAAAGAAATGCCATAAAATGTCACATTTTTATTCTGCTCTATTAAAAACTGTCATCCCGGGCGCTCCTCCTTTAAGTACATTTCATGGAATTTTACATATATATATATATATATATATACATATGTATATATATATATATATATATAAAATTCCATTTCTATTGAAATTCTATTGAAAAAATAACAATGCATCTAAATCAGTGTTGCTGCCAATCACTGACCCATCTCAGAACCTAATAATCATAATCAAATACTTCTAGGAATTTATTTTATGGAAATAATGTTTTGTTTTGTTTTTTTATTAAAGAAATGTGTTTTGTAACATACTGACCTTTAAAGGGTTAAAAACAAAAAATATAATTAACATCTAATATGCATATTCGGGCTGAAGTAGTTTTAAAAGAGTGGCTCATTTAAAGTGGAAAAATATATATTTTTAAAGTTGATTTTAGGAAGCTGACATTCTTCTGTCCTTCAAGACAAATGTGTTAGGATGTTAAAGGAAGTCTTCAGGTTTTGACACAAAAAATGAAACATTTCTCTTTTACTCCATGTGAAGATAGATTTTCTAGAAGCAAATTATTATGACCTTGATTACGGTAATAACTTTGATTTTTATGCATTATTTTCCTTGATGTTAAGAATTTACTACACTGTTAAATTAGTGCTCCTAGATTTCCTCTTTACCCACCAGCCATTCTACTGCTCGACTTAACGATGGAGAGGTTGAGTGAGAGGTCTTCGGGCTTTGCTTGGTTTAGCAAACCCAATAAAACGTGCTACCTGTGATACCCTCCCCACTGGTTGGGTCTGGCCTCCACTCACATTGACCTCTAATGAGATAGGCTTTAGGGGTAACTGATTGATGATCAGAGGGGCAGAGTTTTTACCACCGTGATTGAGATCAGGACTGAAGTACGGGTAGAGTTTCTCAGTGAAGGAGCAGCCAGTAAAGGAGTAGATCAGAGCTGCAGCATCAACGTCATAAAAGGAGACCAGACCCTCCTCATAATCCACAAAAACCCCCACCTTCTCAGGACGGGACTTCAGAGAGAGAGGGACTGGAGGACCACAGAGAGCTTTGTATTTATTCTCACTTCTTAAACTGACGGTCCAGAAACCGTTCTGAGGATTCAGTATGATGTTCCCCTTCCTCTTCATCGACTCTCTGGCCACTCCTAAATCCCAGTCAGTCTTCCCTTTAACCTGAACCTCGTAGTAAAATCTGCCTGAAGAGAAACTTGGCATTGCTAAGACACAGGGACAAGCATCAAATCTCTCTGGATTTTCTGGAAGGTTCTTCTTTAGGTCTTCATGATGAACTCGTTTTCCATCAGCTGACAGGACGAGTTCAGGATGCGGTGTATCAGGATCCAGCGTCAGCTCCACAGCAAACTGCTGGACCATCCTCAGCTCTGCCTTCTTCACCAGTTCACCGATCGTCTCCTCCAGCTGCTTCACAGCTCTCACCACATCCCCCGAGTACGAAGGTCGCTGGATGTCAACTTTTGACCAGTCCTTGGTGGGTGGAGCAGCGTTCAGAGACGTGAAGTTCTGGAGGAGTTGGAGGTGGTCTTCAGAGCATGAGAGCTGCTCCACCTCAGCGCTTCTCTTCTCCAGCTCAGAGATTTCCTGTTCCAGCTCTCTGATGAAGCCTTCAGCCTGTTTCTCCATCTTTCTCTGTCTCTCTTTAATCGTGTGTGTGAGCTGAGTCTGGCTGTTCTCGAGAGATTTTCTCAGTGCAGCAAAGACCTGAAACCCTTCTGCTGCCTCTCTGTCTGCATCTTTCTTACTGAGCGTCACTGAGTGTTGGATCTCCTTAATTTTCATCCGTCTCCTCTGGATCATCAGCTTCATTTCACCATCAGTTGTCCCCAGCTCGGCCTTCTTTTCTTCAAATTCTTCTTTCAGGGGAACAACATCATGAGTCTTGTGGTCTGTAACTGAGCACATCATACAAAGTAGCATCTGGTCGTTCTTACAGAACAGCTCCAGCAGTTTGTCGTGCTTCTCACACATCCTGCCTTCCAGGTTCTCCACAGGGTCCATCAGCTGATGCTTCTTCAGACGTGAAGCTGTCAGGTGAGGCTGCAGGTGAGTCTCACAGTAAGAGACCAGACACACCAGGCAGGACTTCAGGGCCTTCAGTTTGGTTCCAGTGCAGACGTCACAGGGAACTTCTCCTGGTTTGGAAACTTGTTGCTCTACGATGCTGCAGCTGCTGGCTTCCTGCTGAGCTGACTGTCTGAACTGAGCGACTATCTCAGCAATGAAGGTGTTGATCTTCAGCTCTGGCCTTGAGTTGAAAACTTGGAGACAGACTGGGCATCTATATGGGAAATTTACATCCCAGTGATTAGTGATGCAGGAATTACAGAAGTTGTGTCCACATGGCGTACTGACAGGATCAGTGAAGACATCAAGACAGATGGAGCAAAAGAACTGATCTTTAGTCAGCAGACAGCTGGCAGCAGACATCTCTGAGGAGAAGAGTCAAAGATAGAGAACGTACAACAATGATCAAAACATTAACTGCAAATACATCCTGGTAAATCGACTCAGATAATAATCTCTAAACCTGCAGTCCCACACACGTTGCACAGTTTCAAGCCCAGCATTTCTTTCTGACAGACGCCCTCACCCACTGAACCTGATTCTAAAGCGCAGCAAAGCCCAGCACACACGGAGTGACGGACAAGCTTTAAATTTTGAATTTTCACATTTGTCCAACAGATGGCGCTACTTTTTCTTATTCAGAGCATGTCACAAAATTTCACATTTTCAACTCTTATCTACAAGGTTGCCTTGCCACTGAAATACGTGTGTCACTATTGATGTTGGTCAAAGGTGTGTGTGTGTAAAAAGTGTGTGTGTGTGTATTTTACTTTAGTTCTTGTGATTTTGTTCTGTTAGAAACTGTGGAGTTCTGTTAAAATACTGGCCTTTAAAGGGTTAAAAATTCCAAAATATTATTAATATTTGATATGTATGTTTCAGACTGAAGTAGTTTCAAAAGGTTTACTGGTTTAAAGTAGAAATAATAATATAATAAATATTTTCTTAATAACATTTTTACAGCTGATTTTAGGAAGCTGACATTTTTGTCCTTAGGACCACAAATGGGATTCTATATTAACTAAATTAATTAATTAATTAATAATAATAATAATAACAATAATAATAATAATACAATACAATACAAGAACTTTATTTATCCCTGAAGGGAAATTCAATGATAATAAAATAATAATAATACTAAAATAATGATAATTATAATGATGATGATGATGATGATGGTAATAATCATATACTATACTCCTTGACATTTATTTTATGGCTATCATTTTTTTTATGAAAAAACAGTGGAGTTGTGTAACATACTGACTTTTACAGGTTTGAAAAACAAAAAAATATACAATCAGTATTTGATATGTATATCTCAGTGAAGTAGTATTAAAAGATTGACTTCTTTACAGTGGATAAAAAGTCATATATGATATAACTTTTTAAAATGATATTTTTACAAATGATTTAAGACAGCTGACATTTTTGTCCTTAGAACCACAACTGGATTTTTTTTTTAAGTCAGACACTGGAAAACAACAACAACAACAACAAAATACATTTTAAAAATTCTAAAATAACAATGCATAAAAATCAATGTTGCTGACAATCATTTATCCATCTCAGGACCTTAAATAATAATAATAATAACAATCAAATACTATACTCCCTGAAATCTATTTTAAAGATTTTTTAAATGAAAAAACAGTAATGGTGTGTAAACACTCTGACTTTTACAGGTTTGAAAACCTAAAAACATGTGATTAATATTTGATATGATTGTTTCAAGATGAAGAAGTTTTAAAAGACGGACTCGTTAAAAGTGGCAAAAAAATATTGATAATTAATATTGCTGTTTATTATTTTTACAGCGTTTTTTCCAAACAGACATTTTTGTCCCTAAGAACAAATATTAGGATATTAAGGGAACTCTTAAGGGTTAAATAAAGGGGTTAAAAATCCTGAAGTTAAATCTTTTATACATAAACACATTAACAATCGGGATATTGTTTTTGCTCCATGTTGCCCAGCTCTAGAAAGTCCACAGACGCATCTGCATAATAAGTCACCAATTAACACGGTCAGTCTTTACACCATAACACCGGGCTAACTCGGTGATATCTTGTGATAACTAAAATTAGCCGCTGTTTTCTACACATATATGTCCAAATAAAGTCAATTACTGACGCTATGAGGCCTGTTAAGTTTGTCTATGAGGTAAAACAGTGAGAAAAGCTTAGCCTAGCTCTGGCTGCATTCCTGCTTCTTTAATCTACTTTAGAGGAAAATTAGCAACTGTTTAGTAATGCCTCCTTGTTTGTACAACTTAAAACAGCATTTTATTTTAATAGTAGGTATTTTAGGTGATATACTCACTGGCTGTTGTGGAGAAAACCTCCGTGAATCTGTCTTTAGAGAGAGGCTGCAGCTGGGAGGAGGCTCAGACTAACTTTCACTTTTCTTTTCACCGCTGCGGAGTCTTCTGTTCAGATCAGTAAATGAGCTTTTGCTGTCATCTAGGGGACATACACTGACATAGCACTGGAACTGAAGGATCACTGACCTTATGTACGGTTGAAGGCACAAGTTTACATATACTGTTAAAAAACATAAATACATTAAAGAAAACATAACCTTTTTTCTCACTGTCTAACATTAAATCAGACTAAACTTTTCCTGTTTTAGGCCAGTTTGGATCACCAAAACTATTTCTATTTGCCAGAATAATGTGAGAGAGAATTTTTAAATCACTTTCTTTAAAGTCACAAGTTTGAAGATTACTATGCCTTTGAACAGTTTGGGAAAGCCCAGATGATGATGTCACGGCTTTGGAAACTTCTGATAGGTTAATTGACAAAGTTTGGGTTAATCGGCCCTCTAGGATACAGCGATTCCTTATGAATAATTTTAAAGCATTTTTTAGGGTTAAAAGTGAGCGTAAAGTACCACCTAGTTACCACATGATTTCCACAGTATTACACAGAAATACTTGCTCATTGATACGGAGTCCCAGACATGACAGGGTCAAAAAATTAATTAAATTGTGGCCACAATATAGCAATAACCTGTGCACAAAATACTAATTCATGGCCATGAAATAAGTATAATTTGTGCACAAAATACTAATCAATAATATTAATATCATTCTTAATATCATTTCTGGACAGCTGGGTAAGCAAATCGAGCGCACCTTCCTCTCCCAGCGTCCAAGTCCTTCCTCTGCCGGTAAAGCAACCTGGCTCTCAATAGTCTGTTTAAATGCCTCTCTGTAGCAATGGTTCCTGCCATGCCAGGAATGCTTTTCAGAATGTCTTGTTGCTCATTCCCAGCCTAAAATAAAATTTAATCATACTATCCCTGTCCATCCTGTAGCTTTAGCCCCGCTACCGCTCTACCTTAGACCTTAGAGAAGGTGCGCTCAATTTGCTTACCCAGCTGTCCAGGAATAATTTTAAAATTATTAATTGGTATTTCGTGCACACATCATACTTATTTCATGGCCACAAATTAGTATTTCCTACACACATTATACGTATTTCGTGGCCACGAATTGGTATTTGGTCGCCACAAATTAATATTTCGTGCGCACATTATACTTATTTTGTGGCCACAAATTAATATTTCCTTCACACGTTATATGTATTTTGTGGACGCAAATGAATATTTCATGCAGATGTTATACGTAGTTTGTGGCCACAAATTGGTATTTGGTTGCCACAAATTAATATTTTGTGTGCACATTATAATTATTTTGTGGCCACAAATTTATATTTCCTACACGTATACATATTTTGTTGCCGCAAATTAATATTTTGTGCACGCTATACTTATTTCCTGGCCACAAATAAGTATTTCTTGTGCATGTTATTCTTATTTTGTGGCCACAAATTAAAATTTCCTGTGCATGTCATACGTATTTCCAGGCCAAAAATTAGTATTTCGTGGCCACAAATTAATATTTCGTGCGCACATTATACTTATTTTGTGGCCACAAATTAGTATTTCCTACACACGTTATACGTATTTTGTGGACGCAAATTAATATTTCATGCACGTTATATGTATTTGGTGGCCACAAATTGGTATTTGGTTGCCACAAATTAATATTTTGTGCGCACATTATACTTATTTTGTGGCAACAAAATTATATTTCCTACACGTATACATATTTTGTTGCCACAAATTAATATTTCGTGTGCACATTATACTTACTTTGTGGCCACAAATTTGTATTTCCTACATGTTATACGTATTTTGTTACCACAAATTAATATTTCGTGCACATGTTATACTTGTTTCATGGCCACAAGTAAGTGTTTCCTACACACGTTATATGTATTTTGTGGCCGCAAATTAATATTTCCTGCACATGTTATACATATTTCGTGGCAACAAATTAGTTTTTTGTGGCCATAAATTTTAATTAATGCGCACATTATACATATTTGTGGACACAAATTGGTATTTCGTACACACGTTATAAGTAGTTTGTAGCCACAAATTGGTATTTTGTGGCCACGGATTAGTATTTTGTGGCCATGAAGTAGTTTTTCATGCAAACGTTATAGCTATATTGTGGCCACAATTAAAATTTTTTGAGCATGTCATGTCTGGGGCTCCGTGCATTGATACATTTTCTACTAGGTAAATATTTCCTTAATATTACCAAGTTATTACTTGTAAAATACCAACTTATAAAAACTTTATCCTGGAGAAATCACTAGATAACTACTCTTATTACTGTAAAATTACTAGGAAATTAGGGCACACTGCAAAATATTGTATCTTAAAATGCGAAACTGTTTCACTGAACAAAAAAGAACTAAACAAAAAATAGAGTTTAAATATATTTCATGTAAAATTGTTTCCTAAAATACAAAAACATTTTGTTAGATTAACTTAAATATATTTTAGGTCTTTCTACCTTGTGTTGTGTTTCTGCTTTTCCAAGATTTTTTTTTTCTGTATTTATGCTTCATTAGATATTTTTGTGTTCACAGAAATGTTTTAGTAGTTGAACTTCAGGGCCACCGTACAGTAAAACAGTTCTGGTTTAAAATGCCTTATTAGCTAAAAAAGAGGACTCAGTATTAATCAAATATTGTTTCCTATACAGCTAAAACCACCTCAGCTGAACTTTAAAGAAGTTAGAGAATTTAATAATCCGACTTTGGAGTAGAAAATCTGAAGTGAAGGACATAAATATAATCGAAACTGTTCCTTCCGGCGTCCGTGAACGCGCCATGGTGGGTCCTGGGTATTTAACATTCTACCCTGGACAGCGGCAGGTTGTTGCGCAAGCGCAGCCCATTGAGTGTGCATGAATACGGAGCGAGGAGAGGACAGGAGCTGTGGGAGTGCTGTGAGGGACTGGGAGGACTGGACGGACCCGGGAGCAGGCGGACATGGAGGGAGTGAACGGCAGCAGCAGCAGCAGCGTCCGCTCCAGACCGCAGGGCAAAGACACGGAGAGCAAGAAGAAGAAGAAGAAGATCCCCGACAGGGTGACCCTGAAGAAGGAGATCGGACTGCTGAGCGCATGCACCATCATCATAGGTGAGGCAGGAAACTCCAGAGCTCATGCTGAGATCACTTCTTCTTCTGCTGCTGTTATTTTTACTGCAGAACTTTTAAAACTCGCTAAAGAATCCTGCAGGAATGACTAAAACTACCTGAAAGCTTCAGAGTTCTCCTTAAACTCCCTGCAGATTGCTAATTAAGAGGCTAATTAATCTGATGAGAGTGTTGTCTTATGAAATGAAGGACTCCATGTTTGTTTGCATGTGGCTTCACATCGAACTGACCTGTAGTGCTTACGTGGCTGAAATATATGAAGTCCAGAGGCAGGCTGGTGGTCAGGCAGAAGAACATTGTCTGCTGGAGCAGAATAAGCAGCAGGGACCTTTAAACACACCTCAGCACCATAAATATGAGCTCTGAGCATGCAGGAAGGATGGAGAGGTGGAGGGGGGAGGCCTGCAGGGGAGCCAGGCTGCATGCAAAGGGCCCACTGCAGTTCTCTGCTCCCAGGATTCACTTCTAGGATCAATATTAGTAGTTCTGAGTGCAAAGAGGTGATGGAAAAGGTCAGAGAAGAGCAAAAAGACAAACTAGTGTCTAAATTCTGTTGACTCGGACTCCAAAGGGACCCTAAAGTGCTGGAAAGTTCCCCCACATAGACTCTAGCTCTGCATAAGTATAGGCTCTCTCGTTTTAAATGAATATCTATATTTAAAGGTACTTTTTACTGCTGCTCGCTGCATTTCAGAGGAATCATTGCACCAGATTAGTCCTGCAGGTGTGCATTAGATGAGTAATACATGTGAAATTACTTTAAATGACTAAGCTGCGTATTTTGCATCTGCAACCCCATTTCCAAAAAAAATGGGACACTGACTAAAATGTAAATAAAACAGAAGTGAATGCTTTTCAGTTATCATAAACTCGTATTTTATTCATAATAGAACAAAAACAACACATCAGATGTTGAAACTGAGACAGTTTACCACTGCATTAAATTATTAGCTCAGTTTAAATTTGATGGCAGCAACACATCTCAAAAAAGTAGGGACGAGTCCATGTTTACCATTAGGGCTGAACCATTTGGAAAAATAATTGAATTAAGATATTTTCCCCAATATTGCGATTGTGATTTGATATGCAATTATTTCCTAAGTTCTTCATCTTATCTACAGTGCTTAACAAATTTATTAGACAACCACTGGGGCTGAACGATTTGCAAAAATAATCTAATTGCAGTTTTTTTCCCCCAATATTGCAACTGCGATTTAGTATGTGATTATTCTTGGGTTAAGAAATAAAATGAAATGAAAGAAATTTTATTTCGGTTCACTTGCACAACTAAAGCAATTTACGGGGGTCAAGGTGCAAAATCTAAGTTTAATCTTATGTATTTTCGACAAATTCAAGCAACATATAATTCCATAAATAAGACCATGTGTATTGAAAACAATGACATTATTTCAGGAGCAGTTAATCCATAGTAGCATGAATCTGAATGAGGGTGCAACAAGCTTTAAGCTATAAAGGAGGCGGCTGGGGTGGAGGAGGTGAAGTTGGCTAAAAGCTGATCGCAGGTGGGGTATGACTTCTGTGAAGTAACGCTAGGCTTCATCAGATAGTAAGAGCTAACTATTTTTTCTCATATTGCAAATGTGATGTCATTTGCTTTGTTTAAGGGCTTTATCATTTTTAAGTCACTCATTTTGATTAAGAAAAACATTCAGAAAACACAAAAAGGAGGATTTTTGTAAACCATTATTAAAAAATGATACTTGAATGTTTGCGTAATGCGCATAAAATCTTTGCTGCTGCAAAAAATGTGTTTATTAAACTGGTATTTTGACACATTTCAAGTTAAAGAAATATTGCATCTTCTGCAATTTGTAGATTACAGCAGGCCATATTGCGATTTAATCAAATTTGCGATTAATTGCCCAGCCCTAACCACCACCCAAAGTAAGGTTTATCCCACAGCTGCCCTAAATTACCAGCATGGTAATTACCAAAACTAATTTTATGTTTCTGCAATGGTTAATACACCAATATGTAAAAGCTCTTTAACCAAAATGATATAATTAATGCTAAAATATAATTATTATTGTTATCCATGAATTCTCAAATTTTCTGATTTACAAAAAAAATGAAAAAATAGTAAAGCACATTAATATTTCTTGATGAATATGTCAAATTATAGTTATTTACTGTCATTCCTGAACAGAAAAATTAGTTTTAGTGGTTGAATGTTATGCTTGATTCATTTCTGACTTCTCAGAGAAGCCCAGTGAGCCGGCTCACATTTGGGTGAATTCAGTCTGAAATTCCTCATTCCTGCTCAAAATGGTAAAACATGGAGAGCTGACTGAAAATGAAAGAAGCCGCATTAAAGCACTTCAGGATGCTGGATGGTCTCTGAGACAAATATGACAGGTGGTCCAATACATTTGTTAAGCACTGTATTTACAAAAAAAAAGAAAAAAAAAACACAGGCAACAAATTATTCTATATTTAACAAACACAATATTAGACTGAGTTAGGGCTAAAGTATTTTGAAAAAAAATATGTAATCGGGATAATTTTGACTCATATTGACTCATATTTTTTTATTTTTTAAGTCTGACACTGCAAAAAAAAAAAAAGTTAGAAATTCTAAAATAACTGCATAAAAATCAATGTTGCTGACAATCATTGACCCATCTCAGGACCTTTAATAATAATAATAATAATAATAACAATCAAATACTATGCTCCCTTAAATTTATTTTATAGATATTTTTAAATGAAAAAACAGTGATGTTGTGTAAACATACTGACTTTTACAGGTTTGAAAACCCAAAATTAAGTAATCAATATTTGATATGTATATTTCATATTTTAACAACTGTTTTACAGCAAATTTGATATGAATTGTTGCATTGAGGGAATGATAATTTTTTTATGTCATTTTCATGTATAACAAGAAAAACGTACAAAAATTAAGCATGGTATGTGATGCGTAACATCTCTGCTGCAAAAAAAAAAAAATTAAGTGGTATTTTGACACAGATTTCAGGTTTAAAAACATTGCAACTAATGCGATTTGAAAAATTGAAGCAGGCCATATTGTGATTTAATCAAATTTCTGATTAATTGCCCAGCCCTACTTACCATTGTGTAGCATCCCCTCTTCCTTTAACAACAGTCTGTTGCTGAAATAGTCAAGGCCTTCCAGTGGCAGACTCAGGATTTATGAGGGGCAGGAGTGAAAATTATAAAAGTGGGGCACTGTCATTCAGTAAGTTGTAAAACATTTATAGTGAAACAGCTGGAAATCCTGGTTAAGATTGAACTTATTTAAAAAATAGATGAGCAATCACAAAGTAATTAACTTTGATATAACAAAGATAGACAGGTGGGATGTCCAAGCAGCTTATAGCCCTTTATTGCAGTTTCTTCACTGTTGGATATGTGGCGTTTTCCACTGGGACGACACCCTGCCCACTTGAAGACACCCTTGGAGGGCACTTTATGACTTATTGTCCTCTGGAAGGGCAGTGTGAAGGGCAATTTATCACATATTGTCGCATTAATAGGTAACCTAGAAACACTTTATTTATTGTCAGGGCACCAAAGGGGGCACTCTATCGTGCTAACCTACCATAGGGTCATACAAGAGGGAACTTTTAATACCGGGGGGGGCAATCGCCCTCCTGCCTCCTGACAGAGACGTTGTCTGGATGGGAGCATATGTTGCTCTAAAAGCTCTCTCTACTTTTCAGCATTGATAGTTCCTTTCCAGATGTTAGAGCTGCCCACATAGGCACTAATGCAACCCCATACCATCAGAGATGCAGGCTTTAGACCTGAGCCAGGAGAACAAGCTGGATGCTCCCTCTCCTCTTTAGTCCACAGGGCACGGCGTCTGTGGTTTCCTCTGACCACAGAACAGTTTTCCATGTTTCCTCAGTCCATGTTAAATGAGCTTTGGTCTGGAGAAGACGGCTGCGTTTCTGGATCCTGTTCACATATGGCTTCTTTCTCCATGATCCAGCTTTAACTGTCATTGGTGGATGGCATGGCCAACTGTGTTGACAGATGATGATTTCTGGAATGTTCCTGAGCCCACGCAGTGATTTCAGTCCAGAATCATGCCTGTTTTTAATGCAGTGGCCCCTGAGGGCCCCTTCAGCCTTGCTCACAGAGATTTCTCCAGATTCTCTGAATCTTTTCATGATATTATGGACTGTAGATGGTGGGAGATTCAAAGTCTTCACAACTTAATACCGAGGAACATTTTTCTGAAGTTGTTCCACAATTTTAGAGAGTTATTTTTAATGCACCTCTGCCCATTTTTACCTCTGAGAGACTCTGCAATGCTCTCTGAAATGCTCCTTTTATGCCCAGTCATGTTTCTGCCCTGTTGCCAGTGAATCTAATTAGCTGTAAAATGCTCCTCCAGCAGTTTTTCATGAGTACCTCTTACTTTTCCAGCCTTTTGTTGCCCCGTCCCTACTTTTTTGAGATGTGTTGCTGCCATCAAATTCAAAATGAGCTAATATTCTCATGAAATAGTAAAATGTCTCAGTCTCAAAATCTGATATGTTTATGTTCTATTGTGACTAAAACACAGGTTTATGGGATTTGACTATTTTTGACTCCTGGTATTATTTACATTTTAATCAGTGTCCCAACTTTTGTGGAAATGGGGTTATAAATGAAGAATCTTATCATATTGGAGCCTCTTAATCAAAAATTACCAGAGCCAGATGGGATACTGGTGGGTTCTGGGTCTACCCTGGGGTCTCCTCCTGGTCAGATGTGCCTGGAAGTCCTCCAAAGGGAGGCAGACAGGATTGATCCTGATCAGATGTCCCAGAGCTGACTCCTTTAGATGTCTGATGTGAGGAAGACTGTGTTGGTGCAGACTGACTCCACAGCCCTAATGAGATGTAAATACTGATGAATCTGTCAAAAATCTCAGTAAAGTGCAGTCCAGCCACTGTTAAAGGGCTTTTATTTTGGTGGGTTTTCAGCTTTAATGACTTATCGCTGCAGAATGAGGTTCAGGATCCAGCTTATATTATTCTAGTTACCACTAGAAAGTCTGACCTCAGTTTTTGGTGCATGTTTTGGCTGATTGTGCCTTGGCTGTGCCGCTGAAGCGGGACATTTTAGTAAAAAATCCCTGTGCAGAACAAGAGAAAGGTCCTGTGTGCAGAATGCTGAAGCACCTTTGCATTCAGAGAGAGGCTGGAGAGAACGAGCTGGCTGCAACAACACGACAACAACAACAACAGCGGCGCTGTGTCTCCTCCTTCGTGTCACTTTCAGGGTGAAGCAGAAGGTGAGTCGGTCACTTCCCACCTCTGCAGTCGGAGTGGATAATTTATGTCGGCTTATGTAACGGCTGTCTGTGCCACTTGGCTGCCTTCTGCTGTGCTACTGACAGCGCTGTAGTGTGAATGTGTGCGACCTGCTGGTACTCTACACAGCATACTGAGGCTGTGGGCAGGAGGGACTGTCCTGGCCTGACTGATGCTCGCCGCTAACTCACTCTGTTTGTGGAGCTCTTTGTCTTTTAATGACCACTGTATAAACTCACAGAGAGGGACAGTATGGATGTCCAACCATAATTCACAAAGTCACTGTGCTTTTAAAAGTGTAGAAGAAGAAATAATGGAGATGTTCCGCCTCACGTGGAGTGCAGGCGCTGTGTCCACATGTGCATGAAAGATTCAGATTCAGACAACTTTATTTATCCCAAAGGGCAATTCAGTTTTTGCAGTCTACCCAGACCATACATACAATCACAAACCTCAAACAGACAATAATAAATAAAAGTCAGTACATGACAGAGATGCTCATTGACACATTGACCCTCATGTGACCCTTTTAGTGACGACACACTCAGGGTCAGGCAGATTATAATGCACATTTAAGAAGAGCAGCAGATAAAAAAGAACATAAATAAGATACCCAAAGGTGCATTACAGATTACATTATAAGTTTACATTCATAGAATGTAACCACCAGAATCAGCACACAGTTTTAACCGCCAAGTGGTTCGGCACCAAACAAGGAAAAACACAGTAATGCAAAGCTATCAGTCCACGAGACTACCATTAAGGTTTAACAGCCTGATGGCAGAAGGAATGAAAGACTTAGAATAACAGTTTCATGTGCGCGGGCGCCCCGGGTTCGAATCCGGCCTGTGGCCCTTTGCCGCATGTTTCTACCTACTCTTTTCCCTGTTTCCGAAACTATCCACTGTCCTTCCTCTGTCAAATAAAGGCATGAAAAAGCCCAAAAATAAATCTTAAAAAAAAGAATAACGGTTTGTTCTCCTACAGGGCGCGATAAAGCGGCGGCCTGAGGGCATTAAAGTAAACTCAGAGCCCAGGATGTGGTCATGTTGGGAAATGATTCCTTTAGCTTTCTTGATCACCTGTCTCTCCCACAAAGAGCGCAGATCTCTCTGCTGGACTCCGAACAACAAGATGCTACAACTATACTAGGATTTTACATTTCAAAACAAGACAATACAACAGAATTATGTTTTTTATGCAGGAATGATATTTTAAAAGCACCAAATGTAGAGATTAAACCGCCTCTACCTGCTGTGTTTATGAGCTTGCATACCCTACACCAGCATTACTCAACCCAGCTCAACCAAAAAACCTAACTGTTGAAACAACCTTTGCAAGAGCCACAATCTCAGTGGTGAACAGTGGTGAAAAAAGGGGATGAAGTGGCAATAAAAATAAGTAAAAGCTTGTAGAAAAAGGTCAAAAAGTGGCAAAAATGTGGCTAAAAAAGGGTGACCAGGGTAAAATAGGCATAAAATGACAAAAACAGGGTGAAAAGTCACAAAAATGGAGAGAAAAGTGGCAGAAATGGGTGAGAAGTGACAAAAAATGTGTTACAGATGGCAAAAATGGTCATAAAGCAGCAATTAAGGTGGCAAAAAAATTAGTGCAAAGTGTTTAAAATGGGCAAAAAGCAGCAAAAAGGTGGGAAAATGGTCTGCAGTTGATCTCAGCCTCACTGTTGGCAGATTGATGGATTACAGTGCATAGATGAGTAAACTGCTCTACACCAATCACAGACACAGATCTGATAGTGTCCAAGGGGATCCCAAATACCAAGATCTTTGTTTTAGCCACGGAGACGTGCATTCCCCATGCTTCAGCCTCCTCACTGAGTGAGTTAAAAGCCCCCGCAAGGACATCTACAGTCTCCACAAGGATCACAGCATCAGCAAAGTCCAGATCAGTGATCAAGACAAGATCAAGGCATCACCAAATGAAACCACAGTTCACTGCTCATGCAACCAGCCCCGTTATCCAGTCCATATAAGAGTGTAGGGGCTAGGACACACCCCTGCTTCACCCCAGAATCAACTGGGAAGAGGTCAGAGGTGGACCTGAAGTGCCAGGACGTGGTCTGCCATAGACCTCTCAGACCTTGCCCCCAAACTTTTAAGCTGGGGACACACTACACAGTCTTTACAGATTTTGAAAAAGACTAGGAGTTCACACTGACACACTCTTTGACAAAGTCTGGATCAAGACCCAAAGTTGGGTCACGAGAAATTTTTTGTGGGTCACCAGACGATTTTTCAGAATTAGTTTCCTACAGTATTTAATGTGATATTTATGCCTGCAGTACACATTATAGCCACCTGGAGGCTCCACCCTAACCCTTTCCACCATAATGAAACACAGAAACAAGACTCTACCAGTTACTGGATGGCAAAAGTCACAGCTATTGATGCTTGGCTAATAAAAATAAATGGTTTGTCTCCAGACCAGACAGCCCCTGAAGGCCCAAGAGCTTGAAGAAAGCCTACGTGACGGAGGTGGAGTGGGTTCTTCTGGGTTTGTACAACAGGAAACACCAGGCTTGGACCAATTTGAGTCTGGAATTAACATTATCCAGACATCAGCTCAACTAACCGGCTGAGGATGGTGCAGAAGGCAGACTTGATAAACGATAACACACAGGAAATGAAGGGCTGGGTCGCAGTGGTTTGCACCTTAAAAAAAGGTCAACCAATAAAAGTTTTGGAAATGCTAACAGACTGGTTTCAGCAGATTTTTGAAGATGACTGAAAGACTGAAAGATACACTTGAGACCTGCTCCTGATGAGGATCACAGACTACATGTCAAACCAAATAAAGCCAAATAAACACATCAAGCTCTCACAAAGGCGACAGTGTAAAGGCTAAACAAACATACCAGCTGGCAGCGGTAGTTCCTCAATTTGCCAAGTGTTAAAGAAAATTTAAGAAGAGGAAGATTTGATATTATCTCTACTTCCTGTCGTCTGACGTCGTCCTACCCTCTCGTTTCCGTTGGCTGTTGGCAAAATGTCTTTTATATTGGGGAAAAATCGCAGTTAGATTATTTCCCAAAATTGTTCAGCCCTAATTAATGAACCGTCTAGGAGAGGTGAACATTTTTATTCTTTCCTCCAACACAGCGACCGGTGAGTTCTCGAGAACTTGTACACAGAGATAAGCGTCAGGGTATACAGTGGGAAGTTCAAACTTTCTCTCCTGTCAGACTAACATCACTGAGATGCCGTCCAGTCCGTTTGAAAGTATCCAACAATATCCTCTGTTTTCTCCTCAGGGAACATCATCGGCTCGGGGATCTTCATCTCTCCAAAGGGCGTCCTGGAGCATTCGGGCTCGGTGGGTTTGGCCTTGGTGGTTTGGGTTCTAGGAGGCTGCATCGCTGCGTTGGGCTCTCTCTGCTACGCTGAGCTGGGCGTCACCATCCCTAAATCTGGAGGAGATTATTCGTACGTCACGGAGATATTTGGAGGGCTGATGGGGTGAGTAGAGAGACAGACTCCTTTAAACTTTTTTAGTTAAAAGTGCTGGTAAAGATGATTAACCGTGGGGCTTTGAAGTAAGGCTGCTGCTGTTTTTGAAATTTACAGTCATAAATGCAGAACCAGCAGCTTTTTACAGGCAATATGAAACACAAAAATCCATTTTTACACACAATAGGAACATCATTTACTACTGATAAGCACACTCAAAAGACTCAGCTTTAGCTTTACTGGTGACTCTAAATTGCCCTTAGGTATGAGTGTGAGCATGCCTCTGTGTCAGACCAGGGTGTGCCTCCACTGTAGATTAAGGTACTAAGTAGGGAAATCAAGGTGGGACAACAATAAAGCTTTTAAAATATCAGTGCGAGTCAAGGTTTTTCCATCTGTGTTCCTGCTGAATGTTTTTAGCACTACTTGGACGGTCTCAGTGATGATCTCTGTCTTGTTCAGGTTCCTCCTCCTGTGGAGCGCTGTCCTCATCATGTACCCGACCACGCTGGCTGTCATCGCCCTAACCTTCTCCAGCTACGTCCTGCAGCCCGTCTTCCCAAACTGTGTTCCTCCTTACATGGCCACACGGATGCTGTCTGCTACCTGTCTCTGTGAGTCACGTTAACGTCACCTAACGTCACGAAACAAGACGATTAATGGCGTTTAAATCTCTCTGGTGCATGGGGATTCTTAGATTCTAGATGCACAGTTTGGTCCGTATGGTCACAGTTTGCATGACTCTTTCCTGTCTTGAATCCTAAATTTTGCCCCATACTTCCTCATTTCCTAAAATCATTAATTTATCTCCTATTTCTGATTAAAATCCAGCTCATCAATAAACTACAGCTCCGTTCCTCTGGTACGAGTCAGCAGAGTGGAAGTGCTCACGTGTAAAATCTCTTATGTAATGTCAGACTGAGGCTTTTAAGAACCTGTTTTACTGCCGTGGTAGTAAATAATGCAAGGCTTCTCTTAAGGAGGGAGGAGAGTCGGAGGAGATGAGACGAGGGAGAGAGGCTGGTGTCTGGAGGGTAGAGTGCTGAAGCTGAAAGATGTGCTGACCAGAAGAACCCAGAACCACATCCAAAGACCTGTAGGCCTCACTGGCCTCAGTTAAGGTCAGAGTTCATGACTCAACCATCACAGAGTCACTGGGCAACAATGGCATCATGGGAGAGTTCCAAGGTTAAACCACTGCTGACAAAAAAGAAAACAAAGGCTCGTCTCACATTACAAAAAAAACATCCTGATGATCCCCAAGAATTTTGGAGAAATATTCTGCAGACTGACCAGACAAAAGTAGGACTTTCAGGAAGGTGTGGACGGCCCGTTACATCTGGAGTAAAAATAGCACAGCATTTTATAAAAAGAACATCATGCCAACAGTCAAACATGGTGGTGGCAGTGTGATGGTCTGGGGCTGCTTTGCTGCTTCAAGACCCGGACTACTTGCTGTGACTGATGGAACCATGAATTATCCTGCCTACCAGAAAATCCTGAAGGCCAACGTCCGGCCATCAGTTCATGACCTCAAGCTCAAGCGCTCTTGGGTTATGCAGCAGGACAACGACCCGAAACACACCAGCAAGTCCACCTGAATGGATCAGGAGAAACAAAATTAAGGTTTTGGAGTGAACAAGTCAAAGTCCAGATTTAAATCTAACTGAGATGCTGTGGTTTGACCTGAAACGGCAGCTCATCCTGGAAAACCCTCCAATCTGGCTGAGTTAGAACAATTCTGCAAAGAAGAGTGGGTCAAAATTCCTCCACAGTGATGAGAAACACTCATCCCCAGTTATCACAAACACCTGTTTTCAGTTATTGCTGCCAAGGGTGGCACAACCAGTTATTAGGTTCAGGGGGAAATTACTTTTCCACACAGGGCCAGATAGGTTTGGATTTTTCCCCCCTTAAAAAAATTAAATAATCATTCAGACGCTGCATTTTATATTTACTTGGGTTGTCTTTGTGAAATATACTTTTTCACAGCACTATTTATTGTCAGGTGATTTAATCATACATTGTTTTGTAAAGACAGAGAATAAAATACTTCTTTGTGCCCTCCAGGCTTTAGTACTTGTCCTGTGTCTCAGGTCCAGTGTAATTTTGGCAGCTATTTTTAATTTTAGTCATAGATTTAGTCTTTAAATGAAATGCAATTTAGTTTTGGTCCCATTTTAGTCATTTCTACCCTTTTAAGTTTTAGTCTAGTTTTAGTCCATAAAAAGTCCTCACATTTTAGTCTTCACTTTTAGTCCAAGCATTTATTTTCTTGCCTAAATCTGGTACCAAATAGGGCTAGGCAGTTAATTGCAAATTAGATTAAATCGCAATATGGCCTGCTGCAGCATTCTAAGGGCAGACTGTGCAATATTTCTAACCTGAAATGTGTCAGAATACCAGATAGTACAGTAAATGTTTTATGCTCTACAGCAGTGTTACTCAACCCTGCTCAACCAAAGGGCCAAGTTGTTGAAAAATATCTTTGCAAGAGCCACAATCTAAGTGGTGGAAAGTCACAAAAATGGCATGAAGTACAATCAAAATAAGTTAAAGGTGGCAAAAATAGACAAAAATCAGCAAAAATGGATGAAAAGGGGCAAAAATTGGGAGAAAACATGGAAAATAGTCAGAAAGTAGCAAAAATGGTCCAATAGTGGCAAAAAAAAATGAGTGAAAAGTGACTAAAATGGGCAAAAAGCAGTCATGAGTAGAAAAATGAGCAAAAACATAGGAAACAAGTGGTATGTAATGGCAAAAGGTAGCTTAAATGGGCAAAAAATGGCAAAAAAAATTTTGAAAAAGGGCAAAAATGGGGAAAAAAGTGGCAAAAAGAAGAGGCAAAAATTTGGGAAAAAAGAAACAAGTGATATTTAATGGCAAAAGGCAGCTTATTCAGACGAAAAGAGGCAAAAAAATGGGAAAAGGGCAAAAAAGGGTAAAAAAAGTGGCAAAAAGAAGAAGCAGAAATTTTGGGAAAAAACTAAACAAGCTGAAATGGGTGAAAAGTGGCAAAAATGGTGAAAATGGCAAAAAAAGAGGTTTTTTTTTAAGGTTTTCTGGGGGAATAATATTTCAGATTAAGACATACATTAGCCACATGCTGAGTATCACTGCTCTACACTATATGCAAACAGAGTTTCTTTTGTGGATTTTTTTTTTTTTTTTTACAAAAATCTTACTTTTCTCCTTCATGTATGTGTTTTTCTTATTCAAAACAAGAATAACAAGAAAAGATATAAATCAAAATGACTTTTCTTTTTTTTTAAAGTTTATGTATTTCTAGTTTTGTTTATCTATTATGGCGCTCTTTTTAATCAAGAATGATTTATTGCTTGTGTTTGTTTAACAACACATAAGATGGGGAACCTAAAAATAATTGCAATTAGATTATTTTTGCACATCGTTCAGCCCTAGTACCAAGTCATGGTAGTGTGTTCTCTGCCAAACCTGGGGTCCCTGCTTTCTACAGCTGAGAGACAGAACAGATACAGATGCATTGCATTTTGACAGATTTACCTACAGTGGAGAAATATCAAGGTTTTGGAATTTCTGACGAAAACTGTGTTACATTTTAAGTCATCTTGACGAAAACTAAATTTAGTTTTTGTCAGTTTCAGTCATCACGGATCTATTTTTGTTAGTTTTATTCTAGTTTTTGTCATGGAAAAAAAGGCTGTCGACGAAATTAACACTGCTCAGGTCAGGTCAGGTGTGGGAGTTGTTCTGATGGCCATCGTCCAGGCCTGGTTCAGGCCCATGCTCCATCTCTCCGGGTATCCTGATGCACCCGGCGTCTGGTCCAACCCGCTGGGTCCTGAGCACCCAGTATTTGGTGAGCCGGATCAGGCCCAGGAAAGTGTGCCATGCAGGTGCCCGTAAAAGGGCACACTTTCCTGTATTCAGCAGATGACCCTCCTCATCCTCGGCCTCCTGAGCACATCAGCATTTGTCACACAGTCTAACAACAGTACCCAAGAATGAGCTAAAAAGAAGTAGTCAGAAAGGAGCCATCAGTCAGCATCCAGGTCTTACCAGACCGGGAGGATCAAGGACCAAAGGACTCTGACTTTTGTCTGCATGCTCAGATACTGGGAGCACCACAGAGGTCATGTGACCAGAAGTTATGACTGTCTGTTTACCCTTTAGGGCCCCTGGTAAGGGTGTATTAAAGTACCCTTACAGAGCATGCAGGAAGCATGTGGATCAAGCACCACCTGTTCACCACAGCCTACAGTCTTCACTAAACCACCCCTTACACTCATCCTACTCCTCACATAGTTTGTGCATGTATATGTGTTCCTGTAAAGCATCCTTGGGTTTCTTGAAAGGCGCTATATAAATTCAAGATATTATTATTATTATTATTATTATTATTATTATTAAATAACTACATGCTTAAATCAGCGCTCATTGTCTAATAGTTGGGGCTTTAATAGCAATGTTGCTGCAGGTCTGCGTGTCTTTTGGTGCATGCTATCCCCTCTGTCTCTTCACCATACTTCCCATCACTCATTTTTGCAGTGGCTAAATCATAGCAGCTGTTTGTATCAGAAAACCTCAGTCCGCCTCCTCTTAACCCAGATAAATTATTTCTAATATTCCTCGTGCATATTGTCTGATACTTTTGTGCAGTTTTACTGTGAACACTGACGGTCTACTCTCAGTGTTCTTGGTGTTGACTTTTGAACCCAAACTAGCCAGCAGAAACTCAACAAACACTGAAGTTTCTGCAGAATGATGAAGCATTGTGCTGAGTTTCTATCAAGCAGCAGAGTGTCTACACTCCTCTAAAATTTAAATGTTCCCATCAAATATTGATTGTATGAACTTCTGCATGAGGAGAGATCTCAGTGTCTGTGACAGGACGGGCTCAGCTCAGGGTACCTCAGTGAGCCGTCATTAGTCTGTGCGGCGCTGTCAGGCGGCCTAATTGCCTGGAGTTTTGCCTGAAGTACCTGCACTGCTGTCCATTAATCCCCTCGGCCTCTTTGTCTAACCAAAGAGTAAATAACGTCTGGCCTGGAGCCCCGTCTGTGAGGTGAATCAGCGTGTGATTCCTCGCCTCTGACGCCATCATTCACACTTGTTTTTTGGAGGACGATTGATGCAGAAACGTGAGCTTGGGCCCGGCCTCCTCTGGGACGTTTAGGGGGGTCCTTGCCGTGTTTTGTTTGCTCTTTTGCAGCGGAAGTGTTTTGTTTTGTAGCGCTGACAGCTTGTCTTTGTGCCGGAGAGTGAGGCCACCATGAGAGAGAGCCGTGACAGTGATGGACGAGGTGAAACAATCACGCCCTCCCTCACTCGCCTCTTTCCCACATTCCTGCCTCCCAGGGCAACTCGCTGCTGCCGCCCACCTCTAACAGGAACACCAGCACTGATTCCATGAATCAGGAACTTTAAATTGATACTAATACTATTAAAGGGGCAGTCCACCACTTTTGTATTTCAAAATCAGTGCAATATAAAACTTTTCCTGTGAAGATAGCTGCACAAAGTCATCTGTTCCTTTGCAAAATAGCTTTGATAACATCAAACTAGTAATGCTTTTGCAATTTAATGCAGTGACTGAGAGCTGTCAGACTAATTGGTTGTCTAAAATGCTTTGCAAAGGTGAAAAACACATCTGTATTAATGAGAAAGATCAGCAACAACACAGTTAAAAAGGCCGACTATCGCTGGTGTCAAAGGATTTGTGAAAGTGGTTGAAACCTACCTGACTCTGCGTTTTTCTCCCTCAGTACTGCTGACTTGGGTGAACTGCTCCAGCGTCCGTATGGCGACCAGGATCCAGGACGTTTTCACGGTGGGGAAGCTGATGGCTCTGGGCCTCATCATCGTGGTCGGTCTGGTCCAGATCTGCAACGGTAAACTCCTCAGTCCTCTGGCTAACAGCAGGTCCCAACAGTGAGCAGCAGACATCACCTCAGACTTCTCAGTTTCTAATACTGTTAAGGAGTGAAATAACAGAATGTACTGTTTCAAAACAGCAGGGGCCAATAAGGATACAACAGGGTGTCATCAGCGTACAGTAATAGTGTGTATCATTGATGGACTCTGTATGTGAAGCTGCCTTTTGCAGGGTTATGCATAAGCTTCACTGCTCTCTTTAAATAAAAACCAAAATTAATAATAATCTTTATCTCTTAGGGAACTACGAGGCTCTGACCCCTCAGGTGGCCTTTTCTCTGGACAGGACGCCGTCGGTTGGGCAGATCGCCCTGGCCTTCCTTCAGGCCTCATTCGCCTTCAGCGGCTGGAACTTCCTTAACTACGTCACAGAGGAGGTGGTCGAGCCCAGACGGTGAATATTTTAGCTTTTTATAACTTTTTGATGTCTTTCAGTGGTGTGAAATAAAAACTGATCAGCTTCCATCTTGGCTAGTTTCATGGTTCTGATTTTCTGGATATTTTTCAACATTTAAAAATGTTTTAATGTTGGAATTATGGGAGTGTACATTTATGCATACACACATGCATTCATACATGTATGGATACATACAACCATCATTCAGTTAAAATTCTATGGGGAGGTCTTCCTAGATCGGGGGTGTCAAGCTCATTTTGGGTCCCATGTTGGATTTGCTCCATTGGGACGTCCCGCAGGTGGGTGCTGGAATATTTATTGATATTAGATGCAGATGAGTGCTGCATGTTTACACACAAAAATGTTAATTAGCTCCTTCAGACAGAGAATTTACCTGCAAGAAAACTGAACAAGCCAGACAACATTATCATACCATGTGATCAGATTTTAACATTTTTATTTTCCACTGATGATGAACTCATAAGGCTGAAATATTCATTACAAATATACATTCATTATCACTGTTAAATCTGTAAAACAGAAACCTTTCCTCCACAATATCTGATCTGACCCTGAGATTAAGGATCAGGTCACAGAGTCCATAGAGAGAGAGAGGAGGACCTCAGTGGTGCGCTACCGTGCTTACCTCCTTAATTTGAAATATTATTCCTCCAGGAAACCTTTAAAAAGGGAAACTTTGACCTCAAAAATTATCTATTGCAAGTAGCATTAATCAGTTTGTTTTGCACACTTATACAGTAGGCTTTAATTGTCAACCTATATTTTTTGTATCTCTCCATTGCCCTTCTTTGCAATTTTTGACACTTTTAATCTTTTTCTGCTGTTTTTAGCTCATTTATGCCTCTTCTTTTTGCCACATTCTGCCATTTTTTGCCACTTTTGTCCCATTTTTGCTATTTTCACCTTTTTTGCCTCTTTTATCCTGCTTTTTGCATTTGTATTTTTCACCTTTTTCCCATTTAAGCTGTCTCTTGCCATTAAATATCACTTTTGCCCATTTTTGCCCATTTTTCTCAACTTTTAACTGCTTTTTGCCCATTTATGCCTCTTTTCTTGCCACTTTTAACCCATTTTTGCCATTTTCACCTCTTTTTAGCTTTTTTATCCTTCTTTTGCAATTTTTATTTTTCCCCTTTTCCCCATTTAAGCTGCCTCTTGCCATTAAATGCCACTTTTTCCCATTTTTCCCACCTTTTTGCCACTTTAAGCCCACTTTTCCCATTTTCACCTTTTTTTTGCCTCTTTTATCCTGCTTTTTGCAATTTGTATTTTTCATCTTTTTCTCATTTAAGTTGTCTCTTGCCAGTAAATGTAACTTTTTCCCATTGTTGCCCATTTCCCCCATCTTTTTGCCCATTTTCACTCATTTTTGCCACCTTTATTGCCACTTTATGACCATTTTTGCCATCTGTAACACATTTTTTGTCACTTCTCACCCATATCTGCCACTTTCTCTCCATTTTTGTGACTTTTTACCCAGTTTTTGCCATTTTATGCCTATTTTACCCTGGTCACCCATTTTTAGCCACATTTTAGCCACTTTTTGACCTTTTTTTTAACCAGCTTTAACTTATTTTTATTGCCACTTTATCCTAATTTCCGCCACTGTTCACCACTACAGATTTTGGCTCTTGCAAAGGTATTTTTCAACAGTTAGGCTCTTTGGTTGAGTAACACTGGTCTAAATATATGTTCTATTTAACTCATTTATGACATCATATTCTTCTTTGCTATAATCATAGACACTTAGTAATAAATGGATGAAATTGCGTATTTTTTTTATACTTCCTTTCCAATATTTACAAATGGAATATTTTTCAAAAATGCCCCTCTTTTTCCTCAAATGTCTTGCGGGCTGGAGTTTGACACCCCCGTTCTAGAGTGTTGGTGCTCTGTAAAAAGTAAAAACGTCCTTTAAGCCTTTGTCTTCAAACAGGAGATGACCTAGGATCAGTTTGGTGAGGATTAAAGCTTCTAGTTGAAAGCCAGCCTGTTTGGAGGGTTTACAGCTGATTTTACTTGTTGTGATTGTAAAATCACCAAATGTCTCATCAGACGAAGATCATGAAATCATGAAGATTTCTGCTTTTTACTCCAGCTCTCATGCATGTGATCTGATTTTTGGTTCTGTCATCTGTGCATGGTGTGTGTGTGCTTATGTGGGTGTGGATCAGGAATCTACCTCGTGCCATCTACATCTCCATCCCACTGGTGACGTTTGTGTACACGCTCACCAACATCGCCTACTTCTCCTCCATGTCACCCGAGGAGCTGCTGTCATCCAATGCTGTGGCTGTAGTGAGTAAAGAGGCTCCATCACGATCAGACTCAGAGATAACTATGCTCTATCTTTCAGAAAATGTAGTCAGGGATGGGTTTGGATTTCTAAAAAAAAACACAAACACTGTGCAATGTTTGGACTGTTCATAAGAAGTGGACATAGCCCTGACTATGGAAGTTAAAGCTAATTCATCAACAAAGATGTTAATGACCGTTTAAGTTTTCAAAAGTTGATGCCAACATTACTGTCTAATGAAATTCTACCTGTCCACTAGAACTAGTACTAGATTTTCAAAACTGCTCTGTATAGGTATCCCATTTTGCATTGCCTGAAATTTCTGATTCTTGCACTTCTGACCACTTCAAGATCCAACAAGCACAGCAGCCTCAACCTATGGATCTGCCAGACCCCCAGAAAGCAGAGAAATGATCTGTGGTTTTCAGACTTTATTCACCCAAGACATACCTACAGAAAAGCCAAAATTTCAAGGCACACCATATTTAAATCGATACAAAACAGACTTTTTAAAAATATTACATTCAAGGTGGCCTGTAAGGGGAGAGCTTTCTGGGGCCCAGCCAACTGGGGGATCATGGAGATGGCAAAATTGGGCAAAACAAAGTCAGAAATGGGCAAAAATTGGTAAAAAAAAAAAAAAAAAAAGTAGCCAACAATGAGTTAAAATTGGCCAAAACCTGTTGAAAGCGTCTAATTAGTGGCAAAAATGGGTTACAAGTGGCCTAAAAGGCTTAAATGTTGTAAAAAAAAAAGGTGGTATAAAATGGGTTTAAAGTGATGAAAAAGGGCAAAATTGGGCAAAAAGTGTAAAAGACAAACATGGGCAAAAATTGGTTAAAAGAAAAAGTGTGCTAAACAATGGGTTTAAATTTGCTAAAACTTCATTCTGGCAGAAAAGTGGCAAAAATGGGTTACAGTTTGCCTAAAAGGCTTAAATGTTGTAAAAAGATGAGGAAAATGAGTTAAAAGTCATAAAAAAGGGCAAAATTGGGCAAAAAGTGTCAAAACAAAGTCAGAAATGGGTAAAATTTGGTAAA
This sequence comes from Cheilinus undulatus, assembly GCF_018320785.1. Classification (NCBI taxonomy): domain Eukaryota; kingdom Metazoa; phylum Chordata; class Actinopteri; order Labriformes; family Labridae; genus Cheilinus; species Cheilinus undulatus. The sequence goes on along the minus strand of NC_054873.1, from coordinate 2,773,467 downwards.
AAAAAAAAAACAAACAAACAAAAAAAAAACTGGCCAAACAATGAGTTTAAATTGGCAAAAACTTGAAGGAAGTGTCAAAATAGTGGCAAAAATGGGTTACAAGTGGCCTAAAAGGCTGAAATGTTGTAAAAAGGTGGTAAAATGGGTTAAAAGTGATAGGGAAAGGGCAAAATTGGGCAAAAGGTGTCAAAACAAGGTCAGAAATGGGCAAAAATTGGTAAAAAAAAAAAAAAAGAAAAGAAAGAAAAAAGAAAAAGAAAAAAAGTGGCCAAACAAAGGGTTTAAATTGGACAAAACTTGTTGAAAGTGATGAAATAGTGGCAAAAATGGGTTACAAGTGGGCTAAAAGGCTTAAATGTTGTAAAAAGGTGGTAAAAATGGGTTAAAGGTGTTGAAGAAGTGGCAAAATTGATCACAAGTGGCAGAAAAGTTGCAATAAAGGGTTGAAGTTGCAGTAAGGAGGTGAAAAGGAGTTAAAAGTGATTAAGAAGGAGTAAAAAATGGCCAAACAATAGCAAAATTGGCTAAAAAGTGGCAAAAAGGTTTCCAAAATGGGTTTAATATGGAAAAATGTTCCAAAAAAGGGGCAAAAATGGGTTAAAGTGGTCAAAAGAGGTGGCAAAAATGCAACAAAGCAGCAAAATGGTTTAAGCTGTCAAAAGAACCAATCCAATCAACCCTTAATTAGCTTGCCATGCTTTTCTTCTCTAAATAAGGTAACTGTTAGCCAGGATGCTAGCACCAATGCTTCTGATCCAACTCACATACACTGATATCATCAATAAATCACAACTGGGGAGGGTCTATTCTCTGGGGGTTTTTCCACCCAGATCTGTGGGGGGGCCTGGTTACAGTAGGCCACGTGCCGTAAAGTCGCAGTAATAATGATGGTTGTATCATGGCTGCTCCCATGATTCATAGTGTCTGTTATTGTGCCGTGCAGACGTTTGGAGAGAAGCTGTTAGGGATGTTCTCCGTCATCATGCCGATCTCTGTGGCTCTATCAACCTTCGGAGGGATCAACGGCTACCTGTTCACCTCCTCCAGGTGAGTTCACTGCTCTGCCTCCTCCTCCATGCTCCTGTAATAAGGATGCTGATGAGCTGGGATGTCTCTGTCTGCAGGTTGTGCTTCTCTGGAGCCAGAGAGGGTCACCTGCCCAGCCTGCTGGCTATGATCCACTTTAAAAACTGCACACCAATCCCCGCCCTGCTGGTCTGTGTACGTACAACCTCACTGTCATGACGCTTTAATGATGTTCTGTGCATAATGTTAGTATTTTCTGCATTCACAGTATGGTGGACCAGGAATCCCTCCATGACAAGTGTCTTTATCAAATATTTTATCAATAATGAATGGATTTAAAATCCTGATTCAGTGTGTCAAAGAGCAAAAGTGTATTTTTAAGGTTTTCACACCACTTGTTTTTTAAGAAATCATACATAATCACATATCTTTCCTTATCTTTCCAAAAACATTCAAACAGCCATCAGGATTTAAACATATTTTATTGACATTTACATAACACAATTCAGGAACTGTTATGTTGATTATGAGCCTGGCTGTTACAGCTTGATGTGAATTCTCCCCATGCCGCCTAAATGGCGACATCTGGTGGTCAACACTGCAACTGCAGCTTCACCTCTGGAAGGAGTGATGATTGCCGACAGGTGTGTTGGGAACACAGCCAGTAGTGAAGGAATTACCCATATTTCATAGCATTGTGAATTACGATAGGGGTTCCCTGGGGATGCCCATAAGCAAACACTATAAAAGTGAAGTGAAAAGAGCAAAACAGCAAACCAAAAACATTTAAGGTGCAAAAAGCATCGACACTGCAAAAAAAGATGAACTTTTTCCTGTAAGTATATTATATAAACAGCTTTCATGCACAGGAAATAGGTCTATATGTGTGTTTTTATCTCTGCAAAACAAAAGGGTGTCCCCTTCTTATTTCTATCACTTCACGCCCCTGCAGCCTCATGCACTCACTCAATCACTTTTCAGGTGCAGTCAGTTAAGTCCATCAGAGCTTTGGGTTTAGGGAGGAGAATAAGGCCTTGTCCACATGGAGACGACCGGTGGTGGTAAAGGAGCAACAGATTCTGCTGTAAAAGCCATAATAAGCTCAGCTGCTCCTGCAGCAAAAACACACCCACGTAATCCACCATTGTTGTTTTGGTTCGATATGTGCATGCGGGGTAAGTGGACTACGCTATGTATGACGTAATTGTTTCAAGAAAGATGCAGTTGGCTGTCCGCACGGAGACGAAACGGCAAGCGTTTACAGATTTATTCACCCTGGGACCCAGTTTCAAAAAGTAGCGTTTACAGCCTTGTGTGGACGAAACACCAATACCACAAAAAACTTAGCGTATACTCCTGAATTTGTCTGCGTGTGGACAGGGCCTGAGATTCAGCCATTAAAGCCCTAAATCAGACATGCAGAGTTCTCTCAGATCTCCATCCACTCCCAGCCCACACGCCCTCGAGCACAAATCATAGCTTTAGATGGAAATAAATCCTCAAACTTGCATCTATTGTCATCAACGCTTTAATTTGAGATTATTAGGAGGTCGTCCCTTTCACTAGAACAGAACAAGTTTTTGTACAACTATTAAACACTGCTCTAATGTGGGAAAAACCCTCTTCATATCTTTTATCTATAACTATGTTAATAACAAGACATGTCATGTCAAAAAGGCAATTCATTTTTTTGTGTAATTTATATCACTTTACAAAAGTCTAATTCCAGACCAAACCAGTTACATGTAGGCATTTTTTACTGCTGCCAAATGGATCAAATGTGACCTGAACAGTCGTTTCAGGTTAAACCTAAAACACTGGAGAGATCCTACCTCTAACCCCTGTTTTAGATGACGTCAGGGTTACCTCAAACTCATCAGAAGTTTCCTGTATTTTCCAGTGTGCTGCCACCATAGTTATTCTCTGCATCGGAGAGACACACAACCTGATCAACTACGTCTCCTTCATCAACTACCTGTCGTATGGCGTCACCATCGCTGGCCTGCTCTACTACCGCTGGAAGAAACCCAACCTTTACCGCCCCATCAAGGTACTGTCTGCCTTAATCCGCTAAACTCAGCTGAGACCTCATCTAAACACGGTGACTGTTGCTGTACGTTTTGTAAATGCTTCTCAAATAAACTTATTGTCCCCAGAAAACCAAGGGTCAGCACTAAAATTCTCTGTTGCTATACAAAAAGTATAGTAAATATTTGGTAACTATTTCTCATAATACCTCTGGGAGGGAACAGCGAGGAAATACAGTACATATGTGCCATAGAGAGAGGTGAAAAAAGGAGAAAACTTTACGTGATCCATAGTTTACTTACGACTTGTGAAAGGTGCTGCAACAATAAATCACTCCCAGCGTCTCTGTAACGAACGCCCTTGTTTTTTAAAGACACACCTTTTACAGGTGTTTTGTGAAAGGATTGAATGAAACGCCTGTAAAAGGTGCGTGCTCTGTTCACTGTGCATGCATGCCAGCGAGTGCTCGATTCCTACATATTTCTTGTATAATGTGGTCTTTAAACACCTGGCAGTAATTAGGGCTGGACAATTAATCAAAAATTGATTAAAATCGGGGGTGCAGGTGGCCGAGTGGTTTAAGGCATGCCCCATGTACACGGACGGCCCGGGTTTAAATCAATACCCCCGCTCTCGTCCCTGTTTCCGACTCTATCCACTATCCTCCTCTATCAAATAAATGCCCAAAATAAACCTTAAAAAAAAAAAAGATTAAATCACAATATGGCCTGCTGCAATTTTCAAATTGCAAAAGCTGCTATATCTCTTAGACCTGAAATTTGTGTCAAAATACCAGTTAACACATTATTTTTTGCATCAGAGATGTTTTGCATCTGACATCATGCTGTCATTCAAACGCCATTTTTTAAAGGTCACATATTTCACCCCTTTGAGACAAGTTTATGTTTGTCTCAGAGGTCCCCAAAACATGCCTGTGAAGTCTGTTGCTGAAAAAAACACTCCATGTTTACATGTCTAATAACTCCTCTGTTTCAGCACTCCTCAGAACGAGCTGTTTCTATATCTGTGGCTTTAAATGTTACTGATCTGTCTGACTCCGCCCTAACTCCGCCCCTCTCAGGAAATGGATGTGGCTCTCCTGATCCTCCTCTCAGCTGCCAGCTGAAAGGAAGATCAGGAGAGGAGGGTGGAACTTTCCTCCAAGTGGGGAGGGCCAATCAAACCTGGGGGCGGGGCTAACTCCCCACATGACATCGTGAGGGGAAAATCTGGGAACGGCTTGTTTCAGCACACATTTTCTGAAAGGTGGGGAAAAAGAGGGGGGAGGGAATGGATTTTTTTATATCTTGGAGGGATTGTGGGCAGGCCAGGGGTACATATTTTTGTTAAAAAAGCTTGAAAAAGTTTATTTTGCATAATTACATACTTTCTTCATTTTTGAAATTCATATCCGTTTCAGTTCATTCATATCAGGATATTCATATCAGTTTGTAATACGAGTCAAAATCATCACAATGAGATATTTTTTCTAAAATTGTTCAGCCCATGTTTAATTTAATATTGTTGTTGGTTTTAAAATAAAATGACTCCTTGCTTGTGTTTGTTGGAAAATACATAAGATAAGGAACTTAAGAAATAACTGCATATTAAATCAAAATGTTGGGGGGAAAAATCACAATTAGATTATTTTTCACAGATCGTTCAGCCCTAGCCTAAATACAGTACATCACAGGAAAACTCTGGGAGGTCTGATGGTATTAAAAATGACAGAAATGACCATTGTGACGATACTTGTCACTATACTCACAATTTATTTTAGTTCATAAATCTGCGACATTTGTAGTCTTTCTTTTTACACTGGGCCCTATTTTCTGTAAATTTGGGATCTTTATAACTAAAAAGTAGTTTTGTTTTTCTGGTTGCTGGTTTTGCTCCGTTGGTGGGGGGGGCGTGTACAAACCCTGCACCTCCCAGTCCCTGCACCTTTGGTACATGTCTTCATGTCTTCCCCCTCTCTCTCTCCCTGTGTTTCCGGTTGCTTCAGCTTTTCTATCAAAATAAAAACACCCAAAAAATTATCTTTTAAAAAACATTTTTGGAATACCTACAAATTATTGCATCAGCAGGCATCCTGTTATGGACTGAAATAGCTTTAGTCTTTGATGCTAATGAACCAAGCTCATATAAACATTGACGTCATCTCAGTGACACTCTAGTGTCAGTCCTCAAAAATCCACTTGATTACATATAAAAAACATTTACCTCCAATGAAGTGTGTACTGATTCACAAAAAAGCTGTAGAATTTGTTCTCGTCCCAGTCTGTAAACATTTTTATTTCTGCTCCAAAGTTGGACAGTCTAACATGGGATCTAATGGGGATTTTGTGGCCAGCCTCTAGTGGACATCTGAGGAACTACAGCTCCTCTTTCTGATGTTTTATCCTCATGCGTCCTCCAGGTAAACCTCTTAGTTCCTGTTTGTTACCTGATGTTCTGGGCGCTGCTGCTGGGTTTCAGTCTTTACTCCGAGCCCGTGGTTTGTGGCGTTGGGTTAGTCATCATGCTCACCGGCGTACCCGTCTACTTCCTGGGCGTCCATTGGAAAGAAAAACCAAAGTGCATCTACAACTTCATCGGTGAGTTTCTGGCATGAGTGCTGGTTAGATGTTCGGGGTTTTTCATGGGCTTACATCTCCTGTCTCGTGTTTCCTGCAGAGAGGGCGACCTACGTGGGCCAGAGGTTGTGTTTTGTGGTCTTTCCTCAGTTCGATCCCATCGAGATCGCCAGTCCTTCAGAGTGGACTGACCGTTCATCAGGCAGGGGCAGTTTGTCTGCCAGTTCTTAAAACTTTTATCTGCATATTTGATTTTTATTTTTACTCCGTCACTGTATGTCAGACACTTCCTCCTCCTGCGGGAGCTTCCTGTGGGACGTCTGACCCTCTGAGACTCTGGTTTCCCTTCAGCCGAGTGGAAGCGACTTTTTCTTTTCTACTAAGTCTTCAAGTCCAACAAGCTAATGCCAACAGTGTGACACTGTGAGGGAGACGTTTATCCTCCTTTTGGACCCTTTTCTGTAAAAAGACAAAACTCTGACCATGACAGTTCTTTTCTTCTGAATGTTGTTGGTCTTTTATCGTGCCTTTAGGCTTTTTCACACCAAGTTTTGATCTAATTATAGTCACTCAGTGTGTTTACATGCATAGCAAAGTCGAGCTCCAGTTAAAGCTAGATCAGGCACTTTAACTGGACCCTGTTCTGCCCTAGTATCTAGGACCAGTAACCTGACTCAAGCTTGACTGCTACACCCCATAGAGCACAGGTGTCAAACTTAAGGCTGGGGAGCCAAATCTGGCCCACCAGATCATATCATATTTTATTATAACTGGCCCACCAGTATGAGGTCTGCAGATTTCCTCCAGTATAAAAATGAAACTTAACCTTGATGATTTATAATATCCTTGTTGAGTCATAAAAATTTTAAAAAAAAAGTAAACAGTAAAAATAACTTGATAAAAAGTCAGGAATGTGGGGAAGAAATTTGTGTTTTCTCTATATTTTCAATTTTGCATCTCACAGTTATGACTAAAAGTTATGGTTTTGACTTTTTATTTCATATTTAAATCTTTACATTTCATAACTTTAAATTTTAATCTCATATTTTACCTTTTAGATTAATAATTTTAAATTTAAAATCCTATTTAGACCTTTTAAAATCATGATTTTGACTTTATTCTCATGTTTTGTCCTTTTCCAACTCCAAACTTTAACTATTATCTCATTTTTTTTTACCTTAAACTCACAATTTTTTGATGTTATCTGAGTTTTTGACATTTTAAAATTATGATTTTGACTTTTATTTCACGTTTTGAGCTTTTTCAACTCATAACTTTAAAATTTATTTAATTTTTTTAACCTTAAAAAGGCGTGATTTTTAGTTTATTTCATAATTTGACATTTGAAACTGTTGATTTTGATGTTTACCTCATGTTTTGACTGTTAAAAATTTGAGTTTGAATTTTATCTCAGCTTTTGACTTTTAAAATTCATGGTTTTAGTATTCTATCTCATATTTTGCCTTTTAAAAACACTATTTTGACTTTAAATGCCTTGTTTTTACCTTTTGAACTTATAAGTTTGACTTTTTATCTCAGATTTTGAGTTTTTAACTTATCATGTTCACCTTTTAATCGCAAAATCATTCATCATCAGTACCAACTTTTTTTATCCCCATAATTTATTTCTGGTGAAAATAAGGTTGACGTTTTATGGTTAAATATGGACCCTGTTAGGCCCTCAGGTTAGACCCAGGTTCAGCCCCTGCTGTGACTGAGTTTGACACCCCAGCTATAGACGGTGTTTGGGAAGGGCAGAACCTTTCAAAATAAAACTCAGAGGGTGTTCTGGTCTGATTGAGGTTTACATACAAAAGAAAATCTGTCTCCCACAGGATTATCTAACTGTGTCAGTGCAGACTTTTAGAGGTTTGATTTAGCATGATTTCAGCTGGACCAGCATGTTTATGTCCAGTTTTAGTCTGAACTTTGACTTCTTCTCCCTGTAAACATACTGAGTTTCTTTAAACAGACCGGAGACGTTCTATCGAGATAGATCCGTCTGTTTTTATTTAAAATGTTGGTATTTATGTGTCGATTTTAGACTTGGTGTGAAATGGCCTTTATTGGAGTAAATGTATATTCAGATGTTTATTATTATTAACTAAATCACTCTATTAGATTTTAATATATTTTTCCTGAGTGCCTTTCGTTGTGTGTTGATTATCTGAGAAGCACTGTGGTCTTCCATCCATCGTCTTTATCGTTGCCAGTTTGTCTTATTTTTAAATCTGTTTATTAATCTGTTTTTTAACTTAGTAGTTATGTTCATTTACCTGCTGCTGCCCTCACATCCGTCCACAATACTCTGTTAAAACTCTATCTTATAAATATTATTCAGCCTCTTTGTAGGAAATATCTTATTTGGTGTCACTTGTCTCTACAAAGCCAACTTACTGTGATGCCTGGTTTCTTATTCAGTGACTCAAAATCATACATGGTGCATTACAGTTGTTACCTCATAGATATCTGATGTTTTTATTTTGGTGTTTTATCTCATTTCAACTTACAGGAGCTTTTAAAGTTCAACCCTGGAGAACTGGTGTAGCAGTGATAATACTATACTCTATTAGATATACTCTTCATCTAGTATACCTGTGTATATCCTGCATTACACCACTGCTGGGCCCCATTCATGCTTTTTTGTGCTGAAATAACTGATATTTACAAGATATCTGTGTACAGTTTTGATTTATCTATGTCATGGTTATCCAAAATTTAGTCCAAAAGGGGGCATCTGGACTTGATTGAGGTTCTTGATTTAGACATTAGACCTTTAAAGACCCAGTAATGTAAGGAAACATAATGTAACACTGATGCATAATGCAACAAAAAGTGTTAACTTTGGCAGCTATTTTTAATTTTAGTTTTAGTCTTTAAATGAAATGCTTTTTATTTTTAGTCACATTTTAGTCATTTCTACCCTTTTAGTTTTAGTCCATAAAAGTCCTCACATTTTAGTCTTTACTTTTAGTCCAAGCATTTATTCTCTTGCCTAAATCTGGTACCAAATCATGGTAGTGTGTTCTCTGCACTCTGCCAAACCTGGGGTCCCTGCTTTCTACAGCTGAGAGGCAGAATAGATACAGATGCATTGTTTTTTGACAGATTAACTCACAGTGGCGAAATATCGCAGATTATGATTGTCTGTCGAAAACTACATTACATTTTAGTCTAGTTTTAGTCATTTTGATGAAAACTAAATTTAGTTTTTGTCAGTTTTAGTCATCACAGATCTATTTTTGTTAGTCTAGTTTTAGTCATGGAAAAAAAGGCTGTCGAACATTTGTAGTCATAGTTTTAGTCTACGAAATTAACACTGTTGACAAACAAACATAATGTAATGAGAATGTATAATGAAACAAAGCTGCAAAATGTAAAACTTAATGTAACAACAATACATAATATGAAAACCATGCATCATGTAACAACACATAGTGTAACACTGACTCATAATGCAACGCATAACTTGACGTGAAAGTGGCCATGATATTACCATGCATAATGTAAAAATGAAACATAATGTAATAAGGACATAGAATGTAATGATGCATAATGTAACAATGACACATTATGTAACAACAAAATGTAACAATGTAATGTAACAACAATGCATTAAGAGTTTTTATTCCATGTTTTCTTACCTCTAGTGTTGTTGTAACCTAATGTGCTTCATTGATACATTATGCATGGGCCCTTGTTATGTTATTATTATTGTTACATTTTGCATTCATGTTACATAATGCAATGTTGTAACATCATGCGTTGTCGTTACATTACGATTCATTTTTTCATTATTTGCCATTCCCTGTCATTCCCTTTGTGTTTCCCAACCATTTCCCCCCTAACCTGACACGCCAGATGGATTTGTTTCACACATCCATCTGCTGAACCTCTCATAGACGGTGTTTGGGAAAGGGCAGAGCCTTTGACAAAAAATTTGCAGGGTGATTGGATGAATGTTTTGTCTGTCACATCTTTACGGGCCAATCAGAGCAACAAAACACGTGATGTAGCCATTACGGAGGAGTAAACTCCATAGAGAACTGCATAAAGCGAACCATGGCGACTGTAGACATGTCAGTACACGACTTTTGTCATTTTTTGAAAGAAAACAACTCACTGCTGTTTTTTGTTCTTCTTTGAACGAAGAAATGTTGTGAAGTTCTAATAAAACTGGTGCTTTAGCAGCATCTATGCTAATGTCTTCTGCCATAAATGCACCGGCCTCCTGTTGCTGCTTGCTTACGTCACGACTCCAACGCACTGGAAAGTACTGCCCCTTGTCGCTGATTGGTTCCCGTCACTTTCAAACCGGGCCCAAACGGTTCAGATGGGAGCTTTGCAAGACGGATTTGCCAGTGAGTTATTTTCCCCCTACATGTACCTGAGAAAACCAGCGGCCCCCCAGGACCCAAGAGAGAAGAAAAAGTGACTCACTGCCACCAAAAATCAACATAGATTTTAATTGTTTCTCCTATAAAACCCTAAAAATGCCTATGCATGCTTTTCTTATCAAAAGACCTTATCCAAGATATTTTGTACCATACTTAATAACTGCTTCATCATGGTTTTAGTTAATATTTGCAAATCTATTTTTGGCCTCAGAGCGGACAAAGCTTTCTGCTCCCCCTAAGATCTTTGGTGGCCCCCCAGGGGGGTCCCGGCCCCCAGGTTGGGAGCCAATGCCCTAATGCATCTTTGTTACATAATGTGACATTGTTACATTAAGTATAGTTGTGACATTCTGCATCTTTGTTACATTATGTGACATTGTTACATTAAGTATAGTTGTGACATTCTGCATCTTTGTTACATTATGTGACATTGTTACATTAAGTATAGTTGTGACATTCTGCATCTTTGTTACATTATGTGACATTGTTACATTAAGTATAGTTGTGACATTCTGCATCTTTGTTACATTATGTGACATTGTTACATTAAGCATAGTTGTGACATTCTGCATCTTTGTTACATTATGTGACATTGTTACATTAAGCATAGTTGTGACATTCTGCATCTTTGTTACATTATGTGACATTGTTACATTAAGTATAGTTGTGACATTCTGCATCTTTGTTACATTATGTGACATTGTTACATTAAGCATAGTTGTGACATTCTGCATCTTTGTTACATTATGTGACATTGTTACATTAAGCATAGTTGTGACATTCTGCATCTTTGTTACATTATGTGACATTGTTACATTAAGTATAGTTGTGACATTCTGCATCTTTGTTACATTGTACTCATAATTATGTTTCCTTGTTACATTATGTGTAACGACATTATGCCTCATTGTCACATAATGAGTTGTTACATTATACTTTGTAACATTATGTGTCATGTTACGTTATGCATTGCTATATTGTCCTTTATTGTCACACTCGTCTCCTCCGAAGGCTTCTTCAGTTCATGAATCAAGCACAGTTCCTCCTTTTGGACCAATTATGGATCATATTTGTCAGGTTTCTCTTTTCTCTGACAGATTGCTGTGAAACAGGCTCTAATGTCATCATTTCAAAGGATCCCCACCAAACTTTTAGTTTCAAATTTCTATTGCATTGGTATCGTCAAACCTCTACTGACAAAAACAATCACTATTTAGTATGTGGAAGTTGGTCACCAAGCCCTCACCAATCACAGCAGTGATCAGCCCATGTCCTTTTTCCAGCAGAAATAAACACGCTGACAGCCAGGCTGAAACACTCTGGTCAGAATAGTTCATGTTTTTATTGAGGCGGGGCTGAAAGATTTCATAACTCGTCTGTTTTTGGTGTGAAGAAGGATACCAGTTCTAGATAATGCTGTCTGACCAGCAGATGTTGTAGCTGTGTGTTTGGAGCGCCCCCTCTTTGTCAGACAGAATCCTACACCAGTACCGAGCTACCGTTACTGTACCATTACCTAGTTTAGACTCACTCCTCTGTGTCAGCTAACATGGTGTTAGCATGCTGCTATCAGCTGCTGACCAACCAGTTTTTACTTCTCAGTATTTTATCATCTGTAATATGAATCTGTAAATGTCTAAATGAAAACATGCATGGTTTTTCATCTTCCAATCCTTGATGACTTAACTGCCAGGAAAGTCCATTGTATTGTAAACTGCACAAATATAAGTAGAAATGCATATTTCCTTTTTGATAGTAAATTTAGAATCAACATTTAGCCTGAATCTGAGGAAAATAGGCACCAAGTAAAATGGTGATTTGGGACACTGCTTTATGTACAAATGTTTAAATTCATGACTGTTTCTGTTTGATGCACTATGATTTTGTATTAGGGCCACTTTAAATAAAAATTAGGAGCATCTGTTTATTTTCAAGAGAAAAAATAGATTTAAAAGATGTTAATGTACAGGAAGAACAATTCAAATTTAAAAAGGTATAATTTTTTTTAGGAAAAATAAAAATGTTTTAAATTGCTTTTGAAATTTCTCAATATTTTCAAACCTCAAAATGAGTTAAAAAAAAAAAAAGGAATTGAAATAAAAATCTACATTTTCAATTTGAAAGTAATAACTCAAGAAATATGTTTTTTTGTGATAAGTCATGAGTCATTTTTTTAGTGATAAATAAATCAATTTTCAGTTTTAAATGTCACAAAAAATATACATTTTTCCCTTAAAGCTGTACATTCTTTGACATACAAAATTAAAAAAAATAGTTTTAAAAGTTTCACATTTTTTAGAGAAAAATAATTTTTGACTTTTAAAAGCTGAAAATTTAAAAAACTAAAATGATCAAGTTTGAATGTAGTATTTTTTAAAAAAATAAAAAGTTTAATTTTGGGGAGAAAAACTTTGCACTTGAAAAGTTGCAAAACTTCAAGAAAAACTTCAAAATTTCAATATTCTAAAAAAAAAAACAAAAAAGCTTTTTAATTTCAAAATTTTCATGTTTAAAAAGTTGACAGTTTTAAAGTAAAACCTCCAAATTTTCAAGTTTGTTTGTGTCAGTTTTTAAGAATCAGCTCAAAAATTTTAAAGATTAAATGTTGTCAATTTGAAATGAATATATTTTCTGCATTTAAAAAATCTAAAATTTTCAAGGAAAAACTGGCAATTCTTGAATTTTTAACCAAAAACTACAAGTTTATGAGTTTTAAAAGTTTACAGTCTTTAAGAAAAAAAAATCTAATTTTTTACTAAAAAAAAAAAAAGGTAAATATTCAAGAAAAAAAAATGATTTTTTTTCAAGTTGTAAAAGCTGTACATTTTTTAGAACAAAATGGAATTTTTGAGTTATAAAACCCTAAATTTACTTCTAGTTTTTTGTCTTCAGATTGCATTTTTCCAAACAAAAATTCTGAGTTTGGTTTCTTGTAGATTAACGACATCATAATCTCAGAAATTACAAAAAAAATCTCAAAAATGAACAGATATTCATTCTTGTTGTAAAGTTTTGGTGGTCCTGATGCACCTTCCTAATAATCTCTCTCTGTGAGACCAGAGGAGTCTGAAATCTGTCATTTATTTTCAGCCCTGAGAGGACATGCACACATTTCATTTTACTTTATTTTTTCTGTGACAGCAGGTGATTTTCTCTTGTTTATTGTGATTTTGTCTCTTGTACCTCGCTCTCTCAAGATAACAGCCCTGGTTTTTCCCTCATAAGCCAGTAATTTCTAAATATCTTGAGGAAATGTAAAAAACATGTAACTCTTTTTAATGGAGGCCAAGTGTCATAACCCTGATTTAAGGTAAATAAGTCATGATTTGAGAGAATAACCCAAATGTGCCCATTATTACAGGGACATAGAGTAAACGTGTACGTCTGCTTCAGCTCTGTCATAGATCTGCAGAATATCTGTCAGCTGTATGCATGTGATTGTAAAAACACTGCCATGTAACAAAGTCTTTATTTGTAATTGTTCATTTATAATCTAAGGGTTTAACTCTAAACAGTAGCGACTTTAATGCAGCAGCAGACAAAGCCCTGAGTATGATTTATTTTAAAATGAAACTTAAAGCTCTCAGACTGAGCTTTAGTATCTGTAAAGACGTCATCTATCCATTCATGATTGTTTTCTGGTGTCCTCTAACAGTGGACGTCTTATATTTTGTTACAGAAATCTTAAAGGCCTTACTTGTCAGTATTTATGCTTCCTAGATGACGGGATATTCAGTTTGTGCAGAACTAACATAAAGATTCAGATACATCCCTGCAGCAGCGGCTGCTCCACCTTCACATGAACACTCTCTCTACACTGTAAATTATTTGTACAGCACAACGGCATCTTCACGCTGAATGTTAACTTGGATGTATATTAGAGCACTTTTTGTAAAAATGAGTAAATAACTTTAGAAGCACAATAAATCTGTAATAATTGAGCCAGGACGTCAGCCTCTGTCTTCTTCTCCTGAGCCCTGCTGGGTCTGGGAGGATTTTAGAATAATGAGCATGACTGAAAACTGCCTTTAAATATTACATTTTAGACTAGTTTTAGTCATCTTGATGAAAACTGTACTTAGTTTTTGTCAGTTTTAGTCATCAAAGATCTATTTTTGTTAGTCTTAGTCTAGTTTTTGTCATGGAAGAAAATGCTGTGGACGAATAGTGTTAGTCATAGTTTTAGTCGACAAAATTAACACTGAGCTACACAGTCCTCAGAGGTGTTAGCAAGAGTGCAGGTCTTCAGATGTGGATCATACCCATGTTTTTGAAATGCCAAAAGATAACTGTATTTTGGGAGACAGTGTGTAACGAATTAAAACAAGTATAAGAATATGAGGTCCTAAAGAATAATTTGGTACTTGACCAGTGCAAATTCTGTAAATAGCGTAGTTCTCTTAACACGCGTGCATGGGTCTGACCAAAACAACAATGGCGGATTCCAGGGTTGTGTTCGTGCTGCAGAAGCTACTGAGCTTGTTAGTCTTTTACCGCAGAATCTGATGCTCCTTTACCACCACCGCGAAATGCATAAACCAGATGTTCTTAAATCCAACGCGGAGAACAACCAGAAGGGCAACTAGAAGAAAGTTTGTGTCAGTTTTCTGTGATCTTCTTCTCTCTTTTAGTGCATTTCCGTGGCAGCAATACAGTGCCATGTACAGGCTTGGCATATGCACTACAGCGTTTTCAGATGTTTTCAGTGGTTCTGTGCGTACGCAGATATTTCCTGAAACAGTTTCAGTTTTTCAGAATTTTATTTGTCCATTTCATAATATTTTACAGTACAGACATGATTTCAACACTTCAGTTTCTTTGCATAGGTTAATATGGGAGTTTTTACCAACATTTTCTGGAATACATTTTACAATAAACAAGACTCTGTCTCCAGATTGCTTGGAATTTTCCATGCTTTCATCTTCTCAGTAAAACTTTCATTTGTTTTTTCTTTCAACCAATAGTCCTTCAGGATATATAATGCACTTCTCAAAACCACTCTTGGAGGAACCTGGTGTTTTTTAAACACAAGAATATTCCGGGCCCTCCACAAGCTTTCCTTGACACAATTTATAAGTAGCCACCATTTGTTTACATTTTCTGAGATTTTTCCCCCCAAGTTACCATAAGCTATGTCTTCATAATTTTCTGGGCGTCTGTATAACTTGTCAAGCCATGGGGCTGTCAAGGACCATACCTTTTGTGTGAAAGGACAATACCAAAATACATGTTCAACAGTTTCTAATTCTATACACGTTTTCCGGGGGCATTTTGCATCTTTCAGGCATTGCCGTCTCTTCAGGAAGACTGCAGTGGGCAGGCACCGGTGGGCCACTTGCCATGCAAGGTCTTTGTGGGTATTAGTCAAAAACTTGTCGTTGATGTTACACCAAGCCAATCTGCAATGATTTTCCACCAGTCTGCCCACTGGAGCCATCCTGGAGAGCTGTGGCAACAGTGCTTCCTCTACTGCCCTCCTGGATATTTTGTCCCTGGGGATGACAGAGAGGGTTGTCAGTAACT
This sequence comes from Cheilinus undulatus, assembly GCF_018320785.1. NCBI lineage: Eukaryota > Metazoa > Chordata > Actinopteri > Labriformes > Labridae > Cheilinus > Cheilinus undulatus. Next base: position 2,757,917 of record NC_054873.1, on the reverse strand, counting down.
GTTTATTAAGTGTTGAGTAGATATGTGGGCAGCTGTCAGCATGGGGGGTGTCCTGTCTTGGCCTCTCGCCCCATGCTGTCAGAATCTGCCTACCTGCCCAGAGAAATGCAAAAAAACCCCATGGTGACTCGATATTACTCAAACATGTCTTTAGGATAGGCGTCACAAACATGGCTTTGAGTTTCATCTCAATCTCAGGGACTGATCTCCCTCCATTCTGTTCTTTTCTATACATTGTTTCTCTTCTTACCTTTTCCATCTTACCACCCCAAAGAAAACGAAATATTATTTTCCTCAGTGACACAATGATTTTGTATGGAGCAGGTATGGTAGCAGCTAAGTGTGTCAGGGATGCCAGAACTTCTGCTTTTATTACTAAAACCTTACCAATCAGTGTTAGCTCCCTGTCTTGCCACTGAAGCAGTTTTCCTTGTGTTTTTTCTACTTTGGATTTCCAGTTAAGCTTTTCCATGTTTTGTCCTATATGTACACCGAGAACTTTAATGGTCTCTCCCTGTTGGGATACTCCCCATGTTTCAATGGACTCTCTCCAATTAAGATACAAAATTTCACTTTTGGACTTGTTGACTTTAGTGCTTGAGGCATTTGTAAAGTTTTCGCACAACATCAATGTTTCTTTGATGGATTGATTGTCTGTTACTAGTACATTAAGGTCGTCCATGTAAAGACCTAACTTTGCCTCTCTACCCTGGCTTCCTGGGATTGGCAAGCCTTTAATGAATTCATTCTGACGGATGGCGCAGGCTAACGGCTCTATTGCCAATATAAACAAGATTGGTGAAAGAGCACAACCTTGTCTTACTCCTGACAGTATGTTAAAGGGGAGGGTGGTTTTCCCATTAACCATCACCACGCTGTTACAGTTGTTATACAATAGTTCTACCCAGCCTTGAAAGATCGGACCAAATCCAAAATAAGCCAGCATCAATTTTAGATATTTGTGGCTTAGACTATCAAAGGCCTTTTCTAGGTCCACCCCTAAAATTCCAAGTGGGAGTTTTCTGTCTTGACAATAAAGGTAAGAGTCCCGGACCAGAGCTACACTGTCAATCATGTGACGCCCCAAGACCCCACAGGTCTGTTCAGTGCCTATAATTTTTCCTGCTAACGGTTGAAATCTTAAAAATAATGCTTTGGATAATATTTTAATGTCAACACCGAGCAAAGTGAGAGGTCTCCAATTTTTTAATTCATTCTTTGGTCCTTTTTTATGTAAGAGGGATATTACTCCTCTCCTCATTGAAGGTGGAAGAACACCATTTGAAAAGGATTCATTGTACACAGCTAACAAAGGTTCTTTTAATTGTTCCCAGAAGGTGGCATAAAACTCTTTCGGGAGTCCATCTAATCCTGGAGTCTTGTTATTTTTCATACTTAACATGGCTTTTGTTATATCTTCAATTTCAAGATCTTTATCTATTAAATTGCTATCTGTCTTTCCCAATTTCTTTGTTAACTTGGATAGAAAAATGTTTGTGTGAACGTCACTAATGTGTTTTTCTTTAAACAAATTACTATAAAAGGAGTGGACCTTGTTGAGGATTTCCTGAGGACTGTTCACCATATCCCCCTGCTCATCTTTTAGGTGGCCGATGGTTTGTCTTTTGAACAATTTCCTGAAGAAATATCTTGAACATTTTTCATTTTCTTCTAAGTGCTTTTCTCTACTGCGTACAAGTACACCTTTACTATTTTCATTGACAAGCCTCATCATTTCTTTTTTAATTTTGGTGACATCCTCTTCTATCGGGTACCCAAGGTTTAGCAGATTGTAGGTACGTTGTAATTTAGCCTGCATTCTGGTTTGTTTAGCTCGTTTTCTTTGTGCCAATATTCTTCCTTCAGAAATGAAGAATCGTTTGGTTCTTTCTTTAATGTTTTCCCACCATTCCCCAAGGGAATCAAAAAAAGGCTGCAAGGTCAACAGCTGCTCCAGTTTACTTTTGTACTTTGAAACAATGACAGGACTGTTTAGCATGCTTGTATTTAATTTCCAATAACCTCTACCGAACTTGGGTGCTGTTGAAACATTTAAGGAGCATGTCAACTTATGGTGGTCTGAAAATGGTACAGGGTCCACGGTGCAGGAGATTGATCTAATGCCACCTGCTGTGAACAAAAAGTCTATGCGGGAAAAACTCTTTCCATTTGTCCATGTGTAACCTGGGATAGTGGAGTTACATGATTTGAAAACGTCAGTTAAGTTACAGTCCTCCATAATGTTCATTAGCGCTATGGAACTTGAATCAAGTAAAGCACGGGTATTGGAGGCTGAAACTCTGTCATTCCTATCAATAATGCAACTAAAATCACCCCCAATGATAACTTCTCTCCCACAACAGATTAAAGATTGGAGACTCTGTAAGACAGACACACGCTCCTGTAAGTTATTAGGGCAGTAGATGTTGATTATCCTTAATTTTGTTCTATCCCCTTCCATGTCTACCAACAACAATCTACCATCTACCACTCTTTCAACCCTCAGGATATTATAGGAGTTGGTGTTAAACAAGATAGCTACCCCTGAGGCCTTGTTGTTGTTGTCACCTGACCAAAATGAGTGCCCCTCTTTCCATCTATCTTCAAATTTTTTATAACTCTCCATAAAGGGAAGGGAGCATTCTTGCAGAAGAAAAATGTCTCCACCACTACTTTTTAGAAGATCAAAGACAGACTGACATTTAACAGGGTCGTTCAGGCCTCTGGTGTTTATGGTGACTACTTTAAGCGTTGGCATATGATATTGTGGGAAAGACTACTACCTGGGTATCAGTTCACTGGGGGTGTTTTTACCTTTCTCTTTTTCTTTTTCTTCTTTTGTGTTCGCCATTCCTGGTTACAGATAGTATCCGGTCCCTCTCCTTCCTCCCTCATATGAGTGATTTCAGAGAAGGCAGATACACACTGAGAGTCTAGGAAGGGAGGGTGGTCTGAGGGAGTTGTTGGCCAGTCCTCTTCATCTGAGCTGGCCGTTAAGGACTCTGAGGATGTCTCCTGGGGCCTTTTCCGGGATGGGGTGAGTTCAAGAAGGTTTTGGCTATGTGAACAGCTGGGCAGTGGAGAGTTTCCTTCGTCTAGTAGTTGTTGCAACTCACCCCCGAAGAGTTCAGGAGTCAGATCTCTAGTGTGAGATGGTAGTTCTGCCAGCATGAAGTCCATAAGATCCCTGCACTCCTTTGCAGAGATGGCACTAGTGGATGTGGTCGCCTGATGTGGTGGGTCAGCAGTGCTATCCTGAACTATTTGATTTCCTTGGCTGTCCCAGACCAGAGAGGGTTCCTGGTGGGAGGTGAGTGTTGAAGGGGCTTGTGGAGGAAGTTCTTCTGAGATGGCTGAATCCTCACTCTTGCCGTGTTGAGTCTGTGTAGTTGCTCCAGTACCGTGGTTGGTCGTTCTTGTGTGTCTGTGTCTTGAAGTCGTTCCTGTGGTGCTGTGTATCCTCACTCTCCCTCCTCTTGTACAGCAGGCTCCTCTTCTCGTGGTGTGGGGATGGATTGTCGGGTACGGTTTGCGTAGGATTTTGGGCAGGTTCGAAAGGTGTGGGACTGTGAACCACACAGATTACATCTCATGGGTTGTGTACAGTCTTTGGTGGTGTGGTCATTACCTCTGCAATTCTTGCAATGTAGTGTGTCACAGGTGGCGGCCAGGTGTGTTAATGAGCCACACTTCCTGCATGTCTTTGGCTGGCCTGGGTAGAACACCTGGCCCCTGATTGACCCTAGTTGGATCGTTGATGGCAGGTGTATCAATTGTCCTGAAGTTTCCTCTCGCTTAAGTTGCACATAGAATCTCCTGGCTCCAGTCTTTATCCCGTCTTCATCCCTCAGTTCAATTCCCTTTTGAACAGTACATCGAAAGGATAACCAAGTCTCTATGTCTTCTGTTGTAACTTTCTCAGAGTACATAATCACAGTGATGGCTTTGGGTTCCTTTTCTGAAAGTGGGGTGAGGGTTAACTTTCCAAGTCTTGCATTGGTGCTCTTCATGTTGTTAAATGTAGCAATGCATCGTTCATACAAAGTAGATGTGGTAAAGATTACCTCAAATGCCTTTTTCCCAGGAAAGGCAAAAATATAGTCCAGCTGGTTGGGGGAAAACCCCAGTTCATTCTGGATGACATTGCGGCTGAACTGAAGTCTGTCCATTTCCAAATGGTCTTGAAGATCAAATCTTACTGAACCAGACATGGCCGATGCCATTGTGCAAACCCCTCAACAGGTACTGCTGACAAAAGGATCTAGATTAAGTTACATCAACAAGACATTGCAGCATCTTGTTGTTGGATTTTCTCGAAGTCCTACAACTTTGGACTTAGTATCTTTAGTAAAAGGCGAAAGATTTATACGATCTGAAGAGAAACATGAGTGATTTCCTGAAATGATCCCGTCTATGGAAAACTTTTTCAAAACGAAACGGCAATATATCGTTTTCGTCTCTGTATGGATGGGGCCTTGGTCTCCTCTCTTAGGGTGTATTCACACCTGGCTCGTTAGGGGCAGTTGTTCCGAAACAGTGAGTGCCCCCCCCAAAGTCCAGTTCGTTTGGGCATATGTGATCACAGCAATTGCACCTGGATGCGGGACAAAACAAGCGGGTCGAGATCACCAAAATAGGGTGGTCTCGGTCGCTTCCATTCGAGTCCTGTAGCGGTTCCTCTGCAGTGAGAACACAATCACCTCAGAAACCGGCACAACTGACTCATAACTGTAGTACACACTGTAGTCGTAGGGGCAGTAATGCGCCTGGTTGCCAACTGTGACTTTGATGAAGATCAGAACACATTTTATGTCCATGAAAATGTTCTGGGGGTCTTCCCCCAGAACATTTTCAATGAAGTAGATGCCAGTTTTTCATGTTTTAACCAACCAAGGGGGCAGTTTATCATGTTTTAACCAACCAAGGGGGCAGTTTATCATGTTTTAACCAGCCAAGTGGGCAGTTTATCATGTTTTAACCAACCAAGTGGGCAGTTTATCATGTTTTAACCAGCCAAGGGGGCAGTTTATCATGTTTTAACCAGCCAAGGGGGCAGTTTATCATGTTTTAACCAACCAAGGGGGCAGTTTATCATGTTTTAACCAGCCAAGGCGGCAATTTTTTCATGTTTTAACCAGCCAAGGGTGCAGTTTATCACGATTTAACCAGCCAAGGGGGCAGTCTGGTGTGTTTTGCAAACCAGGAGGGCACTTTAACACACGTTTTGGCTCTCAAGAGGGCACTTAAGCATGCATTTTGGCTCTCAAGGGGCACTTTAGCATGAGTTTTGGCTCCAAAGAGGGCACTTAAGCAAGCGTTTTAGCTCTTGAGGGCACTTTAGGACGCATTTTAGCTCTTGAGATTACTAAAGCACGTGTTTTGGCTCCACACAGGGCACTTTATCGTGTGTTTTGGCTCCAAAGAGGGCACTTTAGCGTGTGTTTTGGCTCTTGAGGGCACTTTAGCACGCGTTTTGGCTCTTGAGGGCACTTTAGCACGCGTTTTGGCTCCCAAGAGGGCACTTTAACACACGTTTTGCCTCCCAAGAGGGCACTTTAGCACGTGTTTTTCAACAATTGGGCCACGAGGGGGGGCGACCGCCCCCCCGACCCTCTCCTGTGCACACCACTATTTGATGTTATCACTTAATTTAACCAATCACTTAAAAGCATTTTTTTTAACCCAGTGTCTGTCCCAGATGCTAACAGCTAAAAATACTTTATGTGAACTGCTGTTAACGCTTTGCACTGACATCAAGTGGAAAAATCGCTAATAACACAAGATAATTTAATAGTGGTTGGCAGAAATGATCTCTATCCTGTCTAACACAACTATCACAATGACAGACATAGTTTACTTTACACCTAGTAGGAGGTAGGTGTGATATTCAAGTTGTAACTGTACGTTGAAAGTATTCCAGCATCTTTGATTTTATTAGAGTGTAAACTCCATGGTAAGTGAGAACTTGCGTTCAAACTAGGCTATGTATACACAGAAGCAGCAGAAGTCGCATCTACACCCCAAATTAAAAACTCAATTTCTATAGCAGACATAAATCTGTTTACAGCCTGGTTCTTGGAATCTCTTCAGTCATCAGTGTTTCTCAGACCTACAGAGAACACAGGGACACTGAGGAATAGAAGACTGAAAACCCGGGATAGAGAGGTTCAGTGAACGTGGTGTTGAAGGTGTGGATGTGGGTCAGTGTGTCAGAGGAGACAGTGTAGAAGGACAGAATGCCAGCTGGATGATCGAGGTACACTGCAACTCTATCTGAATCAGGGGAAGAGGATTTTGTCACAGACTCTATGCTATTGTGACTGAGAAAGTAATTTTTCTCAGCTGTGTAGACGAGACTCCAGGACTGATCATTCAGTCCAAAAAAGCTTTCATCACTGTCGTCTTTCCTGCCAATTCCTCTGTAACTCACTGCGACAGTCATACCTCTAATACTCTCAACCTCCCAGTAACAGCGACCTGTCAGACTATTCCTACACAGCAGCTGAGGCTGGACATCAAATCTGTCTGGATGATCAGGATACGGCTGCTCCTCCTCCACATATATCATCTGTTTGTTGTTTTTAGACAGTTTGATCTTTCTGTTGACCGTGTTTGTGTCCAGTTCCAGCTCACAGGCATCTGATGGAGAGCATGAGACAGATCACAGCGGCAGGTTAGCATATGTTCATTCACAGACAACTTCACTGGCAGTTACTAGGAGTCAACCAAACGTGCATAGCTCTGAAACGGATCTTTAAATAATTATCAATGATTTAATTTCAATTGTGAACTCATGATTCAGTGCTATTCAGTGCTATTCTAAAGAATCGATAGAGCACCCGATTACAAAATAATCTACTGCTGCAGCTCTAGTCTGATCCACTTTTGGGGCTTGATGTACAACTAGTTGGAATACTCGCTAAGGGTGGGAATCACTAGTGGCCCCACGATACGATATTATCCATTATTTGGGTCCCTATTCTATATTATTGCTATTTTAAACATTTTGCTAAACAGTATGTTTGTGATACCATATATTGTGATCTAGACCATTTTTTCAACTGTTTTAGCATAGGTCTTGCCCTCATGTTTGTTGTATTTCTACAGTATTTTATTTTCATGTAGCACTCTTGCAAACCTCAAGAGTCCGTGACTTGGACTCGAGTCGCACTTAAGTTGCACACATCAGTGACTTGAGACTTGACTTGGACTCATCATAAAAGACTCGCGACGCGACTCGGACTCGTGAGTTGGGACTCATGCACAGTCTTCAGTTTTTAATTTTTCCATCATGATCTCCTGTCCCCCTGTCACTACTTTTCCCTTTCCTCCCCTTCTCTTTGACGGTCCGTGCGCCTTTTATGCAGCACCAACGTCTCTTCCTCTTCCTCATCCTCGTTCATGCTGCATATGACACACAAACGCGACGCTCACGCACACACCTGTTCTGAAACGCACGCTAACATGTCTGTTGTGCAGACTGCAGACTTCAGTTGAGTTCAAAAGTTTCACAATACCTAAACTCTTTTCTCCTGCATCATAGTTCCTCTCCACAGAGGATCAGCGTCAGCGCTGTGTGTGCGCGCGCGGCAGCTGTGTGTGTCTCTGTGTCACCCGCGTGAGCCATGGGTGTGCGCAATGTTAAAATATTATTTGGTTTATAATTCCCTTAATACCATATGTTTATGGGGAACACATTAATGTTAGAATCTCTGCATTGTCGCTTATTGAGTTTCTTAAGGAGAATGGAGGGAGAAATACACAGTATACTCTGTTGAAGATCTGCTTGAGTGAGATTAGAAATGCTGATTGATATTGCCCCCCCTGAATAAACAGTTCATTAACAGTTAGTGTTTCTGTGTTCGTAAAAAAACAACCATTAAAGAAATATATCTGACAAATAACAAGAACATTTAATCTCCAGTGTCTCAGTGTCTGTCTCCATCAGTGAAGTCTGACTCATGTGTCTGTAGTGTTTCATATGAACACAGAGAGGAGCTTTATTAAGAAGAGAGGTTAAACTGATCATGTTGATGAGGGAAAAAGAGAGAGCATGTGTTTCATCTTATAGCAGAGGTACATATGATACATGGAAAATACATTCCCAACAACAGAACTGTGGCTAATGGAAACACTGAGTGACTAGTAACCATTAGTCACAGTGGCTGCCTGGTGTGAAAAAAGTTCATGCTAAGCCCTGTTAATATGTAGGTGTACGCATGCGCACACTATGGCAATCCGGCCACAGACAATACCCCACCCTACTGATGGTGATAATACATTACAGGGTTTAAACTCCTCAGATAGAACCACGCAGTGGTCTAAGCCGACTGGACGTCAGAGGCAGATCATAGAACGCTCATTACAACCATAAGAGACTTGAGACTTGACTTGGACTTGTGACCAAAGACTTGAGACTTGACTTGGACTTGCAAAAAATGACTTGTGTGCATCTCTGCAATGCATCAAACCAAGACGTAGACTTTGAAGTAGGGCTGGGTGTTAAACCAGCATGTTAGAGAGAATTAGAATTAAAGAATCTTCACAATCTACTCTGGAAGATATAAGCCTTAAGTGGTGCTCTGACACCCCTGAGTAAACCTAATGAAAATACCAGTAAACTAGTGTCCTGTCCCTTTTACCTGCACAACAGAGATACTAAATAATACGGCAGCAATAATGGTACAAATCCTACAGTATCACTAATAAAACTGCAGTAAAAATACACTGTTAACTATCTGCAGTCTCCAGTTGTTCTGACCACAAAAATCAAACTTACATTTCTTCAAACCAGGTCTCAGCCTTTGTGGTCCACAATGATCCAACCTGGGGGAGGAAACAAAAGACATGTTCATTGATCCTCCTCCTGATAACTGTTTTAATGATGATATCAACACCACATCTTAGACAAACCATTAAAAAGGAAGGGAGGTGTTACACAGACAAGCAGTAAAGAGGTAAAAAAGTGAGAGACTCCATCTGCTGTATCTCTCTGCCTATCAGTACCTCAGTGTCTCCAGTCTGCACTGTGGATCCCTCTGTCGCTCCAACAGAAGCTTCTTTCCTCGCTCTCCTGGATGATTGTAGCTTAGGTCCAGCACTCTCAGACGAGAGGAGCCCAGAGCTGAGGCCAGAGAAGCACAGCCTTCCTCTGTGATCAGGCAGCCTGAAACGCTACACACATGCAAATACACATACATATACAATAAAAAAAAAAAAAAAAAGAAAACACTTTATTCTAAAAACCTGTTTTTCAATTAAAATCACATTTAATTAATCTTAAAATACATGATTACATGTTAATGCATATTAGAAAGTCCCAGAACTAAAAGAACACTGCCTGACATCATTTTGTCTGATGTACAGATCTGTCAACCTGACATGCCAGACGGACTGTTTCATATATCCATGACATGCTGGTGGTGGTGAGGCAGTCTTTCCGAGGCCTTGAATGTGATTTCTCTTCAGGAGAACCCTTGCATACCTGTAGGGGGGCTGGCTCGGTTTAGGATTGCTGTCACTGCCTTGGCTGAGGTGAGGCACCCTGGCACTGGCAGGACTAGTGTTGGTTGATACTGATCCAGCTGCGCTGATGGACGACACACTGACTTCACTGCTACCACTGGCACAAACAGGGAGGGGCTACCAGGCATGTGTTGGTCCACATGGCTCTGGACAGTTAGATGAATGCCACTCAACATTCCTAGACTTTGCTAGTAGTTGAAGCCTGAGGACTGCTGGAATGTGGTTCCAGAGACCTGATTTGTGGTGCTGGAATTGGTATTCAAATAAAAAGGAGACTGACCTTTTCCTTTTAGGCGGACGATGTGAGAGATGTGAGGACTAGGGTTTGCGGCCTATGTGAGATGGTAGAGGGCCATCTGGGCACAAGTAATGCCCGCCTGGCTTACAGGGCCCGACAGAGCCTTGAGGCAGCTCCGTGGTAAAGGTACCTAATGGCACCATCGTGACAGAAGAGTCAGATATCAAGGAACAATTGTCTGGCAGGAGCTGTATTGGGCAGATCTTCCTAGTCATGTGTTCCAAATGGATGCTGCAGACGCAGTGAGTGTGGACCCAGCTGTAAAGTGTGATCCACCAACTGTAGATTAGACTTGATAGGTGGTAAGGATAAGGATAAGGGTAAGGAGGGGGAAATGGGGGGGGGGGGGTTGCCATGGACACAAGTGCATACAAGTGGTGAACAAGCTGAAGGCTGCAAAAGCACCAGGTGTGTGCAGGATCCAAACTGGGATGTTCAAAGCATATGCTCCCATGCCTGACCTTTAAATCCTTTAGTTTCTCTAAGTGTTTTAATTATTTTTCAAAATTTGTCACTACTGTCAGGATTCAAAAGTAACTCAACATGTTTTCTACAATTTGAACAGTTAGCACTGCCATTAAATGAACAAAACTTTGGCATTTTGATTGTGCAGAAACCATTTCTCTCCCCCATTCTGGAGTTCTCCACCGTGGCGTGATATCATCTGCAAAGAAACTACTTCCAATGGAATTAATGTTCATGTGGTTCACATTTACAAAAGACTAACCTGAGAGTTTCCAGACAACAGTGTTGACTCTTCAGCCCACCAGACAATAGCTTGATTCCTGAATCCATCAAGTCGTTGTCGCTCAGGTCCATCTCTCTCAGGTTGGAGAACTGGGAGCTCAGGACTGAGGACAGAGGGTCACAGCTCTTCTCTGAGAGGTTACAGCCTCGCAGCCTGAAAAGGAATGAAAAAGGTGAATTCAGTGATTGATTGTTAAAAGAAATATCAGATTTGAGGGCCATCCTTTTAACGCAGCGTTGTACTTACCTAAGAGTTAGCAGTCTGCAGTTTTGACTCCTGAGTCCATAAGACAGTTCCTTCACTCCTGAATCCTGCAGGTCGTTGTTGCTCAGGTCCAACTCTCTCAGACTAGGGGAGTAAGAGCTAAAGACTGAGGACAAAACTTTACAGCTTTTCTCTGAGAGGTTACAGTGTCCTAGCCTGCAGAGTAATCACAAGAACAAATTGGAGAAATTATATATATATAAATAGTTGTCTTTTCCTGAATAAAGAACATTTAATCTTGGTGTTCTGTGTGCACGTACTGAGCTTTGTTGGAGGCCTTGATCACTGGCAGCAGTTTCAAAAGAGCGTCTTCTGAAGCAGAGTATTTCTTCAGGTCAAACACATCCAGATCATTTTCTGATGACAGTAAGATGAAGACCAGAGCTGACCACTGAGCAGGAGACAGTTCATCAGGGGAGAGACCTCCATACGTCAGTGACCACTGGATATCCTCCACGATAGAACGATCATTCAGTTCAATCAGACAGTGGAACAGGTTGATGCTTTTCTCTGCAGACAGATTCTCATTGATTCTTGTCTTGATGTACTGGACTGTTTCTTTTTTAGTCTGTGAGTTACTCTCAGACTGTGTCGGCAGTGAACTTCCTGTGTGACAGAGTAGATGCTGGATGCGATTCTGATTGGTCTCCAGTGAAAGACCAAGGAGGAAGCGGAGGAGCAAGTCCAGATTTCCATTTGGGCTCTGCAAGGCCTGGTCTACTGCACTCTGGTAGAGACTTGTCTGGTCAGGTTGTGGGCTTCTTGCTTCAGCCATCATTGAGGTTGTTTGTTCCTCTTCCATCAGATTGACTCCAGAGTTGATGAAGGTCTGATGGACGTGAAAAGCAGCCAGAAACTCCTGAACAGTCAGATGGATGAAGCAGAACACCGTGTCCTGGTACAGTCCTCTCTCCTCTCTGAAGACCTGTGTGAACACTCCTGAGTACACCGAGGCTGCTCTGATATCGATGCCACACTCCATCAGGTCTGGTTCATAGAAGATCAGGTTTCCTTTCTGCAGCTGCTCAAAAGCCAGTTTTCCCAGAGACTGGATAATCTTTCTGGTCTCTGGACTCCGGAGTGGATTAGTCTCAGCTCCTCCTTCATACTTCATGCTCTTCACTTTGGTCTGAACCACCAGGAGGTGGATGTACATCTCAGTCAGGGTGTTGGGCAGCTCTCCTCCCTCTCTGGTCTTCAGCAGATCCTCCAGAACTGTAGCAGTGATCCAGCAGAAGACCGGGATGTGGCACATGATGTGGAGGCTTCGGGATGTCTTGATGTGGGAGATGATTCTGCTTGCCTCCTCCTCATCTCTGAATCTCCTCCTGAAGTACTCCTCCTTCTGAGGGTCAGTGAACCCTCTGATCTCGGTCACCATGTCAACACACTCAGGAGGGATCTGATTGGCTGCTGCAGGTCGTGTGGTTATCCAGAGGCGAGCAGATGGAAGCAGTTTCCCCCTGATGAGGTTTGTCAGCAGCACATCCACTGAGGTGGACTTGGTAACATCAGTCAGGATAACATTCTTGTGGAAGTCCAGAGGAAGTCGACACTCATCCAGACCATCAAAGATGAACATAATCTGGAACTCCTCAAACCTGCAGAGTCCTGCTTCTTTGGTTTCTGGGAAAAATTGATGAACAAGCTCCACCAGACTGAGCTTTTTCTCATTCATTGGGTTCAGCTCTCTGAAAGTGAACGGGAATATGAACTGGATGTCCTGGTTGGATTTGTCTTCAGCCCAGTCCAGAGTGAACTTCTGTGTTAAGACTGTTTTTCCGATGCCAGCCACGCCCTTCGTCATGACTGTTCTGATTGGTTCATCTCTTGCAGGTGAGGCTTCAAAGATGTCTTCACAATGAATCGCCATTTCTGATTGGTCTAGCTTCCTGGATGCTGTTTCGATCTGTCTGACCTCATGTTCTTCGTTGACCTCTCCAGTCCCTCCCTCAGTGATGTAGAGCTCTGTGTAGATCTGGTTCAGAGGGGTTGGGTTTCCTGCTTTAGCGATCCCCTCAAACACACCCTGGAAACTCTCCTTCAGGCTGGACTTCAGTTTATGTCGGCACATTGCATCATAAGTTCCTTAATATACAAACAACATATGAAAATCATGGGTGGTTTTCTTGTAGAAATAAAATCTATTTTTAATTTTTAAAGCAACAAATATTCTGTAAAACCAGAACACACACACAAGGTGATAGAGTAATTCTGGGTACCAGCCCAAAAATGAAGGGCATACAGACTAGGCATGAAGCCGGGTATAGAAGAGATTTTTATCAACGACTACTCCTGACACTCCTGTGTTATGAGTTCAAAAGGAGGCAAACGCAGATAATCCAGAGCTGGACTTCTCAAGGCTCATGGGGTGGTGAAGCCTAATAGCCCCCTTAAAAAAGTGGCACCAACCTCTTGCATCCAATTATAGTGTACTCAGTTAGATTATAGTGATGTGAAATGTGGCAATGTATAAGCTCAAGACATCCAGGAACTGCAGAATGGCCCTCAATCTAAGTTTTGACAGCAGGTTAAGAACAGCTTCCACCTGTTCTTTTGTACTGCTACAGGTGGCACCCTGATGTTTCACATGGTATCTCATGTGAAAACCAAGGAACCTCTCAGAAGTGGGCCGGGGCCTACAACAACCAAACCCAAAGCAGAGAGCAGTGCTTCAACATCACATCTGGGACAGCAGGTTCTCACAGAGGTTGTTCCTCCCAGACAGGAGAACCTCCTGGTTGTCTGTAACAAAGCATGGGCAGCACTGGAAAATATGGCTGTGTCTGAAACCACTCCCTATTCACTATATAGTGAATACGCCATTTTGTCGTGGTGTCAGAATTCTGAGTGAGCGTTGTTTTTCACTAATGCATTGTGAAAAGTACTGAACTAACCAGCAACATTTACCATAATGCATCGCGGTTGCTGCTCTCAAACATGATGGACAAATGAGAGGAGCACAGGAACACATATATAAACCTTTTGAAATGCTTTTTTGTTTGTTGGTTTTACCAAATCCATAAGATAATATTAAGGATTCAAAACGGAGTAACTTTTTCCCCCTATGATGATTACAAGACATGAGACCATCATCTTTATGGAAAATAAAGTGATAATAATACACACAAAAAAATGTATATTATTTTGTCACTATAGAGACAACTTTTTTATCTATAAGTATATTTATTTTTTGTGAAAATATGTTACATTTTGTATCAGTTTTTATTGAAATTCTACCGTTATTTTCGATCCTCAGCCGTTGTGAAGGAAATCTACAAAATGTTGCTGCTAAACGGTTTAACTGTGAGACGGTGATGGCATCATCGCCCACGGCTGGAGTAGTGTCCGGAATCATTTTTGTGTTTTGCAGTTCAGTCCACTATATAGTCAACTATATGCTGCTCACTATAGAGTGGATAGGGATTAGGGAATGAGTGAGTGGTTTCGGACACAGCCTATGTCCCCCTGGCCAAAAGTGGACCACCGGGGGGGACCTAGCTGGTAAACACTCTGGAGAAAACTCTGCCTGAGCCAGAGGGAATTGGGAGAGGCATAGAGGAGACCCTCTGGCCTCAGTCCAGGGCATACTACCAAACAGGTGCACAGTCTGTCACTCCAGTTTATTGGTATAGGGTCAGGTCAGATATGGAAAGGTGTCAGTTTGGCACTTTGCCACATAAACCTTGATTACGTACTGCACTGGTCTCCTGATGGCTATCAGTCACACCTGGCATTGACCAGGGCAAGCTAAAACTTGTTATATTTTCTTGTCTTTGTTTTAGTACACCACATTCAACATTATTATGCAAATGATATTTTTCTCTGATTTTCCTAAATATCAATGCAAATGACAGTCAGAATGTTTTTCGAGTCATCAGCCATTAGAACATTATTCAAATGTTTTTGAACAAACTTCACAATGACAAAAATCATTTTTTTAAAAATAAAAACCTCAAAATGCACTGTTCCACATTATCAAGCACAACAGCTTTTTAAAACATTTTATAGGTTGTAAAGAACTGAAAATGGTCATTTGTAGAAATTGCAGCATCAGGAGGTCATATTTACTGAAATCAAAGCTATTTCAATCAAAAACATCTGAACAGGACAAGTTCCATGTTAACATAGGAGCCCTTCTTTGATATCACCTTCACTATTCTTGCATCCATTGAACTTGTGAGTTTTTGGAGAGTTTCTGCTTGAATTTCTTTGCAGGATGTCAGAATATCCTCCCAGAGCTGCTGTTCTGATGTGAACTGCCTCCCACCCTCATAGATCTTTAGCTTGAGGATGCTCCAAAGGTTCTCAACAGGGTTAAAGGTCAGGGGAGGATGGGGGCCACACCATAAGTTTCTCTCCTTTTATTCCCATAGCAGCCAATGACACAGAGGGATTCTCTGCAGCATGAGATGGAGCATTGTCATGCATGAAGAAAATTTTGCTACAGAGGGCACGGCTCTCTTTTTGTACCATGGAAGAAAGTGGTCAGTCAGAATCTCTATATACTTTGTCGAGGTCATTTTCACACCTTCAGAGACCCTAAAGGGGCCTATCAGCTCTCTCCTCATGATTCTGGCCCAAACATGACTCCGCCCCCTCCTTGTTGACGTCCTGGCCTCGTTGGGACATGGTGGCCATCCACCAACCATCCACTACTCCTCCATCTGGACTATCCAGGGTTGCACGCACTCATCAGTCAACAAGACTGTTTGAAAATGAGTCTTCATGTATTTCTGGGCCCACTGCAACCGTTTCTGCTTGTGAGCATTGGTTGGGGGGGGCTGAATAGTAGGTTTATACACGACTGCAAGCCTCTGGAGGATCCTACACCTTGAGGTTGGTGGGACTCCAGAGGCACCAGCAGCTTCAAATACCTGTTTGCTGCTTTGTAATGGCATTTTAGCAGGTGCTCTCTTAATCCCATGAATTTGTCTGTCAGAAACCTTCCTCATTATGCCTTTATCTGCACAAACCCGTCTGTGCTCTGAATCAGCCACAAATTTCTTCACAGTATGATGATCATGCTTAATTTTTCCTGAAATATCGAATGTTTTCATTCCTATTTGACACTCTTCAGCAGCAGAGATCCTTTTTCTTTCCCATATAGCTGAAACCTGTGGCCTGCTTAATAATGTGGAACATGCGGAAAAGTGCATTTTGAGGTTTTTATTTAAAAAAAAATAATAGTTATCATTATGAAGTTTTTTCAAAAACATTTGAATTATACTCTAACTGCTGATGACTTGAAAAATATTCTGTCATTTGCATTGATATTTAGAAAATCAGAGGAAAACGTTGTTTGCATAATAATGTGGAACGTGGTGTAGTTGTGTACATGATGATTGATTTGGTAACACAATCGATACGTCTGAACTCCCTGATACAATATTTAACAGAGAGAATTTCACTTAGCTGGAGATCAATTCAGGAATGAAACAAATCAGATGTCAGATTATGATTTTAATTTTTTATACTTTTTTCCCCTTTTTGTCAAAGCATAAAGCTATTTGGATTTTATATTCAGTTTGTTCCAGATACAAGGGCTGCACAGCGGCACAGGGGTTAGCGCTGTTGCCTCACAGCAAGAAGGTTCCTGGTTCACTTCCCGGTCAGGGCCTTTCTGTACAGAGTGTGCATGTGCATGCGTGGATTCTCTCCGGGTACTCCGGCTTCCTCTCACCACTAAAAACATGCTCATTAGGTTAATTGGTGACTCTAAATTGGCCATAGGTGTGAGTGTGCCAGGTTGTTTGTCTCTATATGTCAGCCATGTGATTTAGCCAGCTGGGATAGGCTCCACCCCCCGCAAGCCCCAAGCGGTGTAGAAATATATATATTTGTATACTTGTTGAATTGTGGAAAAAACTGTTTAAATCCTCTTACTGCTCTGGAGGAGGTCAGCCAGCTCTTCCTCCTTCATTTCCCTCAGAGAGTGCAAAATGATCTTCAGAAAAGCATTCCTGCTTTCTCTCTGCCTTTCTTCCTCACTCTGACTCTCTAAGTTTGCTGGGTAATCTGGACTCAGAGTCTTCTGGACTCTCATCAACTCATTCTTTACAAAGGTGTTGATGTTCTTCTCCAGCAGCTGAAACAGAATGAGACACCAAAAGTTCAATCCAGCTAATAAACAAAACAACGTTTGGTTTATCTGGCAGTCAAGGGGTCAAAAACAAAATAATGATTAGGTAATAAATCATTGGTTAATGTAGTTCAATGTAAAAAGTTCTGTACAAACCTTGAAAGTGAGGTCCAGATATGTTTGATGCTGCTTGTTTGACGGATCGCTGGGAATCTGTCTGTAGAGACTATAATAGGCAACAAGAAATTAGATAAAGGTAGAGAAAAGATATATTTTTATCATTAATGATCAGTTTTTTTTCTTATTTGTATTTAATTGTCATCACTGTTCATAAATTTACTTTTGATAAGTAATTTTGGGTATCACTTTATTTTAGTGGGCCCTTATTACTTAGTAATTTTAGGGCAATATGTGTAATTATCTAGTCATTTCTTATAAATAGGTGGGGTAATTACTATGTAATAAGCAGGCAAGTTACTAATTAATCTTTCAGAAATAAGGTAAGATTAGAGGTTTTTATTTATCTATTAATAGCATATCAATTACAGAGTGATCCTTCGTAATATTGTGGCAATTCTCTGGGAAGTAGGGAATATTTTACCCTAATCTACGGTGGCCCTAGAGGCCAAAAGGATAAGTATTTCAAAAGTGCAAACTAAATTTCACAAAACACAAGTACATTTCACAAAACACATGCATAAATCTCCCTCTTATTTTTTATGTGTAAGTGGTTTAAAGGCAGGCCAGCCAGTTACACAATATACGCCCACGTTAAACACATAAACAACAACAGTTAGCTTCACATCAGCACCGTTAGCCTGTTAGCACTTTGGCCGCTATCATAACTTTGCAGCTTACAACAGCCAAATACCATCCTCCACAGACAAGAGCAAAGCATCTAAACAAAACTCCCAAGTGCTCTGTTAACTGGACATGACGTTAGAACTCTACATTTCAAATGAAAAATGAGTCTTACCCTCAGTTGCTAATATCAGTCCTCATGATAACTGTAGCATCTGCTAAAGCTGGAAATCCAACCATCCTGCTTTATTTGGACTAGTCCCGAAAAGACAAAAGCTCCGCAGCAGATAGTCCGGTCCAGTCCTCCTCTCATTAACGGCTTATCCAAGACTACTTCTGCTAATTAGCCAGGACATCCTGAGCATTAACAACCAGCTATGTTGAAGAGAGACAGAGCCTTCGTTATCAGCTCCAAGCAGTCCATGCTGCTCTGCACGATGTGATTCTGTGTTGACTACAATCCAACTTTATCTGGGGATTGGTCATAGGTAGTTTATCAAAGTCCACAACAACTCTGCTCGGCATCTCTCTCTGCTGCTGCATCGCTGTTTATGATGCTTAGCTACACAGTTCCCTTTGTTTCAGCCTCTTCATTACTCGCAGTGAAGACTACCTCAGATTCCCTCCATGCCGCTGATAATATTAAGTCTTTGGTTAACCAGGAAAACCTCACTTAGATTAAAAGTCTGCTTTACGAGAAAGCTCTGGTCAAACTTTCCCACTTTCCCTGCATAGTTGACAGCAATACTGAGCACGCGCAGAGAGATAGACTTGCTTTGACGTCATCTTGCATACATAATTAGCCGTGTGCTTGCCATCTGAGGAGATAAAAAACCCCTGCACGGCAGGACAGTAGGTGTAGTAAGATTAGGCCACTTTTAGTTTATATTAACACATTCTCACAACATATCTTCTAGGCTACACAAAACATAATATGCAAGTATTCAGTATTTACTTATCTGGTCATTTGCATGTTTTCTGCCGGACATTTTGACCGGTTATATTTTTATCTGCCAGACTTCTGCCCTTTTTACTGGCCAATGACCGGCAAATGCCAGCTTAGCAGCCCCATGTAGTCAGAATGGTACTGTTGTCGCCAATTTGAAGTTTCTTAGTATGTTGTGATTTTGCATGTAAACATTGTGGCTGTTGCTATGTCACTGCACGCACCTGGGCGTAGGTGGAAATCACAGCCACACGCCAAGAAAAGGGAGTCACAGGTGAACAGGTGCAGGGAATCATGAATTAGGGGATGCCACACAGTTTTTCAATCGTGTGTGGTTAAGTTAGTGTTGTCAGAGTCTTACCGTGTTTTGTTTTGTGTTTTTGATGCAGAGCTCGTTTTAAAGTTCCCTTGATCAGTACCTTGATCGTGCCTTCTTGATCAGTAGATTGCCACTACAGGTACGATCTTGGTTACATAACAACATTCGACTATGAGGTTCATAGTCGAATCAGACTCCTCCGAATCGAATCGGCAAATCAGCGACTATTCCGGGTCACCCCTACTTATAACTAAAAACACTATGTAATTATAGCCAATTAAAATAAAGTGTTAACTACTTTTGTAATTAAATTTTCTGTATGATGCTTGGCAAAATGGTTTCATTTCATTAATATTTCTTTTTATTTGTGTTTATAAAAGTACTTTGATTAGTACTCTTGTCATTGCTTTTTTGTATGAAGCTTTGGTGATACTGTTTTCTATCATTCCTGCCAATTAATCCCATTGAAATGAACTGAACTGAATTAATAAATACCCGTTTTTCAATTCTCACCTTCCACCATCAGCACCTCCCCTGTCAAAGTTAAGGATTTCATCCATAGACCTGGATTGTTTTAAGGAGACACCACTGCCTCCAGGAGAATCCGGTCTCTGCTTCTCTGTCCTGAAACAAACAAACAGCTGACTGATACAAGAATATAGAACAAATATGGATTTGAATCAGACATCCCCAGTTAAAACTGGAAAAAGGATCTTTGGTAAGGACATGTGAAGTCCTACACACTTCTTTATTCTTCTGTTAGAACACCACAAATACAAAACACAGAAACTGTGTCAGCAGATACTACAGAATGTTAAACAGTAAACAGAGGAGGACTGAGTCTTTATTCAGAGAAGTGAAATGATTAAATATCTTAATTATATATATTGCTAATGAACTTTATAAAATACTGATTAAAGATAGTGCAGGGCAATAAATCAATTTTTTAATTCTCACCTTCCACCATCAGGACCTCCCCGTTCAAAGCTGATGGGTTTACCCATAGACTGGTCACTCTTTAAGGAGACACCGCTGCCTCCAGGAGAATCTGGTCTCTGCTTCTCTGTCCTGATACAAACAAACAAATGACTAATTCAAGCTTTTAGAACAAATATGGATTAGCATCAAATATTCCCAGCTAAAATTAGCAAAATGGATCTTTTGTAAGGACACAGAGAGTCCTACACACTTCTTTATTCTTCTATTAGAACACCACAAATACAAAACACAGAAACTGTGTCAGCAGATACTACAGAATGTCTAACGGTAAACAGAGGAGGACTGAGCCGTTATTCAGAGAAGTGAAATAATTAAATATCTTAATTATAAATATTGCTAATGAACTTTATAAAAGACTGATTTAAGATACTGCAGGGCAATAAATCAATTTTCAATTCTCACCTTCCATCATCAGGACCTCCCCGTTCAAAGCTGATGGGTTTACCCATAGACTGGTCACTCTTTAAGGAGACACCGCTGCCTCCAGGAGAATCTGGTTTCTGCTTCTCTGTCCTGATACAAACAAACAGCTGATTGATTCAAGAATTTAGAATAAATATGGATTTAAATCAGACATTCCCAGTTAAAACTAGCATAACAGATCAGATATGGAGTCCTACACACTTCTTTATTCTTCTATTAGAACACCACAAACACAAAACACAGAAACTGTGTCAGCTGGTCAGTTCCTGTGAGCTGATATTCAGTTACTGAGCAGCAGATGTGATGCTGCAATGATGCTGGAACAATGATGATGTTGGAGTATTTTAAGTACTGATGAAGGAGAATCACGCTCAGTTAGAAATGTTCCTCTCACCTCAGAGATTCATCTTCTCCAGAGGTTTTAAAGGGAGGGCCTCCCTGCTCTTTGCCCCCACACTGAGCCATAGCAGAGCGCCCCCTGCTGATAGAGTTGCTCTCAGCAGTTGCACAAAAAAATACTCTACGTCATCACATCCAGTTTACAGAGACTTCAGCATCACCTGTGGAGGAAGCATAGAGGCAGAAGACATCTTCACTTTGTTATCAGTCTCCAAATGTCACATCTACCCACAAACACAACAGGTTAGCAACATTTACATGTTTATGTTCATTAATGTGCATTGGCCAGTTATAAATAAATACATAAATAAATTATCCTTACCTCGCCACTCTGATGCAAGGAAATGAGCAAGTTCCTGCAAGACTCCATTGGATGATAGTGCAACACTTTCAGAATTATATTTCAAACATAAAATTACAGTTCACCTAAGATCGAAACTCTCTGTGTGCAGCGAAAAAGGCAAAAAACAATATTTAATGGCCATGAAATCTAAGCTTCTAGTAGTAGGTCACTGTGCATTATGTAAAAGTCTTTAACATAACATCAAGTGTTCCCAAAGATAACAACAAACAATAAAATTTAGATGGTCTGTCACAGTGGCTTTGTTACAACAATCTCTGTAACAAGACTTGTCTTTCATTGCAACTACAATATTAAGAATTTTAATATTTAAGGTAATGTGAGAACTCAACTAAAATAAATTACAGAAGCAGTCATTATTTAAACCCTGGGTTTTCACCAATAGTAATAAAATACTTTGAAAACTATTAATGTAGTAGAAAGCAAAGTGTTAAATTTGGGGGTCTGTTGTCTAGTTTTTAAAATGTTCAAAATGATGTGCCACATAATTTTATTTATTATCTATATAGGCCTAAATATGTTGTGTATGAATGTCACTGACTCAAAGTTTGATTTTTATGCAGACAATATTTGCATTTTCATCTTCCTTAGCAAGAGCAATGACTAAACTACAGGCGGCCTTTAATGTTGTCCAGAGAAACCTCTGCGACTCATACTTAATGCCAAAAAGACCAAAAGGACGTGCCTCTCTAGGTTTAAGTCACAAGTTCAAGATAGTGCTCAGACTTTTACCTTAAACAATAAGGCAATTGAATGCGTTTAAACTGTAAACTTACTAATACCTTGGCTTTTGCTTGGCTTTTGCTTTTTAACCGGCAAACAGCACAGACAGGTACGTTTGGGGTCTAATGTGCATGACGTAAGCTGTCAGACGAATGAATGGACTCGATCAATTTGCTTTAGATAGTTGTTTACATAAATATTACAGTTATTAAAAATCACGAAAAACACACTACAAATTACATACTGAGTACAGATATTATTTTGAGTAGCGGTGTTGTACGTAACTTTATTGCTAGTGGAGCCGTTAGCAGCAGGCTATCAGGTCCGTCCCTAATAACGGCCCCACTTCCATTGTGTTGTGACTTTTTATTTGCATCTGCTGCACCAAGTTGTTGTATTTTTGTGCTGTTGTCGAATCTGTTTCCCTCCGCGCTGTATCAAGTTTATGTATCCTTGCGCGGCGTTGAGTGTTTGTATTCATGCGCTGCAGCAAGTTTTTGTATTTGTGTTTATCTCAAATGTCGTCGTGTTTTTTCTTTTTGCAAAGTGTTTTGAATTTGCATTCATGTGAGACTTCTCGGCCCCCGTAGTCTCTTCCTTGTAACAAAAGAAAAGTAAGTTGATAATAATTGTTTATATTTGTACTTCTTTTTCCCAATAAAGCATCCACAGAGTGGGATAATGTCTTCATTATACAGTTTTCTTGTATTCCATGCTCTGACTGGATGGTGCTGTTTTTTTTGTGTGATAACCTCCATACACCTCTGACCATGTCTAACTGATGGTACTGCACCATATCTAACCCCTCTGTTGCCGAAGGGGACATGGACTTGAATCGAGGAGTCACCAGTTGAAAGACAAGTCCAGCAGGTAGAGCACTGTAGTTAAAATACTTCAATGATTTTGAAATAGTTGATAAAAAAAGACAGGGTCACTGTTTTCCCATCCAATGACCTGGGAGACTTTAAAATGTTTAGTCATTAGAAAGGGTTTTAGACACATTATTCTGCTAACACGGTGAATAATCCCTGAAACCAGGAAGAACTTCTGTGACCTGTTTTCTTAATCTTTGTCAGTTTAAACAGTCTGCTTAAATAAAATATTTTTGTAATGTTCAACAGTTGTTTCAATCATTTAAAACACTGATCATCAACTGGCAGCCCGGGGGCCAAATCAGGCCCCCAGCAGCTGTTAAATCCACCCCAAAAGCAATTAATATTCAAATAGCCTAGTTTTTAAATGATTTCACATTTGATCTTTTCTTTTTTTTTTTTTACAGAAATTCATTTGTCAGCCATTATTAGTAAATGTTTAAAAAATTTATTAAAACTGGCAAAAATGTCCAGATAAAGTGGTCAGAGAGTGGCAAAAATGGGCAATAAGATCCAAAACAGTAGGGATGCACGATATTATCGGTCTGATATCGGTATCGGCAGATATTTGCTTAAAAAGGCAAATATCGGAATCGGCAGATATCAAAATTTCTGACGATATTTACATCCGATATTTTGTCTGTGTATTTCAGCATATATTGACTGTAAATTTTGTCCATATATACTGATAAATTTGTGGAATTTTAGGCTGAACTAACATACCTATATCAGTTTAGGTCTATTTCTTTATTTATCCTCATTCTTTAAACTTTCAAGTGTTTTTAAGGACTAAAGTTTGTTTTCTTGGTCATCCTCAAACCTTAAAGTGTGTCCAAAGGCCTGACATTTCTTGTCCGAAGAGCATATTTAAATATCGGTATTGATATCGTATCGGCTAAAATGAATCTGTAAATATCGGCATATCGGATATCGGCAAAAATCCAGTATCGTGCATCCCTACAAAACGGTTGTGGAGTGGCACAAAGGGACAAAAACTTGCAGGATAGGTGGTGAGAAGAGGTTAAAATGTGGCAAACCATTAGTATTAAAGGAAATAAGGGGAAAAGTCTATCAAAAATGGGTGATAAGGGGCAAAAATTGTGACAACAGTAATAAAAAGTGGTAAAAATAGACAAAAAGGTGAAAATCGGAAAAAAGGAGGGATAAGACAGGCAAGAAAAGTGGTGTAAAAGAGTTAAAGAATCGCAAAATGTTAGATTAAGGGGGTAAAAATGGTCAACAGGTATCAAAAATGGTTTAAAATGTGCAAAAAGGTGAAAAAATAGCCAATGGCAAAGTAGTGAAACTGGAGGAAAGTGTGTTTTAAGAGTGATAAAATAGCAAAAATGGGTTAAACGTGGCACAAAATGTTGCAGAATGAAGCAGTGAAGTAGTGAAAAGTGTTAAACATGAGCTCATATTGGTGCTGAATCAGAATTGTTGAGGGCCAATTCTCTGGGATTTTCAGTAGCCCAGCCAATTCTGTGGGCATGCCTGTCTCCTCGTGGTCTATGGCATTATATATTGGGATAGATCTCACTGGTAATGCCTGAAAATGTCCTGCGTTTTGAAAGAAAATACAAATACTAATAAGATAATATGTTAATCAGAACAAAATATTGATTTAACTTTTCTTTATTTGGAAGTCTGACCCCCAGAGACTCTGTCAAGAATATGTGCAGATGTACTTGATGACCCCTGCTTTAAAACGTTGTTTAAAATCTAAAATGGATTCCCCTGACTCTGAGCTGTTAGCATGCTAGCAAGGACGTACAGTTCAGAGAAACACTAATGATGATGGTGGCTAACTGTTAGCTCACAGCTGTTTAACTGTTAGCTTAGAACTGTTTAACTGTTAGCTCACAACTGTTTTTACACTTTGATAAATCTGAAAGAAAGGAATTAAAACAGTAAAAAGAGTCACTTACCATCACCTCAGCACAGAGAAGAACTGCACCTGATGTAAAGCGGCTCAGAGATACTCAGACTGCCTCCCTCAACTAGAAAAACCAGTTTATCACCATGACAACAGGGCTTCAAGTTCACGCCCTCTAGTTACCACCACTCATTTGCTTCAAAAACAAACAAGCAGCGGCAAAAGAAACCTCACAGGCCCTGTGGATGATACACTCAGATCAGTGAAGGTTCAAGTCTGAGTCCAAATCAGTTTCTGAAGCGTCTAAACAGGATGTGGTGTGAAAACACTATTATGATGTCTGCTTTAAGAACTAAAGGTACAGAGTATACCCTCATCTCAACACATGATGGATATCTCCTCCACATTGGGGTACGGTGGCCTGGTAATGCAATAAAAAATTACAAAATCTTAAGCACTTTAACTAAGATTTAAACAAATTTACATCAACCAAAACATTTTCACTTTTCATAAAACACATTTGCATTAGCAGACATCTTAACTAATGACGTAAGAAACATACATTTTACAAAATAAATTGATCAAAAAAATCTATTACAAAGTCTGAAACACCTTTACAAAATGAAACATATTTACATAAAGCCTGATATAAAATTACAAAGTCTGAAACAGAAACACTTTAACAAAAGAATTTCATGAAGTACATTTAAAATAAAACAAAACATTTAAAATCTTTACATTTTTTCATTTTTTTAAATTCACTAAACCTGTAACACTTTTACATGAGCTGAGTAAAAATTTACAAGTTATTGAACACATTTACAACTTTAGAAACAAATATACAACAGTGGTATGTTGTGTGATTAGTGATGCAGAACCCAGGATGCAGAGGCGGAGGAGCAGTTAAACAGTTTTATTTGCACAGGTGGGTAATTAGGGAATATGAGTCCAAGAATCCGGGGGGGGGAGAGAGTGCTGGAGCTGGCTGCAGTGAGCGGGGAGTGAGGAACTGGAAGAAAAGGAGGAGACACGTTAGAGCAGGTCCACAAAACACAAGCACTGGTAATAACCCAAAATGTCTATCAAAAACTCTGAAAACTTCTCTGAAGATTTCTCGAGAGAGCGTGTGAGCCTGGAGCAGAAGTTTACCGCTAGGGAAGGTAGTCAAAACTCAGGCGCTGGTGGAGAGCTGCAGCCGATCTTAAGTAGTCCCTCCTGATGAGAACTCGCTGCAGGTGTGATCTCTCCACAGCACCGGGGGGGAGGGGTGATTGCCTCAGGGAACACAAAGTAAAGTAAGCGGCCAGCAGAAGTGACTCCGGAAACCGGAATTTACCATAATAAAGCAAAATGTACAAAGTAAAACACCACATGGTATCTTGTACTAAATGCTGGAAGTGACCAAAGTTTCAAGATTCGTAAACGTATTTCAGACTTTGTCATCTTAAACCAGACTTTTCAAAAATGCTTCATTTTAGTTTAGCTTTTATTAGTTTTAGTTTTATAGTTTTTCAGCGATGTGGAATTCTTGTAGGGTGCAAACAGTTTATCATAAAAAATACATTCAAATGAGCTTTATTCAAATTTGATAGTTGAAAAAAACCCAAGATCTAAAAATGTCATTGTGTAAGGTCTTGACCAATCAAATCAGTCCGTTTAACTCTCTCCTGGCTTCAGTGCATATCTCAGGTAGTCCGCTGTCAAACACTTAGACTGAGTTCCTTCCCCAAGAGGAATCAATAAATGGTTATAAAGCTCTAGAATAATATCACATCAATTACATGCTATACAGTTAAACATAAATCACAACCTAACTGGCACATACAGTATAAGCATTAAGACAATGTATTAACACAAAAAAGGGGGGTCAGCCATGTGGAGACGTGTGGTGACGGCAGTGTAAGTCCAGGGAAGATGTGATGAAAACTGAAACTCTAATTTCCCAGCCATTTTAATGATTATAGAAACAGAGAATATTTCGTTGTGCTTTTATATCAGACAAATATGGAAATGTTTTGTTGAACAAACTTATGTTTACGGTGATTTTTGAGATCTTGACTCTATGCTGTCATAGTCCTGTGGAGAGGGTCCTAGTTATTTATGACACCATCTGTTTTTGTTGTTTCTGTCCAGAGAGAGAGAGGAAGCACGGGCCAATCAAAGAGCTGGTGCAGTGGTTTACAATCCGCTACTTCATAGGTGTTGGGAACAGTGTTGTTTTCTTTTACTGCTTTACAGACACTCATAGGCACCGTGATAACCCCTGTTACGATCACCAATTGTTAAGGCATGATTGTCTCTTGAGAGATATTTTCAATCAGAAATGTCACACTGGCTTCTCTAAGGCTGAGAAACTGATAAACAACAGGGAAGCCCCCCACCCCCCCTTTCCTTGGGAGACCTGGGAATCCAGCATTTTATCACCACAGATGGCTACGGGCTCTAATTAGCATGGTTTATCAACACCATGCTATGCTAGCTGAATACCAGGCTGCAACTTCTAAAAAATAAAGCCAAAGATTAAGTGCAAAAAGCCACAGTTTCCTGTAGTGTCCAGCAGCGTGTCTGCATCTGCAGAAGCAGCAAACATCCCATCTACACCCCAAATTAAAAACTCAATTTTTAAAGCAGAAATAAACCTGTTTACAGCCTGGCTCTTGGAATCTCTTCAGTCAGCAGTGTTTCTCAGACCTACAGAGAACACAGGGACACTGAGGGACAGTGGACTATAAACCCAGGATAGAGAGGTTCAGTGAATGTGGTGTTGAAGGTGTGGATGTGGGTCAGTGTGTCAGAGGAGATGCTGTAGAAGGACAGAATACCAGCTGGGTGATCGAGGTACACTGCAACTCTATCTACATCAGAGGAGAAGGATTTAATCCCACAAGTTTTGCCATTGTGACAGACAAGGAAATCTTCCTTTAAGGTGAAGAGACTCCAGGACTGATCATTCAGTCCAAAAAAGCTTTCACTACCCTCTACTTTCCTGCCGATTCCTCTGTAACTCATTGCGACAGACATACCTCCTCTATACTCAACCTCCCAGTAACAGCGACCTGTCAGACCAGTTCTACACAGCAGCTGAGGCTGGACATCAAATCTGTCTGGATGATCAGGATACGGCTGCTCCTCCTCCACACGTGCCATCATTTTGTTGTTTTTAAACAGTTTGATCTTTCTGTTGACCGTGTTTGTGTCCAGTTCCAGCTCACAGGCATCTGATGGAGAGTATGAGACAGATCACATCTACAGGTTAGCATATGTTCATTCACAGACAACTTCACTGGCAGTTATTAGGAGTCAACCAAACATACATAGCACTGAAATGGCTTTTCAAATAATTATCGATTTGATTTCAAGTGTGGTCTCATGATTCAGTGCTATTCTGCTGCTTTTGGATTAAAGGTCTTTGCACACTTTCTGTTGGGATGGTTTTTTTCTGATCTGTAAAATGAAATTTATTTATTTATTTATTTATCCGTGCCTTCTGTAGCAAAATTTTCTTCATGCATGACAGTGAACCATCTCATGCTACAAAGAATCCCTCTGTGTCATTGGCTGCTATGGGCATAAAAGGAGAGACACTCATGGTGTGGCCCCCATCCTCCCCTGACCTTTAACCCTGTTGAGAACCTTTGGAGCATCCTCAAGCTAAAGATCTATGAGGCTGGGAGGCAGTTCACATCAAAACAGCAGCCAGCTCTGGGAGGATATTCTGACATCCTGCAAAGAAATTCTAGCAGAAACTCTCCAAAAACTCACAAGTTCAATGGATGCAAGAATAGTGAAGGTGATATCAAAGAAGGGCTCCTATGTTAACATGGAACTTGGCCTGTTAAGATGTTTTTGATTGAAATAGCTTTGATTTCAGTAAATATGACCTCCTAATGCTGCAAATTCAACAAATGACCATTTTCAGTTCTTTACAAGTGATAAAAAATAATGTAAAACTCTGTTGTGCTTAATAATGTGGAACAGTTCATTTTGAGGTTTTTGTTTTTAAAAAAATAACATTATCATTATGAAGTTTGTTCAAAAACATTTGAATAATGTTCTAACGGCTGATGACTTGAAAAATGTTCTGTCATTTGCATTAATATTTAGGAAAATAAGAGAAAAACATTATTTACATTATAATGTGGAAAGTGGTGTAGTTTACATGCTCGCTAAGGGTGGGAATCACTAGTGGCCCCATGATAAGATATTATCCAGTATTTGGGTCCTGATTCGATATTATTGCTATTTTAAACATTTTGCAATACAGTATGTTTGCGATACTGCGATCTATACCATTTTTTTCAACTGTTTTAGCATTAGTCTTGCCCTCATGTTTGTTGTACTTCTGCAGTATTTTGTTTTCATGTAGCACTTCCTGCAAACCTCATGTGCCATGTCCATCTCATTTGTGCCCAGCTTGCATTCCTAATGTCCTTCCCCTGGTGCTGCCATGTTTGTTGTACTAACTTTCCCCTGCTCTATGACGTCACCTCTGCCAACCTCACTGGAAAAACAATTGTCCAAACAATTGATTTTATCTTTCCCTTATCAAGGACTTCAGTTTATATTGGGAATTAATTTGAAAAAAAAAATCGATACTTGGTGGAAGAGATGATATGATGTATACTATGCTGTATCAAGTTTTTCTTCCACCCATAATTAAAGACTAGTTTAGCCACTGGGGCTGCTTCACATCCTGGATAAAGAGAAAAAACAGACTGATCTGCAGCAAGGCAGAGACGCTAATCTCTGTAGAAGAAAACCATGCATCGAACCAAGAGGTAGATTTTGAGTTAGGGCTGGGTGTTATACCATCATGTTAGAAAGAATTAGAATTAAAGAATCTTTACTGCCTACTCTGGAAGATATAAGCCTTAAGTGGTGCTCTGGCTGACACCCCTGAGTAAACCTAATGAAAACACCAGTAAACTAGTGTCCTGTCCCTTTTACCTGCACAACAGAAATACTCATATGGCAGCAATAATAGTACCAGTCCTACAGTATCACTAATAAAAATGCAGTACAACTGGACACTGTTAAGTATCTGCAGTCTCCAGTTGTTCTGACCACAAAAATCAAACTTACATTTCTTCAAACCAGGTTTCAGTCTTTGTGGTCCACCATGATCCAACCTGCAGCAGGAAACGAGACATTGTTTTCAAAAAACACTTTTTATGTTGATGTCAACCACATCTTCGACAAACCATTACACAGGCTAGCAGTAAAGAGGTAAAAAAGTGAGAGACTCCATCTGCTGTATCTCTCTGCCTATCAGTACCTCAGTGTCTCCAGTCTGCACTGTGGATCCCTCTGTCGCTCCAGCAGAAGCTTCTTCCCTCGCTCTCCTGGATGATTGTAGCTTAGGTCCAGCACTCTCAGATGAGAGGAGCCCAGAGCTGAGGCCAGAGAAGCACAGCCTTCCTCTGTGATCAGGCAGCCTGAAACGCTACACACATGCAAATACACATACAGTGAAAAAAACAACATTATTCTAAAAACATGATTACATGTTAATACATTTTTTAAAAGTCCCAGAACTAAAAGAACACAGCCTGAAGATATAAGTCTCATGTCACTTTTATCATTTTGTCTGATGTACAGATCTGTCAACCTGACATGCCAGACGGACTGTTTCATACATCCATGACATGCTGGTGGTGAAGCAGTCTTTCCGAGGCCTTGAATGTGATTTCTCTTCAGGAGATGGAGAACGCACTGACTTCACTGCTACCACTGGCACAAACAGCGAGAGTCACGAGGCATGTGTTGGTCCCATAGACTGTAGAAAGAATTGGACAAACCCTGTGTGACGTCAGTCATCTGCTTACAATAGATGGACTCAAATGGCTCTTGAAGCTCATTCGGGGTGAAATTGCGGTCTCAACCAAACTTTGGATCAACCTAAAGGCCCACCCACTATGCACGACTTCCTAAATATATATATCCTAAATATAATCCAAACAATCGTGGTACAAAAAAATTCAACCCCTGTACAGTGGGAGCACCGGCAGTAGTTGAAGCCTGAGGACTGATGGAATGTGGTTCCAGAGACCTGATGAGTGGTGCTGGAATTGGTTTTCAAATGAAAAGGAGCCTGACCATGTACCTGTAGGTGGACGCTGGAGGTTGCTCAGGGATTGCAGGGTTTTCAGGAGTGCCCAGTTCCTAAACAGTGAGCGTCTCTTGGTTGCAACCTTGAAATTGCGGCTGATGTGCCCCAGGGAAGCTGACTCTGCATATTTTACAGGCATATGTAGCTGGGCTCATGGCCATTCTTGGAACAACAGATACCTTTCAAGATCTTGAGTCTCCCTTGAGTCTCATAGGTGGACTTCAAGTCTGGTTCCTGGCTGCTGTAAGTGAAAACATCCCAAGGTTACCGAGGAACCAAACTTGGCAAGAGACTGAGGCAAGAGGCTTCAAGGGCGATGTGAAGGGATGTGAGGACCAGTGTTTGCAGCCTATGTGAGATGGTAGAGGGCCATCTGGGCACAAGTAATGCCCTCCGGCTTACAGCGCCATACAGAGCCTCAAGGCAGCTCTGCAGTAAAGGTACCTGATGGCACGATGGTGACAGAAGAGTCAGATGTCAAGGAACAATCGTCTGGCAGAAGCTGTATTGGGCAGATTGGGCATTTTTGTTCCAATCTTAAATCTTACTGAACAGGATCTGTGATCTGCTGCTCCAACAACAGCGGCCTGAACAGTCAAGCTTTACATCTAAGAGGTCTACAATAGACAGCATCCTGGCACATCAGGTCCTCACTTGGTGCTTTCAGTAATTCAGTAGAGGGTTTCTTGCAGTCTGTGCTGATTTCTGGAAGGCGTTTGACTGGGTTGTGAGGGAGATCACACAGGGTCCTTACTGAGTGTGATCAATCAGTGCAGTGCCAGGTGTGTGTGAGCGGATTGCTCCTGATTGTAGCCAGGTGTGGCAGTGCCAGGTTTCTGTGTGAGCTGATTGCTCCTGATTGTGGCCAGGTGTGGAAAGCCTACTTATACTCCTGGTTTTCAGCTCTCAGTGCTGACTCATTACCTCACCTTCAGAGCTAGTGAGCGCATCTCCTTGTGTTTTCCTGTGTTTTATTGAGAGTTTGCACAAACATAACTGACAACTTACCTGAGTATATTATCTGGGATTTACCAGCTGAAGTGGTTTAGTGCTGGAGGCCTTTGCCCAGTCCTTTTGTTTAATTTTACACTAGTCTGGTGACCTTAGTGTTTCATTGGAGGAGGCTTTTCTTTCCCCTTAGAGCTTTGTTTCTAGTCAGCTGCTAGGCAGCGGTGGTTTTGTTCTCTTTTCTCAGTATTTATTAAGTTGGGGATATTCTTAGTTCTGGTTGCTACCAATTTGGGTTCTCTCCCTTCCCTTTCCCAAATATCGCTTGCGATTTTAGTGGTTATCCTTCTGGGATAACTTTAAGAAACCCGGGTCCGCAATTGTGTCCCACTTCCCCATCCTGACATGGGTGAGTAGAGATTCCCTCTTCAGGACTCATGGGATCCCCTGCGCACTCATCCAGCTGATATCTACCCTATATTCTGGTCCAGAGAGTGCTTTAAAGTGTGGTGGCTCCACCTCTGACTTCTTCTCCGGTTGATTCTAGTAGCTGTATGGACTGGATAATAGGGCGGGTAACAGGGGCATCAAACTGTAGAGTGTCATTTGGTGATGTCCAGATCACTGGTCTGGACTTTGCTGATGGTGCTGTGATTCTTGCAGAGACCATATGGCTCTTGCAGGTGTGCTCAGGAGAGTGGGGATTGGAAATGTCTACAGCCTTCACAATCTTAAAAAATCTCCAACAAGTAACTCTACAAGAGAGCAGGTAACCAGAGCATCATGAAGGAAATTACAATCAGATGGTTTGGATGGCTTGGGCATGTGCTGGGAATGGAGCAGGACCAGATCACTAAAGTTGCCTTAAGATAGACACCACCATGCAAAAGAAAACCTGAGAGGCCTAAAACCACTTGGCACCGAACTGTGTAAACCTGTCATGGGGAGAATAGGACAGAATACAATAGAGAAAGCTCATTGAAGCCTTATATCCCATATGGGATGAAGAGGAGTAAGCAAGTAAGTAAGTACAGCCCTCACAGGTCTTGGCGTGCTTTCCTGGGCCTAATCCAGCTCACCGTGTACTGGGTGTCCAGGATGTGGTGGGCGGGTCCAGACAACAAGGGGGCCATGTGTGTTGTGGAGGAGTCACCTGGGAAGACATCTGGAGGGATAGGGAATGGTCCTCGAGTAAGGCCATCAGTAGACCAGAGCAGTAGAGAACGCAAGGTTGATATGGCGAAGTGCTGAACCATCATAACTTCCCATGCCTGACCTTTTAATCTGTGCCTTTGATTGTACTTCCCTATGCAGAAACCACTTCTCTCCCTCATTCTGGAGTTCTCCACCGTGGCATGATATCATCTGCAAAGAAACTATTTCCAATGGAATTAATGTTCATGTGGTTCACATTTACAAAAGACTAACCTGAGAGTTTCCAGACAACAGTGTTGACTCTTCAGCCCATCAGACAATAGCTTAATTCCTGAATCCATCAAGTCGTTGTCGCTCAGGTCCATCTCTCTCAGGTTGGAGAACTGGGAGCTCAGGACTGAGGACAGAG
The DNA here is from genome assembly GCF_018320785.1 of Cheilinus undulatus. Classification (NCBI taxonomy): domain Eukaryota; kingdom Metazoa; phylum Chordata; class Actinopteri; order Labriformes; family Labridae; genus Cheilinus; species Cheilinus undulatus. Next base: position 2,724,660 of record NC_054873.1, on the reverse strand, counting down.
GGTCACAGCTCTTCTCTGAGAGGTTACAGCCTCGCAGCCTGAAAAGGAATGAAAAAGGTGAATTCAGTGATTGATTGTTAAAAGAAATATCAGATTTGAGGGCCATCCTTTTAACGCAGCGTTGTACTTACCTAAGAGTTAGCAGTCTGCAGTTTTGACTCCTGAGTCCATAAGACAGTTCCTTCACTCCTGAATCCTGCAGGTCGTTGTTGCTCAGGTCCAACTCTCTCAGACTAGGGGAGTAAGAGCTAAAGACTGAGGACAAAACTTTACAGCTTTTCTCTGAGAGGTTACAGTGTCCTAGCCTGCAGAGTAATCACAAGAACAAATTGGAGAAATCATATATATATAAATAGTTGTCTTTTCCAAAATAAAGAACATTTAATCTTGGTGTTCTGTGTGCACGTACTGAGCTTTGTTGGAGGCCTTGATCACTGGCAGCAGTTTCAAAAGAGCGTCTTCTGAAGCAGAATATTTCTTCAGGTCAAACACATCCAGATCATTTTCTGATGACAGTAAGATGAAGACCAGAGCTGACCACTGAGCAGGAGACAGTTCATCAGGGGAGAGACCTCCATATCTCAGTGACCACTGGATATCCTCCACGATAGAACGATCATTCAGTTCAATCAGACAGTGGAACAGGTTGATGCTTTTCTCTGCAGACAGATTCTCATTGATTCTTGTCTTGATGTACTGGACCGTTTCTGTTTTAGTCTGTGAGTTACTCTCAGACTGTGTCGGCAGTGAACTTCCTGTGTGACAGAGTAGATGCTGGATGCGATTCTGATTGGTCTCCAGGGAAAGACCAAGGAGGAAGCGGAGGAACAAGTCCAGATTTCCATTTGGGCTCTGCAAGGCCTGGTCTACTGCACTCTGGTAGAGACTTGTCTGGTCAGGTTGTGGGCTTCTTGCTTCAGCCATCATTGAGGTTGTTTGTTCCTCTTCCATCAGATTGACTCCAGAGTTGATGAAGGTCTGATGGACGTGAAGAGCAGCCAGAAACTCCTGAACAGTCAGATGGATGAAGCAGAAAACCGTGTCCTGGTACAGTCCTCTCTCCTCTCTGAAGACCTGCGTGAACACTCCTGAGTACACCGAGGCTGCTCTGATATCGATGCCACACTCCATCAGGTCTGGTTCATAGAAGATCAGGTTCCCTTTCTGCAGCTGCTCAAAGGCCAGTTTTCCCAGAGACTGGATAATCTTTCTGGTCTCTGGACTCCAGAATGGATTAGTCTCAGCTCCTCCTTCATACCTGATGCTCTTCACTTTGGTCTGAACCACCAGGAGGTGGATGTACATCTCAGTCAGGGTCTTGGGCAGCTCTCCTCCCTCTCTGGTCTTCAGCAGATCCTCCAGAACTGTAGCAGTGATCCAGCAGAAGACCGGGATGTGGCACATGATGTGGAGGCTTCGGGATGTCTTGATGTGGGAGATGATTCTGCTGGCCTCCTCCTCATCTCTGAATCTCCTCCTGAAGTACTCCTCCTTCTGAGGGTCAGTGAACCCTCTGATCTCGGTCACCATGTCAACACACTCAGGAGGGATCTGATTGGCTGCTGCAGGTCGTGTGGTTATCCAGAGGCGAGCAGATGGAAGCAGTTTCCCCCTGATGAGGTTTGTCAGCAGCACATCCACTGAGGTGGACTTGGTAACATCAGTCAGGATAACATTCTTGTGGAAGTCCAGAGGAAGTCGACACTCATCCAGACCATCAAAGATGAACACAATCTGGAACTCCTCAAACCTGCAGAGTCCTGCTTCTTTGGTTTCTGGGAAAAATTGATGAACAAGCTCCACCAGACTGAGCTTTTTCTCGTTCATTGGGTTCAGCTCTCTGAAAGTGAACGGGAATATGAACTGGATGTCCTGGTTGGATCTTTCTTCAGCCCAGTCCAGAGTGAACTTCTGTGTTAAGACTGTTTTCCCGATGCCAGCAACGCCCTTTGTCATGACTGTTCTGACTGGTTCATCTCTTACAGGTGAGCCTTTAAAGATGTCTTCACAATGAATCGCCATTTCTGGTTGGTCTAGCTTCCTGGATGCTGTTTCGATCTGTCTGACCTCGTGTTCCTCGTTGACCTCTCCAGTCCCTCCCTTAGTGATGTAGAGGTCTGTGTAGATCTGGTTCAGAAGGGTTGGGTTTCCTGCTTTAGCGATCCCCTCAAACACACACTGGAACTTTTCCTTCAGGTTGGATTTCAGTTTAGCCCGGCACATCGCATCATAAGTTCCTAAGTATACAAAGAATATATGAAAATCATGAGTGTTTTTCTGGTTCAAATAAAATCTAGTTTTTATTTCTAAAGCAATAAATATTTTGTAAAACCAGAACACACACACAAAGTAATAGAATAATTCTGGGTACCAGCCTAAACATGAAGGCCATACAGACTAGGCATGGAGTCGGGTACAGAAGATATTTTTGTCAACGACTACTCCTGACACTCCTGTGTCAGGAGGCAAACACAGATAATCCAGGCCATGAGCTGGACTTCTCAAGGCTCATGGGGTGGTGAAGCCTAATAGCCCCATTAAAAAAGCGGCACTAACCTCTTGTATCCAATTATAGGGTCCTCAGTTAGATTATAGTGATGTGAAATGCTGCTATGTATAAACTCAGGGCATCTAAGAACTGCAGAATGGCCCTCATCCAAGTTTGAAAGCAGGCTGCAGCACTATTTTTTACCTAGAAGTCATCCCACAAAATTTACCTGCTTTGTCAGCAGTGCAAAATGGCACACGGTGGTTTTATTTAGCCCCTTTTCGCCGGCTACATGGGCATATATTTATGTAGCTCCTGGATGCTTGCAGGTAAGGCATACATGGAACAGCATAACCAGGGAGCTGGCACAGTGTACAGGAACACCTGTGCCGAGTGTGGACTGGGGGTCCCAGGGTCAAGATGAGGACACCTCCTAAGGTGAAGACTTCCAGATCCAGAATGACAAGATGGTGATGGCTAATCAGCCTGACAGTGCTGGTCGATAAAGATCGGAGGACAGCGGCAGAGATAGATGTGGCAATACCAAGCGATAGCAACATCAGGAAGAAGGAACAGTTCGAGAAATACCAAGAGACTAAAGAGGAGAAAATCCCTGGAAAATTGTCAAATTCCTCACAGGGTCACTGTGTCAGCAGGTGTGATGTTGGCCTGATATACTCTCTACAGCGTGGCTAACATTAAAAGCTAGCTAGCTATGTGAGTTCAACCCTCGACAGTCTACATATCACTTTATTTCCATCTACGCCTATAAAAAACTGTCATACTGCGCTGTTCCTACTAACTACATGCTAACCACTAAGCCACCGCTGAGCTTCTCATATTTACATCCGGTGAAGTGCCAGACAGGAAGGTAACGGCCATTAACTGAAGCTACAGCGGCCTCTAGTGGCGGGAGGCTCGTTACAGTTTAAAAGAGCATTATAGACTGGGATTTCAAGCTCCTATTTTTAAAAAAATGATGTGTATTAACTTTAACCGACTGGTAAACCCTGCACTAGGCTAGTTTGATAAATGAATATATTCGTTTTACAGATTAACCACACACATCCTCAATATATATATATAAACACACACACACACACCCACACACACACAAAATCCTCTTACTGCTCTGGAGAAGGTCAGCCAGCTCTTCCTGTTTCATTTCCCTCAGAAAGTGCAAAATGATCTTCAGAAAAACATTCCTGCTGTCTCTCCTCTGCTTTTCTTCCTCTCCATCGAAAACCTTCTTGTCGTCGCTCTGGCTCTCTAAGTTTGCTGGGTAATCTGGACTCAGAACCTTCTGGACTCTCATCAACTCATTCTTTACGAAGGTGGTGACGTTCTCCTCCAGCAGCTGAAACAGAATGAGACACCAAATGGTTCAATCCAGCTAATAAAAAAAAACAACGTTTGGTTTATCTGGCAGTCAAGGGGTCAAAACTAATCAATGACTGAGTAATAAATCATTGGTTAATGTAGTTCTATATAAAAAGAGCTGAACAAACCTTAAATGTGGAGTCCAGGTCTGTTTGATGCTGCTTGGTTGAAGGATCACTGTGAATCTCTCTGTAGAGAGTATAATAGGCAACAATAATGATATAAAAAGTGATAAAAGACTCACTTAAGGTACTTTTATCATTGATGATCAACAATGATTCTTTCTTTTTGTTGTCATTACTATTCATATATTTATTTTTGATAAATAATTTGGGTATCACTTTATTTTAGTGGGCCCAAATTACTTAGTAGTTTTAATGGCAATATTAATAATTTCTCATGAATAGGGTGGTAATTACTATGTAATAAGTAGGTATTTAACAAATTAATCACTGAGAAATAAGGTAATGTTAGAAGTTTTTATTTGCCTAGTAATAACATTTTTATTATCCTTGTAATATTGTGGTAATTCTCTGGTAAGTAGGTGATATTTTATCCTTAAAAGGACTTAAAATTATTCAGGATGGACTCACTTTAATTTGCTGAGCCAAAATAAGAAATTACCTGGGGATTATCAAGCAATTTATAAAGAAAATAAGCTTCTCATTTCTAAGAAATTACTTGGTGAAATACCATTAATTACGAGAGAACCACCACAATATCTTGAGGAATTACTTGATAATTAATACATTATTACGAGGTAACCACTCCCTTAATATAACCCATTAAAGTGGAATGCTCATGTTGATTTCTTGTGTGCCAAACTGGCCCAAAGATTGTATTTTCTTCACAGACTCAGATTGTTTGGTGTGAGTATGAGTGTGATGTTGACTTTCTATAATGCTGTCATGGGAAGTCTGATCAGATATGGGATGGCAGCCTGGTTTGGCTCTCTGTCTGTTCAATGTCAATCTAAGACTGGAAAAATGTTTAAATGTGCCATGAAAGTGACTGGTAAGAAAAATTACCTGTCCCTTCAAACTATCTTTGAAAAAATTGTCATCAATCAGGCACAAAAAATTTTGAAGGAGTCTTTTCATGTTCTTTATTCAGAACATGAATTATTGCCCTCTGGGAGACGGTTCAGAGCTAGCAGATATAAAAGTAATCGCTACAAGCTCTCCTTCCTCCCTACTTCTATCTCTCTACTCAACAATAAACATACTCTTGTGCTAATTTTATTGGGACATTTGCTTTTTACTGCCACATTGGTATTTTATTGTATTATTGGTATTTTGTTGTGTCTTTGGTATGCCACAGTGACATTGCGATTTTATTGTGACAGTAGGTATTTTATTGTAATATTGGTAATTTGTCGAGTCAGTGGTATTTCATTGTGACTTCGGGTACTGCATGTAACATTGGTATGCATTTTATTGTTGACACTTATAACCATATTTTGGCATTAATAATTATAGAGTACCAACTTAATACAATGTAATTATCACCCCGTTGTTGAGAAATTACATCATAATTATACTTATTAGTAAAAAAAAAAACATTATGTAATTAAGGCCAATTAAACTAAAGTGACACCTACTTTTGTAATTACATTTTCTGTATGATGTTTGGCAAATTTGTTTCATAATATTTGTGCCAATAAATCCCATTGAAGTGAACGAATAAAAACAGTTTTTATTTCTCACCTTCCATCATCAGGACCTCCCTGTTCAAAGCTGATGGGTTTACCCATAGACTGGTCACTCTTAAAGGAAACGCCACTGCCTCCCGGAGAATCTGGTTTCTGCTTTTCTGTTCTGATAGCAATAAGAACAAATATGGATCTGAATCTGTAATAAAGACCCACGGAGTCCAAAACACCCTTATTTTTCCATTAGAACACCAAAAAAGAAAAAAAAAAAAAAAAAAACATTTACAGTTACCAGGATACATGCTGTGTTACACTCGCTTTGCCCATAGGTATTGTTATGTGGATGAACTGAATGAACAAATGTCGGTTTTTTAATTCTCACCTTCCACCATCAGGACCTCCCCGTTCAAAGCTGATGGGTTTACCCATAGACTGGTCACTCTTAAAGGACACGCCACTGCCTCCAGGAGAATCTTGTCTCTGCTTCGTTCTGATACAAACAAACAGCTGATTAATTCAAGATTTTAGAATGAATACAGATCTGAATCAGAAATTCCCAGGTGAAACTAATAGATACTGAATCTGTAATAAGGGCCCATGGAGTCCCACACACGTCTTTATTTTTAACAGTTACTGGGCCACATGCTGTTTGACAGCTGTTTTGCCCATAGATGTTGTTTTGTTGAGTGAACTGAATGAATAAATACTAGTTTTAATTTATCACCTTCCACCATCAGCACCTTCCCTTTCAAAGCTGATGGGTTTACCCATAGACTGGTCACTCAAGGAGACGCCGCTGCCTCCAGGAGAATCTGGTCTCTGCTTCTCTGTCCTGAAACAAACAAACAGCTGATTAATTCATTCAGCATTTAGAACAAAAACAGATTTGAATCAGACATTCACAGTTCAAACTGGCATAACGGATCATCTGTGAGGACACATGGAGTCCTACACACATTTAATTCCTTTGTCAGTCAGAAGAGAGGACTGAATCTTTATTCAGAGGATTGAAATAGTTAATTATATTAATACAAATATTGATAATGAACTTTATAAAAGACTGATTAAAGATAGCACAGGACAATTAATCATTGTTTTTTTACAGTTTTGTATTCCTACAATCATGAAAACAAGATAATTGTGAGTTAATAGTAACTGGGAAACATGCACTTATTTTGTTATGTGGTGAATGTTTCAGTGTTTACTGTGATATTTTAGCCATAAATAGTTATTTTTGTTTATTCATTGTTACTGTATGCCACCATTCTACATTTTAATGTTTTTTTACTCATTCATTTTCATTAAATAGTCATTCTTCAAAGTGTTGAGTGTTGAAATTCAAAACATTTCAAACATCTGCTTGCACTATGATGTTAAATCCAGTAATTGTGTTTAAAACTCATGATCTCATTTTCAATCCAAATAATAATACTAAAGATGTTTGCCCTCATTAGGCAGCCATAATTTAAAAGAGATAAATACTTTCTCTTTAATGATCATCAATGCTTTTTCTATGGAAATTGTTAATAATTAGGGCCTGAATACCAACCTAGGGTTGGTGAGGAACTTTCGGATTTGTATGAGTCATTTTCTGGCAGAAGAATCGCTGTTTTCCAAATTTTTAACATTCTCAAAAACTCACCAAATTTTACTGGAAACTGTCTGCCAGTGTAAATTTTTTTATTGTGGTGAAATCCTGCAAATCCATCAAGCAGAGACCCAGAGGGCCCCAAACATGAGATAGGAGACTGGGTAAGAGCTAGGTGTATAAAAAATAGTACACACATGTATCATGACTAGATGTAAAAAAACAAAAAGTCTGTTTGAACAATTCTCTAAAACATACAGGAAGTGCACTACAAACAGCTAAAGCTCACATTTTTGCATTTTTGCACGACTCATAAATGTCATACTTTTACAAACTAGTCTGAGGGATTCCATCCAGTTGACTCTAGATTTTTTAGCTCATACTAGACAAGCTGGAGATCTGAAGTTGTGTGAGCTGTGAGTTCAGGGTGGGGCCACGACCAGACCCCAAACTTAAACTACTTTTTCGTACATTTTTTGTAGTGAAAATAACCAATAATGCCATGTAACTTTTTAGTACTTATGTCAATCATCACCAAACTTCCCAGGGAGGTTCACATACTGACCATGAATAAATTCATACCAATTATGCCAATCACACCCCATTGAATTGAACTGAACTGAATGAACACATGTCAGTGTTTAATTCTCACCTTCCACCATCAGGACCTCTCTTTTTTAAGTTAATGAGTTTACCCATAGACTGGTCACTCTTAAAGGAGACGCCGCTGCCTCCAGGAGAATCTGGTCTCTGCTTCTCTGTCCTGATACAAACACAGGCTGGTCAGTTCCTGTGAGCTGATATTCAGTTATTGAGCAGCAGATGTGATGCTGGAACAATGATGATGTTGGTGTACTGCAAATACTGATGAAGAAGGATCAGTTAGAAATGTTCCTCTCACCTCAGAGCTTCATCTTCTTCACACCCAGAGATTTTAAAGGGACGGCCTCCCTCCTCTTTGTCCCCACACTGAGCCATAGCAGAGCGCCCCCTGCTGAGAGAGTTGCTCTCAGCAGTCACACCAAAAAATACTCAAGAGTTCAGCTGCTGACGTCACATCCAGTTTACAGAGACTTTAGCATCACCTGTGGAGGAAGCACAGAGGCAGAAGGCATCTTTACTTTATTATCAGTCTCCAAATGTCACATCTACCCACAAACACAACAGGTTAGCAACATGATCCTTACTTCGTCCACTCTTTAAACCCTGGGATTTTACCAATAGCACTAAAATAGTTTGAAAACTATTAATGTAGTAGAAAGCAAAGTGTTAAAGTTGAGGGTCCATTGTCTAGTTTTTAAATGTTCAAAATGGTGTCCTACATAATTTTATTTATTATCTACAGTGCTTAACAAATTTATTAGACCACCACCCAAAGTAAGGTTTATGCCACAGCTGCCCTAAATTAACAGCATTGGTAATTACCAAATCATTATTTTATGTTTCTGCAATGGTTAATACACCAATATGTAGAAGCTCTTAAACCAAAATGATGCTTTTAATGCTAAAATAGAATTATTATTGTTAACCATGAATTATCAAATTTACTGATTTACAAAAAACAGAAAAAATAGTAAAGCACATTATTATTTCTTGATTCATATGTCAAATTATAGTTATTTACTTGCATTCCTGAACAGAAAAATCAGTTTTAGTGGTTGAATGTTATGCTTGATTCAATCCTGACTTGTCAGAGAAGCCCAGTGAGGCGACTCAAATTTGGATATAAAAAGGTGAATTCAGTTTGAAATTCCTCATTCCTGTTCAAAATGGTAAAACCTCATGAGCAAACTGCTCCAGTTGTCTCAGGTTTGAAGGGTGCCTTCTCCAGACGCCATGTTTCAGCTCCTTCCACAGATGTTCAGTAGGATTTAGATCAGGGCTCATAGAAGGCCACTTCAGAATAGTCCAATGTTTTGCTCTTAGCCATTCTTGGGTGTTTTTAGCTGTGTGTTTTGGGTCATTATCCTGTTGCAAGACCCATGACCTGCGACTGAGACCAAGCTTTCTGACACTGGGCTGCACATTTCTCCTCCTTCCCCTTCTCCTTCTCCTCCTCCGTGGATTCCCCCTCTCACCCTCACTCTTCTTCTGACTCCTTCCATTTTGGTTGAAGACAGGTGAACTCACCTGCTGCATTTTTATAGTGCTTAAACCTGACTGGCAATTGATTCAGTGCTTTGGAATTGCAAGAAAGTGACATCATGATATACTTCTCTGTCTAATGTATACAAATGTGTTTAGTGTTTTGCAAATCACTGTGTGTATTGTTTTGCAAAAAGTGTGAGGCTGACATTGTGCTTATAGTGGTGCAAATCTGGGCCAATGTTTTTCTCCTTGAGTGTAAGGTTTTGTTAACTGTAAAACTTTTGATTTCAGTGTTTATGCAGTCAAAAAAAAAACTGTAGTCCCTTTAAAGTAAATAAAACCCTCTACAAATAATCTGCCACTATTAAGAGTTAATATTATTCATTTTAATATATAACAGTTTGATGAATAAAATTTAGTAGTGAAATCTAATCTTAATGAATGAAAGACTTAACTGAATTTTTTTACAGGCTATCCCAGTTGGTAACAGTAGATGTTATTTCCCAAACAGAGCTCAAATATTACCTTTTTAATGTTCTGTAGGTAGCTTTTTATGGTGCAACTGTTTGATAGACATGTGCCTGTGCAGTAATTTCTGATACAGACCATTAAGAATGAACTCACAGTATCAGTTCATTTGTTGTTGAAGACCCAGGGTGCTTTGGATGCAGTATGTGAAAATAATTGTTTATATTTGTACTCCTTTTTTCCAATAAAGCATCCACAGAATGGGATAAAGAGCTCATAATACAGTTTTCTTATATTACATGCTCTGAGCGGATGGTGCTGTTTGTTTGCATGATAACCTCCATACATCTCTGACCACGCCTAACTGATGTATGCTGCACCCATATCTAACCCCTCTGCTGCTGAAGGGGACTTGGACTTGAATCACAGAGTCACCAGTTGAAAAACAAGTCCAGCAGGTAGAGCACTGTAGTTAAAATGCTTCAATGATTTTGAAATAGTTGATAAAAAAAGGCGGGGTTATTAGAAAGGGTTTTAGACACATTATTCTGCTAACACGGTGAATAATCCCTGAAACCAGGAAGAACTTCTGTGATTCCCCTGACTCTGAGCTGTTAATTGTTCTGTTAGCATTAGCACTGTTAGCATCAGGCCTGTTAGCATGCTGGCATGGACGTACAGTTCTGAGAAACACTAATGATGATGGTGGCTAACCGTTAGCTCACAGCTGTTTAACTGTTAGCTCACAGCTGTTTAACTGTTAGCTAAGAACTCTTTAACTGTTAGCTCACAGCTGTTTTTACACTTTGATAAATCTGATATAAATAGAAACAGTAAAAAGAGTCACTTACCATCACCTCAGCACAGAGAGGAACTGCACCTGATGTAAAGCGGCTCAGAGATACTCAGACTGCCTCCCTCAACGAGAAAAACCAGTTTATCACCATGACAACGGGGCTTCAAGTTCACGCCCTCTAGTTACCACCACTCATTTGCTTAAAAAACAAACAAGCAGCAGCGAAAGAAACCTCACAGGCCCTGTGGATGATACACTCAGATCAGTGAAGGTTCAAGTCTGAGTCCAAATCAGTTTCTGAAGCGTCTAAACAGGATGTGGTGTGAAAACACTATTATGATGTCTGCTTTAAGAACTAAAGGTACAGAGTATACCCTCATCTCAACACATGATGGATATCTCCTCCACATTGGGGTACGGTGGCCTGGTAATGCAATAAAAAATCACAAAATCTTAAGCACTTTAACTAAGCTTTAAACAAATTTACATCAACCAAAACATTTTCACTTTTTCATAAAACACATTTGCATTAGCAGACATCTTAACTAATGACGTAAGAAACGTACATTTTACAAAATAAATTGATCAAAAAAATCTATTACAAAGTCGGAAACACCTTTACAAAATGAAACATATTTACATAAAGTCTGATACGAAAGTACAATGTCTGAAACAGAAACACTTTAACAAAAGAATTTCATGAAATACATTTAAAATAAAACAAAACATTTAAAATCTTTACATTTTTTCATTTTTTTAAATTCACTAAACCTGTAACACTTTTACATGAGCTGAGTAAAAATTTACAAGTTATTGAACACATTTACAACTTTAGAAACAAATATACAACAGTGGTATGTTGTACTAAATGCCGGAAGTGACCGAAGTTTCAAGATTCGTAAACGTATTTCAGACTTTGTCAAATTAAACCAGACTTTTCAAAAATGCTTCATTTTAGTTTAGCTTTTATTAGTTTTAGTTTTATAGTTTTTCAGCGATGTGGAATTCTTGTAGGGTGCAAACAGTTTATCATAAAAAATACATTCAAATGGGCTTTATTCAAATTTGATGGCTGAAAAAGATCTAAAAATGTCATTGTGTAAGGTCTTGACCAATCAAATCAGTCCGTTTAACTCTCTCCTGGCTTCAGTGCATATCTCAGGTAGTCGCTGTCAAACACTTAGACTGAGTAGATTTTATTCCTGATTTTATTTGTTTTAGGTAGTTACAGAATCAAGTTTTAGTTTTCATTTGTTTGGTAAAGTTTAATTAAATGATTTGCACATTTTAGTTTTTTTATTGAGGTAGTTTTGGCTAACTATGAAAACCTGCCTGGTTGGATATGCATATTTATATCTTTGCCTTGTTATTGCCAATAAAGATCATATTTTACTGTCCAACTCCTCAGGAAGTACTCAGTACTTTAACTATACTAAAATAGCTTTAGCTAGATTTATAAGCCATTGGTTTTACTGTTAAGTTAAGTTTTAACCAGAGTAAATACACTTTTACTTCAGTACAACAGTCATTTTCTGCTTCTGGGTAGGGGCTCCTCATGTACCTTTTTGAGAAAACGCATAAACACACAGTACACATCCAGTTACACACTGGATAGATGGAGAGAGTACAAGTGTGTTATATTTAAGTAAAATTATTTACTTCGGTTAAAATCTTCTCAGTAACAATACTGGTCTATTTAACTACTCAAGTAAAAGTAAAAATTAGATCATTCAAAATTCACTCAAAATACAGAGTCCTGAGATGAGCTGGGAAGACAACCAGATTATTGTATTCAAGTAAAGTAAATTTACTTTGGTTTTGTTTAAGTAAAAATAAAAGTACTGGTTTCTAAATCTACTTGAGTGAAAGTAAAATCTGTTTAATTAAAAGTGTGTTTAATATTTTATTATTATTATTATTGTTGTTGTTGTTGTTGTTGTTATTATTATTATTATTATTACCATTATTATAATTACTATTATTATTATTATTATCATTATTATCATTAATATTATTTTTATTAATATTATTTTTATTATTTAAATTATTATTGTTATTATTGTTATTGTCATTATTATTATTAATATTATTTTTATCATTTAAATTATTATTATTATTATGATATTATTTTTATTATTCAAATTATTATTGTTATTATTCAAATTATTATCATTATTATTGTTATTATTGTTATTATTATTATTATTATTATTATTATCGTTATTATTATTATTATTATTATTATTATTATTTTATTATTTTATTTTAGTTGTTATTATCATTATTATCATTGTTATTTTTTATTAATATGATTATTATTATTATTACGATTATCATCTTTATTATTGTTGTTATTATTGCTATTATTAATATTATTGTTATTATTAGCTTAAAAATTTACATTATCATCGTGCTGTTTTTTTATTTTAAGGTTCTATGACGTCATGGTGACGTGGTAGCCTAAACAGGAAGTTTAATCAGCACGCTTCTTTTTTCTCCACATGACTGCTGCACGTTCGAGCTTCCGTCGTCAGCGTTAGAAAACCTAAATGCCGGTGAGTTCATATAATGATGCTCTCAAAACAAAACTGTATATAAACATAGCCGTAATTTCCATGATGATAAATAAATACATCTACAATAGCTTTATGATTAAACTCAGTGTTTTTAAAGCTAGATTGTTAGCATAGCATAATGCTCAGCGAGTTGTACCGCGAAACCTCATTCAAAAAGCTCATTGTTTTAAATGTATTAGCTTTATTAATAGAAGAAAACTCTGACACAACATAGTTAGATGATTTCGGTAAATCTAGATATCCTTGTGGAAACTTCGGCTTATTTCTAAGTCGTTAAATGTGATTTTATTTCTGTAAAATGTCATTAACTTCAGCTCCTGTCTCTGAAGATTTACCCTACGACCTGTAGGAGTAGCTTGGTGTGTTAGCAGCCTGTTAACTTAAAATCAGATGTTCAAAGTGTCAGATAATGTGCTAACTGTCATGTCGGTTGTAGAATAAACCTTTAAATTCATATTTTGACTATAAACTGCTCAGTGTTGATCTCTGGGCTGAGTCAGGAGTAACCGCATTAAATCAGCTGATTTCTAACGGGATGTAGTTGTTCTGTAATGACTGAGAGCGATGATTAAAGAGGTAAAACTGAGCTGGAACAGTTAGATATCTAAGACCAGACATTAACAGATAAATACATAGATGTTGGATGAACCCTCTGTGTTTTGATCAGGAGGACTGAGCCGCCATGATGGCAGCAGGTCGGCTGAACTTCACCAACATCACCGCTCTGGCTCCGATGGTCCGGGTGGGGACTCTCCCCATGAGGCTGCTGGCTCTGGACTATGGAGCTGATGTGGTTTACTGTGAGGTGAGGATGGAGGCTTTTACTGGAGACTGATCTGAAACAAGTGTTCTCAACAGAGATGCATCTAAAAACTAAAGAGAGCTTCGAGTAAAGTTCTCGTTTTCCTCCCATATTATAAAACATTGAGCTAAACTTACATCAGTGTTAGATTGGGAATCACAGGGTAGCTCACAGTGGGACACAAAACAAGATACATGGCCTACAATTACAGTAATACCACGATACAGTGACTTTGCATTCATCTATTTATTGCAAGACAAAACTTAAAATACGGCAATAAAATCCCCGAATCCTGGTGTGCAGAGGTTGTTGGGAGTATTCAGAAAGACTCAAGGCTGTAGTTGCTGCTAAAGATGCTTCAACTAAAAACTATAAAAGATGATATTTATTTTTTTTATGTTTAATAAATTTGCAAAACTTCAAAGTTCTGTTTTGAAGCTCTAACTGCAGCATCAGGTCAAGAAAGTGAAGGGGGTCTGAATAGTTTCTGAATGCATCATTCAAGAGTAAATACCTGATGTGGGTGATGCAAACTACAAAATTGGCAAAAAATTCTGAGATCAGAAGCAACATATGGGATGTCAGGCCATCTACTCCGGCTGTGTTTTACTCCTCTTTTGTCGCTTTTAGGAGCTGATCGATATTAAAATGGCTCAGTGTCAGCGGGTGGTGAATGGTAAGAATCTGTGGAGTTTCGTTTCTCATTCCTCCAGCCGGTAGAGGTCGATGTAAACATAATCATGATGTTTTTGTATCAAAGAGGTGCTGCAGACGGTGGATTTCGTCGCCCCCGATGAGCGAGTGATGTTCAGGACCTGTGAGAGGGAGACGGACCGAGTCGTCTTCCAGATGGTGAGATATTTGAAGCAAACAACACAGTTACTGTCCTTTTCTCTGGATTCACAATCAGCGTGTCATTTTTTTTTTTGTCTTTTTAGGGAACTGCTGACCCAGACAGAGCGCTGACGGTTGCCCAGCTTGTGTGAGTTCACATTACAGCACAAAGTCTGACAGAAAGGACAAAAACACTTTATGCCATGAAGCATGTGTGCAGATGTATTTAGGAAATTCTTGGATTTGCATTCAAATGAAATTAAATTTGTTGATGTTAGCGAGCATTTAAGTTGGTAGTTGAGCTGAAAAGAGGCAAGGAACTCAGGAGCATGCTTAAATCTTAAATCCTTTAAAAAATAAGTGCAAGACTGCAAATGCATGAAGGCAACCGAGAAAGACAAATGGTCTCATTTATTTGACAATCCTTACAGATGTTTGCAATGCAAAGTTACTAGTCTACATAGATTGCTTCCTGCTGCACATTAAACTATGACGTGTTTAACATGCTCAAATTACCAACTGAGATTATGTTTGTAAAGAAAACGCAACAGCCAAGTCCTACAGAATAAATCTATGAATGCTAGTGATAGCAGATGGTAAATATGATAAAACATCTTTAGTTAAATACATTTATTTCTGGTAAATGAGTCTTTCTGTTACCCAGTTACTGATTTGAAGTTGTTAATGTTGTGGATCAGGGAGAAGGATGTTGCAGCCATCGATGTGAACATGGGCTGTCCTAAGGAATACTCCACCAAGGTGAGTCTCCTCTCACTGACCTGCTTCCTGCTGTTGCTGTGACCTTTGACCTCTTATCTGACCTCTTTACGACTTTGTACCTCTTCCAGGGCGGGATGGGAGCTGCTCTTCTGTCACATCCTGATAAGATCGAGGCGGTGAGTACTACAGCAAAACGATTTTTCTGGATTGTTTGGAGTAAAAAGTTACCTTTGAAAAATATGAATTTTACAGTGAAATACTCAATTCTGACTCCTACTTAAATACAAGTATAAAAGTCTTAGCACACTGTGTCTGTTGCATTTTTCGGGTTTCATAATCTGATGTAAAAAATGTTACCCACTCAGGCCTTGCACACAGATTCTGGTGTGTTTATTTTCTGTTTGATGCAGAAGGTCTCGCACTGCAAAGAGACAAAGAAATGAAGATTCTGCAGTTTTCACACGTTGAAAGGAAAATGTGTGTCCATCCTGACAAAGATCTTCCTATGTTTGGGTTATTTATATGACCTTGTGCATCACGGAGCTGTGCAAAGTTGGAGAGAGAGAGAGACAAGGGGAGCTGCGCCGCTGCTCTGATTTGTCTGTCATCTTTTTATGTGACTCAGATGTAAAAGCAAAATACACAAATTTAAGCCTGTTGCAAAAAAAAAGAATGATTGACAAAACTTTCAGAGTCAGTTGCAAACATTATTAACGTGACATGATATCATATTTCTTTTTGGGACAAAAACAGACTCAGTAAGCAAAGGCCTTATGAGTACCACTTTAAGCTAAATCTGATGAAACAACACAGACGAAAATGCTGCTGTGTTTATATCCAAAGCTTTACATTTACTGTATTTAAATGAGAGGTTTTGTTTTAGTAGTAGTTTAAATCTACTTTCCACCTCGCTAGCAAACGCCTTGAATGTGGTCTTAAACTGTTTTCAAGGAGAATGATGCTGTTTTAAATAGGGCTGGGCAATTAATTGAAAATTAGATTAATTTGCAATATGGCCTGCTGCAATTTTCAAATTGCAGAAGGTGCAATATTTCTTTAACCTGAAATTTGTGTCAAAATACCAGTTAAAAAAATTTTTGCAGCAGAGATTGTTATGCATTACATATCATGCTTAATTTTTGTATGTTTTTCTTAATAAATACAAGAATGACACAAAAATGGTCACTCCCTTTAAAAAACAATTCATATCCAATTTGCAATAGGAGTCAAAACAATCACAATTACAGCTTTTTTTTCCAAAATTGTTCAATCCTGGTTTAGTCTTATATTGTGTAGGTTATAATATAGAATAATTTAATGCTTGTGTTTATTGGAAAATGCATAAAATGTGGAACTCGAGAAATAATTGCATATCAAATTGCAATCACAATATTGGGGGAAAAATCGCAATCAGATTATTTTCTCAAATCATTCAGCCCTGGTTTTAAACCCAGTCACCCCCACAGAGTTGAATAGAATATTGGTGTTATTTATCACCAGTGTACAAATCTGAATTCTTTAAATGAGACACTAAAAAGAACTTTTCTCTCCCTGCAGATCCTTACGAAGCTCGTCGCTGGAGTTTCCATACCTGTTACATGTAAAATCAGAATTCTGCCTTCGGTAAGATGCTGCTCTGTCAGCTTAATGATTAATTCATGGCTTTTATTTTTTTGATAAATTCATTTGTCTCCTTTCATTCAGAAGTCATGATTTTTAAAAGGGCTGTAGAAATGAGTGTTTCCTGTACTCAAAAGTGAATTCAGCATTGTACAAGAATTTATTTTCATTTAATCAACATAAAAATAAATAAATAAATAAATATTTTTGAATCAGTTAATGATATTAAATTGCTACACTCCATTATTGTTATATACTCTGGAGTGCAGCATGATATGGTAATAATGAGCAATCGCAAATGCACGGGGTAATATTGTGGTTGTGATTATGACATAATTCATGTACATATCATGAATCTACCTGTTTGGTTATCAGCAAAACTGCGGGGAATACCAAAATTTTTAAAGGGTGTATTTATCAACTCAAAGCATACAGATAATAATTACACTGGAAGTTTTTACAGAACTGATTTCATAATAGCTGGATATTAAAAAAAAAAAGTAAATTTTTCCTTTTTTTGAAAACAAAAATCTTCTACAAAGTACAAAAGTGGATCTGAAACCTCTCAAGCACTACTTAACACGAACATGACTGCAGCCTTTCCAGAGAAGTCTGGAGGTTTTTTGGTTTAAGAAAATCAAATTTAAATGTGGCACACGTTTAAAAAACTACAGACTTTACCCATCTACTTATGCGTTGACTTTTACTAAAATTTGTTCTTTTTTGTGTGTTTTTAGATGGAGGAGACGGTTAGTCTGGTCCAGAGGATCGAGAAGACCGGCGTAGCTGCTGTTGCTGTTCACGGCAGGTAAACGCCTTCTGTTACCATGACAACAGCTCATTTTAACAGCAGACACTCATCAAACCATGCATGATATTTTGGATATAAGCATGGCTCCTGTGTCACATAGGGCCTCTTTCAGGCACTAAGGGGGTTCATTGCCCCCAGTTGCTCCCACAACGATGTCAACAACAAAACATTTAAAACTCCTAATTCAAAACAACCATCCCAGTATCATTAATACACAGTAGCTGTAAAATTGCATCCTGTTGATGGTGCAGCCCTTGCTGGTTAAACTGACCTTTCTGCGAGCTGTTTAGGATTAGCTGCTGCTTTTTGTACTTCCACATATGTCATATTGAAAGTTTTCTTGATCTATCGTGTGTGTTGTTTGCTGTGTTTATTGTAAACTTTTCTGTGTTGCTCAGGTTTAAGGAGGAGCGTCCCAGACACCCCGTCCACTGTGACTACATCCAGGCTGTTGCTCAGGCTGTGTCCATCCCCATCATCGCCAAGTAAGACTCAACATCTCCTCAAAATTCTTTTCTAACAGAAAACTAGAACTACCACCTGGTGATTTTATGCCTCTGATAAGAAAACAGTTACTGGACAGTGAAAGTACAGACAGACAGTTTGTCAAGATGATGCACTGGGGTGTTTTTTGTAGTAGCGTAGAAAACCTAAACCTGATTTATGCACTGCATCGAATCTATGCCATAGCATATTGTTAATCCGCCTCTGTGTAAGCCATGAACCCTGCCACAGTTTCCACTAGACTATTTAGTCTCTGGCCAAAATGACCGACAGTCCTTGAGAATTTCAGCCATTTAGAACAACTACTGGACCTTTGCATTGGATAGTCAAGTGACCAATCGTAACCAGGATTTAACAAAATAAAACAGAAACACTAGGATACAGCCGCCAGTAATCAGTCATTGTTACCCTGTTATTACACATACTACTCATGACCAGACCTTGGAAATGACTGTGGAAGGACATTCTGTTATTTGTCTTTGTGTAAGTTGCCTGAATGAAGATGATGACAATCATGAGCTTACATAAACAACAACACTTAGCCCCACAATAGCACTTTTAGCTCGATGTTTGCCTGTTAGTACATTAGCTACTACCACAGTTTAGCAGCTTACAACAGCCTGATACCATCCTCTTCTGAAAACAACACCAAGTTGTCCAAACAAACAACTAACCAGTGCTCCTTTAACTAGTCACCAACTTAAAACTCCACGTCAGAAATAAAAGTTTAAAGAGGGGGTATTACGCCTTTTTTCAAAGCTTTACAGCATCTCTCTGATACCCTCGTAGTAGCTTCACATGGTTTACAGCTCAAAAAACTCCCCATGTTTCTCCCACTGGTGCCCTGAAAAACCCTTATTTTAACCTCCGTCTGAAATGCTTCGTTTTCGCTGCTGTCTCTTTACACCCCCCCTCCACGGACATGCTTTCCTCCGATTGGCTGATTTTCCAGAGGCTGGCCGGGGGCAGGACTCAGTGTTTTGTGCCCGCCCCCTCCAATGTGGCTGTGTTTATGTACTTGT
Organism: Cheilinus undulatus; assembly: GCF_018320785.1. Taxonomy (NCBI): domain Eukaryota; kingdom Metazoa; phylum Chordata; class Actinopteri; order Labriformes; family Labridae; genus Cheilinus; species Cheilinus undulatus. The sequence continues at coordinate 2,705,312 of NC_054873.1, read as the reverse complement.
AATCTTTGAATGAACCGGTCCGACTGAGTAAAATCAGGCAAATTTTGATATATGTCCGTACGTGTTAGACCCAGAGTCTGACCCTGATAGTTTGGAGAGAGAGGGGGAAGAAAACCAGCAGCAGTGAAGGATAGAGCAGGATGTATCTGTTTGGTAAGTGTTTAATTACTGTGTTACTAAATAGCTAAAAGGCTTTGTGGGGGCGGTCTGTTCCGCTTTGCCGGCAGCATAGACGAACCAGTCAGGAGATCCTATCGCGATGACCTCATCAGTTCGCTCCACCGAAATCTTGTCTCGGGAAGATCTCGGAGAGATTCCCAATGAACCGTTTTCATCAGTTTGCACTCTAATTCCAAGATTACTGCCAGTTACGTTTATCTTGCGGTTTGAAAATTTGCATACATGGAGTATGGACACCCAACATTGTGACTTTATATTTATGTTTTAAAAATCGGAAAAGTATAATATCCCTTCTTTAATCTTACTGCCAGCTGTCCCACATTAGTCCTCATAGACTGATGATCTCAACTGTAACCTCTGCTATTATGTTAAAATCCAGCCATCATGGTTTATCTGGAGCAGCCCTCTCATTGATGGCTCTTCCTACACGGCGGTTTTTCTGGATCCTGTTCACGTATGGCTTCTTTCTCCATGATCCAGCTTTAACTGTCATTAGTGGATGGCACGGCCAGCTGTGTTGACAGACAATGATTTCTGGAATGTTCTTGAGCCCATGCAGTGATTTCAGTCCAGAGTCATGCCTGTTTTTAATGCAGTGGCCCCTGAGGGCCACTTCAGCCTTGTCCCTTGCTACCGGAGATTTCTCCAGATTCTCTGAATCTGTTGATGATATTATGGACTGTAGATGGTGAGACATTCAAAGTCTGGACAATTTTACACTGAGGAACATTATTCTGAAATTGTTCCTCAGTTTTAGGCAGTTTGGTAACCTCTGCCTCTCTGAAATGCTCTGTTTATACTCAGTCATTTAAGCACTAAACTGCAAAAACATTTAAAAATCAAACTTTTGACTAAAAGAAATGACTAAAGACTTCTCTAAAGCAGAATTTTTTCAGAGAATCAGTTCTAGAAAACATACAGAGTCGTTAAACCCACCTTGTGTTTGCAGCGGAGGTTCTCTGGATCTTGTGAAGACGAACGGTGACATCGAGGACTTCAGGAAGGCGACAGGAGCCTCATCGGTCATGTTAGCCCGCGCCGCCATGTGGAACGCATCCGTGTTTGTGAAGCAGGGGCCGTTACTGGTGGAGAGAGTCATGGAGGAGTATCTGAAATATGTGAGTGTCTGCACAGTCACAGAACCATGTGATGGGTTAAAATGGAGAGGATGTTCGCACTTTTATCGCCTGCAGTGATAGAAATGGTTGTGTTGTGTTTCTCAGGCGATCCGGTATGACAACAATGCCTTCAACACAAAGTACTGCCTTTGTCAGATGCTCAGAGATAAAGTGGAGTCTCCTCTCGGGAAACAAGTGCAGGCGGCTCAAACCAACGCTGAGATCAGGTACTGGACTTTCATGTCTCTATCTCCAATTATAGATGCACCAAATCAGGGCTGATGTTGACACTGATGTTTAAATAATCTAGCTGATGGCTGATACCAGTGTTTTTTATGGTTTAACACTCCCACCATGCCAACACTTTCTCTCATGTTTACCACTAAAACAGATCAGTTTTTCCAGCAGGTCACATCTTCTGCCTAAGACTAAATCTCAGCTCCAAATCAGCTGTTAGGTGTTAGAAATGCCAACTTTTAAATTGATGCAATACAACAAACATCTGCAGCTGACATCTGCTCATATCTGCATTATTTGCCGATGGCTGATGCTTGTCTAAAAGGCCAATATCAGCAGATACTGATGCTAAAGCGATGCATCCCTGCATCCCTAGCCCTGATGTCTGGTGTAGAGTGATGTGTGCTGTGTTGCAGTGAGGCGTACGGGCTGCAGGAGTATTACAAACAGATCCAGGAGGGGCTGCAGAGCAGGAGGGACGCCCTACAGAGCGTGAGCCAGCCCGACCGGCCCGTGATGGACGGAGACGTCACAACCATGGCAGTGAAGTTTGAGCGGTCAGTTATCGTACTGTGAAAAGATAATGCATCAGTAAACAAGCTGTAAAGCTGACATCTTAAAACATGCAGGGTGTTGGATTCGCAAAGCTGAACCTTCCATATAAAAAGAAACAGATGGGTGTTTAATCCCTACTCTTACAATGTTCCACTCAGCAAGGAGAATCAAAATCTGCTGCTGTAAGCTGCATTTCACTCTATACATGCTGATAAAACTTCTTAATTATGTTATAACGTTCATTTGTTCGATGCATTACTAGGGCTGGGCAATTAATCAAAAATTAGATTAAATTGCAGTATGGGCTGATGAAATTTTCAAATTGCAAAAAGTGCAATATTTCTTTAACCTGAAATTTGTGTCAGAATACCAGTTTTAAACGTTTTTTTGCAGCAGAGATATGCATGACATATGCAGTCATTCAGGGGACATTTTTGTAGAATAGTCTACATAAACTCCTACCTTTATTTTTGTACTTTTTTCTTATCAAATATAAGAATGACAAAAACCCTCCAATGCAATAATTCATATCCAATTTGCAATACAAGGCAACATCATCAGGATTAGACACTGTTAAAGAGTTGTTCAGCCATTTTTATGAATAAAAGTAAGTTATGGAATAATCACACATGAAAATCGCAATTGCAATATTGGGGGGAAAAAATATCGCAATTAGATTATTTTCCAAAATTGTTCAGCCCTATGCATTTCTCAGTTAGCCTTTAGAAGGGTTAAATAGAGTGAAAGTGTTTGTGTTGTTTTTATTGTAAGTTTAATGCTCTCTTTGTGTGTTTACTATGGTTTTAGGAGGGAATATCCGCCTCAGATCACTCCGAAGATGTTCCTGCTGGAGTGGAGCCGCAAGGAGAAACTGGATCAGCCGATTTATGAGACAGTAAGAAACAAAGTTAACTGACCTGAACTCTGACTTTCATGGGCATTTGCTTTATAATCAGGGCAGCTGAGGCTGTTTCTCCATTATGTTTCTCTCTGATAAAATGATTGGATTTTAAAATGTAGATTATCTTGTTTTAGATTTGCTTTTTATACTTAATTTTGATTAGAGTTTACTAGAGATGTTCTGATGCCATTTTTCCTCCCTGATATGACTCTGATACCAGGTGTTGGGTATCGGCCGATACCAAGCAGTATTCATTTTGTTGACTAAAACTAGGACTAAAAATGTTCGTCAACAGCCTTTTTTCCATGACAAAAACTAGACTAAAACTAACAAAAACAGATCTGTGATGACTAAAACTGACAAAAACTAAGTTTAGTTTTCGTGTGTGATTTGTGTTTCAGGTGCAGCGCTCTCAGGATCGAGCCTTTCAGTCCACCGTCACCATAAACGGCAAAGAATACAGATCATCACTGTGGTCAGTAAAAGCAGCATTTACAGGGAAAGCTTGGCCGTTTATTTGAGACTCTAAGAGTTTGAATATAAAATTCTCTTTTTATTTCCAGGGAGAAGTCGAAGAAATTCGCAGAACAAGCTGCCGCTATCGTCTGCCTGCGAGTTCTTGGGATACCTGAGGGGCGTATTGGCGAGGAAGACTCGGGTTTAGTCTGTAAGAGGAAGAGAGAGAGGAAGCTGAACGGCACCACAGAAGAAGAGGGGGGCAAGAAACGACATGTCGCCAATAGCCAAGAGCAAACGGACGATTTAAAGACTGCTGCGGCGGCTAATGGGGACAATCACAAACCCGGCACGCCGCCGGAGCAGCCGTAGGTTAACAGGAAGTGAACATCAACAAAAGACAGACGTTCATGTGAAGCTGGAGAACAAATCGAGGAGTCATTTTTGATTCCACAAAGCTTTTTTTCATTTTTTACCTTGTTTGAACATTTCTGGAATGAACTGGATATATCACTTATTTATTCTCCAACAGCAGCTGCTCGACCCTCATCCTCTTAAACTTTTACTTTTTTATTTTTCTCTCTATTTTCTCCTCAGGGAGAGCCGATGTACACGCTCAAACTGGGATCTTCCTTGTGGATATCGAGTCTTCCACTTAAATGTTGAGTATTCACCCCTGCAGATGCATCATCAGTGTTTTTGTTCAGCTAGCTGATTGGTGTCAGATGTTCAGCCAGCAGGGGGCAGTATTTATTTCGACCTCTGTGCCTTACAGAAAATACATTTTATTCTGACTCTCTGGATGGACCTTTAAATCATCTTTGCCTCCTGGCTGCATCTTTTAGTGAAAGTCTAAGGTGATGAATGTTGAAATGAGTCTGAACTAATTTTAATTGTCAACAAATTACAGAAAGTAAACAAACACGTTTGATTTTTGTTCATGCCCAGACATCCATTTCTCCTGCCTGAGATGGTCATTCTTCATTTTATTTATTTAGTTACATGTCTAAACAAGATCTATGAGTAGGACTTAATAACATCAACGTCTTTTTACAGAGGGAAGCAGTGATGTCTGCAAGGTCCTGACATCGATCGAGCCGAATTCTTTAAAAATACCTTTGGTGAAAAACATGGGCTAAAGTGGCAATGAAAATAAGTTAAAGCGGCAAAAAAGTGGCATAAAATGGGGGAAAAAGGGGTAAGATAGACATAAAATGGCAAAAATGGGTGAGAAGTGACAGCAAAATGAGTTATGGGTGACAAAAATGGTCCAGATGGGGGACAAACATGGTATAAAGTCTGTGAAAAATGACTAACATGGGCAAAAAGCAGCAAAAAGTGACAAAAATGGGGTAAAAGTGGCATTAAATGGCAAACAAACAGCTTAAATGAGCAAAAAAGAGGGGAAATTGCAAAAAGCAATATAAAAGAGACAATAGCTGTCGAAAAGTGGCAAAAATGGGTGAGAAATTACAAAAAAGTTAGTTTCAAGTTGCTAAAAACTGGCACAAAATGTGTGAAAAGTGACTAACATGCGTAAAAAGATGCAAAAAGTAGCAAAGAGTGACAAAAAATTGGGAAAACTGGAATTTAATGGCAAAACAAGTGGCAAAACAATTGCATGAAGGGGGAAACATTGTAAATGGCAAAAATAAAAAAGATAAAAGAGTTTAGGACTGGTGAAAAGACACAAAAATACGATAAAAGTACCGACAAGTGGAAAACGAAGTAGCAAAAACGGCCTAAAAGTGGCATGAAAATGGGTGAAATGGGGCAAAATAGGCAAAAAATGGCAAGAATGGGTGAGTAGGGACAACAAAATGAGTTACGGGGGGGCGAAATGGTCAAAAGGGGGCAAAAATATGGTAAAAAAATGTGTGATAAATGACCAATGGGCAAAAAGCAGCAAAAAGTGACAAAAATGGGGTAAAGGTGGCATTAAATGGCAAACAAACAACTTAAAGGGGGGGGGGGGGGGCAGAATAAAAGAGACACTGACTGCTGAGAGGTGACAAAAATGGGTGAGAAATTACAAAAAAATTAGTTACACGTTGCTAAAAAGTGGCACAGAATGTGTGAAAAGTGACTAAAATGGGCAAAAAGCACCAAAAAGGTGGGAAAAGGTTCAAAAAGTAGCAAAGAGTGACAAAAATGGGGAAAAACTGGAATTTAACGGCCAAACAATTGCAAAAAGGGGGGAAAATTATGAATAGCAAAAATTAAAGATAAGAGAGTCAAGGACTGGTGAAAAGGGACAAAAATGGGATACATGACCAAAAAGTGGCAAAAACAGCCTAAAAGCAGCAAAAATGAATAAAAGTGGCAAAAGAATGGAAAAAAGGAGCAAAAAAAACTGCAAATAAGGGCAAACTGATCAATGTGACTTGGGAAGGATCATTTCTGAGGTCAAAGTTTTCTGTTGGAGTTTTATTTAAATTTCAAATTAAAAAAAAAAAACTCAGCTAGTTTGAAATTTATTCTAGCTAAAAATACAGAAGGGGTAGCTCTACCAAAAAAGTTGGGGTGCTGTGTAAAAAGTAAATAAAACCAGAAGTCAATGATTGTCAAACATTGTCAGACATTTTATTATTTCAGGAAAATATCAGCACATTTTAAATTTGATGGCAGCAACACATGTCAAAAAAGAAAGGACAGTTAAAATGGTCAACTCAATAAGTTTGAGTCATAATTTTGAGATGCAAATTAATTTCTTTCCCACATTCCTGACGTCTCATTATTTTTACTTTATAAGATAAGAGATAAGATATTCCTTTATTAGTTCCAATTTCAATTTACAGCAGCAAAAAGTATCTTAGACAGAGCAGGCCATTGGCAATGGAAAACACAATAGAAATATAGTACAAATAAAAGGTATATTGCAAGAGCACAAATAAATACAAAAATATGGAATATAAGAATGTTAACATAGAAATTATAAATAGTATTTACAAACAGTTATGTACAGGTTGGGTATTACAGACTGGGTGTGGTGGAGATATTAACATGTACACCTATACACACACACATATATATATATATACACAATGTGTACAGATTATACATGTAAATTAGTTATTGCACTGATTATTTTGAGCAGTATCAGATCTTAAGGATATTTTAGATCATCCAGATCAAGCTTTATACAGAAGGAAATCTTACACTGATGGGCCAGTTATAACAGAAATATAATCATGGGGACCGGATTTGGCCCCCAGGCCTCAAGTTTGACATCCCTGTTTTATGTTATACTTTAAAAATGTTTTCATGAATTTTCACAGAAATTTGAGGTACTTTTTTTGAAACTTTAGGGAATTTATTTCAATATTGGAAAGGAAAATTTCCAAGAAATTCCTGCTGAAAGCCGAGGCTGATGTTTTAACTCGTACTGATCTTAAATACTCCAAAATTAAAAAAGCTTTCCAAAGAAAAAGCTCAGGACTCAGGAGGTTGATGAGGGAAGAGAGGAGAGGGAAAAGCAGCACTGAAGACATGATTTATTACTGCTCCATATCAAATAAACTGTTTTAATGTCTTCATAGTGGAGTGGGTTGTTTTCCTGAAGCGGGCGTTTGGTTTTGATTTTACATTATAAATTAAAATTCAGTTAAAATGTTAAACTCTTCAGTCTTACTGTAGACTAAAAGGATTAGTCAAGCATTAAAAGTTTTGGTCAAAATGTCACAACATCTTTCACTATATTCCAATTTTGTCCCTTCATTTCTTCTGTAGTTTTTTTTAAATCGTAGTAAAGCTTTACTAAAAATATTAAAAAGACAGAAACTGAAGCGCTGAGAGATCCTGAACCAGTGTAAAAACACTGAGCTGTCCTTAAACTGATTCTCAGCCTTAGACTCTGATTAAAAGTCCTGATTTGAACCTGAGAGACGGTGACACCCTGCCGCTGACGTCATCGCCGTGCTCTCTAATGGTGCGTTTGCTGGAAATGGGAAGAATGAATGTTATGATCCTTTTGATCACATAGACGGGCAGACAGAGCTGTGCTGCCACATTGTTATTGATAACTGTCAAAGTTAGAATATTTGAGCACAACTTTGAGTTTTATAAGAACTAAAGTGTGTCAGTGGTTGGTCCAAACTCTTATTATCTGCTTTAAAATATTTTTTTTTAGATGAAATGGACTAGGACTTTACGAGACACTTCATAAAGAGCTACAGCAGCAAATAAAAGGAGCACTGAGCACATCCGGCTTTTCCACAGACATCTTTGTGGTTTATTTGGGGTCTGTGCACATCAGGAGTTCTGGAACCATTTATTTAGAGCAGCGGTCTGAGACATCACCCCATTTAGATCTAAGAAAAGCTCCCCAGGACTCACTTGGAGTCTGTACACGTCAACTTTAATTGTTTTCATGGACGAAATCCATAAAAATAATAAATAAAAATAGATTTTTTTCCCTTTTTTTTTAAAGTTGCAAATACACGTCAACCATAACTTTGAATTTTTTTGGAGTAAAAGTAAAAAATCACTGTTTTCAGGTTGGCTTCTTGTACATTTTTGACTTTACAATGTTGTAAGTCTATGATTTTAAAAACTTAGATTTTTTGGGGGGAAATGTAATACTTTTAAATTTTTATATTTTAGTTTTTCCTGTAAATTTAATACAGTTTTTATAACTCTGAGATTCTGAGTTTTTGTTCCTGTAAATATAGACTTATTTTTCATTTTTAAAGGTTTTTAAAATCATTGACTATATTTTTACAGTTGACCTTCAAGGCCACCGTAGCTACTTATGTCCCAATCACTTCATCACCCCTACTGTTGCTGACGTTTCCCCTCAGCGCTGTTTTACTGTAAGTAACTCAGAATTACCGGAGGTCTGTGAACGCCTCATAAGGATCAACCTGGAGGAGAGTTAAACTCGCAGCTCCAAACAGAAACACCGAACGCACCAACTTCTCTCAATAATGGGACTTTTACGGTTCTTCTACCGAGCACGGAGGCGTTTTAAGTAACCGTGTGCACGTTGGCGGACAACTTTTAGTCGGGGGAATCGGTCGACGTGTTGCTCGCGCTTCAGTTTCAACAAGAGTTCTGCTTTCTGTCGGATGGGAGTGAGTGAGACAGGTCAGTTTTAGAGACAGACAGGTCGGTTCTAACGGACATTTAACGGTTCTTTCGGTTCGATGTCCACGGTAAACTGCGCCGAGGAGCTGGACTTCAGACTCATCTTCGAGGAGGACGGCAGACAGACGGCAGGTACGTGTCATTTTGGCGACGTTAGTTAGAAAATTGTCAACTTTGGAAAGCACGCGATAACTAGACAGCGTCATCGGATGTTAACTCGGTGAACTTCAAAATAAAACACGACTCATCGTTGCAACGTAATTACAACAATCTGATTAGATATACGAGCACCGTAGGAATACCTTTGATTAAATTACACGATAATTTTCAATTAAACGTAAGAATTTATTTCGAATGTATAAAAAATGAGAAAAATGTTTATATTAAAAATAGAAGTAAGTTAAAATAATTTAACATTAAATAATCAAAAACCAGAAGAAGTCAGTATTGTTCGAACTAGTTACAAAATGCCTAGTTTAAAGCTAAATATTTTTATAAGTAGTCGAAAAAAAGAGAGTAATGGACAAAATAAAAACATGAAATTTTAAGCCACTCCTTTAAGATTTGCTCGAGGCAAAGTAGATTATAATAGAGATAAAAATAATATTATTGTAGTTAGTGGAAATTACACATATAGAAGGCTGAGAACAAAATAACATGGGTCATACTTTAAAAATCTATTATATTTTCCCATGAGATCAAGTGTAAAATGAATGAAATATCAAAACACATCAATTGTTAAACCTTTCCTGTAAGATTTATCATTTTATTTTTCATATGTTGACTCAATGGCAACATATTTGGCGGCCTCATATATCAACAAACTTACAAAACTATTAAGTCAAGAAAATATGCTTTAAAAAATAATGTAGCAATAATGAAAATGCAGATTCCCTTCTTCAAAAACCAAAAAATATCACTGGTTACTTACTAAGTATAATATTTTCACGGTATACTGTCACTGGACTTTATTACTATAAAAACAAAACACAACAAAACAAATAAATAAATAAAATAAAATAAACAAACACGGATACGTCTTAATTTCTGCGTCGTTTCGCCTTTAAGTTTTACTGTGAAAATAACAACCGGAAGTTGTGCTAGTCTTAATTCCGTTACTTGACGTTTCCAGCTGTCTGTTGATATATTTAGGCGAAATTTAAATACGGTTCAAGAGGTGAAGAAGTGACTTAATCTGCCTCTTTCTTAAACCACCGAGGGCTGTAGAGTCTCTACTGTATCTGCTGCTGTTATTGATTAGTTAACTACAGTTTTAATCGATTATTCATCCGGCTAAACAAGTTGTTGCAGTAATTGTGGATCAACTAATGTATATCGTAGTTTTTGCTGCTAAGACTCATTAGCTTTAACCTAAAGTATTTAAGGCTACGGCTAATCTAAATAGTTTACTTAGCAAACCACATCTGATTATTGCATGTATGGGACATGATGGTACATTTGCATTTAAACCAGTTTGGTCAGTTGAAGCCTCCTACATTAATATCAGTCCAGCTGTGGGTAATATTAAGTCCCAAAAATGCTGCAAACTCCTGATTTTTAAATACTTATCCTGCCCTTATTAGTCGATTTGGAACAACTTTTCTGGATCAATAATCTTGTACATTTTCCACCTCTGCTGACAACACAGTAGCTTTCAGCGAGAGAGAATGATTCCACATCACATCCAAAACAGAAAAAGACTGGAGTGTTGACAGCTCAGAGTCCCATCATGCCCTTGGGCAGTGTTAAGATGTGTTTTAGATGTGTTTCGTTGTGTTTGGATACTTCCTGTCGTACAGAGACACATGTGCACCATGAGTGAAGTTATCCACTGAGTTAGAGTCCCCCGTCTGTGACTGTAGGTGCTCCTAAAAGATGCTCCATATTCGATAAGATAGTCCATATTCTCCATCAGTGTTCATTCCTTTGCTCTTAGGTTGAATCTCTGCTTTGCTCTTGATAGAGGAGTCCCACCTTACCACAGAGTTTCTACAGTTACTGCTGATCTGTCATTTTGTTAAATATTTAACTCTTTCAAAGTGCAGAGTGGACCAATATACCCACGTTTAAAGTGTTTTATTTAAACACCATATGCATTTAATCAACACTAAATTAACACAGTCGATTTTGCTGTGCATTTGACTCTATCACAGAGGTGTGACTTCACTCCTAGGTAGGGCCGGGTTATATTTCCTTCTGTAATATTCGAATCACAGAAGGTGCAAAATGTGTTTTCAAAATAGCAGAGTAATACATTTTTTTCTGCAGAATTGTTATGCTCTATAAAGAATGCAAACATTCAAGTGTCAATTTTCTTTTAGAATTGTTTACAAAAAAGTCCTATTTTCCATTTAGGGCTGGGCAATCGATCGAAAATTAGATTAAAACACAATATAGCCTGCTGCAATTTTTCAAATAGCAAAAGGTGCAATGTTTCTTTGACCTGAAATTTGTGTCAAAATAGCAGTTTTATTTTTATTTTTTTGCAGCAGATATTATGCATGACATATCATGCAATCATTCAGATGTCATTTTATCATAATAGTCTAAAAAAATCCTACCTTCTTCATTTTTGTACTTTTTCTTAGAATGACAAAAACCCTTCAATGCAAACATTCATATTCAATTTGCAGTATGAGTCAAAATCAGCAGAATCAGACTCTTTTAAAGAATCGTTCAGCTCTCGTTTAGGTAAAAGAAAGTTAAGGAATAATCACATATCATATCATATATGTCATCAGCAGTGCACAGAAAATCACAGGCTGTGCTCTCCTCTCCTTAGAGGAGCTGTTCAGGTCCCGCTGCCACAGGAAGGCCCTGGGCATCCTGAAGGACTCATCCCACCCAGCACATCACCTTTTCCAACTGCTACCCTACGGAAGACGGTTCAGGACAATAAGAACCAAAACTAACAGACTTAAAAACAGCACCTATCCCAGAGCAGTTTCAGTATTTAAAGAGAAAGTGCCCGAGCACTAAATGGAACTGCAAAAACAATTTTACTGTACGCTGTACAATGACAATAAAAATGATTCTGATTCTGATATATTGCAATACTGGGTAAGAAAATCGTAAATAGATTATTTCTCAAAACTGGTCAGCCCTATTACCATTTTTATGTATGTTTGCCCTTATTTAAAGTGAGAATGACATAAAGACATTTCCTTCAATGCAATAGTTCATATCAAATTTACAATGAGTCAAAATATTACATTAAGATTTTCTTTTAAATTGTTCAGCCCTAATTTATTTTTTTGTACAATAATATTGTGTTGGATATAATATAGCCTGTTGACTGAAAAATATAAAAAGCCGGGAACTAAAATATCACATAATAAATAGCAATTTTTGAGTAAAAAATCACAGATTATTTTCTCAAGTTGTTCAGCTCCTTTCCCAGGTTTTCTAAAGCTGAGTGTGACGCAGAGTCAGACCCATAAGCTGAGCTCCTCTGCACCACGCAGTGATAATTTTCAGCTGTTTTTAATCTTAGTCTTAGTTTTAGTCCTTAAAAGAAATGCATTTTAGTTTTAGTCCCATTTTAGTCATTTCTATCCCTTTTAGTTTAGTTGCCGAAAACTCAACATTTTAGTCTAGTTTTAGTCCATAAAAGGTCCGCACATTTTAGTCTTTACTTTTAGTCCAAGCATTTATTCTCTTGCCTAAATCTGGTACCAAATCATGGTAGTGTGTTCTCTGCCAAACCTGGGGTCCCTGCTTTCTACAGCTGAGAGGCAGAATAGATACAGATGTATGGTTTTTGACAGAATTACCTACAGTGGAGAAATATCATGGATTTTGAATGTCTGATAAAAATTAAATTACATTCTAGTCTAGTTTTAGTCATCTTGATGAAAACTAAACTTAGTTTTTGTCAGTTTTAGTCATCACAGATCTATTTTTGTTAGTTTTAGTGCAGTTTTTGTCATGGATAAAAGGCTGTCGACAAATAGTTTTAGCTATAGTTTTAGTTGACGAAATCAACACTGGCACCACGTTACTCCAGCAGCTCCTGGAAGAGAAACAGTGGCAGAACTTCACAACAGGGAAATAGCTGCCATGGCTGTGTTTGCTGTGCTTCCTCACGTTGACAGCTCGCTCCCTGATTGGCTGTCGTTCCATTCCAGGTAACAGTCCTGCTGATGCCTGCTCAGTCCTCAATGCTCCGCCCACACAACGGTATTTCTAGTTGTAAATGTAGCACATGCTTAATATTTCAAATATGAGCAGCTGATGGTCTCTGGAGCCGATATGGGAGGGTAAAATCTGTCTTAACACGCCTCACACCACCAGAAAATCTATCAAGGTAACCTTTGGAACCGTCTGATAATCAGGCCTTTGCTGGCTGTGGATAGAAGGATGATTATTGTTTAGTTTACCCTCCTCAAGACAACATTTTCATCTTACTCATTTTTTTTCACTGACAGTTGAAACCCAGAGACGTGTAACTGACAGTATTGACTATTTGAAGGATGATTTTTTGGGTGGTTTCTTGCCTTTATTTGACAGGACAGTGGCTAGTGCAGGAAATGTAGGAAAGGAGCCACAGGTCAGATTTGAACCCAGGCTGGGAGAATTACAGCCTCGGTACATAGAGCGTGACCTAAGCACTAACCACTAACCCCTATAAAAGTAATTTATGAATAATAACTGAGCTCCAGCAGGTTATAGGTTTTATATATCCTCTGTTCTTCATACCAAAAATGACTTTTAAAGAAGAAATCCTCATCGTATATTTTAAACACCGAGCCATAAATCAAGGGAATAATCTGTGTGTGACTCCATAATAATATAATGACCCCTGTTAAAACCAGAGTCCTTTCTTTTCTGCCTCTCTGGATTGAAATAGATAGTAGTGGCAGTATTTTCTGCAGAGGGAAGAATCAGTTAATTGTTTAATCCTGTTAGCTCTACTCTCATTCAGTTACAGCAAAGTGCGCCTTAGAGGACTGTGTAGTTTTGGATAATTGGATTAACGAGTCTGACTTTGGAAATAACATCCTACACATGCACTAAACTGGCGCCTTTCTACGTTTTTGTTTGTAAACTCTTTGTAAATCTTTCTCTCTGAGAGTGAAACACTTTAAGATGTAAAATCATGGATTCATTGAGGCTAAAGCACGTGAAATGAGCTGATCTATATCAACACTGATGAGTCAGATCAGGTCGTCTCTAAACTGAAGATAAAAGAGTCGATTGTGTTTGAGTTTCTGGTTGCTATCAAACTGTTTAAACACAGGACTGTTTTTAGCATCTATCAGTGTTTATGTGAACAGTGTTTGCAGAAAGTTCTGGATTCACAGCCTGCAGCGTGAAACGGCTTCGTAGAGAGGGGACGAGGGGATGCTGTCTGTGCTTTCTACAGAGGTAGCAGAGACGTTAAAAAGGTGAAAATAGGATCAGCGGAGCCAGCGGGCCAGATATATGAGGAGCTCCCGCTGTGCTGAGCTCTCTCACTTTCCTAGAAGACAGATGAAGACTTGCACTATCACACTATCGAGTATCAGAATGAATAACAACAACGCTTCAATACAGCAGTCATGAGATTACTCTATGTAAACACTTTCTCTCTGTCTCTCTCTGCACAACAAACAATGGCAGCTCTGTCATTATCACAGAAAAAGTGGAGATGCAACATTATTTGTAAAAATAAGAGCTGACATAAATACCAAACACCAGTGGAGATTAGAGCCTAACTGATTGATCGGCGATTAATCGGGCCGATTATAGCGTATCACAGATTAATTAACATCGGCCAGTATGTAGCCGATATGTTAACTTTTTGCTGGGCTATGCTCCTGTCGCTCTACTCCTGTCTGTCTACACCTGTGTGTCTCTGCTGAACTCAGCCCGAGTGCCTGGCCCTTCCCCCTCACACACAGAGTTCAGCAGCAGCTCTTCCCCACTCAGTGTTGCCAATTTAGCGACTTTGTCGCTGTATTTGGTGAGTTTTCAGACCCCTCTAGCAACTCTTTTTACAAAAAAGCGACTAGCAAATGGTGTTATTGGAGAGTTTTGGAGACTCTGACGTGAAAGCATGTATCGTTGCTGCCGTGGGTCCCTCCCTGTCCCTAAGCACTCACAGGCAGCCCAGTCCTCGTGCAGCAGAGCATTCACTCGGCTGCAGCAGAAAAGAGGTCTAAGACCAAGGAAACGGTGAGAGAAACTGCTTTTTTTTTTACTACATGATAAGCTGTGACTGTATAAAACAACATAACACTACACTTTAGAGCCCCATGACAATAACGTCCTCGCAGAAACACGCTGTTAGGGCACGTCAAGGAGAGCATGCTAGTTTTTTCACTTAAGTTTCAGAGAGCGTATTACAGCGTTTTAATGCCACCTAAGTTGCATCTTTGTGAAATAAACAAAGATAAATGCAACTGTTAATTCCCATGTCCACATTTGTGTTCATGTACAGTATATATCCTGTGTATATTAATGTTCTTATTTCATATATCGACTGATATATTGGATATCTGCTTTTTTTTAGCCCCCAATATCGGCATCGGCCCCAAAAATTCCATATCGGTTGGTCTCTAGTGGAGATACTTGCTTATTATTTCTTTTGGTCAGTAAACGGTAGCACAGCTGTCACCAGGTTTTATAACCGGCCCCCAGAAGATCATTAAATTCAGAAAAGGAGAAAAAGAAGATGTTGTTGCTTTAAAGAGTGTCTTTTGGCTTTAAATCTCTACAGCTGTTAAATCCAATAAAAACAATTATTATAGAAATAGTTTGAGAAAAATTTAACATTTGATCTGCTTTTACAGAAAAATCCATTGTCAACCATTATAAGTTAATATTTTAAAGACCTTTAAAGGGATACCTCAACATTTTGGCAAATTCACCCATTGCCATAATTGCTATAGTCTTAGTAATAGGTTCGTTACCTTTAGTTGTCAGTGCAAGCTGTTTGTAGATCGGTGCTGCCGAGTTCGGACCTGCTGCGCCAACTCAATGTAAGCAGACGGTATCCCGACTTTCCCTCATCAAATACATCAAATTCACAATCCAACAACTCCAAAACGCTCTCATGGACAAGTTGTGACCTGCACATTCACCACGCTATGAAATAATAAAATTTAATTATGTAACATTACGACACATGAAGCAAATACTCGGAACTATTTCTTGAGTGAACCACTGGGCGGAGTGACACAGTGCAGCAGCCATGTCTGGGGTGTAGTTCCGGCTTTGCATTTAACCTTAAAACATCTCCGTCTCGTAATGTTCCATAATTATTTCATAGCGTGGTGAATGTGCAGGTCACAACTTGTCCACGAGAGCGTTTTGGAGTTATTGGATTGTGTATTTGATGAGTTTGACGAGGGAAAGCCAGAATACCGTCTGCTTACATTGAGTTGGCACAGCAGGTCCGAACTCAGCAGCGCCGATCTACAAACAGCTTGCACTGACAACTTAAGATAACAAACCTATTACTAAGACTATAGGAATTATGGCAATGGGCGAATTTGCCAAAATGTTGAAGTATCCCTTTAAGACTGGTGGAAATGTTGCAAAAATAGCCAAATACATTGTGGAAAAGGGGTTAGAGAGCGGCACAAAGGGACAAAAATTGCCGGGAAAAGTGGTAAAATTGATAAAAGATAAAAGAGTCAAAAAGTATCAAAAATGGGTTAAATGTGGCAAAAATGGTGAAAAAAGTAATAAAAATTGGTTTAAAAGAGGGAAAAATGATAAAAAGTTGATAAAAAAATTGATTAAAGAGTGGCACAAAGGGGAATAAACATGAAGGGAAAGGGGTAAAAAGAGGTAAAATAATGGCAAGAATTGGGTTAGAGAGGCAAAAAGGGTCAAAAAGTATCAAAAATGGGTCAAAGGTGGCAAAATATTGCAAAAATATCCTGGCAAAGTAGTGAAAAGCGGTTAAAGAGTGGCAGACAGAGGTAATAATTGTCAGGAAAGTGGCTAAAAGGAGATAAATAGTAGGGCTGAACAATTTAGAAAATAATCTAATTGTGATTTTTTTCTCCAATATTGCGATTGCGATTTAATATGACATTAATTTTAGGTCCCTCATCTTATATTTTATTCAACAAATATAAGCATAAATCGTTCTATATTATAACCAGCACAATATTAGAAAAAAACATCTAATTGGGATTTTGGCTCATATAGCAAATTTGATATGGATTGCTATACTGAAGGGATAATAATTTTATAATGTTCTTCTCATTTTGATTAAGAAAAACATCTACATGAACTGGGAAAGTAGGATTTTAGTAAACTATTCTGAAATAAAGACATTTGTATGTATGCATAATGTGTAGAACATGAAATCTCTGCTGCAAAAACTTGTATCAAATTGGTATTTGGGCACATTTTAGGATAAAACAATATTGCACTGTCTGGGTTTTGAAAATTGCAGCAGGCCATGTTGCGATTCAATCTAATTTGTGATTAATTGCCCAGCCCTAATAAAGAGTGGCAAAATGGGAGAAAAGTTGCAAAACGTGGTTTGAAAGTGGCAAAAATTTTCAAAATGGGTCAAGAGTGGCAAAAAATGTTGCAGAAATGGCCAGATGAGGTAGTGAAAAGGGGTTAAAAAGTGGCAAAGATGAGTTAATATTGGTGCTAAATAACAACTTGGTTTGAAAATACAACTACCAGTACAAAAATATGTTAATTAGGCCAAAATATTTATTTGAGTTTTGTTTATTGGAAAATCCGGCCCCCAAGAGTCTCTGTCACGACTAAATCTGGCCCTTGTGCAAATGTACTTGATCACCCCTGCACTAGGGCATTTAAAGTGGTGTCAGTATTAGGGCTGGGCAATTAATCGCAAATTAGATTGAATCGCAATATGGCCTGCAGCAATTTTCAAATCACAGAAGATACAATATTTCTTTGACCTTTAAATTTGTGTCAAAATACCCGTTTAGACATTTTTATGCGGCAGAGATGCTATGCATTGCATATCATGCAATCATTCCAGTGCCGTATTTTTAGGATTGAATTTTTAGATTGTACAAAAAATCCTATTTTCTTCATTTTTGTATGTTTTTCTAATTTGATATGAGAATTATAAAAAAATGACCATTCCTTTTAATACATTAAATCATTTCCAATTTGCAAAATGACACAAAATCATCACAATAAAATATTTTTTCAAAATTATTCAGCCCTCGTTCAATCTGATATTGTGTTGGTTATAGTATAGAAGGAATTATTGCTTTTTTTGCTGGAAAAATGTACGAGATTAGGAACTTAAGAAATAATTGCATATTAAATTGCAATTGCAATATTGGTTAAAAAAATTGCAATTAGATTATTTTCCCAAATTGTTCAGCCCTAGTCAGTATTGAAAGGTGACTTTTACTTGTGTGGAAAATCAACATTTCTGGTAGGTTTGCAGTCCTAATATTCACTGGTCTTTTCTGTAATGATACTTTCAACAACAATCAGCATCATTACTGGCAAACAGAAGCTCTTTTAGTGAATGCATGTTGATATTATGGCTGTAGAGTGTTCATCTGTGGTTCAGTTTGCTGCATCAACCAGAAAATGAAAGAGAGAATAATGCTGCAGCTGAAAGATCACTGAGGAAGTCTGCAGGTGATGACACTGAGCCTCTTTCATAAATGCAAAACAAGCTGCTCCTCTTAAAACATTAATCATAAACAATAATAAACAGTCAGACAGATGGATGCAGAGCCAGACGGAGAGATAAAAAGATAAATGAATGCATGCACAGAGAGGGAGGAGTGTGTTTGTGTTTCAGACAGCTTGACGCTCAGCGTCTGTCTGCCGGCAGCTTTTACTTCCTGGTATTCTAACCGCTCTGTGCACCCAGGAGGTGGGAGGGCAGACGTAGTATCAGGTCTCGTTTTTCAGGGTTATCACTGCAGAGAAGCAGCGAGTGAAACTGCTGGAGCAGATCGCTGTTGCCGCTCTGACGCCTTTTTTGCATGCAGCATGAAAGGTGTGTGTGAGAGTGAGAAAGAGGGTGTGATTAGCAGTCGGGTGTGAGCAGCTGTGTGAATGAACTGTTGAAGATAATCTGTCCACAGATAGTTTAGGAAATGAACTGAAAAGGCACAATGCAAGAATTTTCTATGGCGAGGATTAAGTCAGTCAAAGGTTGTACCCCCATATACCGCTCTCAGCTTCCTGCAGACTGTTTGTTGTTTACGGTCCATCCTTTGTGGATCATGAATTATCTAAGCTCTCAGAGTGCATTAGCAGTAATGTGATGTCCATCTGCTCTGCTAGCAGCTGGAGTGAAAAGGGATGCACAGTATTATCGCAGAGCTTTCCACAGACGTGGAGTGATCAGAGAGGGTTTTTCCACTGTCTGTGGAAAGCCCTCCACATGTGGTCATTGCTCCTGCGTCTCCTCTCTCACACTCTCAGGAGTGAGGCAGACTCAGGCATCTGCAGTGTTTCCCATGAAACAACACAACACTCTAATGGTGGGAGTGAATTATTGGTGTATCGGCTAAAACGTTAATTATTATTATCAGCAGATGTGAAAATGTCTGCTGATATTTTAAGCCAATACATCTGCCATACGTAGTGCCTGTAAAAAAGTATTCACCCCCTCGGATGTTTTACCCTTTAATTGATTTTTATAAATCAGTCATAATCAATATGATTTGGCTTTTTTGACCAACAGAATTAAAAAATCCTCTCCCATGTCGAAGTTTTCTTGCAGACTCAATAAGATTGTCCTCCAGGATTTCCTTCTAACCTCCACCTTCACAAGCCTTCCAGGGCCGACTACCGAGAAGCATGCCCACAGCATGATGCTGCCACCACTGTGCTCCACAGTGGGAATGGTGTGTTTGTGGTGATGTCTCATGGTCTCATCAGACCAAAGCACTTTCTTCCTCTTGACCATGGAGTCTCCCACAGTCCTTCTGGTGAACTCTAGTCCAGATTGAATCTGAGTTTTCTTCAACAGTGTCTTTCTCTTTGCCACTCTCCCATAAAGCTCTGACTGGTGAAGAACCCGGCCAACAGTTGTTGTCTGCAGAGTCTCTCCATCTCAGCTGCTGAAGCTTGGAACTCCTTCAGAGTAGTCACAGGTGTCTTGGTGTCCTCTCTCACTAGTCTCCTTCTTGCACGCCCACTCAGTTTGTGAGGACGGTCTGATCGAGGCAGATTTACACATGTGACATATTCCTTCATTTCTTCATGATGGATTTAACTGAACTCTGGGGATGTTCAGAGTCTTGGAGATGTTTTTGTATCCATCCTCTGACTTAGACTTTTCAGTGACCTTTTCTCTGAGTTGCTTGGAGTGTTCTTTTGTCTTCATGGTGTAATGGTGGCCAGGGATACTAATTAACCAGTTACCAGACCTTCCAGACACAGGTGTCTTTATTCTGCAGTCACTTGAGACACAATGCAGTCACTTATTTTGTGTTGTACATTTTTATGTTATTGACATTATTTTGTAGAAATCATTTTTTTCTTTGACATTATAAAGTTTTTTTGTAAAAAGCCAAATTAAATTGACCATAATTGATTTATAAAATCAATAAAAGGGTAAAACATTGCAGGGGGTGAATACTTTTTATATCCACTGTATGAGTTGAAGGTATGAATGAACCATAAAGGCAAGTGTCCATTACAACTGTTTTTGCAGTGGCAGTGTTAATCTTTTTGGTATAAACCAGTTATTTCAGTGTTTTCTGTGTGCTGAGGAGTTGCTGCACTCAGCATTTTGGTGGAAAATAGGCCAACTTTTGAACCGGCACAACTTCTTAAAGCAGTGATACTCAACATGTGGCTCCAGAGCCACATGTGGCTCTTCTGTGATGATTTGTGGCACTTTTTTGTCTTAATTTGAAATATTATTCCCCAGAAAACCTTAAAAAGGGAAACTTTGACCTCAGAAATGATCCAATGCAAGTCACATAAATCAATTAGTTTCCCACACTTATACAGTAGGCTTTAATTTTATTCTTTGTCTGCATATTTCTATTACTCTTATTTGCATTTTTGCCCCTTTTTTCATTTTTTTCCACTTTTCATAAATTTTCGTTCTTTTAGCCCATTTTGCCACTTATTTTTGCTACTTTTTTCCCTATTTTTGCCATGTATATCCTGCTTTTTGCAATTTGTCCCCCTTTTTTTGCCACTTTCACATTTGAGCTGCCTTATGCCCATTTTTTGCTGCCTTTTTGCTGCTTTTCACTCATTTTTTGCTGCACATTTAATACTTTTTTCCCATTTTTGCCATGTATATCTTGCTTTTTGTTATTTGCAATTTTTTCTCCCACTTTTTTCTTTGCCTCTTCTCACCCATTCAAATTCCCTTTGCCCATTTTTGCCACCTTCCTTCTGCTATTTTCCCATTTAAGTCACTTTTCACTCATTTTATACTTCATATTTTCCACTTTTAGCCCTTTTTGCCACTTCTTTTTGCTACATTTTCCACATTTTTGCCACGTATAGCTATCCTGCTTTTTTTTTTTTTAATTTTTTCCCCTTTTTTTTGGCACTTTCACGTTTAAGTTGCCTTTTACCCTTTTTTTGGCCATCTTTTTGCTGCTTTTCACTCATTTTTTTGCTATGTATTTTGCTTTTAGCCCATTTTGCCACTCTCAACTAATTTTTTTTTCACTTTTCACCCATTTTTGCCAATTCTGCCCTTTTTTGTGACTTTTCTTCACATTTTTGCCAATTTTCACCCAGTGTTTGCCGTTTTGTGCTTATTTTTTCCCCTTGTTGCCCATTTTTACCACTTTTGTGCCCATTTTTACCACCTTTAACTTAAATTCATTGTCACTTTAACCCTTTATTGCCACTTTCCACCTCTTAGATTGTGGCTCTTGTAAAGATATTTTTTTAAACATCGGGCTCTTTGGTTGAGCAGGGTTGAATAACACTGTCTTAAAGCATCCAGAAAAGCCATTAATTTTGCAGAATAAAAATAAATTGAATGCCTTGTATTTCAGTAGGGTCCTTGCACCCTTGGGTGTGCTCAGGCCCTAAACTTCTGCAGGTATGGTTGGGTTTAAAATCCACATATTTAATGGTTTATATTTCCCAGTGTGAAATACTGGTGCAGCAATAATGCTCAGGTTTTACTTCACAGAAGCTTTTTTAATGAATAGAGTTATGAAAGACGGTCCTCTTCCATTATAAAACACTGTTTGTCTTTAAAACAGTCTGTTGGTGATGTATGGACATTAACTGTTAGCTGCCATGCTCTGCTGCTGCTCCTTGACAGTGAAAGACCAAAGGTGTTTGCAATGCAAATGAGGCCAGGCCTGATTTACATGTCTGTTAATATCTGTCACCTCGCAGGTCCAGATCTCAATGAGAGGATTGTTAACACCTCTCAGGCTCTGACCCAGCAGCCCATCATCCAGGAGCTGCAGAGCCACCCTCCATGTCTCCCCTCCTCAGGCGACTACCAGCATGTTGGCTACCTGTCCCAGGGGCCCCAGTACGGCGCCCAGGGGAACCTCCGAGCCTTTGACTGCCCCAGCATCCAGATCACCTCTATCGCTCCAAACAACCATGTGGAGCCGGGGACAAGCCAGGAAGGTTTGGCCGTTGGCGGTGCAGAGGGGGGCTACCCTGAGGCGTCCTGGTCCAGGGGCCAGCTCTATCTGCCGCTGGACCCGTGCTACAGAGACCAGGCACTGTGCCCGAGCCCCTGCAGCAGCCTGTCTTCCAGGAGCTGGATGTCTGACCTCTCCTCCTGCGAGTCCTTCTCCCATGTCTACGACGACGTGGAGGGTGAGCTGAGGGACGCCGCTCGCCTCGCTCTGGGTTCCCCCATCGGGTCGCCCATGGGGTCCCCAGGGTGTGGGGGTGGGGCTTTTGGAGTTGAACTGTGGCAGCAGAAGTACCAGCATCCTCTGGCATTCAGTCCGCAGCTGTCCCCTCATCAGTCGCCTCGTCAGTCGCCTCGTCAGTCCCCCTGTCACTCCCCACGCACCAGTGTCACTGAGGAGAACTGGCTGAGCCGCCGGCCCACCTCCAGGTACGTGTCTTCATGTTTTAGTTCACCGGTAAGGGACCAGGTCAGTCTGCATGTACCCAGGATGGGTGGCTAAAACAGGAGCTGCCTCAAAACCAGCTCCCAGAACCGGATCATCCTTAAACGCAACATCACGACTTCCTCGTGACTTGCCGTCTTAAATTGAGTCTCCCTGTCAATCTAACTTAAGTATGCGCCACATAGTCTGTCACTATAACCCATTTAGACCAGGTATGTACTGAAGGAGAAGGAGGAGGATGCTGGTTCTGATTTGATTGATTATGATTTAACGACCATAAGGGCAAAGGTAGTTATTCAAAGTTAAAGCGTACAACATGTTCTTTAATTTCATGCTTCTATCTGCTGTTGAGACTGAGAAACAGAGATTTTAGTAAATGTTCAGACACCTTTACAACCCTTCTCATCCTGAATTGTCATTTCTCCAGACCCTCCTCCAGACCGACCTCCCCCTGCGGAAAGAGACGCCACTCCAGTGCCGACCCCCACGCCCGCTCTCCTTCTCCTCACCACTCCCCCAGCCCCACGCCAGGCGCCTCCCCCCGTGGCAGCATCACAGATGAGACCTGGGTGGGGAGCCCCGGCGGTGCCCTCGGACCCCTGTTGATGTCCGGCTACCAGGAGCTGGACGTCCCCTCTAAGACAAGGAGGACATCGGGAACCCAGCTGGGCCTCCTCCCCGGTCAGGGTGACTCTGGACTCGAGTCCTTCCAGGATTCTCCCGGGGAGGAGGGACGTGAGCAGGACGGGCTGGCTGAGCTCTTCCTTCAGGTGCCGTCCCACTTCAGCTGGAACAAACCCAAACCTGGAAACCCTCCGCTCTTCAGGTGGGCTCTAATTCTAGAGAAATTATCCAGGAGAGATAATAACTGTCTTTCTCACCAGTCTGCAAATATGTTTGATCAAGTAATCTGTTGACAAGATGGCGTCACAGGCGGCAGCCTTGGTACTTCACTTTCAATGTCTAGTAAAGAAGAGTGGGTTAGCATTAGTGTCTGAAACAGATGGATAGAGAGCAGAGGAGAGAGACAGAGAACTCTCCTGATCCTCAATAGTTAACCTCTTGAAATTAAAACGTCCCTTAGACTACAACTTTTAAACCGCCTATTAAATCATTTTTATTCTTTGGCTTTTATTTCAGCATGAGAGTTGTGTGATCTCTGTCCTTTCATGTCCTTTAATCTCTTAATCCCTGTGTTTTTATGTCTTTTTATTTTTGTCATAACTATGACAAAATTTAATTTTGACTTTCTCATAATTATGACGTTTTCTCTCATAGTTTTGACTTTTTAAAGCATCATTTTGACTTCTCGCATAATTTTGACTTTTTATCTTATAATTTTGTAATTTTGCCCAATAAAAATGATTTTAATATTATAATTATGACTTTTTATCTCATAATTTTGACTTTTTATGTTAGAATTAATTTTATTTGTTTTTATTGTGTTTATAATTGCTTTTATTGATTTGATAGTGTTCTTTTTTGTGTTTATTTCTTACTTCTTAACTCCGTTGAAGGTCGGAACACCATTGTCGGCTACGCTTGAACACACAGCAGCTTTTTGACTTGTAGAGGAAGTCAGAGAACTTCCTTAAAGCTTGATTGTTGTATTTTTGTCATTTCTGTCTCCAGGACATCCTCGCCCCCTCCTCTGGACTGGCCTCTGCCCAGCCAGTTCGAGCAGTTCGAGCTGAAGCTGGAGGTCCAGCCTCGGTCTTACCACAGGGCGCATTACGAGACGGAGGGCAGCAGAGGATCTATTAAAGCAGCTACAGGACATCCGGTCATTAAGGTAAACCCTGTCCTCTTAGAATGAAACTCTGTTTGATTTTGGCCCCATTTTTCATCCTTGTTGCAGAAAAGCATGCCAGATTCATTTTTGATCCAGAGAGAGCTTTTAATGTTGGCCAAAGATTCTGAGAAATGATGACAAACTCTGTTATGACGGTTATATTTGGAGACTAATGACTAATGGACTCAATTATTGAAGCTACATCCGCTTTTTAGAACAGCATTTTATGATAAAAATAACCCGTCTCCAGAAGGGCACTTCAGCATGACTTTTTAAAACGTCCAGAACAACATGCCTGAATGCAAATTATATGGCGGTTCACGTACAGTGGGCACGCTGTGTCCCCATGTAAACAGGCATACACAAAATAATAAGCGCTGCATCTCCTCCTTCAAATAGAGCTGATAATGCAGCTGGAAACAAAAAATATTTGCATAATGGCTTCCTTCCTGTGCATGATGGCTGTTGTAACATTTCAAAACACACAGGAAGCCCTGTTCATGCAGGATTATTATCAGCTGGGGACCATTTATAAAATGTGATGCTCCAGAATGCAAGGACGGAAGTTTTTCACTAAGGGTGACCTTTGGGGTGACACCCATGGGGTGTTGCCCAGATCGACGTGAAATAGTCTGTCTGGTGTCTCATGTCTTTAAAGATAACGCTTAAAATTCAAGGAGAAAACAAACAAACTACCGCATGATGACAGATAATAAGATAATGTTGTTCCTAAAGAAGTGTTGTAGTACTCAAGCCCAGGACTCAGACTCAAGTCCAACTTGAGTCCTGATTTGAAGGACTCGTGACTCTACTCGGACTCGAGGTCGAGTATGAAGAGGAGGACTCAAACCTTTTTTGCTGAATACTGTTTTATTCTGTAATATTTGTTTGTTTTTGTGTGAGAAAACCCCTCATAACTGATCAGTGTTCATGCAGCGCCCGGTGCGTTCATGTGAGTCTAACCTGCTGTCTGTGAAAATAACCAGAGGAGAGAGAGAGGAGGAGCGGGCGAGCCTGGGTGACGGAGAGAGAATCTGATAGGTTGATAGGTAGCTTAAACCTGTGGCTCTTCTCTGTATTCATGCTATAATTTTTCCAAGAAATTAAACCAAAATGCAACCAGCCTAAAATCTCCATCCGCTGCTCAGACTGCTCATATTAGCTGCTGTTGCTGCTGTACATTAATCCTCCTCAGTCTGGGACAGAGTGATAAAAACTCTTAAACCTTTTAGTGAGCCCCGTTAGTTACAAATATCAATCCAACGTTGAAATCTGCGTTAACATCAGCGAGATAACGCTGATTAGTGAGCTGAACAAGGTGGCATACAGGAAAATAATGATGCGTTTAATGACAACTCAGACTTTAGAGCAGTGATACTCAACATGTGGCTCATTTGTGATGATTTGGGGCTCTTTTATGTCTTAATTTGAAACATTACTCCCCAAAAACCTTAAAAAGGAAAATTTTACCTCAGAAATTGTCCATTGCAAGTAGCATTGATCAGTTTGTTTCCCACACTTATACAGTAGTCTTGAATTGTCAAACTTAATTGTTAACCTCTATTCTTTGTCTGCATATTTCCATTGCCCTTATTTGATTTTTTTTTTTGCTACTTTAATTCCATTTTTACTGCTTTTAGCCAATTTTTGAAATTTTTATCCTGCTTTTTGCTATTTTCTTTGCCCCTTTTTTTGCCACTGTTCGCCTGTTTAAGCTGCCGTTTGCAATTAAATGCCACTAATTTCCCATTATGCCACTCTTTCATGCTTTTTGCCCATTTTCCCCTCCTTTTTTCTGGGTTTTGCCCATTTTTGTCACTTTTTCACCATTTTTGTCACCTTTAACTCATTTTTTTTGCCACTTTTTGCTCATTTTTGCCACTTTCTGCCCTGTTTTGCCACTTTTCTCCCTGTGTTTGCAGCTTTAAGACCATTTTTGCCACTTCTTTTTGTCAGTTTTCTCCCCTTTTTGACATTTTTATCCTTCTTTTTGCAATTTTTTGCCCATTTTTGCCACTTCTCACCCGTTTAACCTGCCTTTTGCAATTAAATGCTACTTTTTGCCCATTTTTCCCACCCTTTTTCAGATTTTTGCCCATTTTAGTCAATTTTCTTTCATTTTTTGCAACATTTTTGCTACTTTTAACTCATTTTAATTGCCACTTTTCACCACTTAAATTGTGGCTCTTGTAAATGTATTTTTCAACAATTTGGCTCTTTGGTTGAGCAAGGTTGATTAACGCTGCTTTACAGCATTAAAGGGGGATGAAATTAAAACCTTTTTGTGATGTGTTCAAATTCAGAATTTCAGTTTTTAGTAGGAAATCTGATTAAATGCAGCCCTGGTTACATTAATGCATTAATGCTCGTGATTAATCTTGAAAACTTAATGCAAATAGTAACGCAGTTTAATCATCTCACTAAGTTTGACCACATCTTGCTCCTGTAGTCCTCCAGCGTGGATGTTTACCTGTCTGGGGGTGAAAGGTGAGAGGGTCAGACAGCCAGCAGTGATGAGTGAGGAGACAGACCCAGGTCTGCTTAACAGCAATTTTCTTTTGTAAAAGCTGGAGAATGTGAGTTAAGATAAAACCAAAACTATGGGTACATGCTGCAGTGATGAACTGTCTTTACACCAAAACACAACGAGTCTGAAGTTCCACCTTCAGGCAAAGCACATCTTTGCTAATGTTAGCAAAGACGCTAACAACAACACGGGGTCATATCACTCTGTTCAGCTGCTTCAGGACAGTTTTCTTCTTCAGCTGCTCAGATAAATATGGAGCCCCAGGCATGACATGGTCAAAAAAATGTAACTGTGGCCACAATATAGTTATAACATACACACGAAATACTAATTAATGGCCACAAAAAAACTACTTGTGGCAATGAAGTAGGTTTAACATGCGCACGAAATACCAATTAATAATATTAATATCATTCCTGGACAGCTGGGTAAGCAAATGGAGCGCACCTTCTCTAAGGTCTAAGGTAGAGGCAGTAGAGGGGCTAAAGCTACATGGATCCGCAGTGGATTCAGCAAAATTGAAGTTAAATGGCAAATTTCACGAGCTGAAGACGAAAAATATGATGCGTTCAGGTAACCCCAGTAAATTAGATGACTGTATTCTATATCTTATGATGTGTTCAAATGGGAACATTGAGTTAGGAGACCACTGGACATCAGTCTTGACTACCTCAGGGTAACAGCACACCTGATCATTCACTTTACAGCAGAAGTTATTCTCTACCTGATGTGTTTGTCTGCCGGGCTCCTCTGAAGATTATAAATATCATTGCGAAATATTATTGAGAATTTAGACGTTCTGATTTACAAACATTATAACGAAGCTGAGATGTCAATCCCTTAACGCCTGTTGTATCATATTTGATACATACTTTTATGATACCTCTATCTAATCAATATGCTCAATAGATTACTCAAAAAAACTTATGAATACAATCTAATAAATGATAGAAATGCCCTCAAGTGGATTATCAGTTACATAAAACACCTAATGAATGAAATGAGATACTAAAAATATGTATATGTTAAATTTTATGGAAGTTTTGATTTTTTAAAATTTCAGTAGAAAGTTAAATAAACATTTCAGTTCCAACAATTGAGAATTTTCTGGCTATTATTTGTGTTTTCGGGCTTTAAGGAGTTAAAAGTAAAAAACTATAGTTTAATATTTCTTTATTTATACACCATACTTTTTTAGTTTCAAACTAAAATGCAAGTAAATGGTAGTATTTTGAATGTATTATTTAAAAATATTTTTTTTCATAAAGCACTTTCAATCTGCTGTGGATAAAATTAGAAGAATAAAAATAAATCAATTGACAATAAAAACCTAAACATTAAAAACACGTCAAACTATAAAAACATATGATGTGATTAATCATGATTAATCACAGCATAGTGATGTGATTAACTTGATTAATTTTTTTTATCGAGTAACAGCACTATTAAAAACAACATTAAAAACAACAACACAAATAATCCTGTTAATATAACTAATATTATTGATGAGGAGTGTGAGATAATAAGAGTAACAGTATCAGTAAAAATCAAAGATCCTCATCCCAAAAGTCAGCTATCCCATGAATGTGAGTATTTTCATCGCTTTATTTCAGCTTAGGCTATTGATAGTACAATCATTAAAATAAGCCTTTAGTTGCAGACAGAATAAAACATGTTTACAGATGTAGACTCCAGACAGTTCACTGCAGCGATCCTTCAGGGATGTATTAAAGAGTAAAGGTTGTGTTCTGGTGATGTGAACTGACCCCTGGATCCTCTGGATCAGAGCGCTGGGGCAGGCCCCGGCACGTAAAGCTCCATCAAGGCCTCGTATGTAACGGACACCAGCGGGGCTATTCTGGGTGTCACATTCTCAGGCTGCTGCTAAAGCCAGACCAGCTTCCTGCTGCAAGATGTGTAAAAAGTCACAGAGCTGCTGGGTAACACAGGAAACGCAGAGTCATGCCTACGACGGCAGGATCATTTTCTTTTATTTTGAGTGTGAAATCCTCAAAAAAACTGCAGAGCAGTCTAGATCACCCCGTCCCAAACTCAAGCATGCTGCGACACAGGCGACCACCAGAACTCTCACAGAGCATTAACCTCCATGTTTTTATTTCATCCATGGAGAATTTCAATAGGAATGTGTAGCTTTGCTGATAAAAATGCTTACAACATCCATCCCTTCCTGATTAGAATAATTTATCAGACTCTAATATCAGTAGGAGTTCATTTACAATAAATGAGTGATCACAGACCACCGAGCGACTTCTTTATTGCCTCACCCTCCGTGAAATTCTTCACACATGGAGACAGGATATGACTAAGTGTCATCCCACCGAGTTTCATCAACTCAGACCGAAATAGCTGCTGAGATTTCTTTGCAGGAAGTTCATCTGCACCTTACATGTGTTTTATTGACTTTTTCTGTCTCCAGCTGACAGGATACAGCGAGCAGCCGGTCAGCCTGCTGTTATTCATCGGAACGGCAGACGACCGCTACCTCCGGCCTCACTCCTTCTACCAGGTCCACCGAGTGACAGGGAAGATGGTCACCACCAGCTGCCAGGAGAAGATGATGGGCTGCACCAAAGTCCTGGAGATCCCTCTGCTACCAGAAAATAACATGTCAGCCAGGTAAAATAGAAGATCAGCAGCTTAAACTTGAGGCAGAGGTTGATTTTTAAGGCAGAATGATTCCTGAAATACTGGCTCTTGGAAGTGGAATAGTAAGAATATAGCAGTATTTGAAAGGCTAGGGTGCTAGGTGGAGTGCTAAGTATCAAAGACAGAAATAATGTCGGCCTTTTGGACCTTTACTGAATTTTTTACATAGCACAAGTGTTTTGTCATGAGTCTTTGTTTTCAGACCCTTGGAGCAAGCTTGTTTTCATTGTTGCTAAAGGCATGATGCTCTTTTGTCTTGAGATATCAACAATTTAGGCTAACTACTTAATACTGAGCGAGCAATGTGGAAATTTGTGGGCAGAAAAATATATTGTGCAAGCATGCTAATTGTATTTAGGGGAAAAAGTATGCTTTAGCAGAGAAAATGTTCAAATAAAAGTAAATAAAAATCTATTCTGTGCTCATTTTCATTCTTTGCACTCTCATAAAAACTCTTTCTCCAGAAATTAAAGAGATACCGTGTCTATTTTAAAATACCAGATATATTACCTCCCAACCTAAATACACATAATAATTAACATTACAGGTGTTTCTCATGTGCAAAAGTGTAAGATTCAAACTGAGTTCAGTATTATAGAAATACATTCTGTAAAGCTCCACAGTAAACATTTATCATGATACGAACTAAGTTTGGTTTTCTTCTCCACAGCATCGACTGCGCCGGCATCCTGAAGCTGCGGAACGCTGACATCGAGCTGAAGAAAGGGGAGACGGACATCGGGCGGAAGAACACCAGGGTGCGAGTTGTGTTCAGGGTCGCCATTCCACAGCCAGACGGGCGGGCGCTGTGGCTGCAGACGGCGTCTGTTCCTGTGGAGTGCTGTGAGTCTCCCTGTCATGTTTATACATAACATTAAAGTTATTGAAAGCAAAGTGGACCAATAATAGTTGTGTTGTTCAATGTGTCTGTTATTAAGGTCAAAAATGCCTCGCATAGATTAAAGTAGGGCTGGGTGACGGTAACTTTTTAAAGCTGGTGGATTGTCCAGATTTCATGTCTGTCTTCAGGCTGATCCATCTTCCAAAGCTTCAAGCTGATGCTTTTGTTCCTGGTCAGAGAATGAATGGACCAATCAGCCAAAGCAGTTGTGGTTTAGTGATACTGTACAGGCGCATCTGAAAAGAATAGAATATCATGATAAAGTTCATTTTTTACCTTCTATATATTCTAGACTTATCAGACACAAAGTGAAATCTTTCAAAGTTTTTTGTTTTGTTTTAATGATGATTACAGCTTCTGGCTCATGAAAATTCAATAATCCATTATCTCTAAATGATAATATTTTGTAAAAGTCCCTTATCAGAATCAGCTAACTAACTCCTTACACCTGCAAAGTTTTCCTGAGCCTCCAGTCTCTCACTCTGGTTCAGTTCACACAACCACAGTCATGAGGAAGAGTGCTGACATGACGATCACTGACACCCTCCAGGAGGAGGGTAAGCCACAGAAGGTCACTGCTGAGAGGTCAGGATGTTCTCAGAGAGATCAAAGTTGACTGAAGGGACAAGTGTGGTCAGAGCAACAGGGATGATCTCAGCCTTCAGAGGACTGTCAAACGAAGCAGACTGAAGTAAACTTAGGGGAGCTTCACAAGGACTGGACTGAGACTGGAGTCAGTGGATCAAGAGCCACCACACAGACAGGTCCAGGAGATGGACTACAAGTGTGGTGTTCTTAGTGTGGGGCCAATCCTGAACCACAGACATCATCAGAGTCTCACCTGGGCTAAGGAAGAAAAGGTCTGGACCGTTGTGGTCTCAGTGGTCCAAAGTCCTGTTATCAGATGAAACTAAATTTAGTATTTTATTTTTAAATCCAGGTCCCAGAGTCTGGAGGAAGATCAGAGACTCAGAATCCTTCAGGTCTTAAAGTCCAGTGTTTCTAGTCTCCACAGTCAGTGATGGTTTGAGGTGCCTGATGGAGATCCTGATTTCCTTTTCACCGTTCCACAGTGAACCAGAACTACCAGAAACTGGTTTACTGACCCTGGTGTTACTGGATTTGATTCTGACCTGAACCCCGTAGAGCACTGATCATCAACTGGCGGCCTGGGGGCCAAATCAGGCCCCCCAAAGCTTCCTGTCTGGCCCCCAGAAGATCATTAAATTAAGAAAAGAAAATGTTGTGGTTTTAAGAGTATCTTTTGGCTTTAAATGTCTGCAGCTGTTAAATCACCCCAAAATCAATTCATATTCAAATAGTTTTAGAATGACTTCACATTTGATCTGTCTTTACAGAAATTCACTTTTCAGCCATTAATAGTAGATATTAAAAATGTATTAAAACTGGCAAAAATGTCCAGATAAAGTGGTGAAAAGGGGTTAGAGAGCGGCACAAATGGGCGTTAAGATCCAAATGGGTTGTGGAGTGGCACAAATGGACAAAAACTTGCAGGATAGGTGGTGAGAAGAGGTTAAAATGTGGCAAACCATTATTATTAAAGGAAATAAGGTAAAAAGTATATCAAAAATGGGTGAAAAGTGGCAATCATTGTGACAAAAGTAATAAAAAGTGGTGAAAATATACAAATAGATGCAAAAGGGGAAAAGGAGGGATAAGACAGGCAAGAAGAGTGGTTTAAAGGAATTAGAGAATGGCAAAAAGTTGGGTTAAAGAAGCAAAAATGGTCAAAAAGTATCAAAAATGGGTCTGAAGTGGCAAAATGGTGCAAAAGTAGCCAATGGCAAAGTAGTAAAAAGGCAGGAAAGTGGGTTAAAGAGTGATAAAAAGCAAAAAGTGCCAAAAATATTTTAAAATTGGCATAAAGATGAAAAAAAAAGCCCATGGAAAGTAGTGATACTGCAAGAAAGTGGATTAAAGAGTGATAAAATAGCAAAAATTGGTTAAACGTGGCACAAAATGTTGCAGAAATGGCAGAAAGAAGCAGTGAAGTAGTGAAAAGTGTTAAAAGTGGGTTCATATTGGTGCTGAATCATAATCGTTGAGGGCCAATTCTCTGGGATTTTCAGGAGCCCAGCCAATTCTGTGGGCATGCCTGTCTTCATGTGGTCTACGGCATTATATATTGGGATAGATCTCACTGGTAATGCCTAAAAATGTCCTGCGTTTTGAAAGAAAATACAAATACTTATAAGATAATATGTTAATCAGAACAAAATATTGATTTAATTTTTCTTTATTTGGAAGTCTGACCCCCAGAGACTCTGTCAAGAATAAATCTGACCCTTGTGCAAATGTACTTGATGATCTCTGGAAAATGAGAGCTCCTAGACTCAGACAGGCTGAAGGCCGCTATCAGAGCAACCTGGGCTTCATAAAACCCTAGCAGGACCACAGACTGATCAGCTCCATGACACGAGCAGAGATGCTGGAATTTGTGCAAAAGGAGCTCCAACCAACAACTGAGTGATAGATTAAAGTAATTTTATGGAAGCTCGGCCTTGCTTTTTATGCCAGATTAGTTTTCTTTTGCTTTGATAAGTCCATAATGAATGTGACAGACAGATTAATGGGAAATTTATTATATGCAATGTGAAATATCTCTCTGGAGGTCGTGTTAGGAATATGTTGAGAAAAAGTGGTTATTATAGTTTCTGCATTGGCCGATTTTACTGTTTATCATGGCTATGCAGTGTGATAACGCTGCAAGTTTGATGAAGCATTAACAGTTGAGATTTCTATTTAGCCAAACGTCAGTGGAAAAAAATGTATTTGTGCAAGGGTTAATCACATTTTTAAGGTTTGCTTTATTGAAGTAACTAATGAAAGCCACTGAAAAACAGTTTTATGCTGCAGTGTAAGGTTTCTGCTCTGGCAGCAATATAGCTCAGCCTGTTCTGAGGAATTCAGCTCGTTTTGAGGATTCGCTGTGCTCAGAGTTTCAATGAAAATGTAAAGAGAGCAGAACATTTCTCCAGCGCCCTCCCACCAGCACAGTTTGCCTGGAGGGGCTTAAAGTGTTTTAAGTGTTGGAGAAATGGGATAGAAGTGGCCAAAATGTATAAAAAATTGGAAAGAATGTCAAATTGTTGAAAAATGGCTGGATAAAGTAGTGTAAAAGGGGTTACAAAGTGGCAAAAATGGGTTAAAAGTGGCTACAATGTTGCAGAAATGGTAAAAAGAGTAGTGTAAAAGTAGTTAAAGAGTGACAAGAAGGGGCAAGACAGATGGATTAAGAAGTGAAAAGGTAATAACAATTGACAATATGGGTATCAAAAATGGGAAAAGTGGAAAAAAATGTTGAATAATGTTGGATAAAGTAGTGAAAAGGGGTTAAAAAGTGTCATAAAAGTATCAAAAAGAGGCACAAAGTATCAAAAATGGGTTCTAAGTGTTGCAAAAATGGGAAAGAATAGCAAAATTGTTGATAAATGGCTGGATAATGTAGTGTAGAAGGGGTTTCAAAATGCCAAAAATGGGTTAAAAGTGGCCTAAAATGTTGCAGAAATGGCCAAAAAAGTGGTGTTAAAGTGGTTAAATAATGGCAAGAAGGGCCGAAAAGTATCAAAATGGGTTAAAAATGGCAAAAATATTGCAAAAATAGATGGATAAAGAAGTGAAAAGGTGATAACAGTTTGAAAAATGGGTATCAAAAATGGGAAAAGTAGAATAAATGTTGCAAAGTGGTTGTAAAAGTAGAGAAAAGGGGTTAAAAGTAACAAAATAGTATCAAAAATAGGCGCAAAGCATTAAAAATGGGTTAAAAGTGGTAAATAAATGGCACAGAAGGGTCCACAATATATAAAAAATGGGAAAGAATGGCAAATTTGTTTAGAAATGGCTGGATAAAATAGTGAAACACGCTTACAAAGTGGCAAAAACGGGCTTAAAGGGGCTAAAATGTTGCAGAAATGACCAAATAAAGTAGTGAAAAGTTGATTAAGAGAGGCATGAAGGGGCAAAAATTATCAAAATGGGTTAAGAGAGGCAAAAATGATGCAAAAATAGCTGAATAAAGTGGTTAAAAGGGGTTAAAATGTGGCAAAATGGGTAAGAAGTATCAACAATGGGTCGTAAGTGGAAAAATAGTGTTGCAAAAATATTAAGCCAAAGTAGTGGAAGGTGCTAAACGTAGCAAGAAGTGGCAAAACGTTGAAAATGGCAGGATAAAGTAGTGAAAAGGTTTCTTGGTTTGTTTCTCTGATTATAAAAGATCCAGATGTTGATAAAAAAAAAAATAGAAGTTTAACCATCAGCCTAGCTGTTATTAAAGACTCAGATTCAGTTTGGTTTCTTTACTCACCCCTGAGAGGAACAGAAGAGGAAATGAAGAGGATGGTGTGAGATGCTGCCTCGTGCTTTAAGTGCTGAGATCTTTATCACTGGTGTGTGTTTCCTCTGCCTGTTAGTGTCTTGCCGTAAGCTGACATTTGACTCAAGAGAAACCACAGCTGCATTAATATACTAAAATATAAGGTATGTTGTGTTTCAGCCCAGCGCTCGGGTCAGGAGCTTCCTCAGGTGGAGAGCTTCAGTCCGACGTGCTGCTCTGCTGACGGAGGAGAGGAGCTGATCATCACTGGATCAAACATC
This sequence comes from Cheilinus undulatus, assembly GCF_018320785.1. NCBI lineage: Eukaryota > Metazoa > Chordata > Actinopteri > Labriformes > Labridae > Cheilinus > Cheilinus undulatus. The sequence goes on along the minus strand of NC_054873.1, from coordinate 2,670,297 downwards.
TCTGCAACATCCAGGGTTATCTTCACAGAGAAAGGGCCTGGTGAGATCAGCTGCTGTTGATTTATTTCATGTTTTCACCACATTTTAAACATGTTTCATGCCGTACTCTGTGAATGACACATTATTTTACCCCTCAGATGGAAGGTCACTGTGGGAGATGGATGCCAGACTTGTGCCAGAAAAAAGCAGAGGAGTAAGTCAAATATGATTTTAACATTCAAAAAATGTTTTTGATTGTGGAGAACATCAGTGTTGCTTCTTCATCGGTCTTGCTTTTCAGAACAAAAGCCCAGTTTTGTATTTCTGTGGAGATGCTCAGCTTGTTCGTACAGTTTTATTCTTAATTTTTCCTGGCTCTGTTCTACAATGAATCAAACCACTTTACTGAGAATTACTGAGGTCAAACTGATGAAGAGAGACGGGGTTGTGACAGCAGGGAGATGCCGCCAACACACAGCACACATGTGCTTGGTATGAAAGCCGTGATGGCGCACATGCCACAGCTGCCATGCAGCAAACATGCAGCCAGTCTGCAACAGGTATAATAAATGTAGGCATGCACCCACAGGAAGGACTGCTTTGGAATCGCCACCCTACCTACCCCATGCCACTACGACTGATTATTGATCAGTGATAGAACGGCTTCACCTCATCAAAACTCCTCTGTATGCTGCACATCACTGATGAAGCATTATAGGCTTATGAATATCCCTACACATTTAAACAAAAACTATGATTAGACAAGGGTGCCTACAAGGAGGAGAGCTTTCTTCATGGCTAAGCCATGATGTGAATAAACCTAGAGATGCCAGAAAATAAAGTAGGAGGAAATGGGATAGAAGTTTAATGGAAAAACAATTGCAAAGAGTGCAAAGGGACACAAAGTATCACAAATGGGTTAAAATGGGAAGAAGTTTAGTAAAATGGCTGGGTAAAGTAATGAAATGAGGTAAATGTGGCAAAAGGGGCAGTAATGTTGCAAAAATGGGAAAGAAGTGGCAAAAATGTTGAAAATGGCTGGATAAAGTCGTGAAAAGGGGTTAAAAAGTGTCAAAAAAGTATCAAAAAGAGGCACAAAGGATCAAACATGGGTTAAAAGTGTTGGAAAAATGTTGCAAAAATGGGATAGAAGGAGCCAAAATGTTTAAAAATGGGAAAGAATTAGGAAAAACTACCAAATTTTGGATAATAATTTTGGATTTTGGATAATAATGGAAAAATGTTGCAAATTGGCTGGATAAAGTAGTGAAAAAGGGTTATCAAGTGCAGAAAAAAAATCAAAAAGAGGCATTAAGTATCAAAAATGGGTTTTAAGTGTTGGAAAAACTGGGATAGAAGCAGCCAAAATGGGAAAGAATGGCAAAATTGTTAAAAATAGCTGGATAAAGTAGTGAAAAAGGGGTTACAAAGTGGCAAAAGCGGGTTAAAAGTGGCTACAGTGTTGCTCTAATGGCCAGATAGATGGATTAAGAAGTAAAAAAGTGATAACAATTAGTAAAATGGGTCGAAATGGGAAAAATGGAATAAATATTGCAAAATGGCTGGATGATGTAATGAAATGGGGTTATAAAGTGGCAAAAATGGGTCAAAAAGAGGCACAAAGTATAAAAAATGCATTGCAAAAAATGGGACAAAAGTGGCCGAAATGTATGAAAAATTAAAAAGGATGGCAAAATTGTTGAGAAATGGCTTGATAAAGTAGTGAAAAAGGGGTAACAACGTGGCAGAAAAAGGGGCAAGGGACCAAATTTTGGATAAAAGTGGAAAAAATGTTGCAAAATGGCTGGATAAAGGATTGAAATGGGGTAAAAAAGTATCAAAAAGAGGCATGAAGTATCAAATATGGGTAATAAGTGTTGCAAAAATGGTATAAAAGTGGCCAAAATGAGAAAAAATGACAAAATTGTTGAGAAATAGCTGGATAAAGTAGTAAAAAAGGGTTACAAAATGGCAAAAATGGGTTAAAAGTGGCTACAATGTTGCAGAGATGGCCAAATAAAGTAGTGTAAAAGTGGTAAAAGGGTGGCAAGAAGGGGCAAAAAGTATCAAAATGGGTTGAGAATGGCAAAAATGTTGCAAAAATAGATGGACTGAAGTGAAAAGGTGATAACAATTGGCAAAATGGGTATCAAAAATGGGAAAAGTGGAATAAATGTTAAAAAATGGCATGATAAAGTAGAGAAAAAGGGATACAAAGTGACAAGAAGGGGCAAAAAGTATCAAAAATTGCTTAAAAGTGGAAAAAGTGTTGCAAAAAAGGTTAGCTAAAGTAGTGAAAGGGGGTAAACTTGGCAAGAAAGGGCAGAAAGGTTGCAAAAATGGGATAGAAGTGGCCAAAATGTTGAAAATGGCTGGATAAAGTAGTGAAAAAAATGTCAAAAAGAGGCACGGAGTATCAAAAAATGGGTTGTAAGTGTTGGAAAAAATGTTGAAGAAAAGGCTGGATAAAATAGTGAAAAGGGCTTATAAAGTGGCAAAACAGGATTAAAGTGGCTACAATGTTGCAGAAATGGCCAAAATAGATGGATTAAGAAGTAAAAAAGTGATAACAATTGGTAAAATGGATCAATAATGGGAAAAATTGAAATAAATGTTGCAAAATGGCTGGATGATGTAATGAAATGGGGTTATAAAGTGGCAAAAACAGGTCAAAAAGTGGCACAAAGTATCAAAAATTGGTTATAAGCATTCCAAAAAATGGGATAGAAGTTGCCGAAATGTATAAAAAATGGGCAAGAATGGCAAAATTGTTGGGAAATGGCTGGATAAAGAAGTGAAAAAGGGGTAACAACGTGGCAGAAAGGGGGCAAGGGACCAAATTTTGGATAAGAGTGGCAAAAATGTTGCAAAATGGCTGGATAAAGGATTGAAATGGGTAAAAAAGTACAAAAAGAGGCACAAAGTATCAAAAATGGGTGTAAGTGTTGCAAAAAATGGTATAAAAGTAGGGGTGCACCGATTGCAATTTTCTGGCTGATCACTGATCTTTAAAAAGCCTGACCTGACGATTCCGATTTTTGCCGATACCTTTTTTTTTCATAACTGACAGCATACACCTTCAATGTTCCAATCTTATTTTATTGAATTACATTGAACAATACCCGTGAAACAATACAAACTTGTTGTTTTAACTGCACATGAGGTAGTTCTCTCAAATATAAATGAAAAGTTTAAAGCTTTGCTGTCCAAACTGCTAAATTATATCAGTTCCTTTAGTCTTTCATCTGTCACATTTTAGTAGGTAGAGGTATATGAAACCAATCTTATCCACCGATCTTATTTACGAGGACTGGCCGATCGCCGATCTCCTAAAATGAAGGAAATCGGCGCCGATACCGATCTTGGCCGATCGATCGGTGCACCCCTATATAAAAGTGGCAAAAATTGTAAAGAATTGCAAAATTGTTGAGAAATAGCTGAATAAAGTAGTGAAAAGGGCTTACAAAGTGGCAAAAAAGGGTTAAAAGTGGCTACAATGTTGCAGAAATTGCCAAATAAAGTAGTGTAAAAGTTGATAAAGGGTGGCAAGAAGGGGGGAAAAGTATCAAAATTGGGTTAAGAGTGGCAAAAGATTGTTGAAAAAACAGCTGGATAAAGTAGTGAAAATGGGTTAAAAAGTATCAAAATGGGACATTAGTGGGGAAAGATTGTTGAAAAAACAGCTGGATAAAGTAGAAAGAGGGTTAAAAAGTGGCAAAAAATGTTTAGATTTTCCAAAAATGGGTTAAAGTGGAAACAAGTGTCATTAAAAGCAGAAACAGTCGTTAACAGGGGTTTAAATGGCACAGGTAAATATTTTCATCATCAGAATCCAGTAACAGTTTGACTCCCTTTTTTAGCTCCAAAATGAAGTGACTGTTAGCCACGATGCTAGCACTAATGCTATTCCAACACCTATGCACTGAGGTAGACCTGGAGCTATGACAGTGTCAGGGCTGTGGTCGTTCATGCTTTGCCCGAGTTACTCTTTCATAGCTGCTTCTTTCCGGGGGTTTTTGCTGCTGCGGTCTGGTGTAAATTCTCTCACTTCTCCCACTCAGCTGCGTGTCTGAGAAACTAAAATCAGCTCTGTTGGTTTGAGCTGCCAGTTTAGACTGAAGGCAAACTTTGTGGTAAACCAAGGAGCCCTTTTTTAGGAGCTAACATTTCCATTTTAATTGGTACACACTGCCTTGTTGACATTTTCTGGATGTGTGAAGAGTTTCTGTGTTACTATAAACTGCAGGGACTCAGAGATGATGTGGCAGCTCTGCACAGCCGTTCCCTTACAGTGAGAATCAGTTTTAGTTTTTATCAGATCTGTTTGGATTCAGATTGAGAGAACATGAGCTGGCAGTCAGACTGAGAGAGGCAGAAGATCTTTGATTGATCAGAGAACATCAGATTTAACAGTTTAATAAATAGGAGACTGCTGATGTTTGCTGCTTCTTAGGCGATATTTTTGGGCTGCTGCTGCTTGAATTTTTTTTCTAGTGTTCTCAAGGTTTGAAAAGTGCTTGGATTGCAATTGTAATTGTCTTTCCCAAATCTTCTGCTGCAGCTTCTCCTCATGCTTCTGTGTTTTCTGTCTTTCAGTCCAGCATCGTGGTGGAGGTCCCTCCTTACAATAAGAAGATAAAGGATCCAGTCCAGGTCCAGTTCTACGTCTCAAACGGGAAGAGGAGAAGAAGTCTGACACAGAGCTTCACCTTCCTGCCTGCAGTCAGACTTCACCTTCCTGCAGTCAAACAGGAGAGATGGGAATCAGACTGCATCTCCCACAATCCCCCGGGCTTCTGTTCCTCCTCCTCCTGTGATCGAGTCCCAGACCTGCTGTATTATGATTCTTGTGACATCCCGGTTCATTGTGGTCCTCCTGGGCAGAATCACCCCCCTCTCTCTTCAGTGTTTCCTCACTCTTTGTCAGCTCCATCCTTGACCTCCTTGGCCTCTCAGCAGACCTTCATTCCTCCTCAGAGCTTCAGCATCCCCCCTCCTAAAACCTCCTCAGTCCTTCCTCCGGTCTCATCCATGCCTCCTCAGGCCTTCACCATCCCTCCTCAGACCTCTGCAGTCCCCACCCTGCCTCCTCAGGCGTCTTCGCTGCCCCTTCAGACCTTCACCGTCCCCCCTCAGAGGGAGCATTCTTCTCCTGGTTCCAGAAGGGTCTTCATGACTCCTACGGCTCCTCAGAAAGACCCTCTGCTTCATATTCAAGGAGAACCTCTGGGGATCAAGCAGGAACCAGAAGACCAGCCAAACCTGGGCTCCTTGGGCCTCCAAGAGATCACGTTGGATGATGGTAGGATGCTTGCTGTAATTGTTCTTGGTGTATTTAACCCCTCCTCCTCCTCCTCCTCCTGTGTCAGAGCTGTTGTCACATGTTTACAGTTGTCTGGTTTAACTCAGTATCATATGAGTATCATTGAGGGATCACGAACAAAATATATAATCCTCTTAAATCCGACGCTCAGAATGCATGGAAATGCAGCAGGAATTTAAAGGGGAAGTATTATGCAAAAATCACTTTTTAAGACTTTTCTAACGAAAGTATGTGCTCCTGGCCTGTCCACAATCTCCCCAAAAATCCATTAGCCCCCCTTTTCCACCTTTCAGAAAATCTGTGCTGAAACAAGCCGTTCTCAGATTTTCCCCTCATGATGTCATGTGAGGAGTTAGCCCCGCCCCCAGGTTCAGTTGGCCCTCCCTGTTTTGAAGAAAGTTCCACCTCCTCTCCTGTGTCAGCTAGGAGTAGGATCAGGAGAGCCACATCCATTAAGGCACATCCATTTCCTGAGAGGGGCGTGGTCAGGGGCGGAATCAGACAGCTCAGTAACATTTAAAGCCACAGACACAGAAACAGCTCGTTCTGAGCATAAGCTACATAGCTCCATTAGCTACGTAGCTTATGCAGCTAAATGTTTTGTAATCAGGTTTGACACAATTGACATGTGGTATCTTGACCCCTACCTTAACTCTTACCCTAACCATAAATGGAAGTTTAATCCCATTTTTCTGAAAGTTTTAGCTTGTATTTCCATTCTGAGATATACGCTGCCCAGATGAGTTGTCCGGGCTGCAGCCAAACTGTCTTTAAGAGTTTGGGTAAATTAGCAATGAAAATTACTGAATAATTCAGGGGGGTTAGCTTAAGTCCAAAACACTCCGGTGCTGTCCGTCTAAAGCAAGGGTCATCAAGCGCATCTGCACGAGGGCCAGATTTATTCTTGACAGAGTCAAAACGCAGGACATTTTCAGGCATTACCAGTGAGATCTATCCCAATATATAACGCCGTAGACCAAGAGGAGACAGGCATGCCCACAGAATTGGCTGGGCTCCTGAAAATCCCAGAGAATTGGCCCTCAACAATTATGATTCAGCACCAATATGAACTCATGTTTAACACTTTTCACTACTTCACTGCTTCATTCTGCCATTTCTGCAACATTTTGTGCCACGTTTAACCCATTTTTGCTGGTTTATCACTCTTTAACCCACTCTCCTGCCTTTTAACTACTTTGCCATTGCTACTTTTGCACCATATTGCCACTTTTTATTACTTTTGTCACAATTTTTGCCACTTTTCACCCATTTTTTAATAGATTTTTACCCCTGTTTCCTTTAAAACTAATGGTTTGCCACATTTTAACCTTTTCTTAACACCTATCCTGCAAGCTTTTGTCCCTTTGTGCCACTCCACAACCCATTTGGATCTTACTGCCCATTTGTGCCACTCTCTAACCCCTTTCACCACTTCATCTGGCCATTTTTGCCAGTTTTAACACATTTTTTAATATTTATATTGGCTGACAAGTGAATTTTTGTAAAAACAGATCAAATGTGAAGTCATTCTAAGACTTTCTGAATATGACTTTCCTTTGGGGTGGACTTAACAGCTGCAGACATTTAAAGCCAAAAGATACTCTTAAAACCACAACATTTCTTTTCCTGCTTTTCTGAATTTAATGATCTTCTGGGGGCCAGACAGGAAGCTTTGGGGGGCCTGATTTGGCCCCCGGGACGCCAGTTGATGATCAGTGGTCTAAAGGATGGTCCCCATTATTGTCTATGATCAAACCCACACTTGCAGTGGCCAGACGTGCATGGATGCACTGGGCTGCAGTACTTCTCTATTCTTGGGCCGACGGCTGTGGTTTACAGAGGGATTTCCAGAGAGAACAGCTGTTTGCTCATCTTGGCTGCTGTAGTAGCAGCTCTGTTCAAGAAGAGCCACTCTGCAGCTCGTTCAAATATTGCCCCCCAGCCTGCAGAGTTCTCAATGTAAAGATAAACAGATTTTTTTTTGCAACAGAGGGATTCTAGAGAGGTGGACAGTCAGAGGGAAACAGCATGAAAATGAAGCGTTTTATGCAGAGGCTATGGTTTTCTGAGACGCCCCTCAAAGATAGATGAGGAGTTCTTTGAGCTGCAAACCATGCAAAGCTTCCCTGTATGGCATCAAGGAGGAAATAAGCCTGATAAGTCCTCTTTAAAGTGATCCATCTCTGCACCCCTTGAAAATATAGTGCATGCCTGGAGAAAATCCAGCAAAGGGTTGTTTAGATATCAGATTCACAAGCAAAGGATGAACATGAAGCCCAATGACCTTGATCTTTGACCTCTAAAATCTAGTTCTTGAGTCAGTGTGGATATGTGTGCAAGGTTTTTAGGAAATCTATTAAAGGGTTTTTGAGATATCCCGTTAACAAGAATGAGTGCAGATGTATATATATATATATGTATGGATGACCCACAGACAGCACCTCAGACCCCGGCTGTCGTCAGCGTGGAGTTATAAAAACCTTCTCTAGACTTTAGCTCCAGATCCCAGACGCCTCTCCTCTATAGTGTAGTCTGCGTATCTAACTGTGCAGCTGGCCTCCTGAGCTGTCGCGTACGTTTGCCCTGTGATGTTGGTTATTTATACGCCGGGCTCCTCCGTGTGAAGACTGTGCTTCCCTCTGATCTGGGTTAATAATAGCTCTGTGTGTTGCTGCTCTGAATGATGCAGATGGAGGTTAAATTTGTTGCTGTGCTTCAGCTGGCGAGCAGCAGCTGTCGTCGGGGCCTCTGACCCCGCCCCTTCCTTGCCTTTTGGTCTGACTTTGACCTCTGAAATATCACACAGGGTTAAAACACCTGTAGGACAACGGTGGCTGCTGCAGGTTGAATGATTACTGATTATTAGTGATTGATTTTAAGACTCAAAGGTCAAACTAGATGTTTATGGTTACCCCACAGACGTGTAGCTACTGATCCAAACATGTCTGGATAAAGATGTAGTACCTCCAGCTGTCAGCTTTGTACTTTAGCATTAACACTCATAACACTGGCTTTAGCTGCTGCAGGACATTTATCATCCTTGTCTGCTTAAATCAGCCACGAGCAGGTAGGAGTCATGTGATTTCTTTCAGACCAAGTCCACAGTCGAGCTGGGAGAGAGGAGGGAGACTGGAGAGAGATTTTTGTAAAACACTAGAAAGAAAGGAGTTTCTACAGAAGCCTATTTCCACCATTTAAAAAAAGGAAATATGAAAGTTAGGTAATTATTAGATTAAAAGATCCCGAGTCAAAATTCTGAGAGTAATTGATAATTTTGAAATTGAAAATTTAATTTATAAGATACATAAATTATGTTTTACCTTCATAATTGACAGATTATTCTGCCTTCCTATATCAAAATTTGACCTTTAAGATCAATAAGTTAAAGTTTTTAACTCATATGTTCTGCATTGTCTCTAATATTTCAGACTTTATAGCACACAAGTAAATTTATATTTTATATTTATGACTTTCTATATCTCATCAATCTTTTTATCTCTTTTTTTGTCTCATAATTTCAGCATTTTATCTCATAATTTTGATTTTGAATCTCATAAGTATGGCCCACTATATTTCATAATACTCTTTTATTTTATATTGTTTTTACTTTTGATCACTTTACTTTTGATTTTTGCATTTATGATTTGCTATATCTCATTATGTATTTTATCTCCTATTTTTTACTTTTTAAATTTAATATTTTTAACTTTATATCATAGTTTTTCTTTAACTTCATTAATGACTTACTACGACACAGTTATTTTTTTGTCTTGATGATTTTGACATTATTTCAATTCTTTGTCTCATATTTTTCTTTTTATTTCATATTTTTATTACATAGGTTGATTTGTGTTTTATATTGATAACTTATTAGATCTTACAGTTCTTTTAAAAATCATAATCTTGACTTTTCTCATAATTCTGATTTTTTTTTTGCATATTTTCGTTTTTTTGTCACATTTATTTTTTATTTGTATTTGCAACTTACTGTATCTCATTAACTTATTTTACCTCATAATTTTGACTTTTAATCTTAAACCATGCCTAATTTGTCAAGTCCACCTTCTTTTTTTATCACATATTTTACTTTTTTTATCACAGTGGTCAATTTTTACTGTGTATTTATGAATTACTGCATCTCCTAATTTTTCTTATCTCCTATTTTTTTTGTTTTTTAATTTCATACTTTTGACATTTTATCACATAGTTATAGTTTGATTTTATTTTTATAATTTTCTACAGCTCAAAGTTATTTTTCTGTCTTGGTAATTTTGACTTGGACTCATAACGTCAATATTTCATCTCATACTTTTCTCTTTTTATTTCATAATTTCCATTTTTTTATTCAATAGGATGATTTGTTTTTTATATTTATAACTTACTATAATAATTCCTTAATTACTCATAATTCTGATAACCTAAACTTATTTTACCTCATCATTTTGACTTTTAATCTTAAAACTTTTCAAATCCACCTTTTTTTATCTCATATTTTTGACTTTTCAATCACATAGGTTAATTTTTATTTTATATTTATGGCTCTCATTATTCTTCATCAATCTCATAGGCTCTACATTTTATCTATCTATAGCTCATTTTTCTTACCATTTTATTTATTCCTTTTTTTATTCACAAGTTTTTGCCTCCATCTTTTATGTCATAATTATGGTTTTTCAACTAATTGGTTGATTTTTAATTTATATTTATGACTTTATCACATACTCCTTCTTTTTCTTATAGTTTTGACTGCATGCCTCACAATTATTTATCTCATTATAATGACTTTTATCTCATAATTTCAGCTTTTTATTCATATAATTTTGACTTAACTGGTTCAATTTTAAAAATGATCTTATAATTATGGCCCACTATATCTAACAAGTCTTTTTTAATCTCATTTTTATGACTTTTTTCTTGCAATTTTGACTTTAGATTTTAAGCATCTTTATAAAATAATAAACTTTCTTTTTTTTTTTCTTTTTAATAGGAGGAATTGGGAGACCATGATTATTAAACAGGAAGTTGTCAGCTCCATAGAAGTCAGTCTTATTAAGACGGTGACAAACCCACCAGTGTTGAATGGACATGTTTTGATGGGACTCTGCCACCCTGGAGGATTAAGTTTCAGCCATGGTAGCTGCTGATTTAAGCAGACCAGTATTTTGACATTTAAAACAACTTGAATCCCCCTAAACATCCCTGTGAACTCTGGTCTTGGTCCAGGTTTTTGGTCTGAAAGGGCAGAGGATTCTGTGTGTATATTTGACTCCACACGTGCAGATGAAGCTGTCGATACACAGCGAGTCGGTGCTGAGTGTGGTGTTGTAGCTTCAGGTTTCCTCGCAGATCTATGTTTAGGCCGATCGGGGTGCAGCTGAAAACATTTGCTTGAGTTGAAATAGACACAGCAGAGCGGCTTTACTACAGCTGCTAATAACAAAAATAATTACACAATTGTCACCTCCACAGAGAGCCCCGTAAACTGCAGCTGTAAAGAACCATTTCATGATGGTAAACCAGGTCAGTGGTGATAATTGATCAGTTAGTAAATTCACTTTTTGACCTTTACAGCTGCACACAACCCATCAAGGTGGGTCTGTTAGGCAGTTTGTATCGTCTCAGGCTCTAGGAAGTTTATTTTTATTTAACGCTGAAGTTCTGTGGTGGTGAAGGGAAAGGCAGTACAAGATCTGATTATTTCTACTCGAAAGTGTTTACAGTGCCCCAACTTTTTGGGGATTGTGGGTGTATAAGAAGTCCTTACATTCCAGTTTCTATCTTTAGTCAAAACAAGTTTTTTTCTTTGAATGACTTAATTAGCCAATTCTAACATTTCCGTAAATGTAAAGACACATCAAATCTTTTTCACTGCAATGGGAAATGCTGATTATTTCAATAATTACGCTGTCTTCTGTTTTTTGTTTCAGTGAACGAGATAATCGACAGAGACATCGGCAGCCTGAGCAGCACTCAACCCGACCAGTATGACCAGTACCACCAGTACGACTGGGAGCACAAGTCTGGCGATGCGGCCTTACCGTTCTGCGGCAGTCCTCAGTGACCGGGACTCTTCTTCTGCCGTCTGGACTAAAACGCGGTCACGCTCGCACAAAGTGCGTCAAACTGAACCTGAAGTGCCTGAGAACCAATCAGCAGCCTCCAACGAGTCTGCCGGCTCGTCACGTTTCCTCATCTGTCTCAGGAATGTTTTAAAGACTTAACCAAAGAGTTTTCATCCTGTCATGACTGAATTTAGACGAACTGTAGAGCAATCAAAGGGCTTTAACTTCATAGAAACACCATCAGTCTTCTAACCGTCGAGGCTAAAGCCGCTAAAAAGGACAAAAATTTTACATTATTTATTGGCCAATTAATTAAGAAATTTATTTTTGATATTCTGGATCAGGTCCAGGTAAAATAACTTGAGTTTATGTGATCATGACATTTTTATAGTTTGGTTTTTCTCATATGGTTTACATTTCTCTCTCTGATTAATGGTAACGCCGTTCAACCTGAACTGTTTGCTGTGAAGCTTCAGACACCAAGCTATAGACATGTTTTAAAGGTTGAAGTAAAAACTAAAGAAAACAAGATGTTCTGTGTTTTTATAAAGGACTGAATCCCTAAATGTGAGTTAGAAAATGCTTTATTTTGTGTAAACCTTCTCTAGAAATCTTTAGAAGCATCGGGTCAGAGGTGAAGTTTCATATCATCCTCTATTTCTACAGAAAAACATCCCAAACTCTCAGTCATCAGAGCGAAAACACTTTAGGAGGCGTTCTTCAGTGTTTGGATTCTTAAGTGTTGGAAAATTATCACATATTAAAGATCTATTTAGGCCTTTAGATTTTTATTGGCTTAAATCACATCTTGTCTCATGGTCTAAGTCTCGTCAACCCCTGAAGGACACAATAATATACTTCTAGCAAATATGTCCTGTTGAGAGCTGCACGGCAGTGCAGGGGTTAGCGCTGTTGCCTCACAGCAAGAAGGTCCCTGGTTGGCTTCCCAGTCAGGGCCTTTCTGTGTGGAGTTTGCATGTTCTCCCCATGCATGCGTGGGTTCTCGCCAGGTACTCCAGCTTCCTCCCACCACCAAAAGCATGCTCATTAGGTTAACTGGTGACTGAATTGGCCAAAGGTCCGTCTATATGTCAGCCCTGTGACAGGTGACCAGTCCAGGGAGTACCCCGCCTCTCGCCCAATGACAGCTGGGATAGCCCGCGAGCCCCAACGAGATAAGTGGTATAGAAAATAGATGGATGTCCTGTTGACTACTTGATTGAAATGACACTCAGTTCAAGCTGAGAAGTCATGAGGAAGTTAGGACGTGTAGTTTGTGAATTAGCTTGTTCCAAAAGCTGGCTCTTATTGTGATCAGTAGGGCTGCAACTAATGATTATTTTTTATGTCGACTAATCTATCAATAAATTTCCCGATTAGTCAATTGATCGCGATTGTTTGGCATGCTATTTTGGATCCCCATTTTATGTAAATAGTAGCAGTTTAAATAGTAGCAGTTCACCTGCCTTGCAGGTTACAAATAACTAAAGGATGGCTTTCTTTAAAGTGAGTGGTATGTCCATAAAAGTTAATAAAGCAAATAGCCCATCCAAAGTCCAAAAGTACAAATAAAGCTTGATGTAAACAAATCAAACTTCCAGCCCAAGTGACTGAACAATAGATTAGAATTTCTTTAAATTGCAGTGAAGGACCAACATGTCAGCATGTTCTGGTGTGAGGCTGGCTCTCTTCTTTGAGTAGCGAACTGCAAGTACAGATGAGTTTTTACTGGCCGGTATTTGATTTTACCAATATCCAAAACAATAATACGATTAGTTGACACTTGAATTTCTGTGTCGACTAATTTTTATAGTCGACATATTCGATTATGGCGACTAATCGTTGCAGCCCTAGTGATCAGTGGGAGACAGCTCTTAATTGAGAGCTGTTTCCCTTTCTTCCATTTTTGTTGTTTAAAGAGGTTTTAAAAAGCAAAAACCAGTACAAAACTAGAAAAGCATGCGGGGAGTGCAGACCTCCACCATTAGCCCTATCTCCCAGTAGAACAGAATCCTTTCAGAAATTCCTGGATCCAGATGGTGATCCAGATATCAGTTCTTCCTTTTTGCCATTTCTGACATTTCCTGAAAGTTTCATCAAAATCCGTCCATAACTTTCTGAGTTATGTTGCTAACAAACTAACAAACCCTGCCGATCACATAACCTCCTTGGCGAAGGTAATGAGAGCTACAGCCTAAAGACTGACTCGTATTACTGTGTTTAATTCCGATGGGGCTTTTTCCATCAAGGCCAGCTAAGAGTACACGATTTTAGACGGCACCACGTCAGACTATGCAAATTTTGTCGTATTTTCTCCATGACGGTGTGTGAGACACAATAACAAACAATTATGGATTAGATTATGGATAACAATTATGGGTGTAAAAGAGGAGGACAATATTGACTCTCTCCTTCAGATAGAACTTGAGGTATGCATGTGAAAATGTAAATACAATAAAATAAATAGTACACATTAGTTCTTTGGAGGGAGAAAAAGTTAACCTGACAGGCCAGATGGATGTGTTCCACACATCCATCTGGTAAACCTTCCATTGACAGTGTTTGGGAAAGGGCAGAGCCTTTGAAAAAAACTTGGAGGGTGATTGGATGAGCATTCTGTCTGTCACATCTTTACGGGCCAATCAGAGCAACAAAACACATGACGTAGCCGCTACAGAGGAGTAAACACCATAGAGAACATAACGTGAACCATGGCGACTGTAGACATGTCAGTACATGACTTTTGTTGTTTTTGAAAAGAAAACAACTCACTGCTTCTTTTAACGAAGAAATGTCGTCAAGTTCTGATAAAACTGGCACTTTAGCAGCATCCGCGCTAATATCTTCCACCATAACTACACCGGCTGCTTCTCGCTGCTTGCTTGCATCATGACTCCGCCGCGCCTGAAAGTACTGCCCCTCGTCGCTGATTGGTCCTGTCACTTTCTAACCAGGCCCAAACGGTTCAGATGGGAGCTTTGCAAGATGGATTCACCAGTTAGAAACACAGAAATGGGCGAATTTGTCTGCTTTGCAACATTATTAAAAAGTAGGGATTCTGGTAAATGATGATGCAGAGATGTAAGAACATTTCTGACATGCTAGTCTTTTAGAGTCGGGGTCATTAAACGTCTTGGATGCATTGTTAATTATGACACACCCCAGGACCATTTGTTATTCCTTACACTCAAAATTGGACCCAACAGTTTGACCATGAGCTGCAACGTTGCAGTCGGGCATAATTCTGGCTGTATTAGTGTAGTTTGAGACAGCTTTTACAGTGAGCGACCCCGCTCTAATTGGTTTGACTCGGTATGGCACAGGATTTGCTTTTCCACCACAACCAAGCTACCTGTTTGAGGGAGCGTCTAGAGCTGAAGAAGCAGCGTCCCACCAGAAAAGTTCTGTTTGGTTTAGCTGACCAATCACATCGTGCCAGTCTGTTCTGTTGTCCTGAGGTATTTCAAAGTTTGGTGCAGTGGTTGCTACTTGAATGCGTCTGCAAGACATCCGCCAAATGATGATAGACCACTGTGACAACACCACGGCGGGCTGGGGCCCTGCTCCAAAGCAGGAGCATTCTAGGTGCTGTGAAACTGGTGGAGGAAAAGCAAATCAGCACGGCCAAAAGTCATGATTGGAAAATTCCCACAAATGTTCTCTGAGAAGACCTGGAATCCCAATCACTCCGAGTGAGGCTGGATGGACTTACATAAAGCCATGTTTTATTTATTTACTGGTGGAAAAATGCAGATCACGTTAGCTGACAGTGCATTTTTTAATGCCAACATCCAATCCAGACATCTCAGACCACCTCAATATGCAGTCTGAGCTATCAGATATCAGCCCATTTTCTGTGCACACTAAAGTGCATCCACACAGAGCAGTAAGGAGAACCACTTGACATCTGAATACCCTAAACAAACAAATCTCTGTTCATGCAGTCTATAAATAGGTTTTATTTCCTTTCCACTGCTGTTAAAAGTCTCTGAATTTCTGTTTTTGTACTTTATAAAAGGTTTCCCACATTTCTTGCTTCAAATATTAATCATTCTTGATGGAAGAGGAACTGGATTGCGAGTGAAGTCAATTCTAATACTTAAGGTAAGCCTTCAGACAGTTTCTTTGGTTTGTAAAAAGTGAGTCATCGTAACCATTTCAAATCAAACAGGTAAGTTCTGATACAGATCCTCTAACGTGTTAGTTTATTTAAAGAGCTGCTGGTCAGGGTCTGACTGAACCAAGCAGAACTCGTCCACAGCTGTTTTCGACCCGGCCGTCCAGCAGCTCTTCGTGCAGGTATAAACCAGCACCGTCCCAAACTCCAGCTCTGCCTCCGCACCTCCATCCTTCCTCTGCAGGAGACTGACCAGAGCCGGCATCAGCTGCATCTCAAACGTCCTCGACCCTCCACAGGAGCCGCACGCTGAAACCATCTGAGCCGTGTTGGGTGGCGGCTCAGAGATGAAGAGCGGTTTCCCTCCTCGACAGTACCGCAGGATCTGCTCAGGGCACACCGAGATCTTCTTCATGAACCTGGAGAAGACGGTGTCTCCGTGGCGAGCCCTCGTCTTCTCGTACTTCTCCCCCCCTCCTTCTCCTCCTCCGCCGTCGCCGTCCAGCTCTCCCACTGCGACTCCCTCTCTCTTCTCATACTCCCTCAGCAGCTGCTGGGCGTGATGAAGGTCATCTTCCTCTCCGTACAGATCTGACTCCTCCACCACGCTGATGAAGAACGGGCGGAAGATGGGAGCATCCTCCAGATGTTCACTCAGACTGAGATCCTGAAGCTGGGTGCTGACGTCAGTGTCACAGGGTGCTGGGAGGACAAAATTAAAACAAAATTCAAAATAAAATTTAAAAAAGTTCATCTGACTGAAAAGGATCAAATTTATTTTAGGTTTTGGGTTTAATTCCTGAAGGAAAACTAGTTATAGTTATTGGCCTGCCTGACAACCTGCCTGAGAATTTTCCTTCAGATTCTGATAGATCAACTCCTCTCCTAACCACCTGTCTTCTGACATAGATGTTGAAATTTTAAAGCAATGGTTCTTAGTATGGCATAATTACAACATAAACCATGTTTAATATTAAGAGCAGGGGTCATCAAGTACATCTGCACAAGGGCCAGATTTATTCTTGACAGAGTCTCTGGGAGCCAGACTTCAAAATAAAGAAAAATTAAATCAATATTTTGTTCTGGTTAACATATTATCTTATTAGTATTTGTATTTTCTTTCAAAACGCAGGACATTTTTAGGCATTACCAGTGAGATCTATCCCAATATATCATGCCATAGACCACGAGGAGACAGGCATGCCCACAGAATTGGCTGGGCTCCTGAAAATCCCAGTGTTGGCCCTCAACAATTATGATTCAGCACCAATGTGAACTCATGTTTAACACTTTTCACTACTTCACTGCTTCTTTCTGCCATTTCTGCAACATTTTGTGCCACGTTTAACCCATGTTTGCCATTTTATCACTCTTAAAACGCACTTTCCTGCAGTTTCACTACTTTGCCATTGGCTATTTTTGTCACCTTTTTGCCAATTTTAACCAATTTTTGGCACTTTTTGCTATTTTATCACTCTTTAACCCACTTTACTGCCTTTTCACTACTTTGCCATTGGCTACTTTTGCACCATTTTGCCACTTCAAACCCATTTTTGATACTTTTTGACCATGTTTGCCTCTTTAACCCAAGTTTTTGCCATTCTTGAACTCCTTTAAACCACTTTCCTTGCCTCTCTTATCCCTTCTTTTTTCTATTTTTGCACCTTTTTGTCTATTTTTGCCACTTTTTATTACTTTTGTCACAATTTTTGCCACTTTTCACCCATTTTTGATATACTTTTTACCCTATTTCCTTTAATACTAATGGTTTACCACATTTTAACCTCCTCTCACCACCTATCCTGCAAGTTTTTGTCCCTTTGTGCCACTCTCTAACCCCTTTTCACCAATTCATCTGGCCATTTTTGCCAGTTTTAACACATTTTTTAATATTTAACTTACTAATAATTGCTGACAAGTGAATGTAAAAACAGATCAAATGTGAAGTCATTCTAAAACGATTTGAATATGAATTGCTTTAGGGGTGGATTTAACAGCTGCAGACATTTAAAGCCAAAAGATACTCTTAAAACCACAACATCTTCTTTTCCTGCTTTTCTGAATTTAATGATCTTCCGGGGTCCAGACAGGAAGTTTTGGGGGGCCTGATTTGGCCCCCGGGCCGCCAGTTGATGATCAGTGGTTTAGAGGGTATAAGGAGGATATTCTGTTGAACATATTTACCCTCAGCCTCAGGAGCTGCCTCCTCCTCCTCCTCCTCCTTCTTCTCACCTCCTCCTCCCCAGCCCTCCTCTCCCTCCATCCCCCAGTCATCCGCGGAGTCACACCAGTCTGTGGCCGCCAGAGGAGCCTCCTGAACGGGGACAGACCTGCTGGGTGTCCTCGCTGTCTCCTCCTCTAAACACTGAGAGCGGACCACCCTCCAGCTCTCCGACCTGCCGCTACACTCCTCACCTGGGCACGCGAACAGGTGGAGGTTTCTGTGGTAGGGGGAGGCCTCGAGGGGGCAGTACACCTGGACCACGAGAGCTAACGGAGCTCCGCAGCGAGAACAGCGGGGAGAGAGAGGACAGAAGCCCGGGAACACGTCCGGATGGCCCCCCACTTTATTAGTCAGGTATGAGGTCTGGTACCGGTTAGAGTCCAGGTCTCCATCACAGACACCGAGCAGGGTTACCTCCTGGACCCGTGAAGCCATCTCTCACATGTTGACAACATCGAGCGGAAATGATGGCAGGAGCATGGGTCCGTCACAAAAACATTACCGCCAGCTGGAGGAAACTAGAACAAGCAGTCACTTAAGGTCAAGGAATCAAATTGATGCTCATTGATGTAGATTTCCTTTGATTGTTTTTTTTAGTAATTTTCCTAGTACCCTCTTCTTTATTATAACAAGTTTTATTTTTCAAAAATTTTTTATGATAACATACAAACTTTTGTACTTAGAGAAGTCAAAGCAAGACACTGTCGAACCTTACCGGAAATGCCTTTTTACTTTGAGCGCCAATTTACACATAGAGGAATGTGTCTTTAATTCTGGCTGGGAGGGGATTTTATTTTATTTCATGTTTTCTACATTTATAAAAGGGAGGAAAGGTTGATAATATACGCATATTGTCACTTTGTGTATGGTGGCCCTGAAGGCCAACAGGATTAATATTTCGAAAGTGCAAAAGTCATTTCACAAAAAAAAAAAAAAAAAAATCACAAAACACAAAAATATTTCTTTCATATTTGTGTATTGTGAAAAAAATTTATCTTAAATTTATCTTCGTGTATGTAAACTTCTGACTCTCAAGAAAATAATAAAAAATTGTCTAAAAAATGATCTCTCTCATTATTCTGGCATTTAGCAAATAGAAATAATTTTGGTAATCCTAATTAACTAAAAAACAGGAAAAGTTTCATCTGATTCAATGTCAGACGGTGAGGAAAAAAAAAGTTTATGTGCCTTTTTATATAGTGTATGTAAACTTCTGGTTTCAACTGTATGTGAATTTTTTTGTGTGAAATATTTTTGTGTTTAGTGATTTTTTTTGTGTGTGTTTTCTGAAATATCTTTGTGTATTGAGAAATGTATTTTTGTTATGTGAATTTTATTTTATACTTTTTAAGCATTATTCCTGTTGGCCTTCGGGGCCACCGTACTTTGTGCATGTATATTTCGAAATATTAATAATCATACAAAAACACAAGATAAAAATCAGATTTTATATTAATATTATAAATACTATCATTTTCATTATTATTGTTATTATAATTATAATTATTATTAATTATCATTATTATTATTATTATTAGTAGTAGTAATAGTAGGAGTAGGCTAGTGGAATTACTGGAAGTAGAAGTAGTATTTAAATCAATTCCTTTTTCCTTCGTTATTTATGTTTACCTAAATTTCCCTCTTTAATTTTTTAAGTGATTTATCTTTTATAAACAAGCTCATTAATACAAATAAAAAAATAAATAAACGAACAACGAAACAAATCACCCGGAATCCTTTTCGGTTGTACTTCCGGTACGTGACGCTCTGGATGTGTCAAACACGGACAAGCTAGCAGGACGTTTTCTTTACAGTGGGGCTTTAGATAGATTAATATAATTTGAATAACAGGACGTTGGTAAGATTAAAAAAATAGTGCCCCCCTTCTTTTCCAGCCACAGCAGCTCGTCTTTTCCGGGATTAATCGGAGGAACGGTGATTTTTTTAAAAGACGTTATTTTTGGGAGTAACGGTTGCTCTGAGTGTTTACAGCTGAGTAGGAACCACTGATCAGGATGGTGAGGAGGGAAACTGGTCCACATACTATAGATTTATGTGACTAAACTTTAAAGGGGGATAATAATAGCCCCTGCCGAGGCTGACAGAATGAAAATATGCCCCGTAATCAGAGTAAACAGACCGTTTTTGTTGTTACGTAACAGTGTAAACCCCAGTGTTCAGTATTAGCAGGACTACTCCTCTACCGTCATGCCTTTCGTGTTCCTGGAGCGGTTTCCCTGGCCCAGTCTACAGACGTACACGGCTCTCAGTGCTGCCTTGCTGGTCGGGACCATCTTGACTGTTTGCTCCTCCGACTCCCGGCCTCAGTCCAGCCCGGAGGAGAGCCTCGATGAGCCGGCCCAGAGCTCCAGGATCTCCCGGTACATCAGAGACGGAGGGTACGGAGATGCGGCTGCCGAGGTCCTGATGTACCTGCTGACTGACAGTGTCTTTGTTTGGGTAAGGGTACTGTTGATAGAGCAGCTGTCAGCTCTCATGTGCTCCTGTAAGTTTGTGTATCAGCTCCTAAAGCAGACTTCCCATGTATATCAGTGCTGATTCAACCTTTTAAATGGTCACGTAACCCTATGGCAGACATGGCTCCAAATTTGACCAATCCTCGCATAATGAGAGGCTAGCATCATGCTTGATACTGAGTACTTCATCTGCAGTGTGGTATTACTGGTACTGGTATCTGTGCATCCCCAGATAACACCATCAGCCAGCCTGATTTGAGTTGTGACAGCCCAGTTCACACAGCTGCAGCTCTTCTCAGCCGTCCTCTGATCATTTCTGATGGTCCTGACACATTTTCCTAAGTAAACACAGCACTGTGAGATCATTGTAGCAGCTGACGTATTCCTGTCTCTCTCTCTTCCTGTGCAGGTGATGGTGAACACGGCCTGCTGCATCCTCCTGCTAATCGCCAAACTAATCCAGAGTGTTGTTTTCGGGCCGCTTCGTGTCAGTGAGAAACAGGTTGGTGTTTGATTTCTCATGCTGATGTCACATACAGCTCTGTGTTTCACTTTGCAAACATGATTGTAGTTTTTTTTTTTTTTTTTAAGAAAAAAAAAAACTTTTCAGTGCAGAACTTTTAGGCATGTGTGGACCAAAAAGTGAGTTTGATGTAAGGGGTTTAATGGCATTACTGTTGTTGAAAAAAATAAAGTCCACACCTTTACAGCAGAGTAAGCATGGTCTAGGGCAGTGCTTCCCAACCTTTCTTTTCCTTTAAGACCCCCCTATGTGCATCTAAGAAAATGTGGGTCTCCCCAGGACTGACACAAAAAACCTGTGATACTTTGTGCCCAAATTTAACATAAATTATGTATATTTTTTTGTTGTAAATCCAAAGTAGCTGTAAACATAAATCCTTTTACCCCCAAAACATTGTATGAATTATTTATAACTGTTATATCATGATTGATATGTGCAAATGTAATGTTGACAACCTCAGGGTAAGTTAAAGGTGGCAAAAATGGTCAAAAACATGGCACTGGGAGAAAACACTGGGAGAAAAGTGGCAAAAACTGGTGGGATTGACCAAATAATGAGTTAAAAGTTGCAAAAACGTTGCAAAAAAATTGAGTGAAAAGTGACCTTAAACTGGCAAAAATCTGAAAAAAGGTGGGAAAAATGGGCAAAAGTGGCATTTAATTGCAAAAGGCAGCTCAAGTGGGCGAGAAGTGGCAAAACGGGGCAAAAAATGGAAAAAGCAGGATAAAAGTGTCTAAAACGGGAGAAATGGGACAAAAAGAAGTGGCAAAAATCGGCGAAAAGTGGCAAAAATTAAGTTACAGATAGCAAAATGGTCCTACAGTGGCAAAAACATGTTATGAAATGAGTGAAAAGTGACTTATATTTGCAAAAATCTGAAAAAAGGTGGGGAAATGGGCAAAAATCTGAAAAAAAGGTGAGAAAACAGGCAAAAAGTGGCATTTAATTACAAAAGGCAGCTTAAGTCGGCAAGAAGTGACAAAAATGGGCAAAAAAATCGCACAAAAGCAGGATGAAAGTGTCTAAAGGGGGGAAAAGTGACTAAAAGAAGTGGCAAAAATGGGTGAAAAGTGGCAAAAAATGAGTTACAGGTGACAAAAATGGTCCAAAAGTGGAAAAAACGTGTCAGGAAATGAGTGGAAAGTGACTCAAATGTGCAAAAATCAGAACAAAGGGTGGTGAAAATCTGCAAAAAGCATCAAAGAGTGGCAAAATGGGAAATTAGTGGCATCTAATTGCAAGAAGCAGCTTAAATGGACGAAAACTGTCAAAAAAGGTGAAAAAAGTCACAAAAAATTGCAAAAAGCTGGATAAAAGTCTTAAAAATGGGCTAAAAGCATTAAAAATTGAATTAAAGTAGTAGTAAGTAGCAAAGTAGCAAGAAATTGCAAATTAGGGCAATGGAAATATACAGACAAAAATAGAGGTTGACAAAGAAGTTTGACAATTAAAGCCTACTGTGTAAGTGTGGGAAACAAATGATTAAAGCTACTTGCTTGATGATTTCTGAGGAAAGATTTTACTTTTTAAGGTTTTCTGGGGAATAATATTTCAGATTAAGACATAAAAGAGCCACGTGTTGCGTATCACTGGTCCAGGGTCCTGTCTGGGCCTGAAAACTAACGGCAGTCTCGGTTAGGGCTGAATGATTTGCAAAAGTAATCTAACTGCATTTTTTTTTCCAATATTGTGATTGCCATTTAACATGCGATTATTATTAGGTTCCAGACAATGAATACTGAAAACAATGAAATTATTTTGAAGCACTTAATCCATAGTAGCACAAATATGAAGGTGCAATGAGCTTTAAGCTATGAAGGAGGCAGCTGGGGTGGAGGAGGCGAAGCTTTGCCAGCAGCAGCGTGGTGGATCAACATTAATGCCAGCAGAGATTAGTGAGAACTACGTCATATTCAAATACACTGCTGTGTTCAGAGAAAGAGCCGTGATTGGCTGTGGGAGCTGGAAGGGAATAATTGGGATCAGTTGGCCATCAGCTGATTGTGGCTGGGTGTATGATTTCTGTGAGCTAATGCTAAACTTCATCAATATTAGAATGAATGAACTAGGGCAGAACGATTAAAAAAATTATTGCAGTTATTTTTGCTCATGTTGCTAATTTGTTATCAGTTGCTTTATTGAAGGAGATCATTATTTTTCTCTTATTTGACTAAGAAAAATGTAAAAAAAAAAAAAACACAAAAAGGAGAATTTTTGTGAACCATTCTCTGCATAAAAACGCTGCTGAAAAAAAATGAATGTATTAAACTGATATTTTGACACGTTCTAAGTTAAAGAAATATTGCAACTTCTGCGATTTGTAAATTGCCGCAGGCCGTATTGCGATGTAATCTAATTTGTGATTAATTGTCTCGAGGGGTGAAAAGGCACCAACAAAATGCTGCCAAACTTGACTTCGGCTGCACAGTGCCCTGCACGCCTAAAACTTGTGCACGTGACTGTACGTCAGCTCACTCAGATGGAAATTTTTGTTCAAGAATCAGAGGTAGAAAATCTTCCTCATTCTGTCTTTTTTGTCTTTTCCTCTGCAGCATTTAAAGGACAAGTTCTGGAACTTCATCTTCTACAAGTTCATCTTTGTCTTCGGCGTTCTGAACGTCCAGACGGTGGATGAGGTGGTGATGTGGTGGCTCTGGTTCGCCGTCCTCGTCTTCCTCCATCTCCTGGTGCAGCTCTGCAAGGACCGCTTTGAATACGTAACGTTAATAAGAAACAATTATTATGATATGATAGTGCTTATATTTAAGGACTTATTTCAAAACACATCATGGTGTCTGGTTGTAAATTTGAGTAATAGAAATGAAAACATCCTTACTAGAAAGATCATGCAGAGGTCAGCCTTCTTGATTTTGTTCATGCATGTTTCCCTGCAGCTGTCCTTCTCCCCGACCACGCCCCTGTCCAGCCACGCTCGGGTCATTCTGCTGCTGGTGGTGCTGCTGTTGTGCTGCGGTGGTTTGGCGACTCTCTGCAGCCGACTGGCTCGCAGTCAGGGGCGACACACAACAGCCTTCATGGCTGCTGAGGTGGGGATCGGTCTGTTTCAGACATGCTCTTACATTTCGTAGATACCATTATTTTAAACATGCAGAACCCAAAGAGAACAGGAAATGTGTCTGATTGGATCTGAAGCTTTTGAAGTGTTAATGAGTGAGGTTTCATCTACTCCAGTGATACTCAACATGAAGCTCTTTAGTTGTAATTGATGACTCTTTTATGTCTTCATTTGAAACATTATTCATATTTTTGAAACTTCTTTTTGACACGTTTTTGCAATCTTTTGCCCCCTTTTTTGCCACTTCTCACCCATTTAAGCTGCCTTTTGCAATTAAATGCCACTCATTTCCCATTTTGCCACTCTTTGAAGCATTTTGCCCATTTTCCCATCTAGTTGCTGATTTTTGCCCATTTAAGTCTCTTTCAACTCATTTTTTTTAACCACATCTCACCCATTTTTGCCACTGTTCTCCCAGTGTTTGCTGCATTTAGCCCATTTTTGCCACTCTTTTTTGTCACTTTTATCCTGCTTTTTGAAATTTTTTGCCCACTTTGGCCTATTTTTGCCACTTCTCACTCATTAAGTTGCCCTTTACAGTTATATTCCACCAAACTCCAATTTTTCCACCTTTTCACTCATTTTTTGCCATGTTTTTGCTACTTTCTGACCATTTGTGCCACCTGTAACTCGTTTTTTTGCCATTTCTCTCCCGTTTTTACCACTTTCTGCCCTTTTTTTGCCACTTTTCCCTCAGTGTTTGCCCCCTTTTGCCACTTCTCGCCCATTTAAGCTGCCTTTTACAATTTAATGCCTCTTTTTGCCTATTGTTTCTTTTTTTCAAATTTTTGCCCATTTTTCCACTTCTGGTCAAATTTTTGCCACTTGTTGACCATTTTTTGCCAGCTTTGGCTTATTTTTTGGTCATTTGCCACATTCTGGCCTTTTTCCACTTTTCTCCCAGTGTTTGCCGCTTTTAGCCCATTTTTGCCCCTGCTTTTTGCAATTTTTTGTCCGCTTTGGGCCTATTTTTGTCACTTCTCACTCATTAAGTTGCCCTTTGCAGTTAAATTCCACCAAATTCCAGTTGTTTCCACCCTTTTTCCAGATTTTACCCATTTTAGTCACTTTTCACTCATTTTTTGCCACATTCTTGCTACTTTTGGACCATTTTTGCCACCTGAACTCATTTTGTTGCCATTTCTCTCCCATTTTTTTCACTTTCTGCCCTTTTTTGCCATTCTCGCCCTCAGTGTTTGCCCCTTTTTGCCTATTTTTGCCACTTTTCTCCCATTTGACCTGCCTTTTGAAATTAAATGCCACTTTTTGCCCGTTTTCTCACCTTTTTTTCATTTTTTTCCCCATTTTCCTTCCTTTTTTCAGATTTTTGCCACTTGTTGACCATTTGTTGCCAGCTTTAGCTTGTTTTTTGGTCACTTCCCACCCATTTTGTCATATTCTGCCCTTTTTGCCACTTTTCTCCCAGTGTTTGCTGCTTTTAGCCCATTTTGCCACCTTTAACTTACTTTAATTGCCACTTTTCACCTTTTAGATTGTGGGTCTTGCAAATTTTTTAACAATTTGACTCTTTGATTGAGCAGGGTTGAGTAATACTGATCTACTCTGATGTGCTGGTTATGTTTCAGTGTATGCTGGTGACCGTCAGAACCACACACGTCATGTTTCGGTGAGTAAAGATTTACATCATGTCCTGTTTGTAGATTTACCAGAAGCTGTTAATGTGACAGCCTCTGACATCTTTATCTGCAGGTATTCGATCCACCTGTGGGACGTGAACCAGGAGAGCAGCTGGGATAATAAATCCTCCTACGTTTACTACACCGACCTGCTGATGGAGCTGCTGCTGTTAGGCCTCGACCTGCTGCATCACATCCACATGCTGGTCCGTTCAAAATAAAATATTCTAGCCCCACCTGTCTCCTCAGTCAAAGCAGAATTGCGCTCGATTGTTATCTTAAGTTAGTTTTCATTCCCTAATTTAAATTTTTTGATCAGTTTTTGTTGTGTGAGTTTCATCGGTTTGACTGATAAGTGATTGAAAATGACTTAATTTTTTATCCAAACATGCATTGTTGATTTTGAGATTGACATCAGACATGATTCTGGTTGAAAGCCTGTTTCATTGTCTTCTTATTAGTTAATGATGTCGTTATGTCATGCAGTTTCCCTCCTTTATTCTCTCTCAGCTCTTCAGTAACATCTGGCTCTCCATGGCCAGTCTGGTGATCTTCATGCAGCTTCGTTTCCTTGTTCAGGAGGTTCAGAAGAGAATACGACGACACCAAAACTACCTTAGAGTCCTCCGGAACATGGAGACCAGGTCAGTGTCACAGCAGTGACCGATTCAGTTTCCTCACTGGGTCTGTTTTTTTTTTTTTCACCTGTGATTTTCCCACATGAAAAAAGACAATCTCATTTGTGTTAATCATGTTTTCCCACTGATGCTAACACTGTCTTCTGTCCTTATTTTTCTAAACAGGTTCAGTTTTTTGCATTTTTCACACCTCTCACATGCCCCCCTCCCTCCTGTCTCTCTCCTTCACTCTGAAACCTCACTTTAAACATGGGGATTTGCCTGTGTTGTATGTGCAAATCAACCATACAAGAGTAACAGAGACTGAGTTAAGAAGCTCTGTCAGGATAGATGGACCCAGAGTGTTTTTTTTAAGGAGTGAAAGAGGTGCAGAATCATCTTCACTCACATTTTTTCACAGTGAATACAAATGAAATGCATCAAATTTAGTGTGCAAGGTATGAAAGAATGATTTTTGGGCAGATTATGGACCAAAATAACATCAGAAAATAACTAACACTGGTGCAAAGACCAGTAGAACGAGGCCCCTACTTTCTGGTCTGTTTGATTCTAAATTTACTCAATAAATATTGTGCTGTATAAAAGAAAATTTGCACCTAGAGATTATGGCCACAAACTAACTCATAAGTAGAGGCATTTTCTCATAGAGTTCTGTGTAGTTAGTGGGGATGCTGAGCATCCACACTATTGATATTTGCATCGGCATATTTACGGTTTATTATTCTTCTTCCGTGCCGGCTATCTCCTCCTTCATTCTTTGTCGTATCGAAACTGTTTAAAAATTCTGTTTATTCATCATTCGACTGCTATGACTTTTCTCATTTCTAACTTTTATAATTTTTTAAAATATAGCTATTTTCATGCTATTCTCAGCTATTTCTATGCTTTTTCAGCCATTGAATGCATTTTTCAGCTACTTCAGGCCAAAATCAGCTATTTTTGGGCTATTTTCAACTTTTTTAGACTACTTTCAGCTATTTTTATCCTTTTTTGAGCTACTAAAAGACATTTTCAGCTACCTTTGTGTCATTTTATGCTATTTTATTCTATTATTATGCAATTTCAGCTATTTTTGTGCTATTGGCTATTTTCAGCAGTTCTTCCACAATTCTGCTCTCAGCATGATAATCATGAATTGATGTTCAATCTTCTCTCTAGGTTCTCTGTGGCATCTGCAGATGAACTGGCAGCCAATAACGATGACTGTGCGATCTGCTGGGATGTGATGAGTTCAGCCCGGAAGCTGCCCTGCGGTCACCTCTTCCACAGGTCAGGAAAAATCAACGACTGAAGAGCGAGCAAAAGCACCAGAATTCTAGGAAATATGGGGACAAAAATGAGTTGAAAAAGCCAGAACCAGCTTTTTTACTTTGCTGTTTGAAAACATCAATGTTCAAGAGAAATTAAATCTTCCTCTTACGATGAGCTAGATGCTTTTGGAAACTGTAATAATGAGAGGATGGACTGGTGGATGGACTTTCCAGGACTTTTAAGCCTGGTTTAAACTTCTCTGTTGAGGATGTGACACAGAAGAATAAGCCAGGCTTTAAAATGTCAAAATAAATGTTTATTTTGTGAATCACTGAAATACTCAGATGTATTTAGGAATAAGAGACCGACAAAAATAAATGATTCTAATTTAAAGAAATGAGATTTTTGGTCCATGTCTGAGTCTCTGAGGTTCTGTTCGTCTCCTCAGCTCGTGCCTGCGCTCCTGGTTAGAACAGGACACGTCGTGCCCAACGTGTCGGATGTCTCTGAACATCGGAGAGGGTGGTGAAGGTCAGACAGAGAGGGAAAACAGGGAGGCTGGCGCCGCAGACAACATGGCCGCCGGCCCCGGGGTCGACGCTCGGCCACACCTGAACCAGCTCAACCACTTCTTCCACTTCGATGGTGAGACAGGAAACCAGTGCTGGAGAATGTCTGCAGGGGCTATTATAACCTGTGGACCTCTGTTAATCTGTGATTACCCTGTGATGTCAGTGTTGGTGCATTCACACGGGATAAGTGAAGTCTGTGATGTTCTCAAATCTACAGACATTTCTGCAGGAAAACACGAGAGTGCTGCCGAATTATGATAATAAATACAATTTATTTATCCCGGATGTATGCATTAAATATTCTAATATAAGCTGGAGTTCAATTCTGATTCCATTAATGCCTATTTAGGCTGAAAACATCAGATATTTAATTTCCTTTCCTTCTTTGACCTGGAGACTGAGATCGCAATAAAGGCAGCAGGTGTCTTTGCAGTATCTATCAGACATATTTATCAACACCTGCGTCACATGAACCTTTTTTTAAGAGGATTTCTACACCCAAACCTGCGCTGGTTTCCATGGACGTTTGATCAATGAGGGCCGCTGTCTTTTAAAGTGCCTTTCTTAGCGGTTTGTTTACATTAAAATGTGTAAATATGCAGAATATAACAGCTGCCTGATTCTCTTTGCAACCTTCTGCTGTTACTACAAAGATGTTCGAGGAGTCCAAAGTTTAAATGGAGAAATATTTTAAGTATTTTTGGTGTTTTGCTATTTATACGTTTTTTTTTAATGATGGTTTTACCTTGTTGTGTCCTCAGGTTCTCGTATTGCCAGCTGGTTGCCGAGTTTCTCGGTTGAAGTCATGGCCACCACCAACTTTTTGGGTGTTGCACCGCCCAACCCGTCCCAGATCAACCCCATGGTGAGTGGACAGAGGAGAGTGTGACGTCCTGAAGGTAAACCGTCCCTCGTGTAGTTACAGAGACTCTCCCGCTTGTGTTTCAGGCCCAGCAGATCCATGAGATGTTCCCTCAGGTTCCCTTTCAGCTCATCCTGCAGGACCTGGAGATCACCCGCTCCATGGAGGTCACCACAGACAACATCCTGGAGGGACGGATCCAGACTGCCGCTCCACCACTGGTTGGTGGTTACTCATTTATTAAATGTGCATCTGGCAGAAATCTGTTGTACGCTCATTTCCACACATAGATTGACCTGAACATGAGCGTACCTTTTGTTTGTCTCTATTTTTTATCAATATATCTGATTGACCAAAAAAATCTCCAACATTTGGGTCACAACTCTCCTTGAGGAGTTGATGGTGGATCCCATGACTCCACCAGCAGAGGACCACTGATTTAAACGACAATAGTTTTCAGCCGCAGCATTTATCAACAACCTCGTTTGTGCGCTTTGATAGACCGGATGCACACATTTCAAATCAGCGCTGGTGGCGGACCAGAAATGAGGACCACAGAGAAGACTGAACCCGGGACAAAGGCAGAAATAAGGGATGAAATAAAAAGGGAAAAGCTTTTTGGTAACAACTTAAAAAAAATTCGGACAAATGAATAAAAACAGATCAGAAACAGAACAAACAATGATGTCAGCAGTTAGAAAAGGTGACAGAGAAATTCATAGTTCTTTGTGAATTGAAAAATAAAATTTCATTCACATCACCAAGTAGTTTAATGCTTGAATGTCTACTGAAACATTTAATGTTCCTGTGTTCATAAATACAGGACAGAGAAATAAAACCAAACTCATGAGAATATCAGTAAATGTTTTCATTAATGAACATTTGGTTAGATTTATAATCTCTTCGGTGTTATTAATCCATTTGAATCTTTATTCTTTTCTTTTTTATCTTAGTTTTATTCATGTTAAGATCTAAAAAGTTTCCTCTCTCCTCAGGTGTTAGAGCATCCGCTCATACAGGTGACCCCTCCCCCTGAGGATGAGGGCGGGGCCAGCAGTGAGTCAGAACAGGAGGAGGAAGAGGAGGAGGATGAGGAGACAGAGGAGGAGGGAGATGAAGAGGAAGAAGAGGTGGAGGAAGAGCATGAAGAGGAGGAGATGGAGGGGGATGTGGAGTTCTGTACGTCTGCGGAGCGTCGACAGAAGCTGCTGCTGCACAGGAAGGAGGAGCTTCTGCAGCGAGCGCGCAGGTATGGGAAACATCAACGCTTGACCACGAATGTGTTTCACAACTGAAGCTTCTTTTACTCTTACTCGTCATCCATTCTCTCAAGAGGGAATGCTCTTTTCTCGAGTTGTTTTTTAAATGATTCTGTTGAAGTATTGTCTGATTTTCATTCGTTAATTTTCAGTTCATTTTATCTTTTATTACTTTTGTCAGTCTGAAGTTATTTCAGTGATCATTGAGGGTTTTTCTTTCTTTAATGGAAGGCTGCAAACAATTTTAAAAGCTGCATGCAGCATCAGACCGTCTGCTTCACGCTCTGCAGGACTTTTGAAAGTTTTTTCTGATTTCCTGATTGTTTACAGATACCATCGATCGTTTTTGCTTCAGTTTCCTCCGAACACTTAGCGGTAAATGACGGGGACATCTCTTAAAACAACTAAATAAGATATCATCGCATGTGAATGTCCTCAATAAAAGTTGGGGCCATAAAAAGTAAACTTTAAATTATTCTTACTTTTTCATGGATATGACAGAATCCTCTCTGCCCTGACTAATGAGCAGCAGATTTAAACAGAGGTGAATATTCTGCTGTAGAATAAGGACACAGCTCTGTTTGACGTCTCTGCATGGTTACAGTAATGAAGTATCTCTCCTCTCTACACCAAAGGTTTGTTTTAAATCAACCTTTTTTCTCTTTGAGCTGCTTTTAAAGCCTCTCCTGCTGTTTCTAACTTGTTGCATCTCCGTCTCTCGTCGTGAGTTCACAGCAGCAGACGTTCATTATCTCGAACGCTGATGATCCTTTGAGCTGAGACTCCATTAGTGAAACTACAGCTCCGTTTTTAAGCGATTTCACACGCTTAAACCCATTTACTTCAAACCACCTGCTCTTTAAGTCACTGCAGTGTAAATCACAGCAGAACTTTGGAGATTCATCTTCTTCTTCCTGGTGGCTTCAGTTCGCATCATTCTGTCGTTAAAATCACCTCTCAGAGACGTGAACGCCTGCAGGTAGATAATCCATCAGGGTTGGTCTGCTGCTCCGTCAAACTTCCTTCACATTAATGGAGGTTTTTTTGGGGTTTTATTATTGCAGATGGTTTGAATCCATTTTTATACATCTGTCTTACCAGAGTAGATGTTAACTTTTATTTCTTTTTATTTTGTCCAAGTGGTTTTATCACTGACTGCTTTATTATTTATCTTTATTATGTTTCTGTTCATTAACACTTTTTTCATAAGGATTCCTGTATGCTCACATTTTTAATTCCCTTGAATTTCCATCTAACCTATTGTTATAAAAGTTATCTCCCAAAACAGTTGACCCTTTCTTCTTTTGATTTAAACACTGCAAAAGAGAAATAGAGCATATTATCTTAAAGCAGGGGTTCTCAACGTTGGGGTCAGGACCCCATTTGGGGGGTAAACTTAAAATTTACGACCCTTTAAAGCCATTAAGGACAAAAACATCAACTTCCATACCCAGGACTGATTTAAATAAAACACACCCCACCCCCTCCAACATTAGTTTTCTGGAAAATAATATGAACATCCTGTAATCAAACTGGCATTTAAAGGGTTAAAATCCTGAAAATTATTCAATATTTGATTGTTTTGATCAGAACTGAAGTTGATCAAAAGATTTGACCCCAAAAAAGCAGAAAAAAATATTAATGTTTACTAATTTTATTACATTTTTGGAAGTGGATGTTTTTTTCCCTAATGGCTTAAGGGTAGTACATTTTAAATCAGATGCTACACAAAAACTAATAATGCATCAAAGTCAATTTTTGGCTAATCATTGACATATCCAAGCTGGATATAGAAATAATGCCTACCTTCTTCATTTTTATACTTTTTTCTTAATAAATATAAAAATGACAAAAATCCTTCAATGCAATAATTCATATCCAATTTACGATATGAGTCACAATCATCAGATTTAGACTTTTTTTTTTTGTAGAATCATTTTTATTTGGAGATATACAAGCACAGAGTGTCAGTATGCTTACAATACACATTTCCAGTTTTTCTTTTTAAATTGAACAAAAGTAACCCCCCCCCCCCCCCACACACACACACACACACACACCAGAACAAGGACACATAGCTCCATGTATAAGGTTTACCATAAAATTAAAAACAAAACCTTTTCAAGTGAGAATACACTGTACCTAGTTTTGACATATATAAGTACATGTAAGTTTTAAGTGTAAAGTGTGCCAAATAAATAAATAAATATTAAAAGAACAAGTCATAACACAGAAGGCATACATGCAAAGACAGTTTTAGCAAATTTGGTGGGATGTGAGAGAAAACAGGCCAGACCACGGCCCAAATTTAGAAACAGACTAACACAGGAAAATACAAGGGCAAAAAAAAGTACACTAAATATGTAGGAAATAGTACTGAAATTAAAGAAAAGGAAGAATATAATTAAAGATGGGATGCCGAGATGGACTGGAATTTGTGGAGGGCAGACAACCTAAAAGGAGAAGCCAACTAAATACTGTCAGGAAAGACACCCAGTCCCCCCACATATGTTAAAATTGGGTCCCATATTGAGTGAAATTTATTCTTATTCCCTCTCAATGAATATTTTATCTTTTCTAACCGAATAAAATTCATCAAGTCACTTAGCCACGTGGATAGGTTGGGTGGATTTGTTGATTTCCAGTAATAATATTCTTCTGTGTGCAAGCAATGTTGTAAAGGCAATAATGTTTTTGTGTCGTTTCCTCAGAGCAGAATGTTGTTTGTCTTTGATATCAAATAAAGCTGCAAATTTAGACACTTTTAAAGAATTATTCAGCCCTTATTTAGGAATAAAAGAAAGTTAAGGAATACTTGCATATCAAATTGCAAAAAATTCAATTATTTCCCAAAAATGTTCAGCCCGAAAAATCATGTGGATTTATACTCTGAAGTAACTGCCAGCTTTGAAATGCAGGGCATTCCTCTCTGATTTTTCCTCTCCTCTGCAGGGATTATCTGAGCAGGAGCAGCAGGTCCAACACAGGAAACACGGACTCTTCAGACAGAGACGCTTCGACCTCTGACCCTCTGAGCCTGAGGCGGGAAACATTAGCAGCAGCAGCTGAACGCCGTCTGCAGAGACAGCCTGACTCCGCCCTCTGAGCAGAAACAGACAGGTGTTATTCTCTTTACCTGTGAGGGGTGTTTTTACTGACTGGCTTTGTTATCAGATTTACAAACTACTACTGCTAATACTGCTCCTCTTTGTCTTCTGCTGATGACAGTGTTAGAAAACGCATAATCTTTTGTTTTATGATGATTTAAAAACCCAGAAAAGAGAATGAAAATGAACGTTTACTACGCCGAGCTGCTGCAGGGTACTTTACTGATCACTAAAGACAAGAAGCTGTTAGTCCACTCCATGCAGTTAGCCTTCAAAAATGGAAAAATATATTTTTATGCAGTATAGTTATAGATTTAAAGGAGATATTTGTGAGGAGGAACGAGCTCATACTGCCTGAGAGATTGGGCGTGGGCCTGGAGGATGGCCATCAGGAGGCCAGAGAAGTTCATTTTGCCCCCTCAGCATGTGCTTTACCTTCTGTTTGCTCAGATCTGATCTTGGTTTGAAGTTTCAGTGAAGTCTGCTGTGCTCTAACATCAGATCAGTGAGTGCTTATCAACAAGGAGGCGTGTCGTCAGTGAAAACATTTACAGGAAGCCCGCTCTCATTTATCTCAGTCAGCAGTCCTCAGATCTTCCTTCTCACTGCTTCTTACTGTCCTCCAGTCAGTCAGAGCTTTAAGATGGAGGGTCAGAAACTATTTCTGATTTGACTCAGGTCTGATTGTGGTGTCTAACATCTTCGTCCTGCTGGGTTTAAGCTAATGCTTCCTGCAGTTAGGTGTGCTCAAGGATCATTAACGTTACAACAAACACACCACAGCAGTGTCTGAATAAGAGCGGACAGAGACCTAGCTTTTCAGGCGGTCTCAGTCTAGATATTTGGTCTACACCACGGTTCGATCGATGACTTTCACACCGGCACAAACGAACCACATAGACTCTGGACAGACTAGAGTTTTTAACTGAAGCAAACAGGTTAGGTTTAAAAGCACCCGTAGAGTCAGTATGAGAAGACTGCCTGCATCCACACATGCACTCTGCTAGGGCTAACATTTCAGGAGTGTAGTGCATGTGTGATTGTCTCGTTTTTGTAGCTTTATGTAGCATTAGTTTCTCTTCTTAGAGAGCGATTCTAGAGGAGGAGTGGCTTCTCTAAATCCTTAAACCTGCAGGAGGAAGTAGCTGCTGACATGGGTGGTTTTAAGATAAACCTTAACATTTAAGTTTGTGAAAGAACGAGATTACAGTTAAAGTGAGCTACTGGTAAACAGTCCAGTATCAAAATACGAAAATTTATAATCAAACATTTTGATGAAATGCTCCCCATCCTGACGCTCAGTTTGACCTTCATCATTTTCACCGTTTGTCTACATGCCTAAATTCTTTAGTTGCTTCCATGGTGGTGATGAGATATTTGTGACATGCAGTTGAACCACTAAAGTGGTCGGTAAGGGAACCTGGAGGATGAATCTAATGTTAGGAGTCCTCTTAGATAAAATATTAAATGTAATTTCATCTGTTCACTCACAACTCAGTATAGTTCCTTATTTTCTACGTGGTCTGTTGCTGCGCATTTCAGTTTCATCTTTTCTAAATATCCACATTTTTCTTTATCAGTATATCACTCTCATTTTAATAAAGAGTTCCTTAAATATCTGAACACATTTGTCCCTAATGATAAAAAATGTCTGCTCCCTAAAACTGCTGTAAAAATTATATACATCATTTTTTCCCACTTTAAACAAGTCACTCTCTCAAAACTACTTCAGCCTGAAATATACATTTTAAATATTAGTCATATCTTTGGGGCTTTTAACCCTTTAAAGGCCAGTATGTTTACACAGCTCCACTGTTTTTTTTTCCCAGTGATTGGCAGCAACATTGATTTTGATGCATTATTTTTCTGCGGTGTCAGATTAAAAAAAAAACAAAAAAAAAGTCCTCTAAGCTCTAAGTCCTAACAATAAAAAATGTCAGTTTCCCTAAAACTGCTGTAAAAATAATAAACATGTTAATATTTTTCCACTATAAATGAGCCAGCCTTTTAAAAGTATTACAGCCAGACAGACAGCATGGACTGATGTGGTTAATGTAAAACAACACGCTATTGTAAAAGAAAACAAATAATTCAACACTAGCTCTGTCAACATGAGAAACAGAGCACAGAGATCACTGTTACCGCAGGAAACAGGAAGTGGTGCAATACACCCCTGCTGTCAGTGCCACCCAGGCCTCAGTTCTGATTGGCTGGTGGTTGTGACATCGAGCCAGTCAGATAGTGTTGTGGGCGGGGCATTTGGTGAGACTGTAGAGAGTGGAAACAGGACTAGAGGGAAAGACACGCCCTGCAGCGGAGCCAAAGGAGCACACGTTTGAATTAACTGATTCTGGCAGATTATCAGTGAACATAAAACGCTGATACTGTTAATCAGCTAAATTCCAAATATCTGCATCAATAATCAGCCAGGCCGATTGTTGGTCTACCCCTAATAAAATGTATGCATTCATATCCTCCAAGGACTTCAGTAATGATTTGCTTTTTAAAAAGTTGTTGTCCTGCCTCTTTGTTCAGTCAGTTATTTTTAGCTTCAACGAGGTTCAAACTGCCTTTTTTTAATTTAAAGGGTCAACTAATTTTCAGTCTTACATTCAAATGGTTGTGATGGATCCTAAACAAGCTACAGCCTTCATGGTTGAACAGAAAAGCAAATGTTGAAGTGTAAAAAAGCTGCAGTTCCTGCAGCGTCCTCTAGAGCAGGGGTTCTCAACCTTTCCAGCCTGTGACCCCCAAAATAAAGGTGCCAGAGACCGAGGACCCCTACTGTACCTGAAAGTGGCTGAACAGCCAGGAACATTCAAGAATAGTCATGGTCAGACAAGGCCGCCCATGAGTGTGTGGGGGAGGGTGGGGAGGGGGGCTCTCTGGGGCCAGCAAACTCATAGTCCAGGGGTGATCAAGTACATTTGCACAAGGGCCAGATTTAGTCGTGACAGAGACTCAGGGGGCCAATAAACTAAATGAACAAAACTCAACATATTTTTGTACTGGTAGTTGTATTTTCAAATCAAATTGTTATTTAGCACCAATATTATCTCATCTTTGCCACTTTTTAACCCCTTTTCCACTACTTCATCTGGCCATTTCTGCAACATTTTTTGCCACTCTTAACCCAATTTGAGAATTTTTGCCACTTTTGAACCAAGTTTTGCAACTTTTCACCCATTTGCCACTCTTTATCTCCTTTCAGCCACTTTCCTGCCAATTATTACCTCTGTGTGCCACTCTTTAACCGCTTTTCACTACTTTGCAAAGATATTTTTGCAATATTTTGCCCCCTTTGACCCATTTTTTGATACTTTTTGACCCTTTTTGCCTCTCTAACCCAATTCTTGCCATTATTTTACCTCTTTTTTTCCACTTTCCCTTCATGTTTTGTCCCCTTTGTGCCACTCTTTTATCAATTTTTCCTCTTCTAATCCTATTTTTATAACTTTTTTCACCATTTTTGCCACTTTTAACCCATTTTTGATACTTTTGGACTTTTATCATTTTCACGACTTTTCCTGCCAATTTTTGTCCCTTTGTGCCTCTCTCTAACCCCTTTTCCACAATTTATCTGACTATTTTTGCAACATTTCCAGCAGTCTTAACCCATTTTTAAAAAGGGCTTTAAAATATTAACTTATAATGGTTGACAATGGATTTTTTTGTAAAAACAGATCAAATGTTTAATTATTCTCAAACTATTTCTATATTGTTTTTGTTAGATTTAACAGCTGTAGAGGTTTAAAGCCAAAAGACACTCTTAAAACAACAACATCTTCTTTTGCTCCATTTCTGAATTCAACGATCTTCTAGGGGCCGGACAGGAAGCTTTGGGAGGCCCTCAGGCCTCCAGTTGATGATCCATGTCATAGTCCATTGTAAAGTTAAGCTGTGATATTTTATATTTAACCTGAATAATAACCACTCTTATCAAAGAAACAAATTTTGATTCATTTGTATAGTAAGTAGCCCTCTTAAAAATGTAAATCCTTTTGTCAAAAACAGAATTAAGATACATTAATAATAGCTAAAATGAGTTAATAATGGCAAAAAATGGTAGGAAAGGTGGTGTAATTGGATTTTAAAAGTAGCAGAAATGGGTTAGAAGTGCCATAATGAGATAAAAGTGTCAAAAACTGGCATATTAAGTGGTAAAAGGGGTTCAAAAGTGGCTAAAATGGTGTTCAAGTGGCAAAAATAGGTGAAAACTAAGTGAAATTGGATGAAAATTGATGTAAACTTGCAACAAGGGTTAGCTGAGGCAGAAAAAAGTCAGAAACTGGCAAAAATGGGCACATCACATTGTAAAATGTGGTTTTAAAAGGGGTTAATAGTGGCAATAATGTATCAGCAGAGCCACCAATAGGCAGAGAGTTGCAAGATTTGGTTTAGAAGTGGCAAAAACAGGCAGGGAAAAAGTGGTGGAAAGGGTTTAAATTTGACCCCAAAAAAATGGGTTTTAGGTTGCAAAAATGTGTTAAAATAGGTGTAAAGTGGAAACAGTGTAATTCCAAAATGTTCTTAGTTTTTTTAAGGCACCTGGAGACCCCATCTCAGTGTCTTGCGACCCCAATGTTGAGAACCCCTGCACTAGAGGATGTCTGAAGCAGCAGAAGTGCCATCTACAGCCATGTTAACATGGACACACACTGTATGGGGGTTTGTTTGTTCTGGAGCAGCAGAATGTTAACTTGTGTATTATAGAGGTGTGGCTGATGAGGCAGCAGGTTAAAGACATGCCTCAGGTATCTGGTTGGCTTTGATCCAGGATTAAAACCCAGAATCAAAGACTTTGTAAAGATTTAACGGAGGATTTGAAGGGGCGGAGTATCATCACTGTTGAGTTCTACTCTAGCAGAACGATCAGAAACTTCAGTAGCAATATGAAACCATGCTCATTTTCTAAGTCTTGTTTTCAAACATCTTTTCATTCTTTACAGTGGACTGTTAGTTGTAGAATTCCTGCTTTAGTGTTTTTACATTTAAACTGTTTTCTGGTGTTACTTTCAGCTGATATTGTTGGATGATCTCTGCATGAAGAGCCTTCTATCAGTCCACGTTAATGTTTTTGTGTTTTTGCACGCCAGCACCTTCAGAGTTTCAGCTCTTTGGTTTGTTCTTCCTCATCTGGACTCTGCTCCTGTTTACAGATTGTTTAAATGCTTTTACAGTAAAAAAAAGAGAAATGATTACTGTTTTGTAAAGACATTGAAAAATGTTTTTGTAAAAAAATAAAACAAAAAAAAGATAATGTGCAGTCAGTGTACCTGCTGTAGCTCGAATGAATCAATAAATGATCGTAATTTTATTTTTAATCCCTCCCTTTCTGGTGATTTTTTTGATAAAAATGCAAGAAACTGGTGTTCGCAAAAGGTTCAGGATTATTCAAATCTAGCTTCATTAATACTTTATGAATGGATTTATATTTAAAGGTCATTTAAAAACTGGATCTCTTACAGCTGCACTCACTGATAAGCAGCCAGGTGTTGTCAATAAAGTTTTGGAAAAAATTGATTTTGGTTATGTTGTGGCAGGATTATCAATAATAAAATCAAAGCCACAATGTCGATTTTTTTCATGAAATGTCTTTTAAATTTTAGAAATGTCTACTTCTGTCTTAATATATTTTGGTTGAGTTTACCTAAAATATTTCAAGTGTTTTCAAAGCCAGGGACGTTATTCACATTAAACAAAGCGGGCAGGTCTAGACCACAAATATTTAACCCTTTTTAAGACCAGTTTATATTGTTCTCAGAGGTCCTCAAAACATGGCTGTGAAGTTTGTTGCTGTAAAAACATCCAGTATTGGATTTCTGCATGTCTAAAAACCCCTCTGTTTCAGCCCTGCTCAGAACAAGGTGTTTCTGTGTCTGTGGCTTTAAATGTTACTGAGCTATCTGACTCCGCCCCTGACCCCGCCCCCTTCAGAAAATGGATGTGGCTCTCCCAATCCTCGAGTAGAGGGTTGAATTTTCTTCCAAGCAGGGAGGGCCGACCGAACCTGGGGGCGGGGCTAACTCCCCACATGACATCATGAGGGGAAAATCTGAAAACAGCTTGTTTCAGCACACATTTTCTGAAAGGTGGAGAAAGAGAGGGGGGAATGGATTTTTCTGATTCTTGGGGTGGGTGTGGACAGACTCATACTTTTGTTAGAAAAGCCTGAAAAAGTGTATTTTTGCATAATATGTGACCTTTAAGACGGTGTTACTCAACCCTGCTCAGCCAAAGAGACAAATTGTTGAAAATAGCTTTGCAAGAGCCACAATCTAAGTGGTGAAAAGTGGCAAAAATGACTTGAAGTAGCAATAAAAATAAGTTAAAGGTGTCAAAAATGGTCCAAATGTGGTGAAAAAATGTCTAAAATGGGCAAAAAGCAAGAGTGGCAAAATAGGGCAAAAAATTGGGAAACAAGTGGTATTTAATAGCAAAAGGCAATAAATGGTGAAAAGTCTTTGTACCACGGGCCGGATTTGGCCCCCGAGTTTGACACCCCTGTTCTAGGAGAATAAATCCACAAAGACTTTTGTTACATGAGAAAGTAAGTAGTTAATGAGAAAGTAACATGCTTGGCACAAACACACCCACACGCACACACACACCCACCCCTACACACACACCCACACCCACACACACACACACACACACCCACACACACACACACACACCCACACCCACACCCACACACACACACACACACACCCACACACACACACCCACACACCCACCCCCACCCCCACACACACACACACACACACACACACACACACACACTAGTTATGTTAAACAGGAATGTAAGTGTTCAATAAAAAGCTTTCAAAATCAAATTTTTGTCATAATACTTATTTAATAATGTTACATCTCACCCCAGAGTGTGTTACAACTAACCCAGACAATGGGGTGGATTGTAACATTTTACTCCTTGTTTTTGAGACTAAACCATGCATTTTCTGTTTGTGTTGCAGATTCGGTAACACCTATGCCATTTTATAGCAGACACTTGTAACTAGTTTGTGTCACATTTTGAACACACTGACTTAAAAGAGCTCCAAGATACAGACAGAAATGTCAAAACTGTTACAACTATCCCTGGTCTCCCCTATTCAATTAGGTAATAAATCTTTCATAACTCCAATATTATACATTTATGTGACCTCACACATCAATTGTGTCCTCTATTTTATACTACAAGACTTATTTTGAAAATTCAGTTTTTTAAAAATATTACTCATTTTGCACTTTTAAGGAAATAATGCATTTGTCAGACTGTTTACTATGTCATTAATGCCTTGTTTGTGACAATGACACAACCCCAATAAAAAAAGAAAATTAAGTTTTAAATGTAACTGTCATTATTTTCTATATACTAAATTATGTAATTATCTTTAATAACTCCAATATTATACATTTATGTGACATGAAGCTTACATCACACATGAAACTTGAAACATGAAAACTTTTTTTTTTTTTTTCCAAAATCAGTCTTGTAGTATAAAATACAGGACATGGTTGATGTGTGATGTAAGTTTCATGTCATATAAATGTATAATAATGGAGTTATGAAATATAGTTACCTAATTTACCTAATAAGTCTTGTAGTATGAAGTAGAAGAGATGATTAATGTTCGGTGTTAGTTTAAAGTCAAAGCCAGCCCACACACATATTTGGTCATTAATATTCAGCTTCCTGTATTAACAGTATATGAAGCTGTGGATGCTAGTGGATGAACTGGTCTGCATTCACAGCCACAGTCTCACACGACTTTGTTTAATTTCTTACTTTAATCCGGAAAAGAATGGGTGAGGCTCAGCAGCAACCACCTGCTCTTCCACACAGGTAAACGTTTGATTTGTCTGCCATATCTATGAAGTATTTGGTCTATCTGTAAAATGTCTGAAGTCAAGAGCTCCTACTCTGCATTGATTTATGTTACATAAACACACTGTCTATTATTTTTGTGTTTATTACCTGCAGCATTTATTTTTATGGTCTTGGAGTGGACCCAAGTGTAGGTCATTTTTAAAATGTTATTTTAATATCAAATCGAAACAGTCAAAGTTGGAATGAAGATGATTGTGGAGCTTTAGAATGACTTTTTATACTCATTATCTCTCAAATAATATCCAGTTAAATCTGAATGAAAAAGTGAAGAATACAACTATGTGACTGCTGTTCCTTTTGCTTTATTGTGACGTGACTTTTGCCATTATCTCTGTTCAGCAGCTTCTCTGTAGGAGATAAAAACAGGTTTGAACATATTGTTAAGGTTTCCAGTCAAGTTGTTGGTAGTAGATCACCTACCCCCTATCATATGGTCTCCTGATCGTCCTCGTCATACTGAATTTGAGCTTCTACCCTCTGGATTCAGATTGCCTAAGGCTATAACCAATAGGACAAACTGGTTTATAACTCAAGCCATTATACAACTTAATCATCATTATAGACGTCCAAGGATGTCTTTAAATGATGGTTCTGCCTCCAGCTGTCCTATAACGTGTTTTTGATTTTGTGCATTTCAGTGTTGTGTCTAAATTTATGTAACTGTGTTTCTCATGTTTAGTCACTGGGGTTTAGGTGTTTGTTACTCATAAGTGTTCTAAAAGAATAGTTAGTCTTTTCCTCTCTGATGAGGTGCAGCCATGGTATTATGGTGAGCCTGAATGACTCATTTAGTGACGTGTCGTGATAAAGCTGATTCTATTTTCCAGCTCTGTAGTGTGAACGGCAGGAGTTGGCACACTACTGACAGCTGTCCACAGCGGTGCCTTTATGTGTGGGTGAGGGTGTGGCCCTCAATCACCTGACAATCCTACCTAAACAAAGTCACCTCACTTCCCTCTGCCTGAGAGCCTTCCACCCTCCCTTCTCTAACTCATCAGCTGCTTGCCTCACTCATGTTTGCCTAGTTCTAGGTTTCAGTTTCAGTCTAGGTGAGACCTGCTTGGACAGTTTTAATAATAGTTTTATACTGGGGTGTGACGAGACGCGTATCTCAAGGGACGAGAGTTTACACTGTTTTTTAATTTTAGAAAAAAATATATGAGTGGATTATATGTCCTTTATAGTGCTGAAAGTCATAATTGTGAAGCATTCAGGTCTATTCAGAAATGTTTAAACTAACTCTGCTTGTACATAGTTTATCTTATTCTGAGTCAAACTGTACATTTAATGCTCTTCATATCAGACCTTTTATTTTAATAGTCTACCACATCTTTAATTTACTACACCCTGCACTCATTGCTGCAATTTCAATAACAATAATAATAAAAGAATTGAGATTATTTTGAAAGAACTTTAAACACTGTTTACAACAGACTGAGATCTAAAGAGCTGCATCAATAAAATCAAACTATTTCTCATCCTCTTTGAGGACATCCACATTTAACACAGTCAATAGAAATATTTCTGTCAATAACACATTTGTTTTTTACAGTAAATTAGAGAAATAGCTTTATTATTGTTTTGTGGTCTTTTTTTCTCATGTGAGCTTTGACAGTGTCGAACACGATGCTCAGATGAGTGTGTTACATCTCCTGATGTTTTGATCTCGTCACACTCCTATTTTATACTGATAATCATCTTTAGTTAAAATAGTTATTTAAACCTGTTTTGTTTTTGAAATTCTTTCATTTCAG
This sequence comes from Cheilinus undulatus, assembly GCF_018320785.1. Classification (NCBI taxonomy): domain Eukaryota; kingdom Metazoa; phylum Chordata; class Actinopteri; order Labriformes; family Labridae; genus Cheilinus; species Cheilinus undulatus. The sequence continues at coordinate 2,627,545 of NC_054873.1, read as the reverse complement.
TCTTGAGGATTCCAGGTACTTCATGGCTGTAGCTTTTCTGTCTGCACAAAGGAGTAAAGATCCGAACTCAAAGGTTTGTATGTCTTTTGTATAGCCCTTATTGACAGTACTTACCCCGTGTTGAAGAGTTTGTGATACTCATGCCTCTGTATGAAATATAAACCCACAAGACTGATGGTTTATTCTGCCGCAAAATGAGCAAGGAACAATCTTACTGTCAATCAGCCTAACCATACTTCTCAAAGCTGCTTGTTTTAACTACAGGAAGTATCTGAACAATTGGGTGGAAAATAGAGACCTGACCCACCTTTAACAGTAGATCATGTGCGCAGGTTGGGGCCTGTATAGTGAACGAGGAGGGCAAGATCGTCGGCATCGGCTGCAATGGGATGCCAAATGGCTGTGAAGGCTCATTACCATGGGCTCGTAATGCTGAGAACAAACTGGACAACAAACACCTCTATGGTGAGAGCTTCTATTACAGTGTTCATCTATCAGGAATTTACTTGGTTTTATGTATCCCTCAATACTCAATTTGTGGTTTTCATATATTTTTTGGCAGGATTCCTGCATCAGCCTTGTCCTTCTGTGGCCATTTTGCGCTATAGTGTTTCACTCAGACCTGTAGAGGATCATAGAAAAAAATTTTTGTTTCTATTTGGAAGCTGCTCTGATTTCTGCTTTTGTCTCTCAGTGCAGGGCCAGCCAAAGCCTTTATGGGGCCCTAAGCACCTGGGGGCCGCTCAACCCCTAATCAATGTTACTGACTCAGTCAATGTTGGACCTTCTGTAAACCTGCTGATCCAAATACCAGTGGAAACAAATCAAAGTAGCAGAACTCGAGCATAGAGCGTTAGCTCAGGCAGGCCATGAAGTAGGAGACAGATAACAGCAGAAACCCAGTGGGTAATTTCTGTCCATGGCACAATCAAAATGTCACCTTTGCTGCATACACACAAGGTCTGCACTTATCAAAATGACTTAGAGTGCATCTGAGATTAAAGGGGTTGTTTACACATTGACCAGTAGTGCCTTTAACCTGATTATGATCTTGCGTCCCCAGTCACTCCTCACCACCAAGAAAAATGAAGAATTTATACTCACTGATTTACCCTAAATTACAAAGATGTCAATTTGTATGGGATCAGTATTACCTGTGGACCTCTGAGTGCTGATATATGGTCAGTGACTTGCTCTGGAATTTCAACATTGCAATTTACAGACATGGTGGAGTTGCACGGGGTTAAAAACACAGACGTCCTGTATGATTAGTACAAATTACCAGAGGTCTCTAGGTAATACTAGTCCAAAATAGGGCAAACAGGGCATAAATTAGCTCTACGATTGACTGGAGAGTGGCGACCGGTCCAGAATGAACCTCACTTCTTTCCCAATGTCAGCTGGGATTGACTCCGGCCCACTGTGACCTCAAACATGACAAGCGGTGTTGAAAAAGGATGGATAATTTCATGAAAAAGTGATTCACCTGTAAGATCATATATGGATCAATCTCTGCTGATGCCAACTTTTACCCACTTCATCCCTTGTCTCCTGTTCTCCACTAAAACAAAGAGGCAGCCCAGCTTGCTAAATACTTGGTCCCGAATAAGAAGTGACAAAACTGCATACAGAGTAATTTGGTCATTAAGATGTCACTGAGTTTAATGAGATTCTAGTTAGCTTTTGGCATATGTGTAACACTAACATACGGTGGCCCTGAAGGCCAACAGGATTAATATTTCCAAAGTGCAGACAAATTTCATAAAACACAAAATTATTTCACAAAACACAGAATCATGTTCAAATTCTCTTTTAATATCTTCATGGAAGTGTATTTACAATGCCAATGTCAGTTTCATGCTTTCTTTAAAGCTTTATTTCTGTCTCCTCTTTTTGCAGCAGTGATAAAAAAGTAATTTATGTTACTAATATGAAAAATATATACAGTGCTTAACAAATGTATTAGACCACCTGTCATATCTGTCTCAGAGACCGTCCAGCATCATGAAGTGCTTTAATGCTGACTCTTTCATTTTCAGTCAGCTCTCCACATTTTACCATTTTGAACAGGAATGAGGAATTTCAAACTGAATTCACCCACATTTGAGCCGGCTCACTGGGCTTCTCTGAGAAGTCAGAAATGAATCAAGCATAACATTCAACCACTAAAACTCATTTTTCTGTTCAGGAATGACAGTAAATAACTATAATTTGACATATTCATCAAGAAATAATAATGTGCTTTACTATTTTTTTCAGTTTTTTTGTAAATCAGTAAATGTAAAAATTCATGGATAACAATAATAATTCTATTTTAGCATTAAAAATATTAAAAATATCATTTGGGTTAAAGAGCTTCTACATATTAGTGTATTAACCATTGCAGAAACATAAAAATGATTTTGGTAATTACCAATGCTGTTAATTTAGGGCAGTGTGGCATAAACCTTACTTTGCGTGGTGGTCTAATAAATTTGTTAAGCACTGTATGTCATAGAAGTAATATGTTGCTCTTACTGTGTGCCTCTGTTGCTTCCCACAGTGTGCCATGCAGAGCTGAACGCCATCATGAACTCGAACAGCTCTAATCTGAAGGGCTGCACCGTGTATGTGTCCCTGTTTCCCTGCAACGAGTGTGCCAAGCTCATCATCCAGGCAGGTGTGTGTCCCCAGCTAACATGCATTTTGACCCTCCAGTGCTCCTTTATGAGTGCTTATAATGCCACTGATGGGATTTATTTTTTAAACTTTTGCTTCCTCAAGGTGGCTCAGATTGTGAATGATTAATTTGATCTTTTGTGTAAAGTTTTAAGTTTTGAGACCTTTTCCTTGCAAACTAATTAAACTTGTCTCAGTTTATTTTTTCCTGCACAGATTCTATAACTGCAAATATCTCAGGCTCAATGTCAATATTAGAGATGGTCCGATACCATTTTTTCATTCCTGATACTGATTCTGATACCAAGATGCTGGATATCAGCTGATGCTAAGTACCAAAACGATACCAGAGTAAACATTTGAACTTCCTACGCAGATAGATAGATGGATAGATAGATGGATAGATGGATGGATGGATGGATGGATAGATAGATAGATAGATAGATAGATAGATAGATAGATAGATACATACATGTATGGATAGATAGATAGATAGATAGATAGATAGATAGATAGATAGATAGATAGATACATACATGTATGGATAGATAGATAGATAGATAGATAGATACATACATACATACATGTATGGATAGATAGATAGATAGATAGATAGATAGATAGATAGATAGATACATACATGTATGGATAGATAGATAGATAGATAGATAGATACATACATACATGTATGGATAGATAGATAGATAGATAGATAGATAGATAGATAGATAGATACATACATGTATGGATAGATAGATAGATAGATAGATAGATAGATACATACATACATACATGTATGGATAGATAGATAGATAGATAGATAGATAGATAGATAGATAGATAGATAGATAGATACATGTATGGATAGATAGATAGATAGATAGATAGATAGATAGATAGATAGATAGATAGATAGATAGATACATACATGTATGGATAGATAGATAGATAGATAGATAGATAGATAGATAGATAGATAGATACATACATGTATGGATAGATAGATAGATAGATAGATAGATAGATAGATAGATAGATAGATAGATAGATACATACATGTATGGATAGATAGATAGATAGATAGATAGATAGATAGATAGATAGATAGATAGATACATACATGTATGGATAGATAGATAGATAGATAGATACATACATGTATGGATAGATAGATAGATAGATAGATAGATAGATAGATAGATAGATACATACATGTATGGATAGATAGATAGATAGATAGATAGATAGATAGATAGATAGATACATACATGTATGGATAGATAGATAGATAGATAGATAGATAGATAGATAGATAGATACATACATGTATGGATAGATAGATAGATAGATAGATAGATAGATAGATAGATAGATAGATACATACATACATGTATGGATAGATAGATAGATAGATAGATAGATAGATAGATAGATAGATAGATACATACATGTATAGATAGATAGATAGATAGATAGATAGATAGATAGATAGATGTATGGATAGATAGATAGATAGATAGATAGATAGATAGATAGATAGATAGATAGATAGATAGATAGATAGATAGATACATACATGTATAGATAGATAGATAGATAGATAGATAGATAGATAGATAGATAGATAGATAGATACATGTATGGATAGATAGATAGATAGATAGATAGATAGATAGATACATACATGTATGGATAGATAGATAGATAGATAGATAGATAGATACATGTATGGATAGATAGATAGATAGATAGATAGATAGATACATGTATGGATAGATAGATAGATAGATAGATAGATAGATAGATAGATAGATAGATAGATAGATAGATAGATACATACATGTATGGATAGATAGATAGATAGATAGATAGATAGATAGATAGATAGATAGATAGATAGATAGATACATGTATGGATAGATAGATAGATAGATAGATAGATAGATAGATACATGTATGGATAGATAGATAGATAGATAGATAGATAGATAGATACATACATGTATGGATAGATAGAGAGATAGATAGATAGATAGATAGATACATGTAAGGATAGATAGATAGATAGATAGATAGATAGATAGATAGATAGATAGATAGATAGATAGATAGATAGATAGATAGATAGATAGATAGATAGATAGATAGATACATACATGTATGGATAGATAGATAGATAGATAGATAGATAGATAGATAGATAGATAGATACATGTATGGATAGATAGATAGATAGATAGATAGATAGATAGATAGATAGATAGATAGATACATGTATGGATAGATAGATAGATAGATAGATAGATAGATAGATACATGTATGGATAGATACATACATGTATGGATAGATAGATAGATAGATAGATAGATAGATAGATAGATAGATAGATACATACATACATGTATGGATAGATAGATAGATAGATAGATAGATAGATAGATACATGTATGGATAGATAGATAGATAGATAGATAGATAGATAGATAGATAGATAGATAGATAGATAGATAGATAGATAGATAGATAGATAGATAGATAGATAGATAGATAGATAGATAGATAGATAGATAGATAGATAGATAGATAGATAGATACATACATGTATGGATAGATAGATAGATAGATAGATAGATAGATAGATAGATAGATAGATAGATAGATGGATACATGTATGGATAGATAGATAGATAGATAGATGGATAGATACATACATGTATGGATAGATAGATAGATAGATAGATAGATAGATAGATAGATAGATAGATAGATAGATAGATGGATAGATACATACATGTATGGATAGATAGATAGATAGATAGATAGATAGATAGATGGATACATGTATGGATAGATAGATAGATAGATAGATGGATAGATACATACATGTATGGATAGATAGATAGATAGATAGATAGATAGATAGATAGATAGATAGATGGATAGATACATACATGTATGGATAGATAGATAGATAGATAGATAGATAGATAGATAGATAGATAGATAGATAGATAGATGGATACATGTATGGATGGATAGATTGATGGTTGAATAGAGGCTAGTTTCACCAAAAAGACCACTTTTTTTCTAGAAAGCTGAGAAAAATGCATTTTTGTGAAAGAGAGTCTGTCGAGCAGAACAGTGATTTGAATGTTATAATTTTGCATTTAGTGACATAAAAGACATCTGAAAATTGTATTACAAATGTTATTTTATTGTAAAATAAACAACAATGCTTCCAGTCACTGTCATTCACACTCTGGAACTGGACGGCCTTCATGCCATCCCCCCTATACGCCCACGTCCTCTCCTGCTTGCGTGTCCCCTGACACTGCCTGTAAACTACCGTCTCTTCTGACTGTAGTGTTCCGACTACATATCCCAGAAGCCCCAAAATTACTCACAGGGGGCGTGAGAGTGCCCCCTTGTGCCAGCCGCTGAAAAAACACTTTGATGTATATATATGTCAATGGCACTCAATGAGTTAAACAGGAATCACTTTTTTTTTTTTTTTTTAAAGATTTATTTTTGGCCTTTATTAGATAGGACAGTGGATAGAGTCGGAAACAGGGAAGAGAGCGGGGAGAGACATGCAGGAAATAGTGCCACGGGCCGAATTCGAACCCGGGTCGCCAGCGCACATGGCGCGCCTTAACCACTCGACTACTGGCGCGACCCTAAACAGGAATCACTTTTGACCAAAACATGATGTCCCAAATCTCCCACAGGTCCTGTTTCTGTGCTAAATGCAGCCCTGGATTGGTTTTAGAGCAGATGTTTTGGCTGAGTGGTCAGTTGGCCAGTTGTTGGGGGTCTTCAGTCAGTCAGAAATGCTGTCAGTCAATGGGAATCATTTTGATGATGGACCGCAAAGAGGTTAAGCATGGGTAGTGGAGTGAGGGAACGGCTTGGTTATGATGGCCTCATGACCCATGTTTGGGTCCTTACCCACCAGTTGAGAACCTAGGTCTTAAGACATACTTTGTGACTCCATAAACCTGGTAATGTCAATATCTTACAACCAGGAAGCCAGCACCATAGTGGAAGGTTTGATAGTGTCACCAGTTAATTCAGTACCGCAGGGATGTGCACAGACATTTTGGGGGGCAAGGACTCAAGTGAGAAAAAGGGTACTTCTCTTCCTCATTAAAAATGTTCAAAGAAAGTGAAATATATTAGCCCACCTCTGGCTTAACCAATGACTGATTTATTTTAATACCCTCACATTAAATTGATGAATATTCAACATATTTCTACAAAATAAATCGATCACACGAAGACAATGTCCACTTCAGTATTCACTGGGTTTATCACAAGAGTAAGCAAGAACAAAATAATGAGACCATGTGCAAGCTTTCGAAGCTACTAGCCTCTAGTCAATATTTAGAATAGTGTCGGGAGGGCATCGGAACTTGTCATCTCCCCACCTGCGAGAGAGATATAGATAGATAGATAAATAAATATATATTTATACAGAGAGAGAGAGAAAGAGGGAGAAGGATTCATTTATTTAAAGAAACACCCAGGAAAAAGGGCACTTTCTCTCATGCTTTGTTAGGTCTGGAACTTTTAAAACATTAAAAATGTTAATGCTAAAAAATGTTGTCAAGTATATTATTATGATTTACAACTTGATTTTGATTTTAAAATTACATGAATTGTTTCTTACTTTAATGTTCATAGTAAATCACCTCTGGCAGCCCACCTGCAGTACCTCTAGGGCCCATCAGGGGGCTGTAGGCCACACTCTGGGAAACACTGCAGAGGGAGAACCAAGCGGTAACCTCCGGTCCTAAAAAATGAAGCCAATGCGGAAGTGCAAAAAATTGCTATACCGCAGGTGTCCACTTGAGGCCGGCTGCAGGAACACCGGAAGTTCCGTCTGGACACACGTTAAACAGCCGGTTTCGACACTAGAAATAAACTGGTTTACAGCCTGGTTCAAAACACCAAACGTGTCTCATTAGCTAGTGTCTTATTGTGCTCCCACTGTACGGGGCTGAATTTTTTTATACCACAATTGTTTGGATTATATTTAGGATAAACCTCACTTCACGGTGATTGGCGCGTCTCATTTGATTGACAGATAGCTCGGCAGGCAGAGGCTCCATACCTGTCAACCAGAATGCTAACTAGCAGGCTGACAGGAAGTCGCGCTTAGTGGGCGGGCCGTTAGGTTGATCCAAAGTTTGGTTGAGACAACGATTTCAATATGGAGGCATCCACGGATTGGCTTCAAAAGCCGTTTTACTCCGCCTATTGTAAGCAGACGACTGACGTCACACGGGGTTTGTCCAATTCTTCCTACAGTCTAGAGAACACAGTCTAAATAACACAAAAGCATGAGTGAGCATGAGCATGATGCTTCCATGCAGTGATGTAGTCGATGTTTTGGTGCTTATTTGATTCTTTTTCTAGATGAAGATTTTGAAAATCTGGTGTCCCTACATAACTGTTTTTCTATGACTTTTTTAGTCAGGAAAAAATATGTGTAGTAGCTCAAACATCAAGTGTGTGATTCTGCTCTTTTTTGCACCTAAACATTACTACGGGAAAAAAAAAGTTCATTTCTTGTCCTTTTATGTCTCCCTCTTCCTGCTTTTGTCCTTAACGTTTGTTCCTCTGTAACGGAGCACATCTCTGCCTCACAGACTCAAACGCTCTTTATTTCACACTCCTATTTTGAGAGTGAGAGTTATTATTATTATTTCTTCTCTTCTATTTAGGTCTCAAGAAGGTGGTTTATTACTCTGATAAGCACAAGGATAAAAAAGAAACAATCGCCTCCAAGAGGATGTTGGAGAAGGCAGGAATATCATCTGAGTGAGTAACAGTTTTCTCTGCTTTCTTAACTAGGAGGAAAAAATCTCAGCGAGGTCTGACCCAGTGATAGTTTAGCTGTCAAACGATTAAAATTTTTAATCAGATTAATCACAGGGTTGCTGTGGATTAATTTCAATTAATCACGATTAAATAACATTCATTTTTCTTATCTATATTAATTGCGTTTCATTTTGCAAGCTTAGCGTTAGCCAAAGTGCTAGCAGAATCTCTGACGAATGTGTGCTTCACGTTAATGTGGTATTTTAAGCTGGAGGTGACGTTGATACTGGTTTTGTAGTGTAACATTATTTGTAATTTTCCTGAGTCTATCAAAGTTGATTGCATGCAAATGCACAACAAATATGTCTGAACTGAGGAAAATAAAACAAACCTACACCTGCTTTACTTAACAACTATGTGAACACACTTTCTAAATTATAAATATGATCCACCGAACCAGGGTGGACCTGTTTATTTGGTTTTTCAGTTTGTCTTGTCTCTGTTCCACATCGTCTTGTCCTTAAAACACTTTGAAATGTAAGGAATGAAGATAAATAAACTCACTTATACACAATGTAAATATTGATAATGCTGATACGGATAAATACCTTTACTGCTAATACCAGCTGATACCAATATCACTCAAATAATAGCACATATCCTCCATTTTAAGTCTATCTGACTTATTTATGCTGGTTAAACAGAAGCTTCAAATATAAGTTGAATCAGCGTTTTTTTTTTTTTTGTTTTTTTTTTACAGGAAATCGGTTACAAAATCTTTAATAAAAGGTCAAAGGATTAGATTTTTAGTTTCCCTCATCTTGTCTCTGTTCCAATTCTTCTTGTTTACAGTTCTCACTGACATTTGTAAATTTTGTGTGTGTGGGTGTGTGTGTGTGTGTGTGTGTGTGGGTGGGGGACAGATAGGATGAAAGTACTGTCCTTCTCAAACACACTTTAAGTTGTTTTTCCATGTTTTTTTTTTTTGTGTGTGTGTTCTTCTTACAGGCAGTTCACCACCAAGGAGACCAAGCTTGCCATTGATTTTGCATCCATTAACCAAGATGAAGATAGCAGAGCCCAACAAGCCCAACAGAGGGAGGGAGGGAGGAAGAGGAAGACGACTGACTAGATTGAAAGGGACTGGGTCTCTTCTCCTGCAGGTCTTCTCGCCCCCTTCTTTGTCTAAGAGAAACCTGAGGAAAACCTTGACTTTGGTTCTTTTGATATTTTGATTAACTAAATATTCAGAATAGCTTCCTTTGTGTCTGTGGTGGTAGAAAGTCTTTTTTTTTGTTTTAGACTCTCTTTGGGGTGAATCAAATCCTCTCATGTCTGTCAGTGCTGGGAAAACCGATTTTTCTTCCTCCTTTAAACAAGGTTCAGGAATAATAAGAGGCACCCCGATATTCACTGTATCCTCCTGAGACCTGATCTTTTGTTTGGAATGCATTTTTAGTTTCTCCCACTTATTGTGGATTATTAGGACCTGATAGCAGGAGTTAATTAATTCTGACCAAAAATGATGTCAAATATCAACAAAAATTTCCTGAGATTTCAATGAAACTACCTAAAACTTTTCTGAACAATTGTGAAAAATACTTTAAAAGCTTCCCATAAAACTACCCAAAATTTTTTTCCAAAAAAATTCAAAAAAGAGTTTCAGTGAAAAGTCACCATAAAGCCTGAATTCTAATACAGTCTTCCCTAAAAAATCCAATAAAAATTCCAGAAAAAGTGAAAAAAATTCCCCAAAATGACATAATATATTCCCCAAGATTCCTTAAAAATATCCTCCAAACACTGGAACAAATTCCTTCAAATTTCCTTAAAACACTACAATGATCATAGGGCTTTATAAGATATAACCTTTAGGGCAGCATTACTCAACTTGTTTTTAACGTCTTTTGTTTCAAGTTTTCAAACTGTCTTATGATTACCAAATAAAAAAGCAACAATATATATTTCTGTGTGGCTTCCAAAGCAAGGTCCCTTACCAACATGTCCTCCAGACTTCCTGCTGAAGCTTGAAACCATCATCCTTAAACTGACTACTGTTAAAGAGTATCATTGTTCATCATGTGTCTGTATGGACCTGTATATGAACTACTCTGTTGTACCATCATTCTCTCATTCAGAGCAGTGGCTCTCGCTGGAGGAAAGCTCAATAAAGATCTGGACCTGTGAAGTTTGTCTTTGTGGATTTATTGTCCTAGAACAGGGATGGGGCCTGGAGGCTAAATCCGACCCTTGGTACAGTTACACTTGGCCCACAAGGTCATGTCATGTTCTTATTATAACTGGCCCTAAAACATGAGGTCTGCAGATTTCCTCCAGTATAAAAATGTAAACTTAACCTTGATGATATGAAATACTCTAAAGTCATAAAGATGTGAAAAAATAACTAGATCCAAAGAAATGTGGGAGAACAAATCCATTTTTGTTTTCATTTCATACACACGTGGATTAAATTGTTGGTACCCCTCTGTTAATGATAGAAAAACCCACAATGGTCACAGAAATAACTTGAATCCGACAAAAGTGATAATAAATAAAAATTCAATGAAAATTAACCAATGAAAATCAGACATTGCTTTTGAACTGTGGTTCAACAGAATTATTTTAAAAAACAAACTCATGAAACAGGCCTGGACAAAAATGATGCTACCCTTAACTTAATATCTTGTTGCACAACCTATTTCTGTGCTTTTTGGCTATTTTCAGTAGTTCTTCCACAATTCAGCTCTCAGCATCCCCACGCAACTTCAGCTGAAATTGCAATTTTGATCTAGGTTACTTTTAAAATCGTATATATGGAGGAGAATTAGAAACATGTAACCAAAAAAACTGTATCCATTTTTTCATATTCTAAAAAAAAATGACATAATTTTGACTTTTTCTTAGAGTTAAAAAAAATTAACTAAATTCTTACCCTTCCTATGCAATGTTCCAGAAAATATTACCTTCAGACATTTTTAGGAGGCAGAAAAGAAAATTGTTGGACTCCAGAATGATGTAAAACAATTTTAGAATGATAATGACACTTTTAGCTCAGTTAGGTTAAGAAAAAATTATATCATTAATTAAGTTTTTTTTATGTTTTTTTTTTTTTTAGGTTGAACAACATTGTTTTTGCTTAGATGATGCGTAGATTTGATGGCATTTTGAATTTAAATTTTTATTTAAAAGTGTGCAAAAATTGCATTAAAATGTCCAATTAGCAAAAAAATTCTAGGGAAGTGCCCACCCCTCAGCCATCCTTTGTAAGTGTCTCCTTTGCAACAACAACAACAAAAGATTTCTATTTATTTATGCTGGAGCACAAAATAGCCGGTTTCAAAATGTAAAGCCACTTTTTAAAATCAAAATTAGCTTTTTTAATGGTAATGCAACAGTATGGATGCAAACGAGAACTAAAATGTAGGGATAGTATTGTCAGATTTCATAGCGAAGCCATCATGTGCAAAAACATCAGGATGCCAGAAAATAAATTAGAAGAAGCTAAAAAGTTCAATCAATGATAGTAATGATGATGATAAAAAATAGAATAATAATAATAATTTATTAACAATTGAAAGATGGGCAATAATGGCTTGAAAAAGGCAAGAACTTGCTAAAAAGTGGTGAAAAGAGGTTAAAAGAGGCCACAACAGTGATAACAAAAATAGCTTGAAAATGGGGTTAAAAATTGACGAGGCAGAATTTTTTTTGTTTTTGAATTAAACAGTAAAATAAGGAAAGTAACTCTGAAAAATGGTAAAAGTAAAATCCTGAGTAAGAGAATAGTGATAGATGATAGATATCATTAATTTAAAGTTATTTTACATTAAGTTGTGAAAAAAAGAATGCTTACAAACAGTTATAAAACAAATGACACACTCCATAAATCATAATTTTATGTTGACTTTATTTTGTACTTTTATGTGTGTGGTTGACAGAGGTGATGATATACCTTTACAGCCCTGTTAAAGAATGTAGATTATGGATTTAATACATGGAATATTTACAGGACCTAATATTATTTACATCCACACTAACAGAACATTTTTAATTTGCTGGTTTCAAAAGATCAAGTCCAGCCATTGAGAGCAGCATTTAAATCACCAGTAGATGCCGCCATTTGTCTTCGTCAGGGTCACCATGTCGGCATAGTAGAGAACAGATTTAAGAACAGTGATGATTATTATGATTATGATGATTAAAAGAAAATTGCTACATCATACCAAAACTTGATGGGAAAAAAAACTTAAATTCCATTTATCAATCCATCCTTTCATCCATCCATCCATGCATCCATCCATCCATCCATCCATCCATCCATCCATGCATCCATCCATCCATCCATCCATCCTTTCATCCATCCATCCATCCATCCATCCATCCATGCATCCATCCATCCATCCATCCATGCATCCATCCATCCATCCATGCATCCATCCATCCATCCATGCATGCATCCATCCATCCATGCATGCATCCATCCATCCATCCATCCATCCATCCATCCATCCATCCATCCATCCATCCATCCATCCATCCATCCATCCATGCATCCATCCATCCATCCATCCATGCATGCATCCGTCCATCCATCCATCCATGCATGCATCCATCCATCCATCTATCCGTCCATCCATCCATCCATCCATCCATCCATCCATCCATCCATCCATCCATCCATGCATGCATCCATCCATCCATCCATCCATCCATCCATCCATCCATCCATCCATCCATCCATCCATCCATCCATCCATGCATGCATCCATCCATCCATCCATCCATCCATCCATCCATCCATCCATCCATCCATCCATCCATCCATCCATCCATCCATCCATCCATCCATGCATGCATCCATCCATCCATCTATCCATGCATGCATCCATCCATCCATCTATCCATGCATGCATCCGTCCATCCATCCATCCATGCAGTCATCCATCCATCCTTACTCAGGCTTTTATTTTGAAAAGTTTATGTGTACTTCCAGGTCACGTGACTGTCCCCTTCCGCTTCTTTTGCAGTTGGGGCAAAATCTGGATGGATTCCTGTAGTCTGTGCCGGCCTTTACCTTAACAAGCTTCTCCTGCTTAAATAAAGGTTTCACAAATGAAGATTTGTCAGCAGAGTGTGAGGGTTTGCCCCCCCTTATGCTTGTTAATCTTTAATGACCTTATTAATTCCTCAGTTGTCATGAACAAGTGTCTCCTCTGGTTTGTCTGCATTTTTGAATGGGGTGTGTGTCGTACAGGTTTGTTGTACAGGTTTGTTGTACAGGTGTGTCGTACAGGTGTGTCGTACAGGTTTGTCGTACAGGTGTGTCGTACAGGTTTGTTGTACTGGTTTGTTGTACAGGTTTGTTGTACTGGTTTGTTGTACAGGTGTGTCGTACAGGTGTGTCGTACAGGTTTGTCGTACAGGTGTGTCGTACAGGTTTGTTGTGTGGGTGTGTTACAGTATGTGTCTGATTCAACTAATACGCCACCTGCCCATTAAGGACACCTTAGATGGAGGCTCATCAAGTACATTTGTACAAGGGCCAGATTTATTCTTGACAGAGTCTCTGGGGGTCAGACTGCCAAATAAAGAAAAATCAAATCTATATTTTGTTCTGATTAACATATTACCTTATTAGTATTTGTATTTCCTTTCAAAACGCAGGACATCTTTAGGCATTACCAGTGAGATCTATCCCAGTATATAATGCCGTAGACCACATGGAGACAGGCATGCCCACAGAATTGGCTGGGCTCCTGAAAATCCCAGAGAATTGGTCCTCAACAATTCTGATTCAGCACCAATATGAACTCATGTTTAACACTTTTCACTACTTCACTGCTTCATTCTGCCATTTCTGCAACATTTTGTGCCACTATTAACCCATTTTTGCTGTTTTATCACTCTTAAAACGCACTTTCCTGCCGTTTCACTTCTTTGCCATTGGCTATTTTTTCACCTATTTGCCACATTTGAACCAATTTTTGATACTTTTTGCTATTGTATCACTCTTAACCCACTTTACTGCCTTTTCACTACTTTGTCATTGGCTACTTTTGCACCATTTTGCCACTTTAAATCCATTTTTGATACTTTTTGACCATTTTTGCCTCTTTAACCCAACTTTTTGCCATTCCTGAACTCCTTTGAACCACTTTTCTTGCCTGTCTTATCCCTCCTTTTTTCCATTTTTGCAACTTTTTGTCTATTTTTGCCACTTTTCACCCATTTTTGATAGACTTTTTCCCCTGTTTCCTTTAATACTTACGGTTTGCCACATTTTAACTTCTTCTCACCACCTATCCTGCAAGTTTTTGTCCTTTTGTGCCACTCCACAACCCATTTGGATCTTATCGCCCATTTGTGCCACTCTCTAACCCCTTTTCATTACTTTATCTGGCCATTTTTGCCATTTTTAACACATTTTTAAAATATTTACTAGTAATGGCTGAAAAGTGAATTTCTGTAAAGACAGATCAAATGTGAAGTCATTCTAAAACTATTTGAATATGAATTACTTTTGGGGTGGATTTACATTTACAACATTTTCTTTTCCTGCTTTTCTGAATTCAATGATCTTCTGGGGGCCAGACAGGAAGCTTTAGGGGGCCTGATTTGGCCCCCGGGCCACCAGTTGATGATCAGTGCCTTACATATCTTCAGCATGACTTCACTTATCCTATGTTGTGTTAATGTTTTTTAACCACAAGCCACACAGGGTCTTCTCCGATGGCAACATGCAGAGACAATCAAGTGTCCCGTGGGCAGCAGCCACCAGCTCGCACTGCTAAGTGTGATCTAGCTCCCTGGTTTTAAAAAGTCACTGTTGGGGCAACCAGGAATGGATATGACCTCCAAAGGACTAGTGGCCCACAGGATCTAGATTCAAGGTAGATGTAGCTATTCCTTGAGCAGTGGTGCACATACCCCTTCTTCTGATTCAGATGCTTGGTTTGCTGGCAGTGTTATCCACTGGTCACAGCACACAGTGGTCCGGATCTCATCCTGCTCTGGGGTCAGAGAAAGATAGTCTTTTATTGTAGAGGAGGAAGAGGAGGAAGAGGATGTTCAGGTCTGAAATATCTTTCCTCTAAACATCATGGTGTTCACGAAGTGCGATGGCTGTCGGCTAGCACCTTATTGGTAGGCTAACCCAGGGGTTCTCAACGTTGGGGTCGGGCCCCCATTTGGGGTCGCAAGACACTGAGATGGGGTCTCCAGATGCCTTAAAAAAACTAAGATCATTTTGGAATTACACTGTTTCCACTTTACACCAATTTTAACACATTTTTGCAACTTCAAACCCATTTTTTTGTCAAATTTAAACCCTTTCCACCACTTTTTCCCCGACTGGTTTTGCCACTTCTAAACCAAATCTTGCAGCTCTCTGCCTATTGGCTCAGGTGATACACTATTGCCACTATTAACCGCTTTTAAAGCCACATTTCACAATGTGATATGCCCATTTTTGCCAGTTTCTGACTTTTTCTGCCTCAGCTAACCCTTTTTGCAAGTTTACATCAATTTTCATCCAATTTCACTTAGTTTGCACATATTTTTGCCACTTAAATGCCATTTTAGCCACTTTTGAACCCCTTTTACCACTTAATATGCCAATTTTTGACACTTTTATCGCATTGTGACACTTCTAACCCATTTCTGCTACTTTTAAAATCCAATTTCACCTTGCACTATTTTTTTTGCCATTATTAAATCATTTTAGCTATTTTTAACTAATTTCAATTCTGTTTTAAACGAAAGGATTTACATTTTTAAAAGGGCTACTCACTACACAAATGAATTTAAAAGATATTTGTTTCTTTGAGAAGCATATACCACAACTTAACTTTACAATGGACCATGATTTTGCTGCTCTTGACTGTTCTTGAATGTTCATGGCTGTGTTCAGCCACCTTCAGGTACAGTGGGGGTCCTCGGTCTCTGGCACCTTTATTTTGGGGGTCACAGGCTGAAAAGGTTGAGAACTCCTGGTTTAGAGGTGTCATAAACACATCTAATGGAGTGTTTTCACTCTGTTTTGACTGAGTATACAACGTATCAAAGTAGAGGTGCAGAAAAAGTTTACCCTTATTTTGAAAATTCTTTGCCTGAATTCATCTTTTTTAATTTACTACCAAAGATTCCAGAAATGTAATGAAGTAAATTTACTGGAATAATGCTGAGTAACACAAATTTGATGCTAAATACGTCATGAAAAGCTCCTCTGCTTTAATAAACATTTGATGGTTCTACTCCCAATCATACCAGCCTCTTTTCTAAACTCATGGACTCTAATGTAAGAATGGCAGCAAATTAACCACAGGTAACATTTTATTCTACTATTAAAATGAAGGGCATTCAATATTAATGAGAATCCTGGCACAGGTCTACCTGTATGCAACCAAATCTGAATTCAGGACTTTTATTTATAATTGAGAAATTTCATGGTGAGAGGGGTTTGCCATTCTTCACATCACAGGAGAGCCATTAATCTCAACCTCTTTAAGTCTTCTATATAAAGTGGAGTCACAGTCTAATGGTGTTTATTAGCATATATTTCGATACTTCACAGAGCAGTCTCATACTTAGAAAGATATTCACAGATTCTGACGTCCCGCTTTAATAACTCAGTAGAGGATCATCACATTCACAAAACTTACACCTCTGTTGTGGCAAAAATGTGGCGAACCATTAGTATTAAAGAAATAGAGGTAAAAAGTCGATCAAAAATGGGTGAAAAGTGGCAAAAAATTGTGACAAAAGTCATAAACAGTGGCAAAAATAGACAAAAAGGTGCAAAAATGAAAAAGGAGGGATAAGACAGGCAAGAAAAGTGGTTTAAAGGAGTTTAAGAATGGCAAAAAGTTGGGTTAAGGAGGCAAAAATGTCAAAAAAGTATCAAAAAAGGGCAAAACGGTGCAAAAGTAGCCAATGACAAAGTAGTGAAACCGCAGGAGAGTGGGTTAAAGAGTGATAAAACAGCAAAAATGGGTTAAACGTGGTGCAAAATGTTGCAGAAATGGCAGAATGAAGCAGTGAAGTAGTGAAAAGTGTTAAACATGAGTTCATATTGGTGCTGAATCAGAATTGTTGAGGGCCAATTCTCTGGGATTTTCAGGAGCCCAGCCAATTCTGTGGGCATGCCTGTCTCCTTGTGGTCTACGGCGTTATATACTGGGATAGATCTCACTGGTAATGCCTAAAAATGTCCTGCGTTTTGAAAGAAAACACAAATACTAATAAGGTAATATGGTAATCAGAACAAAATATTTTGTTTTTATTTGGAAGTCTGGCTACCAGAGACTGTGTCAGGAATAAATCTGGCCCTTGTGCAGATGTACTTGATGACCTCTGTCCTGTACTTTATACCACAGGACTTATTTTGAAAATTAAGTGTTTACTGTAATTTTAATGATTTTTCAATATAGAGGAGACCGGGGACAGTTGTAACATGGGTCAGTTGTAACACTCTAAATTTCTCCAATCAGGAACAAGTTACAAATCACCTGACACACTCTACACATGCTCAGTTTAGTCCTTCTTCCACATGTGAAAAGGTAGCATCCTGTGTCACACACAAAGATTTTTAAAGGGAAAAACAAATTTTGAGGTAAGAAAGTATTTTTTTTACTGAATTTATTTTTGTTATAGCATCACCTGGTTTATAGTTAAATTCATCAAACGTAAATCATGTTTATGTGTGTCTATGTAGATATTATTCATGCAAGTTGTCAGTGCTAACATTTTAGTTGTTAGCTGTAAGGTAAGCTAGTTCATGACTACAGGGGTCTGGGTTAGTTGTAACAACAATGAAAAATGTTACAACCTACCCCAACCAACATTTTAAATGTGCATGTGTATGTTTTCTTTGAATTTCAGTATGCCTAGGAGTTAGAAGCGAAAGACTAACCGGGGGTGCCTCTCAGCATTTTGGAGAGGGCCTCAAATGATGTAAAGAAGCAGGGAAAGTCAATCAGAGCAGTGGCAAAACTGTACAGCATATGCCATGTCACTCTATACAGATTTCTGACACACACACACCCACACCCACACCCACACACACACACACACACACACACAAAAATAGTGGACATTAGGCTGAGTCCAAGAGGCTGAGTACAGATGAACCAGTTGAGAAAGCGCCATCAGAGGAGCCGTCTGCACCAGGAGCCGAGAGTCACCCACAGCTACAGGACACCGACGCAGGACCCAAACCAGAGAGACACCAAACCTCAACCAGGAACCCACGAGGCAGACTCCTGCAGCCACAGCCGACCACCGCTCCTGGTGCAGAGGGCTCCCCCAGAGGAAACACTGGAGATCCTAAAAATGATAAAAGGATAAAAAGAAGTGAAAGCTAAAATATGAATAAAAGCCAAGAACTAAAATATAACTAAAAAATTAAGGTAGGAGAAGAATAAAATTCATAAATAAATACAAATTGGAGGCCTAAAATAAATAAATATCATCAATAAAATAAATATTAATCCAAAGCTAAGCTAAAAAGGTGTGTCTTGATAGATAGATAGATAGATAGATAGATAGATAGATAGATAGATAGATAGATAGATAGATAGATAGATGGATGGATGGATGGATGGATGGATGGATGGATGGATGGATGGATGGATGGATGGATAGATAGATAGATAGATAGATAGATAGATAGATAGATAGATAGATAGATAGATGGATGGATAGATAGATAGATAGATAGATAGATAGATAGATAGATAGATGGATAGATAGATGGATAGATAGATAGATAGATAGATAGATAGATACAGCATTGTCAGTACACTATATAATTTTTTGTAAATACATATATACATAGTCTTACTGATGTACACAACTCTAGTCCAGCATTGTCAGGCGATTAAAATACTGTTGATACAAACAGATAGTCTACATCCTGTGTTAAATTCATGTTCAGCATGGTCAGGACACTGTATAAATGTTTGTAAGAAAATACACAGAGTCGTAATAGTGTATGAAACTCTGGTCCTGCATTGTCAACACCTACGTGAATACTTTAAATATATACATAAACTCTGAAGTCTGTACAATAGTCAGGTTCAAAATTGCCAAGACTCAATATGAATGCATCTAATAACTTACTCTTCAGTATGGAACGATCAGGTTTAACATTGTCAAGACTCTATGTGAATACTTTAGATATATGCAGATCTTCACCAGTCTGTGTACTATCCAGGTTCAGCATTGTCAGGACTCCATGTAAATACTTTAGATATATGCAGATTTGTACCAGTCTGTGAACTTTTCAGGTCCAGCAATGTCAGGACTCTATGTGTGTACTTAAGATATATGCAGATATACCAGTCTGTGTATTATTCAAGTCCAGCATTGTCAGGACTCTATGTGTATACTTTAGATATATGCAGATATATACCAGTCTGTGTACTATTCAGGTTCAGCATTGTCAGGACTCTATGTAAATACTTCATATATACAGATATGCACCAGCCTGTGTACTATCCAGGCTCAACATTGTCAGGACTCTATGTGAATACGTCAGATATATACAGATGTTCAGCAGTCTGTGTACTATCCAGGCTCAACATTGTCAGGACACTATATAAATGCTTGTTAATGCATACACATAGTCATAAAAATGTGAAAATCTCTGGTCCAGCATTGTCAGTTGATGATATGAAATACTGTTGATATAAACACATAGGTCTCAGTTCATGTTCTATTTAGTTTTAGCATTGTCAGAACACTATTGCTTGTTTAAACAAACACAGTCCTCATAAAGTTTACAATTCTGGTTCAGCATTGTCAGGACCGTTCATTAATACTCCACATATATATACAGATCTTCACCAGTCTGTGTACAATTCAGGTTCAGCATTGTCAGGACTCTATGTGAATAGTTCAGATATATACAGATATTCCTCAGACCGTGTACTATCCAGGCTCAACATTGTCAGGACACTATATAAATGCTTGTTAATGCATACACATAGTCATAAAAATGTGAAAATCTCTGGTCCAGCATTGTCAGTTGATGATATGAAATACTGTTGATATAAACACATAGGTCTCAGTTCATGTTCTATTTAGTTTTAGCATTGTCAGAACACTATTGCTTGTTAAAACAAACACAGTCCTCATAAAGTTTACAATTCTGGTTCAGCATTGTCAGGACTCTTTGTGAATAGTTCAGATATATACTGATGTTCACCAGTCTGTGTACTATCCAGGCTCAACATTGTCAGGACTCTATGTGAATACGTCAGATATATACAGATGTTCACCAGTCTGTGTAGTATCCAGACTCAACATTGTCTGGACTCTATGTGAATACGTCAGATATATACAGATGTTCAGCAGTCTGTGTACTATCCAGGCTCAACATTGTCAGGACACTATATAAATGCTTGTTAATGCATACACATAGTCATAAAAATGTGAAAATCTCTGGTCCAGCATTGTCAGTTGATGATATGAAATACTGTTTATACAAACACATAGTTCTCAGTTCATGTTCTATCTAGTTTGAGCATATACAGATTTGTACCAGTCTGTGAACTTTTCAAGTCCAGTATTGTCAGGACTCTATGTGTGTACTTTAGATATATGCAGATATACCAGTCTGTGTACTATTCAGGTTCAGCATTGTCAGGACTCTATGTAAATACTTCATATATACAGATATGCACCAGCTTGTGTACTACTCAGGTCCAGCATTGTCAGGACACTATATAAATGCTTGTTAATGCATACACATAGTCATAATAATGTGAAAATCTCTGGTCCAGCATTGTCAGTTGATGATATGAAATACTGTTGATACAAACACATAGGTCTCAGTTCATGTTCTATTTAGTTTGAGCATTGTCAGAACACTATTGCTTGTTAAAACAAACACAGTCCTCATAAAGTTTACAGTTCGGGTTCAGCATGGTCAGGACTCTATGTGAATACTTTAGATATATACAGATGTTCACCAGTCTGTGTACTATCCAGGCTCAACATTGTCTGGACACTATATAAATGCGTTAATGTGGTATTTTAAGCTGGAGGTGACGTTGATACTGGTTTTGTAGTGTAACATTATTTGTAATTTTCCTGAGTCTATCAAAGTTGATTGCATGCAAATGCACAACAAATATGTCTGAACTGAGGAAAATAAAACAAACCTACACCTGCTTTACTTAACAACTATGTGAACACACTTTCTAAATTATAAATATGATCCACTGAACCAGGGTGGACCTGTTTATTTGGTTTTTTCAGTTTGTCTTGTCTCTGTTCCACATCGTCTTGTCCTTAAAACACTTTGAAATGTAAGGAATGAAGATAAATAAACTCACTTATACACAATGTAAATATTGATAATGCTGATACGGATAAATACCTTTACTGCTAATACCAGCTGATACCAATATCACTCAAATAATAGCACATATCCTCCATTTTAAGTCTATCTGACTTATTTATGCTGGTTAAACAGAAGCTTCAAATATAAGTTGAATCAGCGTTTTTTTTTTTTTTTTTTTTTTTTTTTTTACAGGAAATCGGTTACAAAATCTTTAATAAAAGGTCAAAGGATTAGATTTTTAGTTTCCCTCATCTTGTCTCTGTTCCAATTCTTCTTGTTTACAGTTCTCACTGACATTTGTAAATTTTGTGTGTGTGGGTGTGTGTGTGTGTGTGTGTGGGTGGGGGACAGATAGGATGAAAGTACTGTCCTTCTCAAACACACTTTAAGTTGTTTTTCCATGTTTTTTTTTTTTGTGTGTGTGTTCTTCTTACAGGCAGTTCACCACCAAGGAGACCAAGCTTGCCATTGATTTTGCATCCATTAACCAAGATGAAGATAGCAGAGCCCAACAAGCCCAACAGAGGGAGGGAGGGAGGAAGAGGAAGACGACTGACTAGATTGAAAGGGACTGGGTCTCTTCTCCTGCAGGTCTTCTCGCCCCCTTCTTTGTCTAAGAGAAACCTGAGGAAAACCTTGACTTTGGTTCTTTTGATATTTTGATTAACTAAATATTCAGAATAGCTTCCTTTATGTCTGTGGTGGTAGAAAGTCTTTTTTTTTGTTTTAGACTCTCTTTGGGGTGAATCAAATCCTCTCATGTCTGTCAGTGCTGGGAAAACCGATTTTTCTTCCTCCTTTAAACAAGGTTCAGGAATAATAAGAGGCACCCCGATATTCACTGTATCCTCCTGAGACCTGATCTTTTGTTTGGAATGCATTTTTAGTTTCTCCCACTTATTGTGGATTATTAGGACCTGATAGCAGGAGTTAATTAATTCTGACCAAAAATGATGTCAAATATCAACAAAAATTTCCTGAGATTTCAATGAAACTACCTAAAACTTTTCTGAACAATTGTGAAAAATACTTTAAAAGCTTCCCATAAAACTACCCAAAATTTTTTTCCAAAAAAATTCAAAAAAGAGTTTCAGTGAAAAGTCACCATAAAGCCTGAATTCTAATACAGTCTTCCCTAAAAAATCCAATAAAAATTCCAGAAAAAGTGAAAAAAATTCCCCAAAATGACATAATATATTCCCCAAGATTCCTTAAAAATATCCTCCAAACACTGGAACAAATTCCTTCAAATTTCCTTAAAACACTACAATGATCATAGGGCTTTATAAGATATAACCTTTAGGGCAGCATTACTCAACTTGTTTTTAACGTCTTTTGTTTCAAGTTTTCAAACTGTCTTATGATTACCAAATAAAAAAGCAACAATATATATTTCTGTGTGGCTTCCAAAGCAAGGTCCCTTACCAACATGTCCTCCAGACTTCCTGCTGAAGCTTGAAACCATCATCCTTAAACTGACTACTGTTAAAGAGTATCATTGTTCATCATGTGTCTGTATGGACCTGTATATGAACTACTCTGTTGTACCATCATTCTCTCATTCAGAGCAGTGGCTCTCACCGGAGGAAAGCTCAATAAAGATCTGGACCTGTGAAGTTTGTCTTTGTGGATTTATTGTCCTAGAACAGGGATGGGGCCTGGAGGCCAAATCCGACCCGTGGTACAGTTACACTTGGCCCACAAGGTCATGTCATGTTCTTATTATAACTGGCCCTAAAACATGAGGTCTGCAGATTTCCTCCAGTATAAAAATGTAAACTTAACCTTGATGATATGAAATACTCTAAAGTCATAAAGATGTGAAAAAATAAAGAGAAAAAATTACTAAAGAAGTATACTAACTAATACTAACTAACTATAATATATATATATATATATATATATATATATATATATATATAATATGAAAAAAGAGCAGACATATAATATATAATGTATATAATATATTATATTATATATATAATATATATAACTAACTAAACTAATTAATAACTAGAAATGTGGGGAAAAAAACAGATTAATTTGTGTGTCATTTCATATTTTCAATTTTGCAGAGCACAATCTATTATTTGGACTTTTATTTCATATTTTGACCATTTTCAATTTATGATTATGACTTTTTATCTCATATCTAAACTGTAAATTTATTATTTTCACTTTTTATCTCAAATTTTGACCTTTTCAATTAATTATTTTGACTTTTCAATTTAATATTCTGACCTTTTCAATTTATTATTTCGACATTGATATCATACTTTTACCTTTTAGTTGCGCCATTTTCAATTTAAAGCCATATTTTTGGCTTAAAAATATGACTGTGACTTTCTTTTTTATATATATTTGCCTTTCAGAAGCATTATTTTAACATCTAGTTTTGTGTTTTGATCTTTTGAACTAATGGGTTTGACTTTTTTATCTCAGATTTTGAACTTTTTAACTTTTCAATTTGGCTTTTTAAATCTCAAAATCATTTATCATCATTGCTAACCACAGATGCCGTGTCCTGTGGACTAAAGAGGAGAGGGAGCATCCAGCTTGTTCTCCTGGCTCAGCTCTAAAGCCTGCATCTCTGATGGTATGGGGTTGCATTAGTGCCTATGGCGTGGGCAGCTCTAACATCTGGAAGGGAACTATCAATGCTGGAAAGTAGAGAGAGGTAGACACCTGGGCCCGGTGTTCTCATGCTTATAAAAACTAGACTCATCAGTGCCTCCGTGGGAGCTGGAGAGGAGAGGCTGAAGGACCCTGCTCCTGATTGACCCCCATCTTAGTTATACTTTAGTTAGGCTGATTTGGCAGCATTTGGTTTTCATGAATATATTTGTCATCTTTGATTATTTTTTGCAATAAATTCACGTTTCTTAACAAACTACTCCATTCCTCCTCCCTTTATTTGACACAAGAAAATTCCACAGCCCATCTTACTTCACAATTTAGTAACCATCATAAGGGATCACTCTCTAATACATTGCACTGACTGAACTGTGCATGATTGCATAAATCTGCAGAACTGTAGCTTCCAAACGAAGTGACTCTGGTCCATGGAGCTAGTGCTTAAAATGAGACTCACTTGCTTCAGCAGGATAATGCACCATGTCCCAAAGCTCAAATCATCTCATACTGGTTTCTTGTAGGGTTGGGAAATTAACCACAAATTAGATTAAATCACAGTATGGCCTGCTGCAATTTTCAAATCACAGAAGTTGCAATATTTCTTTAACTTGAAATGCGACAAAATACCAGTTTGATAAATCATTTTTTGCAGCGGCAGAGATTTTATGCACATCATGAAAGCATTAAAGTGTCTTTTTTTTATCATGGTTTACAAAAAAATCATCCTTTTCATGTTTTATGTATGTTTTTCTTAAAGGAGACATATTTGACCCTTTTAAGACAAGTTTATATTGGTCCCAGAGGTCCCCAAAACACACATGTGGAGTTTGTTGCTAAAAAACAATCTAGTATTGGATTTTTGTGTGTCTAAAAACTCTTCTGTTTCGGCCCTTCTCAGAACGAGCCCTTTCTGTGTCTGCGGCTTTAAATGGTAATTAGCTGTCTGACTCCGCCCCTGACAACACCCCTCTCAGGGAATGGATGCAGCACTTCTGATGTTACAGACACTTTTAGTCCCGTCTGCACGTGTTAAACAGCTGGTTTTGACACACGAAATAAACTGGTTTACAGCCTGGTTCAAAACACCAAACGTGTCTCATTAGCTAGTGTCTTATTGTGCTCCCTACGGGGGGTGAATTTTTTTGTACCATGATCATCTGGCTTATATTTAGAATGAAAGCTGATTGGCGCATCTCATTTGATTGACAGATAGCTTGGCAGGCAGAGGCTCCGTTTCTGTCAACCGGAGGCTGACAGGAAGTCGGGCTTAGTGAATGAATAAACACATTATATTCATATAACCCCGTGATTTATGCAGTCATTTTGAGATTTGATAATAAAACTTCAAAATACAGTGGTTGTTTGGGAAATCAATTTTTATTAAGCCGTGAGAAATGGAGTCCCTGTTAGGACTCACCCCCTTTAGAAATGAGATTGGTTTACAATTACTGTTCTTGTTAATTAATTAAAGGTCTTGATTAATTAATAATTACAATATTTTATTGGTTATTAAATAAACTTGGCACAGCGCGGAGGCAACCAGATTCCATAACAGCACAAAAATACAACAACTTGGTGCAGCAGATGCAAATAAAAACTCACAACACAACGGAAGTGGGGCCGTTATTAGGGACGGACCTGCTAAGCCTGCTAACGGCTCCGCTAGCTCCGCTAAAGTTACGTACAACACCACTACGGACGGCACGGCGGCACAGTGGTTAGCGCCGTTGCCTCACAGCAAGAAGGTTGCTGGTTCGCTTCCCGGTCAGGGCCTTTCTGTGCGGAGTTTGCATGTTCTCCCCGGTCCTCTCTGGGTACTCCGGCTTTCTCCCACCACCAAAAACATGCTCATTAGGTTA
This sequence comes from Cheilinus undulatus, assembly GCF_018320785.1. Taxonomy (NCBI): domain Eukaryota; kingdom Metazoa; phylum Chordata; class Actinopteri; order Labriformes; family Labridae; genus Cheilinus; species Cheilinus undulatus. The sequence continues at coordinate 2,601,225 of NC_054873.1, read as the reverse complement.
ATTGATCTCTCTAAATTGCCCATAGGTGTGAATGTGAGCGTGTCTGGTTGTCTGTCTCTATGTGTTGTCTCTCCATATATCAGCCCTGTGATTGACTGGCGATCAGTCCAGGGTGTACCCCGCCTCTCGCCAAATGACAGCTTGACAGCTGGGACAAGGCGAACGAACGAGCAGTGTTTACTTACTTTAATTACTCAGTAAGTTTGAGTTGTGGTACGTAACTTTATTGCTAACGGAGCTAATAGCAGACTATCAGGTCCGTCCCTAATAACGGCCCCACTTCCGTTGTGTTGTCAGTTTTTATTTGCATCTGCTGCACCAAGTTGTTGTATTTTTGAGCTGTTGTGGAATCGAGTTGCCTCCGCGCTGTGCCAAGTTTATGTATCCTTGCGTGGCGCTGAGTGTTTGTATTCATGCACTGCAGTAAGTTTTTGTATTTGTGTTTTTCTCAAATGTCGTCGTGTTTTTTCTTTTTGCAAAGCGTTTTTGAATTTGCATTCGTGTGAGACTTCTCGGCCACCGTACTCCTGTCACGTAGTGTTTCTCAACCATTTCACCGTGTCATTGTCCAGCTACATGCTGCTTCAGCCTGGACTTGGACATGACTTTGTAATCAATCCGACTTTTACTACAGAAGCACGCTCTCTGTCCTCCATACAGAGCTTCTACAGCTGCTGGAGGCTGCAGGCAAATCTGTCTAAAAGTTTCAGACAAGTTTAAAAAACACATCGTTTTAGGCTTCAGCGGTCTAATGGTGATTTTCACTGGAGGCTGCTCCAGTCAGACAGCATGGGTTTGGTCCGACCTGTTAGTCCTCACTCACCGCTGCACCACTAACGGTCCTGTCCTCTTCAAGTAATGAGGAAAGGATGCCGCGTCCCGGTGGTGGTTAAATTTACGTGCGAGGACTTAGAGCTGTTTTTGCAGCTATGACTGTGGTGCTGGCTTTTTTTTCCACCAGCCAGCGAATTTGGAAAACTTTGGGAATCTGAACTTGCTCTGAGACGCTGCTTCCTGCTGCTGTTCTTCAGCTAGCTCCTGTTCTAGCTTCCCATTGTCTTCCCCCAGCTGGCTAATCTCTGAATGCTGCTCATTGCTCTCAGAGATCAGGAAACTGTGGGTTGACTGAGGTACTCTTTGCTGTTGGAGTCGGCCTTGTTCCAGTCTTTGAACATTTGCACCTTTGCTGTCGACGTTGAGCTTTTTAGGTAGCTGCAGCACCTCTTCCCATTCTTTCTCCAGTTGTTCCTGTCTTTCTTTGTCTTTGATTGCTTTGGACACGCGTCTACATTCAGCCTCTAGATTGGTTTGACTCTTCTCCGGCTTTAGTTTTCCACAGTCTTTCTGGTGCACACCTCCTGGCATTTTGGCAGCTGGTTTTGCAGCTTGGACTGTAGTGCTGGCTTGTTTTTCTACTGGCCTGTAAATTTGGGTTGACTGAGGTACTCTTTGCTGTTGGAGTCGGCCTTGTTCCAGTCTTTGAATGCTTGCACCTTTGCTGTTGACGCCGTTATATGGCCCGTTGGTTATATGGGAGTTGATTGACGCTATTTCTGCTTCGACATTGTTCAGCTCGGTGGTCAGCCTCTTGATTTCTTCCTTGTCCTTTTCTTGGTTCTTTTTCATGTTTTCTTTGTGAATTGTCAGATTGGTGATTTTTTGCTTCAGGAAAAACACTTGGTTTGAGTTTGCCTGTAGTCCTTTTTTGACTTTTTCTAGTCGCTCTGTTTGGGCGGCATGGTTTTCTTTGAGGTGCTCATAGTCTGAAGAGATTTTTTTAATTTTGTCCTCCAGATAAAGACTTTTGCATCTGGCATTTTTCAGATCTTTCACCATTTCTTTATTCTCACATTGAGAAGATCTGAGCTGGTGACTGACAGATGCTTTATTCTTTTCTAATGTCTCAATTTTGCCCTTTAAAGCATCAATCTCTCTTTTGAAATCAGCTGGTTGTCTTAATTTTTTAAGATCCCTCTGTAATTGTTCGATTGTTGACTCTAGGGCAGCTTTCTCCAGATAATTCAGCCTTTCATCGTCTTTGGTTGTTTGGGTCATGTGTCCTGATTCAGTCTTTAGATTGCTTTTACTTTTCTCCTTCTTCAGTTTTTTACATTCTTCCTCTAATTTGTCCACCCTCTGTTCCCAGGCATCTCGTTCCCTTTCCCAATCTTTCTCCAGGTTTTTCTTGGATTTTTCTGACTGTGCCAGCTGAATCAGGGCTTTTTCAAGCTTGGCGTTCAGATGATCGTCTTCAGCCTTGTTATGTTCCTCAGTGTGCCTAGACATATGCCCCCAGCGTTCATTTACCTTAACTGTTTTAAAGCCCTCCTCTGCATGGTTGTTGAGGGTCTGAGCTAGCTTCTGAACCATCTCAGTTTCAGCTCGGCTCTCTTTGAGCTCAGCTCTGAGGGTCTCATTCACCTGCTTTAATTTCTCATGGTCTGCTCTGAGGGCCTCATTTACGCTGGAAGTCTCCTGGACTCTAGCTTCCTTTTCAGCTAGTTCATCTACCAGCGCCTCCTGCCGCTTTAACAGCTGTATTATCATCCTTTGCATTTCCTGCCTTGTAGGCGTGATTGTTTCTTTGTTTTGACTCATTCTGAAATTTCCTGTAAACATTTTGTTTTCATGAAATTTTTGCATTTCCTGCCTTGTAGTCGTGATTTTGTCTTTGTTCTGACTCATTTTGAAAAGACAGTTTATTTTCACTATGAGATTTATCGCTGCAATTTCAGAATGAACAACGCCTAACCGGTGAAAATGGATTTGATGTCAAACATGAAATCATCCAAGCCTCAAAGAAAAGGGGATTTCCCCAAAAGAGGACCTTAGAGAGTGACGTCATCACAGTGAGGGGATTCCCGACTCTATGGCAAGCCGTTTTAACATTGACTGCGTTTACATGGACTTGAGTATCCTGTTCATGTATACACCTGCAGAAACCGGGATATTACAGTATCCTGTTTTTGAGAAACCCGTTTTTGCTACCTGGAGAACTCCAAAAGAAAACGGGATACTGTGCCATGTATACGCAGTATCCCGTTTTCTATGGGGAGAGATTTGTCTCAAAATTATGCACAAATATATATCCATGATTTACAAATGTGTTTTTTAACTTTGTGTGTGCATTTATCATTTGCAAGTCTTCAATTCTGCTTGTGAATTGTTGAAAGTGCGTTTGTGGATCAACCGGCACGCGCATTTATTTTTGAGACAAACATCTGGCAGTTTTCGAAGAGATTCACACACACAGGTGGATATTATATATAGATATTCACGTGTGCGGTACAGCGCCGCTGGGCGGCAGTGTTGCTGTCTCCGTAGAGAGCATAGACGGGTTTGGTGACCCGGAAGCGGTCCGCGTTGTGTTTTGGACGACTTCTGGCTAGCGAGCTAACGAATGGCTCAAGCTAAGTCAAAGTGTGACTGCAGTGTGCCTTTCTGCACATCTAACAAACAGCGCCAGCATTATTTAACGTTTTCACGGCTCCCCCAGTGATTTGGCTGAGAGAAGAAAGTGGATTCAGCTTATTCGCCATGACAAAGGTCCGGACTTCAATGTTCCTCACGGTACCTTCGTATGAAGCCGGAACTTCACAGAGGAAGACCACACCGGGGCTAGCATCAGTTTTCAGTGGAATAACTGGGCAGAGTCACAGTAAGCCTGTTCCATATTTGATAAGCAGCCAGTATTTCAGGGCTATCTATCTGCTATTTCCACGGTTGATTAAATAGCCACTGCTTTCTCAACAAACTGATTAATAGTCAACTGTTTTAAAATATTTATTATGATGGAAAATGTTAAGCACTGGATCTAAAAGTCTTAGAGGACATCATTAAATTTCTTATTTTACTCCTAGCTAAACGATATTTAGTTCTAATTCACATTTAAGACACTGATATATCAGTTTTTCTTTCTCCAGCTAAAAACTACTCAAACTGATTAATCAACCATCACAGCTGAAAGGTTTTATTTAAATAATCTTCTTGTTGTGTTCTTTTTTAATACAGACATACTGTCTGGTGTATTTGTGCACATTACAGCATGATGAAGGTCAAGGCTGTACCATCATCAGTGACCGGTACAAACAGGGCATCAACCACGGATACAGGTAACTGTGCAACATTGTGCAAAACCCTATTATTATAACTGGAAACGTAACCTAAGCCATCTGCCAGGAGTGTGTGCAAGTCAACGCTTTACGAATCATACACAGGTTAGGGTCATTATTGTTGCACTGTCACACCATCTGCTACTGTTTTTGTGCAACCAATTTGAAGTTTTAAGTAAAGTGATGAATGGCCATTATAACGCTTTTGTTTTGGAATTGTCATTTCGCAAATGGATGACACAATGCGCATTAAGTTTACTATCTCAACCCATCAAACTTTCACATCAGTTAGCACATATAATTAAATCTTCACATGTACACTATGTGTGTATCTCAAGGCAGTTATACAAGAAGTGCCTTAGAACTTGAAATTATAAAAAAGGCACAGAAACATCAGAAATATGTACATTAAGTATCATTAGTGAAAAATAATCTCCATGCACCATCTCAACTTTTTAAAAAGGTTTTACATGTTTAAATGAAGTGTTAAACACTGATGATAAATTTTCTATTGTTTAAGTCATACAATTTATTTAGCACATTTTATAGACATGAAACAATACTATGGAATTATTACAATTTTTCATTTTCTCTTTCAGGCCTGCAGTGACAAGACAACACTACAGGAAAAATTCATCAATTAACTGTAACCTGCGCTGTGGGCTGGGGGAAGTGAGACAAGATATTCCGCCTTTTTCTGTGCTTTTGACCGATAAACAAGAGATGCTGATAGCTGAATAGCTTCCAAGAATGCCTGAAAAACCTCTTGTGAAGGAAATCGTGTGTAGAAGCGGATGTCTATGGGGAGAGATTTGTCTCAAAATTATGCACAAATATATATCCACAATTTACACATGTTTTTCAGATCCACAAATATATCCAAAAGATCCACAAATATTTCCACGATTTACACAAATATAAACTTAACTTAGTTTCCAGCAGTAACAGTTTTTTCAATAAAAAAAACGGGGGGTTATGGAACCATACTGGCATTGAAAGGGTTAAAATTTCTAAAATATCATCATTATTTGATTTGTGTATTTCAGGCTGAAGTAGTTCTACAAGACTGACTTGTTTAAAGTGGGTAAAAATATTAATGTATCATATTTTTACAGCAGTTTTGGTGAGGTGGCCAATTTCTGCCCAAAGGAACAAATGTGTGTGTTTTTCTAAAAATTTGACTCCCCAGAAAAATGAAAATGCATGAAAATCAATGTTAATGTCAATCAATGTCCCATCTCAGGACCTAAAAATAAAAATAAGCTGATAAAAAACAGCTGGAAGAGGATTTTGCAGCTTATTAGGTTAATTTCCAACTGATCACTAGCATGACTGGGTATTAAAGAAGCATTTTAGAGAGGCAGAGTCTCTCAGAAGTAAAGATGGACAGAGGTTCACCAATCTGTGAAAAAATGTAACTAAAAATTGTGGAACAATTTCCGAAAAATGTTCCTCAAGACTCTGACTCTCCCTCCATCTACAGTCCATAATATCCCCAAAAGATTCAGAGAATCTGGAGAAATCTCTGAGAGTAAAGGGCAAGGCTGAAGGGGCCCTCAGGGGCCACCGCACTAAAAACAGGCATGATTCTGTACTGAAATCACTGCATGGGCTCAGGAACATTCCAGAAATCATTGGCTGTCAACACAGTTGGCCGTGCCATCCACCAATGACAGTTAAAGCTGGATGATGGAGAGAAGAAGCCATATGTGAACAGGATCCAGAAACAGCGCCGTCTTCTCTGGACCAAAGCTCATTTAACATGGACTGAGGAAACATGGAAAACTGTTCTGTGGTCAGAGGAAACATGGAAAACTGTTCTGTGGTCAGAGGAAACCACAGACACCGTGTCCTGTGGACTAAAGAGGAGAGGGAGCATCCAGCTTGTTCTCCTGGCTCAGTTCTAAAGCCTGCATCTCTGATGGTATGGGGTTGCATTAGTGCCTATGGACAACATTCCTCTCCATCAGCTGGTCTCCTCACTTCACAGATGTTTACAGACTGTTCTTAAAGAAGAGGAGATGCTACACACTGGTAAACATGGACCTGTCTTTACTTTTTTGAGACGTGTTGCTGCCATCAAATTCAAAATTAGCTAATATGTTTCACGAAATGTTAAAATGTCTCAGTTTATCCTCTGATATGTTGTTTATGTTTAATGCACATTTCACACAGTGTCCCAACTTTTTTGGAACTGGGGTTGTATCTTACTACTTACAAATGTCTTTGAAGTCCTAGCTTTACAAATATGAGGATACACTATTGATAATAAAGAAAGTACTGACCATTTGGTGATACTCACAGGCTGACTCTCTGTATAAATGTTTTTAATGTGACTCTTAAAAAAATCTATTCTCATATTTTTAATTTTAAAAATCACAAATTAATATAAAACATGTATTATAATAGTGCAGATAAGTTTAGCTGTATGTGATTTAACTTCACAGCCAGCAGAGGGCAGTCACAGCTCACTGTATCTGCAGCTCATCCTGTTAAAACAAGCTGCTGCTGTAATCATAATCACAGTCAGAGCTGTGTGATTCAGAGAGGAGTATTTTTTTCTGTCTGTCACTTGTTTCTGCTCCCAGAAGAAGCTGTCAGATTAAATTCTCTGCAGGGAAACTCAACACTAAAATTTCTAATGATGATAATCATTATTATTATTATTCTTCCAGACGCTTTAGGGGAGAAATCTTTATCTTGTTCATGTGTGGCTGTCACATTAAGCACAGAGAAAATCAGAATAACAGCCTAATTACAGACACAGAGAGGAATCTTCAGGGGGAATGTTTGCTACGATATACCACTTAACTTAGATTTTACACATTTAAAGACAAACTGAAAAAATACGAAACTGTTATAAAGGAAAAGACAGATGTTAGCAGGTCATTCATTAGAAAAAAGCAGACACAATAAAGGCCCAGATGATAAAAAGACACATGTAGCTGTGGCTGAAACACTCATTCATGCTTTCATAACCTCCCGCCTGGACTACTGTAATGGAGTCCTGTCTGGAGTTCCCAGCAAAACCCTGGACAGGCTTCAGTACGTCCAAAACTCTGCAGCTAGAGTTCTCACCCGCACTAGACCCTGGCAACACATCACTCCGACCCTCATCCACCTCCACTGGCTCCCTATCAAGTCCCGTTTCAACTACAAAGTCCTCCTCCTCACATACAAATCTCATCATGCTCTGGCTCCCCAGTACCTTTCTGATCTCCTCCATCCATACACACCATCTTGTAACCTTCGATCTTCAGACACCGGCCTACTTTCCATGCCCAAAACCAAACTCTGAACCTATGGAGACAGAGCCTTCAGTGCTGCAGCTCCCACCCTCTGGAACACTCTTCCTGCAGACATCCGAAGCGCTCCATCTCTGGACATTTCAAAAAACGTCTCAAGCACCACCTGTTCACCACAGCCTACAGTCTTCACTAAACCACCCCTTACACTCATCCTACCCCTCACATAGTTTGTCCATGTATATGTGTTACTGTAAAGCGTCCTTGGGTTTCTTGAAAGGCGCTATATAAATTCAAGATGTTATTGTTATTATGTATGCCCTGCAAAATCACTATGATAACTAAGATCACAACAGTTTTTCAATAAATACGTTGTAGACAGAAATGTCTACACTTGTAGTAATGATGTCCTTCTCACTAATCCCAGTCTGGATTGATGCTAAAGCACCATGCTGCTGCTGTAGCTTCACCTCCTCCACCCCAGCCTCCTCCTTTATAGACTAAAGCTTTACCTCATCCACCCCAGCCTCCTCTTTTATAGCATAGCTTCTTTTTAAATTGTTTTCTTGGGCATGTTTCAAATGGTACAGATGGACAGAAAATATGGGCAGAAAGAATAGGGTTGTAGTGCAGAAACCAGGAATCAATCCCATGCCTGCTCTACCCACTGAGCTACCTTGGCAGCGTAATCCATCAGTCTGCCGACTGTGAGGCTGAAATCAACTGCAGACTTGGACTTGTGCATGATGGGTTCACTGAGCAAGACAGTGTGGCATTCCTGGTATCTCAGCATGCAGACGGAAGTCAGAGTTTTTTAGTCCTTGGTCCTACTATACTCTTGTGAGGCCTGGACTTTGACTGATGGTCAAAACTGCTGGCTGAACTCCTTTGTGAGTGTTTGGCTTTATTGATATAAACATGCAGGGAAAAACTGAATGTGTAGAGATGGATTTATTAGACACTAACTCCAGAAATAATTGTGGTAGTCATTTCTGTAGAAACGATGCATGGCCTCCTTTATTTGATAGACTGATCTTGCCCTGTCCTAACTCACTGCCATGTTTCCAGCTGTAATAACAGGATTTTAGACGGTGAGACTCTACAGGTGTGAACTTTCCCATGCCCACCTGCTTCTTATATTTAGAGGAAATTTACTGACCGGTGAGTCCTGATCCCTGCCGGGTTTATCAGGCAGCGGGCTGCAGACTTCAGAGGTGAAGAGACTGGCTGAAGGTGGAGAATCCTGAACCCGCTGATCTGAGCGACTCGGGGAGATTAGAGCGGAGCCGGAGGGTTCATGTGTTGTCTTTTCTCTGGACGTGTTGGTTTCAGCCCTCCATGAAACACGCTTTGTTCTGTCTCTTCTCAATCTGAGATTCGTGAGTCACGCAGCAGCTTTTTAGGATTCAACCTGATGGAGAGCAGAGGTTCAAAGTGAAGGGTTTTTGAAGGGAATCAACTAAAGACACACAGACAGAGGGTTCCTCTGAAGAAGAGCATAAACACATTCATGGAAGAATTCGTTTGGACTAAATTATGTGGGGTTCATTTCACACACTGTTAACAAGCAGCTCTTGGCTTATTGTGTGTCTGTAGGGGGTTCAGTTCCTCATAAAAACTTAAACATCTACTTCCTCTAAAGATAAGATAAGATAAGATACAATATGATAAGGTCTACTGAGGGCAGCCAAAATATGGAAACTTTTTAAAAAATCTGTCCAAGTTTAAATAAAAAGAACGACTTCATCTCCTGTGTTTTAGTATTTAATAAAAAACGTTAAAAAGGCAGCTTCATGTACAGAATACACCAGTGACAGAGACTGCCACTGTACTCTGATGACACACTAATGTATATCCAAAGAAAGTCAGTGGAGATTCCTGGGACCTGATGTAAAAACCGAAAGTTATTGTAATGATCAACAATAATAAAAAGGTAAACATTCACATGTAGAAAAAGGACAGGATATCACAACAATCACAACAAAAGGCATGTTAATTCTTCGTGACAACTCTGGTAGTAATAGACGGCAAAAACAATAAAATATGAAAATAATTACACCGCTTTCCACATTATTATGCAAATGACATTTTTCTCTTATTTTCCTAAATATTAATGCAAATGACAGAGTATTTTTCGAGTCATCAGCCATTATAGCATAATTCAAATGTTTTTGAACAAACTTCATAATGACAACTGTTATTTTTAAATATAAAAACCTCAAATGCACTGTTCTACATTATTAAGCACGGCAGATTTTTAAAATATTTTATAGGTTGTAAAGAACTGAAAATGGTCATGTGTTAAATTTGCAGCATTAGGAGGTCATATTTACTGAAATCAAAGCTATTTCAATCAAAAACATCTTAACAGGCCAAGCTCCTTGTTAACATAGGAGCCCTTCTTTGATATCACCTTCACTATTCTTGCATCCATTGAACTTGTGAGTTTTTGGAGAGTTTCTGCTTGAATTTCTTAGCAGGATGTCAGAATATCCTCCCAGAGCTGCTGTTTTGATGTGAACTGCCTCCCACCCTCATAGATCTTTAGCTTGAAGATGCTCCAAAGGTTCTCAACAGGGTTAAAGGTCAGGGGAGGATGGGGGCCACACCATGAGTTTCTCTCCTTTTATGCCCATAGCAGCCAATGACACAGAGGGATTCTCTGCAGCATGAGATGGTGCTTTGTCATGCATGAAGATCATTTTGCTACAGAAGGCACAGTTCTTCTTTTTGTACCATGGAAGAAAGTGGTCAGTCAGAAACTTTATATACTTTGCCAAGGTCATTTTCACACCTTCAGGGACCCTACCAGCTCTCTCCTGACTCCACCCCCTCCTTGCTGACGTCACAGCCTTGTTGGGACATGGTGGCCATCCACCAACCATCCACTACTCCTCCATCCGCACCATCCAGGGTTGCATGGCACTCATCAGTCAACAAGACAGTTTGAAAATGAGTCTTCATGTATTTCTGGGCCCACTGCAACCATTTCTGCTTGTGGGCATTGGTTAGGGGGGGGGCGAATAGTAGGTTGACACAACTGCAAGCCTCTAGAGGATCCTACACCTTGAGGTTGGTGGGACTCCAGAGGCACCAGCAGCTTCAAATACCTGTTTGCTGCTTTGTAATGGTATTTTAGCATCTGCTCTCTTAATCTGATGAATTTGTCCATCAGAAACCTTCCTCATTATGCCTTTATCTGCATGAACCCATCTGTGCTCTGAATCAGCCACAAATTTCTTCACAGTACGATGATCACGATTAAGTTTTCTTGAAATATCTCATGTTTTCATTCCTTGTCCAAGGCATTACACTATTTGACACTTTTCAGCAGCAGAGATCCTTTTTCTTTCCCATATTGCTGAAACCTGTGGCCTGCTTAATAATGTGGAACAGTGCATTTTGAGGTTTTAATTTTTTTTAAAATAATGGTTATCATTATGAAGTTTGTTCAAAAACATTTGAATTATGCTCTAACGGCTGATGACTTGAAAAATACCCTGTCATTTGCACTAATATTTTGGAAAATAAGAGAAAAATTTCATTTGCTTAATAATGTGGAAAGCGGTGCAGGAAGCCTGTCTAGTAGATAAATGTGATAGCGCCCTCTAGGGTACCCATCTATCAGACAGAACCTGGTTGAGTGCCCTCTGGGCCCTAGGCTCTTGATTAGTGGATCAGGACCCAAAAGTGTATCACAAAGCCATTTTTAGAGATTTTCTGATGTCTGCAGGGATGAAAAATGTGGCAGAAAGTCTCTGATGTGCTTTTATTTTGAAGGATATTTTTCTGTGTTTTTGTTCTTCATCTTTGTTCCATCTCAAGTCATTTTTCATCAAAAGTCACCCATAGTTCATGTAGTTAGCAGTAAAATAAGCTAATTAGCATGCTAGCACAGTTTCATGATGTGAGGTGTGCTCTGCATTTGTTTAAAGTTGGACAGGCAGCCTGTGAGGTTGGTGTGAGCTTTGGCCCACAGCGAAAACATAAGATAGCCAAAGGAAGAACTTTACCTAACTTTATCTGAATCAGAGCAAAACTAACTGTAGGTATAAAGTTTCTATTGCAGGATTAAGTGAGCGCGTGGATCCTCCCAGAAACAAAGAGAATGTCTGACTGTTCTTCATCTTTGTTCCATCTCAAGTCATTTTTCATCAAAAGTCACCCATAGTTCATGTAGTTAGCAGTAAAATAAGCTAATTAGCATGCTAGCACAGTTTCATGATGTGAGGTGTGCTCTGCATTTGTTTAAAGTTGGACAGGCAGCCTGTGAGGTTGGTGTGAGCTTTGGCCCACAGCTGAAAACATAAGATAGCCAAAGGAAGAGACTTAAAAGCTTTATCTGAATCAGAAAAATTCATTATTAACTGAGGATTTGGGACAGCTTTGGGTTTTAAATGGAGCTGGAGGAAATGTTTGGATCAGTACTGGATGAGCAGAGCCTGTGGAGGCTGGGAAAAGGCCTTAAACCACTGGCTATGTGTCCCTGCTGTTGAATAGAGATTTATTATATTAATGGGGAGAAAGTATCCACACCCAGACCTGCTGAATCCAGAAACCTTAAAATAGAATCTGTCAAAGTGAAGCAGGCTTAAACCTGTCAGGGACTCGGCGTGTTGATACCGCTGACACCCGGCGGAGAGGTTCAGGCTGTCAATGGCTGGGTACTTTAAGCTGCCACAGGTTCAGTTTAGGGGGCAGAGCAATAAAAAAGCTGTCATGCTGCTACAGGAGTGGCTGGACATTTCTAAGGCTTATTACAACCATGCTGAGGATTATCCATAACAGAGGAAAACTGTAAACAGTGCTGAACCTTCCCAGGAGTGGCCAGCCATTTCTAAGGCTTTAGGACTCCATTCAACCATGCTGATAGCCATTATCCATAACAGAGGAAAACTGTGAACAGTGCTGAACCTTCCCAGGAGTGGCAGCTTTGGGTTTTCAACCATGCTGATAGCCATTATCCATAACAGAGGAAAACTGTGAACAGTGCTGAACCTTCCCAGGAGTGGCTGGACATTTCTAAGGCTTTAGGACTCCATACAACCATGCTGAGAGCCATTATCCACAACAGGGGAAAACTGTGAACAGTGCTGAACCTTCCCAGGAGTGGCTGGACATTTCTAAGGCTTTAGGACTCCATACAACCATGCTGAGAGCCATTATCCACAACAGAGGAAAACTGTGAACAGTGCTGAACCTTCCCAGGAGTGGCCAGCCATTTGTAAGACTTTAGGACTCCATTCAACCATGCTGATAGCCATTATCCATAACAGAGGAAAACTGTAAACAGTGCTGAACCTTCCCAGGAGTGGCCAGCCATTTCTAAGGCTTTAGGACTCCATTCAACCATGCTGAGAGCCATTATCCACAACAGGGGAAAACTGTGAACAGTGCTGAACCTTCCCAGGAGTGGCCGGTCTACCAACGTGACTCCAAGATAACATGGACGAATCATCCAGGAGGTCCTAGGAGGCCTCACTGACTCAGATAAGGTCAAAGTTCATGACTTAAACATCAGAAAGAGACTGGGCAACCAAAAACATCCAGATGATCCAAAAGCCTTAAGGGAAAATATTCTGTGGACTGGCCAGAAAGAAGCTTTGGAAGGTGTGGGTCCTGTTACATCTGGAGTAAAACTAACATTCATCAGAAGAACATCAGACCAATGGGCTAACAAAAACTAAATGAAGGGTGGTCTGAACCTTCCCAGGAGTGGCTGGACTTAAATCTGATTGAGATGTTGTGGTGTGACCTTAAACAGGCCGTTCATGCTGGAAAACCCTCCAATATGGCTGAATTAAAGCATTCCCAGGAGTGGCCAGCCATTTGTAAGACTTTAGGACTCCATTCAACCATGCTGATAGCCATTATCCATAACAGAGGAAAACTGTAAACAGTGCTGAACCTTCCCAGGAGTGGCCAGCCATTTCTAAGGCTTTAGGACTCCATTCAACCATGCTGAGAGCCATTATCCACAGGAAAAAATCAACTGCTAAACAATTTTTCTCAAAACATAAATACCTTTTTATTTGTAATATTAACAAAATGGATGGGCAAACTGAACTACACCATTAGGAAAATAATGTCAGACTTTATAGCTAAGCCATGATGAGCACAGATGTCAGGATACCAGAGAAGAAACTAGAAAGAACTGGAAAACAGCCCATCCATCATCTCATCAATGATAAAATATTCTGTGGACTGGCCAGAAAGAAGCTTTGGAAGGTGTGGGTCCTGTTACATCTGGAGTAAAACTAACATTCATCAGAAGAACATCAGACCAATGGGCTAACAAAAACTAAATGAAGGTTCTGAAGTGGTCTCGTCAAAGTCTGGACTTAAATCTGATTGAGATGTTGTGGTGTGACCTTAAACAGGCCGTTCATGCTGGAAAACCCTCCAATATGGCTGAATTAAAGCAATCCTGCAAAGAGGGTGCGCCAGCATTCCTCCACGATGATATGAAAGACTCACTCACAGTTGTTTCTGCCAAGGCTGGAACAACCAGCTGTTAGGGTTTGAGGGAAAAGACTTTTTAACATCGGGGCTAGGCCGTCCACAACAGGGGACCAAGGGGAGCGCTGTCTGACTTTCTTCTAATAACCGCTCTAATCAAAGCGGCAAAAATGATTTTATTTATTCATGCTGTAGTACAATAGAGTATTTTCAAACTGTAAACAATTTTTCTCAAAACATAAATACCTTTTTATTTGTAATATTAACAAAATGGATGGGCAAACTGAACTACACCATTAGGAAAATAATGTCAGACTTTATAGCTAAGCCATGATGAGCACAGATGTCAGGATACCAGAGAAGAAACTAGAAAGAACTGGAAAAACAGCCCATCCATCATCTCATCAATGATAAAATAATTGCAAAAAAGAGGAAAATTGGAAAAAATGGGTTAAAAGTAACAAAATTTGGCAGTAATACGTGTCGAAAGTGATTAAAGAGTGGCAAAAATGCTAAAAAGTGGCAAAAACAGGTTTACGACAAAGGGCCAAGCAGCAAGGAAAGAAGTGTCAAAAATGGGTGGTAAAAATGGTGAAAAACCATGACAAGTGGCAAAAATTAATTTCAAGGGGCAGATATTGACCTAAAGTGGTTAAAAAATGCCTAAAATGGCCAAATGAGTGGTGAACATGGTGAACAGCTGTTAAAAGTGGCAAAATTTCTTAGGTCAAGTAATCAAAAAGGTCAAAAATGGTAAAAATTGGCTAAATGTGGCAAAACTGGTTTTGGTGTGGAAATAATAATGATTAAGAGTGAGAGAAATGAGTTAAAGGTGGCAAAAAAAAAGCTTAGAGAGGGAAAAATGGGCATTAATGGTCCATTCTCTGGGTTTATCAGGGGTCATTCTCTGGGTTTATCAGGGGTCATTCTCTGGGTTAATCAGGGGCCATTCTCGGGGTTTATCAGGGGTCATTCTCTGGGTTTATCAGGGGTCATTCTCTAGGTTTATCAGGTGCTGATCTCTGGGTTTATCAGGGGTCATTCTCTGGGTTTATCAGGGGTCATTCTCTGGGTTTATCAGGGGTCATTCTCTAGGTTTATCAGGTGCTGATCTCTGGGTTTATTAGGGGTCATTCTCTGGGTTTATCAGGGGTCATTCTCTAGGTTTATCAGGGGTCATTCTCTGGGTTTTTGAGGGTCGAGTCGCTGGGTTTATCAGGGTCCATTCTCTGGGTTTATCAGGGGCCATTCTCTGGGTTTATCAGGGGCCATTCTCTGGGTTTATCAGGGTCCATTCTCTGGGTTTATTAGGGTCCATTCTCTGGGTTTATCAGGGGCCGTTTTCTGGGTTTATCAGGGGCCATTCTCTGGTTTATCAGGGTCCATTCTCTGGTTTATCAGGGTCCATTCTCTGGGTTTTTCAGGGGCCATTCTCTGGTTTATCAGGGGTCATTCTCTGAGTTTATCAGGGTCCATTCTCTGGGTTTATCAGGGGTAATTCTCTGGGTTTATCAGGGTCCATTCTCCGGGTTTATCAGGGGTCATTCTCTGGGTTTATCAGGGGCCATTCTCTGGGTTTATCAGGGGCCATTCTCTGGGTTTATCAGGGGTCATTCTCTGGGTTTATCAGGGGTCATTCTCTGGGTTTATCAGGGGCCATTCTCTGGGTTTATCAGGGGTCATTCTCTGGGTTTATCAGGGGTCATTCTCTAGGTTTATCAGGGTCCATTCTCTGGGTTTATCTGGGGCCATTCTCCAGGTTTATCAGGCACTGTTCTCTGGGTTTATCTGGGGCCATTCTCTGAGTTCATCAGGGGTCAATCTCTGGGTTTATCAGGGGCCATTCTCTGGGTTTATCAGGGGTCATTCTCTGGGTTTATCAGGGGCCATTCTCTGGGTTTATCAGGGGCCGATTTCTGTGTTTATTAGTGGCCATTCTCTGGGTTTATCAGGGGCCATTCTCTGGTTTATCAGGGGCCATTCTCTGGGTTTGTCAGGGGCCATTCTCTGGGTTTATCAGGGTCCATTCTTTGGGTTTTTCAGGGGCCATTCTCTGGTTTATCAGGGGTCATTCTCTGGGTTTATCAGGGTCCATTCTCTGGGTTTATCAGGGGTCATTCTCTGGGTTTATCAGGGTCCATTCTCTAGGTTTATCAGGGGCCATTCTCTAGGTTTATCAGGCGCTGTTCTCTGGGTTTATCAGGGGCCATTCTCTGAGTTCATCAGGGGTCAATCTCTGGGTTTATCAGGGGCCATTCTCTGGGTTTATCAGGGGCCATTCTCTGGGTTTATCAGGGGCCATTCTCTGGGTTTATCAGGGGTCATTCTCTGGGTTTATCAGGGGTCATTCTCTGGGTTTATCAGGGGCCATTCTCGGGGTTTATCAGGGGCCATTCTCTGGGTTTATCAGGGGTCATTCTCTAGGTTTTTCAGGGGCCGATTTCTGTGTTTATTAGTGGCCATTCTCTGGGTTTATCAGGGGCCATTCTCTGGTTTATCAGGGGCCATTCTCTGGGTTTGTCAGGGTCAATTCTTTGGGTTTTTCAGGGGTCATTCTCTGGGTTTATCAGGGTCCATTCTTTGGGTTTTTCAGGGTCCATTCTCTGGGTTTATCAGGGTCCATTCTCTGGGTTTATCAGGGGTCATTCTCTGGGTTTATCAGGGGTCATTCTCTAGGTTTATCAAGCGCTGTTCTCTGGGTTTATCAGGGGCCATTCTCTGAGTTCATCAGGGGTCAATCTCTGGGTTTATCAGGGGCCATTCTCTGGGTTTATCAGGGGTCATTCTCTGGGTTTATCAGGGGTCATTCTCTGGGTTTATCAGGGGCCATTCTCTGGGTTTATCAGGGGTCATTCTCTGGGTTTATCAGGGGTCATTCTCTGGGTTTATCAGGGGTCATTCTCTGGGTTTATCAGGGGTCATTCTCTGGGTTTATCAGGGTCCATTCTCTGGGTTTTTCAGGGGCCATTCTCTGGGTTTATCAGGGTCCATTCTCTGGGTTTATCAGGGTCCATTCTCTGGGTTTATCAGGGGCCATTCTCTGGGTTTATCAGGGGCCATTCTCTGGGTTTATCAGGGGTCATTCTCTAGGTTTTTCAGGGTCCATTCTCCGGGTTTATATGGGGCCAT
The DNA here is from genome assembly GCF_018320785.1 of Cheilinus undulatus. NCBI lineage: Eukaryota > Metazoa > Chordata > Actinopteri > Labriformes > Labridae > Cheilinus > Cheilinus undulatus. The sequence goes on along the minus strand of NC_054873.1, from coordinate 2,584,280 downwards.
TCTCTAGGTTTATCAGGCGCTGTTCTCTGGGTTTATCAGGGGCCATTCTCTGAGTTCATCAGGGGTCATTCTCTGGGTTTATCAGGGGCCATTCTCTGGTTTATCAGGGGTCATTCTCTGGGTTTATCAGGGGCCATTCTCTGGGTTTATCAGGGGCCGTTTTCTGGGTTTATTAGTGGCCATTCTCTGGGTTTATCAGGGGCCATTCTCTGAGTTCATCAGGGGTCAATCTCTGGGTTTATCAGGGTCCATTCTCTAGGTTTATCAGGGGCCATTCTCTAGGTTTATCAGGCGCTGTTCTCTGGGTTTATTAGGGGTCATTCTCTGGGTTTATCAGGGGTCATTCTCTAGGTTTATCAGGCGCTGTTCTCTGGGTTTATCAGGGGCCATTCTCTGAGTTCATCAGGGGTCAATCTCTGGGTTTATCAGGGGCCATTCTCTGGGTTTATCAGGGGCCATTCTCTTGTTTATCAGGGGCCATTCTCTGGGTTTGTCAGGGTCAATTCTTTGGGTTTTTCAGGGGTCATTCTCTGGGTTTATCAGGGTCCTATCTTTGGGTTTTTCAGGGGCCATTCTCTGGTTTATCAGGGGTCATTCTCTGGGTTTATCAGGGTCCTATCTTTGGGTTTATCGGGGTCCATTCTCTTGGTTTATCATGGGTCATTCTCTGGGTTTATCAGGGGTCATTCTCTAGGTTTATCAGGGGTCATTCTCTGGGTTTATCAGGGGTCAATCTCTGGGTTTATCAGGGGTCATTGTCTCGGTTTATCAGGGGTTAGTCAGTTCTGTGGGCAGGCCTGCAGAAGTGTACCTGAAGATTAATACATGAAATCCTCATTAAAAACTGTGTTTGTATTTACTCAAGTTTTCTCTGATATGCAAAAGAAAAAGAACTGAACACTTTTCCACAGCGCTGCATGCTCAGAGGAGAAATGTCATGGTTTTGAAAGCAGAGGTGGTAAAGCATAAAGCATGATGATACAAAGATCGATTAAAGAGATGTGTTGACTCTAAGCTTTCCGAAGTTTCCACGCTCCTGTCCGTGCTGCTCTGATACTTTTCCTCCTCAAACTGAACCATGACCAGCTCTTTTTGGTACATTAAGCTTCAACACCATAAAAATATTGTTCCAGGAGATAAGAGCTGATGAACTCTCCTTCAATAATTTCAAAGTTATGTCAAGAAAATAAAATATTTAAAAAAGTTTTCTGATAAAGTTTTCCTCTTTTACTTGTACGCCCCGGCTGCGACAGAAATTAAAGTCCATTATCTCCAGACGTCAGCGTCTGGTTAGATAAAGCAAATGAAAGAGAAAGAAGCGGCTCTTTATTGGACTTTAAAGCCTCTAGTAATAACATTAAAGTGGCAGTATTAGCAGCCGTGTTGAATTAGGGTTCACAGATCCATATCTGCACATGCTGCCCAGAATAAATCGTTTCTAATTACATAAAGTCGTTTCACACATCCTTCAGAACGTGTAAGCCTTCATATCATATTGCAGGGAGATAATGAAACACATTTCTCACCTCCATAATGAAATATATTAACGCCAGCTCATAACTGGGAGCATCTCTGAGATCTCTCCTCTGATTGGTGCAGCCGACGTCCACAGGTGAGTGTGATGGTTCTGGTGATTCCTCTCCCTCCTCAGCATGAAACAGTCCTGATAGTCCTGGAGGTGTTGGGTAAGAATGCATCTGTTAATGGTCGATAAACTAGGAAACACAGAAACAGTGCATTCAGAAAGTCTTCACTGTTTAGATGAAGGCACTGTAGTGGACATAAACGGACACAGCAAAGTAAATCAACAACAAATACAGTGCATTCAGAGAGTCTTCAGACACCCTTTCGCTTACTTCAGTTTTGTTATGTTGCAAGCTGATGCTACAGTGGTGATGCTACAGTGATGATGCTACAATGGTAATGCTACAGTGGTGATGCTACAGTGATGATGCTACAATGGTAATGCTACAGCCTGACACTACAGTGCTGATGATACAGTAGTGATCCTACAGTGGGGATGTTACAGAAGTGATGCTACAGTGGTGATGCTACATTGTCAACTCAACTCAACTTTATTTATAAAGCACTTTAAAACAACCACAGCTGAAACAAAGTGCTGTACATAAGTTGACAAAACAATGCAGGGATAAAACAATTAAAACAATGAATAGGTATAAACACTAAAATAATCGTTTCATTGTCTTTTAAAAAAAAAAAAATTTAAGAACAATAAAACAATAACTAAAAACAAACCATAAAACACTAAAACAGGAGCAGAGTCTCATCGGGGGTTGAAAGCCAAGGAATAAAAATGGGTTTTAAGACAAGTTTTAAAAATGGACAGTGAGGATGCCTGTTTAATGTGGGAGGGAAGCTCGGTCCACAATTTGGGAGCAGCGATAGAAAAAGCTCTATCCCCTCTGAGCTTCCGTTTTGACCTCGGTACCTCCAGGAGCAGCGGAGAAGCAGATCAGCTGACCTGAGGCACTGAGCAGGAGCGTAGGGGTGAAGGAGCTCAGAGAGGTAGGACGGGGCCAGACCATTCAAAGATTTAAAAACAAATAAAAGAATCTTAAAATGGACTCTAAAGTGCACAGGCAGCCAGTGGAGGGAGGACAGGGTGGGAGTAATGTGCTCCCTCTTACGTACTCCAGTTAAGAGGCGAGCGGCTGCGTTTTGCACCAACTGGAGACGTGCAAGGGAGGACTGACTGACTCCAAAATAAAGTGCATTACAGTAATCCAGCCGAGATGTGATAGAGGCATGGATTACTGTTTCAAAGTGCTGTTGTGTGTGAAAAGGCTTCACCTTTGCCAACTGCCTAGTCTGAAAAAAGCTGGACTTCACTACAGAGCTAATTTGACGCTCCAGCTTAAAATTATTGTCCATCTTAAAACCCAAGTTTGACACTGTTGGCTGAAGATAATCAGCCAAAGGGCCCAAGTCAACAGGAGAGGATACACAAGGGCCACTGGGACCAAACACCATCACTTCTGTTTTATTCTCATTAAAATTTAAAAAGGTCAAAGCCATCCAGGCTTTGATGTCTTCAAGACATGCCAGGAGTGGTGAGAGAGAGAAAGCATTTTTCTTTTTCAGCGGCACGTATATCTGACCGCCGTCAGCATAACAATGGAAAGAAATGCCATGCTTTCTCAGGATGGAGCCCAGGGGCAGTAAGTACAAAGAGAAAAGCAGGGGCCCTAAAATCGACCCCTGTGGAACCCCATACGGCAGAGGAGCAGTGCTGGACTCTGAATTTCCAAAGCTTACAGACATACTTCTGTCAGCCAGATATGACTTGAACCACTCAAGCGCAGTACCACATATACCCACTAGGTGGCGTAGCTGAGCCACTAGGGTGTAGTGGTCCACAGTGTCAAAGGCTGCGGTTAGGTCCAACAGGACAAGAATTACATGGTCACCAGAATCATTTGGCAAGAGGATGTCATTAAAAACTCTTAATAAAGCTGACTCGGTGCTATGGAGAGTTTTAAAGCCGGACTGAAAGACCTCCAGGACCTCATGCTCATCCAGAAATGACTTTATCTGAACATGAAAACTTTCTCCAAAATGTTTGAAATAAAAGGGAGCTTGGAGATAGGCCTAAACCTGGCCAGCACACTGCGATCAAGGCCAGGTTTCTTAAGTAGAGGCTGCACCACTGCATGTTTAAAACTTAAAGGAACAACACCAGAAGACAGACTGCTGTTTATGATAGCCAGAACTGACTGTCCTATACTAGGGAAACCTCTTTAAAAAGTCTAGGAGAGACAGCATCACAGGGAGAACCTGAAGGCTTAATATGGGCAAGCAGATCTTCTAAAAACGACAGAGACACAGGCTCAAACTTATCAAAAGCTGCAGAGCAAGGAACAGGATCAGAGGGGTCAGATGCAGGAGCTGAGATGAGAGACCTTGCAGTAGCAACCTTATCAATAAAAAAGTGCAGGAAGCTATTGCACATTTCAGGAGATGCCTCCAAGCTGACAGGCTGTGGGGCTTTTAGAGAACAGTGTCAGTGGTTTTAAATAACACATGCGGGTTATGACGATTGGACTCAATGAGGTTCGACCGATATTCTCTTTTAGTCTCTTTAACAGTGTTCTGGTAGCAGCTCCAACAGTCCTTTAGAATTTGGAAAGAAACCTGCAACCTGTCCTTCTTCCACCTTCGCTTAGCTTTGCGGCACTCCCGTCTAGAGTCATCATTAAACCAGGGCTCAGGTTTAGCCTTGGGCTGCCAGTTTTTATTGGAGCCACAGAGTCCAGTATGGTTCCACAGGAGGAGTCAAACCAGGAGCTGAGCTCCTCTGTGCTGGCAGAGGCAGAGCAGACACAAAGATGATCAAAAGCCACAGAGAACTGACCGGCAGCACAAGAGTTAACAATCCGGCGTCTCTGACCAGGGGCGGCAGATTTAACAACAGCACAGCAGAAAGCAACTTCAGACAATACAGGCATATGAGCAGAAATCACATGGTCACAGATCTCCAAGTTAAACACAGATAAACCATGAGAGAGGACGAGGTCTAATGTGTGTCCATGTTCACGAGTAGGACCAGAAACACACTGCACCAAATTAAAAGAGTCAATAAGGCTTAAAAAGTCCTTCACCAACGGCTTATCAGGGCAACACACATGAAGATTAAAATCCCCAAGAAAAAGGGCACGATCATACTTTGGCATTATTTCAGCCAGAAGACTAGAAAAGTCATTTACAAAGGCCTTACTGTATTTGGGGGGTCGGTAAATGACAGCGCACAGCACCGGGTCAGAGCGACCCACCTCAAACAAAGTTACCTCAAAGCAGGAAAATGAGGATGAATTTAAAATCATTTTTATATACAGTCGCCTTCCTCCGCCACGACCCGACGTCCGCGGGGAGTTAAAATAAGAACAGGTAAAAGTTTGACCGGAGCACTGCACTCACCGACACCGATCCAAGTCTCCGTCACACAGAGGGAATCCAGGGCACGGGAGCTGAAGAAATCCCTCAAGATGAAGGCCAATCCTGGCGGGAGAGCGGTGACAGGTACCAGGCAGACGTTGATGGGGTCTAGGAAGCGCCGGGGCACCGCGAAAGGAGGGAAATAATCCATGTCCTGTCCGGGAAATGGACGAAGAGCGTAACAGCCAGAGCCTCCGCTTCACCAGCCGACCGCCGCGTCTGCCGCGGCGACGGGGACGCTCCCGCCGAAAAGGTAGAGCCGAGGCCCTGTACAGGCGAGGCGGGATCCCCGCAAATAGCGGGGGCAAAGTTTTCTGTCCGCTTTGATCAGACGCACCTAAATCTCTGACATTCTGCAGTGTCAATGGATAAAAACAACAAAAACACTGAGCAGTGAAGAAGCAACAGACGTAGCAGACGGCCAGCCACACACGCTGGCGCCATCTTGCCTTCGTGCCTTGTTAGTGATGCTAATGCTTCAGTGGTGCTACAGTGGGGATGCTAAAGCCTGATGCTACAGTGGGGATGCTAAAGCCTGATGCTTCAGTGGGGATGCTAAAGCCTGATGCTTCAGTGGGGATGCTAAAGCCTGATGCTACAGTGGGGATGCTACAGCCTGATGCTACAGTGGGGATGCTAAAGCCTAATGCTTCAGTGGTGATGCCACAGTGTGAATGCTAAAGGCTGATGCTACAGTGGGGATGCTACAGTAGTGATGCTACAGACGTGATGCTACAGTGGGGATGCTTCAGTGTGAATGCTAAAGCCTGATGCTACAGTGGGGATGCTACAGCCTGATGCTACAGTGGGGATGCTAAAGCCTAATGCTTCAGTGGGGATGCTAAAGCCTGATGCTACAGTGGGGATGCTACAGACGTGATGCTACAGTGGGGATGCTAAAGCCTAATGCTTCAGTGGTGATGCCACAGTGTGAATGCTAAAGCCTGATGCTTCAGTGGGGATGCTAAAGCCTGATGCTTCAGTGGGGATGCTAAAGCCTGATGCTTCAGTGGGGATGCTACAGCCTGATGCTACAGTGGGGATGCTAAAGCCTAATGCTTCAGTGGTGATGCCACAGTGTGAATGCTAAAGGCTGATGCTACAGTGGGGATGCTACAGTAGTGATGCTACAGACGTGATGCTACAGTGGGGATGCTTCAGTGTGAATGCTAAAGCCTGATGCTACAGTGGGGATGCTACAGCCTGATGCTACAGTGGTGATGCTACAGTAGTGAGGCTACAGACGTGATGCTACAGTGGGGATGCTACAGACGTGATGCTACAGTGGGGATGCTATAGTCAATGCTACAGCAGCAATACTACAGTGGAGATGCTTCTGTGATAATGCTACATCATGATGCTAAAGCCTGATGGTTCAGTGGGGATGCTTTGGCCTGATGCTACAGTGGTGATGCTACAGCCTGATGCTACAGTGGTGATGCTACAGTGGTGATGCTACATCCTCATGCTACAGTGGTGATGCTACAGCCTGATGCTACAGTGGTGATGCTACATCCTCATGCTACAGTGGTGATGCTACAGTGGTGATGCTACATCCTCATGCTACAGTGGTGATGCTACAGTGGTGATGCTACATCCTCATGCTACAGTGGTGATGCTACAGCCTGATGCTACAGTGGTGATGCTACATCCTCATGCTACAGTGGTGATGCTACAGTGGTGATGCTACATCCTCATGCTACAGTGGTGATGCTACAGTGGTGATGCTACATCCTCATGCTACAGTAGTGATGCTACAGCTGCTGTAAACAGCTGTATGTGGGAATTGATTCTGAAAGCTCTTCTCACAAATGCACTCTGAACCTTGAGTATCTAACACAGACGTGTGTGACTGGGAGCACATGATGGGTTATTAAAAGAAAATAATAATAACAATAATAATAATAATCATTATTATTATTATTATTATTATTATAAAATAATAATTTCTTTTGTTAAAGCAGAAAGTCATACGTCGTTGATGATCCCACTACATTTCCTCTGCCAGAAGGAGATTCTGTTTGTTCCTGGACCTCGGAGCCTCTCGGGGCCCCATCGCCCCCCCAGAGGATCCAGATTCATGAAGTGAGATTACTCAGAGGGTGGAGAGAGCCGAGCGGCTGCTTAGAGATGCAGGTCAGCGGCTCTTGAACCGACGCGTCCCCTGGGAGCCGTCCTCCATCTCCATTATGGATTCTGATCTCCACCAGCATCTGACAACGACACGCACAAACACACACACACACACACACACACACACACACAGAAGGAGGAAGTGTTTGAGCGCGTTTAGCCTGGGGCCCCTCATCTGAGCCCTTCAGAGGATGAAGAGGAGCGAGGAAGAGGAGGAGGGGGCTGATGAAAGAGGAGTTTGATGCCTGGCAGCAGTTTATCAGACGTGTAAGATGCTGAAAAAGAGGTCGTTGACGTCCGAGACCCCGAGACTAGACCCGCATCAGGAGCCGAGGCAGGGAGAACCTCCTTATCTGAAGGAACTGACTGTAAGACTGGACCAGATGTGGTTTTTTACCAGTGGAACTCATCTCTAAAGGGTTTCTCCTGCTGTCAGGATTTGAAACTGAATCTCTTTTATGAGCTTGCTGTTGGAGTTGGGATGTGGTTTGATAGCTGGTCATGGGAGCTCTGGCTCTGGAACATTTTCATTGAATCAGCCAAACTCTGTATTATTTTAACATGTAGTTGTGCTGGTTCACCTCTGAGAAGTCTAAGCAGGATTTCAGTCAGAGTTACCCGCTTATCTGCATTTGAAAGTCAAGTTAAAGTTAGAATAAGAATAATTGGATTTTTCTAACTGTATATAAACACGCTGCCCGATGGAGAAAGAATGGCTGTTTTTCAGCCAAAGTTAAAGTAGCATCCTACACAGACTCGCCTCACTGTAACGCTCCTCAGAGTCCAGATGCTGATGATAATGTGATCATTCTGGAAGAAAATCATAAGAATTTCCTTATTGATAAGTACTAATAAAAAGCAGGATTTAAAAAGACTCAACTACAGGAAAACGGCTTCGCCTGCTTTTATTTTCTTCAACTCCATCAGCTGTTTTTGATTTAAGAATCTCAAAAATTCAAAATTTTGGATCAAGTAAATTCAAAACCCCTGCAACACAAAAATTCATTTTTTTCTTATAAATTTATAACTTTTAAAACTAAAACCTTTCAAGTACTTTTTTGGATAAATTTGAAACTTTTAAAACTGAAAAAATCCCCCCATGAATTCCTAATTTCCCCCCAAAACCTTTAAACTTAAAATGTTGTTGCTTTAATGTTTGACTCTATAAAAATAAAAATCTTTTTTCCACTCATAAAACTATGATGTTAAAGATAAAAATTTAACTTTTTTTCTCATGGATTTAGATTTTTTTTTATTTAATAAAATATTGTTTTATGTCATTTAAATTTTTGACTTTCTAAATCAAGACATTTTGAGTTTTATTTGTCATTGATATTTTAACTCAAAGACTTCATTTTTTTCATAGATTCACAACAGACTACTCAAAAAAAAAACAAAACAAAAAACAAACAAACAAAAAAAAACAGTTAAAATAAGTTGCGATATATTTGTTGTGTATTTTCTTAAATTGAAAATGTAGGAGTTATTTTCCCTTGGATTTAAGACATCTTAGAATAAAAAAAATCAAGTTTTTCCTCATTATATTAAATTTTCCAACAAAAAAATTTCAAGTCTTTTTTGCTTAAATGTACAACTTATTAAACTCTAGTATGTCACCTTATTTATTTATTTTATCATTTTTTGAAAAATTTCTTTGCCATTATTATTAATTTTTGACTTATTAATTTGAGGTTTTTTTGTCATTAATATTACACTTTTTTTTTCTAAAAACCTTTTGTTTTTTTCATAGATTCACAACTTTGTGTGCTGGACTATTCATAATAAAAATTAAAAAAAACTTCCAGTTTCCAAAATTTGAATTATATTTCTCATGATTTTTAAAAACATTTTAGATTTAAGCATTTGGAGTTTATTTTTCATGATTTTTTTTTTATATATATTTATCAAAATTGAATTTCCTGTCTTATAATTGTAGATTTTTTTTTTCCATAAATAAAATTGAAGAACGTTTTCAGATAAATCTACAACTTTCTAAACTAAATTAAACTTCTTAAATTCTCCTAAAATTAGGACTTTAAACATTTAAAAAACATTTTTTTCCCCTCATGAATATTAATTTTTTTCCTACTAAAAATATTTGAATGGTTTTTTACACAAATCTACAGCTTTTGGGATATTTTTGGATTTTTATTCGCCATTAATACTAGTTTTTATTTTAAAAAATTATTTTCTGAATACATTCACAACTTTTAAAAATGGACTTTGGAATTAAAAAAAAATGATTTGTTGACTCCCAAAATGCGAGCATTTTGAGTTTTTTTTCGCATAAATTTAAAACTTTTTAAACAAAAAAAATTTAGATTTTTCTCCCCACATAAATAAACTCCCTTATAAACTTGAAAGTTTTGAGATTTCCTCTTGTAGATGTGTAACTTCTAAAATACAGAATTTATTTTAAATATGCATGCACAAAGACAGCCATGTGCCACACTTAAAAACTTTAAAGTGATCAATGAATGAAAAGAGAAAAACTCCATAAAACAACAGAAATTAAGCAAATAAGTAAAAAAATCCAACAAAAACTGCCAGCGCCTGGAACATCCATGAACACATACACGGCACATTATGACTCCTTTAACACTGCTACCCTCTTAGCTCATGGCTAATTAGCCTCCATTCATTCTTTTAAGCATGTCAGGAGACCAAGAGAGCCACAGAGATGAGGGATGGACTGTTGAGGGACAGAGAGCTCTGGTATCAGAGAGACAGTGAAGACGGACAGGAGGAAGGAGTCGGGAGGAATCTGAAGCCCAGAACCACAGATGGCCAAACGGACCTGTCTCGCTGTATGTACTCGGTCTCTGTGAGCGTTTGAAATGAGCTCTCACTGACTGAAGCAGAAACAAGGAGCAGGCTGAAGGAGAAAATGAAACTTTACTCTTTAAATAACCTCCAGTCAGACTCCCTGGAGGAGAATAATTAAAAACACTCAGAGTTAAAAACTCTAAACTCTGAGAAAGTGCCTGAAACTTCGCTAACTTATTGTTTTAATCTCAGCGAGGAGGTTTTGGTGATTTAGGTTTCCTCTTAAATCTGCTGAGTCGGCCTTTTAATGGCCTTTAATGAGTAAATCTAGTCTTGATTGAAGCTGCTGGTTCGTTAAGCTGCTTTGCTTTTAAAGCTTTTTTAAGTACTACACAATTATTGTTATCATTAGGAGGGTAATGACATAGCAGAGTAACAAAATAAACTCCTCTAGTGTCTCCCTTCAGCCGTCTCTGTCTCTGCGTTCATGTAACAGAGGTGTTTGAACTCCTGGAGGGCTTTTCCTCGTATATCTCAGGCTGGAAAGAGACGCTAAAACTTTAGAAATAAAATCAGATTAAACTTCTGTTTAAGGTTGAGGAAACCTTCAGGATACAAAAAGTCAAAGTTAAAAACATGACCTGCAAAACCAGATTACCAACGTTTAATAAAGCTGAGACTGCTAACAGGAAAAAGTCTGTCCTCCATCAAAACAGACTAACGGTCTGTTAGCCGCATAAGCTACATAGCTAACATAGCTAAGGCTAGGCTTACAAAGCAGCTACGTATCCTGTGTATCTACATTATCTACATAGCTAGGGGTGCCAATACTTTCATCCATGACTGTGTGTGTTTATCCTGAGAAAATGAAAACATCAACTTGAGTTTGATGCAATGATACATTTTAATTCTAACTTTTGGAACTTATTTGGAATCTATTGACAAATAAATGATTCAAAAAGTGGATTTATCTTCTTTTGGCGTGTCAGAGCCCTGCTGTTGCTTCTCTCTACTGTGGGTCCACTGGTGAACAAACAGACTGGCGGAGTGACGGAACAACTTTCCACACCATTCACACCATTCACACCAGTAAGGCTTCTCACCAGTGAGGATTTTCTGGTGTGTCATCAAACTACTTGACTGACTAAAACTTTGTCCACACTGGTCACAGGAGTAAGGCTTTTCGCCAGTGTTGATTCTGGTGACGCTTCCAGTCATATTTTTGAGTAAATCCCCTCCCACAGAGGTCACATGGAAAACGTTTTTCAGGCTTGTGGTCAGTGGGGTTGTGGATTTGTTCCTGCTGTTGAGAGCTGCTTGGGCTCCTTTCAGGATGTTCCTATAAAGAAACAAACGGACAGATAAGACGATCATAACAACTGTTTTTAGCAGACATGCACCCCATAAAACATTCTAAGTCACTTAAATCATTTGATTTGAACCTCAGCACCTCTACAATGTCTATATGACTCAGTGCAGTGGTTGCTGCCATGTGATTGGCTGATTAGATATTTGTGTTACTAATTCAGTATGTCCACAGTAGCTCATGGGAAGGCTTCCTTGAATAGTTCTGACATCAGGGCTAATAATCATTTGATGATGGTCTTTTATTGGTTGCAGCAGCTCTATGTAAGTTAATGTAGCATATTGGAACCAAAGTTCTTAATAACCACCGAGTTTGCACTATTAACATGTAAGATGTTGCACCAGGGTGAGAAGTTCTAAAAGATGAGTAGAAGGTGGCAAAAAATGGTCCAAAAGTGGCAAAAACATGGCAAAAAAAAAAAAAAAAACGAGTGAAAAGTGACTAAAATGGGCAAAAAGCAGTCAAGAGTGGAAGAAATGTGCAAAAATGGTAACAAAGGGGTATTTAATGGCAAAAGGATGCTTTAAAGGGCCCAAAAGGGCGAAAAGGGCAAAAATGGGATGAAATGGCTAAAAGAAGTGTCAAAAATGAGCAAAACAAAACAAAACAAAAAGACAAATAAACAAACAAACAAACAAACAAACAAAAAAAAAAAAACAGGAAACTAGTGGTATTTTTAAGACACACCTCAAATTAACCGCACCAGGGTTTGTTTGGAAGCCCTTTAAATCCTCTCAGATTTAATTTGTTAACTAAATTCTATATTTTGAGCAATGATTTCACATTCTTTACAGGTTTTGCAATCTTCAGCTTTTATGCTATTTTCAGCTATTTTCATGGCAGTTCAGATATTTCTATGCTTTTGAGCCACTGAATGCCATTTCAGCTACTATTAGGCTACTTTCAGCTATTTTTATGCCATTTTCAGCTACTATTAGGCTACTTTCAGCTATTTTTATGCTATTTTCAGCTTTTTCAGGCTACTTTCAGATATTTTTATGCTATTCTCAGCTTTTTAGGCTACCTTTAGCTATTTGCATTCTTTTTTAGCTACTGAATGCAATTTTCAGCTACCTTTATGCCATTTTCAGCTATTTTCAGCTATTTTTAAGCTATTTTAAACTTTTTTAGGCTACTTTCAGCTATTTTATGGCTATTTTCAGCTTGTTTTAGACTTCTTTCAGCTATTTGTATCCTTTTCTAGCTATTGAATGCCATTTTTAGCTACTTTGAGGCTATTTTCAGCTATTTTTATGCTTTTTCAGCTTTTTTTAGGCTATTTTCAGCTATTTTTATGCTTTTTCAGCTTTTTTAGGCTATTTTCAGCTATTTTTATGCTATTTTCAACTTTTTTAGGCTACTTTCAGCTATTTTATGGCAAACCCACAGAAAGTGCATCACTGTTGTCCCCCAGACTATCAGGCGTGAAAACGAGCTAAATGCTCCTAAATGTTTCTACTCACTGGACGTTTACCAGTTTTAAAACAACTCACCACTTCAGCTGAACTGACGCTGCCAGTTTCTTCCTTCTCTTTCTCTGAATGCTCCTCCATTTGTTAATCTGCTCTGACATAAACAAATAAGTCAGAGAAACGTCAGATAATCCTGATGACAGCAAACTAACTGTCAGTGTTAATCTAGACGTATGTTTCTAACTGTAAAAACATTTTCAGGCTGTTGGTTCTCTCAGTAACAGCAGCTGAAGCTCCTGTTCCTCTGCTAAAATCACTGACCTGGCCGCTAACTGAAGTTAACTGTGGTTGATATTTGATCAGAGCTGAAGAGCGTTTACACATTTGATCAGCTAGAAATCAGAGAGCTTGCTGTTTTCTTACTTTCAAAGTGAATTTTAGCCGGCTCTGCTAACGTGCTAATGGATGTCATCGTCTTGTTGCTGACAAACTCAGAGAGACAGGCCACTGGTTTGACAGATGCACATATGGTTTCCGTGGTAACAAGGACTCATTCCATGGATTCAACATTCTAACTGACCCAAAGGGGCCGTTAACTGTTGAGGATTCTGTTTCAGACATGAACAGAATCAACGTTTACCATGATACTTCTATCATGGTAAAGGTCGATATTTAACCTCTGACTATTAACTACTAACCTAAATGATTCTAACAGGTAAAAACATGATATTTAAAATCAAGATAATGTTTTTAAAAGGCAAAATATGAGATCAAATACTGAAACCATAAGTTTTAACAGGCAAAAATTTTAAAATGTGAAAATATGAGATCAAATTTCAAAATCATGAGTTTTAAAGGTAGAAACATGAGATAAAAGTGAAAGCTGAAATGGTCAGAAAAACAGAGATAAAACTAAAAACTATGATATTTACCAATCAAAACGTGGGATTAACATCAAAACTGTGAGTTTAAAATGTCAAAATATGAAAAAAAAACCTTCAAATTCATGACTTTTAAAAGTCAGAATATGATATAGATTAAAAATCACGAGTTTAAAAGGTCAAAATATGAGATAAAAGTGAAAGTTGGGAGTTGAAATGGTCAGCAAAATGGAGATAAAATGTAAAATCATATTTAAAAATCAAAATATGAGATAAACATTGAAATGGTGAGTTTAAAATGTCAAAATATGAAATAAAATTAAAAATCAAGAGTTTAAAAGGTAAAAAAAATGAGATAAAAATCAAAGTCAGGAGTTGAAAAAGGTTAAAAATACTGAGAAAAACATTAGCTTCAGCTGCATAAGCTACATAGATAATGTAGCTAACACAGCTAAGGCTGGACTTACAAAGCAGCTAAATACACTGTGTAGCTACATTATCTACATAGCTACATTAGCCTCAGCTGTGTAAGTTACATAGATAACATACCTAATGTAGCTAAAGCTAGGCTTACAAAGCAGCTAAGTAAAATGTATATCTACATTGTCTACATAGCCACATTAGCTTCAGCTGCATAAGCTACATAGATAATGTAGCTAACATAGCTAAAGCTAGGCTTACAAAGCAGCTGAGTAATCTGCGTATCTACATTATCTATGTAGTTAAATTGGCCTCAGCTGGTAGGCTACATAGATATAGGAGCTACTATAGCTAAAGCTAGGCTTACAAAGCAGCAAAGTAAGCTGTATATCTACATTGTCTACATAGCTGCATTAGCTTCAGCTGCGTAAGCTACTTAGATAACACAGGTATTTAGCTTACATACCTAACTTACAAAGCAGCTAAGTACGCTGTATCTACATTATCTACATAGCTACATTAGCTTCAGCTACATCTGCTAAAGAGTTAAAATGACATTTTGTGATCTAAGATCAACTCTGAATGTCAGGCACTGAGAATTTTAACACACAGTGTTGTATGCCACAGCTTGCAACAACTTTAATGTTGGGACAGCATGTCTGAAAGTGGCAAAGTATGTGGCAAAAACTTGCAAAAAAAAAAAAAAAAGGGAAAAAACAGCTTAAGGGGGCAAAGGTTGCAAAAAGATGTTGTAGAAATGAGCAAATAGCTGCAGACAATGGCAAAAAGTAGCAGAAATGTGACAAAATGGCTTTAAGTTGCAAAAAAAGGGAAAAAAATTGCATCTTTTTTTTCCTGATCCTTTCCTCATTACTTGAAGAGGACAGGACCGTTAGTGGTGCAGCGGTGAGTGAGGACTAACAGGTCAGACCAAACCCATGCTGTCTGACTGGAGCAGCCTCCAGTGAAAATGACCATTAGACCACTGAAGCCTAAAACGATGTGTTTCTTTAACTTGTCTGAAACTTTTAGACAGATTTGCCTGTCCAGCAGCTGTAGAAGCTCTGTATGGAGGACAGAGAGCGTGCTTCTGTAGTAAAAGTCGGATTGATTTTGAATGAGGACGGACTTTTTTAGCACCATGAGCCTTGAGCTTTTCCTACTTTGACGTCTTGATTCAGAGTCAGACTAGCACAGCCGTTCCTCTGCAGGGCTCAGCGGGGTGAAGGTTAATTTCCACGGCTCTCTGACACGTATCAACCAGGCGCTGTTTAATATCTATTACAGGACGGGATGAAACGCCTTTGCGCATACGCAGAGCTGCAGGGCTCGGATATTCACAGGCCCAGTGAAGGCCCGAAGTGCAGAGCTGACCCTGCACGCTGCTACGATTAGCATAATTGCATTTCAAACTGGTCAAGATGGCCGCGAGAGAGGAGCAATCAAACAGTCAAATGAGCCATGCAGGGTTTATAGACGGCTCCCAGATTACATCCAGAAAGACCGGAGCAGGGCAGCGGCGGGGCAAACTGTTGTAATATGCATGACCAGATAGCAGCGATAGGACGGTGAATTTTATATCCACATGATCGCTCTGATTCACTTTCACAACGACGCTCCGGCAGGGATCACTGTGTGTAACTCTGAGGTATCTTCACGTTAATGTGAGGCCGTGAAAGCTGCCAGTTTAATACGAATCAGAGGGGGATGAATCAACAGTAAAATGTGCAATAAAATCTGAACGAGGCGGATCGCCCTTGAGAATGAACGCCGTGATGTCATGTCAAAAAATTATAAAAACAAGTCTAATGTCAAAGTGAAAACTGATTTCTACAAAGTCACGTCAATTAAATTCAAATCTGTAAATATTCACCCCCTTTAGAGTGACTGATCTAATTCAACAGAGGTCCAGACAGTTGGTTAATCAGTACTCCTGGCTGCCATTACATTATGAAGACAAAAGAACACTCCAAGCAAAGTCTAAGTCAGGGGATGATATTAAACATTCCTAGTCTCTGAACATCCCCCAGAGTTCAGTTAAATCCATCATGAAGGTATGGATTCTTCCCAGACAGAGGGGTGTCAAGCATACCTTGGGGAGGGGGCGTTGCTCAAGCATAAATGTTCTAGTCTAGGGCTGGGCGATATATCGAGTCACCCATGATGTATAAAATGACTATATCGCGAATATCCGAATATAAATTATGTGGAAGTTTTGAGCCGTCAGCGTGCATTTCTCGCTGGAGTTTTGCTTCTCCCATTGTCCCTGAATGCATCTCTCACAGCAGAGAGCTCACTCTCTCTCCTCCGCCCATCCAGAAAACTCCTCTGCACATGTGCATCAGCGGCGAGAAGCAAGGAAAGAGGAAGGTAAACAGAGCAGGGTGGCTAGTTAGCGGGGAGCTAGCTGACTTTAGAGACAGAAACAGCGCTGGATCTGCAGCGTTGAGCAGTCGTTCAACTTTGAAAAGGGAGAAGTGGATTTCACGCGGTATTCCTTAAACTCTGATGACTCTGAGATAACGGCGGCAGTATCACAACACGCCACTAAAGACATGAGCCCAGTGTTGTCGAAAAGACGCTTAACCCAGAATACGAGGTTTGCCTGGGCGTGAGCATTTTGCTGAAAACTCCCTGCCAGAGTCGTAGATTTGAGAGAGAAGACGGCGCAGCAAAGGACAAATGTGATCCACATCTCCACAACTACAGAGACTTATCTCAGCTAACAGTTCAAAACACTGATGAGTAGTTAAAATGTTCCCGCCTCCAGACGAGCTTTTCGCCCCATGATCACACAGGACAGTTTCTTGAATAAGGTCTAAAGACGCTCTCATGTCATGAACTTGTCAGAAACTGGTCCAGCGTTCATCAGGACAGATAATGGACTAATATAATCACAGCTGTGAGCCTGAATGGAGGACTAGACTGCAGGGTTTTGGCCATTTACTGCAAGCAGGATTGGTGAGTTTAGTGTAGGTTTGCTTCACCCTTAATGAGGAAAATAATCATTTTATAATCAGCAATAGTAAACATAACACGCAAAACATTTCAGGACTTTCCAAACACTGCACTGAGTATTTATTAGTAAAAGATTGAACGAAGTCCTTTTCAAAATAAAACTGCTAAATTTGACTTTAAATTGATTTTTACTTTCTGCAAACAAGTTTATCCAACAGAACAGACTATTTTAATCACCAAACTAGTGTCATTTGGGCCTGAATTAAACATTACACAGCTGCTGAGAGGCCATTTCAAAATATCATAATACATGTTGTCAGGGCTTGACATTAACTTTTTTGCTCACCAGCCACAGTGGCTAGTGGTTTTGCAAGCTTACTAGCCACTTAGTATTTCCACTAGCCACAATTTTGATGTTGAAAACTATGAGCTATATGTCAAATTTGGTACAAAGAGTCTGACACGTGTGCTCTACTTCTCCTGTCCTCTGCTCTATTCTCCTTTAAACTTTATGGTGGAAATGTCTTCATATGTGTGTCTAAAATTAATTAAATATCTGGTTAAATAATAAATGACATATATTTGGTGCATGAAGCTCACACTTACAGAACATAAAACAACTGTACTGTCTGTTGTTTAATAATAGAAGCAAAAAAGAATCACTGTTTAGTTTAATTCCCTTTCACTCCAAAGTGAACAGTTACAGACTTTTATCTTTCTGCCTCTGTTTCTGACTGCCTCAGTGAACTTATTTAAAGTTTCAGAGTTTCTCTCATCTTTTTTAAGTGTTAATGATTGATATAAGGCAAATCATTATACAAACGTATAAAAGGTATTAATGACCTTTAAATTATGCCCGCATTTGCGCAGGTTTTATCATTTAGAACGCCCTCAACAAACAAAGAACATAGATGGAATATTACTCAAATAATATTCAGACACACTGCACACCTTGGCTCGCACAAGCAAGAGAGACACACAGCTGGAGCACACACACACACACACACACACACACCCACCCCCACACACACACACACAAACACACGGTGCTGAGACGCGCTGATCCTCCGTGGAGAGAGAGGCGCTGTAAAGCAGGGAGAAAGTTCAGGTCTGAGTTTATCCTCCAACATTCAGAAACTTTTTCCCTAAACAGATAGAAGCCTTCAGTCTACATTACCAACACGCCAGCGCGAGTGTGTGTCCGTATATGTGTGTGAGTGTCATGTTTGTGTGTGTCATACAGCATCAAAGCCCTTGGGGCTGCGTAAAAACGCACGAATGGATGAAGAGGCCAGACACTTTTCTGTTGTTTTGGGGGAAATTTGAGGCTTGTAGGTGCCAAAAACGCCTCTCTGTAACAAGCCTAAATCATAAGGGCTAACAGACGAGCACTTGCAGAGTGAAGCATTAGTTGTGACACTGATCAATTCAACCCGCCATCGTGGCTAGTTAGAGTCACACTGCTACCCGCCACGGCCTAAATCCACCTGCATTTGGCTAGTTGGCGGGTGTTAATGTCAAGCCCTGTAAATATCATGTACTGGGATATAGCAAAAATGTATTGGGATATCAATTTTAGGCCATATTGCCCAGTCCTATTCTAGTCTCCCCATGTTCGGGGGCTTCTCTTCTCTCTCTCTCTCTGTCTTTTGCTGCATACTGACCGCTTGTGTGTGTGTGCTGATTGACCTTCTTGCAAGAATGAAAGCTTTATCTGCCGGCAGACGTCTCTATTTCATTTCTCATCGGCAACAGAAACATTTCCATAACACCGGGTTCTTCACCAGTCAGAGCTTTATGGGAGAGTGGCAAAGAGAAAGACACTGTTGGAGAAAACTCAGATTCAATCTGGACTAGAGTTCACCAAAAAGCATGTGGGAGACTCATGGTCAAGAGGGAGAAAGTTCTTTGGTCTGGAGCTTTGCTTGTTGGATTTGCCTGTTGACAGACATGGAATCTGGACTTAACAGAGCAGCAACTTCATCGTAACTTCACAACATCAGCAGAGTTTAATAATAGAGAAAAGACGGCCCACTCTGCATTGCATGTCATCGCAGTAGTCTATCAGTAAATGCTGCTGAACTGCAGTTAATCAGAGCTTCTTCAGTCCGACCTCCATGTCAGGCTGCTGAATTATTCTCATGCACTGATTTATTTTTCTGTGACAGGCTTTTGTTTTATTTTTCTAATGCCGTCATCTCAGAGCCGAGGTCCTCTCATTACTCACTCACATCCTGCGAGTATTTTCATCTTTATTTAGAGGAGAGACACTCTTTTCCGCTCCCACATCAGCAGGTTATCTGAAGTCTTCATTTGAGAATCCCAACAGCTGACTCCTGCCGGCCTCTCCAACAGCTGAGCGGCCCCCGTCTCTAAGAGGCTCCTGGCTCATTTACATAAATCAAACTGAGGGAGCACTTGTGGCAAACTCATCCAAACAGCTGTCTCTGATGTGGCTGTTGATTCTGCCATGCTAACAGCTGTGTCACGCCGTAATGGGACCCTGAAGGCACGAGTGAGGCTAAATGCAGGTGTACTCAACCCTCAGCAGAGCGCTCACATCTGCATAATTAATCCACTCAAGTGTGATGTGTGATCTCTGCACCCTGACATTTCAGCTTCCTGTCTGAGGCTCTGGAGCTGCAGAGGAAGTCTGAAGCACTCCGCCCTGATTGAGTTATATCCACGCTTCTGTTTGCATGTCTTACAGTTCTTTACATTCTACTTTAAGTTTATGTACAGAGAGCTAAAAGACTCATCAGTTTGTCTCTGAGCGTCTGTTCTCTTCAGGCTGCAGCTGCTCCAATCCTGACGTCACAGCGGTGACATGTTCATTATCTCCTCATCATAAAACACAGAAACAACACGTCTTTTTCTTACTGTATCTGTCCTGATTGGTTTGATTTTCTTTCCTGAAGCCACACAAAGATAATCCCTGCAAACGTGTTTAGCCTGAATTATATCGCCCTGAATTCATCCCCAAACCCACTAGTTTGGAAAACATTTAAAATACTAATTTAAAAAACTGACAGAGAACCACAGGAGAGGCATGGCGAGACTTGATTGTCCTCATACCTCCATTAAAATATGAGAAATGTTAATTACACCTCCTGGGGGCTTTCAATCATTCATCCCTTTTCGACACTACCTACCGTGTTTGGGGTCATGGGGGGCTGGAGTCTATCCCGGCTGTCATGGGGTGAGAGGTGGGGTACCCCCTAGCCTGGTCAGCGGTCAGTAGCAGGGAATATATGGAGGCAAACAAGCAGGCATGCCACTCTCACACCTACGGGCAATTTAGAGTCACCAATTAACCAGTCGTTGGTGGGAGGAAGCCGCAGAACCTGGAGAGATCCCATGCACGCACAGGAAGAACATGCAAACTCTGCACAGAAAGGAAACAAACCCGGAACCTTCTCTCAAGAGTGACCTAGCTGAGAGAAGGTTCAGTCCTAAAACGCACAGGAGGCAGTGAAGAGAGGCTAAAATGGGGGAAATGTGGTCATACTTACGTCGACCAGTTAAAAGAGGAGCTGCAGCATTTTGAACAAGCTGTAAACGATAAGAGAGGTTTGGCTGGCACCAAAATAAAGAGCATTACAATAATCCAGGCGAGTTGTGCTAAAAGCATGCATAACCTTCTCAAAATCATTAAAAGATAAAAAGAACTTGACCTTGTTTAACCTTTCAGCCTGAGCCTCTTTTATTAGGCTGCTGCTCGAAATTTCCAGCCCATCTTTAAATGAGTATAACTCTGTAACTACAAGGTCTATTTGAATGATCAAGGTACCATTATAAAGAGGACACTTGTGACATTTATTCAGAAGTGTAAATATGTGTATAAATGTTACTGGATCAGAGAGAATCAAGTTGGCAAATGAAAAATTTCATTGTTTTTTTTGTTGCAATTTTTGCATATATATCTCATAGAAATAATGCAGCTGAAGTCCAAAAATCTCCAGTAGGCCAAAGCACCACATTTTTACATTACCTCTTTCAAATTTCATGCCACTAGAGGGTTATCAGGACAAAATAAGAGAGATTTTAGAAAAAAAAAATATCCAGGCGAAATCCCCTCTTGTGCCAAATTGGGCCCAATTTGGCACTATCTCTGCCATTTGAAAAACCACGGGTAATAAACTTTTTCTTTTTTTTTTTTTTTACTTATATGCCATTATAGGTGGTCACCCAGACTTAATGACCCAGAGGCTTTAGTGTCTCTGAAACAGTCCAGCAGTGGAAGCTCCAAATTTCAGAGGTAAATACAGCTGAGTGTCATCAGCGTAGAAATGAAATGAAATGTTATATTTTAAAAACGAAAGGAAAACTCTGGAAAACCCGAGGTGTTGTCTTCAAGTCTTTTTTTTTATTGACCAAAAATCCAAAGCCAAACATGTTCCATTTACAAAGACATGAAACATAACAAAGCAGAAAACACACAATATTGTCGATGAAATCACAGGAAACTTTGAATTTTGCACAAAACTAACAAAATATGAAAGTAGTGAAATCCACCTGTTGCTTTGGATGGAGGTCTTCACCTGCAGATTTGTTGCTGCTCCTATAAAAATGTTCATGTCACTGCTAATGAGCCGACTTTGGCAAAAATCACTCAACACAAAAAAACATTTTTTTTTCACTTCAGTGATGACAGTGGAAAAATGTGACCAGCAGATCAACGAGTCTGTCTGCTAATCTGAACGTTCAAAAATAATAAATTCACACAAACGAGATCTCTGATGAACTCTCCAGAATCTTCATCTGGCTGTGTCTTCATCCATCCTCTTCCTCCGTGTCCAGCGGTCCTCGGTTCGGAGGGAGACACGGTTTGATTTGCTGCCAGCGACTCGGAGGCCAGATGATGTGAGACGCCCGGCCATGAAGCAGCCCCACAGACACCTGGGAAAAAAAACACAATAGAAACACAACATAGTTACACAACAAGGGTTAGATGGAGGATTTGGTTGACTGAGATTAAAATGAAGCAGGGAGCGCATGTACAAAATGACGTCCTGAGCTGCTGGAGACCCAAGATCATAAGATCATAAGATATTAAATTCTATGGTTTTCCACCTCAAATGCTAACTTTTCTTCATCAGTGATGCTGTAGTAGCTCTGTGACCCTCCGACTCAATGCTGATCTGTAGCTTGTGTCACAGGATGAGACGTAATGTTGATGTTTAACTGATTTACTATCAGGAGTCTGGTCATTCTGTTGTATTCTGAAGTTGACCGGGTGCTTTGCATGTTTTTCTGCTATCAGGATCGATCTGCTCTACAATGATCGGCATGTTTTAGCAGCAAATGGTGCTAAAAATAGACCTGGCATGTATCTCCAGTGGAGCGGCGTGAAGTTGGGCTTCTGGGACGTGCCAGAGATGCACCAGACCGTGTTCAGTGGAAATGCAAAGATTGATTAAAAGAAGCAAACTGCTCTGCAGTGCACTTTATGAGCAAGTCGGAGTTTGTGGAAACTGGAGGTTAGATCTTTGGTGAAACGCCATCCTCCTTAATCAGAACAAAAAACAGACATTACCAGTTCTTCAAGTCTTTATCAGTTTCACAACCTAAAACATGATTTCTAGCTACAGATGCAAATCTCTGTCTGGTCTGTCTTTATTTTCACAGTAAAAGCGGTCACTGCTCAATCTGTACTGAAACCTTTGCTGCTGTTTTAGGAGTTAAAGAGACCAACAGCTGACAGGCATGTAGATCACCAAAATCTAAAGGTCATGACCTCAAATCAAACTGCTATATTAGATGAAATGAAGGTGAGAGAGTTTGCCTTTTTATCTTTTCTCTATAGAATAATCACAGCTTTAAACTGGCAGAAATGAACTCTGTAACATGCATGTTACATCCAGGCTCTAATTTCAGATTTCTGTTGGATATTAAAATGAAAAGGATAATTATACAGTCTTTGCAGAGACATGCAGTGATGATTAAAATATTCTGTTGTTAAGTATTTGCCCCATCTGCTTCCTAATGAGTTTATTAGAGCTGCAAAAATGAGGATTAAAGATGCAAAAAGCTGCACTTTCTACAAAGGAATAATCATCTGGAAGGATTTTAAACCGTCTGCTTTACATTCACGCTGTCGTCCAGAGAATTAAAGACATGATGAGCATTAAAACGTCAGGCTGACAGCTACTGCTCACTGTCGTCCAACGCCGTCCCAGGTGGACTGATTGGAGCTGATCTGCATGAGGTCGAACACGCCGGTAAATGTCAGAAGCGTTTGACGACGCCTGTTATCGCTGAAATAGCGGCATCTTAATGAAAAACCTCAGCGCCGTTCAGCTCCATCCTCAGAGAAACCTTAAGACAGCAGGAGTGCTGGGATACGGCGACATCTGTAGATGGACATGGGGCATGTTTGATTTGTACGGTGGCCTGGAAGCTGGACGATGACACAGACGAGGTGAGTTCTCCACGGAAAACCAGGCTTTTATTTTGAAAAGCAGAAACCGCCTCAAAGCAAATGAGCTGCGGTTGTTCGAGATGCCTCCAGATGTCTGAGCTTCTCACCCAGTCACTAATACAGTTACAATCAGGATAATTCAACCCCCACTGCCAATCTGGTTTATTGAGAAAATTTACAGACTTTTAGCTGTTTGCAGTGAACGAATCAATCAAAAGCAACCGAAGTAGTTCAACACAGCTAATGCTTCAAAATGCAAAAAAATTAACTGAAAATATGACCAAGTCTTACTTAAGCCTCAGTTTTTTGCTTATGAAGTCCATTTTCAGGCATCCAAAGCCGTTGTATAAACCAGCAGCCAAAACCTGCAGAAAGATCCAGTTTTTGGCTGAAATGTTCATGTATGATCTCATTCTGCAAAACTAATTCCACTCCAAATCAAAGTTCCTCCACATCAGTGAAGCTTTAACCACTTTGATTGAAAATGCACGGCTCTAAACTTTGTGCTCGTTATCATGCTACATGAGAACACACTGAAATATTTGCTCTGTGCACACAAACATCACGGGACTGCATCGTAAATCCAGAGAAGCTGCGTGGAGCCGTGTGCCGGCGTGTTCGGGGTTTGAGATCAGAGAGGATTTCTTTTCATCTCCTCGGCTGGATTCCTGGATCCGGCGCTCCTGTTTGGCCTCTGCTGTGCCCTCCATGGCAAACAGCATCCCCTCTACTGAAAGTTTCATACAGCTGCAACAGGAGGATGCCGATCACGCGTCTGCAGCGTGGAGCCGAGGCAGAGCGTCGATGAAATCTTCATGTTTGGAGGAGCAGAGGCAGCTTCAACAGAGACATCCTCATCTTTAACAAACCGCTGAAACTCCAACCATCAACATGCATGTGGTGGAACCTCGGCTCCTGTCAGATTACTGTAAAGCTTCAGAGCGGCGGTCGAGGTAAAGCCGGCTCAACATCAGACGGGACAGGTAAAACCCTGAACGATGACATGAGACACATAAACACTCACAGTCGCATCTGCTGGATTTTGTCTAAACCTTTGCTCTTCTTCAGCCGCCTCAGTCAGACAAACGTGGATTACAGGAGAGTTCAGAATCAAGCTTTGGGATCAGAAAGACTTCTGTTATCTAAGGCTGTAACCTCCAGTACACCACTGAAGATACTGAGACTGGTCCTGATCTTTTAGGCCCACTAAACGTTGCTTTTGTCACTCACAGGCTCACGTTACTCTAACGACATTACTGATGACGGGACAGCCTGCCATTGGCTGACAGACCCTCGCAGGGAGAGTATAGGGCGATTTTAGGCCAAGTAAAGGGAGAGCATAGGGCGATTTTAGGCCAAGTAAAGGGAGAGCATAGGGCGATTTTAGGCCAAGTAAAGGGAGAGCATAGGGCGATTTTAGGCCAAGTAAAGGGAGAGTATAGGGTGATTTTAGGCCAAGTAAAGGGAGAGCATAGGGCGATTTTAGGCCAAGTAAAGGGAGAGCATAGGGCGATTTTAGGCCAAGTAAAGGGAGAGCATAGGGCGATTTTAGGCCAAGTAAAGGGAGAGTATAGGGCGATTTTAGGCCAAGTAAAGGGAGAGCATAGGGCGATTTTAGGCCAAGTAAAGGGAGAGTATAGGGCGATTTTAGGCCAAGTAAAGGGAGAGTATAGGGCGATTTTAGGCCAAGTAAAGGGAGAGCATAGGGCGATTTTAGGCCAAGTAAAGGGAGAGCATAGGGCGATTTTAGGCCAAGTAAAGGGAGAGTATAGGGCGATTTTAGGAAGAGTATAGGGTAATTTTAGGCCAGGTATAGGGAGAGTATAAGGAGATTTTAGGACAAGTAAAGGGAGAGTATAGGGCGATTTTAGGCCAAGTAAAGGGAGAGCATAGGGCGATTTTAGGCCAAGTAAAGGGAGAGTATAGGGCGATTTTAGGCCAAGTAAAGGCAGAGTATAGGGTGATTTTAGGCCAAGTAAAGGGAGAGTATAGGGCGATTTTAGGAAGAGTATAGGGTAATTTTAGGCCAGGTATAGGGAGAGTATAAGGAGATTTTAGGACAAGTATAGGGCAATTTTAGGACAAGTATAGGGCAATTTTAGGATGAGTACAGGGCAATTTTAGGCCAAGTATAGGGTGGTTTTAGGCCAAGTATAGGGCAATTTTAGGATGAGTGCAGGGCAATTTTAGGCCAAGTATAGGGAGAGTATAGGGCGATTTTAGAATGAGTATAGGGCATTTAGTCCAAGTATAGGGCGATTTTAGGAATAGTATAGGGCAATTTTAGGCCAAGTATAGGGAGAGTATAGGGAGATTTTAGGACGAGTATAGGGTAAGTTTTAGCCAAGTATAGGGAGAGTATAGGGAGATTTTAGGACGAGTATAGGGTAATTTTAGGACAAGTATAGGGCAATTTTAGGATGAGTATAGGGTGGTTTTAGGCCAAGTATAGGGAGAGTATAGGGAGATTTTAGGACGAGTATAGGGTAATTTTAGGACAAGTATAGGGCGATTTTAGGAAGAGTATAGGGCAATTTTTTGCACAACTTTGTCAGGTTTTTTAATCACATTTTACGCCATTTTTTCATCCATCCATAAAATCGGACTTTTGGTTAATATTCTAGCCGGTGCAGAAGGATCATAAGGAGTTTCCTGAGCTGCCAATCATGCAAAGATGTGACAGGTGAAGACGAGTTTAACATTCCTCCTTTAAATATAAAAAGAAGCATGTCCTGGTTTGAAATCCTGCAAGGATTTGGAAACACAAAACATCGAGCTCTGCAGCCTGGTGGGAGGATAAGGTGATCAAACCACTAGTTATTACAGAGAACTTCATAGCTCTCAAGTTTTAAAGTAGGTTAACCCGGCTGTAGGATCAGAGTCTCACCGGTCCGAAGCTGTTGCTGTCCAAACTGTGTCCGTGATGATCGCCCTCGATCCAGAAGTGACCGTCAGGGACTCGCACGTACCGGTTCTTATATCCCAGAGTCCTGGAGAGAAGAGAGAGAGAAGAGTTTTTAATCCACTTTTGTTTTAAATTCCTCCAGGCGATGAAATCCAACCATGTTAAAACATCTGAAGGATTTTGTTCAAAGACGCCTGCTTTTCCTCTTAGTGCCGTCGGCGTACCCAAGCGACAAATTCTACTCTCATCTCAATGAATGCCGAGTTTCACAAGATCAATAATGAGCCGAGAGATGATTTAAAATTCTCCCTGGAAAGACTTCAGAAATGTTTGCTTTAAAAACATCTACAGGAACTCTTATTTGTGTCTTAAAAAGAAAAAAAAAACCTCTAAGAGGCAGAAACTCAGCTCAGAGCGGGATGATATTAAAGTGTGATGAAACCTGCGCACATTTGCACAAAAACGGAGCTTTGGTGCAGTTTGGAGCTGCTCCATCATTGCATATCATTGCACCATATCACATCATATAACATTACATTGCATCATCAACACAAGTGTTTTCTGGACATTTGTTTTTTCATAGCAACTTTTAGGAGCTACATTTCAACTCTAAACCATCATATGTGTGTTTTTTTTGAGTACTTACAGGTTTTATTTAAACATGGAAATATGACATTTTAAAATCTGGGTCTATTATCTAAGTATGTTTTGGGCCTGAATCAGTGGTTCTTAACCTTTTCAGCCTCCAAAATAGAGGTGCCAGAGACCAGGACCCCCACTGCACCTGAAGGTGGTTCAACACAGCCATGCACAATCAAGAATAGTCATGTGGAGACAGGGACGTCCATAAGGGGGGATAAAGGGGAGAGCTTTCTGGGGCCCAGCCAACCTAGGGGACCATGGAGGTCAGGAAAGTCAGGGTCCATTATAAAGTTAGCTAGATATCCATATTTTTATAAAAAACAAAAAGTAAGGCAGTTTGTGTTTGGTAGATTATTTCTCTGTTGTAACAATGCTTCTTGGAAATAAATCTTATATGGTTAGAAAGCCTGTTTATTACCCTTTTAAATGATGCCACATTTGTAAGGATCATGCATTTGTGGGATGAGCAGCAGAGCTGAGTATGTGGTTGCGCCCAGGAAAATTGTGCCAGATCTTCTCTGCCAGTGCCAAACAGCTGATTCTGCCATTGACTCTTGTTTGGTGTTTGGTGGATTGGATGATTGAAGTTTGAAGAAACAAGACATATTGACAATTTAACAGTTTATTCATTTAACAAACAGGAGCCTCAGTAGCGTGTGGAAGAGCCATACACAGCCACAACAGCCTGGCTCCTCCTCCTCATGCTGGTCACCAGCCTGGCTCCTCCTCCTCATGCTGGTCACCAGCCTGGCTCCTCCTCCTCATGCTGGGCACCAGCCTGGTCACACACTGCTGTGGGACGGCATCCCATTCTTCAACCAGCATTTGTCGCTAGTCAGCCAACGTGGTTGTGTTGGTCACTCTGGCACGAACAGCACGCCCAAGCTGATCCCACAAGTGTTCAATGGGGTTAAAGGTCAGGACTGCTGGCAGGACATTCCACCCTCTCCACTCCCAGATTCTGGAGGTAGTCTCTGATAAACCCCGCTCTGTGGGGACGAGTGTTGTCATCTTGGAGGATAGAGTTCTTGCTGACAGGGTGAGAAAACAGTATTCTTGGGGTGTTGTCTTCTTGGGACGCCACTTAGCGGCCTGTCTCTGACATTCCCCGTTATATGGAACTTGGCGTTCAGTTTGGAGATAGTACTAGGGTTCACTCCAATCAATGCCGCAACTTGGTTTTGTGGAACACCAGCTTGAAGTTGCCCAACTGACGGGCCCTATCAGTATCAGTCAAACGTGGCATGTCGATTCTTGAAGCAGACATCTACTGACCACTGTAGCAGGGCCCAGCAGCACCTGGGGGCACCAGAAGCTCAAAACAAGAGTCAATATCAACAGCAAAATAAGATGTTTGGCATTGGCAGAGAAGATTTGGCACATTTTTCCTGGGCGCAACCCACATACTCAGCTCTGCTGCTCATCCCACAAATGCATGATCCTTACAAATGGGGCATCATTTAAAAGGGTAATAAACAGGCTTTCCAACAGTGTAAAATTTATTACCAAGAAGCATTGTTACAACAGAGAAATAATGTACCAAACACAAATGTCCTTACTTTTTGTTTTAAGTTTACTTAACTAGAATAATAACCACTCCTAACATAGCAACAGATATCTTTTTAAAGTCATTTATGCTTTAGTATATAGTCATCTTAAAAATGTAAATCCCTTTTCTTAAAAACAGAATTAAAATAGTAAAGAAAAATGTCCAAAAAAGGTGGTTGGAAAAGTGGTTAAATGGGATTGCAGCAAAAAATGGCAAAAATGGTTTGAAGTGGCAAAAACAGGCACACAGTGGTAAAAGGGGATTAAAAAGTGACAGAAACTGGTTTCAACTGGCAAAATGGGTTAACTGGGGCAGAGAACTGGTGAAGATGGACATATCAAACAGTGAAATGTGGTTGAAATGGGCAGAAATGGGTATAAAATGTGATAAAAAGAGGTTGATAGTGGCAATAATGGGTCAACATAGGCAAAAATTTATAGAGAGTGGCAAGAATTGCTTTAGAAGTGGCAAAACAGGCAGGAAAACGTGGTGAAAGGGTTTAAAAGTGATAAAAAGGGGTTTAAGAGATAAAAATGTGTTAAAATTGGCAAAAAAATGTTGGTAAAAAGGAACAAAAATGGGTTAAAATTTGGCAGAAATGGAGTAAAGTGACAAAAATGGGTCCAAATCGTGCAAAATTCAGGAAAAAAATCATCTCAAAATTATGATCCGTTTTGTTTAAGGCATCTGGCGACCCCTTCTTAGTGTTTCATGACCACCAATGGGGTCCTGACCCCCAGGTTGAGAACCACTGATCTAGTGTATAAAAGGTCCATTAAAAACTGCAGGTTTAAGTCCTTGAATGGATTTGACTCCACACGGATGCTTTCACAGACTTTTATTTCTCTGGTGAATCTAAAGACCAGAATCGTCCACGGTTCCTGCAGATGTCAGACTGGCTTCTCTCTAAGAACCGCTGTCTTATAGTCTCTAACCTTATTTTATTTCTCCACAAAGGTCCTGGCTTGTTTTTCCTTTGTGACTCAGTAAATTCAGCTGCTGTTTCTAAATCAATATTTATGTATCCAAGGCCTCTGCGGTCGGCCGGCCTCCTGGAGCAGCGCTCACACACACACGTAGCCCGAATCACAGACAAATTTCCATTTAAAAAGTCACTGAGGCCATAACTCACAATGTTCCCGCGTTAACAGATAAATCAGAGCTGGAACGGGCCAATAACCGTCTGCAGGGATGATGAAGGGTGTCGGACCTTCTCCTCATAAACATGATGACCTGAGAGGAGCAGCTCCAGGAGGAGACAAACACCTCCTCCTCCTCCACGTTTATTAGTCTCAGCGCGTCCCACCATCTGATCTTTGTTCCAGCGATAAGGGGGTGACAGGAAGAGGCGCCGGCGGGCTGATTTAGAGCCTCATGATCGACCGTAATGAAATGAAAGCCATAATTGTGCTGCAGATTTGATCGTCCATCAGTGAGCATCTTAGAGGGAATTTTCTCCCTGATCTTCATCTTCCTCTTTCTTCTAGAAACTGAGGGAACTCTCAACCAACCAGACAGGCTCAGAGGTTAAGGGTCATCCATGATGGCTGCTTTATCATTGGATAGTTTAGATCTGGTACAAATCTACACTAAAACAGAGGAGGAATTATAAACCATTGAACTATTTATTCAACAAAAAACACAAGAGAGGAAGCCAGTGATAACGGCCTTTATACCAGTGAGTTTATAGCACTTTAATGCATGTTCTCCACTCTCAGGTATGTGGTTTTATCTAGTATTGTTTATTTAAAGGCAACCTGGAGATACTTTCTCATATATTGTCCACACAGAGGTCACATAAGAGGTCATTTTGTCCACTGTGAGGGCCCTTGAGAGGGCACCTCAGGGAGCACTTTGCCAAATTTGGTCTCTTTAGAGGAAATTTGCCAAATTCATCGGTTGAGAGTGCACTTAAGAGAGCCTTTTGTTGACTTTTGTTTATTTAAAAGGCCCTAATCGCACTCTGCCATATTCTTGTGAGAGCTTCCATCCATTCCAGCTTATCCTGTTAGGGGTCATGGGGGGCTGGAGCCTATCCCAGCTGTCTTTGGGTGAGAGGGGGGGTACAGCCTGGACTGGACGCCAAACGCAGGGAACTTAAGAAACATTTTATGAAATACTTACTTAGAGGTCCACGTACAGGGGACTTATGAGGAAACTTTGTCAAATTTTGTCCACGTATAGGGCACTTATGAGGGCACTTTGTCACATTTCATCCACGTATAGGGCACTTATGAGGGCACTTTGTCACATTTCATCCACGTATAGGGCACTTTTCGTCACATTTGGTCTATTCAGAGTGCATTAATGAGGGCTCTTTTCCAAATTTGCACATTTTGAAGGCAATTTAGAGGAAACTTGATCAAATTTGGCTGTTCATAGGGCCCTTAGAAGAGCACTTTGCCAACTTTTGTCCATTTAGACGGCCCTTTAGAGGGCGCCTTGTCAATTTTTGTGTACTGAGAGGAGACTGAAGTGGGAAAATTGTCAAATTTTGTTAACTCAAAGGACCCTTAAGAGGGCACCTTGTCAACTTTTGTCAAATAAGAGGGTCAGTAAAAACACTTTGTCCAATTTTGTCCACAAATTTGGCACAGAGGAGACAATGCGTCCACTTTGAGGACACCAAAGAGGGCACACTGTCATATTTGCCAACTTTTGTCGAATAAGAGGGTAGTGTATTTTAAAGGCACCAGTGAGGACTCTTTGCCAAATTTGTCTGCTAAAAGACCAATTCCTGTGCTGTTTGCCAAATTAAACTGTTAAGAGAACCCATAAGAGAGCACTTTATCAAATAAAGATTTTTCAAAAAACTCAAAATTTGATCCATTTAGAGGGCATTTAAG
Organism: Cheilinus undulatus; assembly: GCF_018320785.1. Classification (NCBI taxonomy): domain Eukaryota; kingdom Metazoa; phylum Chordata; class Actinopteri; order Labriformes; family Labridae; genus Cheilinus; species Cheilinus undulatus. Next base: position 2,553,028 of record NC_054873.1, on the reverse strand, counting down.
AGAACACTTAGCCAACTTTTGTCCACTTAGAGGGTACTTAGGGGGCAACTGTCAAATTCTGTCCAATATCAGGGCACTTTAGAGGCAATTTGTCAAATTCTGTCCACTCAGAGGGCACCTAAGAGAGAATATTTTAACGAATTTTGTCTTTTTGAAGTGCACTTTTCCAAATACTGTGAATTTAGAGAGGACAGTGTCAGAATTTATCCTTTAAAAAGGCCCTTAAGAGGCAATTTGTCAACTTTTGTATATTTTTAAATATTAAATTTATTATTTATTTATTTTTTAAATATTAGGGCACTAAGAGGGGCAATCTTCTGGTGCTTTCATGAGTTTTACACTTGAATAATTACTTATTTACTGATCATAAATACAGTAGGTAAAGTATTTCCATTAGAGGGGTTGATGGCTCAGTTTAGTTCCTTGGTTTTGGGGTCACAGCTTAGTACTGGTTCAGGTCTACAGGAATGAAGCTACTGGAGGTGATGGCTGCAAACTCAGGCAGGCTAACTGGCGTCTTTTTATCTGAAGGCTGGTGTGTGAACGAGTGCTGTAAAGCCACATGCACTTCTAATGACTAGCTTTATGGCAGGTGACGCTCTGTGGAAAAGGGATGGACGCCTTTCTCCATGCTGGTAGCTATTTTACAGTTAGACTGATTTAAAACGACTCTTTTAAGGTGGAAAGTGACCAATCATTGCTCTAATGTGACGTCAAAACTCCGGAAACTTTGGCTCCTTAGAGAAAACTGATGTTTCATGGTGGACACTTTGAGTAGGAGTGTCTTTGGTGTCAGCGGTGTCTGCCTCCTGCTGGAGGTGGGGGGGGGGGGGGGGGTAAATAATGATTTTAAAGACAAATAAACTTTATTTATGTGTTAGCATTAGTTCATTGCAGACAGAGCCCCGGCCAACACTCCCACTCAGCTGCCTGCAGCCTGACAGTGAGGATGGGAGATTTACGCTCCGTGTAGGCCTCTGTGTTTGGAGATGCATCTGTGAAACCGTCCTCCGCCTCATGGTTACACGGGACACAGACGCTCTGGCCTGTGAGGCCCAAATTAAAACCGGAGCGGTGATTTATTCAGACCTGGCCTGTAAAGACAACACAGGGTGACAGCTGGCGTCGTCAGCGCCGCCTCCACCAGAAAACACTCGCAGGCCCGTTAATTATTCATCTCCTCCCCGGCTGGTGACCTGTAATCTGCACGGTGGCTCCTGACACCAACAGCTGCCGGGAGAAGTCGCATGATGATGGTGTGTTATGATACCGTGAACACGCCTCTGTGGGTCTGACGCCCCGACACTTCCTCTCAGCCTCCACACGCCGCTGCACGGACACAGTGCTCACTGGAATCTGTCACCTTCAGTGTTTACAGGCATGCACAGAACTCTTGATAATCTCTGATATTGTTACAGTGACCTGCATGTGTGAAGGCAAAGAGGCTTTTAACCCTAACTTAACACGGATATTTCACTACCAGCTCTCTTAACTCTCCTTCTAAATCACTGCAAGTCTGGCTGGCTATACTAAATAATTTTTAAATCCTACTGGTGTAAAAACCTGAGTGACCACAGACGGTTACACTGGGGAGATTCTGCAGATATGAGATCTCAAAGGAACCCACAGGATCAAACGGGACTTTGGAAGAAAAGATAGAAGAAAAACAAACATGGAGGACGATCAGTATCCTCAATAGGTATCTGCATGCAGATACCTATTAATAACTTTGCTGTGAACTTGATTTTTGACTTTTTGTGTCCCTCTTCTCTTCCAGTGCCTGACTCCTTGCCTCACGTCAGCCCAAACCCCTCACTACCCCTGGACCTGTGGACCCCCTCCACTGTGAACTATTCACAATAAATCTGTTGAGACTTTGTCAGTCTGGTCTGCATTCTGGGTTCAAACACCCCCACTCATCACAAAGGATACCAGGGCCGGGAAATTAACTGCAAATTAGATTAAGTTGCAATTTTCAAATCGCAGAAGTTGCGACTTGAAATGTGTCACGATACCAGTTTAATAAATCAATATTTTGCAGCAGCAGAGATTTTATTCACATTATGCAAACATTCAAGTGTCATTTTTTTATAATGGTTTTCAAAAATCCTCCTTTTTGTGTTTTACAGATGATTTTCTTAATCAAAATGAGTGACATAAAAAGATAATGCCCTTTAATAAAGCAAATGACATCACATTTGCAATACAAGCAAAAATATTTAGCTCCTTCTATCTAAAACTGATGAAGCCTAGCACTACTTCATGAAAGTCATACCCCAGCTGTGATCAGCAGGTAGCCAGCCTCACCTCCTCCACCCCAGCCACCTCCTTTATAGCTTAAAGCTTAATGAAAGGGATAATATCATTGTTTTCATGGTCTTATTTATGGAAGTATTTATGGCTTGAATTTGTCAAAAAATACACAAGATTAACCCAAGAATAATCGGCAGCATGGCCACGCAGGGGTTAGCGCTGTTACCTCACAGCAAGAAGGTCGCTGGTTTGCCTCCTGGTCAGGGCCAGGGCCTTTCCGCGGAAATTTGCATGTTGGACATGTGGGTTCTCTCCAGGTACTCCAGCTTCCTCCCGCCACCGAAAACATGCTCATTAGGTTAATTGGTGACTCTAAATTGCTTGTAGGTGTGAGTGTGAGCGTGCCTGGTTGTCTGTCTCTATGTGTCAGCCCTGAGATTGACTGGCAACCAGTCCAGGGTGTGCCCTGCCTCTCGCCCGATGACAGCTGGGATAGGCTCCAGCCCCCTCCCCGCGACCCGGAACGGAATAAGCGGACCGAAGGAGAGTGACCTCGCCCACTAGAAGCGAGTCTAGAGCTCTGTGCCACATCGCGCAGTCCTGATCAGTGGCCAGAGATCACGGGAGAACTGCGAGTTCACGCAGTAATAGTATGTCAACAGTGGACTATTTTACATTTTGGTATAATTTATCATCCTTTCCGGTATAAGCCCATGATATTATTGCTTCCTCCATTGAGTGAGTACATTAGGAAGTTCAAAGGTTAATGTTTGCTTAAAGGATCTGTGGTTTTATGCAATTTCTTTGGCTAAATATCCCCAAAAGTTCACTTTTCCCTGTCAGTGATGCCGTTGTAGCTCTGTGACCCACTGACCTCTCGTTGACCCTTTGCTCTCGCTGCAGGATGAGACGTAACATTGATAGAGTGATGATTTACGATCGGGAGTCCGTGCATTGTGTTTTGTTTTGAAAGAACCGGATGTTCTATGCTTGTGACTTGCATGGTTGGTGCTTTCTGAACGACAGTGAATTTACCTGGGTTTGGCAGTGGCCGGCGCTGACGGTACGATTCGCTGGCGTTCCACAGCACACGCTGTACATGGAAATTGGGGGTCATAAAGGCCTAATTTTGTTAATAGAAGCCCTGGTCTTTATTTGAGGTTATGAAAGTATCCCCTCATATTTGCGGAAAACGGCACGTCACCATCACTCCAGTTGAAATTGCTCGTTATTTTTGTTTGAGCTTGGTTGTTTCCTGTGATGAAGCCTGCAGACCCAACAGCTGATCAGACACACTGAGGCAGAAGAGCATGGTCAGTTTGAACATTTCCAAACACAGTGGCTTTCTGGGTAAAAAGAAACCTCTTCAAGAGTTCTCCAATTGAGCCAGCTTTGTGTTTTTGGCCCATTTTTAACCTTAACTCACTAAATTATGCTGAGCAGCTCTACCAGGCTGCAACACTGTATAGCCTAGCCTCCAATCAAATCACGCAAAAACCCAAATTTAGATGCTTCCACCTCTGCAGGTTTTACACCTGTTGTTAAAGTGTATTTATTCTCAGCTGATCACCAGCCAAACCTGCACACTTAATATAGTCTGAATGAATGTGGATCTTAGTTAATCAGGCCCTAGCAGAACCTCAGTCTTTCAGTCTGGCAGTGAGTGACCATGTCTCAGTGCCCCTCCAATCAGAGCAGAGCAGAGCTGGCCTGGATGACGTGCTCAGATTTGTGCTCTCATAGGTCTGATACGGTTTTCAGAGTTGCTGCCAAAGTTTTGGTCAGAAAGTAAAAATGAAAGAGGCTGCCTGCTGACGGGCAGACACAGACCGAGGACATGACGGTCTCTGTTCTAAATAAAAAAACCTCCAACAATCAGACGGTGACTTTTTCGACGGGCTGCTGCAGCTCGGCCCTGATCTGCTCTCCTGCTGCGTCTCATTATCTGAGCTGTGCAGCTCATTTCCTCACGAGAACGCCGCGTAACGGAGCCGAGAACACCCCCACCTCCTCCTGCAGGAAACCCGGGGAGAGGAGCGTGACTCACTCACACAGGAACCGTTATCCACTCACACCGAGAGCAAAAATAGCTTTCTGCCTTCCTAACCTTAATGTGTTCTTAATGCCGCTTCAAATGCAATTCAAGACCAATTTCAAGCCCGCATTAAGTTTAAAGAGTGAAAATACTCCAGTGAAGTTGGCTTCAATCACGCTGATCTCACAGGGGAAATAAAAATAGGCTTCATTTCAGACTTTAGGGAAGAAATTCAGCACTAAAGGGCTGCTTTTTAGAGAGTGAGACTGTTAATTACATCCAAAATATGATATTTAACAAATGAGGTTCAGAGTCAGAGGGCTCCATGTGGTTTTCTGGTACACTAAAGGAGTTCTCTTCCACAAAAATTACTCCAAATTTTACTGCTTTGTACAAAAGGATGAGTCAGAACTTTCAAACACTGAAGGGGTCATTCATTTGGTAAAAGTGAAGATTTCATACTGCTTCTGTTGTGCTTTAAAAATAAATTTCCTATGATTTTGTACCAAGTTTAAAGCTGTCTGCTAGCTGTCTTAAATATCAAGAAACAAAGAAAGCATTAGCGTTAGCAGCACTGATATTAAACATGGACGCTGCACCGACCCACTGCTGTGATATGCAGATGTGTCGGCCATATTGGTAGAGGCAGATCTTCACATGCAAGTATGAGAAAAAATGGAATAAAAAGCGATAACCAAAACATGACAGTGATTTGGGTTGATCCTTTTTGAATAAATTAGAGTAGTTTCAGCGCTAACTGAGAACAAAATATACGAGGTCTCCACTGTAGTACACTACAGCTCATAGCTACAGATAAAGCTACATATATCTCCCGCAAGTCCAGTTTTAACAACGCAGTGAGAAGAATTAAAGGAAGAGAGAAACAAGAAATGTGTACCAGTTTATTTGTGATGAACTCAAAATTAACACTTCATGAAAAAAACCCTAAACAGGGTTCTCTGTCTCTTAGTCCTTTACATCATTTTTTATTCTATAATTTAAATAAAAACATAATAATAATAATAATAACATAATAATAACAGTTATCAAATACATAAAAATATATTTTAGAGCGGTCAAAAAATATAATCTTTAATCATGATTAATCTCAGAATTTTTGTAATTAATCGTAACTAATCACACCCTTTTAATTGCATGTGAAATTCTATCGTTTTATTTTTAAAAATGTTTTTGTGTCATTTACCAAAAAAAAAAAAGCTTTCAGAGCTAGATCAAAGATTTTAACACAAATTCAACCACAGAAAAAGGAACTTGTTATGGAATGAAAATAAAATAAGTGACTGAAAATAACTTCAGATGACTTCTGACTTAACCACCCAGTTGTCTGTAAGCTTCATGAAATAATGAGGGATAAAGGAGCAGTGGAGGACTTATTTTATATCCCTGTGACTGCAGGGAGACACTGACCTGGCTTAAATGTGTTGAAAGGGACAGCGTAGCATGCGATTAATCGTGATTAAAAACATTTAGTGCATTACTTTTGAACCTCGCAATAAACCTTTCAAATATAAATATATATATATATATTTCTATATTTTAGTGCTGTTACTTGATTTAAAAAAATAATCAAGTTAATCACATCACTAGGTTGTGATTAATCATGATTAATACAACCCTCCTAACCGTGCTGATTCAGCTAACTGAACAGGACTTTCTCTGTATTTTAGACCGTATAGAACAATGTTCAGAGCAGCTCCAGTCTTTAAGACCACACAGTCTGTTTTATCTGCAGCGACTGGCTTCACTTCTGATCAGTTTCTAGAAGATTCTACTTCTTATTTCCTCCGTTTTGCTGCAGGCTGAACACCAACGTGTTTCACATTTGGAGTACAGAAAGAAGAGAAGGTGCAGAAAACACCTAAAGGGGTCTGACATGTTGGTTTCATGGTGTCTGCACCTGTTACGTGTTCATTCGCCTTGTAAACACAACGCACTGGATGTCGGCCATGATTGGTCACTTTAAACCCGCTCCTGTTGACGGTGGGGTTCTAGCCAGTCAGCCATGCAGAGAAACAACAGCCAGTAATGGGAGAGTCACGCATCCTTTACACCACGACCTGCGAGATTCCCCTTAAACAGAGCAGCAGCGGTGAGGAGTCCACCTGAGGAGACCTGAGGAGACCCGAGGAGACCCGAGGAGACCTGAGGAGACCCGAGGAGACCTGAGGAGACCTGGACAGTCTGAGGACAATCCTGGATCAATAAACCACTGAGACCTTAAAGTAAAGGCTCATTTATGGCTCCTTTAAATACAAAAATATAACCTCAATTCCAGAAATGTTGGGACGCTGAGTTAAAATGTAAATAAAAACAAAAGTCAATGATTATCAAATATCATACACCAATATTTTATTCACAATAGAACAGAAACAACATAGCAGATGTTAAACGGAGACATTTGAGACATGTTTTCTATTGTTTAGCATCCCCTTTTCTTTCAACATCTGTGAAGTGAAGAGAGGAATGTTGTCCCATTCTAGCTGCTCAGTCTTGGGTCTTCTTTGCTGGATTTGACCTTTACTGATGCTCCAAATGTTTTCTATTGGTGAAAGGTCTGGACAGCAGGCTGATCAGTTCAGGACCTGGACTCTTCTCCTGTGAAGCCATGCTGTTGTGATGGATGTGGTATGTGGTTTAGCATAACCTTGCAAAGTAGATGGATTTGCCCGTTTCCATGTTTCTCACTGGTGAAACCGTCTTGCAAAGCTCCTGTCTGAACCGTTTGGGCCCGGTTAGAAAGTGACAGGACCAATCAGCGATGAGGGGCAGTACTTTCAGGTGTGGTGGAGTCGTGACGTAAACAAGCAGCAGCAAGAGGCAAGCCAATTATGGTGGAAGAGATTAGCGTGGATGCTGCTACAGTCATGGACGAAAGTATTGGTACCCTTGGAATTTTTCCAGAAAATACACCATTTCTCCCAGAAATTGTTGCAATTACAAATGTTTTTTGTATACATGTGTTTATTGCCTTTATGTGTGTTGGAGCAAGGTATGTTTGGGGTCATTGTCCTGCTGGAACACCCATGACCTCTGACCCAGACCCAGCTTTCTGACACTAGGCCCTACATTGCGGCCAAAGATCTTTTGATAGTCTCAGATTTCATGATTCCTTGCACACAGTCAAAGCACCCAGTGCCAGAGGCAGCAAAGCAACCCCAAAACATCCTTGAAGCTCCACCATGTTTGACTGTAGGTACTGAGTTCTTTTCTTTGTAGGCCTCATTCTGTTTTCTGTAAACAGTAGAATGACGTGCTTTTCCAAAAAGCTCTACCTTAGTCTCATCTGTCCACAAAATATTCACCCAGAAGGATTGAGGCTTACTCAGGTACATTTTTACAAACTCCAGTCTGGCTTTTTTTATGTCTCTTTGTCAGCAGTGGGGTTCTCCTCGGTCTCCTGCCATAGCGTTTCATCTCATTCAGATGACCACGTATGGTCCCAGCTGACACTTTTGCACCCTGAGTCTGCAGGACAGCCTGAATTTGTGTGGAAGTTGACTGAGGATGTTTATCCACCATTCCAACTATCCTGTGTTGCATTCTTTTGTCAGTTTTTCTCTTCTGTCCACGTCCAGGGAGATTAGCCACAGCTCCATGGTTATAAACTTCTTGATTATATTACACACAGTGGACAAAGGATCAAAGATCTCTGGAGATGGTCTTGTAACCTTGAGATTGTTCGTATTTTTCCACAATTTTGCTTCTTAAGTCCTCAGATGATTCTGGGCTCTTCTTTCTCTTCTCCATGCTTGGTGTGACACACACAGACACACAACACAAAGGCTGAGTCAACTTTTAGACATTCTAACTGGCTTCAGGTGTGATTTCTAGATTGTCAGCACCTGTTACTGCCACAGGTGAGTTTAAATGAGCATCACATGCTGGGTGCCAAAGGGTGCCAATAATTTTGTCTGGCCCATTTTTTGAGTTTTTTTTGTAAAATTATGTCAATTTTGTCTTTTTTCTTCTGATTTTTTGTGTTGTTCCAACGCACATAAAGGAAATAAACACATGTATACCAAAAACATTTGTCATTGCAACAATTTCTGGGAAAAATGGTGTGTTTTCTGGAAAAATTCCAGGGGTGCCAATACTTTCGTCCATGACTGTAAAGCGCCAGGTTTATCAGACCTCGACGACATTCCTTCGTTAAAAGAACAAAGAACAGCAGTGAGTTGTTTTCTTTTCAAAAACCACAAAAGTTGTGTACTGACATGTCTTCAGTCGCCGTGGTTCCTCGGTAGCTGAGCATGCGCACCTCGGTAACGGCTACATCACGTGTTTTGTTGCTCTGATTGGCCTGTAAAGATGTGACAGACAGAACGTTCATCCAATCAGAGTTTTTTTCAAATCCTCTGCCCTTTCCCAAACACTTAGTATTGAAGGTTTTCCTTTGTGTCGGGTTATGAAGTATCAGGATATGAAAAAGCTTTTATTGACTAAATATTCTGGCATGTTCAGGCCCACAGAAACGGTCATGTGTGTTGAAAATGATGAAAATGTTGATGTTTGAGCTATAAGGCTAAATGAGAGTATGGAGCTGTCCATGGTGCTGAAGTCTGACAGGCAGACAGCTGTCAGAGGGAGAATGAGAGGGGTAGACTCACTGAAAACAGCTGATTTAGTGCTTCTATCCTGCACATTATGAGTCAGTATTGTGATCACTTTTGCAATATATAGTCATACGCGCAGGTTTTCAAAGTTTCAGGTCGGTGACACATAGTCAGAAAAGAAAAAAAGGTTTAAAAAACATCTATGATAGAAGTAGTTAGAAAGAGGTTTTGTCTTTCTTTATCTTTGTGTTGGGAGGTTTTGAGGTTACACCTCTCCTGCACTTATCTGTCTGTTATTTCTGCTTTGAATGTGTGATGTTTAAGTGCAAATCAAATAAACAAAATATATAAAATAAAACTATATTACAGCCTATTTTTTTAAACTTAACAATACAGCCCTTCAGAGTAAATCCAATAAGCTGCATTTTTCTCCCGTTTTTCTGCTCTGTTCGACTATTAAAAAAGAAAACATCATAAAGCAGAGACTAAAGTTTTATTTTCCTTTCCTACAGTGAAGAATAAACTGTTAAAGCCTTGAAACCCGGCATGTTCGTCCCTCAGTGATCGTTCAGTGTTTGTTTAGGAGCAGAGCAGAGATTTATTTTTGTCACCAGGTGATGCCGTGAATTTGATTAGACCTGGGCGTGATGGAGCGAACCTCTCGACTGCACAGTGATGCGATTAGATGAGAGACGGCTGCTGTTTCCCTACAACCTGAGGAAAGCATTGCTTTATTACAATAACGCTGTGATAAAAAAAACATATGAGCTCCTTTATCAGAGTTAGCGGGCTGGCTTCGTACCTGATGAAGTCTCCCTCCAGGCCAATGACCCGCTTGATGATCTTCTGCTGGGGGTTCCTCGGGGACCTGAGGAGACAATAAATAAATAAAAGTCAATGAGCATAAAAGACAAACAGGAAAACACAGGCGGATAAAAATCATGGAAGCGTGAGGCGGTAAACTCAACAGCTCTGTTTAGGGAGAGCATGAGTCTGTATTTAGATCTAGTCTCTAACGTGAATGGTGAAGATGTACTTTAACAACCACATGATATCTTTACTGTTGGTGCAGCTCAGAGGATGAAATGGACCCGTGCTGCTTGGATATGACAGGAGACATGAGATGTTTACTTTCCTCACTGACTACAACTCACAGCCATCCATGAGATGAGTCCAAACTACGGTGGCCTGGAGGTCTCATAGGTCAAACGCTAACAGCATCACAACCAAAGAGCTCTGACAGCCGACGGACATGGTGCATGAACCGGTTTCTGGAGGGCTATGCTTGTGGACCAGCTCCAAGAACAGTCACTGATAGAGTCATGCCTTTTCCTTCATAAGTCTGCATTAGTATTAGATTGGCTAAGTCTGACTTTTTAAACGTATGCCTGTTTCTTTGAGTCTGTGTCTGAGGAAGGTGAAAGCAGGGAAGTTGTGGAGTAGTTCCCCTATCTTGGCAGTGTAATTCATTGATTCCCTACCCGTGAGACTGGGATCAACCGCAGACTTGGCCTCAAACATGGGGCGATGGGTTCACTGGGCAATGAACTGTGGTGCTCTCAGTTTTTGAGCATGCAATCGAAAGTCAGAGTCTTTGGGTCCTTGGTCCTCCTGGTCGTACTAGACTTGTGAGGCCTTGGTGGTGACTGAGGCGCCGACTGGACTCCTTTGTCTGAGGCTGACACACTCAGGAGACGGCTGTGCCACATGTGCCTAAGAGGTAGGAGGTGGAGGAGGAAAGGACCTTGTGACCCCCGATGTTTATAGATAAAAGGATGAGCTGGAATTGGATTATTAGCGATGGATTTATGTGATGTGGAAGTTTTAAACTAAAACAAACAGGAGAAGAAAAATTAACATTAAACTGACTATGGAAAAATAATCAACCAATAGTTTTTATGAAGGGCACAAGGTCACTCCAGCAGGCAGGACGCCTCAATATCTACATCAGTGTTACCCAACCCTGCTCACCCAAAGAGCCAAACTGTTGAAAAATACCTTTGCAAAAGCCATAATCTAAGCAGTCAAAAGTGGCAAAAACAGCTTGAAGTAGCACCAAAAATGATGAAAAGGGGGCAAAAATGGTCCAAAGTGTCAAAAACATGGCAGAAAAGGAGAGAAAAGTGACTAAAATGGGAAATAGCGGTCAAGAGTGGCGAAATAGGGCAAAAAAAAAAAAAAACAGGAAACAAGTGGTGTTTAATGGTAAAAGGGGGCAAAAATTAACAAAAAATGGTGAAAAGGGGCAAAAATGGGAGAGAAGTGGAAAAAATGGGTAAAAAGTAGGAAAAAAAGGGGTATCCAATGGCAAAGGTAGCTTAATAGTGTGAAAAGTGGCAAATATGGTGAAAAAGGGCAAAAATATGGTAAATGTGGCATAAATGTGATAAATGGGACAAGTAAGTTTGACAGTTAAAGCCTTCTGTGTAAGTTTGGGAAACAAACTGACTAATGTGATTCATTTCTGAGGTCAAAGTTTCCCTTTTCTTTGGTTTTTGGGGGAACAATATTTGAAATTAAGACATAAAAGAGCCACACGTTGAGTATCACTGATCTATGTATTGCTCTTACAGACACCTGGTGTGCTTGCTCTCCCAGGTCTGATCCAGTTCAGCAGATTCTGGGTGCCCAGGACCTGGTGGGCTGGACCAGCTTGACTTGACTAGAAGGGTCTGTCTAAGTACAGTGGCCTGATTGATTCGGAGTAATTACATGTGCCATTTCTTTTTGGTACTTTTCCTTTTAACAACTTTGTTTTGTCACCATCATAAAACAGAAAAACAACATCCATCAGCCCATACTCTCTGCCTGCTCTTCCTCCTCCCTCTTCATTTATTTCTCCTCCTCCTCCTCCTCCTCCTGCTCATACATCTCCTCTTTCCTCTTCTTTTAAATCCTAACCCCCACCACCACCCTCCCCTCCTCTCCGTTGCCGTGGGGATACAGACGGATCATGGCTGATTGACAGCCTGCTGAGCCAATTGGATTCACACACAACCGCAGAGCTGGGCACTCATTGGATGCTCTCTGGGGATAAGGACCATATCAATGTGTGTATTAGTGTGTGTGTGTGCGTTCATAGTGAGTGTGTGTGTGTGTAATAGAGTGATGGATGATCTCCTCTCTAACAGCAGAGGAGAGAGAGGGAGAGAGAGAGGACGAGCGACAAACACAACCTGTCATTCACTCTCTGTGTCTCTTTACCCTCTCTCCTTTTAATTCCTCTCTCTCTCTCTCTCTCTCTCTCTCTCTCTCTCTCATAGACTCTCTCGCCCCCCCTCCTCTCTCTCTCTTTCTTTTTCTCTGTAGCTGCTGAGCTGAAAACTGAGCAGACGCTGGTTCTTGGAGATACTCGTGGAAAAAAACAGGAAAATATCCTCTGCTGCTGGATGTTAACATGCACCGCTGCGTGTTTTCATAAAACACACTCTAACTGGCACACACACACTCACACACACACTCACAGATGCTGTGGGCTTCTGCAGCCATGCCAGGAATACCTGCTGGATATGTGCTGCTGCATGGGACGTGATGGATGCTGCTTCCACTGGTGAGTGTTTCATGGCTCTGTGACTTATATATGTGTGTGTGTGTGTGTGTGTGGGTGTGTGTGTGTGTGTGTGGGAGTGGGAGTGTGTGTTGGGAGGACTGCGGTAGTCCTTGAGCATCTGTGGCGGCTCAGCCTGCGGTTTTGACAGCTGATGGGAATAAGAAAACAGGGCAGGGGGGATTTTTTTGTCGCAGATTTGAACGCTGCAGCACCTGGCTGACAGTCCTGATGTTGATCTGCAGAGCGAGCCTTTCTGCAGCTTTTTCACTTCAGAGGAAGAGAACGAATGAGCGGAGGCAGAGCCACTCCACAGGTTTATCTCCTGAAGTCAGAGAGAGCAGAATGAGCAACAAGACGAGATGCAGGGGGAAGCAGTAGGGCTTGGCGAGGGACGAGTGGTCATTTTCAAACATTTGGACAGAGAAGTTAAAAAAAAAATCAAAGATTTGATGTCACTATGGTCCCTATCTAACCCTCATTATTCTACCAGTGCCTGACTGTAGTGCAGCACTGCTGCCATGCGGGGGCTGTGCTGCGTCTGAAAGCCGTTTTCTTGCAGCCAGTAAACTAAAGAAGAGCGCAGTAACGTCAGTTAGTGACATGAATGAAGTGCTAGGCAGTGGCGGACTCAGGATGTTCGAGGGACAGGGGCAAAAATGATAAAAAGACATCTGGTGGACACGGTTAATTTTAACAACCAAAAATACGGCTGCAAATGTTTGTTGACTTCCTTTTATTCATGAGGAAGACGAGACTAAGACGAGCGAAAACGGACCTTTGGAGATTAAAAACTAACAAGTTACGCTTCATTAAGGAGAATGAAATAAGACCAAAATGTAAGTTCAGCTTTTGTTGGACATTCAAAATCTGTTTCTCTCCACTGTGCTAATATGTTAGTGTGCTCATACATCTAATAGAATAGTGAACGTGCATTACACAGAGGCCTGGAAGTGCAATAGAGAATTACAATGATAATAATTAAACAAATAAAAAAAACGGATATAAAAAAATAAAGTCTGAAACACTTACAAAACTGAAACATATTTACAGAATTTTACAAAATCCTCAAGTCTGAAACACTTTTAATAAACTTAAAATTCATTTTTTAATATATGCTATAAAATTACAGTCTGAAACACTTTTAATAAACTTAAAATTAATTTCTTAATATATGATATAAAATTACAGTCTGAAACACTTTTAATAAACTTAAAATTCATTTCTTAATATATGATATAAAATTACAGTCTGAAACACTTTTAATAAACTTAAAATTCATTTCTTAATATATGATATAAAATTACAGTCTGAAACACTTTTCCAAAAATGGAAACAAATTTACAGAATTTGATACAAAATTTTAAAAGTCTGAAGCACTTTTATAAATATCAAACAAATCTTAAAAAAGATACAAAATAAAGTCTGAAACACCTTTACAAAAATTGAAACAAAACAAAACAAAAAAATGGATCCAAAAATTAAAAAGTCTGAAAATCTTTTATTAAACTTAAAATGAATGTTTCATATATAATACAAAATAAAGTCTGAAACTCTAACAAAACTGAAACACATTCTAAAAAAATGGATACAAAATTATAAAGTCTGAAACACTTAAAAAACAATTTAACACAAAAAAGAAACAAAATTACAAAGTCAGAAACACTAAAACTTGAATCAAATTGATCAAATATGGTTTCTTTTTTATGGAAAGCGAGTGTACCAAATGCCAGAAGTGACCCAAGTATCAAATTTTGTGTTTCAGTCTTTTATTTTTGTTTTGGACTTTTTGTAAAGTTGTAAAAGTGTTTTGTTAAAGATAATTTGATTCATGAAATGCACATTTTTTTTTTAAGTTAATAGAAATTTGTTTCAAGCTTTATAAAAATGTTTCAAACTTTTATATCACACTTCCAGGCCACTGCAGCATCACCATGACTGATTTACAGCTAAGAAAATAACTGATTTGATAAAAGTTAAGACCAAAATGTGAGGACTTTCATTTCAGCTAAAACTACAGAAACTTTCAAGAGTGAAAACCTAACAATGGTGACTAAAATTGAAATGTATTCTGACTAAATGTAAAATATCTGCCAATATAAACACTACTGGTGTTTGCTGAGAGGGCACAGCGTAAGATACAGTATCCAACATTCATAGTTAAATAGACATCCTGGTTAAGATTTAAGATTTTTTTATTTTACTTTCTACACTTCTATAAATAACAGAACAGGGATTTTTCACTATTCACACCATTCACACACTGACAGTGAAGGCCACCAGTATTGACCTGTTCCATTCATACATTTATACTCATTCACACACTGACAGTGAAGGCCACCAGTATTGACCTGTTCCATTCATACATTTATACTCATTCACACACTGACAGTGAAGGCCACCAGTATTGACCTGTTCCATTCATACATTTATACTCATTCACACACTGACAGTGAAGGCCACCAGTATTGACCTGTTCCATTCATACATTTATACTCATTCACACACTGACAGTGAAGGCCACCAGTATCACCCTGTTCCATTCATACATTTATACTCATTCACACACTGACAGTGAAGGCCATCAGTATCGACCTGTTCCATTCATACATTTATACTCATTCACACACTGACAGTGAAGGCCATCAGTATCGACCTGTTCCATTCATACATTTATACTCATTCACACACTGACAGTGAAGGCCACCAGTATTGACCTGTTCCATTCATACATTTATACTCATTCACACACTGACGATGCAGCGTTTGGAGCCATTGGGGTTCAGTGTGTTGCCCAAGGAAACATGGACATGTGACTTCAGGAGAGGGGGATCAAACCCAAGACCTTCTGATTAAGAGTTCATACTAAGCAACATTAGCCTAATACGTCTCCTAACATCTTGATAACTTCATGATAAATTAACGTTTTCTTCAAGAATTTTTCTTGGAGGTTTTTATCCCAGTTCTCCTCTCTAAATGGAGGCAATGAGAGCCCAACATAAACCTTCAAAAGGGTTACAGACAATAATACTCACTGAAAACATGCCAGTGACTTTTAACCATTTAATTACCTCCACCAAGGAGGTTATGTGATCGGATGGATTTGTTTGTTTGTTTGTTTGTTTGTTAGCAACATAAAGTCATGGACAGATTTTGATAAAATTTTCAGGAAATGTCAGAAAATGGCATAAGGAAGAACTGATAAGATTTTGGGACTGATCCAGATCACCGTCTGGATCCAGAAATTTTTTTTAAAGGCTTCTGTACTATTAGGAGATAGGGCTGATGGTGGAGGTCTGTGCTGTTACCACTTTACACCAGGAGATGGCGGACATGAGTAACTTCAATCCCAGCAGCATTTTTGGGTGTGTTTCTGTTCAAAGTGTTGGAGTTCATAGAGTTTGAAAGACGCACGCCTGGTCGAGGAGACGAGTCAGAGCGTAACAGAGAGAAAGACAGCGAATTGTAGCAAAAATACTCACAATGCTGGGAGGAATAGAGGAATATTCACCCTCTGCCATGACTTCCAGTCATCTGCTGAGACCATGGGTGCATCTGTTGGCACCCGTAGCGAAGCCAATGCTTTGCCTCACCGTGTCTCCACCCCACCAGGGAGGGAGTAATCAGCGAATGCCGTGGTGGGGGGCACATGGGGACGGATCCAGGAATTTTTTAAAGGATTCTTCACTTTTGGGAAATAGGGCTAATGGCGGAGGTCTGCGCTCTCTGAATGCTTTTCTAGTTGCAAATGGATCTACTGTCTTACTCCCTGAAAAACAATGAAATTATTTCAGAAGCAATTAATCCATAGCAGCTTGAATCTAAATATGAGGGTGCAGCTAGCTTCATAGTATAATGGATGTGGCTGGGGTGGAGGAGGTGAAGCTGATCACAGCTTGGAGTCAGACTTTTGTGAACTACCACTAAGCTTCATCAGTTTTAGATACAATGAACAAATTTTTCTCATATTGCAAATTTGATGTCAAAAGCTTTATTGAAGGGAATTATCATTTTTATGACACTCGTTCTGATTAAGAAAAACACAAACAAAAAAACACAAAAGGGAGGATTTTTGTAAAGCATTATGAGAAATTTGACACTTGACTGTGTATAAAATCTCTGCTGCATTTCAAGTTATAGAAATAGTGCACCTTGTGCGATTTGTAAAAAGCAGCAGGCCGTATTTCTTCTCAGCCTTAGTATTGACCAAAAGATTTGCAATGTTTGAGCTGTTTTACATTCTGTAACCCAGAGAGGAATCCTCCCAAATACAACGGCTCCCATGTTAGGAGGGAAATTTTACTCCTCCTCAAAATGTTGCCAACATCTTTGTGCAACTACAACACTGCTCTCCGTCTCTCTTTTGGTTAAAATACGGCTGAGGGTCATGCACTGAATGCTCTGTAGTGCAAACTATCATTTAGGAAGATTAAAAGTGAGAAATATCCCTTTATTGAGAGTCTGGGCTTCTATTTTCATTTCACTAGACTCATGTCGTTGTTTAGTTCTGGTACTGGGACAGTTATTTGTTATTTCCTTACAGATAAGATTGAGGGATATGTCATGTATTTCCACTCAGCTAAACTCATTAGGATATGATTTTTGCTCAGCATCACCCATCCCTAGGAAGAGGAAGGAGAAATAGAGCCTTCCTAGATGTTTAAGTGGTATGAAGATGGAAAGATTTAAGGATGACATGTGACTAAAGTCCCGAGGCAGCACTAAATCGATGAGGGAGGAATCAAATTAAGAGGCAACATGTCCCCTAGGAAGCAGCTCCACCACCATGGCTGCATCCGGAGCGCTAACGAGGTGAAAGAGTCTGGGTTTCGTCAGCTCTGGTTGGAGCAGGTGTGAACAGACGGCGTATGCTGCTGCTGTGTGATGTAGCATCATGAGTCAGACAGACAGAGAGAGAGAGGGAGCAGCGGCGTTTATATTCAGCCGGGTGCAGAGAGAGTTTAGCAGGATTTGGCTGCAGGGCGATCTGCTCTAACAGGAGGACAGACGTTCCCACCACTGCCTGCTTAATTTACCAGAACCTCCGTCTCCCTCCTCCTCCTCCTCCTCCTCTCTCCTGTTGTTATTCAGCCTTGCTCATAATTAAGAGCCCTGCACACAAAGATGTCTGTAAGTGAGGCGGTGCTGCCGGGCGTACATTTCCTAACCCAGCAGAGCCATCCCAGCGCACGCAGGGCACCTTTAAGTTCTGGGTTCATGTTCTCGGTTCCTACGTGCATGATCACGCTGACTGAGCGAGTTAAGACCAATCATTCACAACGAGAAGAGTTAAACTTGCAGCTGCCGGCAGAGGAGATGATGTATCGTTTCCATGGCAATGACTCTCTGTGCTCTCTCCAGCTTTTCATGCCTGTCTTGTAGCGTACAATATGAACGAGGACAGCGATGGCGTTGCTTGAGTTGCAGTTCTGAGAAAACGAGACAATGGAGCAGTCCGTGAGAGTTTCAGCAGAGTCGACCAGCGTTTGCCATAAGCTTGAGACTGGAGGTTTTTCCTGGAGCAGGTTCATCATTTCGAGGAACCGGTGTCACATCTAATTAACAGAATAAAAACTAACTACCAAGACTGCATTTACCAGGAAACAGCGGACCATAACGCTGAACTTCTTGGTGAGAAAGCCGAGTTAACAGTGACAAACGTGCTCTGTAGCCTCCGTGTAAGGTTGGGCTTCAAGGTTCTGATTGGTACCTCATGTTCTAAACAAGCTGCTGTCAATTTAAGAAACTAAATTATGGGAACATCATCAGCTGACTGATTGAGGCGCTACAGCTCAGTTATTAACCCTTAGAGCTCCAGCGGCCTGGATCCGTGCCCAGGCACACCCCTTTGTAAACTGCTTGGTAACTTTTGAACCCTAACCTCCGATTTCCATAAACAGCGTGCGCGCCGTGCACCAAAGCACCACGGGTTTGCTCCGACCAAAGGAGAGCGACCTCGCCCACTGGAAGCAAGTCTAGAGCAGGGGTGTCAAACTCAAGGCCCAGGGGCCAAATCCAGCCCGTGGTAAAATTATACCCAGCCCGCAAGATCATATCACATTTTAACTGTAACTGGCCCCCAGGTACTCCAGTATGAAACTAAACCTTGACGATAAAAAGATCTTTAAGTCATCAAATTTAGAGTCAAAAGTAAAAAACAATTAAGTAAAATTAAGTTGTGTTTTCATATCCAGTTTTCAATATTGCATCTTTCAATTACAACTTAAACTCAGGATTTAGATATTTTATTTAATATTTTGGCCTTTTATCTCAAACTGTGACCTTTTAAGACATGATATTGATTTATTTCCCTCATATTTTGACCTTTTAAACTCATGATTCTCAATTTTATTTCATATTTAGCCTTTAAAGTCATGACTTTAAATTTTACCTCACATTTTGCCCTTAAAAAACTCATGATTTTTTAGAACCTTATCTCATATTTGACCTTCAAAACTCATGATTTTGAATTTTCCTCATATTTTGACCTCTAAAATGCACAACTTGTTTTTCATATTCTCATACTTCACATTTTAAATTCACAGTTGTGAATTCTGTCTCATATTTTGTTCTTTTAGATTCATGATTTTGACTTTCAGTCTCATAATTCTGCCTTGTACATTATTTTTTTCCATTCTATTTTTCTGATAATTTTGTGTTTTGACCTTTTGAACTAATAAGTTTGCCTTTTTACTTCAGATTTTGATCCTTTAAACTTGTCATTTTGACTTTTTAAATCCAAAAATCCTTTATCATCAGAGCTAAGTTGTTTCTTTACTTCCCATAATTCATCACTGGTGAAAATGAGGTTGACAGTTTTTGGCTAAATGTTGACCCTGGTCGGCCCTCAGGTTAGATCACAAACCAGATTCTGGCTCCCACTGGGAGTGGTCTGGTCTAGAGCGCTGTGCTGCGACGCGCAACCCTGATCAGCAGGAAGAGATCACGGGGGAACTGCGAGTTCACGCAGGAATAGTATGTCAACAGCGGACTATTTTACCTTTTGGGGTTAATTTATCATACTTTCCGGTATAAGTCCATGATATTATTGCTTCCTCCATTGAGTGAGTACATCAGGAAGTTAAAAGGTTCATGTTTGCTTAAAGGATCTGTGGTTTTATGCAAATTCTTTGGCTAAATATCCCCAAAAGTTCACTTTTCCTTGTCAATGGCGCCGTTGTATCTCTGTGACCCTCTGACCTCTCGGTGACCCTTTGCTCTCGCTGCAGGATGAGACGTAATTTTGATATAGTGATGATTTATGATCAGGAGTCTGTGCATTGTGTTTTGTTTTGAAAGAACCGGATGTTCTACGCTTGTGACTTCCATGGTTGGTGCTTTCTGAACGACAGTAAATTTACGAGGTTTGGCAGAAATAGACCTGCAGCGTATCTGAAACGAAGCGGAGCGAAATGGCGCTCCAGGCATGCGCCGCTGCAGGTCTGGAGCGCCGGCTATGGAAATGCTCTGACAGACTAGAGAGGGAGCGAAGTGCTCTGCAGTACGATTCGCTGGCGTTTTGCGGGGCGCACGCTGTATATGGAAATTGGGGGTAAGTCATAGGCACTAACCTGTTTTTTCCTGTGAAAGCTGTGTGTTGTGCCTTTCTATATATGTTTTCATGCATTCGTAGCTCTTACAGAACATTTTCTAGTGAGCCCAGAACTTCCTGAGGTCTCTGAAGACAGGGCTGTCGAATACAACAAGAAGCGACACAGTTTAGAAAAATGTTAATAACTTTTGAACTAAACGTCGTAGACACTCTTGTTTTCCTCTGAAAGCTGACTACTTTGCAGTTTGTTTGCTACCCTCGATGTCTCCGTTGCCCTTACGGACGCCGTTTACCAAGCCCGGAAGTTCAGTGACTTTTCGGGGTCTTTAAAGATTCAATCCACGGCGTTAGATCTGATATTAAGCATCTTTTTGTCCATTTTTAATCCATTTTCGATCATTTACTTTGGCTTTCTTCAGTGGGCAGCGCCATATTTGTTGAAGACAATGTTTAGATGCAAAGCATTGTGGGAGTTGTAGTCGACCAGTTACTTCTCTACTTCTTAAAGGAACAGCACAAATGAATCTTGTATATATGTAGATATTTTGAAAAGCGTTAGTCACCGAATGTTTATTTTTTCACAGTTTTGTCCCCAAGAGATGGAGAACACGTCTATGCAAAGAAAATGCTTAGTCATTATTCTTTACTGTGTGCTATTAATGAAAACCTTTGAGTTTCAAATTCCGATTTGTTTTTTTATTTTGTCTTTAGAGTCTTATAACTTCTTCATAACTCCAGTGACATTACCGTAGTAGATTTATTCTTAAAGCCCAGGCTGTGTTAAAAAAAGGATGTATAGAGCCTGACTGTGCACCACAGGGTCGATGTTTTACAAGCCTTTTAAGAAAAAGTCCAGGTGAGACATGATGGCTGTGAACTCTAAGGGTTAAAGTCCACAAACTTTACAATGCTGGACTGTCCAGATTCCATGTTGATCATCAGGCAGCTGCAAACTGAAATGCTCTGAACGGGCCGACCAATCAGCATCATCTGAGGAGAAGGAGGCAGTACGGGTGTGGTTTAGTTATACTGCAAGGTGGTAAACAATGGCACCTGGAGCTGTAGTAAAGCAGCAAACAACATGTCTGCATATGTCAACATGTCTGTAGAGAGTAAAGTGTTTTTGCATTCCTCCTGAACCGTGACACTTCTGTGGTCACAGTTTCGGTGCATGCATTCACATGTTGAATACATCTGAACTGGTTAAAAAAAGCAAAGGTTTGGCAAGTGTTTACCCGCCAATATAGATGGCAGTAATGTTCCTGAGTGTTTGCTAACCGCAATAGAACAACCAACGAAGAAGAGGAGGAGGCTGGGAAAACAGAAAAGAACACAGAAAAGAAAAGTTCTGCTGCAGGAGAAGCAGAGATAGAGACTCACCAGCTTCCTCCAGATGTGACAGCAGAGATATTACTGCTGCTGATACATTTCAGAGGCTACGCACGGACGTAGAAGCAGAGATCAGTGTTAAAAGTGTGTATTTAAGCGCTCTGCTCTGACTTTGTCACCGGTCCCAGCCTGTGTTTACACGACCTAGTCTGCCATCCTTCACTGACAAAGCTGAGTCAGGATAACTGCTGCACTGGCTTCTAACCAACAGCAGTGTCACAGCACACTTTAACCATAAACAGGATGCATTGCAAAAAGCATGCATGTGAATTCGTATTTTGTTTTCTGTTTTTTTTTTTTTTTTTTTTTACAGATCAGGAGATATCAGGCGGTTCATTTCTGTTTTGCTTTTATTTTACATCTTTTTCTGTTTTCCTCTTTTTAAAACAACAGTAGATGGAGAGAAGTAGGCGGTAAGCTGCACCAGATTAGAAATCATAATGAGAGACTATTAAATATTTATAAGTCTCTGACTCTGTTCCTTTTTATGGATGAACTAAACCCTTACAGAGGTACAAACCGAGCTGTGATCTCTGTGAACCGTCCCAGCCCCAGCCTGTAATGACCTCGTAGCCCTCAATGCAATGTGCAATAGTGGGCGGTGACCAATGAGCGTTTGACATCGTCCACTGTTGAGCGTTGGGCATCGCCCACTTTCAAATGGTCGTCCAATCAGACGGTTGGTCTACGTCATTATGTCATCATCATCTTTGACCAACGTCATCACATCCGCTTTCAAGAAACAGGAAGTAACCAGTACGCTACGAAAATTATTCAGAATGGAAAATACTTGTATAATAAAACATTTATGTGTACTTTTTTTGTAGATATATGGATATAATTCATGTTTTAGTTGCTATCATCTCCACATACAGCATCAGCATGTTTCACTGGGTGATGCCCAATGTTGAGCATCGCCCACATTGGGCTCCGCCCCCTGTTGCAGACTGCATTGAGGGTCTTCTTGTAATGACTGTGACGGACAGAATGGTCGTCCAATCATTCTTTAGGGTTATTCCACATGTTCTGCCTTTCTCTAACTCTTTGTATGGGCGGCTGCCCAGATGGATGACAAATATATCCCATACCATGGAAATGTGAGGCAGTCTGTCTGGAGTAGGAGGTTCAAGGTTTTAATATCGTCTCATTACGTCACAAATCTTCAGTCAGGAACTGAGCTTCAGAGAGAGGAAGAAAGCCTGGACGCTGTTATCAAAGACTGAAAGTGAATGAACCACAAACAGCCAGACAGATGACCTTAAAACACGCACAGTTAAAAACACCACTGAAGCTTACGGTCTCGTTATAAACCAGCCTTATTCTGTCGTTTAATGCGTGCCATTTCCTGAAAGCCTGAAACAGAGACTGCAGATTAGTATGTTTGCTGTGAGCAGGATTGTGGCACCACCGTGTAAGTGTTTGAATTCACCTCATTTTTAAACCCAAACTCCTTAGGTCGCTCTCCTCACACTGACATCAGCATCAGAAAGGCTGAGCGTTCACACTCACGGCTCCACAAGTCGACGTTCGTCCTCAGCTCTCATCACACGACTCCTCAGAGAATGCTCACAAACGGACCATTATTTTTTATGAACTGATAGTAGCAGGAGGACTACTCCTAAGCGCTAATTTAATAACAACAGCAGTCCATTTCCTTTGGATATTTACTCCCTCTAGGAGAGAACGGAGGAGCACAAATGTAAGTGGACGAGAGAAAGAAGCACAGATTAGACTAAAGACCACGCTAGAGGAACTTAAGATGGAAGACAAAGGATGTCTTACTAGCACAAAAACTGCCTTTATTTCCATTAATTTACAGAACTTCAAATACTTTTAAATACAGTCACCAGTGTTCATTTTGACGGCTGTTTTTAATTCAAGTCTCAGTCTTAGTCTTTAGATTAAATATCTTTAAATTTAGTCACAGTTTAGTCATTTCTACTCTTTCAAGTTTTAGTTGACAAAAACTCAAACAAATTTTAGTTTAGGTCCATAAAAAGTCCTCACATTTGAGTCTTTACTTTTAGTCCAAGCGTTTACTTTCTTGCCTAAATCTGGTACCAAATCATGGTAGTGTGTCATGTCTGCCTTTGAATCCTTTGAAAAATTCCTGGATCTGTCTCAATATGTCCCTCACCACGGCATTCGCCAATTACTCCCTCCCCGGTGGGGTGGAATCATGGTGAGACAAAGCATTGGCTTCGCTATGGGTGGACCATCATGGTGAAAGCATTGCCTGCCAGTGCCAACAGATGCACTGACAGTCTCACCCATGGTCTCAGCCGATGACTGGAAGACATGGCAGAGGGTGAATATTCCTCTGTTCCTCCCAGCATTGTGAGTATTTTTGCTACAATTCGCTGTCTTTCTCTCTGTTACGCTCCGACTCGTCTCCTCGACTGGGCGTGCGTCTTTCAAACTCTATAAACTCCAAAACTTTGAACAGAAACACACCCAAAAATGCTGCTGGGATTGAAGCTACTCATGTCCACCATCTCCTGGTGTAAAGTGGTAACAGCGCAGACCTCTTCCATCAGCCCTATCTCCCAACAGTACAGAATCCTTTCAAAAATTCCTGGATCCAGACGGTGATCCGGATCACTCCCCAAATCCAATCAGTTCTTCCTTATGCCATTTCTGACATTTCCTGAAAACTTCATCAAAATCCGTCCATAACTTTTTGAGATATGTTTTTAAGAAACTAACAAAAAAACGAACAAACGAATAAACGAACAGAACCACCCGATCACATAACCTCCTTTGCAGAGGTAATAAATAATCTCTGTTTTCCTGTGATTGTCAGGTGATGCAAACGTGCAGTTTAGAATAGATGGAGAATAAAACACACGGTGCTGCAGCTCCACGTAGTGTTCAATGCAAGCTGCTACTGTCCTCACTCTTTTTGCCCTCCAGACCTCTGCGTCCCCGTCTGCTTGGCAGGCTTTTGATCAGAGGCAGCCATGCCTGAAATTTACGTTTCAAAACTTAAGAGGCTCCGACTCTATCAGGAGCAGTGAAATAATCGTATTGACACACTTGAGGATTATTTGGACCTTGACTTTGGCCCCAAACCTCTCTGATCTTCAGAGAGATGGGGTGGCAAATCTGGACCAAAACCACCTAGGGTATTTCTTGCCATAGTGCACAGAATTCTGTCAGCAAACTGAAAACAAGAAATCACCTGATCCTGGGTGCTTATGACCTCAGTTTTTCTTGCTGTGGAAACAAAATAAGCATCAATATGATCTGATTTTTCCGAGAAATACCTCCTGCTGTCTTCGTCCTTAAACTCTCAGAGAAAGAACAAACAACATAACTTTAGTGTCCAACAAAAACAAACTCATTTAAGGTCTCCAATCATCACAGTTCTTTCTGCAAAAGCAATATTTGCTGGGAGTCTGTCGTTGGCTTTAATGAGATTTATGATTTTTTTCTAAACTGTAATATTTCCTCCATTTCTAAGCTGGAAGCTTGAGGGAGAATTTCTCAGAAAACAAATACAGTGGGTAATAAATACCGATAGAAACTCATTTGTCACATAAATGATGATGTATGCTCGGCTCCGTCTCATCCAGGGATCAGAAATGGATTCAGACCTCCTAAACCATCCGTCTTAAGTGTTTCTGCAGGCCACATTTAGAAAAATCAAGTGCTTTTGGTCTTTGGACATAAAATGTAATCATACTTGGCTGAAAAACAAACCACAGCTTGTGGGACTAACCCACACTAATCCATCTGAAGAGCCATTGTTTGATATTGTAGTTTTTTTCATTCTTAATCCCAGAAAATCAGGCACAGTCGGCGTCTTTGGCCTCCTTTGGAGGGCAGACACTGAATCTGTGGAGCTATATCTGACAGGGCGAGTCAATAAATCATCTGTGTGATCAGTCGGACTAAAAAAGTTGGTCCAGGACTTTTTTTTCCCCCTCTGATTCAGGTTCACCTTGAAAACATAAATTGGATTTGATTGCAGCTGTTAAAACCCACCTGTTCGCCTGCAGCTTTCATCTGCAACGGCACACTGATAAAACCTTCCCTGCAGAAAGGCTTTACCGATATTTTTATAATTGTTGTGAAGCTCAGAAGAAAGGTTTTGAATTAATATTTATTGGATTAACTAAGAAGGTCAGTCCCCAACAGCAATACCAAACCACAACATTTGTCAGCACAGAGAGAGCTCAGGTTAGTCGTTTTTAACTCCACTGTGTCGCTGAGGCTGGGACTCAAACTCAGACGACTGACTGAGATGACTGCAGCACTTTAACAGCTTTTCTTCCTCATTATGAGAAATATATCCACGAAACTTAAAGCAGCGTTTGACTATTTAGTAGCTACACATCATTGACTGCACAGTGCTATTGAATTTTTTCTCTGTTGCTGGTGAACAAATGAAATATTAGACATCTGCCAACTGACAAAAAGGTTTATTCTTGCAAGAAAGTCAATCAACACACACGAGCGGTCAGTATGCAGCAAAAGACAGAGAGAGAGAGAGCGAGAGAGAGAAGCAGAGCCCAAACATGGGGAGACTAGAACATTTATGCTTGAGCAACGCCCCCTCCCCAAGGTAGACTTGACACCCCTCTGTCTGGGAAGAATCCACACCTGGACATGGCTTTGTTTCCAGGTGGTCTGGACATCACAATTTAAAAGACAAAAGGACCCTCTGATTCAGTCATGGGCTCCAGGTTTAACACTTATTCAGGAACTAGCATGGTCACCCTTTGTTGCTTTGTATTTACATATGCAGTAAAGTCGACACCTTCCTAGCCCCATCGTTTCCCCATGTCTGTGGTGTAAGCTCCATAGAAACGAGAACAGTGGGGGGTGTTGGGGTGTTGAGACAAAGGAGCTAAAACCCCATTACAACAGATGGTCAAAAAGAAGCAAACCATAGAGGTTCAAAGCATCTGGTCTCTTCTCAACCTGGCAGTGCCATCATCACCACAGCATTATAGGTTTGACCCTGGGTGACTGAACTTGCAGCCAATAGCAGAGGACAAACGCCACAAACAAGCTGCACAAACATGAATGAGGTACAGCAACAGAACAGCAGCTTCCTGCTGCAGTTCTCTCTGCAGCAAAGTTTTCTCGGCAACAATGAGGAAGTTGTGTCAGTCATAGTGGTAGTTACTAGGGGTGTAAAGGTACGCGTATTCGTACCGTACTGGGCCTCTCGGTACAGACGTGTACCGAATGGATACATGTGGAATGAAGCTCACATAGAAAGACAGAAAACCAGAGAACAACTCACTGTCACACTGTCCTGGCAACCACACAACCACAGGAAGTGCCAGAGATCTGGGACCCCCACTGTACCTGAAGGTGGTTGAACACAGCCATGAACATTCAAGAATAGTTATGTGCTGACAAAGGGTGGTAAATGGGGGCCTTTCTGGGGCACAGCCAAACTAGGGGCTAACAGAATCATGGTCCATTGTAAAGTCACTCTGTGGTATCCATATTTTATATTTAACATGAATAATAACCACTCTTATCAAAGAAACAAATACCCCTTATTTATTTGTGTAGTCCTATTAAGAATATACATTTCTTTTCTTAAAAACAGAATTAAAATGTGTAAATTATAGCCAAAAAGTGGATAAGGTGGTGAAATTGGATTTTAAAAGTAGCAGAAATGGGAAGTGGCAAAAAAAAAAAAAAAAAAAAAAAAAGGGCAAAAATGCGCATATACAGTGGTAAGAGGGGCTAAAAAAAAGTGGCTGAAATGGCTTTAAAGTGGCAAAAATAGGTAGAAATTTGGTGAAATAGAATGAAAAATTGATATAAACTGGAATAAAAAGGGTTAACTGAGGTAGAAATTGGCTGAAATTGATTAAAATGGCAAAAACGGGCATATCAAACAGGGAAATGTAGTTAAAATGGGCATAGAAAAATGGTAAAGAGGGGTTAATAGTGGCAATAATGGGTCAACAGAGCCACCAACAGGCGGAAAGTGGCAAGTTGGTTTAGTAGTGGCAAAAACAGGCAGCAAAAATGTGGTGGACAGGGTTTAAAACGGACAAAAATGGGTTTTGGGGGGCAAAAATGAACTAAAATTGGTGGGAAAAAGTGATGAAAACAGGTTAAAATTTGACTAAATCTAAAGTGACAACAGTGTCATTTGAAAAATATTTTAAGTTTTTTCAAGGCATCTGGAGACTCATTTGACCCATTTTCAGACACATTTGGTTAGTTTCTGTGTTTAGCTAACGATGCTTTGATGATGACTGACCCCAAAATGGACTGAAAACCCTGCAGTATCCATGCCAGGCCTGCAGGTTGCGCTGTGACTTTGTACTGAAATGAAACATGCATGTACAAATTCTACTTCTAAAGAGTGGAGCGGTGTCTGTGGACAAAAATGGCTGACAAACAAATGTCTGTGTGGATCAGGTGGGGCTGTGATTTCCAGGGAAGCCTGGACTACACAGAGAGTACATTTGACTAACTGGACTCATGATAGAAGCACAAGCCGAACCTGAGGAAGTCCATCGCTGTAGTACTAACCACAGGTGGTCTGATAGGGGACTACAAGCATCAATTCTGATCTATGAATGATATAAATAGGCGGATAATGATCAATTCCTGATCAATCAGGCCGTCTCTAATGGAAACATATCCTTAGTAACACTTCACTGCAAATATATTTGTATATAAGGCTAAATAAACGTGACTAAATCATGGAAATGAATGAATGAAAGTCCTTCTGTAGAATCGATACTTCCATTGTAGTCATGCTCATGTTAGCAGCGTGCTCCCTGCCCTCTCCTTCCTTTAATTGAATTTTCTGATTGTTATTGGCATGAACTGACGCCTTCCTAATAAGATCAACATTTCTACATCTCCCTCTCTCCCCCCATCCATTGATTTCCCACTGAACTGGTCCCATGTGAGCCCCATCCACCAGTTTGTTTCCTCCTCCTCCTCCCACCACACACGCTCCTCGTTAGCATCACAAACTTAGCCCCGTCTCCCAAGAGCCATACTGCTCTCTTTAATCAGCCGCTCGTCTAATGGTAATTAGCCTCACACACACGCTGTAAACACACACGGTCTGACCCGTGTTTGTTGGTTCATGGTGGTACATGTGTAGCTGCAGTCACCTGTTTGTTCAGTGAGGAGGAGGAGGAGGAGGAGGCAGATGGGTCTTTATGTCCACTCTGGCTGGTCATACCTGCTGAATTTCTCCTTCAGACTGAAGCCCTGGTTATATCTTGGATTAATGTAGATACTAAGTAACTGCACTGGTGAGTGAGTGCATCAAACAATGCATCTTTTATCACCTCTTTGGGGCCAATTAGCCATGAGCTAAAAAGCTAGCGGTGCCTCTTTAGCAGCTTTTCTCCCTCATATTGTCACAAACAGGCACAGTGACATTTTATTTAGAAAATAAACTCTGTGGGGTGCAGGTTGACAACGATGTTGATGTGTCACTCCAGCTAGGTCTAAGAGCTGGATCCTTTTGTAAATAAAGGCATGCTTTTAGTTTATTAGCAGAAAAAAGCAGATCATGTCAGCTGACGGGGCGGTCCTTGATGTGTACCGGTACGCGTTGAGTCTGCACAGCCAGTCCAGTCTGGATGTAGATGTCCTAGACCACCTCTGCACCAGTCTGAGCTCTCCATACAAACAATTTAGTTATGGGTATTTGAATGCCTAAGATGGATTTAAATCCCTCTAATGCACTGACTAAACATGGTATTTGTGGATGTTAGGGCTGGGCAAAATATGACAACATTACAGAACAGATCTCTACATAAGCAGAGCAGAAACAGCTGTTATGACCAGCTCAAAGCATGTGCAACTATGTTTGCTGAGAGACCCCTTAGAAATGTTATTCTCACTGCCAGAGGGCCAGATTGATACAAATTATATTATAATCTGAATTTAAAAATTAGAATTAATTTGAACCCTTTAAAGGGCACCTAAATGAAATGCTTTGAAGTAAAATTTAAACCCTAGAATGTTACTGATGGACATCCCAAGGCTTTTTTGTTTGGCATCATATCATATTGTATCATCATAAAATATCATCTTGTATTGCATCATCATGAAGTATTATATTGGAATATCATAAAAGTATCGTATCATTGTAAAGTATCAAATTGTATCATATCATATATCATGTCATCATAAAGTATCATGTTGTTTAATTGAAAAGTGTTCTATTGTATCGTAAAATATCTTATTGTATCGTTGTAAAGTATCATAAAATAGTGTATCATATTGTATAGTATCGTATTGTATCAGTGTTAAGTAGTGTATCGCATCATCGTAAAGTATAACGTATTATAATAAAGAATCATACTGTAGCACATCGATCATTGTAAAGCATCTCATTGTGTCATTGTAAAGTATTGTATCATCGTTAAGAATCATATCATCGTAAAGTATCATATTGTATCATCGTAAAGTATCATTTTAAAGTATTGTATAATTGTAAAGTACCACATTGTATCATCGTTAAGTATCGCATCATTGAAACGTTTTGTATCATATCATCCAAAAGTGTTGTATCGTAACATTGTAAAGTATCGTATCATCGTAAAGTATTATATTGTATCACTGTAAAGAATCATATCATTGTAAAGTATACCGTATCATTGCAAAGTATCATTTCATCGTAACATATCGCATCATCGTAAAGTTTTATATTTCATCATAGTAAAGTATCATATCATCGTAAAGTATCATATTGTAACATTGTAAAGTATTATTTTGTATCATTGTAAAGTATCATTTCATCATAACGTATCGCATCATTGTAAAGTATCATATTATCGTAAAGTATTGCATTGAATCATTTTAAAGTATCTTATAATCATAAAGTATCATATTGTTTCATAGTAAAGTATCGCATCATCGTAAAGTATGGTATTGTATCATTGTAAAGTTCTGTATCGTAGCATACTGTATCAAGTACTAAAGTATTGTAACGTTCTAACTCCTATCATAGAAACATCTTTTCGTAGTGTATTGTATTGTTCCATATTATATCATCATAACTTAACGTATTGTACCGATCATATCATACCTCACTGTAACGTGCGGTGCAGTACTGTAACTTTGTTTTACATCTAATCGTGTTTTACCAAATTATATTCTGTCATATCATATAATGTCAGACTGAACAGTGGCGTATCCTGTTGTTTTGTCTTTTCTTGCATTGCATCATAAATGTCCTAAGGAGATGTGACATATTGCAGTGTTTTAGATCATATTACAATGGTGAGGTTTTGTTTGGTACTCTGAGCCTGACTTTCTAACCAAATGAGACAAAGAATGAAGAAAATCAAGAAACATAAATGATGGACACACGTGTACAGCATGTTTGTGTTGTGATGGTAGGAGCGGTTTGTTTTACTTCTTCTAGTTAAGTTTCATTTGACATCCAGTCCCCTAGTAAATAAATAAATAAATACCTGTTAATTCATAGATGAACAAGTCATTACCCCCTGAGTCCATGAGAAATAGATGACAGTGAACAAAATGTTCAAATCAAACTGTGACGGTGCTGCAGCCTTCTTTTCTGTCTGAAAACAGAGTAAGGAAATGATTTATGACATTTCTTTATAAAAGCACCTTAACGGAAGCTCAGCCTGACGTCCTCAAACTCATTTTTAAGAAAATCATTGAGAAGGGTCTTGCGTCAGATATGGAAGAGTCGATGCTGGCTGCCTTCCTCTCATGTTTAAGGATTCTCTTCAGTGTATTCAAAGATGAAAACCATCTGTGCTGTGATGACTGGCCGCTGACGTCATCCAGCGCTTCGCTCTCAGTCCGAGTCTCCTCAGAGGAGAAGACGTACCGAGCTCTCAGCAAAGCAGGTGGAGGAAATAATCCTCTCCCACTGATGAGCTTGTTCCCTCTTCTTCTGCCTCTTTTTCATTTTAATTAGCACGCTCTCGCTCTGTGACGGATCAACACGTTCTGTCTAACTGGCAACTACAAGAAAAG
Source organism: Cheilinus undulatus (assembly GCF_018320785.1). Taxonomy (NCBI): domain Eukaryota; kingdom Metazoa; phylum Chordata; class Actinopteri; order Labriformes; family Labridae; genus Cheilinus; species Cheilinus undulatus. The sequence continues at coordinate 2,521,718 of NC_054873.1, read as the reverse complement.
TCTGCATGCTGGCAGAGAAACAAAGCACAGAGAGAAGAGGGTGTGGATGTGTAAAGTTCATTTCAAAGACGTTTTTCCCTGTATGGAGGACCAAAGAAGACACAACCTGATTTAATGAACAAAGAGACGATAAAAAGAGAGATATGTTAGTATGGGATGACATCTTTGTATGTAAATAAATAGTTGTTTATCTCAGAGTGTATATCTTTAACCATCAGCTCCTGCTCTACTCTCCTTCAGTAGAACATTTTAGATCGAAGTTTTGCATTTCAGATGGTTTCTGAGGCACAGTTTATGTGGACTCTGAGTCTTATGTATTTTTTTTAAAGATTTTTTGGGGGCCTTTTTGTGTCTTTAATAGATAGAGGAAGAGGACAGCGGATAGATTCAGAAACAGGGAAGAGAGTGGGGAGAGACATGCAGTAATGGCCTACTGGCCGGATTCAAACCCAGGTTGCCTACGTACATGGTGCATGCCTTAAACCACTCAACCATCCGTGCACCCTTAAACCAATTTTTGCCACTTTGACCCACTTTTGATACCTTTTGCCTCCTTAACACACTTGTTGCCATTCTGTAACCCGTTTAAACCACTTTTCCTGCATGTTTTATCCTCTTCATGCCACTCTTTTATCCATTTTTGCCACTTTTTAATCCCTTTTCATTACTTTTTTGCATTATTTTTTGTCATTCGTTACTAGTTTTTGATACTTTTTGCCCCATTTTTCCTCTTTAACAAATTTTTGCCACATTTAAACCTCTTTTTATTTCTCTTTTGATGATACTATGGGCTACAGAGCCCCAGACTTGACATGGTCAAAAAAAAAAACAACCTTTAAATTGTGGTCACAATATAGCTAGAACTTGCACATGAAATACTTATTCATGGTCACAAAATACTAATTTCTGGCCACGAAGTAGGTTTAATGTGCACATGAAATTCGAATTAATAATATTAATATCATTCCTGGACAGCTGGATGAGCAAATCGAGTGCACCTTCCTATCCCGGCATCCAATTTGTACCTCCGCCGGTAAAGCAACCCGGCTCTCAATATTCTGTTTTTGCCTCTCAGTAATAATGGTTCCTGCAACGCCAGGCTTTTCAGAATGTCTTGTTGCTCATTCCCAGCCTAAAATGAAATTCAATCATACTATCCCTGTCCATCGTGTAGCTTTAGCCTCTCTCCTGCCTCTACCTTAGACCTTAGAGAAGGTGCGCTCGATTTGCTTACCCAGCTGTCCAGGTATAATATTAATATTATGAATTAGTATTTTGTGTGCACGTTATACTTATTTCGGGGCCACAAATTAATATTTTGTGGCCATGAATTAGTATTTCATGCACACCTTATGCTATATTGTGACCACAATTTAATTTTTTTTTTGACCATGTCATTTCTGGGGCTCCATAATCAACTGTAGATCAGGGGTTTGAAATCTTTTCAGACCAGGGACCCCCACAATACCTGGAGGTGGTTAAAGCATAGTTGAACATAGCTGTGTACATTCAAGAAGAGTTGTGCAGACTCACATTTGAAGGATTTTTAAGCATTTCATATATATATATATATATATATATATGCTCTAACAGTTGATGAGTTGAAAATTATACTGGCTGTCAGTTGCATCGAATATTTAGGAAAATCAGAAAAAAATTTCATTTGCATAATAATTTGGAACGCAGTGTATCTTTTTATGCGTCCCAACCTTTTTGGAATTGAGGCTGCAGATCAGAATAGTGCTAAACAGCACCGTCCTATGAAGCATTATGTTTTCTGAGCTTCTTAAAAATGCAATATTTCACCAATGGTTTGAAGGATTTCCTGCAAATTTTGCACAGACGTCCACTCTCACTCAAGGATATACCGGATATATTTTAGAGGTCATGGGTCAGAGGTCAAAGTCACTGGGATTCAAGTTCACCCCTTGCTTGGGAACTGCAAGGTCAAACTTTGTGAGCACATTTTTTCAATAATGCATTGAGGGATTTTCGTCAAAGTCGGCACCAACCTCCGTTTAAACTTGAAGATGAACTGATTGGAGGTTGTGAGGTGATATATAAACAGTGAGGTTAAGGGTTAACTTGTCTTTGGCTGACAAACCATTCAGATCCCCTCCATGTTTGTAGCTGGTTCTGTCCTCTCTTAATCCCCTAAGTGACTTCCTAGTGAATGAATTCAGCACATCCTTGAATGCAACCATATTTTGTCCTAATTTGCCACCATGGTTACGGTTTAATTAAGATTTCAAAAATCCTCTCCTTTAAGGTAAAGGTGAGATAAAGATTGCAGTGAGAGTAAAAGAAATCCCTGCAGAGTCGGTACTGACAGCAGAAACTAATTTGGACAAATGGAGAACAGTGACTTTGTGCAGACACTCTTTGCAGATAAAAAGGATGAATTCTGACTTCAGAATCTTGTCTGGAGCAGTTCTGAGAGCGCCGTACAATAAATTGGATTGAAGTGGAGATCTGCAGCGTGAGATGTCCTTGAGCACTAAAAGCACATGAGCTCGTTTCATGATTTTCTCTCACTGCGGAGGAGAAGAAGTTTTTCCTCGCCGGTGGAGAGGTCAGGGGTCAAAGAGGAGGGTCAGGGGAGGGTCGGGATGTTGCTTAAAGGCACTTTTTTTGATCAGGTTGAGGAGTTAAAGGTCTGCAGCTCTGTGTCTGGGGTCAAACTCAGACTTCAGCTGAATTTAATGGAGGAAACTCAGCAGCTTGTAAACGTTGGAGAATATCTTACTGCTGTTAGATCGAGACGAGAACTCTATAGCCTGTGTCTGCAACCAGGACTCAGTTAGATCAGTGACAGAAGGCTTTAGAATATGACAGAACCGGCCTCTTTTATGGCTCCTCTTGATTGTTTTGCTGTAGTTTGGGGCATGCAAAACTCTGCAGAGTCAGCCCCCGAGCACACAACGGCTCATTTATGTTTTCTTTACATAAAGAAATGGATCAGTGCAATATTTCCTCAGAAAGCTGGAGCAAAGTTCTTTTTTTGTTGTGTTTGCTGCTCTAGCTTGGACTATTAGCACCATTCCTCAACATGTCCTTCGTGATTCTCAGTGGTACATGTCAACATGTACGACATGTACGACAGGTGCGACATGTCATCTAGTCAGCTGTAGGCTTCGAGAAAATGTGAAGAAAATGGTTGAAAATAAACACGGAAAAGAGAGCTCCATCTGTAACTGTATGCATTTCAAACATACAGCATAAAAGAGCCTTTAGGGTGGTTTCACATTCCCGACCCAGACCTGAATCCAAAGACACTCCAAAGTCTGGTTGCAGAGGTGGTCTACAGTATGATTCATGTGCACACTAGAGACACAGTAGATGCGAACACAGTCGTGCCCCAGTATTGGGTACCAGTCTGCAGGTAGAGATGCAAAGGCAACACTCTAAACACCTCCTGATTCTTCAATAGAAAACTTTGCATGTGTTGCAGCACAGACCTTTTCACCCTCTGAGCTGAGATGTGAAGTATGAAGAGGGTCGCTGCGAAACAACTAGAAAAGCACTCAGAGAGTGCAGACCTCCGCCATTAGCCCTTCCTCCTAATAGTGATGAATCTTGTAACGCCACATTATGTAATAACGCCGCATTTTGTAAGCCACTAAGCGGTTAGGGTTAGGGCAAGGTAGTAGGTATATCCTGGAGCCCACCTTAAGTCCTAGGGTTAAGGTTAGGTGTTTAGTCTAGAGCCCTGAAGGGGGGTTAGGTTTAGGCATAAGTCACTAAGTGGTTAGAGTTAGGGCAAGGTAGTTGGGTAGGGCATACCTTTGAGCCCACACTAAGTCCTATAGTTAGGGTTATTACATAATGCAGCATTATTACATAATGTGGCTTTACAAATCTTTTAAAACATTCCTGGATCCAGACGGTGATCTGGATCACTCCCAAAATCTAATCAGTTCTTCCTTATGCCGTTTCTGACATTTCTTGAAAATTTCATGAAAATGTGTCCATAACTTTTTGAGTTATGTTGCTTACAAACTAATTAACAAACCCACCTGATCACATGACCTCCTTAGCAGAGAAAATAAGAAGTGGTAGGATGGACTGCATTGTGTGCACAGTTTTTGACAGTTTATTATTTTTTCCTTGATTCTTTTTTCCAAATCCAACCAGCTCTGACAACATTAAAGCCGGATCAGACCAGATTAAATCAGCCAGATTTGGACCCAACTGCATTATTGTCACCTACTGTAAAATGTAAGGTCAGGATAGGAATATCAGGGTGCTTTCACATAGGGACCCAGACCTGGCTTCATAATACACTTGGACCCAAAGTCTGGCTCCATTTGGTCAAAATAAATGCAAGCGATTGTTAAGATTATTAGAAGTTTCAGAAAGAAAATGCTCAGCTTTTGCATTTCAGTGCTGGAATTCCTCAGACGTCTAAAATGCAACCAGTCTAAATCGAGGTCAGAACCCCAAACTAAGTTCATGCAGTAAAGTCAGCAGGAAACCATGAAGTACCTAAGCCCTCCTGGAGGAGTATATTATGAGGAGCATTTCTATCAATAGTATGATAAAAACCATCGTAGAAATACTTCCAAGCACATTCAACATCATCAGTAAGACTAATCTGATCAAAGGAGAGGGGATCGTGGAAAAATGCTTGGTCAGTATCCTCTTTTAAATCCCTCTAAGTGTTCTTAAGATGTTGCATTTACAAAAAAGTAATGTGCACATGTCCCATTATCGTGATCTTTCACCTATGAACTTAAAAATCTGACCAGTTGGCCCTTCATTCTTACAGGATACAGGATGACAATCCATGATAGAGTTCTAAAGATATTGTTTTACAAGACTGGCCTGGATGTGCAGATGAACAACCCAAAAACAGAAATCCTGTAGCCTCAGCTATCGCTGACGTAGAGGCATAAAAATAAAGATTAGCAGTCTTTGTTGCAGCTTTTCCCATCCTGTAAAAGCCCACAGCCTTCCTAATGATGGCCTGATAATTCTGCTGAAAACTCTGCTCTGATGTGCTCTAATATTCAGAAGGTTTGTAATTCTGTGAAAATATTTAAGATCTCAAAAATGCCAACTTCTTGGAAACTGCTGTGCACTCGTTTTAAAATCTATGGTGACATTTTCTCATCTGAGTTTTATAAAGAGATTTAAGATCTCTAGCGACTGGAGAGATTTATTCATTGAGTAAAAATAAAAGGCTGACAGTGATCTGGAGACTGAAGTCTGGTCGGATCATTGAAGCTGCCGGCAGAGTGTTGGTGTCGGGCACGCGCGGCTCGGCGTGCTGAATAAAACATGGTGGAGAGGGACTACTTTATGAGACGTCTGCCACGTTAGGAAGGCAGCACCCTGAGAGCTCGACCCTCTCTCCCCTTCTTTCTCTGCTGTATAAGAAATACATAAATATTTTACATTTGTGCCGCTTTAATCCTTTTACTGAATGTCAATACTCAGCAGTTAAAAGCGCTCGGGCTGGCGGTCCTGGGGGGTTAAACGGCGCAGCTCTCTGCTCTGTGTGCACGTCGTATTATGCATTACTAAATACTTCTATCAACAGCAGCGAGCTCGCTCTCTCTCGGAGCTGGAGTGTCTCTGAGTGCCGCGTTTGCAGAGTAAAAGGCTTAACCTACGGCCGGATGGAGTGGACAGCTCCCCTCAGCAGAAATCACCTCTTCTTCTGCTGCTGGGATAAATGTAGACAGTTAAACCGTGACCTCCGAGGTCAGGACGGATCTGTGCGGTGCTGTGAGGGTCGGGATGTCGAGTGGGCAGGCTGGCGAGTGGAGATCAGGAATAATCCTACAAGAGATGTCTTTGTTAAACCAAAAGTCTGGCAGTTTTCGAGATTGGTTAGAGATTTTTGATCTGATGGGTGGACAGAGGCCTGGAACTCTACGTTTAAGGAACAGCAGTGAAACAGGCTGGAAAGGCTGATATAAAATCAGTGCTAAGGCAGAAACAAACCAAAGAGTGTCCACTAAAGGATGCTTTTCTCTGATCAGCTCTGATTGTTGTCAACCAGACTAAATACATAAAAACCAACATGAAAATGTGAAGACAAACACAAGTGATTCAATAACGTTACGATAAAGTGGTTTTAACTCTTTGGGGCCTGGTCCCAGATCCGAGAGCACTTGAGCCCCAAGTCCGGTTCGTTTTGGTAGTGTGAATGCAAACGAACCGCGCCCGGGCACACCTGGGGAGGTGATCTTGGGCGCAGTTCAAGTGGACTCTGGCACGGTTCAGATGAGATGTGAATGCAACCGCGCCCGGGTACGGGACAGAGCACCGAATCAGCTTTATGATATAATCGTAAAAGCTAAACTCCTTTCCACTGTGCAGCAGCTTGTTCACATTTTTCCTGAATAAAGGGTGGAAATCATCAGAATCCAGTCAATAAACGGTCTGTTGTGACTCACCTTACAGATGAACACAAGTTGGAGTCAGTGAGAGGAGGTGCAAAGGCAGTAAAAGTCTCCTGTCACCTCAAAAACCGCTGTATCTGCGCAGCGCGAGCCCATTTAATCCTCTGAGCTGTAGTAGATGTGTAGATACGAAGAGCAAAGTTGCTAGCATCTTAAAAAGGGATTTTAAATCATCCATGGCTGCAGGATGGACTTCTTGCTGGGTTAAAACAAGAAAATCTTTGCTCAGGTCATGACCCCAGTGGTTGCCATGGTAGCGTCTTCTTCTCTCTCCTCCTTGGTGGGGTTGTAAACCAGCTACATGCATACCACCACCTGCTGTTTCAGACCAAGTAAATATGCAAATGGGCCCGGGCACGGATCGATGTTGCTAGTGTGAAAGCAAGCCAGCAGGGGGAAGGGGGGGGGGGAGTCGCGCCGTGGCGCGGTTCGAAACAACTGGGCCTAAAGTGCCCTAAAATAATAAATCTTCAAATGAAAGTGCATCATCTTTGTAGAGAAGGAGGGGGTTAGGGTCAGAAGTGAAGGAAAAATAATGATGTACACTTTAACATTAAAGTCCAAATAAAGTTTAACCTTAAAGTGCCATTTGCATGGGATTAGTATTACTCAGGGACCGCTGCTTATTGATAATTGTGCAAATCAACCATGTCTGTAAAGTGAAATAAAAATACCAGAGCAAATTAACGTCCAGATTTTAGCACATACAGATGTCAACATGTGAAGTGATACCAATCATGTGTGAATGGGCATCTCTGTGATTTAGGATGGTAATTATGCTGCGTTCCAGTTGTGCTGGGAAGTCAGAATTTCTGAGTTCCCACTCGGAAATTTCATCTGGAACCCCCCCCCACCATGGGAGGGATAACGATCTGATTGGCTGAGATGTGGCTCACCCATAAGCTTGTTTGCACATTCATAGCTTATTTCAGAGCATCCTTGTTTTAAAAACTGGTAAAAAAAAAAAAAAAAAAAAAAAACATGAAACAAGAGAAAAAGCATTGTATCTGTGCAGCTTGGGCCTATTTCATTCAATGTGCTGCACAAAGTAGGAAGAAAGTCATTGTCAGTGTCTTAAAAGTGATAAAACATCCCTAGTAGACTCTATTTCCTGCACAGAGCATAAACAAATGCAAACCCTAGTGGTTGCCATAGTCGTCTCCTCTTTGCAGATTTGCAAAACGACTTCATGCATACTGCTAACTCTCAGTCCTTAGAGCGACAAAACCAGTGATGCATCTACGGCGATCCACAACCCTCTGGTTGTTGCTTTAGCCCTCCTGTTGTTACTCTTCTTAGCTTCAACCATTACTGCGTTTTTCCTACTAGTGCTAACGGGCTTCGTTTTAGCTGAAGGACGGTGTGCTAGAGTTATACAGTGCTGAAAGCAGGCAGCCAGAGCACTCTGTGGAAACGAGATAGATGCCATTCTCCATGTTGGAAGTTCTTGCACTGTTAGACTGACTTTGAACAACTGTTTAGAGGTGGAAAAGCTGCACATTGTTGCTGTATTTAACACAGTTTTGCAGCTTTTTCAGGGATAACAGACTGTTGAAAAATCTGATTTTATCTTGAAGGTCAAGGAAGTCGTTTGTCTCGTCCTAGCCAGTCTTGTAGTGCAACAAAAATACTGTGTTGGATCCAAGAAACACCATCATCACAGAATAACATAAAATACTTGTAGGTAGACCTGCAAGCAGTGACCATTAAAGGAAAATAAAAAATATCTGTTGAAGATTATTTATGGTATCTTGTAGTTGATACACCAGAGACAAACAGACAAAAATGACAGAAGGCATGCACAGACTGAGATCCACAGAAAAACGCTGCTGTAGTTTGTGTACAGTGGAGTTTGTTGGTGGATAAAATTCATGCTGAGGTCAGTCTGGAGCAGGGCATAAACATGCTCTAGTTGTGATGAATGAATGTGGTCCAGTTCTGATTAAACTACTGCTCTACTGCAGCAGAGGCAGCCATTACATTTATCTGCTTACAGTACAGCCAAACTCATGCTGAAGTAGGTCATCAGCATCTGTTCCACCTTTTAATGCTACACTGGTGGCAGCCATTGCTACCCTCTCCCTGTACAACTAAACCTCCTCGCCTGATTGGCCCGCTCTGTTTTCAGACCTGGCACAGCTGATCCAGATTGCAGCTCTGCAAGACAGATTTGCCTGATGACAGACATGGAGTCTGACAAATCCATCTGCTCTGCAGAGTTATATCAAGCTGGTTAGAAAACTAGATGTTTTTGTGGTTGATTTCCTCTCTTTGTGTCTGAGAGAGACTCATTTTCACAGTCGATAGGAGACAGGACATAAACCTCAAACATTTTGTAAAACCATGATGACTTGAATGTTTGATCTGTTAAAGGTGGCGTTATTTTCCTTCATGAATGTGTTAGTAAATCTGATCTGACAGCGCGCTGCTCTGTGTGAACGAACAAACGGGTCAACTGTCAGAAAACGGATAAAAGAGAAACTTTCCCGGGATGTAAACTTTAATACAAAATGAAGCGCTGCTTGTTCTGAGCTTGTCGACAGTAAGGAGGATGACAGACTGAGAGGTGATGAGACGTACCGCTGTAACAAAAACAAATGGATGCTAGGAGCTAGGAAAGACAATAACGATATGGAGTCACACTTTTCAAAACCAACTAAAGAAACCTAAAGTCACGGAAGGTGTGGGCACTTCAATTTGGTATTGAGGCACCAAATGACCTTTCAAACTCAATATTTTTCATATTATCTTATATTTTCACCTTCTAAACTCTTGATTTAGAATTTTTTTCTCATATCTTGACATTTTAAAACTTTAAATATAACTTTTAATCCCAAACACTGATCTTTTTGATTCAAAATCTTAATTTCTTTTTATCCCATATTTTGACCTTTAAAACCCATGGTTCTGAATTTTATCTCATATTTTGACACGTGATTTTGATTTATTTTTAGGGCTGTCAATAGACTAAAATTCTTAATTGTGATTAATCTCACAAACGTCATAGCTAACTCGAGATTAATCGCAAATGAATCACACTTTTTTTGTCTGTTCTAAATGTACCTTACAGGACTAGTTTTCAATCTCTTATCAACATGAGTGAACAAAAATGCTTTCTTTATGCAAATGTTTGTTCATGTCAACAACCCAAAACAACGACAGAGTCCAGAAAATTCTCAAAGATACTGAAGGCTCCAAAAATCTGCTGAGAGCATAACATGGTAAACTCAAGCTCAACAAGGACAACAGATGGAGATACTGACCTCAATGTAACATTACTGAATAACTCCACAATGTAGAGTCTAAATTCAGACTTCTAGAAGTTACTCCTCTGTTGTTTTCAGCAGCTGAACACAGAACCACAGATCTCATCATCACACATGGACATAAAGAACATGGTCAGTGAAGTTTAAATCACTTAAAGATCATTCCTGATCCTTCACACTAAAGCAGAGAATTTCAGCCTCACATGAGGGAAATACAGGCTCACAGAAACATCCCTTTACAGTCAAGTCTCTGCTGAGAGCCCAGCAGTAAGCAGAGGTGTCACAAGTATTCCCATTCATTCCTCAGGTGGAAGTATAGATACTAGGGTTTAAAAAGACTTCTGTAGAAGCTGAAGTATCAACTCAAGCTTTTTAGTCAAGTACAAGTATAAAAGTACTGGTTTCAAAACTACTTACAGTATAAAAGTAAAAGTAATGTAAGTGGGAAAAAATGCCATTAAGGACAAAAGTTTACGCCGCGCCACAGGGGCCTATAGTTCACTACCCCACCTCCCCAAAAGACATTTTTCTAAAGGCCATAGTGACTATAATGTTATATTAAAATGTTCATGTTGAAAAATTTGGGATGCACCTGTTTCAGCCACATTTATGCCCATTGAAAATGAACGCATTTTAGTACAATGCAAATACATTCAAGAACTGTTTATGTGTACTACCAACCTCCTCACAGGTTCTCGGTTCAGACATTTTGATCGAGTTCTTTATGTCTCTGCCACGGACATCTTCGTACTAGGCTACATACGTCTGCTATTTCCTTGCTGGAGTGTGACGTGATTTGTGTCGTACGCAGGAGCGATGGATCGCGTACAAACCAATAGGGTGTCTGAATGGTATTATGTTTATACTTCTCATCCAACCACGATCAAATTCACTCTATCCGGATGGTGTGCTTTATCTGGATAGGTTTTTTGGGTTCTTTATTTGTGTTTTTTTGAACGATGACAAGCCGGAATGAAAACAAGCTGAAATGAAATAGAAGTTACAAGCTATTTTTAAAATGGAAGGAGTAGAAGTAAAAAGTAGGCTGAAAAATAATTACTCTCGTAAAGTATAGATACCCCAAATTTCTGCTTTAGTAAGGTAATGAAGTATTTGTACTTAGTTACTTGACACCTGTGGCAGTAGGGCACAGACACATCTAATGATGTTTCACTGTTCTGATGGGGTCAGAGGTGAGTAAGGTGGACTCACAAGAAAAAGCAAGTCATCACTTTAAAATGCCTGCTATTATTTATCATATTTTTACTTTCAAACTAAAAAATGTAGTCCAAATGTAAAAAATGCTGACAGTAAGAAATGACTGTCACCAGTCCAGTAGATTTATATAAATAAACACACATGTGAAGCTGCTTTTCAAAACTCATGAACACACAAAGTAAAAGAAGTCTCAGTGGACATTTAAGGTGTAGTAAGAGGACTTAACCATCTCTTCATTCTTCAGATCATAGAGGAGCTACAGATTTCATCTAAAACCATTTTTTCTTTATAAATAAAGAGGACCCATGGTCTAATCATGCTTTCAGCTTATATTATGATACTCTACAGAGCTCATTCACTAACCTCTGCTCCTCTGCTGCTCTGTCTCCTCCTCCTCTTCCTCATGATGCAGCTGTATATTCACCAGCACCAGACCATTATAGGGACTGCAGAGTCTTTGACACTTTCACAGCATCTTGATTGACAGTTTTTGGCGTTTATTTAGAGTTCCAGTCGATCGTTTTGTCTGAATACTTTCACTTTCAAGCAGGAGCTGAGTGTGGATGAGAGCGGGGGGTGAACGGACCTTTAGGAGACGTGATCTGAGCAGTCAACAGTCAATATAAAGGCTCAGTGCAGCTGTAGTGCCGGTTCATAGCAGATATAAATAAATAAATGAATCACGCTGGCCCAAAAGGGCGTCGACCCACCAGGAAATGCCCGGTATGCCAGATAGTGAGTACATCCCTGCTTGCAGGGTTGTCCGAACGTCTCCGTTGTAAACAAATCCAGCATGGATAAGGGGGCGGCTCTCTGCATTAGCGGTGTGCTTGGCCAGCGAGTGGTACGGGCTGTTTAAGACTCTACGAACTCCTGGTAACTCAGTTCATGTTGACAGTAGGAGAAAATAACTTCAGTTTTATCAGGCATGATCTGAAAGCTGAACCTGCCATTCCAAAGTCTCTGCCCTTTATCCATTTCTGCTCGCTTGGACTGCATCACGGCGCCGCTTCCTGATCTGACAAACTACGGGATGGGTCGAGGGCCACACAGAACGCACATGCATTAATCGTGCAACAAAAAAATGAGAGGCGTTAAAAGTAATTTGAGTTAACGCAATATTAATGCGTTAACTTTGACAGCTCTATGTATTTTGATACTTTGAATGTTAAAGATCATGATTTTAACTTTTGACATTTTTTAATCTCAGAATCATTTGTCATCAATGTTACGTTTTTCCCTTTAACTCGTTACCAGTGAAGATGAGGTTGATAGTTTATGGGAAATGTTTATCCTGTTAGGCCCTCAGAGACACCCAGATTCAGAATTTGGCCCCTGCTGTGAGTCTGACATCCCTGATTTAAAGCTTCATATCAGAGATTTGAGACAGAAAACAGACTTTGTGTCTTCTCTGGCACAGAGCCAGGCAGCTGATCATCAGGTCAACATTCAGATTCAACATTTTTTTTAATCTGAGAGGTATTTCTCCTGAGTGGGCGTGGCTTCAGCTCATTCAACAGACTTTACTGCCTCATTTTCATGATTTTGAAGCTTAATTTCATAAACCTAGAGATTTTTTATCCGACTGCAATTTGACCTGGGGTTCATGACACAGTGACCTGTCACACAACAAACCTAAATACAGATTTATTTTCACTTTACAGGCTCTTAAAAGCTGCAGTTTTCACTGTTTTCTTTTGCATTCAGCTAAAAATATCTCAGTCGCCCCCTTGTGGCCGGCTGTGGTATAGGGGCTGATCTCACTGTTAGAGCTGAAACACTGAAATACTGAAAATACTGTTCTAAAATTTTATTATATTATATTTGAGAGTTTGGCCCCTTAAGTGCCCGTGAAGGAAAAATCTGGTCCTTGTACAAATGTAGTTGAGGACTGTGGCCATAAAGGCATCTAAGAGGGCGCCCCTCAGCCACCTCTCTCTGAGTCCACCAGTGTGTTACCCCCCGATCTTTCAGTCATTAAGACACCAAAATCAGAAGAAACGGGGGCAATATCTGAATATTTGAGATCTAGGATTCATAGCCCCCAGAGTGGAGTTGATAAATACCAATAAAATGCTGCCAAACCATTAACATGTCCAAGCCTCAAAGAGGTCCGATTTGAACGTTTCAGGCTGGAAAAAGCTCTTTATTATGGTAAAGTGTTTAAATGAAGTTCAGTGGCCCTGAGGAGGAGATTTTAGTGTAACTGGAGGAGGATTTAATCCTCCAGGACAGTTCTTAGTTTCTGAAAAGGCCTGCTGCTTCTGTTTCACTCGTCTCTGTCTGCAGTTCTAAAGTCTGCTGATTCCAATCTGCACCTCATTTACATAAAACATGCTTTTGAGTAATAAAATCAACATTTAAAGCAGAGAAAAGCTGACACAGAATCACCTCATTTTCCATTTTTCCAGCCATAACACTAACTTTATATTCATAGCATCACAAAAGTCAGACTGATGCAGCCGATGGAGGGAAGGAGGCGAGTGACTGCAGGCTCTTATTGTTAAGTAATAACAGGGAAATGAGTGTGTGAGCATCGCGGAAGTAAACAGGAGAAATTAAATTAGCGTACGGCGCCGTCTCCCAAGAGCACACTCTCCAACAGAAGAGAAAAACATCCACTATTAAACAGTCCATTTAACATTCACACCATGCTCGCTTCATTAGCATACGGCCCGCTTTTGTTGTTACCTAAATACTGTACATAAACGTGCTGTTCCCCATCTCTGAGCAGCTACATTTACATAATAGTGTAGCCTTAGATAGTGTACAGCCTCTCTGGGTGATGGAGACGGATGCCTGCAGGGCTTTTTATCGGTTGCATAAGAGCAAAACAAAGACGACGAAGGAGCGGCGAGGAAGGGAGCGAGCCGCGTCGGGATAATAAGATACAAATGTGGAGAAAAAGAAGCTCACAACTATCCAATCTTGCCTAATTATTTATTGACTGAGTGAAGAGTTGTGTGTTGTTAAGAGAGATTGATCTGTTCTAACGCTGCTGTCGCCCAGCAGCTTGGATGAAAGTGTGTGTGGCGTTCACCCAGATGGCTGAGGAGAGAGAGGGAACAGCCGAAAACAAGACGCGATTCCCAAAAGAAGAAGACGCTCAATTATACGACGAGCGAGAGGAAATCATCAAGAAGAAGCAGAGCGGCTGGTTTGGATGTTAAGGAATGATTTTCTGTTATCAAGGCCTCAAAACTTAAAAGACAAACATAAAATCTAGAGATCTTCTATGAAATATTAAACTGAAGTCTTCTGGCCACATACTAGACCAGGGTGTCCAAACTATGGCCCGAGGTCCATTTCTGATTGGCCCACAGCAAATTCTGGAAATAAAATGAAATATGGCCCAAATCAGACCATGAAGCTCAACTGTAAGGTACTTCTGAGTTTCAGAACACAGCAGTGCTGCCATGTTAACAACCATTTTGACTAACAGATATCGTCCTGCTAACGTCCTGATGGTGTTTTAATTTGTGGTATCTGCTACTTTAATGCACTTTTCAAAAACTTCCACGTTATATTGAACTCCTGATACAGAGTCAGGTGTTTTATGACAATCATGGTGCAAAGAGGCAGACTCAGAGCAAGACTATGCACTGAGTTTCAAGCCAGCACTCCAGCCTTGAGGAAAGACCAGGTTCAGGTTCAGGTGACCTTATTTGTATCCGTAGGCAGATTTGTTTTGCAGTCAGTGAGATTACAACATCCATTTCAAAACGCAGGTCACAGGACAGAAGCAACGAGAAACAAACAGGACAAATAAAGGTTATTAAAAACCTCCAAAGACATGACAACCCACCCTCTGCCCATCAACATGCCAGAAATAAAGGTAAACCATCAAGGTGCTCAAGGTTCCATCAATAAAGCAGAAATAGGCATAAAGAGGGTGAAGTACCATCCATTAAGTAAGGGTTAATGCCTGACAAGGTGTCCAGTTATCAGGGATTAATGGACAAGGCAGAGGTGTGAACCGTCTGACGCGCAGTAGAGGACGGTTGCCTCCAAGGAGAATAATTAATAAAACTACTAATTTATAATTTCATACGTTATGTGATCAAAATAGAAAGTTTTACCAAAGCAATTTCTTTCCCCTAGCAATGCCTGAGGGCTTGACTAATTACTGGAATAGCCATTCCAACCCCATAGCGTTATTAGGGAATGTAAACGTTATTCAGTAGTCCAGTAAATAGGATGGACCATAGATACCAAGTCAAAAAAACTAGTCCGCTCAGCGCACTTTCTGAACGGACTTGTCAATGAAAAGACATGAAGACGAGTGAGACTGAGAGTCATCTGTGGTCAGACTATAAACCTGTACGTTAACATGAACAGTCATCTGATAGAAAGCTTAGTTTTAGCAGACCAGCTGTTTGAATAAACAGAATAATTCCTCCTTCTGCACTACGAGGTCACAGAGGAGAGACGGAGCTGTCCACGCCCTGCAGGCGCTGATTCTCCGTCAGACACGGATATTACCATGCTGGTTTATCAGAAGCATTTCCTTCGGCTTGACTTCTTTTATTTTGTTTTATGCTATCTAAATCTTCTGAAAATAGTTTATAGCAGTTAGAACAGGAGGGAAGTGGGTTTTTTTGCAACACTCACCTCTCAGTGAGCCTGGAAACAAGACGACGTCGGATATAAAAGATAAGCGCATCTGTTACAGGTCTTAAACCTGGAGTCTGTCATTTTATTTATGTCAGTAAAGTGATGGTTGATGCCGGTCTGCAGGCTCCTTTGGCTGGCAGCGCTGTACTCCCTGCTCAGAAAATATGAAAATATGTCTCAGGTTGCTATGGTTACTCCTAATGGAGTAACGGCTAACGGCTGCTGCGCATTAATTTGGAACAGTGAAAAGATTTTTTTGACCAGGACTACTTGAGAAGTTCGAAAGGTGTCCGTATATCAGAAGTTAATTGACACCAATGGAATTTCCAGAGCCAATCAGAATCGAGTATTCTCAAAGACCATGGTATAAGATCAAATTAAAAACTCAGCAAATCAACAGATCTCAAATAAGGCAGGGTAAAAAAAACAAACAAGTTTAAAGCTCAAATGTAGGAATAAATATGTAAGTGCATGAACAAATAAATACGTGTGCTAAAAAAGGCGACAACTCGTTCAGCTCGGCAGCAGCAGCAGGAACACAGCTGTTTTTATACTGCTTTGTTCTGCACCTTGGGACTAAAAACCTCCGTCCAGAGGGGAGAAGCTGAAGTTCACTGTGCAAAGGGTGGGAATCATCATTTAAGGCAGAGTTAGCTATCCTCTGCAACTGTTTAGAATACAGGGATGCTGGATAGAGCTGAGGCGACTTGACCATTTCACTACCTGACTCAAGGAGTTTATATCTTTCAGAGAAATGTGACAGAGCCAAGACAGCAAGGAATAAGACAAGACTGATTCAATAAAGGCACGATAGAACATGCTCATTAGTGTTCGGTCAATGTGAAAGTGCAACAGTTTCCTCAAACAATAAAAACGCTGGTGAGCCTTTTTACACACAGTTAGCTGCAAAGTTCAGTTTTGAGTCAGTGATCGTCCCAAGGCATTTATATGACTGCACGCACTCATTGGTCTGACCTTTGATTGAAGTTACACAGTTTTGTTGAGGTCTCTTACTAAAAAGCCCCTGCTATGGCTGAACAATTTGGGAAAATAATTTAATTGCATCCCTCCCTTGAGGCTTGGAGCAAAGACAGAGCAGGCAGAACAGAGAGTATGGAGTCATGTTGGTTTGGGGCTTTGCTGGGACTAGAACAAAAGTGGTTGTAAAGTGAGAGAGGAAGTCTTTCAGGTTTGTGCTCACAGCGTGCCGTAAACAAGCTAATATATGCATGAAGTGTCATGGCTCGTCCTCATCAGCCGCCCCAGGCTCCAGACTTTACCGACAGCTTCATCTACTGTCGTACACTCAGCCGTGGCTTCTGCACTCAAGGTCACAAATTAATCAAAACATCAATATGTGCAGCCGACATAGGCGAAGCCCAGCGTGGACCCGTCACCTGCACCAACAACATTGATTCAGTGCCTCATGAATTATGCACGAAAAGGCAGGCGAGGAGTCTCAGCAGAATACCTGCAGCGAGGATGTTGGTCGGATATTTTTGGTGGATGCACCACTGGAGGATGTGCTGCCAAATGTCTGCTGATGGGGGGAGAGTGAGGGGCGAAGCTTACAGTAGAAAAGCAGAGCTCAAGCTGGAGGAAGCTTTGGGATTGCAATGTTTTAGCTCTTAAATCAATGTAATCTCTCTGAGCATCACCAAAGAGTAAAACTTTCTGTCACTTTCATTTCCTGTCTTTGACTAAACTCCTCTGACAAAGTCCTCATGCCCTTCAGCGATATAAAAATACTCCAAAAGTACCTCTTTGGTTTCACACCTGTCAAATCATATACCTAAGGTCACGTTAATCATGACTTAGAGTTCCAACGGTGCGAAGAAAGCAATAAAATCAAATGAGGCTGAAAAGATTTAATAAGTCTCAATATTCCTAAATGTCAATACGCCTTCATTCCTCAGCAGCACCGACTGATTCCTGTCCTTTTTCTCTCCTTTCTCCCCAGATGGAAACTGACACTGGTGACAGCGACGGAGGATAATAATGATGGAAGGTGGAGTGATTCGTCCCCAGCCGGAGCCGCAGCATTCCTCAACCGCCCCTCTGCCACGCACCGCTGCTCCCTGAAGGATACAGCCGACCTTGACATATCGCCGGAGTGTGTGTGACACCTGGCACACGCCGAACTCAAAAGGCTGCAGTCTGCGCCAAGAGCCGGGAGACAACAGGGCCAACGCTTCAGGGACCAGGAGTCAGCAGAAACCCACTTTGTCTTACCGCAGTAACAAATGAGCTTTTATTTGTGAAGCTAACAGCGCTAACAGCTGACTCCGCGAGGGCCAATTACAGGATAAAGGGAATACAGGGCCAAGATGAAGGAGACAGCAGTTTTGGCTTGTTTGCTGGCTGAGCTGTCTCTGGCTGCTTTTGTTCTAGCCTCTGAGGGGCCCGCTCACTGCCCGGCGCTGTGTCGGTGTGAGATACGACCCTGGTTCTCGCCCAGCTCTGCTTACACCGAGGCTGCCACCGTGGACTGTAATGACCTGGGCCTCTCGGCGCTACCAGAGAGGCTCCCGTCAGACACTCAGGTGCTGCTGCTGCAGACAAACAACATCATTAGTGTGGAGAAAACTTTGGATTACTTGGACAACATCACGGAGATTGACTTGTCTCAGAATAACATCTCTGCGGTGGGCGATGTTTGTCTCGGGTCGCTCCCTCAGCTGCTGTCGCTCCACATGGAGGAGAACTGGATCCAGGAGCTTTCAGACAGCTGCCTCTCCTTTCTGCCCAACCTCCAGGAGTTCTACATCAACCACAACCAAATCAACTCCATCAGTCCTGGAGCTTTCCAGGGTCTGAGCAGGCTTACTAGGCTGCATCTAAATTCTAATCGACTGGAGAGCATCAACAGCGAGTGGTTCCAGCATCTCCCGAACCTGGAGGTTTTAATGCTGGGAGAAAACCCCATCCTGGAGCTGTCGGACATGAACTTCAAACCTCTGGAGAAGCTGCGAAGTCTCGTTCTCGCAAAGATGAACCTGACAGAGATTCCCGACAATGCTCTGGTTGGTCTCGAGAATCTGGAGAGCATCTCATTCTTTGACAACTTGCTGAATCGAGTCCCCAGAGCAGCGCTGACAAGAGTGCAGAACCTGAAGTTTCTGGATTTAAATAAGAACCCGATTGAGAGGATCCAGAGAAGCGACTTCATGGATATGATGCATCTAAAGGAGCTCGGCATCAACAGCATGCCTGAGCTCATCTCCATCGATGGCTTTGCCTTGAACAACCTACCGGAGCTGACAAAGATTGAGGCCACCAACAACCCCAGGCTGTCCTACATCCACCCGCGGGCCTTCCACAAGCTGCCCCGGCTGGAGACTCTGATGCTGAACAGCAACGCTCTGAGCGCGCTCCATCGCAGCACCGTGGAGTCTCTGCCCAACCTGCGAGAGGTCAGTCTGCACAGCAACCCCATCCGCTGCGACTGTGTGATCCGCTGGGTCAACATGAACAGGACCGCCGTCCGCTTCATGGAGCCCGACTCGCTGTTCTGCGCGGACCCTCCGGAGTATCAAGGCCAGCATCTCCGACAGGTGCACTTTAGGGAGATGATGGAGATCTGCCTTCCTCTGATCTCGCCTGGGAGCCTCCCCGATCAGGTCGGAGTTGTTAAAGGGAGCTCTGTTTCCATGCACTGTCGGGCGTTTGGAGAACCAGAGCCTGAGATCTACTGGGTGACGCCATCAGGGGA
The DNA here is from genome assembly GCF_018320785.1 of Cheilinus undulatus. Taxonomy (NCBI): domain Eukaryota; kingdom Metazoa; phylum Chordata; class Actinopteri; order Labriformes; family Labridae; genus Cheilinus; species Cheilinus undulatus. Next base: position 2,502,498 of record NC_054873.1, on the reverse strand, counting down.
CCGGGTCTTACCTGGGAGTGTTTCTGATAAGTACTACATGCACCCAGAAGGAACGTTTGATATCTATGACGCCACCGAGCAGGAATCTGGATCGTACACGTGCATTGCTCATAATCTTGTTGGTGCAGATCTGCGGTCTGTGATGGTTACAGTAGACGGATACACTTCCCAGCCTTCAGATCAGCCTTTACATGTTTACATCACATCCATCCAGTCTCACTCTGTCATGGTTTCCTGGGAGAGTACCGGCGGTTTGGTGTCGCAGCTGAAATGGTCCGCTTTAGCTGACAGAAGTCCCCTTTTGATGCCATTCAAAGCCAGGCTTCCTGCTGATGTCAAAGAGTACCGCATCAGACAGCTGAAGCCGTCGACGAGGTACCAGGTTTGTGTCGAGATCACTGCAGGACGGCCCGGATACAGCCAGGACTGTGTCAACGTCACCACAAAGGACATGTTGGCCCCGAGGGAGAAAATCCAGAGCTGGGACGGTTTGGTGACGGCGTCTTGTGCTGTGTTTTTTATTTTTGTCGCCGTGTCCTGCTCTGTCATCTACACGTCTCTGTACAGCCAGGTGTTTTACAGGAAACTGATAGCAGACCCCACCGAAACGCTGCTGATCCCAAACACTCGACCGTCCTCTTCCTCTCTACTGGAATTCAGTGCGTCTGGGGTCAAGGTGAGGGCGACTGTAATAGACTTAAAGGCAGACTCCATGTGAGGAATGTCTTTGTCTGTAAAAACGCTTTGGGATTACGTGATGAGAAGACTGACGGACGCTGGGGGATGTCATTCACGTGCCCTCTTTTCATGACTTTTCCCGGGGACATTTTGCACTGGGATGGCATCAGAGAAGAACTCATATACATTTACATAAGCAGCTAAAGCAGAGACTGTTTTGTATTCCAGACTTGTGTCATTATAACAAGCTTAACCAGGCAGATATCGTGACTATAATCTACGTGGCTAAAGGTCATTCATGCAGTGCAGCCAGAGTAAAGCACAGCACACGAACTCTCTGTCTTTAATACGGTGTTGAGACGGCTTCGGTGTCTGCAAAAGCATTTTCTTTGCTGTGTTACATGAAACGCTGCCAAGCGGAGATAGTTTATAACAGCAGAAGACAACTTGTTAGTCTAGTGTAAAATAAAACCCACTATAATGTACACAATTTTATGAAGAAATACATTTTTCATTAAACCTGTGTGGTGTCTTATAACTCACTCTCATCTTCTTAAATCTTTCCTCAGCAGGAAAAGCACACTAGGAGGTAGAAATGCTGATAATTAAGGATCAGGCTCGTAAATCTTTCTGTGGTTGTGCAGTTCATAAAGAAAGCAGGTTTCACTTCACTAAGGCACAAAGAAATCAGCATTAGTGTCTACAGTCAATGAACGACTAAGTGCTATCTCACCTACACAAGAAATGGCATAGTTAGGAGAAAACAGTTATACCCAACAACCAGTAACAGAGCTGAATGAGTGAATACCTGGTGGTACCATGTGACTTACTGCTGGTGGACCAACACCAATACCGGCTCTGTTACTGGGGGAAACATGAAAAACTTACTGCTAGTATTCAGAGAACAGATAAGGATCTGACTTCTGATTAACATGTACAGAACCGTGCATAAATGACTGACTCCTAGTTCACCAGGGGCTGGATTAGTAACAAACTGCTAGTTAACAAGGGCTCACAGGGCAACTAACTGATTAGTAACTCACTACAAAACTGGTAGACTTTAAAGATAACTGGCATGTTATATGGGAAACAAGTGAGTATCTGCTTATCAACCTAATGAGTATCGCACTGATGGTTCAACAGGAATGAACAAGTAACTTACTGCAGGTCAACCATTGAAGCAACGAGTGACTAAGCCAGCAGAGTAACTAGAGAACACGTCTCTAACTGACATAAATGCCATAAATCCAGGGATCTGAGGAGAGATTTACTGCATCTAAACCAGGAAGAGGATGAGAAACTAACCGGTACTTAACCAGGACACAAAGCAGTTACCACCTCCAAGTTCACCAGGATGAATGAGTGACTTGTTACCAAGGAAACGAATTAGTAACTAAATGCTTTTTAACCAGCAAAAAAAGGCATACCTGTGGGGAAACAATGAACAACTGACTGCTAGTCAACTGAAATTAGCTGGTAGATACCCAGAGAGTGAACGGGAAAACGACTTATTTAAGCTGGTTATTACTTTATAACTTACTCCTAATGTAACCATTAATAAATGGATAACTAGCCACTGATTTAACCAAGGAATGTATGAGTAAATAGCTGCTAATTTAACCCCGTAATTAAGGGAAGCTAACTGCTAATTTAACCAAGTAATTTATGAGTAAATAGCTGCTAATTTAACCCCGTAATTAAGGGAAGCTAACTGCTAATTTAACCAAGTAATTTATGAGTAAATAGCTGCTAATTTAACCCCGTAATTAAGGGAAGCTAACTGCTAATTTAACCAAGGAATGTATGAGTAAATAGCTGCTAATTTAACCCCGTAATTAAGGGAAGCTAACTGCTAATTTAACCAAGTAATTTATGAGTAAATAGCTGCTAATTTAACCCCGTAATTAAGGGAAGCTAACTGCTAATTTAACCAAGTAATTTATGAGTAAATAGCTGCTAATTTAACCCCGTAATTAAGGGAAGCTAACTGCTAATTTAACCAAGTAATTTATGAGTAAATAGCTGCTAATTTAACCCCGTAATTAAGGGAAGCTAACCACTAATTTAACCAAGTAATAAATGGATAAAAGCTGCTTATTAAACCCTGTAATAAATGGGTAACTGAATGCAAATTTAACCAGGCAAATAACGGGTAAGCAGCTGCTTGTCAACCAGGGAAAAATGAGAAACTAACTGCTTTTTAATCATAACAAAAAATGGCAGATTTTCTTGGTAATAAATAGAAAGAGTAACGGTAAACCAGAAAACTGATGAGTAGCTTCCATTGTAAATCAGGAAATGAATTAGTAACAAAACTCTTAGTGAACACAAAAATGGCCGTGATTACTAATTAATTCATGAACAACTTACAGTGAGTCAACACGGAGAAAATGAATGGAAAATAACCAGTAAAGGAATGAGGAACTAAATGGGAAATAACCAGTAAAGGAATGAGGACCAAATGGGAAATAACCAGTAAAGGAATGAGGACCTAAATGGGAAATAACCAGTAAAGGAGTGAGGAACTAAATGGGAAATAACCAGTAAAAGAATGAGGACCTAAATGGGAAATAACCAGTAAAGGAATGAGGACCTAAATGGGAAATAACCAGTAAAGGAATGAGGACCTAAATGGGAAATAACCAGTAAAGGAATGAGGACCTAAATGGAAAATAACCAGTAAAGGAGTGAGGAACTAAATGGGAAATAACCAGTAAAAGAATGAGGACCTAAATGGGAAATAACCAGTAAAGGAGTGAGGAACTAAATGGGAAATAACCAGTAAAGGAATGAGGAACTAAATGGGAAATAACCAGTAAAGGAATGAGGACCTAAATGGAAAATAACCAGTAAAGGAATGAGGAACTAAATGGGAAATAACCAGTAAAGGAATGAGGACCTAAATGGAAAATAACCAGTAAAGGAATGAGGAACTAAATGGGAAATAACCAGTAAAGGAATGAGGACCAAATGGGAAATAACCAGTAAAGGAATGAGGACCTAAATGGGAAATAACCAGTAAAGGAGTGAGGAACTAAATGGGAAATAACCAGTAAAAGAATGAGGACCTAAATGGGAAATAACCAGTAAAGGAATGAGGACCTAAATGGGAAATAACCAGTAAAGGAATGAGGACCTAAATGGGAAATAACCAGTAAAGGAATGAGGACCTAAATGGAAAATAACCAGTAAAGGAGTGAGGAACTAAATGGGAAATAACCAGTAAAAGAATGAGGACCTAAATGGGAAATAACCAGTAAAGGAGTGAGGAACTAAATGGGAAATAACCAGTAAAGGAATGAGGAACTAAATGGGAAATAACCAGTAAAGGAATGAGGACCTAAATGGAAAATAACCAGTAAAGGAGTGAGGAACTAAATGGGAAATAACCAGTAAAAGAATGAGGACCTAAATGGGAAATAACCAGTAAAGGAGTGAGGAACTAAATGGGAAATAACCAGTAAAGGAATGAGGAACTAAATGGGAAATAACCAGTAAAGGAATGAGGACCTAAATGGAAAATAACCAGTAAAGGAATGAGGAACTAAATGGGAAATAACCAGTAAAGGAATGAGGACCTAAATGGAAAATAACCAGTAAAGGAATGAGGAACTAAATGGGAAATAACCAGTAAAGGAATGAGGAACTAAATGGGAAATAACCAGTAAAGGAATGAGGACCTAAATGGGAAATAACCAGTCACTAAATGGTTGAAGTAAAGTGTTAGCAGAAATGTGCGATCAGCTGGAGCTGTCCTTCAGAGCCGACGCCCTAACACTGTTAGAGCAGAGCCATCCAATCAGGAAGAGCGTGTCACATGTTTGTGTGTCTGTGCGTACGTGTGTGTGTGTGTGTGTGTGTAGAGTACAGAGACATCGGCAAACCCAATGACTTTGAATTGCATTATGTTCTCTTTCATTAAAAATCCAATATGGATTCCCAACACAAACCTGATCCAGGTGATGAATCGGCATCACGCGCAAACTGATGGGAGGCATTTATCAGCAGGGCTCAGTCATAGATCAAGCCAGTTTCAGCAGCACGGACAGGGCTTTTAGAGCGCTCCCATTTGTCACAGCCACGGGAGCTAAAATATGACCCATTAGAGGCAGGTAGTGAATAGGTCAGCAAGAACGCGACGCACCATGCCTCCACCTTCCTCGTGTGACCCTGGAGACGCGCTGCCACCATTGCTGGAACAGCTCAGCAACTCTGAGGCTCGTTTGTTTAGCGGCGAGATCGAGGGGGAGGAAGACAAATGGAGCACGAAACCAGAACAAAGTAGTCCGAGTCCTAAACGGGACACAGGACGCCAAACAGAGCTGATGTTACTGACGCGCTGGCTCTCCTGTACAAGATAACCGGGCCTCGGTTCATTAGAGAGTCTGCTGCTTCTGTACGGCACGCTGAAGAGCATTGTGGGTATTTAAGGGAGCAGCTGGAGAAAGAAAGTATTATATAAAAGAGATGACAGGTCGAGTTCAACTCTAGTTCATCCTGCTGAGAGCAGAGAGGGAAGTCAGAGAGTAATCCTCAGAGGAACAGCGACAAACAAATGTTTGTCATTCATATCTAAAATACAAAAGAGAAAGGAAATCACCTACGGAAAAGGGAAATAACTCAGAATCCAGAGGGGACTGTCTTAAAGAGAAATATTTTCTATGCTGCATCCACAACAAGCGGCAGGTCAAATTAAATTCACCTTTTATAAATGAAGCTAGGATTGAAATTCATCTCCTCAAGACTCCAAACAAATCAGAAACAACAGAAAACATCAGCAGGCTCTCACCAAAGACCCTGGAGGACAAAACGGCCTGTCTATGCTTGTATGTAAGGAAATATGTGAGGATATTAACTAGGGCTGGGTAATTAATCACAAATTAGATTAAATCGCAATATGGCATGCTGCAATATTCAAATCACAGACAGTGCAATATTTCTTTAACCTGAAAAGTGTCAAAATACCAGTTTGATACAATCTTTCTTTCTTTTTTAAAGCTTTATACCAGTGTTACTCAACGCTGCTCAGCCAAAGAGCCAAATAGTTGAAAAATACCTTTGCAAGAGCCACAATCTAAGTGGTGGCAAAAAAGTGGCAAAAACAGCTTCAGTAGCAATAACAATAAGTTAACGGTGGCAAAAATGGTCAAACAGCAACAAAAATGGGTGAAAAGGGGCAAAAAATGTGAAGGAAAGTTAGAAAAGGGTCAGAAAGTAGCAAAAACGGGTGAGAAGTGACAAAAAAATGAGTTACAGTTGGCAGAAAATGGTACAAAAGTGGCAAAATGTGAAAAAAAAATTAGTGAAAAGTGACTAAAATGGGCAAAAACTAGAAAAAAGTGGTATTTTATGACAACAAGTAGCTTCAATGGATGAAAATGCAGACGAAAAAGGGTGAAAAGGGGCAAAATGGGATAAATGTGGCAAAACATGCATAAAAAGTTTCAAAAAAAGTGTCAAAATGGGCAAAAAAGTGGGGAAAAAGTGGTATTCAGTGGCAAAAGTTTGCTGAAATGGGTAAAAAGTTAACAAAAAGGGTGAAAAAGTGCAAAAAACGATTCCTTTTCTATGGTTTTCTGGGGGAATAATATTTAAAATGAAGACATAAAAGAGCCACGCGTTGAGTATCACTACTTTATACGTTATTCAAACCTTCAACTATCTTTTTTCATTTTATTTTTTTACAAAAATCTTTGTTTTCTTGCTCATGCATTTATTTTTCTTCATCAAAATGAGAAGAATATGAGAATGATCATCCCCTTCAATAAAGCAAATTTGCTGTGTGAGCCAAAATGGCAGTGAGATATTTCTTCTAAATTCAGCCATAGCTGAACTGATCTAATATTGTACTTGTTAGAATAAAGAATGATTTCTATGAGGGCATGGATGGTGTCATAAAAACAGCCAAACGGAGGACTTCCACAGGGAAAAACATTAGACGGCTATGATTTATGGTTCAAAAGTTATTTCAGTTTTTATAACCTGTCTCTGTGTACAACAACGCCAGTCAGAGAGGGTTGGTAATGATTGCCACAACTCAGGGAAAGTCAGGTTTCTTACAGCAAGGATGGAGCAAAGAGACAGATGCAGGACTAGAATGTTCTCCCAGTTGAAGTGACCAGATCAGTGGATAACTTCACTCATCATGCAGAAGAGTTTACCATCAAAAAACACAACAACCCACCAGGAACATGAGCAAAGTGCCAGCAGTGACCACTGCACAACAAGCAGCATCTAAACACTGTTAAACACACCCAGAACACATCTGATGTCTGCATCATAATGATGTGCTTTTCTGTAATTTTCCATAAAAATGGTCATTATTTCAATCAGTCCTCGTCATGTTTGCACATCTAATTTTCACATCTTTCACATGTATTTCCATGCTTCTTTTCCCTGTTATAAATTAATAAATTAAAACCTTTTTGGCCCTCCTTTGACTCCATATCTCATCGGTGACAAATCCAATAAAAACCAAAATCACACAGTCATTAATTTGGCAGATTTTCAGAGATTAAGGCGCAGGAAGCAGATAATATCCCGACCACACACCTCCATTAATCACAGAGACTGGCCGTAAACTCCATAGAATAAATGATGTTAATAAAGACTGTGGGTGTTTGTGTCCTTCGGCTACAGCCAATCAGAGGGGGGCGTTCCTCGTCTGCAGACGTGATTAACTCGTGGATGATTTTTCCCTCAGAAACACGCCTGATGGTTTATTATGAGCCTGACGAGCCAACAGCTCCAGTCTCCTGCCAGTAGATGATGATAAATGTGAGCAGACTGGGAGGATTAACCAGCCGTTCCTGACCAAATCATACACGATTATCAGTCTGATGTAAGCGGAGAAGAAGAGATTTATGCAAGGGAAGGACAGCAGGCACACTGTAGAGCTACTGACACCCACTTAGGACATCGTCCAAAGGGCACGAGGGGCCGAGCGTGATCCCTGCTGCAGTCTGATTATTTCACACAGATCAGCAGTAAAGGTTTAAAGGTGTTAGCAGAATGTAGCTAACGCTAGCATGATCCCAGTCCTCTTTACGTCAACTCTCCTGTTTAGCTTGTGTTTACTAAAGGCTTCAGTTTTATCACAACAACACGTGCACAACTGTCTCACCAGGGCCGTAGCCAGGGATTTTAGGCCTCCACAAAGAATTTACACAGGGCCCCCCTTAACCGGTGATACAAGCAACAAATGTTCAGTCCTTTTTACAGAGATCTCTGCATTTTAATGTGTTTTTGAAACATAATTTCCCTATTTGTGAGCAACATTTTTATTATGGTTAAATTAAATTTACTTGCAATATTTAGCAGCGCTGTACTATAGCATTTGGACATTTTTAAGGGAGGAGCTGAATTGTATTTTACTCTATTTTATACAGGTTTTAGTTGACCAATTCATTTAGTCCAGTGGTTCTCAACCTTGGGGTCGGGACCCCACCGGGGGTCGCGAAACACTAAGAGGGGGGTCGCCAGATGCCTTAAAAAATGGAGAATACTTTTAAAAATATTTTTTCCCACCCAATTTCGTTACTATTATTTGCCACTTTTCATCAATTTTGCACAATTTTGACCCATTTTTGGCACTTTGCTCCATTTTTGCCAAATTTGAACCCATTTTCATCCCTTTTTACAAACAATTTTTGCCAATGTTAACACACACGTGTTAATCTAAACCCATTTTTATCAATTTCAAACACTTTACACCACTTTTTACTGCCTGTTTTGCCACATCTAAAATAATTTTTGCCATTTTCCATATATTGTTGCCTCTGTTGACCCATTATTGCCACTATCAACTCCTTTTTATTGCATTTTACGCCCATTTTTGCCTATTCCAAACACACTTCAATGTTTTTAATGTTTGCATTTCAATGTTTGCCCATTTTGACCGGTTCAGCCCATTTCTGCCAATTTCTGCCTCTTTATCTGCCCCAGTTAACCCATTTTTGACAGTGTAAAGCATGTTTTCCCACTTTCAAATCCCATTTCACCAATTTTGCCACTTCAAACCTATTTCTGCCACTTTTTAATCCCCTTTCACCACTTTCTGTGCCTGTTTTTGCCACTTTAACCTGTTAGTTTTTGCTCTTTTTGCGACTGTTATCAAATTTATGCCACTTCTAACCCATTTCTGCTACTTCCAAAATCCCATTTAACCACCTTTCCCACCACCTTTTTTGAGATTTTTTACTAATTTAATTCTGATTTTAAGAAAAGGGATTTACATTTTCAAGATGATTATATACCACGGCACAAATGACTAAAAAAAAGATATCTGTTGCTATGTTAAGAATGGTTATTATTCAGCTTAAAAAAATATGGATTTCTAGCGAACTTTACAATCAACCCTGATTTTCCTGACCCCGTGGGGGTCCCCGGTCTCTGGCACCTTTATTTTGGGGGCTGCGGGCTGAAAAGGTTGAGAACCACTAATTTAGTCCAGTGTTACTCAACCAAGGAGCCAAAATGTTGAAAAATACATTTGCAAGAGCCACAATCTGAGTGGTGAAAAGTGGCGATTAAGATAGGTTAAAGGTAGAAAAATGGTCAAATAGCAACAAAAACTGGGAGAAAAAGTGGCAGAAAAGGGCTAAAGGTGACATAAATGGGTGGGAAGTGACTAAAAATGAGTTAACATTGGCAAAAACATGCCAAAAAAGTGTGGAAAGTGACTAAACTGGGCGAAAATCAGAAAAGAGTGGCACAATGAAAAAAAAAGTGGCATTTAACTGCACAAGCTTAAATGAGCGTTGAGGATCACTGCTTTAGTCACTTCTGATTTAATTATGTCACTTATTACTAAGGAAAAATAAATCAAAATACACTTTTCATTGCAGGCTTCCCCAGGGCCCCTCCCTACTGTGGGCCCCGGTTATCAGCACCCTTTAACCCCCCTTTAACCACCCATGTTTCTCACCTTCTTCATCAAGATAGAGCTCAGCTGTTCCTCTACATCTGGGGGTCCAAACGTTTTCCACAGAGGGTCACATAGAGAAATATATTAGGATGGTGGGGCCACTTTCATACTCCTCACCATGAGGATTTTAAAGTTAGTAAGACCTATCCAATGTACGTTAATACATGATTAGTGATTAAGTATGCCTAAATTGCTAGTTAAACCCTGGCAGGGCAAACAGACCCAGATTTTCAGGGTCTGGGAGAGCCAATCAGATTTCAGGGGCCCCGTTTAGCCCTGGTTACCACTGGCTCTGCCCCTGAAAAGTTATTAGTGCTGTGATTTGCTGTGATAATCCATCACGACGTTATTAATCAAGATATCTTCTGGTCAAAATGTTTGTTTACAGATTCACCATGGTAGCGCCGCCTTTGCTGAAAACAAGAAGTGCACTACAGTTAAACATAAGCTACGTGTTTTAATGTGGGCCATATTTTATTTTATCTCTGGAATTTGCTGTGGGCCAATCAAAAATGGGCCGTATTTGGCCCCTGGGCCATAGTTTGGACACCCCTGTGTTGTGGCAGTTTTTCTACACTGCTGGTGAACAAATGAAACGCGGACTTCTGTCGGCCGACAAGCTTTTATTTTCTTTGCAAAGGTCAATCGACGCACACACGAGCGGTCAGTATGCTGAAAAGACTCAGAACATGGTGAGACTAGAACATTTATGCTTGAGGATAAATGTTGTATGAAATCACTGTCTGTCCACTTCAGGCTTCCATAGATGGAGTTTTGTCACATTTTTTCCTCCTGGCACACATTTGCGACTCACTAAAAAAGAGCTCTGCGGCCCTCTTTTGGGTCCTGACCCACCAGTTGAGAACCACTGCCTTGGAGGTCTTAGTGGGCTTTTTGCAGCTGCAGGACTTTGGCCTGTCAGGAGCGCCTACTTCTTTAAGAGGACTTCAGTACCTTCTGCTGCTCCATGACTGGAGCTTAAATCTCCCAGAGTAGCGCTTCATGCTCTTGGAGATTTCTGCAGCGTGTTTGAAGACAAAAACAAAAGGTAGAGCGTTCGACGACAGGCTGCAACGTGTTCTGAGTGGAGGTTGTTCAAGAGGAAGATCAGAAACTCATCAAAGATTGAAGAAGAAACCAGAGAGACTCTAGAGTAAAAACCGTAGCGTGTAATGAGCTCTGACTGCACGTTTAGTCCCAGCTGAATGTGCAGTCGTTCTCTATGATTACATGAACACTCCTGCTCCATTTTTCTGCTGCTAATCCATGAAAACAGCCCAAAACGGAGGCTAACAGTACTAATACCTCTCATTACAACAATTCCACTTTTAAAGTCTGGGTTAAATAAACTTGATGAGAGAGCACAAGCACTCCAGTGAGTTATTACCCCATTAAAATATTTGGTATTTAGGCCTGCAGCTTGTTGCTTGGGGTAAGTAAAACTAGAAATATCCTCACATTTATCTAACTTTGCTGATGCAGAACCTCCCGGGCTTTAGGTAATTATTCTCACGCTCTCCGGCCCATTAGGCTAAAACAACACGGCTGACTTTGGATGATCTTAGAGCTTTTTATTTAAATTTCTGTTCCAGTTTGATGATGGAGAGTGGTAGGGTTCACCTCGGCTGACTGTCGCTCAGAGGACGAGGATGATTCAGAAAAAGCAGAGAGATTAATGACTGCCTAACACCGTGTTTTTTGTTCTGCGCTGGTTTTTAATCTTTCCAGGAAGCAGTGAGTCAGGACGGCGTGATCCTCACAGAGGAGCTCATTCTCTGACGGCTCTCAGCAGCGGTGAGAAACTCCTCAGGGCTTCAGCGCTTTGCTCAAAGGAACTCCGCTACAACACTTCTTTATCTGACCAGGATTTTTAATACATTATTCAGCTGTTGGTGGCTCTAGAGCCGGGTACGCTCTGAATTATTTCTCACCTTCTCCTCCCAGAGGACAGGATTAGAGCAGGGCAGAAGGAAGAAATGAGGACCAGGATTTTTCTTTAGTCCTAATAGTCATGATTTTAGTCTCCGTTTCTATCAGCCATGAAGAAACCCACATCAGAGGAAAATGTTCTCACTTAGAGAGAGAAGCAGAAATGTCGAAGTCAAGGCTGAACTCTGGATTAAAAGTGCCAGCTTTCAGCAAATCAGTCAAAGGAGGAAGATATAGTCTGATTCTGAGGATAAATGTTTATGAAGCAGACAAAATGTAGGAAATGAAAAGTAAATAAGTTATTAGACACCATAAAACTTCAAAATGATGACAGATAAAGTTGAAAAGAAAATAAATGGTGCTGACTTTGAGGATGCTTTCTCTCCTGGCCTGTCTGGTTCAGCTAAGAACAAAATTAAAGTCTGTGCTGAGTTGGTTGTTTGTCTGTTGTTGTAAAAGCAGTCAGTCAAACCTCAGCGTGGTAATATTTTAGCATTTTTAATATTAGCCTTATTCTTTAGTGCATTTACTGACTGAATTTCTGTGTTGACTGTTGTTTTTTGTCCTTTGTTGTTACAGTGTTTACATTGTTTACTTGCTGCTCTATGTGCCTTTAATTGCCCCCTGGGGAGAAATAAAGTTTTTTGAATTGACAATGACTCTGAGATGAATTTGACTGTTTTCTGAGAATTTTCTCCACTCTAGATGAGTCGGTCAAACACAGGCTAAATGCAGGTTTAGATGGGTGAGAAAAAAGTCCCCAGGGGCCGTTAGAGGTATGTTTACTCACTTTTTGGCTTATTTTAGGTCATTTTGGTCCCATACTCTCTAGCATGCAAATTTCACATTATCCATGTTTGCAGCATTGCATGCACACCATGGTTTTGCTCAGACCACTGGCATGCACCCTACATTACTAAAGTGCTGCGTAGCCCAGAGCAGCTGGAGACCAGAGATCACAAGATGAGGACCACATCCTCTGCTCATGGATGCCCACTCCACCTATGATGCTCCAACCTATGGTTTTCAACCTTTAAAAGGAATATCCTTTTCATCCATGGTGTTATGTTCCTTCTGTGACCCTCATCGACTGATGACCGGCGGAGTACCAGCAGTTTTGACGTAATGTTGTTAGAGAGTGGAGATTTACAATCAGGAGTTTGTGCAATGCGTTGCATTTTGAAACCTGATTCTTTGTCCGTTCTTGTTCCTGTTTTGGTTGATCTGCTCCACAGAGAATGACATGAGTTTCGGCTGTTGCCTCTACTGATAGTAATGGTCAGCAGTCGACCAATCACATCATCCAAACTTGCTAAATGTTTGGTCTTCTCTCTGGTTTGGACTCGGGGGGAATCAGAAAGTTTTCTCGTCCACACCTGAGTGTGACAGCAGCTTTCACAGATCACCGAGCTCTCCCAGAAAAACAGCCTCAGGTCTGAAAAACACTCTCTCCTCTGACCCCGTCTGTGCGCCAGGTGACTGCCTGTGGGGCCCCGACTTTCAGACGCGAAGCTGAAGACCCCCCATAGAGATCAGCCAGATCAGAGAAGTCTAAGAGGACGGAAACATCAGGGAGAGAACGGTCTGTGAGTCTGCATCATTAAGGCAAAGCCAGGATGCATGGAGGCGCTGGTAACAATTTTTTAACACCTGTGGATTCACTGCTGCTCCCTCATCTCCTTTCATCTCCCAGCTCCCCCATGACCAGGGAGGAGGGGGCGCGGTCTCTCTTCCTGGATCCTGTGGTCCTCCAGCTCCAATTACTACATGATTACACCTTCTGTAATGAACTATTTACCCTTTCCTAATCACCCTGTAAGTGCTGTGATTAGAGCGAGCAGCCAAGGTGAGAGAGGGAGATTAGAGTAATTTTAGACTGGACCGCTATGTCCCCTTCATGCCTGGTAGACGTCTGCTGAAAGACTGGAGGTGTTCATGGGAAAATAATCACATTTCAGCTCAAGTTTGAGATCTATGATGTTAATGAGAATCATAGCATCGATCTTACTTGAAAAAACACTGATATACACCCTGATAGTTTGATGTTTTTCCAGCCTGGATGTAAAGAATAACCTAAACTCTCCTAGCCATCAGTGAGTCATACTAATGCTGCTCGCACATGAGGAAAAAACAAAGTTTCTTTCCTGGATGTGTTTTGGTCTGAAGTGAAGCTTTTAGCGGAGCATTGAGACTCAGTGATGCAGGAATGTAAACATGAATGTGGACACGAAAGCTTTTTAAAAGCGGCGCTGTGACTCACACAGACCTCAGCAGCACTCTCCTCCACCGCAGCCTTCAGCCCGATGACGCTCCCACTCTCTGCAGAGTGCTTCACACTAAATTATTCTTCAGAGGAGACCAACGGGGAGGAGGTAAGTACGGAGGAAAGCTGGACGACCAGCGACAGGAGGCTGAGATTAGAGCGCAGAGACAGACGGGTGGAAAAAGCTGCAACGGTCGGCTCTGTGAGGAGACGTAGACGACTATAAACTGTCCTACACAAACACAGCAATGTTCCCCTCAGGAGAGCTCAGCAGCATGGCCCCTAAAGTATAATTCCTCTTCATTTTCTCCATTTCTGAATTGATTATTCACCAGTATGTCAGAAGGATCCGAGTCAGACTCACCACGAGAATAAGACTAGCACATGCTCCTTTAACCCTCAGGCATCACCAGGGACATTTTTGTCCATTTGGGCAAATTGTTCCTCTTTCTCTGCTCACCATTTTGGCTGTATTAGTCCATATTTCTAGGCTTCTTTTAAAATTCAAATTTAAATTGCTCTAATAGGTCAGGGCAACACTGTGAAACAAATTTACTGCCCTTTAAAGCCATTAAGGACAAAAATGTCCACTTCCAAAAAACTAATATAAACCTAAAAGATTCATATTCTTTTCTGCTTTTTTTTTTTTAAACATAAATCTCTTAAACAACTTCAGCTGTGCTCAAAACTACCAAACATTCAATCATTTTGAGGATTTTAACCCTTTAAATGCCAGTTTGATTACTTAAAGTCAATGTTGTTTGTATGAAAAGAAGCAAAAAAAATGTGATATTTTCCTTAAACCAAATGTTGCATGGCTGAGGTATTATTTCTAAATCCAGCTTGGACATGTCCATGATTATCCAAAATATTGACTTTGATGCATCATTACTTTTTGTGTAAAATCAGATTTAAAATTTACTACGCTCTCGAGTCATTAAGGACAAAAATGTCCACTTCCAAAAATGGCAATAAAAATAGCATACATTAATAAATTTTTCTGCTTTTTGGGGACAAATCTTTTGATCAACTTCAGTTCTAATCAAAACAACTGATTATTGAATAATTTTCAGGTTTTAAACCTTTAAATGCCTGTTTGATTACGGGATGGTCATATTTTTTCAAAAAAAAAAAAAAAAAAAAAAAAAAACCCACACAAAATATTAATTATTTTCCAGAAAACTAATGCTGGGGGGTGAGGGGTGTTTTTTAAATCATATATGTGGACATTTGGTGAAATGGGATGAAAATTGATATTGACTGGCAAGAAAGGGTTAGCTGAGACAGAAAATGTCAGTGTGGCAAAAATGTGGCTTATAAAGTGGTAAAAAGAGTTAATAATGGCAATAATGTGTCAACAGAGCCAACAGTAGTCAGAGAGTGGCAAGATTTGGTTTAGAAGTGGCAACAACAGGTAGAAGAAAGTGGTGGAAAGGGTTTAAATTGACAAAAAATGAGTTTTAAGTTGCAAAAATATGTTAAAATTAGGCAAAATTGGTGTAAAGTGGCAACAGTGTTTTTTAGTTTTTTTTAAGGCATCTGCAGACCCCCTCTCAGTGTCTCGCAACCCCAAATGGGATCCCGACCCCAACGTTGAGAACCCCTGTCATACACCAACATAGCAGATCTGGACCAGACTTCAGATGTGATAGTGTTCCCAGAGCCAGAAAAACATCCTTTCTCTCTTAATTTGAGAAATTTTTCCAAACATGGTGGTTTACTCATTGTAAAAAACTCGATTCCAAAAAGCTTTAAGGAAACAAAACTGGTCCATCTGTACATGTCTTGGATGTATTTAGGAGGGCTGATGGTCAGGTGTGTTCTTGATGCTTCTCCAGGTGAACCATCTGGCCTGTTGGCTGTAAAGCAGAGACTTCTGATGTGCACCGAAAGAAGAAATTAAACATCTGATTTCTGGTCTTTAAGACTTGTTTTCTGTTCAAGCTTTAACCATCAAACTTGGCTCCTTCTTCCTGTTTCCATGGCTGTATTCCTCCATATCCGTTTCCTCCTGCTGGTGTCCTGATTTACATGATTCCTGTTCAGAGACGCTGCCTCTGTTTGAGTGCCAGACTTCATAATTCTGCCGCGTGCTCACAAAGAGACGGGTCGCTATTTTTAGACAGACTCTTACCTAATAGTTTGGGGATTTAAGAGGATATAATTGGACTGTTTGATATCTCAGAATGTGACACAAAAATCACCTTTTGGATGTTTATCTTGGGGCTTTAGCTTCGGCTCACTACTGCAGGATTTTGGAGAGTTTTCAGTTGGATCCTTCTGGCTGTTTGCTCTGGTTAGTACAGATTTACAGCGACAATGTCACATTCAGAAATATGTCATCTTCTACAACACAACTGACTTTTAACACTTTGGTTTTTAACTGTAAACATTACATAAATTATTAAAAAATCTCATTAAAAGATCTTCTTTCTTGCTTCTCTGTAGCTCTCTATCTTTTCTACATCTCTACATTGATGAATCCGTCCGGCCTGCCTCCTCTGTAGTGCTTCGTCTCCATGCAGAGTGAATTATTCCTCACTTGTGTTGGGTTAAAAGTCTGAAAGTTGAGCATCCGTTACTAAACTTTATCTTTTTTGGAGCAGAAAAGTGAAATTTGTGATTCACGGGAGCATTAAGCGAGATCAACACACAGCTAATCGATAATTTATCACGGCTCTCTGTTTCTGTGGAAGTCCATAAAATATAAAAACAATGAACTGAAGATAATTCCAGACTCGCTGTTTTATTCACCATGGATCAGGCTGTTGGTCTCAGAGCAGATCCTCACACAGACGGCTCTGATGGTTGAAGCGTCAGCCAGACTTTACCTACAGAGCTCACAACAGTGGTTCTTAAATGGTGTGCAGAGGGAATTTGTAATGACTATATCCAGGGATGGACTGGGACAGAAATTCAGCCCAGGACTCTGAGATTGAGGACCCTATCAGGGTGTGAACTTCTGAAGTGATTCTGGCCTCGACTGCTAAATAACAACAGTATAACTGTCCTTACTTTCATATATGAAGGTCTGATTGGTTAAGAAGACAGTTAGCAAAACATTAATTAAAAAGTTTGGAATTACCTGGAATAACATCTTTCAGCCTTTGTATAAAACGACAAAGAGTAATCCATGATAGTTCATCATAATTAATGCATTAAGTCAGCCTAGACAACAGCCCTCTTGATCATGATTTCTCTTAACGCATACAAATTGCATGTATGCAGATATATGAAGTTCATCGTCATAACATACAATATTCTTTTAAACTGTTTTCCATTTTGTAGACAGATTTCAGAAAGAAGAATAATGCCCTCTAAATTATCACTGTTGGCACAGTTGAAGAGCTGTCCGTGGTACTGATCACGTGACTGTCCATGGTGCAGGTCATGTGACTGTCCATGGCACTGATTGTGTGACTAACCATGGTGCTGATCACGTGACTGTCCATGATGCTGATCATGTAACTGTCCATGGTGCAGGTCATGGTGTGACTGTCCATGGTGCTGATCACATGACCGTCCATGGTGCAGGTCATGTGACTGTCCATGGTGCTGATTGTGTGACTTTCCATGGTGCAGGTCATGGTGTGACTGTCCATGGTGCTGATTGTGTGACTGTCCAGGGTGCAGGTCATGGTGTGACTGTCCATGGTGCTGATCACATGACCATCCATGGTGCTGATTGTGTGACTGTTCATGGTGCTGATCATTTGACTGTCCATGTTGCCTAATATCTGACTGCTGATCATGTGACTGTCCATGGTGCTGGCTATCTGACTGTCCATGGTGCTGATTGTGTGACTGTCCATGGTGCTGATTGTGTGACTGTCCATGGTGCTGATTGTGTAACTGTTCATGCTGCTGGCTATCTGACTGTCCATGGTGCTGATTGTCTGACTGTCCATGGTGCTGATTATGTGACGGTCCATGGTGCTGACTGTGTGACTGTCCATGGTGCTGACTATCTGACTGTCCATGGTGCTGATCATGTGACGGTGAATGGTGCTGGTTATCTGACTGCTGATCATGTGACTGTCCATGGTGCTGTCTATTTGCTGATCATGTGAACTTAAAAGCTTAAACAAATCAGATTCAACAAAAAAAGATCAGTCCAAGTAAGAAGGGGCTGCTCATATCCCTCCTCAACTTTGAAAGTATTTGGCTCAGTCTCACAGGCAGTTTTCTGCTGTCTGCACTGTGCCAGTCTGGCTCATGCAACAGCCATACAACAAGTACTTACACACTTCCAGCTTGTTCAGCCTGGAATGGGTCTACCATCCGGGCCATCCCGAACCTTTCCATGGCCAACCTGCCCCTGTCTACATCACTCCAACAACTAAAGATACTGAGACGAATGTTAAAGAAGCTATTTTACATGTAAATGAAAATGGTCTGCCTTGTGAATTTGTCTTGATCGTAGGTTTTGCCTTGGGTATCCAATCCAGCCTTGGAGTCCTTCTGCTAACAATCCAAATGACACTATTGCACTGGATCACATGACCCAACAACATGCAACCCTAGCAAAGCTAAACAGCCCTGGGGGGGTACCCTCAAGTAAATGACAATGCCTTAAACCCCCCCACCCCCCCACACATCCCTTCCTGACCTCCTTTTTTTTTGCACATCTGTCACATTAAAATGTGTCAGATCATCACACTAACTTTAATATCAGACGAGCCATTATCCACAAATCGAGAAACTTGGAACACATCATGGCGACATCTAAAGAAAAGAAGAGATGACAAAGTCACTGACATCTATCAGTCTTAAAAGGCTTACAAAGACATTTCTAAGGCTTTGGGAGTCCAGTGAACCACAGTGACAACCATTATCCACAAATGGAGAAAACTTGGAACAGTGTTGAACCTTCCTAGGACAAAAGGACTCAGAGTGCAGGGGCGATTCATCCAGGAGGTCCCAAAAGAACTCAGAACAACATCTAAAGACCTGCAGGCCTCACTGACTAAGTTAAGGTCAGAGTTCATGATTCAACAATCAGAAAGACACTGGACTGTGTTTTTAAATTTAGGGGGATGACTTTTTCACACAGGGCCAGGTTGGTTTGGATGGCTATTTCCCCTAATTAATGAAATCATTGTTTAAAAAACTGACTCTTGTATTTAATTAGGTTATCTTTGACTTATTTTTAAACTGATTTAAGGATCTGGAACATTTAAGATTTTGAACATTTTAAGAGAAAACAACCAAGAAATCAGGAAGGGGAGGGGGTATCTGTAGGTAAATGTCTCTGCCAGCGACTTTTCTGTGAACAACAGAGACTTTACTCACCCCAGTCATCTTTAAGAACTGAGGAAGTCTTCAGCTCTTCAAGAACTTCAGTCAAGTTCAGGTGACCCCCTTTGGACCAAGACTGGGTTAACCCTAACCTGGATGAATGAGAACCTAGGCAGTGGGAAAAGCAGGTTGTGGTGTAGCGATGCATGGGCGGCCTGTTGGTGGTGTATGCTTTGGCTTGCTTTACAAAACTGTAGTGTAAATAAAAAATGATCCCAGGGAAAAGTATGACGATGAATCATTACAGCATATGAATCAGAAATAATCAAAGTAGCTCTCAGTGTAGAAAGTCCTTGAGCCTGGGTTTCTGGCCCTAATAATGCCTTGAGTCTCTGATGTTAGAGACTTATCCTGGATGTCTGTCCACAGCTGCAGACCTGAGGACGCCGCTGTCGCAGCCTGCATAAAGTCCAATTTGTCACCTTATGTAAGGGTGGGCCGCTGTGATCAATAGGAGAGTCTGGACGGTGGTGAATTCTGCCTGCTGGCTAAATGCTTCGAGGATCGATGGCATAATGACTCGGCTGAGTTCATCTGCTCTGAGCTGTACTTGTGTAGGCCGAACACTCATTTCCTCCCCTCCTATCAATGAAGTGTACTGTAGCCGGAGCAGCTCTTTACACTTTCTCCACCGGTGATGCAAAAAGAAAATAGATCCATCAATCTCCTCTAAATGCTGAGAGAAAACACGGGTCGGACATCAAGCTGGAGCGTTAGCGCTGCTGTCCTGAGGTGAAAACAACCTGAATCCATCACCACAAGTATCTACTCACAGAAGAACCCTGCAGAAGTCATCCAGGGTTTCTAGTGTCAATAAATGTTTAAAGCTAAGCTCTGAGGTGTTAGAAAAAGCTAATTTAAGCTACAGGAAGTCCACATGAGGGTGATTTACCTCAGCAATGAGCTGGTGGAGCATCCAGAGAGAGCACGGAGCAGTGGAAGTGAGCCGTCTGGCAGCATCTCCTCTACCTCCTCATCAACACAGGAATAAAAAACCCTCCCATGTGACCTTCCTTAACTTCTTCAAAGGCCTGTTTTGTTTTGTAATGAGATGAAGGATTAATATTATGGAGTCAGCGGCGTCTCTGCTCCTCTGAGGAACGTTTAGAGCTGATTCAGGATGACTGGAAACTCACCGTGGACGTTAATTGCTTTCTTTTTTGCCATCTGTACATGTTTAGTGTTTTCATTTGAAACTGCAGTAGAGACGGCAGAGTCCTGATGGAGGAGAGAGGAGTGATATGGGAGCTGAAGTTTCAGTAAATTCTGTTGTTCTTAAACCCAGGCCTCCTCTGTTTTTCACATAGTTTGGTTTCTAGTTCAACTAGAGGTGACTGTTTCTGCTTGCAGCTTCAAAAACAGAAATGTCTGCATCAAATTTCCCAGTATCAGTTAAAGTCCACTAAGAGTTCCTGTTTTTATTGCCCAAGTTGTTGCTCTAGCAGCGTGCAATGGGAGTGAGCGTCAGCGACCAAATCAGTTCATTTCCAGTGTCTCATATCTGAGCGCCCGTAAAGCTCGGGAAACATGCAACAAGAAGCAGCATGACGCTCCATTTCTAATGTCTTCACTAAACATCATCTCAGCATGGACCAGATTAAGGCACATAGGGAGAATGTTCTGGATGTTCTGTCAAGTAATCACAAATTAGAACTCATTAGCTTGCTTTTCAAAATGGAAATAAAGGCAGATGAAAAATAATAATATCAATCTTTAAGATGCATTCTAGAAGGTGTAATGTGCTGTTATGGCCATATTTTATTAGACTAAATAATGCTAAGAATTTTGGAAATTATAACAAAAACTTTAGGCAAAAACAACCACAATACAGGACAGCCATGTGAGAGGAGAGGGTTAATGATCAGGGAAGGAAAAAAACAAAAAACACACACAGCAGCAAACAAAACAAACACACAGAAAGTGGACAGCTTTCTTATTGTTACTAAGATTATTATCCATTCATCCATCCATCCATCCATCCATCCATACAACCATCCATCCATACAACCATCCATCCATTCATGCATCCAACCAACCAACCTACCAACCAACCAACCAACCAACCAACCAACCAACCTTCTATTCCATCTGCTTTGGGCACTCAGCAACACACCTCAGAAAGTAGGTATGGGGAAACAAAAGCCTGGAAATGTAAGAAGTGCTGATGAAAAACAGCTGGAAGAGGATTTTGCAGCTTATTAGGTTAATTGCCAACTGATCAGTAGCATGACTGGGTATTAAAGGAGCATTTTAGAGAGGCAGAGTCTCTCAGAAGTAAAGATGGATAGAGGTTCACCAATCTGTGAAAAATTGCAACTAAAAATTTTGGAACAATTACAGAAAAATGTTCCTACAGATGTTGAATCTCCCTCCATCTACAGTCCATAATATCCCTAAAAGATTCATAGAGTCTGGAGAAATCTCTGAGAGTAAAGGGCAAGGCTGAAGGGGCCCTCAGGGGCCACTGCAGTAAAAACAGGCATGATTCTGTACTGAAATCACTGCATGGGCTCAGGAACATTCCAGAAATCATCATCTGTCAACACAGTTGGCCGTGCCATCCACTAATGACAGTTAAAGCTGGATGATGGAGAGAAGAAGCCATATGTGAACAGGATCCAGAAACACCGTGGTCCGTCTTCTCTGGACCAAAGCTCATTTAACATGGACTGAGGAAACATGGAAAACTGTTCTGTGGTCAGAGGAAACATGGAAAACTGTTCTGTGGTCAGAGGAAACCACAGATGCCGTGTCCTGTGGACTAAAGAGGAGAGGGAGCATCCAGCTTGTTCTCCTGGCTCAGGTCTAAAGCCTGCATCTCTGATGGTATGGGGTTGCATTAGTGCCTATGGCGTGGGCAGCTCTGACATCTGGAAAGGAACTATCAATGCTGAAAAGTAGAGAGAGCTTTTAGAGCATCCAGACAATGTCTCTGTCAGGGAAGGCTGCGCCTATTTCAGCAAGACGATGCTAAACCACATACCACATCCATCACAACAGCATGGCTTCACACGAGAGGGGTCCGGGTCCTGAACTGGCTGGCCTACAGTCCAGACCTTTCACCAATAGAAAACAGAAGAGCCAGGATTGTCGAGCAGCTAGAATACTACATCAGACAAGAAAGGGACAACATTCCTCTCTGTCAGATGGTCTCCTCACTTCCCAGACGTTTACAGACTGTTGCTGAAGAAGAGAGGATGCAACACAATGGTAAACATGGCCCTGTCCCTACTTTTTTGAGATGTCTGTTGCCATAAAATCCAAAGTGAGCTCATATTTTTTATGAAATGGTAAAATGTTGCAGTTCATGAGATTTGAAAGTCATTGATTCCTCTTCTTTAACATTTTCTACAGTGTCCCAACTTTTTTGGAATGGTGATTGTACAACAAATTTCACCTGAATATAATATTAACATGTTGAAGAATTATCTGTTCCTTTTAGACACTACTGGAAGTATTGAAATCATTGATTTGATGGCTCTTTCTCCTGATTTTGCTCTCCCTGTGTGTACAGTGAATTGTTACGAGGAGAATAATGAAAGACGAGGCCGACCTCCACAGATCAGGAGGGAGGAGACGCACCAATAAAAAGGAGGTAACGGTGAGCTGAGTGGTCAGAGATCAGCACGGCCCTCATAAGAGAATAAAAAAACAGGTTGAGATAAATCACCATCGACTGGAGGTCTGACCGCTCTCCTCCAGATGGCTCCTCGCCAAACTCCTCCTCCTCAGAGAAACACACCAGACACATGAGATGTTCATGACACAACCTTTAAGCTCAGAAACTTCTGCTGTGTGAGGAGGGATTTAAAGAGCATCACTTCCATAGAAAAGCCCCCCGGGCAGAGCTGTAAGTAGGCTGATGAGAGCGTAGCCAACACCGCCAGAAGCACACATACGTTTGGACACGCTAATGAAAGATTTATCCACGTGTCTTTACCATGTGTGCAGGGAACGATGCAGTAAATAATGCAACTGATTCATTATTTACCAGATCTGCTTCCACACTCTTTAAAGAGAGCTGGTAAATGTTAAAGAGAGAGAATAAACAGTGACTGATAAGAAGGCATTTAAAGGCTAAATCAGATATTTATTTATGACTATAAATAATTTTTTAATCACCTTTTACATGCTTTGTTTAAAATGTTTTCATTGTGTTTCTCTTTCCCTTTGTCAATGTATTTTAATGACCTGTGTGAAGCACTTTGAATTGCCTTGTTGCTGAAATGTGCTATACAACTAACTTTGCCTTGCCTTGCATTGCCTATATGGTGGTACACAGGGGACAATAACCAATAGAGGGTAAATATAATGAACAAAATTAGAGATAAAGCTCTTATTATGTCACTCACTGCTTCTGTCAAACCACAGACATATCTAAAACATTTAACAAGAAACTCTGATGATTTCAAATTTTAAAGGTGAATCTTTACATCTGAAGGATATTAAAAACAAACAAGACCAAAACTGTTTGAGATTGCATAAAACGCCTTTAGTGCAAAAGGCTGCCAAAGCATGCTTTGGGGCAGTTCTGCCCGTAAAAATCCATCTAAAGTTGTCACTGGCAGGTAGGCCCACCCACAGAGTTGGAAGGGCCCCTGAGAATGGGCCCCTGAAGTAATAGACCCCTGATGGACCCAGAGAATGGGCCCTGATAAACCAGAGAATGGGCCCTGATAAACCAGAGAATGGGCCCTGATAAACCAGAGAATGGGCCCTGATAAACCCAGAGAATGGGCCCTGATAAACCAGAGAATGGGCCCTGATAAACCAGAGAATGGGCCCTGATAAACCCAGAGAATGGGCCCTGATAAACCAGAGAATGGACCCTGATAAACCAGAGAATGGCCCCTGATAAACCCAGAGAATGGACCCTGATAAACCCAGAGAATGGACCCTGATAAACCAGAGAATGGGGTTGAATGAGCATTAATGCTAGCATCCTGGCTAACAGTTCCCTCATTCTGGAGTCAAAAAGTGTGTTGATTTAATATTAGCTTATTTTTTGCTTCCACTCTGAACTCATTTAAGGCAGTTTTTGCTGTTTTTAGCCTATTTTTACCATGTTTAACCATTTTTACCACCTCCTTCTGCCAATTTTTGCCACTTTAGACCCATTTAACTTAATTAAGTTTTAACCAGAGTAACTGTACTTTACAGCACACAGAGGAAGACTACTTGTTGCTTCTATGTACCAGAAGCTCCTAATTTCCCTGAAAATGACAGCGAGAGTTTGCCCAAATGAACAGTTAAGGGCCCTGACCTCAGGACAGAGTTAAATACTTCAACATTTACTGAACCACTCATAAAAATGCTGGATTAATGCTGCCATATTTTACAGAAACCTCCCCAGTTTTTGTAGAGAAATTTAATTCTCGGCCAGACGACCCCCTGATTAAATCCATCTGAGGTCGGTGTGCTCTGCTTGCTCCCATCTCTGCTCTACAGCACCATGATTAATATTCTGATCGCCTCCATCACCTCCATCTGCGTACAGTCAACTGTGACAGGAAATGAAGAAAGAGCGATCAATTATTTCCTCCGAGGGTGATTGACAGGTGGCAGAGACATGAAATCAATGTTATTAATACCATCAGATGGAGAATAATGAACCCAGCACCCTCTCCATCCTTGATATCATCTCTGTGTGTGTCGTTGGCTCTGTGGGTGGTGGGACTGACATTTCCTGGTCAACATGCTGTTCTCAACCTTTACACCAGAGAACATACTGTACACAGGGCTCTGTCTGTGCAGAGAGATGGGAGCTTTGATGTTAACACAGCCTTTATCTCCAAATGCATTTAAGTGCCCTTCAGGAACATCAGATAACTATCGCAATTAAGTCGACTGATCGATAGCTCCCCAACGTCTGTATGGAGAAGCCGGCTGGCATCCATGCTGCTGGTTACTGGAACAAAAAGAACCACAATACATGACAGCCGTGTGAGAGGAGAGGGTTAACAATCAGGGATGTATCAGACTGGATTTGACTGATATCTGCTTTAGAAGATGAGGATGTGAATTCAAAATCACTGTTGAACCCAAGCAGACAAAAAAAAAAAAACACAGCAGCAAACAAACAAACACAAAGACAGAGGGCAGCGTTGTTACTGTTCTAAGATTATTCTCCATCCATCCATCCAACCAACCAAACAACCAACCAATCAACCGTCTGTCCCACTGTCTGTTGGTCTTCTATTCCATCTATCCATCCATCCATCCATGCATCCATCCATCCATCCATCCATGCATCCATCCATCCATCCATCCATGCATCCATCCATCCATGCATGCATCCATCCATCCATCCATCCATGCATCCATCCATCCATCCATCCATGCATCCATGCATCTATCCATCCATCCATCCATGCATCCATGCATCCATCCATCCATCCATCCATCCATCCATCCATCCATCCATCCATGCATCCATCCATCCATCAATCCATGCATCCATCCATCCATGCATCCATGCATCCATCCATGCATCCATCCATCCATCCATTCATGCATCCATGCATCCATCCATCCATCCATGCATCCATCCATCCATCCATCCATGCATCCATGCATCCATCCATCCATGCATGCATCCATCCATCAACTCATCCATCAACTCATCCATCAACTCATCCATCCATCCATCCATCCATCCATCCATCCATCCATCCATCCATCCATCCATCAACAAATCCATCCATCCATCCATCAACTCATCCATCAACTCATCCATCCATCCATCCATCCATCCATCCATCAACTCATCCATCCATCCATCCATCTATGCATCCATCCATCCATCCATGCATGCATCCATCCATCCATGCATCCATCCATTCATGCATCCATCCATCCATCCATCCATGCATCCATCCATCCATGCATGCATCCATCCATCAACTCATCCATCAACTCATCCATCCATCCATGCATCCATCCATCCATCCATCCATGCATCCATCCATCCATCCATCCATGCATCCATGCATCCATCCATCCATGCATGCATCCATCCATCAACTCATCCATCAACTCATCCATCAACTCATCCATCCATCCATCCATCCATCAACAAATCCATCCATCCATCCATCAACTCATCCATCAACTCATCCATCCATCCATCCATCCATCCATCAACTCATCCATCCATCCATCCATCCATGCATCCATCCATCCATCCATCCATCCATCAACTCATCCATCCATCCATCCATCCATCCATCCATCCATCCATCCATCCATCCATGCATCCATCCATCCATCCATCCATGCATCCATCCATCCATGCATGCATCCATCCATCAACTCATCCATCAACTCATCCATCCATCCATCCATCCATCCATCCATCCATCCATCAACTCATCCATCAACTCATCCATCCATCCATCCATCCATCCATCAACTCATCCATCCATCCATCCATCCATCCATCAACTCATCCATCCATCCATCAACTCATCCATCCATCCATCCATCCATCCATCCATCCATCCATCTATCTATCTATCTATCTATCTATCTATCTATCTATCTATCTATCTATCTATCTATCTATCTATCCATCCATCAACTCATCCATCCATCCATCCCTCCATGCATCCATCCATCCATCAACTCATCCATCCATCCATCCATCCATCCATCCATCCATCCATCCATCCATCCATCCATCAACTCATCCATCCATCCATCCATCCATCCATCCATCCATCCATCCATCCATCAACTCATCCATCCATCCATCAACTCATCCATCCATCCATCCATCCATCCGTGCATTTGTTCATGCATGCATTTATCAGGTGGTTGTGTAAGGCAGTAGTGTAAGCAGGGTAACGTAGATATCCCTATCTGCAGCAACATTTCTCATCTCCTCCTGGTCTGACTGGTCTAAATTAAAATTCATACACTTCGCAACTCCAGACTGCAACAGCATAATGATACAAAGTTGGATGTTGAATGTAGCTTCTGTTAGTTGTGCTACCACTGCTAGCCACATTCCCACGCTGAATATAATCACTCAATGCTTCTGTTCTATGTTAGTCTAACCTCAGCCTCTGGACAACTTAAGACCTGAATTTATAGATCACAATATTTCTACAAGGTGGTATTGGTGCTGGCAGTTAGTGCTTTTTTATATTGGATCCAAACAAATGAATGTCATTTTGACTGTTTACATCCACAATATCATTCATTCAGTCATCACCAAAGCTCGTGACCAAAGGTGAGGGAACCTGAAACATCAACATCTCCGGACCTGGCTGATGCCGGCACAGAGGCCTAAAAATCTCCTCCAAACCGTCTCCCTGTGGTTAAATCAGGTGATGGTGGTTCCCTCCGGAGAAGAGCTTATCGTCTCTTTAAAGGTCTAATTGTAGAAACCCTCCTCTTCCTCCTCACACCATCTGTTCTGTCAGATGTCGGCCTCCAAATATTTCTCTGAAGTTTCCATCAAACACACACAACTTCTCCAAACCCAGTTTAACTGTTGGAGACCACTACTGATGACTAACTTTCTCTTTTTGGCGCCATTTAGGCGTTTGGATCAAGTTGATAGCTGTGAAAGTGGACAATAAAGTCTTGGATGTGAATGTTTTCTGACTGAACAAGGAAAATGTTTCCCTGATCTGAAACATGAACGATAAATGTCGGCTCTTCTCTCAGATCCTCAGAATCAAAGAGCACGAGCTTCGCTCTGGAGCCGCCATTTTGGTTCGATGTTCAGCCCAACAGGGAGGAACGTTCGGCTAAAAGTAACAACTGCCAAAAGAGCAGGAGATGGACCAGCATGCACTGCAGCTAAAAGGCAGGATGTGGTTTGATTAAAGACCGTCCTCTCAGGGTGAGGCTAAGCTTCTCTGGAGATGAGCAGTAAAACGAACCCGCCCCTGCACACAGAGGGCATTCTGGGAAATATAGTTAAGTGAAAATAGAAGAATGAAGTGGAGATGTTTGGATTTGACCTTCCTGGAAAGTTTTGAGCTTCAAAGATCGATGTGATCAACAAGGGGAGACTTCAGAGGATTATCTTTTCCTCAAAAGAGCTCCCAAACATGAGGCACGTTTCCTT
This sequence comes from Cheilinus undulatus, assembly GCF_018320785.1. Classification (NCBI taxonomy): domain Eukaryota; kingdom Metazoa; phylum Chordata; class Actinopteri; order Labriformes; family Labridae; genus Cheilinus; species Cheilinus undulatus. The sequence continues at coordinate 2,474,325 of NC_054873.1, read as the reverse complement.
TCATGTCGTGTCACGAGTTAGAAAGCAGTTTTCATCAGACGGAGCACGGCTGCACCCGCTCCTCTTCCTCCCAGGGGTGACAGCTTATTTATTCAGTGAGAGGCTCTTTACCAGCCGGCCTCAGCGCGACGCTCTACATGGCAGAGCTGTGAATTCATAAATGGCAAATAGCTTCTAACTGTCAACCCTCCCTGCCCGGAGGGGAGCCGTTCAGCTGCCCCGCTGCTCCGCTGGTCCTCACTTTTATTCAGGAAAAACAAGAACAGAGCGTGTAGATGGTAAAAATGGAGTCAGTTTGATGTGAATCAGAGAAGCCCTGGGAGATTCATTAGGAGATGTGCAGCCTAGTTTCAGACCTCGTTTAAAGCCATCATAACAGCACCAGCAGGATCACATCTTAGAGCGGTTTACATTGTAGTTTTACAGAGTAACAGCTAGAAATGTCTGAAGTAATGCACACTGATGCTAGAATCGACCAAAAGAAACACCGATGAGATGAGTCATAAACTGTGAGTCAACGCTGATGCCAAACGTAGATTTGAATATTTTCATAGACAGGGAAATTTAATTTAATCATTACTTTTAATCTTTAGCCCTGTCGACACATGAACCATAACGTATCCTGCTACGGTGTATCATGTTCTGGCATATCGTTTCATACTCCATCACTTCGTAGTGCTTTATATTTTATTGCCTTGTGTTGTGGTGCGGTATTCTACATCATTCCTTTGTTTTATAACGCTACATACTGTATCGTTTTGTATAACACCTGCTGCAAAAGTTTCAAAAAATGTAAAGTGTCCCCTACTAATAAAAATAATGAATAGAAATAAATAAAATTTGAGTGAAGGAGTCAAAAACAGATAACTCAGCAATGACGTTAGATGTGGATTTGAGTTATTTATCAGTGAAGAGCCGAGGTATTCAGCTTTAAAGGACAAATGTTTTACTTAGAAGCCCTTTTCACGGATTTTGTACTGTACTAAAACAAAAGGGGTTGCACCAAAACTACATGGTTTAAAGACCAGGTATGAGAACAAGAATTCATTTGAGTTCTCAATAAAATTTGACAAAACATGATAAAGTATTCCTAAAGCATGGTCTCTTAGTGAGAAGACATGACAAAGTGCCTTCAACATGGCCTCTTAATGAGAAGACATGACAAAGTGCCTTCAACATGGCCTCTTAATGAGAAAACATGACAAAGTGCCCTCAACATGGCCTCTAAAACAAGAAAACATGACAAAGTGCCCTACAGCATGGCCCGTTAATGGGAAAACATGATAAAGTGCCCTATAGCACGGCCTCTTTATGAAAAAACATGACAAAGTGCCCTCAACATGGCTTCTTAAACGAGAAAACATGATAAAGTGCCCTCAGCATGGCCTCTTAGTAATAAAACATGATTAAGTGCCCTACAACATGGCCTCTTAACAAGAAAACACGATAAAGTGCCCTCGACATCGCCTCTTAATAGACAAACATGGTTAAATGTCCTTCAGCCTGGTCTTTTAGTCAACAAACATGATAAAGTGCCCTTCAGTGTGGCCTTTTATTGGACTAAAAATAATTAAGTGCCTTTTTTTGGACAAATGTTTGTGATATCCTTAATCTGGTGGGTTTAAATAACCTTAAAACACTGTAGGGGAAGGACATCAGTAGCTCTTACATCCTGATATTTTTTTGTATATGACCCTAAATGAAAAAGTCTGGAACCCCCTGAATCAGGATATTATTGCTGGCGTGTATTTCAGTATGAATAGGACCAATTAATCTCTGAATTCATTGCACAGGGTGACTTTTTGTCCCTGAATCACATTTTTTTCGACTTTTGCTCTAATTATTAAAAACATTTCCCTCAGAAGGAAAGCTAACTTTTAAAAACCAAATCAATCATTCTAAACAGAATGAAGACAAACAAAGAGCCATGCTGGCATTTCTGCAGCCCTGAATGTGAAGCACAGCTGATGTCTGTAACCAGGATTAGTTTGGGTCAGCTGGCACCACTCAGACGATCAGACTTCAAATCTGCTTTGTCTCAGACCAACATCTGCTATCGGACCTTCTGACAGAAAACCAAATCTTCTGAAAATCTCTGAGGACTGTCTATTTTTCCGTCTATTCTCTGCGGTTCAGCGGGGACGGTTCTGCAGAGAGCTGACGGCGTCTGATGTCCCGATCAAAGCGTTTGGGTTGGATTCTGACCTCGAGAGGCTTGAAAGCGTGTCAGGACGTGTCACTGCAGAGCCCACGCCTCCTGTTTGAACATCACACATTAATCTCCTGTGGAGCCGTCGGACTGTGATGAGCACTCAGGGAACTTGTTTTCCATTTTAATGACATTATCCACCATTTTATAGAACTATGCATCTCTCTTTGGCTGTGGGTGAGCTGCAGGCCCGTCAGTTTGCTGTGAAACGACCAGCTGGGTTTAATATCAGGAGTTAAAAATGACTGAATTAGAAAACGCTGTGGTTTTTGTTATGCTGAGCTGAAATGCAACTGAGACTAGCTCACTGTTAAGGCCAGGTCAAGTTCAGCGGTGGCGAGGACTCTGTGGCCACGCTGACAGCGAGGACACATGACCTACACATGAATCGATCTCATGTATGGTCAGTGACAGATTATTGATTGGTAGAAGGAAAGCTAGCTGAATTTTGAATTTTTATGCAATATTAGGGGATTATTTCTCTGTCAAATAGAAAAAGCATTTCCAGACGTTTGCTCGTGTTTGGATAAAATCTATTTCCACACAGTTATTGTGCATTCTAAGGAGAAATCTCCTCACTTTGATTCTGCCTTCTGTCTCTTTAAGGCCCTTGTTTTGCCGTATCCTCCATCAGTAGTGATGCTCAGGTGTGTTTGTTTTCGTCTTTTCTTCTGTATTTTTCTCATCTCTTTCTCTGTTACTGTTTGCAGCAGCTGAGCCTCAGTTTTTCCCCCACAGGGATCAATAAAGTTTCATCTGTTGTCTGAAAGCTGATAGATTTCTGTGTCGATTCTGTGCTGCTTTCTCCACTCTCACTTTACCTCTCCCCTTCTTCTTGTTCCAGTGAAGTGTCTCTTTGTCTCTGCTGTCATCAGTCCTGGTATCAAACTTTGATTCACTGAAGTCAAATTAAAGTTAAATGAGGAATTGTTTGGCTCTTGGTGTTTCTTCCTGGCTCAGAATGAAGTGGTAGTGAATCCTCTCCAACAGTTTAAACCTGCATGATTCTTCCGCAGCCTGGCTGAGGTAAACACATCACAAGACATGAGAGGACGTCTGATAACAGTCTAAAGACCAATTTGATATGAAAACACAACACAAGGTACAACTCCTATTCCAAAAAAGTCGGGGCGCTGCGTGAAAAGTCAAAGTCCGCTCTACAGCCCTGGGTCTTCTTCTGTGTTCTCCTGGTGAAGGCCAGTTCATGACCTGGACTCTTCTATTGTGAAGCCACGCTGTTGTGACAGATGTGGTATGTGGTTTAGCATTCACACATCTCTAAAAAGTAGGGGTGGGGCAACAAAAGGCTGGAAAAGTAAGTGGTACTAATTAAAATCAGCTGGAGAAGCATTCTGTAACTAACGATGTTAATTATCAACAGGTCAGTAACATGCCTGGGTATAAAAGAAACATTTTAGAGAGGCAGAGTCTCTCAGGAGTAAAGATGGGCAGAGGTTCACCAATCTTTATCCTTTAATGTTTATCATATAAAATTCGGAAATCAGCACCACAACTTGTTACCCCTTTATTTGTTTGTCTGTACACATTTGTTTGTATGCACTTGTTGGTTACAAAAAAAAGAAAAATAAAATAATAATAATAATTATAATAAAATAAACAAACAAAATAAAATAAATAAAATAAAATAAAATAAAATAAAATAAAATAAAATAATAATAAAAAAAGAGAGGATCACCAATTTGTGAAAACTGTGTTAAAAAATTGTGGAACAATTTTAGAGAAATGCTTCTGGATGTAAAATTGTGAAGAATTCAAATCTCCCTCCATCTCCAGTCCATAATATCATCAACAGATTCAGAGAATCTGGAGAAATCTCTGAGCGCAAGAGACAAGGCTGAAGGGGCCCTCAGGGGCCACTGCATTAAAAACAGGCATGACTCTGTACTCAAATCACTGCATGGGCAGAAATCCATCGTCTGTCAACACAGTTGGCCGTGCCATCCACCAATGACAGTTAAAGCTGGATCATGGAGAGAAGAAGCCATATGTGAACAGGATCCAGAAACACCGTGGTCCGTCTTCTCTGGACCAAAGCTCATTTAACATGGACTGAGGAAACATGGAAAACTGTTCTGTGGTCAGAGGAAACATGGAAAACTGTTCTGTGGTCAGAGGAAACATGGAAAACTGTTCTCTGGTCAGAGGAAACCACAGACGCTGTGTCCTGTGGACTAAAGAGGAGAGGGAGCATCCAGCTTGTTCTCCTGGCTCAGGTCTAAAGCCTGCATCTCTGATGGGATGGGGTTGCATTAGTGCCTATGGCGTGGGCAGCTTACACTATTTCAGCAACACAATGCTAAACCACATGCCACATCCATCACAGCAGCACAGCTTCACAGGAGAAGAGTCCGGGTCCTGAACTGGTCTGCCTACAGTCCAGGCCTTCCACCATTAGAAAACAACATTCCTCTCCCATCAGCTGGTCTCCTCACTCCCCAGACAACAGCAGGCCGTTGTTAAAAGAAGAGGAGGTGTGACACGTCCCTGTTTTTTCTGAGATGTGTTGCAGCCATCAAACTCAAAATGAGCTAATATTTTTCATGAAATTGTGAACCAGGCCTATTCAATTGGAGGCCCGGGGGCCACAAGTGGCCCAGAGCCAACCCCCAAGTGGCCCAGTCTGGTCATGCCAGAGATGCAACCTTTTGTAAGTTTTCATAAATCCCCCCAGTATTTTGGACCATAAATGCAACACTCTGCACAGCCTAGCAACAGCCTACCTGCAACTCACTGCGCTGTTTAGAAGCTGACAGAAGTAGCCCTAAATTCAAAATAAAACATGTCCTTTTCAACTGTAGCTACGACTGCGCAAATTTAGATTGTATATTAAGATAAAGAAGGTAAGATGTGACCAAAATTATTATTCACAGAATATTATTTTATTTTTTCAATTCTATTAATTTTACTTTAATTTAAGTGAAAGAAACATTCCTACTACCTCAGGTTATGTTCAAATACAGCTCTGTTGTTGTTTTTTAATGCACTTTTTGACATGCTTTTGTCATGTTGCCAAATTCAAAAGGGACACTATGAATAAAAAGTGCATATTTTTCATCATATTGACCTGTACTGGTTCCAAATTTGACATTACCAGCTGCTTACTGGGCGCTGAACATGTCCGGCCCAGCCACATTTCTTGATTTTAGAATTTGGCCCAGCTGAATTTGTAATTGAATAGCCCTGTCTTAGACAGTGTCCCATCATTTTTGGATTTGGAGTTCTGAATTGACTTGTTAAAAAGGAAGTTGTTTGGATGAATGTAACTGGGACTAAGGGGTGTGAGGGTCGTCCCGCAGAGAGACTTTGAGGGTCAGATGCTTTCGTTGTTAAATTCTGGTGTTTTATTGTGCAGCAATGAAACCAAACAGACTGAAACATGAATCACTGCAGACACTTCTCTGGTTTATTATTGATCATTCAGAGGAAATGCCTGATTTTAGGTCGGCACTATTCTTATTTTAGGAGAAACTTTGGACTTTGATTGGCTGATGAAGGAGGAGAGGTGACACTGATGAGCATGGTGCTGCAGCAGAAGTTGTACTTCTCTCAGCTGTAGACACTGAGCATGAAAACTCTGAAAACTCTTATTAAAATGAGCACAAAGCTTCAGCAGCTAGACTCCGGCCTCACGCCTGCGTGTGGAAATATGGCCGTGCTGTTCAGTTAACTTTGAGTGCTATTTTTTTTATGCATTTTCTAATTTCCTCTCCGTCACGTTCTCGTCTGAACTCTTTAATTTCCTTCCAGGAAAAACTTTACAAACCGCTCCAAGTTGTGTCAGAAAACTGGAGAGAAGCCGCAGTATGGAGGCTCGGTGGGTCTGTGAGTGAGAGAGAGTGGCGCCGTAATTAAACCCAGAGAGAAATCACGGGAGAAGAAGCAGCAGAGTGGTTCTGATCCTGCCTCCTCCTCTTCTTCCTCCTCTTCTTCATCTGTTTCCTCCACAAAAATCCAAAATCCTGTAACTAGCATCTGTAGTTTTTTTCCTTTTTTATCCTCATTTCCATTTTTCTGAAGCTGTAATGAAGTATTTGATATTAAGACTAGCTCTAAATGGCGCTGAGACGTCCTAGCTGAAGGCTCAAATTTAATTTTGTACCCTGTTGTTTCAGAAGTCCTCTGCTGTCCTCTGTTGTCTTTAAGGACCAAAGGGTAGAAGTTTGACTGAAGCCTCTTTTCCAGAGAGGACTTTAACTTGAATTGAGACGGTTTCAGCTGGCAGCAAGGAGAGAGATCCACCATCATGATGTGAGCTTTGTCTTTATCTTTTGGGGGGTTTGATCACTTTTTAACAGTTCTTAAATATTTCCTGATGTCTCGTGTTACAGAAATGTGCTAAAAAATACACTCGTTTTGCCTTGTAGTGACAGATTTGTTTGTAAAAAATGCCAAATATGGTGTGCCGGTAGTCGAGTGGTTAAGGCGTGCGCCATGTACGCAGGCGACCCGGGTCTGGCCCGTGGCACTATTTCCTGCATGTTTCTCCCCACTCTCTTTCCTGTTTCTGACTCTATCCACTGTCCTATCTAATAAAGGCAAAAAAAGGCCAAAAATAAATCTTAGAAAAAAAAAAAGCTAAATATATAAAATGCCATTCCAAAAAAGATGGGACACTGTACAAAAGGTAGTACCATTAGTACCTCTTACTTTTCCAGCCTTTCCTTTTTTAAGACGTGTTGCTTCCATCAAATTCAAATGAGTGAATCTTTTTCCTGAAATGGTAAAATGTCTCAGTTTAACATTTTTGGAATTTGATATGACTGAAGCATGCATTTTAGGACTGATCCTATCAGATTCATGCACAAACACAAAACTCCCTGCAGCCACCAAGAGGAGGTTTAGTTTTAAAGACGAGAATAGAATAAAATCACTGAAACATTTCTGTTATCTAACAACAACAAGCTGCATGAAATCAACCTGTGACAACAAGCTCAGACATGTAAGCACTCACACACAGAGCAGGATGTGGGCAGCACAATGGAAACAGCCTTGGACAACACCGTTACCATGGCGACCACTCGCAACCAGAGAGTCCACACACCAAAACAAGCTGCGACTCTTCAAAACAGCCTCACCTACACAGAGACATGACAGACTGGCTCAGGCCGACCCACGATGCCCTGCAGAGTCTCCGCAGAGGGAACGGGACGCCCGCTGTCAGCGTGCTGCAGGACCGTGTGTTTACAGGACGCTGTCACTCACTCTGTTTACTGTTAGTGTCTCTGCTGCTGATCAATAAAGATGATTCACTTTGAAGACAAACACAGACGTGTCTGCATCGTCTTTGAGGGAAAGCTTCCAGTCTGATATCCCATCAGCCAAAAACTGAAACCAGACCATCTTTGATTTTACCTGCTGATAAAGGAAACCAAAGGCTGCATTTATGAACATCCATTCATTAATTATCTCTGACATTTCTCTCTGTTTGGGTTTAAAGGGCCGGAGCTAATCCCTCCTGATACAGGGCAAGAGGCAGGGGTACACCTGTGTTAGTCATCAGCCAATCACAGAGCTGTAATGACCCCTAAGTCATCCATTTGATCAGTGTCAACACAAGTGAATGCAAGAGGCGGCCTTCTTTGTTTAAATCTTGACGATTATGGCTTGCAGGAATTAATGAAAAAGAAGCCCCGACCAAGTACTGAGTGATAAATGAGCAGAATTATCCAGGAGGTCAACATTTCTGTTTACAATATGCTAATATCTTGAGAAAGTGGCTTTTTGAGTTTCCTGAGCTGTAATCATCACGTTTAAAACAAAAAACATTTGAGGTATGGACTGCCGACTTGTTCATGTAGACAGGCAGAGACGTTGTGACGAGGCTTGAGGACTTTTAATACACAACTAAAGCCGAGCACCTATACTGTACAGTTGTGCTGAACTTTAAGGCATGTTTGGGCCAAACACTGAGGCTAAGGTGTAGAGGTGGCAAGTAAGCCTCCTGAGGGCACCAGTGTGCGGGAAAGGGGATTGACAAAACCCCGGTTGGGCTCTGGATGTCTGAGTATTACCAGGGGCATGGGATAACAATCAACAAGTGTTAAAGAGGCTGTTCTGCAAGGATATCAATATGGTGCGCCTTGAGGTTTTGGCCCGATCTTAGGTGTAACTTTAGCAAATAAAGTGAGAAACCCACCAGCCCAGGGCAGCGGTTCTCAACTGCTGGACCGTGAAACAGTGAGAGGGGGTCACCAGAAGCCTTAAAAAAAATCTAAGAATATATTTTTAAGTTACACTGTTGCCACTTTACACCAATTTTACCAAATGTCAATCCTTTAATATCACTTTTTAACACCAATTTTGCCAATTTCAGAACATGTTTGCCATTTTTGTCCAGTTTAAATCCTTCCCATCCCTTTTTCTGCTTGTTTTTGCCACTTCTAAACCAATTCTTCCCATTTTCTGCCTGTTGTAGAATCTGTTGACCCATTCTTGCCTCTATCAATGAACTGCCAATATTAATCACAGTTAACCCATTTTTGCCAGTTGAAATCAAATTTTCATCCCATTCCACCCAATTTCCACCATTTTTTTGCACTCAAAAGCCATCTCACCAAATTCCTACCACTTTTTGTGCCCATTTTTGCCACTTTAACCCAAATATCTTCTTTAGAAATCTAATTTCACCACCTTTTCCTCCATTATTAACCAATTTTAGCCATTTTTAACACATTTCAATTATGTTTTTAAGAACATGGATTAACATTTTTAACATTACAGCATGAATGAATGAATAAAGATATTTGTTTCTTTGATCAGAGTGGTTATCATCCGGGTTAAATATGAAATATAGATATCACAGCTTAACTTCACAATGGACCATGGTTTTGCCGACCTCCATGGGCCCCCAGTTTGGCTGGGTCCCAGAGACCTCCCCCTTTATCCCCCCTTACAGACAGCCCTGTCTGCACATGACGATTCTTGATTGTGCATGGCTGTGTTCAACCACCTCCAGATGCAGTGGGGGTCTCCGGTCTCTGGCGCCTTTATTTTGGGGCTGAAAAGTTTGAGAAGCACTGGTCTAGGGTACCGTCTGAGGGGATAGTGTTGCCACAAACCCCTGGCTATGCTGTGGATCTCCCAAGGACCTGAAAGCCAGCGGCAGTCTCCAGGCGTATTACCAGGGCTGAAAAAGCCCAGAAAAAGACATGCCATCAAGCTTGGCTCCTCCCCCTCTCTCCAGCCCGGGTTATGACACACTGGGCCTCGTGATAAATCCTGTATGCCCTTTATTTAACTCACTGAGGTTTTCCTGGTTAAACAAGCCTTGCATAAAGAAAAAAAAAACACACCTTAAACACATGCACATGTCTGTATATCCACATGAAACCCATTAACCCTCGCTCCTTTGTCATTTTTAGCTCTATCTGTCCTTGTTTGTCCAGATTCTGGACACACAGAAAACTGTTAACAAAATAATCATTTTTCAACATGTTTTTTTACTTTCACTGCTTCAATTCTCTTCAACAACTTCAACCCTGACCACTAAAAAAAATAAAAATAAAAAATCAATGTTACACCCTTTTTATGCCAGTTATTGTCCACTATGCCAGTGACTTGGGTTCAGTGAGATAGCGTCCATGCTAAACAGATGAGACTATCAGAGCCAAAAACACGCCAGTTTTACCATCCTTTTCTCGAGCCTCCTCCTCTACCAAATCATATGCGAGCGAATGCATTTGTTCATGTTAGGTTTATTTTATGAACAGGCATTAAAAAATCAGAGGAAATATGTAGGATATGTATCATGGACATGCGCATTTCCACCTCTAACCAAAATGTGACCACGATTACGCTCATTACGCGCATATATAAATTCACTGCATATTTGAGATATGATATACTCTCTCCTATTGATCCAAAGGACCTGTGCGTCCTCATGCATGTCCATCCACTTGCTATGAAGTGAGGGCAAATGTGAAATGTCTAAATGTCCCCCTTTCTTAGTCCCAGACTGCAGAACTCAGAAGTAGCATTTTCGACTGTAGACACTCCACTTACGGCATGTCCGATTGTAAACATAAACTCAGATTCACACCCAAGCACACACGTAGGAGCACACAAACTTTTCCTCACACATGTAGCCCACTCTCAGACATCCATATCTAGTGGCACGAATCGTTTCATTTAATTCTGATGATGTTTAGTGGATGAAATAGCACTTCAAACACTCTGAGTCCATGGAAGAAGTCCTGCATGCGCGTTGCTGAAGGGGTTAAAATGGTGCGCTGGCACCATCTGCTGGATCACTGGAATGGTGAAATTTAGATCCCTGGTGATCCAGTGACTGCATAGAAAAGGTTGCTATATGTTGTTTTGGTGCCATAGACACACAGTGAAAAGACATGTTTTTAATGGAAGTCTGTTGTCCAGATTTTGGACAAACAAGGATGGATGGAGCTATATGGCATCAGTAGAGTTCTATGGGCAACACTTTTTTATTTTTAGTATGAAGAAAAATACTAATTTTGGCCAAATTTGATGCCTCAATCTATAAAAATGTGACTATCAACTCAAAAAAATGATGATAAAAATGATGAATGTCCTCAAAACAGACATAGTAGGATCCGAGGGTTAACGTGCCAAATTTATCTGTATCTGCAAAATGAGTCTAGAAATGCTGGCGGCTCAGACCTGATTTGGGTAAAAATCCAATGTTGTTCATCCTTACTTAAAAAAATTAAGTTTTGAAATACAACTGAAGATGCAACTGAGTTTGAATTAAGTATCCAAATCTAGTGGTTGATTATGATTCTATGAAATGTTCAATGGCTCATAGCTTTTACTTTGCTCTTTTTCAGTTGTTTGATGTGTGTTTTGTAGATTTATCAGTTTTTAAATCTGTTCACCATGGTGTTCATCTTTGATTGACAGACTCACAGATGGAAAAACTTCAGACCTGAGCTAGAACAAATATTAGAGGCGTGTTCTCTGAATCGATCCCCTCCCTCTCTAAAGTGTGAGTTCAGGTGGTCTGCAGTCGATGCTGCTGCAGTTTTATTAAAGCCTGAGGAGCGTCTGATGCTGCATTCAGACCATGTTGTGGGTTAATGAGAGCGATTCCTGCCCGCGGAGAGAACGACTCAGCTACAGTACGACTGCAGAGGATCTCCGTCCAATTAGATCTGACTAATCACCTCGTCAGACGCGCCGCATGGCCGACTGTTTCCAAACACTAATAAGAGCGAAAGAGACGGGGCCATGACAGCGCGGTTATACACACAGTTTACAGTGAGAGTGTGAGGGGATGAGGGCAGGCGGGATGCTGAGGCGTCGCCATAACAACAACAGATAAATATTGAAAGCACTAAAAGCCTGAAAGAGGCTGTTCAACATTAGTTTTCTTCTTCTATCTGTATCTAAGGAAAGCTGAGACCCTGCAGACCAGGACTGGGTGTATCCAGTTTTAATCCTTAGAACCCAGAGCCACTGTTAGTTATATATGGCCTGCCGGTATTTTCATGCAAAAATGCCTGCAGGATCTCAACGCTTTGAAGCACAATAGTTCTAGAGATCTGCTTTTTTCAGGACAATATGACCAGGAGAATATGACAGCTGCGAGGATGTCAGATGACCAGACACCAAAGAATAAAATTGAAATTAAATCCCATAAAACTTTGTACAAATCAGATCATGTCCAGGCCTTTTCACCTCTGAAGTCAGTTCCTACAGGCCGTGTCTATCAGGAGAGAAATAACGACTTATAAAACACAACAGAAACTCTCAGCCGTCTCAGTAAAACCAATTCACATTATGCACATATTTGGTATTCTGGTCCATAAAATGTGCATGACTCCCATTTTAAGAGCCCAAAGGTTAACAGGAAGTTGCTGTTCTTTAATAAGCGCTCACTTTATCTTCACACCTTCTGAGGTCAAGGATCCAAAACTATCATCAGACAAGATGATTGTAAAGTCATATTTTTGTGCTTTTGACAGTGAGATATTGGATGTTCTTTTATTGCAAACATCCGGACAGAGTTTTGATCAGCAGGAAGCTCAGAAAAACGACAGACTGCCCAAAATAACCAACAATATCTTATGATATTCATCTACATATTCCATTCATACATACATTAAAACATTTTCAAAGATAGCTACTTTTGAATAGTCTGGGATACAGTAATACCATATTTCTGCCAAATTACTACTGCGGACAGTTCGGAGCTTTGAAACTTCAGACTGAACCAGAGCAGAAATATTCTACTGAGTTTATAAACCCATGAAGACGTCCGATCCTGGCAGGAATTATCCAGAGATTTGTGTTTGTGTGTTCAGCTCAGAGGATCAGTGAGAAAAGAAACTTCATGTGTGCTTCTGCTCCTCTATTCTTCTTCTATTCTTGAAAGACTCTCATGGAGACAGATTTATAAAAACAGCTCCAGCCTGACAACCATCTGATCCTCAGATATTTTTAGAAGACCTCTGACTTCAGGTGATTCATCACCAGAAGACGCGGCTTATCCAGAAGCTTCATGACATCTTGGATGTCTCTGCATGGAGCCATGACATCCTGGACGTCTCTGCATGGAGCCATGACATCCTGGACGTCTCTGCATGGAGCCATGACATCCTGGACGTCTCTGCATGGAGCCATGACATCCTGGACGTCTCTGCATGGAGCCATGACATCCTGGACGTCTCTGCATGGAGCCATGACATCCTGGACGTCTCTGCATGGAGCCATGACATCCTGGATGTCTCTGCATGGAGCCATGACATCCTGGACGTCTCTGCATGGAGCTATGACATCCTGGATGTCTCTGCATGGAGCCATGACATCCTGGACGTCTCTGCATGGAGCTATGACATCCTGGATGTCTCTGCATGGAGCCATGACATCCTGGATGTCTCTGCATGGAGCCATGACATCCTGGACGTCTCTGCATGGAGCCATGAAATCCTGTGTCTCTATACCAAACTACTCCACTGATGTTTTTCCAAGACACATGTGAAAGCGTCCTCACATTGGTCTGCACATCCACTCTCTTTCATCACGACATCAGAGGCAAACATGGCGCTCATTAACACACATGTGATATGATGTTAATTTAAGGAGAGCATGTGTAGAAATGCTCTCTGGATCATCTGATCATCCTCCAGGGAAGAGAGGAAAGTTTCACTCCGACACCAAAGTCACATCTGATGTTTAATGCATGATGTGGCCATTGAAACTGCGACGCTGGACACTTTTATTCTCTTTCTGTCGGTCTGCAGAGTCAGCCAGCAGCAGGCCGGACGCCTTCGGAGAAGTTTGAAAGACTTTAAAAAAGGAGAGCAGACTTTGACTAGCCCATATTTCTGAGTCCAGACCTCGTTAGCAGAGAAAAAAAACATCCAAGATGAAGGAAAAAGCAGACAAAAAGGACAGAAGGACACTCCCATCTGAGTTCTTCAAAGACCAAGTTAACAGTCAGAAATCCTCACTGCTGGTTGTTTTACAAATTAGAGATATAAAAGCTGCTTTCAGTCACACTCTGGACTTCCATCAGGATGCTTTGCCTTCTTGTCTTGTGAAATAGATTTGAGAAGTGTTTTTCCACAGTAGAAAAAGATTGGGATGAAGTATACTGTGTTTGCATTCAAACATGCAGTCCACCGACACATTTTAGGAGTGGAGAGCACGTGTAAGAAGCCTAGTCAACATTCACTGAAACTGACAGACCCACAAAGATATGTACTTCAAGACTGTGCAGTATTTATAGTTTTTACTATGGTTCAACCTCCCAAAATTTCTCCATATTATTACAGCAGCAGTTAGGGTTAGGGTTGGGACCCAAAAGAGCATGAAGAGAAGCACCTGGTAAAAATTCTGTGGCAACATTCAATGATGTATGGAGGCCCTCAAAATAAGTTTAAGTAAAGCCAGTTTCAGTGTGTGGCGGATCATTTCTCTATGTTTACTTTGGACCCGCTACAGTCCGGCACCTGACAACCTGGGATGTGCACGGGGATCTCGGTTTAAGTAAATTTGTATTTTCTTCCTTGAGATCTTTGGTTATTTGTTCCATCATCTTGGGATGGGAAAGCTGGTTGTCCACTGATAATTTGGATGCTGTAATTGGAAATAAGGTTCAGTCAGAAACACCCTCATCACACATTTAACCATTTTACTGCCAAAGCTGCCATTTTCACAGTGCTGCTTTGACATTACCGTAATATATATACCACACATCATATATTGCCGGAAAGCACAGATTCTCAGCTCTCTGTCAGTGTTAGAATTTTTAAGATTGAGCAAATTTTCGAGGAGTTACAGTGTTGAGAATCCATGTAGCAGCCTCGTGATACTTCTGGTGTTTTGCTATGAATGCCCACGTCATATGGTTGTGGGTACCATAATGAACCATATATGTGCGCATGCCCACAATTCCCAGCTTTCCAACACCATTGGAATTTTTCTGATTGGACAAACTTTGACAGAGTTACGGTAATAATACTCCAGACATATAAAACACAGCGCTGGCACTGGGTCAGTAGGTAAAGGGTTATTAATTTCAACTCCAGTTTCAACTCAATAATAGCTTCCCAAATGAGGTAACTGTTAGCCAGGATGCACCGATATCATCAATAAATCACAACTGGGGAGGCCACATTCTCTGTTTTTTTTTTCAGGGGCCCAGCCAGATCCCATGGCACACCTTGACTTTCCTCCACACCATTTGACAACCCCTGGTCTAGAAGACTCTAGGAGGTCTGCAGGACTGAGAGATTTGCAATATTGATCAGCTTAACACCAGGTAAATCAGCTAAACCATGGGAAAAATCACTCATTTGTAAAGTGTAGGGATGGTATTTAACATATGTGGAAATGATAACTGCAGCGTACAGGTCTATCTGAGGCTTCAACAACCGATACAGGACAGTTTGAGACTTCTGTCCTTGTTTCTTCTTATAAGCACATCTTAAACACGTCTGCAGTAAATCAACTACCAGTTCAGCTATTTGGTCGACAGTATTTTAAACCATTTCGAGGACTCACAATAAAAACCTTTGAGTTGAAGTTTTGATTCCTTCAGCAGCTCTAATGGATGTTTGAATGCTGTTATTTCCTAACACTACAGACGTGGATGTTCTCTCTCTAACTGCCCCACGGGGGGGAAATTAGTCTGAAAATCTGCCCCAGGAAAGTGAGGAGGACGGTACAAACACTTCATCTGGCCCTGCAGGAAACAGCTCAGGCCAGATGTCTGAACAGCAGGACCGACTCCACAGAGCGCCTCTGCGTGGGCGAGAGAGATCCAGTTAGAGTGAAGGATCTGCTGCTGACTCATCGCATCATCAGAAGCAGAGACAGAGAATACGGTTTACATTTACACATGAAATACAGAGATATGGTCTTATACAAACATTGAACTAATCTAAAGCTCATTCTTCAGACTTCTTGAGTTCACTGCCTGTTTCTCCATCAGAGAAAAACTGGAGCTGAGTGAAAATCGTCCAGAGAACAAAAATGAGAGAAAGAGGAGGTGTGCTGCGTCCATCAGGACGTTTCAGCTCAGATTCTCACTTCAGATGGTGTTCAAGTGGACCCACTCTTCCCCTCACTCTGCACAATAAAGCTGGTTTTTATGCATGTTTTTATTTTGTGCAGATGTTTTAGGCATGTAGAGCGCTAATGGTTCCTCACAGTCCTGATGTTCCACAACCCCGGGCTGAAGAGAGGAGGGAGGGCGGCCAGAGTCAGTGTCCACACATTTGACATGTACATGTGTCGCTCAGCAGCCAAGGTTGAGCTTAACAGCATTTCTTTTGTCTGGGCCTTTGCACCCCTGGTAATACACCCAGCAACCACCAACAGCTTTCAGGTGCTTAGAACATACACACGACAACCAGGGGGTTGTGGCAGCCCTCCTACCCGCCCTAACAGTACCCTAGGCTATGTTTAAGTGCCACATCCACCCATAACTCCGCCCTAAAGCTGTAGTTTTTGTTTGGTTTTCATCAGATTATTTTCCCATGCCCTTGGTAACATATAAAGACATCCAGAGCATGACCTGGGTTGTGTCAATCCTCCTTCCCGCCCTCAGGAGGACATACTCGCCATCACACGCCTTACTTCAGCCTCAAATTTAAGCCCAAAAACACCTAAAACTTCTGCACAGTACTGTACATAAACACCTGGATCATATTTATCATGCAAACACTCAGCCTGATGTTCAGAGAGAAGGAGAAGAAGAAAAAAAGCCCCCTGGGTGATGAGGCCCCACGTGCTGTGCCTGATCTGCATATAGGGCGGGGCCTGACTTTCTCATATTAACATCAGTATCAGCCAATGTCAGCACAGCTGACAGACATCGGCACACTGGTGAATAACGTGGCTAGAAAACATGCTGATGATTCTTTGGTCACCACATTCTCTGCAGTTTTGGCCAATTTAACCCCATTTTGCCGCTACTTATTTTTACCTGTTAAACCTATTTCCACCTCCATCCATCCATTCTCTATTCCGCTTATCCTGTTGGGGGTCATGGGGGGCTGCAGCCTATCCCAGCCGTCATCCGGCAGGAGGCAGGGTACACCCCGGGCACTCTCACAAACACACCTACGGCCAGTTTAGAGTCACCAATTAACCTGCTGAGCATGGTGGTGGGAGGAACCCACACATGCACGGGGAGAACATGCAAACTCTGCACAGAAAGACCCTGACCGGGAAGCGAACCAGGAACCTGTGAGGCAACAGCGCTAACCCCTGCACCACCGTGCAGCCCGAAAGCTAACCAAAGACACGAAAACTGTAACCTTGCAAAGCAGATGGATACACCTGTTTCCTTGTTTTTCACTGGCGAATCCATCTTTCAAAGCTCCCATCTGAACCGTTTGGACCAATCAGCGACAAGGGGCAGTACTTTCAGGTGCTGCAGAGCCATGACGTAAACAAGCAGCAGCAAGAGGCCGGTGCAATTATGGCGGAAGAGATTAGTGTGGGTGCTGCTAAAGCGCCAGTTTTATCAGAACTTGACGACGTTTCTTCGTTAACCCTTTACCTCCTGAGCTGGAGCCGGTGCTGTGTTTTATATGTCTGGAGTATTATTACCGTAACTCTGTCAAAGTTTGTCCAATCAGAAAAATTCCAATGGTGTTGGAAAGCTGGGAATTGTGGGCATGCGCACATATATGGTTCATTACGGTACTCACAACCATATGACGTGGGCATTCATAGAAAAAACACCAGAAGTATCATGAGACCGCTGCATGGATTCTCAACACTGTAACTCCTGGAAAATTTGCTCAATCTAAAAAATTCCAACACTGACAGAGAGCTGAGAATCTTTCAGGCAACATATGATGTGTGGTATACATATGTTACGGTAATGTTAAACAGCACCGCGAAAATGGCAGCTTTTGAAGGCTGAGAGTGAAGGAAGAGAGTAAAAGGAGAGTGAGCGAGAGTGGTGTTTTGTTTTAAAAAATAGAGTTAGATAGTGGCATTTGTGTGTCTCTGTCATGTGCAATAACAACATGTTACTGTGAATGGTGAGAATGCATTTCTCCACCTCTATTTGCACTAATTGTCTCCTATGTATATAGTTATCTTTGGCACTGTGTTTTGCACACCCAGAGTCCTTGACTCCAAAAATGACTGCTGATTGTTCTAAACATGTATAGGTTCACATTTCAAATGTACAATCAAAACTTCATGAGCAATAACAACATTTTTTCTCATAAAAGCCATGAAAAACAAATCAGTTTTTGTGTTTTTCTTCTTTTAAACTGCAGACAATTCCATATAATGTGCAGTAATCATTAACCAGATGTTGAAAAGTCAAGTTCAAGTACTCCTGGGAAAAGGGAGCAAAGCCCTCAGACTTAGGGCATTTCCTGACTATTTTACAGCCATGATAACAAAATATGTCTGAATCGACATTTTTAGACTCAGTAGGTAAAGGGTTAAAAGAAGAACAAAGAACAGCAGTGAGTTGTTTTCTTTTCAAAAACAACAAAAGTCGAGTACTGACATGTCTACAGTCGCCATGTTTCTTGTCCATGTAGCTCGCTAGCGGCTATGTCACGTGTTTTGTCGCTCTGATTGGCCCGTAGAGATGTGACAGACAGAACGTTCATCCAATCACACTCTGAGTTTTTTTCAAAGCCTCTGCCTTTTCTCAGTCGTTTCCTATTGAAGCTTTCCCAGATGGACGTGTGAAACACATCCATCTGGCGTGTCAGGTTACAGAAACTAAACCATGCATGTAAAAGTGACCTTAGTGAAAACACTCAGCAAAAAAAAAGTTTTTCGGTTGTTACACATCTAAAAACTGGAAAATAAAACCCAGACTCTAAAACAGAACCATGAACCGTTATTTTATTTCTGTCTGCAGCTGCTGATCATGTCTCTCGGATATCCAAACATTAATTTGATGTCAGGATAAAATAAAAGCAGTCCCACTCTGGCTCGCCTCCTGCAGCTTTTCTCTGAATAGAAATAAAGATCCCATCAGCCATCAGGAGAAAATAAATGAAGCCTCCATCTGAGAAAATGTTCCTCTGCTGTTTTTTATTTCCTTTTGACATTTCAGTCTGATCTCCATCAGAAGACTAAATTTAGATCCACATGTCCTGTTTTAAAGCAGGAGAATGTGCCTGTTGTCTTCCAATGACTGCAGATGATTCCCCAAAATATAAAAGAGTTTAAAGCTACATGCAGAATTTCTGCACCAACAGTCTACATCACAGGTGTCAAACTCAAGGCCCGGGGGCCAAATCTGGCCCGTGGTACAGTTTTACCTGGCCCACCAGATCATATGATATTTTTATTCTAACTGGCCCACCAGTCTGAGGTCTGCAGATTTCCTCCAGTATAAAAATGTAAACTTAACCTGGATGATTTATAGTGTAGTGACAAAATTAATTATTCCTATGCAAATCTTTTATTTGAATCATAGCGAGACATCATATTCATTTTGTGTTATCCTATATTCTCTTGTATAACCTAATGATTATTTAGCTGCGTGGCCTGATAGTCTTGTGATTCTGTAAGATCCTTCAACGGAGCAGAGCTGACTGTATGTCCACAGGGAGTGAAGAGGTCCAAGGTCAATGTCCATGCAGATCACGCTCCGTCCCCTGAGGATCAGACCCTCTGTATCTGTGTCCTGTTTGATTTTCGTGAAAGAGGCACCATCAGGCCTGTTGTTGATCCCGGAGGGAAACAAAGTTTAATTAAAGAGCAGTTGGGCACAGAGATTAGAGGTGCAGCTGGGGAGATATAGATATTTATGCTATCCTCCCCTCTGGGCTCCTGTGAGGCACCAAGGCCAAGGTCCCGAGGGGGAGAAGGAGGGGTCAGTACCGGAAAGATGGATGTGTTTTGAAGTTTTGAAGCCTTGTGTGTCACGGGGGTCAGAGGGAGGTGTGAATGTTAAAATAGCGTGATTGTACTTCATTTAGCATGATGGCGTGTTTTGAAATGTATAAAAGTTTGTGATTCTTTCTCTCTGCAGAGCTGATGCACTGTATGATTGACTTCTCTCTTGCAAGGCAATAAATCTCCATAAAGACATTTCTTGACTCAAGATCCTTCACTGATCCTCTACTTTGGTAAAATTTCTAGGACAATAACATCCTCGCTGTATCATAAAAATTAGAAAAAGTAAAAGGTAAAAATAATCTGATAAAGTCAGGAATGTAAGAGAAATGTGTGTGTTCTTTATATTTTCAATTCTGCATCTCACAGTTCTGACTAAAAGTTATGGTTTTTTATTTCATGTTTTAACCTTTACATCTCATAACTTTGACTTTTTATCTCATATTTTTACCTTTTAGATTCAAAAATTTAACATTAAATCCTAATCTGACCTTTAAAAGTCATATTAATTTTGACTTTTATCTCTTTTTTTTACCTTAAAAACTCATAGTTTTTAACATTGTTTCACATTTAGACATTTAAAACTCATGAATTTGAAATTTAATCTCATATTTTGACAATTTAAATCCATGATTTTGATATTTATCTCACATTTTGATTGTTAAATATCATGGCTTTGAATTTTATCTCAGTTTTGCTGACCATTTCAACTACTAACTTTGACTTTTAGCTCATTTTTTTGATCTTTAAAACTCCTGATTTTGACTTTTATATCATATTTTGACTTAAAAATCGTGCTTTCAGTATTCTATCTCATACTTTGCCTTTTAAAAACATCATTTTGACTTTAAATGTCATGTTTTTACCTTTAAAACTTGTAAGTTTTATTTTTTATCTCAGATTTTGAGTTTTTAACCTTTCAAGTTGACCTTTTAATCTCACAATCATTTAGGTTGGCAGTCAATGGTTAAATTTTGACCCTGTTAGGCCCTGAGGTTAGACCCAAATCCAGAATCCGGCCCCTGCTGTGATTGAGTTTGACACCCCTGGTCTACATGAATAAAAAAATAACTACGTCTGGAATATAAATAGGTTTTAGATGAGTTCTTAAATAACAGTCTTGAAAAACGGAGACATTTTCAATGACTCCAATTCTCCAAACTCCAGAGTTGGGCTGTCATGTAAACTGTAACTAAAAATGGACGTCATTGACTGTCAGATACATTTACATTTAAAAGAGCGCCCCAACTTTTCTGGAGATTGGGGTTCGTTAGAAAAAATGTCTAAGATAGCAGGAATTGTCCCGAAGCCTCAGGCGACCTCTCCCCTCCCTTCCTAGAATCCCACCACAGAAGAAGAAACCCTCGCTGCCGTGGTAATATCCCCACACGTCTAATGGGATGTTTTATCGGCACACAGGCGCTGATTCATGGCTTTAATGAGGAAGGATCCTGGCAATAAATGGAGGGATAATTATGTAATGGGACATGATTAGCGAGTAATGCGGTGTGGCTGTCATCCCGCTGCCCTCCTCTCACAGCTGGGACGTCACCAGGAAGATTAAGACGATCCCAACAATCTAAATGGAAGTCTCTCCAGGCCGCCAGCGGGCAGATTTACAGCGGACAGCGGCGCTGATGTGAGGGGGGACAGCAGTCACTCAGCAGTGGGATTAAAGTTTATATCAGTACAAATATGACACAAGATTTAACGCTGCCATGTTTACCGTCCGGCCTGGTGAGGAATTCAGCCTCAAGAAACATCCTTATTCAGTGGTCTGATTCCAACATGACAGATTTCTCTGATCCCATCACCCTTAACTAACGACTCCGAACCATGAACTTCCTGTTTATTTAGCCACCTGGGTTGTTTTAGGATCTTTTCTAATTTCTAGTTTAGGAGTTTATGTTCAACTCCATTTAACCCTTAGAGCAGCGTTACTAAACCCTGCTCAACCAAAGAGCCAAAAAAATACATTTGCAAGAGCCACAATCTAAGTAGTGAAAAGTGGCAATTAAAGTAAGTGAAAGGTGGCAAAAGTGGTCAAAAAGCAGCAAACACGGGGAGAAACGTGGCGAAAAAGGGCAGAAGGTGGCAAAAATGGTTGGGAAGTGACCAAAAAGTTAAAGCTGGCAAAAACAAACAAACAAACAAAAAAAAAAAAGTCAAAGAGTGGCAAAAATCTGAAAACAGGTGGGAAAAATGGGTAAAAGTGGTGTTTAATTGCAAAAGGCAGCTTAAATGGGTGAGAAGTGGCAAAAAAGGGGGAAAAACTGGGGGTAAAGTGGCAAACACTGAGGGTAAGAGGGAAAAATGGCAAAAAATGAGTTATAGGTGGCAAAAATGGTCAAAAAGTGGCAAAAATGTGCAGAAAAATGAGTGAAAAGTGACAAATGGGCAAAAATCAGAAAAAAAGGTGGAAAAATGGGAATTAAGTGGAATTGAACTGCAAAATGCAGCTTAATGGGTGAGAAGTGGCAAAAACAGGCAAAAGGGGGCAAAAATTACAAAAAACAGGATAAAAGTGTCAAAAAGTGGCAAACACTGGGGGTAAAGTGGAAAAAAATGGGTGAGAAGTGGCAAAAAAATGCATTGCAAGTGGCAAAAATGGTCCAAAAGTGGCAAAACAGTGGCAAAAAATGAGCTAAAAGTGGCTAAAATGGACAAAAATCTGCAAAACCGAAAAAATGCAAAACACATCACAGAGTTGCAAAATGGGAAATAGGTGGCATTTAAGAGCAAAAGGCAGCTTAATGGGTGTGAAGTGGCAAAAATAGGCAAAAGGGGGAAAAAAATTTGAAAAAAGCAGGATAAAAGTGTCAAAAATCAGTGAAAAGTGACTAAAAGAAGTAGCAAAAATGGGCAAAAAGGGGCAACACTGGGGGTAAAGAAGAAAAAAATGGGAGAGAAGTGGGAAAAAAATGTATAACAAGTGGCAAATGGTCCAAAAGTGGCCAAACAGTGGCAAAAAATTAGTGAAAAGTGACTTAAATGGGCAAAAATCTGCAAAACCGAAAAAATACAAAACACATCACAGAGTGGCAAAATGGGAAATATGTGGCATTTAAGAGCAAACGGCAGCTTAAATGGGCAAAAAGTGGCAAAAAAGGGTCAAAAACTCGCAAAAAGCAGGATGAAAGTGTCAAAAAGAAGTGGCAAAAATGGGAATAATGTCTCAAATTAAGACATAAAGGAGCCACAAATCATCACAAATGAGCCACATGTGGCTCACGAGCCACACGTTAAGTATTACTGCCATAGTCTCATAATAGTCACTCTCATGCTGCTAAAAGCCAAAAATGCCCTTTTCATACTTTAGCTATAAAAAAAGTAAACATTAATATTTTATTTTACTTTCATTGAGCTAATTTTCTTCACCTACAACAGACCCAATTACTGACACAAAATATGCCATCAATTTTAAAGACTTTAACCCTTCGAATGCCAGGCTTTCTCATGATGCCACCATGTTTTTAGATGAAATAAACAGAAAAATATGGTCAAAATGGCGCCATCTGATGGAGAGTAGTAAAAATGATCAAAATGAAGGTAAAAGCCCAGACTGACATCCAGATAGAATAAAATGCATGTATCATGCTTCAATAGCAGTGAGATCAAAAATGTCAGTTTGAATGGGTTTCAATGGAGCATTTTTTGCTCTTAACAGCACGAGTGTACCTTTTGCATGTAAACAGTCTACAGCCACTCTCCCATAAAGCTCTGACTGCTGAAGAACCCGGCCAACAGTTGTTGTCTGCAGAGCCTCTCCATCTCAGCTGCTGAAGCTTGGAGCTCCTTCAGAGTAGTCATAGGTGTCTTGGTGTCCTCTCTCTCTAGTCTCCTTCTTGCACGCCCAATCAGTTTGTGAGGACGGTCTGATCTAGGCAGATTTACACATGTGACATATTCCTTCATTCCTTCATTTGGGGGATGTTCAGAGACTTGGCAATGTTTCTGTCTCCATCCCCGGACTCAGACTTCGCTTGGAGTGTTCTTTTGTCTTCATGGTGTAATGGTAGCCAGGAATACTGATGAACCAGTGACTGGATCTTCCATTATAAATATGTTAAAAACGTTAAGCAAAAGGCAACTGTCATGGCTGAAGCCAAGGTTTGAAGCTTTAAAATGTTTTATTTCATGACTCTCATTGCTGTTAAAGCCGAGAGCTTTTAGTCAACCTTGAAATTCTGTGCAGTTTTGCAAACTTCTCTGGTTTTGGAGGTTGTTAATGAAGCAACACTTCAGGTTTAAATGCTTTTTTAGTCAGCCTGAAAACCCTAAAAGGGTAAAGGTCACACTAATCTGTGACCTGATGAACTTCCACAGCAGAGGCCCTGCCGTTGTGGACTCAAACAGAGATCACTGTTTGAAGTCTTTTGTGAAGGAGGGCTGATCTGTTTGGATGGTGATTAATTTCTCTGACATTTACAGTCTGGTGTCAGGAGAACAGGCGATGTTTGATCTTGTGAACTTTATTTGTTTGGAGTTTTTCCATCGGGGGCCCTCCAGGTAGCAAACCTTTCCCTCCTGCTCCTCTCACTTCAAACCTTTTTATCCTCATCTACACAGCTCTGCTGCAAATTATGACTTCAAATTGTGAGTTCCAGACATCAAATGTTCTGCATGTCTACTATAGCTGCCTCTTAATACTCCTCTATCTACTCATTAGCCTGAAAATGACTCTGCGAGGCCTAATTTCACACCAGTGTTTAATGATGTTCCTCCATTTAAACACACAGCTGAAAGCTTCCCCGAGCTTTTAACATCCAGGCATTTCATGAAGAAGGTTACTTCAGATCCAGATGGCATTTAAATCTGTAACATTACATCTGATGCACCAGGTTGAAAGGAAGGAATAAAAAGAAGACGGCTGTTTCCTCCCGTCTGGACTGCCGAGATGGAACAAGGGCTGATCAAACGCAGCCAGGCTTTTAACAAGGACTGAACTGGTGTACGTGACGAAGCTGAGCGGCTTTTACACACTCAAACAGCCTCCTAATAACAATCAGAGCTGCTGCTTCAGTCAGGTTACATTAACAGAGACACAACCAGAGCTGGTACAGTCAGTTCACCCACAGCTGCCACGTCAGAGCTCAGTCAGCAGATACAAGTCAGGATGATGACTGCAGAGAGGGGGGAGAGCCAGGGTAACTTTGACTGATGACTTCTGCTTCAGAACGTTCAAGAATGCCAACATTTTCAACACTCAAACATTTTTAACACTGCAGAGAGATATCTAGTATTCTAATGCATGCTTGAAAGTAGGCGTTCAAAAAAGGGCTGAGTGAATTTGACTCCTACTGTGAGTTTGATATTGTGGTGATAAAGAGTGATAATTTTTATATCCTTACTCTATATAATTGAAAGCACAGAGTAGGGTAGAGGAGGTGTGCAGGGACAACAAGGGGGCGTGCAGCTAGAGTGAAAGACTCCTTCGTTATCCACTACACTGAACGACTCAAGTCTTAATGAAGTTAGCATAAAAGTGCTGCTTGTAATCTTATGATCCTGGTTAGCAGCAGTGTTGATTTTGTCGACTAAAACTCTGACTAAAACTATTCGTCAACAGCCTTTTTTCCATGACAAAAACTAGACTAAGACTGACAAAAATAGATCTGTGATGACTAAAACTAGACTTAGACTGACAAAAATAGATCTGTGATGACTAAAACTAGACTTAGACTGACAAAAATAGATCTGTGATGACTAAAACTAGACTGAGACTAACAAAAATAGATCTGTGATGACTAAAACTAGACTTAGACTGACAAAAATAGATCTGTGATGACTAAAACTAGACTGAGACTGACAAAAATAGATCTGTGATGACTAAAACTAGACTTAGACTAACAAAAATAGATCTGTGATGACTAAAACTAGACTTAGACTAACCAAAATAGATCTGTGATGACTAAAACTAGACTGAGACTGACAAAAATAGATCTGTGATGACTAAAACTAGACTAAGACTAACAAAAATAGATCTGTGATGACTAAAACTAGACTTAGACTAACAAAAATAGATCTGTGATGACTAAAACTAGACTTAGACTGACAAAAATAGATCTGTGATGACTAAAACTAGACTGAGACTAACAAAAATAGATCTGTGATGACTAAAACTAGACTGAGACTAACAAAAATAGATCTGTGATGACTAAAACTAGACTAAGACTAACAAAAATAGATCTGTGATGACTACAACTAGACTGAGACTAACAAAAATAGATCTGTGATGACTAAAACTAAAAAAGGAAAGAAATGACTAAAATGAGACTAGAACTAAAAATGCATTTCATTTAAAGACTAAAACTAAGACAAAAATTAAAAATTGCTGTCAAAATGGGCTCTCTGCATGAACTGCTTCCGCATTTGGCATTAGACCGCTCCCACACTTCCAGTCAGGAGAAGAGAAAAGCGTATGATGGCAAATTTGTTGCGGCTTACTTTCTGTTTGCATGAGTTACCTGAGCTGACAGTCAATGAAGAGTTAAATTTAGCTAAAGATGTACATTGCAGCACGCAGCAACGATGTCCAGAAGTGCTTTTAACCTGTTTTTGAAACATCATTTTAGCATGTTTGGATGCCAAGCGATGATGATAAAGTAAACACAAACAATAATCGAAACAAAACAAAAAAAATCAACGAAACTGACAAATTAAGGCAGTATAGGAGGGTTTAGATTCCGTTTTGGCTTAGCACGCATCGCTGGGCTGAAGTTGTGAAACTGTCTTATTTTCCACCGGAAATACACCACCCCCTGCCGTGCATAGAGCCCATTAACACTGGTTAGGAGTTGAGGGGGATTCTTAGCTTTACAGCATCATTTAGTGCTGGAGTTAAAAGCAGCCACTGTCTTGGTGAAGTGAGTTTTGCACAGCTTGCATATTGCATAACTCGTGTCCAACTCCTGCAAGACCGTCTTCTTGCAGGCTGCAGATCCCAGATGGCCTCCTTGTAGACCACTATGGCAAGATGCCAGAAGTACATGTTAAAACTTTTAAAATAAGATTGGGTTAAAATTCCAGTTATGGTTAGAATAAGGGTTTAGGTAATAGTTAGGATACCAAAGGTTAAAAGTGAAAAACCTAACCTGCAAAACCTGATTTCACAACATTTGCTGAAGTGGAGTAAATGGTCTACTAACAGGAAAGCTCAATTTCCATGAACACATTTTAACAACGCCAACGTAGCTAAGGCTAAGGCCAACAGAGCTACATGAGTTATGTAAGTAACATAGTTATGTAGCTAAATCCAAAGATGGATGGACGCATGGATGGATGGATGGATGGATGGATGGACGCATGGATGGATGGATGGATGGATGGATGGATGGACGCATGGATGGATGGATGGATGGATGGATGGACGCATGGATGGATGGATGGATGGATGGACGCATGGATGGATGGATGGATGGATGGACGCATGGATGGATGGATGGATGGATGGATGGATGGATGGACGCATGGATGGATGGATGGATGGATGGACGCATGGATGGATAGATGGATGGACATATGGATGGATAGATGCATGGATGGATGGATGGATTGATAGATGGATGAATGGATGCATTCATGGATGGATGCATTCATGGATGGATGGATAAATTTATATATGGATGAATGGATGGATGGATTGACATAAAAACATGAAGCCTCCAGCCTCAACCATCATCATCACTGTGACATAAAAATATCGTCCAATCAGAACCAGTGCTTTTTTTGCACCAGTTGCGCCCAGTGCAGCAGCTGGAGGTCGATAATAATCAAACTTT
Source organism: Cheilinus undulatus (assembly GCF_018320785.1). NCBI lineage: Eukaryota > Metazoa > Chordata > Actinopteri > Labriformes > Labridae > Cheilinus > Cheilinus undulatus. Next base: position 2,447,007 of record NC_054873.1, on the reverse strand, counting down.
TATTCTATTCTCTCCCTGGTTGTGTTGTTGAGGAACTCTCTTGTTCTGAATGTTTCAGAGTATTTTCCTGGAACAGAAACACCACAAACACGATCTAATGAGCATCTCCAGAGGCTCACACATTAATACACAAACTCACCTCCCACACAGAGCCGGCACAAGGCCACAACATAAAACCATGGATATATAGTCCTATTGAGGCGAGAGCGGAGAGATGGAGAGCCAGCGTGAGCGTGAATTAAAGCCTTTGGCTCTGTTTGTCCTCTACGTGGCCCCATCCTTCATCAGCGCCGCTCGGACTCTGAGGACTGCAGATATTTTAGAAGATAAATCACTCCGATACCAAAAACTGACCCACCTTCTCGCTCTGCAAAAGTAGGCACTTTACTGTGGCCTGTTACCATGGCGACAGGTCTGTTACCAATGTCGACCTGCAGCACAAGCACTCTTTAGGAGAAAACTGCTAATAATCTACATTTATCATGTGGTCAGAAATCCCCCAACAGAGCTGGATGTTTGCAGGAGAATCTCTGTGTGCATATCGTCGTCTGATATACAGGAGTGTGAAAAATTCATCTTATTCCTGATTTATTACAACAGCCTTTAAATGTTTCAGATCATCAAACCAGATAACCTGAGTAAATATAAATGCAGAGGTGGACTTGCTGGTGTGTTTGGGATCAATGTCCTGCTCCATAAGCCAAGTGTGCTTGATCCTGAGGTCATGAACTGATGGTCAGACATTCTCCTTCAGGGTTTTCTGCTAGAATTCCTTCAATAATGGTAAGTTGTCCACGCCAGTCCTAAAAGTTCAACTTTTGCCATGTCAGAATTTCCCAAAAGTCTGGGGATCTTCAAATTTTTTTGGCAAATGTGTGACGAGGCTTTGAGTTCTTTTTGGGATGACCAAACCTGCATGAGATCAGCTGATAGGTTGTTTGCAATCATGTGATCCTGAATGCTCGATATGGGTCAGGAGGAGGGGGACAGCCATTAGGAATGAATGGGAATAGAGGAAAGTTTACAGCTCTGTGCACCTCATCCTGGGAAACTGATAAAATGCTTTACACCTTGGTTTGGGGTTTCTGCAACGGCGTGCTTGTCCTGTCTCTGTCTTTGGTCACGTTTTGTTCCAAATAATACTCAAACTTTGGAACTCATTGTTGAATAAATTTGACTTGTTAAAATAATCAGAAATTTGTGTTGTCGTGTCCAGGAGGTGGTGGCTCATGAGACTAGAACAGGTGAGGACCATTGGTCTAGACCAGGGGTTTTCAAAGTGTGTGAGAGTGAGCCTCCCCTAAGAAGAAATGATTCATTCGGTGGACCCCCACCCACAAAAAGGATTCATATTAAAAAAAAAATAAAAACAACAACATTTCAAACATTTATGTCTAACCTTTAAACATTTGAACATTAATATATTTTGGATATTTTGGTTTGCAAATGTCCTTAAACATCTGCCTTTCCCTCTTATTCACTTATAATGCCATTAAATACCCCTTTTCATATTTTTTAGGGCCATTTTACAACTTCTTTGTCACTTTTTCCCCATTTTTCCCATTTCTTTCCCATTTTTGCCCTTTTTCACCTTGTTGCCCATTTAAGCTTCCTTTCATCATTAAATATCCTTTTTTTTCCCAATGTTTTTTGCTCATTTTTGTGACGTCTTTTTGCCACTTTTAACCCATTTTTTTGTCTTTTTTTTCACATTTTTGCCACTTTTGGCTTATTTAAACTACCTTTTGCCATTACATGCCATTTATTTCCTCTTTTTTGCCCATTTTAGTCACTTTCCACTAATTGTTTTGTCACTTCTCACCCATTTCTGCTCCTTTTTGACAATTTTTCCAGTTTTTCCTCTCTATTTTCGCCCCTTTTTAACAATTTTTTGCTGCTTTTTGACCATTTTGCCACCTTTAACCTATTCAGGCTGTTTTTGCCACTTTCCACCTCCTAGATTGTGGCTTTTTAACAATTTTTGCCACTTTTTGCCCACTTAAGCTGCCTTTTGCCATTAAATGCTACTTTTTTTTTTTTTTTTTTTAAATTTGCCACTTTTTGCTGCTTCTTGACCTTTTTTTTAACACATTTTTGCTGATTTTTTCCCATTTTAGTCAGTTTGGGATTTTTGTGCCTTTATTTTTGATGGAGGAGGACAGTGGATAGAGTTGGAAATGGGAGAGAGAGAGTGGGGAGAAGTAACGATTGTACTTCTTGAGGAAGCTGAGGAACTTTAATGTTGATTGCACTTTTATGAAAATGTTTTACTCTTGCTTTATTGAATCTGAATTAACTTTCTCTTTTATCATTTGGTATGGGTCCCTCGGTATCAGAAATTGTAACAGATTGCAGGGCATTTCAAAAATCTGCAGTCGAATTACAGGTTTGACCCTTATGACCTAACTCAGTTGTTCAGAGTTAGGACTCTAAAAAAGGCCCAGTCTATCCTGGCTGATCACAGCCACCCTTTATTTTCAGAGTTTAAGCTGCTACCATCCGGTTGCAGATTCAGCCTGCCAGCATGTAGCACAAAAAGGCTAAAAAGCTTTTTTGTCCCTGCTGCCATCAGCTTTCTAAATAGTTAGCCAAAGCCTGTGTTATTTCTTGGTTTTCATTGTGTTTTATCATTGTATTGCACACACTCTCTCGTGCTTCTATTTATTGTGTTGTCAATGCTGTTTTTTATGATTGATCTGAATGTATGTCTTGACTGCTGGCTGTGAAACAATTTGCCCGTAACAGGGATAATAAAGTGAACCTTGAACCTTGAAGCATGCAGTAAAGGGGTGCCCAAGTACATGGGTAGGTAACTGTTAGCCAGGATGCTAGCACCAATGCTACTGATCCAACACACATACACTGATATCATCAATAAATCACAACTGGGGAGGGCCCATTCCCTGGGTTTTTTCAGGGGATCCGGCTACATCCCCAAGGCACACCTTGACTTGCCTCAAGGCCACCAGCCTAGAGGTTGGCCATCAGGAGGATAGGACAGAACAGGACCACAGTTGATACGGCAAAGTGCTGAACCGGCAGGTGCTCCCGTACCTGACCTGACCTGAGCTGACCAACTGACGTGCAGCTTGGGAGCCAAACAACCAGCTCCACTGAGATGAACCACATGATCTGGATCTCTAAAAAGAGATGGATTCCCGTCACAACGAGAGAGACTGGATGGACATCAGCTGAGGAGGTGCAGGAAGAGTCCAATGAGCTAGATCATAACATAACTGGACTGAACCGGACCGCTTTGTGGAAATAAACCATTTAAAAAAAGCACTTTTAAAAGGTATTCAACAGCATAATGTGGGTTATAGGATGTATAAGACGGTCTTTGCACGAGTGTTTCTAAAATATATATCACCTCTGTGCTGGAGCTGAATCTGAGGGAGAAATTAAATAAAAAGGGATAAGAAAAACAAAAAACAAACAGAAGAGCCGTGCACTCTGGGATGAGAGCAGCAAACAGAGGAGGAAAGTCAGAAAAACAAACTTAACACGTAGTTTGTTTTGCTCTCTTTTATCTGCTTTGTTTGCTGTGTGAGAAATGTGGAATCACCCGCCGTGTTCAAGCAGCAGAACCTGCAGCAGAGCAGCTCACAGCCGGCCGCCTGCTGCTTCAGCACGCTGCACAGGGACTAATAACAGCTGCTTTCTGCTCCACTACGCTCTGTAAGGCCTCTTTTATCTCCAACACCACCTCCACAAACCATCTCCTCCTCTTCCTCCTCTTCTCTGCTGGTTATTATCAAAAACCCACAAACCATCTCTGCTCCATCGCCGGCCGCTCCCTCCCTCTGCTCTTTGTCGTGTTTAATTAAAACTGCGACAGGACACGGCCACCGAAAAGTGGAGCTGTAATTTATAACGCTGACATATCTTCCTGACGGAGCCCTTGTTTCCAGCAGACCGAGCACTCAACATAATCAAAACTCTCGATGGGAGGGCGGCGGGCGTCTCGAAGATGGATGAGCCGACGTGACTGGAGCCGTCAGCTGGCTGTCAGAGGAGAACCGTCTCCACCTGCCTCCTGCCCGCTGTTTCCTCTGAAACTGTGGAGACAGTCTGTGATGGGGAGAAACCGTTCGTGTTATCACAGACTTTTATGACTGAATCTTTTTCCAGATCACACAAAACTCAGTCAGTTTTCAGGGCAGAAAAGTGTGGACAGAATGTCGAATTCTTCCCTAAAGGACCGGCGTTAAAGAGAAAACACCAAACCAGACAGTCAGAGCTCACTTCTGCTGCATAAGTGCAGATCTTTAGAACAACAGTTATCAATAAAAGTGTTTATGATGGGGACAATTCTCACCCTCTTTAACCAATCACTCATTTTCATATTTATTTTATGCTTCCATAGAGAACCAAAAGGTGCGGCTGGAATTAAAAAGGCTCCGTCTAAAGGTGGCGTTACACAACATTCGTGTATGGTCCGTTTCCACAAAGCGGTCCACTTTGGTTCAGTCCACTTCTGTCCTGGTTAAGCTTATTAAACTCTGACCTTACCCGTGATTCCTCTGCTGATTCCTGTCTCGTTGTGATGTGGAATCTGTCCCCTTTCAGAGATCCAGATCAACCAGACCAGCAGAGCTGGTTGCAAGGTGGCTAAAACAAGGGGATAGAAGGGTTTATCAGGGTCCATTCTCTGGGTTTATCAGGGTCATTCTCTGGGTTTATCAGGGTCCATTCTCTGGGTTTATCAGGGGCCATTCTCTGGGTTTATCAGGGGCCATTCTCAGGGTTTATCAGGGTCCATTCTCTGGGTTTATCAGGGTCCATTCTCTGGGTTTATCAGGGGTCATTCTCTGGGTTTATCAGGGTCATTCTCTGGGTTTATCAGGGGCCATTCTCTGGGTTTATCAGGGGCCATTCTCAGGGTTTATCAGGGTCCATTCTCTGGGTTTATCAGGGTCCATTCTCTGGGTTTATCAGGGGCCATTCTCTGGGTTTATCAGGGGCCATTCTCTGGGTTTATCAGGGTCCATTCTCTGGGTTTATCAGGGGCCATTCTCTGGGTTTATCAGGGGCCATTCTCTGGGTTTATCAGGGGCCATTCTCTGGGTTTATCAGGGGCCATTCTCTGGGTTTATCAGGGGCCATTCTCTGGGTTTATCAGGGTCCATTCTCTGGGTTTATCGGGGGCCATTCTCTGGGTTTATCAGGGGCCATTCTCTGGGTTTATCAGGGGCCATTCTCTGGGTTTATCGGGGGCCATTCTCTGGGTTTATCAGGGGCCATTCTCTGGGTTTATCAGGGGCCATTCTCTGGGTTTATCTGGGGCCATTCTCTGGGTTTATCAGGGGCCATTCTCTGGGTTTATCAGGGTCCATTCTCTGGGTTTATCAGGGGCCATTCTCTGGGTTTATCAGGGACCAGTCTCTGGGTTTATCAGGGTCCATTCTCTGGGTTTATCAGGGGCCATTCTCAGGGTTTATCTGGGGCCAGTCTCTGGGTTTATCAGGGGCCATTCTCTGGGTTTATCAGGGGTCATTCTCTGGGTTTATCTGGGGCCATTCTCAGGGTTTATCTGGGGCCAGTCTCTGGGTTTATCAGGGGCCATTCTCTGGGTTTATCAGGGGCCATTCTCTGGGTTTATCAGGGGCCATCCTCTGGGTTTATCATGGGCCATTCTCTGGGTTTATCAGGGGTCATTCCCTGGGTTTATCAGGGGCCATTCTCTGGGTTTATCAGGGGCCATTCTCAGGGTTTATCTGGGGCCATTCTCTGGGTTTATCAGGGGCCATTCTCTGGGTTTATCAGGGGCCATTCTCAGGGTTTATCTGGGGCCAGTCTCTGGGTTTATCAGGGGCCATTCTCTGGGTTTATCAGGGGCCATTCTCTGGGTTTATCATGGGCCATTCTCTGGGTTTATCAGGGGCCATTCTCTGGGTTTATCAGGGGCCATTCTCTGGGTTTATCATGGGCCATTCTCTGGGTTTATCAGGGGTCATTCCCTGGGTTTATCAGGGGCCATTCTCTGGGTTTATCAGGGTCCACTCTCTGGGCAGGCCTGGTTGGTAGTTTAGCTCTCAAACTCTTCATTTTCAGTCTGACTTTTTAAATGTGGAGACAAAGGATGGAACAAAGGAAACTGGCCCTCAAACAGCAGCTAGCTACAGTGGCTCACACTGGGGAGCTGTTTATTAGCACAGGCGCGTTCAGGTATGCTGACATTTTCTGATGATAACTGCAGAGTTCAGGTCCATTTAGAGCTGTAAAGTACTAACTTCCCTCTATTCTCATTCATTCATGTGACTGTAAACAACCTATACTGGCTGGAACCTGCCTACACATGTTAAATACAGATCTTTAGAGTCGAGTTATTTTAAAGTTATTTAAGTTATTTTAAATATTTCTAATGTTTCTCTCAGCCAGAGAAATCCTTTATTTTCATGTTAATACAGCTGATGACTGCCATGACGGACATGACTTGTTCATCACTGCCATGGAAACACTGGATTCACCACCAGGACTGAGAGGTTTGTAGACGGAACTGCAGCTGACCCCTCTCCCCCCAGACATGGACTTTTGGAGGTCTCCCCTGGCAAGAGGCTGCAGACCCCGGATGCAGATCTCCCCTACCCCCATCACGCTGCGGCCCCACTAGGCATTCCCAGGTCCAGTAGAGACAAGACCTGCTGATCAGCTCTGCCCACCCCAGCTTCATAGTCCTGACTATGAGTGAGTTTTAAATGATTACACAAATTGTTTGTATGCTTGGATGGTAACTGAAACATTAAAAACAAACTAGGCTCTTTGTCTTGTTTGCCATGTTTTAAATCAGAGCACACAGAGGAGCTTAAATCTGACAGTTACAAAGCACTGAAACTTCAAAACAACATCACAAGCTGCATAAATCCAAATGCAGCAGCAGTTTAACATTCCTACTGCAGCTTTAAGAGCAGATTCAACCTTTGACCTCTCCCTCTGATGTTCATCCATTATTCTTGCTAAATGTTCAACTTTTTGTCCACCCACGCCGCCTCTTTGCTGTTTTCTTCCACTTCATTTGGTGATTTCTTACATTTCCTGGAATGCATTTAAATAAAAGCCTCAGGGGAAGGATGCTTAATCATTTTACTCCTTTTTTAGGGTGAAGATTTCCAACCCCCGACATGTCCTGCAGCTATGAGATTCTTGTTTATTCTGGTCCTTTTTGGGTGTAGACGCTGATTCTCTGCTTATTTACTGAAGACTTTTCCTTAATAAGCAGCCAAGAAAAGGAAGACATACATAAAAGAATGTTTAAAAAAGACATGCAGCTTTACAAGAGTCCCCATTAAAGAGTGAAATCCTGTTTGAAGTCAGCTTAGAGACGTGGATGGAGGCAGACGTGACGGAGACAGATGGTCCACGGTCGAGTGTTTCTTCATCCAGACGTTTAAAAAGACATTAGAGAACCTTCACCGGCTCAGGAGAGACCGCCACTCTCTGCTTAGCCTGTTGTGACCGTTACGCTGGCTGTGACGGATGATCCTATGCTGAGCTGATGGCGGTTCATCTCCACTGGTACGACAGAGACCAGACACCAGTACAGCTCCAGTAACCACAGAAGGATTCTCAAACTCCCAGCAGAGATCAGAGGAGGTTTGAGCTGCAGGAGGAGGAATCAGCTCTGACAGGAAGTTTCTCCTTCAGTTTAACGGAGCTCCATAACAGACCATAAAAGTGTGGTCTTTAAAAAGGGTGATGGAGGTCAAAATGGTGTGAGAGAGCGCCACTGTTCAAAGTGCAAAAATATCCACAGGCAGTATTTACCCCGCTTCTTTAGATGTGTAGTGCCCCGAGGACATGTGCAGCTGGTCTAATGGCTTTATAAGGCCTCTAGACACCAAGTCCATTATTTACAAATGCATTCATCCATCCATCCATCCATGCATCCATCCATCCATCCATGCATCCATGCATGCATCCATCCATCCATCCATCCATCCATCCATGCATCCATCCATCCATCCATGCATGCATCCATCCATCCATCCATGCATGCATCCATCCATCCATCCATGCATCCATCCATCCAACCATCCATCCATCTATCCATGCATCCATCCATCCATGCATCCATCCATCCATCCATGCATCCATCTATCCCTTAATCATGCATCCATCCATCCATCTATCCATTCATCCATCCATGCATGCGTCATCCATCCATCCATGAATCCATCCATGCATCCATCTATCCGTCCATCGATCCATGCATCCATCTATGCATCCATCCATCCATCCATCCATCCATCCATGCATCCATCTATCCCTCCATGCACCCATCCATCTATCCATTCATCCATCCATGCATGCGTCATCCATCCATGCATCCATCCATCCATCCATCCATGCATGCATCCATTCATCCATCCATCATCCATATATCCATCCATCCATCCATGCATCCATCCATCCATGCATGCATCCCCCCATGCATCCATCCATCCATCTATCCATCCATCCATCTATCCATCATCCATCCAACTATCCACCCATCCATCCATCCATCCATCCATCCATGCATCCATCCATCCATGCATCCATCCATCCACCTTTCTTGTTCCATCCATCCATCCATCCATCCATCCATCCATCCATGCATCCATCCATCCATACATCCATCATCCACCTTTCTTGTTCCATCCATCCATCCATCCATCCATCCATCCACATTATTTAATAACTTGAGTGCTTGATTTATTGAGTTAGATGGAAATACATTTTCTATTGATAGTTATTTGGTGCTACTCCTAAAAAACACTTAAGCCAATTTTTCCCAGCATGCCTTTTGGTATTGTATTTTTGCTGCAAAAATTTAAAGTAGCCAATTAAATGTTGTCTGATGTCTGTTTTGCAGTATTCATCTAAGATTCTTTTGCACATGCTCCTAGAGTCACTTTAGTGGTCAACACTTTTGCACCATGAGTGAAGTTACCCACTCAGTTAGAGACCTTCTTCCTGTGGAAAAGGGAGTAACTTCCACATGGCAGCTGTGTTAAACTTAATTTGGGAGCTTTTTCTAGTTCAGAATTCCCATATCTGTCTTTTTCTCACAATGAGCCTCTCAGGCTGACCACAACCACGGCTACAGCTCCTCTGAGTGGAAAAGACAAAATATTATTGTTTAAAGGAAATGAGTAACAAACACATAAGAAGAAAGATCCCATATGTTAGAAAAAAAGATTATTATGCATGTATACGATGGTATAAGTAGTCAAATCTGTTCACAGGTTTAAGGAGCTATTAACTCTGTTTATCTGAGTATTTCATAGTTGTTATATTTAGGTACCATGTATGTCAAATGTTGACATACATGGTACCTAAACATGTACACAAATAAGTTGAGTGCAAATTGTTTCCTCACTTTAATCGAGTAGATTTGAGAGGTTCTTTGAGGCATTGCCTTCCTTAGATGAGATGTAACAGTTAAAGAAACATGCTGTGCTTTTAGATAAGAACTTCAAAACTGGATTTTTACTAAACAGGAACTCTCCTCTTCTGAATCAAAACCCTGAGGTGTTTGACCCTTCCTCATCAGACCCCAAAGTGGGACTGGTAGAGCAGTCGTGGCAAATATCCCAGTGAATGGTCTAAACAGGCTCATAATTACACAAGTTCTAGACAAACTTTCTAAAGTTACGAGCATAAACAGAAGAATACTAAAGATTTCAAACCACAGGATCACTTTCACCAGAGCCTCCAAACCTTCAGGTCTGGACCCCCCACACTGACTCTCCTATGTTCATCTTTAATGAGTTTTATTTGGAGCTGCAGATGCAACAGATTCCCAAAAACCCCGACAGAGGGGGCTTGTGGGAGGAACAGAATCAGCCATGAAAACCAAACAGAAAACAGAGCATAAACAGAGCTTCCTCCTCCAGTTTTATAACTGCAGGAATAAATCTCTGTGGGTGCCGTTTGGTTTCCTCGAGCTGGTCAGAAACTAAAAAAAGAAAAGGGAACAAGAAGTGCCAAATAAAAAGGCTGTTCACTAAAAAGAGCGTTGTTCAGTCGGTCCGGGAGTGAGGGGCAAGCAGTTGAATTATAGAGTAGAAATCCACCGAAGGAAGCCAAAAAAATACAGTCAGGCATTCAGCGTCCAGCAGAGAAGCCTCAACAGCAATCTGCTGTCACAGTTTTCACCGTGGAGATTCAGAGACGCCCCGCTGTCCGGCTCAGATGAGCTCCCCGTCAGAGCACAGAAGAACAGAATAAATCAGTCGCCTGGGAACCCCGGCATGCTTAAACATGAGAGCCAGCAGAACGTCAAGCTCAGGAGGAGAGGGGACAGTCGCTCAGCTGAACAACTAGGAATAGAAAACCAACGGCCATCCATCTTAATGTGAACGAGAAAAGAGAGACGATCCCGATGTGGAGAGTCGTTTAATGTCTCTAGTTTAACTCTCCGGTGGTTTCTGACTGTTAGAGGGATGAGGTGATCTCAGACCAGCCACACAGATCTGTGATGGTCTGCTTTAAATGGAAAATTTACACTTAAACACATCAACATGCCAATTATTCATTTATACACTGATGATACTCAGGTCTACATTTCTATCAGCCAAATTTGCTCCTGCTCTGATTGTCCATTTAAATAAATCTACAAGTTTCACTTCAAGACTTGAATTGCTGAAATGAATCAACTTTTCGATGACATTCTAATTCACTGAGATACACCTGTATAATGTCCAGCCCTCAAAGTCTACTTCTTAGTTAGATGCATGTTTTTCTCTACGTAGATTAACCCCTCTTCCTTGTTGTAGCTCGGTTTGTGTCTTTTCTCATCCACAATGTGAGACGCTGCCCCGTCTACAGCACTGCTGTCACGGTTGCATGCCCTTCTGCACTCCTCATCTATACAGCGGTCCTTGTACCAAGGAATGAATATGGAAGCGATGCAGAAAAATGGACCAGACTCTACTTGTTTGAGTCTTTTGCTAACAGCCTGTAATAAAGTAGTCTTCATTGTTTTAACATCAGTGGCTGCCTCCTTGCATAAAGACACTTTAGGGCTCTTACTAAGGGGATCACGTCAGCAGCTGAGGAATCCAGCGCACTGACTTCTCTTGTCATCTAGTTTTTAACTAACCCCCACTGCTGTGCAGTTAAAGTTACAGAGGGATTGTAGTGCAACATGCATATGTCGCTTGCATTTGCATTTATTCCAAGAGGCTTTGCATCATGCTAACCACACTATTCCACCCGACTGGCATGTTCTCCTGCATTCTTTCTGGCTTCATTCCTGACTGAACCTGAACAGCCTGCAGGAACAGGCAGGCATGGAGAGACTGTTGAAGGTATCCCTGCTATTTTATAACTGCATGTGCGTCTGAGATGATGCATGCTGCAAACACCATTGTGGACAGCTGGCTGGAGGTATGCACTAAGGATGTTCTGATACCATGTTTTCCTTCCCGATACGATACCGATACCAAGGTGTAAGGCAGTGATACTCAACCTGTGGCTCTGGAGCCACATGTGGCTCTTCTGTGACTATTTTTGGCTCTTTTATGTCTTAATTTTAAATATTAGTCCCCCAGAAAACCAAAAAAAGGACACTTTTTTGCCATGTTTCACAATTTCCTTGCTACTTTTCACCCATTAAAGCTACCTTTTGCCATTAAAGTGGCAATTTTTGCCACCTTCTTGCCACTTTTTCCTCATTATTTCATTCATTTCCTTTTCATTAAGGCTAGTGGTAAAAAATGATCATAACTCAATTAAAGTGGATAAAAAGATGTTCAATATCAGGTTTACTGGTGTGGATTTAATCATTGAAGTCCCCAAAAGTCACACGAGTTCCAGGCTCACTGAAAATGCTGCTTTAAGGGATTCAAAGGCATCAACAGCATCAACGGGATGACACAACAGCTAGCTTCAGGAGGAAAAACAAGTAAGAGGCATCGATGTATGGTTCAGAAGTCATTTAACTTTTAATACACTGTGTCACTTTTTGTCGTGTATGACAGCGCCGGTCTGGAAGGCGTTTTTTTAACGATCATATTCAGAGAAAAACTGTCACACAGACAACATTCTTTGCTGCCACAGTCCAGTGTTGTGCCTGAACGAGTTCAGTGAATGATCGTTCATGAACTCGTTCATATTTTGGGCGAACGTGAACTGAACGTACTGTATTTCTGCCTGATGAACGTTATTGTGAGCACCCTCATTCTGGCGTTTGTGAACAGCGCTCTCTCACAGTTTAACTTTGTTCAAGAGAGTGCCAGATTTCCATAGAGCCAGATGAAAACCTGGCTAAAACACATCGTAAACGGGCCTTAATACGTAGGGGGAAAAACACCCAATCTGGCAACACCAGCCACCACAGAGTCGCACCGCCGCTTGCGTCATCAAAATGCGAAGCATGGAGGCAAAAACAAATGAAGGCAGCAGCGCTATCTCAGCCTCTGCCTCCATGATTAATACGGCATCTTCGTATGATTACTTAAAAGAATTTTATGAAAAGGTCAGTGATGATCCAGGTGGGAAAAATCTTACCTTTTTGTGTGAACTTTGCCTGCTGGGTTTCAAGAAGCATCTCTGTACATCAACAACGTCAACAGCAAACCTGAAACCACACTCAGAACTTAAGCACCCAGCTAGCCTTTCAAGGTATGTGCAAGAGACTGAATGGGTGGCAACAATGGGGAAATAGGAACATGCCACATTATTTGCAAAGGACCGATAACCAATGCATAGGTGCATCACTAAAAAACAGATTCTGGAGTAAGATGTTGTTTTATGTGAATGAGGCTTATCAGCTAGTTGTTCAAAAATGCATCATCTATTTTGATTTCATCTCCTGTGTTTGAACTTCTACCATCTGCAGCACTTTTAGCTGCATGTTTGTGAGAGAGCTGTTGTATAAATAAAGTTGAGTTGTGAACTCCCACCCCGGCACACAATGACAGCGGTGACACTGATACAAACCCACGCAGCTCTGCAGCTAATGAGGCTGACACGGACACGGGGACTCACCTGAGTCTAAAGCTGGGACCTGTCAGCGTTCAGACCAGGAGCGTCGTCCTGACACCAGATACTGTACAGCAGCAGGCAGCCACATAATGACCTGTCAGGGAGGCGCTGCACAGGCAGGAGAATAAAGATAAGCAGTAAAACAAGACTGTACCATTCAAATGACCCATTTCCTCCAGCAGAATATTACTGCTCATTCCTCCTGCATTTACATAACGCCTGTTTACAGATGATGATCCAAAATTGTTTTCTTTTTTAATTTTTTGGGCAATTTTCTCTCCTCACACGGATAATGTGACAGAGAAAAAGGAAAGTTCTGCCCGACTTTGGCAGCAACTTCCCCCATGAGCCATCGGTTGTGAGTTTTGACAGCAGATAGTGGCTAATAGTCTGCTTTAGCGGCTAATTGCCGTTTTAACCTCCTCCAGGCCCAAAAAGTTTCCAAACTTTTTGGACCGTGCAGGTCCAACCGATGCAAAGGCTTCTGCAGGAGAGGCATGACGTATGTTCACCCACACGAATGGAAGACAAGCCAAAAGAAAATTCAGCCTTTCTCTATCTTCACTGCAGAAACATGAGGGAAGGAGGACAACTGCAGCTCATTCAGAAATCATTCAGACCTCCTCACTTAGTCCAACTTTGTCATGCTGCAGCCTTATACTACAGCCAAAAACTAATCTACACTCAGAACGCCATCATAACAAAATGAAAACAGAATCTAAGAAATGTTTGCACATTTATAAACAACTAAAATTTAACACTGACATAAGTTTTCAGTCTCTTTGCAACCACACTGTAAATTTAGCTCGATCCTGAGAGATAATTCAAAACATGGCTTAATAACGTGTTCAGACAGGACTTCTGGTGTTTCTGCAGCCAGCCTTAAGTGGACACTCGCGGTGTTGCAATTTTTTGTTCTTCCACAGTGCTGCTTTCATTTGTCACTGATGTCACAGAGTTCTGAAGAAGAATTAATGCATACAATTTCAAAATTTTTATCAACATAATCTTGAGGGACAGATATAAATTATCAATATGATTTGGGATGGTATTGTGAGGATTGAGAGGCAGATCCACTAAGATTTACTGCGCAGAGCAAATAGAGACTAAGGCCGGCCACACACTAGACGATTTTTGAATCTGAAACGATTTTAAAACCGTGAGAGACCACAGACCTCAGGACAATATTCAAAGATTTCTCATCTTTAATCCTCTGACACACACACTAGACGACTCAGCCAGACTGTCAGATCACTGGCGTGATCATGTGACTTCAGAAAAAAAAACAAAACACGGACGTCTGTTGATTCCGTCTTGCTGTCTCTCCACAACAGGCTGTCCTGCCATGAGTTACAGGTGCAGCAACAATCATAAAACAAGGGCAAGACTCAGGATGAAATCCTGGCTGGAATTAAGGTACAGCTGTGTTTACGGCTGTGAGCGTTGAAAGTACGTATGATCTGGCTGTGACGCTACCAGGTCTGCTTGCTCCCATTGGTTGTTGTGTGTTCTCCGTCAGCGGCACTACGCCCTAGAATCATAAATATCAAACATGTTTGAACCGTAAATATCAGATGTGTTTAATATTTATGATTTGGGATTTTGGGGGCTACGAAGCGATTTGGAGCAGTAACAATCGTGTTGACACCACACACATGCAGACTACTCAGACAAACAGTCTTTTGCGATGAGGCTCCTCTTGGGGGAGGCAAATCTTGCTCCAAATCAGGCTTAAAATCCTGTAGTGTGTGGCTGGCTTTAAGCAGCGCAAACAGGATAGACTTTAGCATGGGATTTAAGCAGTGCAAACAGCTCCAACTTTTGTACAAGACATGCAAAAAAAAGCAAACAGCAACAACTTTTGCATGAGACCTGCACAGTACAAATAGCGGCAACTTTAATCAAATCAAACTTTATTTATATAGCATGTTTCATACACGGGGCAACACAATATGCTTGTTGTTGTGACTTTAGCATGAGACTTGCATAGCACAAACAGTGCTGACTTTAGCATGACACTCGCACAGCCATAACAGCACCATCTTTAGAAAGAGACTTGCACAACACAAACAGCATTGACTTTAGCACGAAACATGCACAGTGCAAATGGCATCGACTTCAGTATGAGACTATTGCAGTGAAAATAGTGCTGACTTTAGCATGATACACAGCCTTAATAGCACCATCACAAAGAGACTTGCACAGAGCAAATAGGATCGACTTTAGCATGAGACTAGTGCGGTGCAAACAGTGCAACTCTAGCGCACTTAGAGCGTGTTTTGCCACAGGTCATGTGGTACATCAGTGGATGTAAGACCACAACACCACAGAGACAGAGTGAGACAGAAAAAGGAAAACTACAATTTTTGCAGAGACTTGCAGTGAAATGGCACACCTTTTACTCTAAAATATAAAATAAAATTTCAAACTGACCAGTGTTTATCTTAGGATGCACAGGAACAGCTGACTAAAGTGGAGATAAAAGAAGACAGTGGGACACAGTGCTGATTGAATACCTGGTTTAGTGTTAAATTGCACCACTTTTACAGCCTGTATCAGCGCTAACCTTGGTGGATTAGATGCTGTTTGTAGTGAAGCTGTTTGCATCTGTGTGGAGCAATGTTGAGCAGAATTCTCTCCTCCTCCTACTCCTCGTTTACATACATGCACATGGGACAGGGTGCTGACTGTTCTACATGCATTTGTGCAAAGTTAGCATGGATGTCTCCTTTGCACATGCTCTGTGGATCAGACGCAATCTTTTTTTGCCACAGCTAAAAAATGTGAAAAAGCCACGCTATTCTTTACTGGATCCGCCCCTTAGAGCCCAAGGTGTCCCCTCTAAAACCAGAACTTGTTAAGGTGAACTTGAAACTTGGTCACACCTGCCTGCTACAACATCCTCGTCTCTGGCTCAGATTTTCGTTTGTCTTTTTGCTGATTTTCACCAGGAGCATGATGGGAGGTAATCTCAACAGGACGTCCTGTAAATAGAGACCCCAGTCTTTGTAGGGTCTTGAAATCTGTGGCTTGAACATCTAAGAACTAAGAGAGAGCCAGTGTTCGGCCTCTTTGAGGTTGTCTAGTTTCTTAAACACATTAACGTCTCCTTCAGATGCTAATTGCTACCATTAGTGATTATCTGCCCCAGGAGAGGACGGGGTCGGCGTTTCTCTGCTGATGAAACAACAGACCTAATTGTTGCTGTAATGACAGCCGCTCAAAGGCTTCTTCAGCGGCTTGAAGGCCAAGGTCACACCAATCACCACCTCCCTCCTCACCATCGATCCCGCTCTCTCTGCTCGGCCCTCGCACTGGCGCCTTCAGCTCAGAGCTCATGTTTTATGCCGCTCCTTTCCATTGATTCAGAGAAAGCATCCACATATTTAATTACAGCGGTAACACATAAAGCGTCCAGTGCCGATAGTAGTTACAGGCAGGGAGAAAAACGGCGCTGCATGCTGGGAGTAATGGCAGAGGAGGATTTGTGGGACTGTTCTGGAGTTTATTGGAGAAAAGATTTTTGTAGAGGTGCATTAGCTCCATTAGCCATCTGTGGAGCTTAGTGTGGAGGAAACAAGAGCAAAGGGCTGCTAATACTTACAGGTGTAATTTATCTCTTCAGCATCTCCTCCTAATGCTGCTGTGTCTCTTTTTCTTACCTTTGAGCCTTAAGAGAGCCTCACATGTCGATGTTTATAGGCTGAAAGCTCATACTTAGTTTACCCAGACCCGGCTGCAGAAACAAACCGGGGGGGGGGCATTACATTTTTTGGAGGGGGCACACCATTTCAACCTAAATTTTATTTGCTTCAGGCTGAACAGTGGCATTGTGGCCACTTCTACAGTGCTGAGTAATCATTTTTCTCTCACTAAAAAGGGGCAGTTCATCCAAAATCTAAAAAAAGAAAAAACAGCAGTCAAAGGCGTGGAGGAAAGCTCTGCATGAGTGGTCTTTGGGGCTTTTCTGTGCCGGGGTCACTAGGCTGCAATTTGCCTGTTGCTGTTCCTCGCAGCTGTAATGTTAGCGTGAACCTCATTGGTGTTGTTGGCGTCGTCACTCACGTTTCTTCCATGCGGATGAGTTACGCTGCTTGGCGCTGCTCCCTAGCTGCCGTAGCTAACCCTCCTAGCATGAATGTTTACTCCAGTGTGGCTGTTGACTTTGGTGCTTATGTTTCCAACAGAAGTGAAGCGGTACGGCGCTGCTTCCTGCTCGCTCCCGTCTGTGTCGTCACTTGTCCTCGGTACTTTTGTATTTTTTTGTAAATAATTCCGGTTATCCATGTTCAGTTCACTGCGCACTAGCGATGGTGAACACCATGAACGCATGACTCAGTATGACTCAGTGACCTGCCCCCCCTCTATTTGTAATTGGCTAGCACGTTGCCTTTGTTTGTTGGTTGGATTGGTTGAATTGTAGGATCAACAAATCAAGATAGGAATAATAGAAGATGGCTACTCTGACGAAAAAACAAAACCCAACTAGAAAAGCACTCAGAGTGCAGACCTCCCCCATCAGCCCTATCTCCCAACAGTGAAGAATCCTTTAAAAACATCCCTGGATCCAGACGGTGATCCGGATCACTCCCAAAATCTACTCAGTTCTTCCTTATGCCATTTCTGACATTTCCTGAAAATTTCCTGAAAATATGTCCATAACTTTTTGAGTTATGTTGCTAACAAATAAACAAACCCACCTGATCACATAACCTCCTTGGCAGAGGCAGATATGGACAGCTTCAAGTCCCAGGGCGGGCATTGGGGGGCCGTGCCAAGTCTGAGATTACCTCTGGACTGGAATCTGGACGTCCCCAACCCAAAATATTACAGAAAACCTTTTCTTACAGAAACACAGTATTTAAAAAGCTATTTTGATTCTGTCTTGGACTGTGAATCTTGGTTTACTCTTTTGTGTTGTGATGGATTCTACATTTATGAGTCCAGTATCAACCTCCTAAGACCAGAGCATTTGTTTGGAAAGCAGATTCAGTTTCTCCCTCCTATTTCAGATCAGCAAGACTGAGTAAGTTTAAAAGCTCAGCTCTTTCCCTAGAAAATCCTGGAAATTTCACAGCAAAATTCAACTAAAATTTGTACCTTGAATCCATCTCTAACTCCAAATGTAACTTCCAATTTCCATATACAGCGTGCACGCCTCAGAACGCCGCCGAGTGCGGATCACATCGCTTCTCTCTAGTCTATCTGAGCATTTTCAAAGCTGGCGCTCCAGACCGGCAGCGGCGCGTGCCTGGAGCGCCACTCTGCTCAGCCTCGTTTCAGATATGCTACAGGTCTATTTCAGCGCCGGCCGCTGCCAAACCTCATAAACTCACTGTCGTTCAGAAAGCACCAACCATGGAAGTCACAAGTAGAACATCCGGTTCTTTCAAAATAAAACACAGTGCACAGACTCCCGATTGTAAATCATCACTATACCAACATCCGAGAGGTCAGAGGGTCACAGAGCTACAACGGTGCCATTGATGAGGAAAAGTTAACTTTTAGGGATATTTAGCCAAAGAATTTTGCATAAAACCACAGATCCTTGAAGCAAACATGAACCTTTTAACTTCCTAAAGTACTCACTCAATGGAGGAAGCAATAATATCATGGACTTATACCAGTAAGGATGATAAATTAACCCCCAAAGGTAAAATAGTCTGCTGTTGACATGCTAACGTGAACTTGCTTCCTGCGTGAACTTGCAGTTCTCCTGTGATCTCTTCCTGCTGACCAGGTCTGCACGCCGCGGCGCAGTGCTCTAGACTCGCTTCCAGTAGGTTCCAGCGCACCTCGCTTCGGTGTGTGGTGCACTATGTGGAAATATCGGGTAACTTGCTATTATGGATATTCAAACACTGAGCTAGTAGTAACATAGAAAACAGTACAGCTCCTGAGAAGCTACATCCTGCTGCAGAGTTTCTGCAAAGTTTGAAGGAAATCCTTCAAGGCGTTGTGGAGATATTGTGTTCTTAAGGATGTACATATCCCGGCTATCGCCATCATGGAGGCAAACAAATCTGAAACCATCAGAGCTGAGTCAGAATCAGCGTTTCTGGGAAACTCTCACATTCTAGTAGACGATCCATCAGGTGAGTCATGAAATAAATCCAGCTAAAGAAGAAGAGTCTCCCTCCGTCTCTCCTCCATCCTGATTTAAATGATGGCTTCAAGGAGCATCCCCCTAATTGTATTACACAAGGCTCGTAAATCCTCAGTCTTTTTCTCCTCTGGATGAACACGATGTACAGGACGATCATTTCCCAACAAACAGACCCTGAGCTCCAACGGCATGGCTGGAAATTCACCTCCACACCTGCAGGTGAGCAGGGAAGCTGGCTGCCAGTCACTCTCACCCTGGAGAAATCACACCAATTGCCATTTGGAGAATTAATTCAGTGACCTATGGTAATTTTAAGATTCATTTGCTCAGTGCTGGCTGTGCTCGAACTGCCAATGAGAGCTGCTGTGTTCCCTTCACTCATGTTAAATTCATTCTGGATAATTATCTCCCCAAAACCACAAAAAAAGAGGAATCTGACGACCGGATCTTTCCGTTTGGAGCGTGATAATTAAGATCAAACATTTGATCAGGAGGAAAACGGAGTTTGTGTGGTGGAGATAAATCTCTCTACAGTATCTGAGAGCTGTGGCCTTTTCCTGAAACGCCCGCAGCGGTTTTTCTAATCGGCTGCTCTGACTTCGCTGTTCAAGGTCGGCGCTGAAAAAGACTGAACTCATGACAGAGTCGGCTGAGCGGAGCTTGTCTTCTTTCTCTTTCTAGATTATTGATGATTAAACGTGGGAGCTGAAGGGCGGAGAGCAGAAGGAGACTGTGTCCGTCCAATCTTACTTCACACATGTTCCCCCAGCTTCTCATGTCACAGTCACACTAATAGGCCCGCTGGGGGCGCTGCAATCTAAGGTCGACTTTTCAAACATGTGAAGGCCGTAACTGCTGTGTGTCTGAATCAACAGATGAGTCCGTGATGAAGCCTTCAGGAGCTTTATTCTGCCATTTAAACTGATTAAACATGGCTGACCCTGCACTGATTGAGGGCGTGATCATTAATGATGGTATTCTAGAAGGATAAGTCCGCTAATACTCATCATTTTGGTCATTTAAGATCCAAAACTGGACGAATATAGCATTGGGTTTTTTAACCCTGTAGGGTAGGCCCCCATGTTCAGATGTGCTGGGACAGTTTTAGAGAACTGGAGGTATTACTGCAGGATCCTAGCACCAACCTCAGTCAGGGAGGGAAGCTTCCTGTCTGGACCCCAGAAGATTATTTAGATCAAATTCATAAAGCAGGAAAAGAAAACGTTGTGGTTTAAAGAGTATCTTTTGGCTTTAAATGCCAGCAGCTGTTAAATACACCCCAAAATCAATAAATATTCAAGTAGTCTTAGAATGACATCACATTTTATCTGTTTTTACAGAAATTCCCTTGTCAGCCATTACTAGTAAGTATCAAAAAAGTGTGTTAAAACTGGCAGAAATGGCCAGATAACATGGTGAAAAGGGGTTAAAAAGTGGCAAAAATGGGCGATAACGTTCAAATGGGTTGTGGAGTGGCACGAATGGATACAGACTTACAGGAAAAATAGTGAAAAGAGGTCAAAATGTGGCAAACCATTATAAGTAAAAAAAAGGGCAAAGAGGATTTCAAAAGGTGGTTAAAAGTGACAAAAGTGGTGAAAAAAGTCATGAAAAGTGGCAAATTGGATAAAGGAATGGCACAAAGGGATAAGACAGGCAAGAAAAGTGGTTTGAAGGAGTTAAAGAATGGCAAAAAATTGGGTTAAAGAGGCAAAAAAGGGCAAACAGTATCAAAAATTGGTTAAAAGTGGCAAAATGGTGCAAAAATAACCATTGGTAAAGTAGAAAAATGGCGAAAAAGTGTGTTAAAGAGTGATAAAATAACAAAAAGTGGCAAAAATGGGTTAAAAGTGGCACAAAATGTGAGAGGGACCCAACTGCAGTCAAGATGGCCGACATGCGCGTCACTATACATCCAATCCATGCCGGAAGTCCCAAGCAGAAGTTTCTTCTTCGTGTTTGTCAGTCTTTTTCGAGCCTAAGCCTCACCCTTGGTGCTGGATCTCAAATATATCACCTTCCCCACTGCCTTACCCTGAACCTAACCACTCGGGTTTTAATGCCTAAGTCTAACCTTAGACGTACGGACTTCCGGTTGGGACTTCCGGTATAGATTGGATGTATGTCGATCATCTCGTCTGCAGCAAGGTACTTTTGCAAAATGTTCCAGAAATGGCAGAATGAAGTAATGCAGTAGTAAAAAGTGTGAAACGTGAGTTCTCTGGGTCTACGGCATTATACTGTATATATATATATATATATATATACATATATATATATATATATATATATACATATATATATATATATATATATATATACACATATATATATATATATATATATATACATATATATATATATATATATATACATATATATCGGGATAGCTCTCACGTGTAATGCCTAAAAATGTCCTGTGTTTTGAAAGAAAATATTAATAAAATAATATGTTAATCAGTACAAAATACAGATTTAATTTTTGTTTATTTGGAAGTCCGGCCCCCAGAGACTGTCAAGAATGAATCTGGCCCTTGTGCAAATGTACTTGATGACCCCTGGTACAGGTCATTTTTCTATCAGATGAATGGTTAATTTAGGAGCTTTAACATGTTCAAAAAAAATCACCAAACTTTATAGAAAACTGTCCCCTAGTGGAATTTTTTTTGTGTTTTGGTGGAATCGTGCAAGTCCATCAAGAAGATGTGAGATAGGAGACTGGGTAAGAAAATTGGAACACATAGGCTATGCATCAAGTTTAGATGATAAAAAAGTCTACTGGGGCCATCCTGTAAAATGTAAAGGAAGTGCTAGGGAAAATTGAGCTTAAAGATTTTGAGAACTGGTTTCATTATTCATGCATTCATATCATATAACTGCATTGACTGTGAATCTTCATGTAGAGTTTCAGTCACTAACCAGATATCCTCCTGGGAGCTCCAGGACTCTCTTTGTCTCGTAGATTCCTCTCAATCACTGGCATGAACATCCTGGTGCAGTTTGCTCTGAGTCTGACTACAACAGCTAAATATCAGCCTTACATCTACTTCAGTGAATATTACATCCAATAGTGAACATTAACATGTTCTCGTTCTTCTTCTTCTTCCTTTGAATCGACAGACTACACCATTTTGGCACATTACTGCCCTCTACAGTCTGAAATAGTAACTGCTATTAAGGGGTGTCCCATTTCTAAGTCATGAGATGGCCCTTACACTTGGTTTAGAGGAGCGAGTTAAGACTGAGGGTTGAGCTTGAGGGTAAGATGGAGGGTTAAGGGGAGAACTGGGATTGGGCCTACGAGTCTACCTGCTTGGTTATCATGGAAAATGCAGAGAATAATCATGTCTAGAAGTCTGTATTTCTCAACTCAAAACATACAAATAATTTGTAAAATATAAATATCTTTCAGGCAACCCTCCTCCACCCCAGCTCCTCCTTTCTTCTGCTTCTGTTGTCACTGATGCCTGCTCTGCTCTGGGGGTTTCCCAGATCCCTGGACCCCCCCTTCTCTTTATAGTGGCTGACTCCTCCATCTGTCAGTGAAAGCCCTGACAGTATCTGACATATCAGACAGTAATGATGGCGTTGTGAGGCCGGCGAACAGCCGCCGTGGTGACGAAGACTCATACTAGACGTGCTTATTGAGAGGAAGTATCTCTGAAAATAAAAGCCCTCCGCGTCTGTTAGAGCCGAGCTTTCTGTCAAAACAAGAGCGTCCTGCTGACAGCACCAACTTTTTATTTCTGTCAGATTTACTCTCACCGTGACGGAGAGAGAAACACTCAGGTGTTTTTGTTTTTGGTTAGCAGGAAAATATCCCACGGCTAATGACGGCGGCGACCGTCTGATGTCAACTGAGAGGGAAAAACTGACTGGATGCTACGACGGTGGACGGTTATTTATTACCTCTGAGACTCACAAACAGACAAACATATAAACAGAGCTGAGATGAAGGAGAGAAAAACACATGAAGGCTGAAAAACTACCACGCACCCACGCACAGAGACACAAACACTTCACAAAAACAGTTTTTTATGAAAAACTGTCTCACCAACAGAAAGGCGGCAAAAATAAGAGCGAGAGAGAGGATGTGTTTATGGAGCAGTGAGCTAGTTTCTCTCAGGAGAGCAGAAATCATGCTGCTGGACAATAAAAGATTTGACTTCACTGCCATTTATTGGTGAAATTATTCAAAGATACACTCACTGTACATGATGTATGCTCCACAAACACGCTCTGATGTTTGTCCTTGCTTTGCCTTGTTGTGTGGCTATTTGTTATTCTGCGTCCTGAAAACTCCATGAATACCATAATCAGACTTTAATATTAAAGGTCTGAAACCTCAGGAAGAAAAAGTCCAACAACACATCTATCATACCAAGTTTTTAGAAACCTGCAGGATAAACACCTCCTCAAAATGAGGGATTGTTAAGATGCATTCACCTTTGTCCAGATCGAGTGGGTGTGCAGGCCGTGCTAATCTCACAAAACTGAAAATATTTCTGTTTTAACCGTGCTGTGTCCCCTGGACTTTAAATGTCTTAACGCCTGTGGCTGTAACAGTCCATGAAACATCAACCCATGCAAGCTTTTAACATCCTTTTCTTCAGGACATCCTGGGCTTTAAGAACATGTGAGCTGCAGTAATGTCACTGGAATTTTAAAAAAGTTATTGGAATATGAAGACAAAAAGAAAAACTAATCGGGAATCAAAAATCTACGTTTTTATGTGTGACACAGTAAACATTAATGACTAAGACTTCTTGTTGTTGCAGAAATGTGTTCTCCCATCTGTTGGGGGAAAAGTGAAAAAATTACAACAGACTATTAGGGCCACACGAAGAAAAAAGAAAAAGAAAGAATTTTTTTTTTTTTTGACATTACGAGCAAAAAGTCATAATATTACGAGAAAAAAGTCGTAATATTACAAGAAAAAAGTCGTAATATTACGAGAATAAAGTTGTAATATTACGAGAATAAAGTTGTAATATTACGAGAAAAAAGTCAAAATATTAAGAGAATAAAGTCGTAAATAACAAGAATAAAGTCGTAATATTCAAGAAAAAAGTCGTAATATTATGAGAAAAAAGTCGCAATATTACGAGAGTGGAGCGTAGTCCTCACGGTCGTAAAATTTGATCTTTGCGCACACGGGCCTTGCGGACGTCCACTTTGAGTCCACGTAGTCCTCCTTGGAGTCTGTTCTGTGTACGTTCAGCTCGAGTATGTTTGGGCCTTTAGTCTTTAAATACCCCGGAAAGTTGCCCAAATTCCAGGCTGGCTAGAAAGGCTTCTGTAAGGAATTTAAGGGCATGGATAGCAACATTAGAATGGCACAACAGCCCACTTCAATGGGGATCGAAGTAAGTGGCTAAGTGGCTTCAGCTATTTTATGCTTTTTTCAGCCATTTCTATGCTTTTTCAGAAACTGAATGCAATTTTCAGCTACTTTTAGGCCAAAATCAGCTATTCTTATGCTATTTTCAGCTATTTTAAGGCTACTTTAGACTTTTTAGGCTATTTTCAGCTATTTCAAGGCTACTTTTAGCTATTTTCATCCTCTTCTGAACTATTGAATGCCATTTTCAGCTACTTATATGCCATTTTATGCTATTTTAAGCTATTTTCAGCTATTTATATGCTTTTCCAGTTAGTGAATGCAATTTTCAGCTACTCTTAGGCCAAAATCAGCTATTTTTATGCTATTTTCAGCTATTTTAAGGCTACTTACAGCTTTTTTATCCTTTCCTGAGCTATTGAAGGCTTTTTTTAGCTACTTTTATGCCATTTTATGCTATTTTAAACTATTTTTTATGCTACTTCAGCTATTTTTGTGCTTTTGGCTATTTTCAGCAGTTCTTCCACAATTCAGCTCTAAGCATCCCCACACAATTTCAGCTGGAATTGCAATTTTGATCTACTTCTACCTTCAAACCAAATCCTCATTGAATCATAGCAGACATTAGAAGAAAACCTTGAGTTCCCGTGTTCAGAAGACCGACCTGGATGGATGGACCTGAAACCTGAGAAATAAAAAAACACACCAGCTGACAGCAGTGCTGCATCCTGGTTGGAGTTCAGATCCTCAGACATCAAAGATCTGTCACTGATTAATCAGGTCTGATGTTGTGTTCAGTGTCAGCTGTTAAAAACGCTTTTGTTGTGGGTGTGAAGATTTTCCTACATCTTTTTTTAACTCCTAGCAAATCGTCCGTCTCTCTCTCTGCTTGCTGCGTGTCTGACATGTTGGTTCATCTGTCCGCCCACATGAAGCTCAACCTCCTTGAACTACATGGCATTCTGCTTAGCTTAATCTGCATTATTACATTTCTTTACTTCCTTTCTACCTCAGCGTGTTCCTCCACATCTCACAGCACACGTTGACATTCATTCTCATGAAGAACCCATCCTGTAAACTCCTCTGGTCCAGGTTTGATCCCATCCTGGAGCTCTGCAGCGACGCTTTTTTCTAACTCTCTCTTGGCCGCCGTCTGAGTTGGCGTTTGTTCTGACAGTCCTGGATCTTTTTGTGTTTCTGCCAGATGATTTCAAACTTCTGCCAAGAACACTGCGTCTGTCATCCTGTTTGTTCGCTCTCAGTTACTCAGCACGATTTCTCAAAAACTTGTTAACACAATTAAATGAAGCGAGCTGGAAGTGAGAACGTGGGCCAAAGATCAAGTGAATGCATTTTGGTGCAGATCCCAGTTTTGAACAGCTGAATGCGTTCTAAAACTTTGGGATTTTAAAAAATTTCAGCAAGGAAATGTTCAACTTTTCAGCCCATCAGCCTGAATTCAGTTGGTTTAATCAAACTCTTAAAATAGGCCAGGCTTATATATTTATAACATGAAGCAATCTGGCATTTAAAGCTCTAAAATATTCTTAAAAAGACCAATTCTACTTTATTTATGTTTTTGTTAAGTTTATGATATGGAGTGGAAAAAAATATGACATATTTTCAGGCTGGATCAGAATAGATTGTCTGTGTCGTCGTTCATTTTGCTGCCGCCTCTTGGCCAGGAAACTCTTGTCAGTGAGATCTTAGTAAGATTCTCCTGTTACCGCCAGCTCCTGCAGTGTCATCCATTTCCACCTGCAGCTGCATCAGGTGTGTCCAATTTTAACAATCCATGTTAAATATTCAGAATAATAGACAGTGTGTTTGATTAAAGACGTGGTAACATGGATGTGTTTACTGAAGCACCAGCTTCACAGTTTCCTCCCTGAATGGAGATAAAAGCCTCAACATTCACATCTTTGTCATCTTTGCCATGGCTTAATGATAGTAATGACAAAGTCTTATCATCCATCCATCCATTTTCTTCCACTTATGCCGGGTTGGTGTCGCGATGGCAGCAGGCGAAGCAATTCAACCCAGACTTCCCTCTCCCCAGCAACATTTTCCAACTCCTCCTGGGGGATTCCGAGGCATTCCCAGGCCAGAGAAGATATATGATTCCTTAAACGAGTTCTAGATCTACCCTGGGGTCTCCTTCCAGTAGGACATGCCCGGAAGACCTCTGCAGGGAGGTGAGCAGGATGCATCCTAATCAGATGCCCGAACCACCTCAACTGGCTTCGAGATCCTTCTGGACGTCCGAGCTCCTCGGAGTAAACTTTCCTATATCTTATCACACATAATTCATTTTTAAGTCACATAGAGGTAGATTGTTTTCTGATCCCTGGAAAAACTACAGAGTGAGCACTCCCATCAGCCCTCATAGACAGCGGACTATCCTTTATTAACACTGCGCTGTTACCCTCCTCAAATAACTGCAGAATGGCTCCGAAATCTTTAAAGGATTTGCAAATCTACCAACGTATTTTCAGTTATGTGTAAAGTCGTTGTACGCATTTGCAATTAGTTTTGGAACAATAATAGCCCCATACTAGTTGGCACCATCAGGTAAAGGTCTGGGTTTTTCTTCTTAGAGCCACAGATTTCTTCTCTTGAATTTATGAAGCCATTTGTCAAATTTCTGCATCACTTCAGAGTTATGAATTAATAAAGTGTCCTCGTCTGTGTTTTCAAATGTATTCTAGCACTGCTCAAAGAGGAAAAAATAAGTACCGCTACTCCCCCTAAACACCTGTTGTCAGTGTGTCACAATCACAGAGCTAATTTGGATAAAAACTGACCAAAAATCATACCGCAATAAATTTAAGCTGGACCGCGATAACTGATATTTATTTATATACTATTGATCTACAAAGAAAAAATAAAATAGTCACTTTAAAGTCAAATCCATGTGGATCTAATACCAAAAGTCACACTGGCCTTTTTTATTAACATTGAGCTGAACAGCATGGACATGGAAAATTAGATCAAAAAAATCCACATCTCTGTGGGGAACAATGCATTAGATTAGACGATAAAACTCTTAAAATATAATAAAATAACAAGACAAAAATTCTGTTTCGCCTTTAGACCCAATATCTAAAGCAGATTATTTTGGAGTCAGTGAGTGTATTTCTGTTATGATTTCCTACAGTACAGACCAAAATCAGATCTTTTTTATCTGAGGTTATTTTTTAACCATTTTACCGTTATTTGACAGGACAGCTGAGGAGAGACAGGAACCATCTGGAGAGAGAGTGAGGGAAGACATGAACCCAAACATCAGGCCTGCCAACAGACAAGGCTGGGCCACTGAAAGACCCAGAAAATGGACCCTGATAATCCCAGAGAATGGACCCTGATAAACCCAGAGAATGGGTCCTGAAAAACCCAGATAATGGACCCTGAAAGACCAAGAGAATGGACCCTGATAAACCCAGAGAATGGGTCCTGATAAACCCAGAGAATGGACCCTGATAAACCCAGAGAACAGATCCTGACAATCCCAGAGAATGGACCCTGATAAACCCTGAGAACAGACCCTGATAATCCCAGAGAATGGACCCTGATAAACCCTGAGAACAGACCCTGATAATCCCAGAGAATGGACCCTGATAAACCCTGAGAACAGACCCTGATAAACCCAGAGAATGGACCCTGATAATCCCAGAGAATGGACCCTGATAAACCCTGAGAATGGGTCCTGATAAACCCAGAGAATGGACCCTGATAATCCCAGAAAATGGACCCTGATAATCCCAGAGAATGGACCCTGAAAGACCCAGAGAATGGACCCTGATAAACCCTGAGAATGGACCCTGATAATCCCAGAGAATGGACCCTGAAAGACCCAGAGAATGGCCCCTGATAAACCCAGAGAATGGACCCTGATAAACCAAGAACGCCTTTTGGGCCATTTTTGACACTTTTGGTCCATGTATGACATTTTTTTGCCCATTTTCACCACTTTTTGTTGCAACTTTTCATCCTTTATTACACATTTTTTTGCCCGTATTTGCTTTCACATTTGTCCTTGCATGCCCATATATGCCATTTTGTCTGTTTTGACTTTGTTTGCCATTTTTTCATTGTTTTTTTGACTTTCTGTGTATTTTTGCAGTGATATATTGCCACTTTAAACTCATTTAGGCCATTTTTGTCTGATATTGTCTATTTTTGCCTTATTTTGCCACATCTTTTTACCACCTTTTTCACATTTATGCCACTTTTATCCTGCTCTTTTTCACCTATTTTACTTTTTGCCCTGTTTGACCTTTTTTAAACTTCTATCTACAATTTTTTTTTTTTTTTGCCATTTTTGCCCATTTTCACCACGTTTCTTGCAGCTGTTTGCCCACTTTTGTATCTTCATCCATATTTACCACCATTTTGTTGCCTTTTGACCATTTGTCACCCTTGTCCCATTTTGGGCTCCGTCTATCCATATATGCTATTTTTGTCTGCTTTTTACCTATTTATGTCACTTTTTTGCACTTTTTTGCCGCTTTCATCCTTTTTATTTTCCATTTTTCACCTCTTTAATGCTTATTTTTTGTCCATTTTTGGTATGTTTTCCCATATTTATAATATTTTCCTCTTTTTGCCCATTTTGCACCATATTTTTTTGTATCTTCTTGCCTATTTCTGCAGTTTCACCATTCTTACCCATTTCTGCCACTTTTTTTGCTGTTTTTTTTCCAACCTGTCCTCCCATTTTTTGCCCTTGTATGCCCATTTATGTCTGTTTTTGGCCCATTTTTGCATTTTCTACACAATGTTTTCCCCCTTTATGCTACTTTCAATGCAATGATGCCATCGTTTTAACCATTTTATCCTGTTTTTAACCCCATTTTTAATCTCTGTCCACAATTATTAATTCTTTTCCGAAACCTGTCTCGGTTTCTTCATAAGTTGCCTGACTTTTGTTTTATGTGAAAGCGTCATCCATCTAGACTTGTCTATTATGAACACGTGGAATCCTCTCCTACAGATCCCTGCAGACGCTCTCTGTCAATAAAGATGAATGTTTCTGAGCCCTCACAGCACACACCAGCAAACACAGGGCTACTTTTACCAGGGCGTGGTCTTCAATCAAGTCCTCAGATGGCCTGACACCCTCATGTGATGAACAGGCCTCCAAGCTGAAGCCTCCTGCTGATCTGAGGCCAACAGCGGGCAGTTTGGAGGCGATGCGGCGCCTAAACGATGAAATATGAGCAGTAGCCTGAGGCTGGTGGAGGAAAAGCCTGCAGTCCCTCGACAGCTCTGCTTTAAACATGACAAATGACAAAGGCACATGGAGGGCAGCGCTGTGGCAACACCAGGACCCCCGGTATCAGCAGAGGAATTATCCCGCTAATCTCACAGAGGGCCTCACGCAGCCGTCTGCTGCCTGCACATTTATATTCCACCTCCACTGTGAGACTCTAATGCAGCCTCTGACTGGGATCACCTGCAGTTTGAGAACTTGCAGCATCAAATATTCCCCTTAGCGTGCACGCAGAGCGGGCGTGTAAACAGGAATAATCCATATGAAGCAGATCAGGACGTGTCATGTCCGATCTCGCAGACGCCGTCTCTCAGCTGCTTTCTTCTCGCTGCACTCTTGGTGCAAACTGCCACTTCCACTCTCTATCTGCGCTCTGCACCAGTTCTGTCAATCACCTCACCCCCGCTGCATCCAGACAACCTGCGCCCCCCCCTCCCCCTCCCTCCCCCGTGGGTAGTTTCCGAGGCAACAGGCGGATGCTGCTCTATCAGTTATCTCCTCCTCTCCTCCGCCAGTTGCTTCCTGACGCTAAACGATGCGCCGAAGTGAAAGCAACTTGTAATTTAGACGATTTCGAGGCTGACATTTCAATAACAGAGCAGATGGATGAGAGGAGGAAGAGCGTTAGCCTTAAAAACACATTGTTGAGCTCTGCAGAGCATCACTGTCACAGCTTTCCTCTGAGCCTCTTCCTCCGAGGATGACGAGGCGTTTATCTGGTGAAAAAACAGCATTCATTCACTCCTGAGCTCCAGAAGACAACAGGAGTCCATCTTTAATCTGACGAAACAAACTTTAGAAGAAAACTGACCTGCTGTGTTACACGTGCAACGATGAGCCGTCTACGTCACAATATCAGCAGTAAAAAAAACGCATTTATAAGTGAAAGTGGAAGAAAAATGCATGCAGACGGTAGCGTTTAGGGCTGTACGATTTGCAAAAATAATCTAATTGCAATTTTTTTCTAACATTGTAATTGCAGTTTAATATGCGGTTATTATTAGGTTCCAGACAATGGATATTGAAAACAATGAAATTATTTTTTAAGTATTTATTCCATAGTAGCACAAATATGAAGGAGCACCAAGCTTTGAGCTATAAAGGAGGAGGCTGTCTGCTCTGATTTGTCAAAATTAGATGTTAATTAATTGTAATAAAAATCCAATCAGAAAATAATTTATTTTCCTGTCTTTTCATTTTAATCTAAAAACATGGTGGCATCATGACGAAAAAAATGGCATTCAAAGGGTTCATATCTTGCAAAAATTAATGAATATTTGAAAACAGGAAATTTTTTTAAAAATCATCTCAATGAAAGTAAAATAAACTAGATCAAAATGCAATTTCACCTGAAACTGCATGTGGATGCTGAGAGCTGAACTGTGGAAGAATTGCTAGAAAAAGAAAAAGGCTGAAAATAGCATAAGAAAATCCATGAAAATTCCATAACAGCTAAATAGCATAAAAATAGCTGAAAATAGTATAACAAATCTCAAAAAATCATAAAACAGCTGAAAATAGCATAAAACAGCTGAAAATAGCATAAAAATCTCTAAAAATAGCATAACATAGCGAAATGGAATAAAAATGAAAATAGCATAAAAAAATCTCTAAAAAATAGAACAAAATAGCAAAATAGCATAAAATAACCGAAAATAGGATAAAAAAATCTTCTAAAATAGCATTAAAAAGCTAAATAGCATAAAAATAGCTGAAAATAGCATAACAAATCTCTAAAAATAGCATTAAATAGCTAAATAGCTTAAAAAGAGCTGAAAATAGCATAACAAATCTCAAAAAAATCATAAAACAGCTGAAAATAGCATAAAATTCTCTAAAAAATAGCATAATGTAGCAAAATAGCATAAAATAAATGAAAATAGCATAAGAAATCTCACTCCCCATGTACGCGGACGGCCGGGGTTTGAATCCAGCCCGAGGCCCTTTGCCGCGTGTCTCTCCCCCACTCTTGACCCTGTTTCCAACTCTATCCACTGTCCTCCTCTATCTAATAAAGGCCCAAAAATGCCCAAAAATAAAACTCAATTAAAAAAAAAAGCATAAATAAGCTAAATAGCATAAAAAGATCTGAAAATAGCATAAGAAAATCTCTAAAAATAGCATAAAAAAGCTAAATAGCATAAAAGCTGAAAACAGCATAAAATTATATAGCAATAGCATATAAATAGCAAAACAGCATAAAATAACTGAAAATGGCATAACAAATCTCTAAAAATGGCACAACTTAGCTAAATAGCATAAAATAGCATAAAAATCTCTAAAAATAGCATAAAATAGCTAAATAGCATAAAATAATGGAAATAGCATAACAAATCTCTAAAAATAGCATAAAAAGCTAAATAGCTTGAAAAGAGCTGAAAATAGCATAAAAATTCTCTAAAAATAGCAGGA
This sequence comes from Cheilinus undulatus, assembly GCF_018320785.1. Lineage (NCBI taxonomy): Eukaryota > Metazoa > Chordata > Actinopteri > Labriformes > Labridae > Cheilinus > Cheilinus undulatus. Next base: position 2,414,904 of record NC_054873.1, on the reverse strand, counting down.
AATAGCTTAATAGCATAAAATAGCTGAAAACAGCATAACAAATCTCTAAAAAAAGCATAAATTAGCTAAATGGCATAAAATAACATAAAATAGCATAAAAGTCTCTAAAAATAGCATAAAATAGCTAAATAGCTTAAAAAGAGCTGAAAATAGCACAAAAAAATCTAAAAAAAAATAGCATAAAATAGCTACATAGCATTAAAGCTGAAAATCGCATAAAAAATCTCTAAAAATAGAATAAAATGCTTACTCATGCTCATTTAGCATCCCCTCTAAGTATTCATGTACAATATTTTTTGCTACCATAATTAAAGCACATTTTTATGCTCAGCAGATTGAGAGTGTCTGATATTCAACACTCTCTCAGGATTAAAGTAACACTGTTAAACACATCACTAGTGGTATCGCCCTGGTCTGGAGGGGGCTGGCCTCCATCTTTGTCCCTCGAGGCGTAGGCTGGCGTCTTCCTGTTTCTCATCCATCAGCCCGCTGCAGGTGTGACTGGCATTTCTACCTGCTCTCATTTCAAAGCCAATGATTTCCTGTTCCTCGCTCATTGATTTTCATTTGCATTGTTGATGGATGTGGAGCTGCTCGATGTGCTCAGAGACGCCACGCTTTATCATTTAAAACCTTTCTCACCTCTGATTTTGTCTTTTTCTCTCCTTCCACACATCACAGATTCACATCTCAGTGACTGAAAGACTGAATATCACTGTGATGACTTTTAGATCAGACTCTGGTTAGGGAGCTGTCTGCTAATTTTACAGTTTTGGAAATCAGAAGGTGTTTTTATGGTTTAATATGAATGGTTGTGGCTTAATGTCAGATTTGAGTAGATTTTCTACCACAGTGAGGGGACTCTGTGTACAGATGAAGATCATAAATGTGTGCAGATGCAGTCTCAGCTTGTTTTAGTCTTCTAAAGGGAGTAGAATAAATTAGATGAAAATTAGAATATCAGAAGACTTCCTCTTTAAAATTCTGACAGGAAAACATGATGGAAGGCAGGAGGTGAGACAGAGGACATTTCCATTTCTAAATTGGACCGAATTACTGAAATAAAAATGTCTGAAACAGACAGAAAAACAGAGACAGACAGAGAAAAACAGGCAGAAGGAGAAAAAAAAAAACAAGGACGAAAACAACAGAGATGGACACAAACCTGCATAATGGCGGTCTAAAAAAAGCCTGAAGTCCTGCAGGATTAATCATCCACCGCAGACGGTCTTTGTCCCTAAATCTGCTGTCTGGAAAAGCTACCAAAAATACTAAAGTCTGAGTGTACCGCTCACTGCCGCTCCATTTAATGTGGTTTCAGAAAAGCAGAGTCGGAAAAAGAGTCCGAAAAACTCTCAGAGATCAGTGAGGAAAAATCACTCTCAGACTCCGTCTGTCCGGAACATGACTGATGTTTGAGGAGACGTTTGATGAAGGCTCAGCACATTAATGAAGCAAAAACGCTCATTTTTAAAACTGTCTTTTATCCCAATACCTGTGCATTTGAGGAGTCTGTGTGCATGAAAAATACACAACAGGTAACTGGTCAGTAACACGACTGGGCATAAAAGGAGAGTCTCTCAGGAGTAAGGATGGGCAGAGGGTCAGCAATCTGAGAAAAACTGAGTCTAAAGATTATTCAGAAAAATGTTTCACAAGGCCAAAATGCAAAGAAATCTCATTCAATTCGCAGTCCATAATACCATCAGAAGATGTGTTAAATACTGCTAAAGGCCCGTTTTTTGACTCAGACTGACTAAAATATTGTTGACGAGCAGTCTTGGTTTGCAAAAGCCTGTTTGCGTTCTTGTGCGTGGTGTTGTGTTGTTTCTTGTATAGCTGCAATGGGACTGACATATGATATACTTATAAAACCACGTGATGTACAAGTGAGCATTTCTGTTGTGAAGAGTGACATTGTTGATGTTTTAGCTCAAGAATGAGCCTGTAGATGTGACGCTGTCCATGGTGCTGGATTGACAGCTGTCACTCAGAGAGAGTGAGGAAAAAAGAAGCCATAAAGAAATGATTTCATGTGATTCTCCGCAGCTGATTTCAAGCGGTTCATGTAAAGGCGTTATTTGTGCTCAAGGCCCTGTACATTTTAATGCATTTCATGACTTTTTGTCTTTCTCTGACTGTCTGGAACAAAACAATGACTTTTTTTCTGTGACCTCAGGGTTGAGGTATTGTTTCTTGTTATCTACAGCTGCAAATTGAGGGGCAGCCAAATTGCCACTTGCCTAGAGTGGCACACTTGCACGTGCCTGGACAGTCCAGACCTTTCACAAACAGAAAACTAAAGAAGACCCAGGACTATTGAGTGGCTAGAATTCTACATCAGACAAGAAAGGGACAACATTCCTCCCCTAAAATGGTAAAATGTCTCAGTTTCAACATCTGATATGTTGTTTATCTTCTATTGAGAATCAAATATGGGTTTATGAGATTTGGCAACCAATCTCTATCCACTATCCTCCACTATCAAAATAAAGGCACGAAAATGCCCAAAAATAGATCTAATAAACAAACAAACAAACATGAAGGTATAAGAACTCTTCTTCTGCCATAATTTGAGGACATTTTTTTTTTTTTTTTTAGAAAATTCTCTTTTCTGTCTCACTGAAAGTAGGAATAAACAATCATTGTGGTCGCATGTGTTGGACGACTGCTAATAAACTCTATGGCTCTGAAACATATTTTTGCATTTCTTGACACTATTACAAATATTTGACTAATTTTAGTGATAAACATCAGTGTTAATTTAGTCGACTAAAACTATGACTGAAATGTTCATTGACAGCCTTTTTTTCCATGACAAAAACCTGACCAAGACCAGTGGTGTACACAGGGGTGGGGGGCACAGTCGCCCCCCCTCATGGCCAAATTGTTGAAGACCCCCAGACCCCCTGGGGATTTATTTATTTATTTATTTATTTGTTTCTGTGTGTTCTTTACAGTCCAACATTGAATCTACACAGTTCTTGTGGATGCTGACCCTAAATACAAACTAACTTGAGTAGTCTGTCTAGTTAGTCTGTTTAAAGGCTATATAATGTGCCATTTGTAGAACGTATAAACATGTCTAAAGTGCCCTCGAAAACACGCCAAACTTAGTGCCCGCTTCAGTGGCGAGAACGTGCTGTATGTGCCCGTTTTTTTTCTTTTCGCCCCTGCCCTTGAAAAAGTCTGTGCACGCCACTGACTAAGACTAACAAAAATAGACCTGTGATGACTAACACTGACAAAAACTAGGTTTAGTTTTTGTCGAGATGACTAAAACTAGACTAAAATGTAATGTAGTTTTTGCCAGACACTCTAAATCCATGATATTTCTCCACCGTGGGTAAATCTGTCAAAAACAGTGCATCTACATCTATTCTGCCTCTCAGCTGTAGAAAGCAGGGACCCCAAGTTTGGCAGAGTGCAACACACTACCGTGATTTGGTACCAGATTTAGGCAAGAAAATAAATGCTTGGACTAAAACTAGACTAAAATGTGAGGACTTTTATGGACTAAAACTAAAAGGATAGAAATGACTAAAATGTGACTAAAACTAAAATGCATTTCATTTAAAGACTAAAACTATGACTAAAATTAAAAATAGCTGCCAACATTAACACTGATAAACATACAAATACGGTCTGGAAGTAAAGTTAAAGTTGAAGTCCAGAGCAGGCAAACACGACAGCAGTGATGGAAAATGTTTTATCTGACTTCCAGCGACTTAGGGAGAAATTTAAGAGGAAAGTTGCAAACATCACGGGTGTAAGCTGATTACTGAAAATACTCTGAGCTGTGGCGAGTGTGAAAACTCCTGCAGCAGTCTGACAGGAAGAGCTCAGAGCAGACATTAAAATATTAATTTTAATACACTCTGGCTTTATGTCATCTTCATTTGTCATCATTACCTTGAAAATGAAGCAATAGCAGGTGTGCTTCACGGGGCCGGTGTTATGCAGCGTATTGTATTGCAGTAAATTTGCTGCCTCTATAAAACCATGTATTGATTGAGCTGTAAAACTGCACTGAAAATCCAGGATCTTGGTTTTATGACTCAGAAAGAAAGTCCTCAGTTAATTATTTGATAGATCGAAGGGTGTGATGGCAAAACAAAAAGAGACATCAATCAGAGAAAGTTTTCACCAAAGCTTTTAGAGCACAGTCTGCAGAGTGTCTGCTCTGGGTTTAATTCTGAACCACCGCAGGAGCGATTAACGAAACCGTGTAAAAACATCAGTGACACAAAGCCTGCTGGGAGCTCGGGTCCGGAGGAAAGCCTCCCAGCAGCAGCAGATTTAGCTCGGATCAAAGCTCATTTCAAGCACCGGGTTAGAGGACGTGAAGCAGCTGGGACTTCCAGCTCATCTCCACATGTGGCACTTAAACCTGTGTACACAGTCAGATTTACTGATGCTTTCTAATTTAATGTTTTCTCCTCACACAGAGGGAGAGAAGAGCAGAGAAACACTCCGGACGAGGCTCAAGGACAGCAGGAGTTACTGCCTGAGAGTTTATATGTGAAGGAGCCACATTCAGCCTCACTAATATTTATAAAAGTACCATTAATGCTGCTGTTTCAGTGTGTTTAAACAAACATATGCACTGTGTGAATAATGTACCACTAAGCATAACACCACGCTTAGTTCTAACCTTGCAGAGCAGATGGATTCACCCGTTTCTGTGTTTCTCACTGGTGAATCCATCTTGCAAATGTGTGAAACAAATCCATCTGGCTGTCAGGTTAGCTTAGTTCAGAGGAATAACGCCAAAATACAGTCAGGGCAAGTCACAACAGCATGGCTTCACTGTAAAAGAAGGTTGGGCCTACTTTGGCCCATGTAATCCAAACTTTACCCTCTTTGAACATGTGCAGTATCTCATAAAAACGCATAATTTGATGGCAGTTTAACAACTTCAAGCGTACATAAATAGTGGGAAATAGGGCTGAACGATATGCAAAAATAATCTAATTGCAATTTTTTCTTGCAATATTATGATTGCGATTTGAAATGTGATTATTTAGATGCCTCATTTTTTCTGTTGTTCGACAAACAACAGCAAGAAATCATTCTATATTCTAACAAGTACAATATTAGACCAGTTCAACTATGGCTAAATTTAGAAAAAATATCTCACTGCCATTTTGGCTCACATAGAAATTTTGATATCAGTTGCTTTATTGAAGGGGATGGTCATTTCTCATATTCTTCTCATTTTGATGAAGAAAAATAAATGCATAAGCAAGAAAAGTAAGATTTCTGTAAAAAATAAAATAAAAAATATACTTGAAGGTTTGAATAACGTCTACAGCCGCATGTGGCTCTTCTATGTCTTCATTTTAAATATTATTCCCCCAGAAAACCTTAAAAAAAGGAAACTTTTTTGCCCTTTTTCACCATTTTTTCTCACTTTTCACCCATTTTAGCAACCTTTTGCCTTTAAAGACCACCTTTTCCCTACTTTTTGCCCCTTTTGACTTTTTGTCGCAACTTTTTCACCGATTTAAGCAACATTTTGCCTTTGAAAACCACTTTTTTCCCCTACTTTTTTGTCCATTTTTGCCACTTTTATCCCATTTTTTTGTCTATTAGGGCTATCTTTTGCCATTTAATACCACTTTTTCCCTACTTTTTTGCCCATTTTGACACCTTTTTTGAAGCTTTCTACACATTTTTTGCCACTTTTATCCCGTTTTTGCCCCTTTTCATCTTTTTTTCTCTGCATTGTCACTCATTTAAGCTACCTTTTGTCATTAAATACCACTTTTTCCTAGTTTTTGCCCATTTTAGCCAATCTTGATGGCTTTTTGCCCATTTTGGTCACTTTTCACTCATTTTTATTTCATGTTTTGCCACTTTTGGACCATTTTATGCCAACTGTAACTCATTTTTTGTCACTTTTCATCCATTTTTGCTTCTTTCTGACCCTTTTTCCAACTTTCCTCTCCATTTTCGCCCCTTTTTACCCATTTTTGTTGATTTTGACCATTTTTGCCACCCTTAACTTATTGTAATTGCTACTTCAAGCTGTTTTTGACACTTTTCATCACTTAGATTGTGGCTCTTGCAAAGGTATTTTTCAACAATTTGGCTCTTTGGTTGAGCAGGGTTGAGTAACACTGGTATAAAGAATAAAGAAAGGAAAAAAGATTGTATCAAACTGGTATTTCGACACCTTATAGGAGTACAGGAAATATTGCACTGTCAGCGATTTGAATATTGCAGCATGCCACATTGCGATTTATTCTAATTTGCAATTAATTGCCCAGCCCTGGTGTGAAATAATTCCACTTTCAGTGCTTCAACAGTCATTTTCTCCAGAGGCTTACAGAGCGACAAGCACAGCTGGAGCACAGCTGTAAACTAATCCTGTCCTTACGTTTTTGGAACCAGTTTCAGGCAACAAATCTAGAAAGTGTGTATTATAAAACAATGCATTTTAGCTCTGTGAACATTACATGTCTTTTTTATACAAAGAAATGTCCCATTTTTTTTGGAATCAGATTTTTCCATGCCTGTTGACTTTTCAAAGCTGTTTTACAATCATGAAAAAATACACAAACTCACACTGAAGACTACTCAGAAACTTGAATGAAAGTGAATGTGATCAGAGTTTGTGTGTGTCAGACGGCATCCTGATAGAAGGAGCGAAGGATCGGCTTCCTCTTCCTCCACCTGCTTCCTTAAAGTGTGTCACTCCCTCAGGCGTTAACGTACAGCCTTCACTGCGCCCTAAATATGTTGGCTGACTGCGGCGAGGGGAAGGAGAGATCTGCTGCCGCTAAACGGACAGACGAGGAAATCTTACACATGAGGTTATTCCCAGTTCACTAAGGAGAAGAGTGTGAGCGGCAGACTGTCAGCTTTGATGTCAGAATGAGAGGAGACGGAGACGAATACCCGGAAGGGGAACAACGCCGACACGCGTCCTGTCACCCAGCATGCATCACTGCAGAGACGAGGAGAGGCAGTGAGACTAATGAGTCATTAAACATTAAATCCATCCTTTCATTACTTCACTGTACAACTGTTGAAGTATTCATTTCATGTTGTAAATATGCCTTATGAATGAGAGAGGACATGCAGAAGATACAGAGAAATAAATTCTAGTTTTTAATGTAGTCTTTTAGATTTTTAACCCATCTAGATACGTTTTGGATGCACTGCAGTGAAATTCCAGGATGGTGCAATAGTACACATTATGTCCATACTTTCACAGCATGTGAAAATGCTCTTATTAAACTCAGACTGCTGACTGTTACGACTTAGACTAGTGCTGCACAATTCATCTAATTATTACAAATGCAAGGTCAGACTGTGCAACTGGATCATCACAAAAAAATGAAGTAGAGCCCGACTGAAATGGGATTTTTGGGGCAACCAATATATCGGCCGATATATGAAATAGGAACATTGATAAACACAGGATATAGACTATACATTATCACAAACTCTTATATTTGTATTATCTTTGTTTACTTCACAAAGATGCAACTTAGACGACTTTAAAAGGCTGTATAATAGTCTTATCTTAGATAATGGTGGACATGTGAATTAACAGTTGCATTCATCATTGTTTATTCTCTACTCCTGCGTCTCTACTCCTCTAAGCGGTAGAGATGCAACTGGTCGACTACAACTCCCACAATGCTTTGCATGTCAAACAAATATGGATGCCCACTGAAGAAAGTCAAAGTACATGATCGAAAATGGATTAAAAATGGATAAAAAGACACTTATTATCGTATGTAACGCTGTGGATTTAATCTCCAAAGACCCCGAAAAGTCACCAAAGTTCTGGGCTCGCTACAACGGCGTCCTTTAGAACTACGGAGACATCGATGGTAGCAAACGAATGGCAAAATGGTCAGCTTTCAGAGGAAAAAAAGAGTCTGACTTACGGTTCAAAAACTTATCAACATTTTAATAAACTGTGTTACGTATTGTTGTGAAGGACAACACTGTCCTCTGAGACTCCTGAAAGTCAGCCCAGTTCCGGGCTCACTAGAAAATGTTCTATAAGAGCTACGAATGCTTGGAAGACAAGATTAGAAAGGCACAACGGAGAGCTTTTACAGAAGAGTGCCGCGTGAGCTCTAAGGGTTAATATATCAGCTACATATTGGCGGATGTCGATTAATCTGTGATACGCTATAACCAGCCCGATTAATCGGCCTGCCGATCAACACACCTCATCAGGATAAGGATGAAATGTGAAACTTGGAGAGCAGACAGAAGTAAACCTAGAAAGACATAAAAAAAAATAAAACATGTTCTCTGTGTGCCTATACTCAGAGATAAATTGAGTATGCATCAAAGGCTTGTTTTAAGGGGAGAAGGGGTTAATAACACTTGGATTTGGATTAAAAAGCATTATCTGTTTGTAATTTTGTAAGACTGTGATATCATACGGTATCGTCAAAGGCAAGAAAAATACCATGATGTGATTTTTAGGCCATATTGCTTACTTGTTTTACATATAGGCTGTTATTTAATTGGCATTGTAGAAGTTTGTTTTCACTTTCACATTTAAGAGTTTTTGTGCATTTATGTGTCTAATATGCGAACTTATATTGATCATGATTGGTTCATAAAATCAATCAAAGGCTAAAACATCCAAGGGAGTGAATAGTTTTCAATATTCATCGTAACTTAACCTGCGTGGGAGCGGTTTTACTAACTTTAGGGCACTGAAGATTTTTCTGCATGTGGCCCTCAGTGAAAAAGTTTGGACATCCCTGCCCTAAAGGTCCCTTAAAACAGAAAGACTTTTGCAGAGCTCACAAGTGCCCATCCTGCGTACTTTCTTTTAAAATAACCATTTTATTAGGACACCCTGGGAAATTTCTTGTGACAAATTTGCCACTTCCAGTCCCGGGCATTGGAGTCCAGAGCCATTAAGATGCTTTATGAAATGGTTGCATAAGTTCAGGTCTTTAAGAACTGCAAAGACTGCAGTAAAAAGAGCATTTATAAGTCTCCCTTAAAGCTGTTACTATTGGAAAACTCAAAGTTTTAAGAATATATACATTTAAAAAGCTGTGAGTACTATAATTCACTACATTCATATTTATATAGTCAGGTAATATCCTCATATTTTAACCAGTGAAAAGCCTTAGCTCACATCGATACCCTCAGTGTGTGAGCTGCTGGAAGTCTGAGGACTGTTTCCTTCTTTAAGACTGAAACCTCAGTGGGACTATTTAATTAGCCAGGCTTTAATACCAATTTAATGGAAATTAGCTGCAGATCCCCACATGAATTCCACGTGTATTCTTATAGATTAGAGACTCCAGCTTTTCTCCACCATCTGTGCTATAATTATAGTTTGAATTAAGAGATAAAATGGACTCTAACTTGTTAATGTGTCTGAATTAAAGCCTCTCCTTATGTATACTGACTGAAAACATTTCCATCTTTGTTTTAGCTTTCTGTGTCTTCATATTATGGCCACACAATAATGAATATTTACAGTTTATTGTATTTTCAGATCAATCATAATCTCCATTTACCAACAGTGTCAATAAACCAATCTGGTGTCATAACGCACTTCCTCATAATCCCCTGATCCATACTCCATTTGCCATGGATCCAGTGTAAACCATGTTTAATATTGACACTTTCCCTTCTGTTTATGAAGCTTTTAGCTGCTTCAACCTGGATCAGTAATGTCGCCATTTGTCCAAAGATTTTCTTTATAGAAGCTCTGTCAGATCTTTAAGTTAGATATAATGGCAGCAGCTAGAAGATGTTGAATATTCAGGGATGTGTTTCGATGTTGGATTGTGCTAAGCCTGCCTGTCTCCCTTGACATCATTCTTCACATTAAGAAACTAGAAAGCATTTGAAGCAGACCTCCGCCATTAGCCCTATATCCCAATAGTGAAGAGTCCTTTAAAAAAAATCCTGGGTCCGCCCCCCACCACGGCATTTGCCAATTACTCCCTTACCGGTGGGGTGGAAACATGGTGAGGCAAAGCACTGGCTTCGCTACGGTGGACTGTCATGGTGGGAGCATTGCCTGCCAGTGCCAACAGATGCACTGACAGTCTCACCCATGGTCTCACCGGACGACTGGAAGTCATGGCAGAGGGTGAATATTCCTCTATTCCTCCCAGCATTGTGAGGATTCTTGCTACAATGCGCTGTCTTTCTCTCTGTTACGCTCCGACTCGTCTCCTCGACCGGGCATGTATCTTTCAAACTCTAGAAATTCCAAAACTTTGAATAGAAACACACCCAAAAATCCTGCTGGGATTGAAGTTACTCATGTCCGCCATCTCCTGGTGTAAAGTGGTAACAGCGCAGACCTCCGCCATCAGCCCTATCTCCCAATAGTGAAGAATCCTTTACAAAAATTCCTGGATCCAGACGATGATCCGGTTCACTCCCAAAATCTAATCAGTTCTTTCTTATGCCATTTCTAACATTTCCTGAAAAAACTGCATCAAAATCCATCCACAACTTTTTGAGTGATGTTGCTAACAAACAAACAAACAAACAAACAAACCCTGCCGATCACACAACCTCCTTGGTGGAGGTAATAAAATCACAATGTCAGCTCTGGCTTCATAGATAAAGCTTTATGTCTGCATTAAGATAAGTGGATGTGATGTTTGGACTGTCCTTAGAATTAAATCTGAGGCTTGTATTACGTCTAAGTAGAAAATAGAAAGCAAAGAGGGAAACTAGACAACTCACTTTGTCATAGGCTTTACAAATAACTTGTTGCTTTTTATGCAGTACTTGAATATCCTTCACCAAGCAATGTTCAAAGTAGAGAGTCGAGCAGTTTACCAGCCAAATAGTTAAAGTCTACCTATCTTTGTTTGTATAGATCCAATTCATAACCAGCGTAAAAGACACTTTATAAGGAGGGCAGGTCTAGACCGTACTCACTGCTGTGGCCAATTATTATAAAGATCAGTAAATGAAAAACGATGTTCTGCCTGTCTTCTATGCTGACATACTTCTAATGGGACAGTTGCTCACCCTCACCTTAACATTTAACAAACTTAGTAAGAGTTCAGGCTTAATGTCTGAAATGTAAATGTAAATTACTGTCCTTATCACACAAACACAAACTTTAAAAACTGTCCTCAACAGTGAAGAATCTATTAAATGTCCTCCTAAACCATGATCGTCCTCATTACATCAACATAAACACTGAAAACTGTCCTCAACAGTGAAGAATTGATTAAATGTCCTCCTAAACCATGATCGTCCTCATTACATCAACATAAACACTGAAAACTGTCCTCAACAGTGAAGAATTGATTAAATGTCCTCCTAAACCATGATCGTCCTCATTACATCAACATAAACACTGAAAACTGTCCTCAACAGTGAAGAATTGATTAAATGTCCTCCTAAACCATGAATGTCCTTTTTACAAAAACATAAAATCTTGAATCTGTCCTTAACAGTGAGGAATCCATTATATCTGACTATTGAGTTGGTAAACAACACTGATAAGGTCCCTCCACTCTCTCTCTGTACTGTCCTGCACCTGATTATTTACTAGCTAATTAGCATTAGCGTTGAGGCCATAAATCTTCACAGTAAGAAGACGTGAATGCTTAATTTCCTGCTTTGCTGATCAGGAATCTGTTCAAACAGAAAACATGAAATCTGAGCAGCGAGACACTTCAGCTCGTCTCTTTTTGAAACGTGTCAGAGGAGGCGGCCGCCGTCTGATGCATGACAGCAGATGAAACCATGTGAGGAGATCTGGCAGATGGTGTGAAGCGGTACCAGTGTTCAGATGTGGTGAGACAGCAGGGGGAAAGTCAAGTCTTCTTAATCTGGCTGTTTTGACATGATTTACGAGCCTAAACTCAAAAAGACAATATATAAAGTAGATTAATCTTTCAGAGCGCCAACAAACGATGTTTTTATGTGAATAACAGACCAAATTATACAGCGGTTTAATATCCTTTCTCATTGTTGGCTTGCAGATCTCATTAGGATCTTTTCTAGCAGAAGCTGGCTGTTATCTTCAACAAACAAGCTTTTATAAACACCAGACAGAAAATCAGACACAATCAGGAGGAGATCGATCACCTAACAAAAAGGATGTAGACAGTTTTACTAGCAGTTTTTTGGACCGATAAAGAGGTGCTGCCTTTAGTTTTATTTTTGTGAGAAAGTTCTTCCTATTGGCCATTTTGCAGTTTCAAAGACTCTGAAATTCAGTGACGTATTGGTGCAGGTTGTGAATATATCTAAAGGCATGTATGATTGGAGAATATAGTGCCATGGAGACATAGTGTTGTATATTAGAGACTAAGAATCTCATTTACAAGAATGTCCTGTCTGAGACAGGCAGCAGCACGATTCAGAAAGTTATAGTACATAAAATAGAGCAATTACAAACACAGATCAACTACATCCAGGTCAGAACCATCAGTAAAAACATGCACAGTCTCATGCATCTTGTTCCTATGCCTTCAATCTACTCTGAAAATGATTTAGAGACCAACTCAAATACCTGAAACTCCTTTACCTCATTCTGAGACAGTCTTTGGATAAAGGTGATGAAGTAAGTTTTGTGACTGAGCCTCAGAGCCAAGAATGTGGCTCTCAACACTTCTCACAATATTCAATCACACAAGACAAATGGAGGCAGCTCGAGAGCTTGACGTTGTCAAAATAAGATGGGCATTTTTTTAAACCATAAGAACATAATGTACAACGGCGTGTTAGGGCCTAAGAGATCTAAAACTTAAAAAACAATAAAAGTATCTGTTTATTTTGGAGGAAAAGAATAAAAATAAGGGCCTCATGGTTAGATCACACCCCATGTATGCAAGCGGCCCAGCCTTCAAGTCCAGCCCATGGCTCTTTTACCACATGTCCTCCCTGTTTCAAACTATCTGCTGTTCTATCAATGGGTTAAAAAGCCCCAAAACATATATCTTAAAACAGCAACATATTTTGGGGGGATTATAAAGTTGTGTATTTGCAAAAAAAACAAACTCAGCACTTGAGAGTTTAAGACATAAAAAATTTATGATAAAAAAAAAATATAAATTTTAAAGTTTAAAAAGTGAACAACTGTGACATTATAAATTGAAAAAATTTAAGTTTTTACAGTAAAACAAAAAAATACAACATTGCAAAGTCGTAAATTTACAAGAAATTAATCTAAAAATAGTGTTTGGACAGCCCAAGCTTACAAAAATGTCTCTTCTTAGTCTGGATGGTCATGATAATGTAATAATTCTGGGCTAAAATCACATGATTTACTTTTGCTCAGTCCCAGTAAGAACTAGAAAAGCACTCAGAGAACGCGGACCTCCACCATTAGTCCTATCTCCCAACAGTGAAGAATCCCTAAAAAATATTCCTGGATCCAGAAGGTGATCTGGATCATTCCTAAAACCTAATTCCCAGATTACTCCCTCCCCGGTGGGATGGAGACACGGTGAGGCTAAGCATTGGCTTTGCTACGTGTGGACTGTCATGGCGGAAGCACCCGTGGTCTCACTGAACAACTGGAAGTCATGGCAGAGGGTGAATATTCCTCTATTCCTCCCAGCATTGTGAGTAGTCTCGCTACAATCTGCTGTCTTTCTCTCTGTTACGCTCCGACTCGTCTCCTAGATCGGGCGTGCGTCTTTCAAACTCTATAAACTCCAAAACTTTGAATAGAAACACATCCAAATGCTGCTGGGATTGAAGTTACTCATGTCCGCCATCTCCTGGTGTAAAGTAGTAACAGCGCAGACCTCCACCATTAGCCCTATCTCCCAATAGCACAGAATCCTTTAAAAAACTCCTGGATCCAGACGGTGATCCAGATCAATCCCAAAATTTAATCAGTTCTTCCTTTTTCCATTTCTGACATTTCCTGAAAATTGCATCAGAATCCGTCCACAACTTTTTGAGTTATGTTGCTAACAAACAAACAAACAAACCCTGCTGATCACACAACCTCCTTGGTGGAGGTAAAAAGCAACATATTTCTGAGGGGATTATAAAGTTGTGTAGTTGCAAGAAACCAAACTCAGCATTTTAGAGTCTAAGACATTAAAAATTTGTGATAAAAAATAGAAATTTTAAAGCTTATAAAGTCAACAGCTGTAACATAATTTTTTTACAGTGAAAAAAAAGAAAATAACATTGCAAAGTCATAAATTTACAAGAAACCAATCTGAAAACAGTGTTTGGACAGCCTGAGCTTACAAAAATGTCTGGATGGTCATGATAATGTAATAATTCTGGGCTAAAATCACATGATTTACTTTTGCTCAGTCCCAGTAAGAACTTCGATTTAATGAGGCTCTCAACTGTAGAACTAGCGTGAGGAAAACGGCGCCAGCTGGTTGGATTTCTCCATGCAATCTACTATTTTTAACTTTATAACCTCAAAATTCTAAATTTTGGTTCACAAAAATGTAAGACTTTTTAAACTTGAGAATTTGGATTGATTTTTTTTGTTCAAGAATTAACAGATCCTTCCTCTTTCTTTATTCTTATTCTTTATTACAAATGTAAAAAAAATAAAAATACTAATATAAAAGGTAAAAAAAACAATCAGAGATAGCCACCATAAACAGTCACCCATGTATATGCAAAATACAAAAAGAAAGACTGTTGACAATATCTTGCATTTGTTGCACATTTACATGTTCAAAAAGGAGTAGGAAGAAGTATTAAACTTATTTAATCCTACCCCTTTTATTACTAATTACTACTGTCGAGTTTTAATTTTTCCATAATTATAACATTTACAACATTCACCATCTATTCAGGAACCAATGGTTCTTATCATATATTGACTATAACATAAGCTACATATAAACAAATAAACAATAATATTTCACGTATATATACCACTTAATTTCTATACATATGACATCCCATAGGCACATATAGAAAATGACACCCTCTTTATTTGTCACATTTTTAGGGTGCCCTCATCGGCGCCAATATGCTGTTTATATTTAGGCGTCCTTTTTGGGATTTTGTCAAATAAAACAACCAAAATTGATGTTAAATTTTCAGAGTGGGTACTGTGAGGCTTAACTTTTCTTAAATATGAGTAGAGGGCGCCTAAAGAACAAAGGGTTGGGCTTCCTGGAAACAGCAGAAAGCATGATGTGGTGTAGGAGTAGAGCAATAACTGACAGAGTCGTCTGCATACAGATGAAACTTGCAGTAGGAACATGATGACTGATACTGTTGGTATGAAGTGTTAATATCAGGGGTCCCAGGACTGAGGCTGGTGGAACGCCTTCGTTTACTGAAAGACACTGAGAGGAAAAGCCGTGAGCTTGCACACACTCCAGTCTGACAGATAAGTAAGTGTCAAACCAAACAGTTTTGGTTAAAACAGATTGTAGAAATAAGGCTTTTGGCCTTTTCTGGGATATGGACTAGAAAAATGTAGAATATCAGAAGTCTTATCCTTTAAATGTTAGCAGAAAAATAGGATAGATGATCGGAGGTAAGGTGGAGGACATTTCCTTCACTGAATTGGACAAAAACACCAAAATAAAAATGTCAGAGTTGAACGAGAAAAACAGAGAGAAAGACAGAGAGCGTGTCAGTCAGCTGGATAATGGCCGTCTAAAAGAAACGTCTTTAAGAGCCACAGAGTATGTATGAGTTCACCTCCTTTTTACCATAATGCTACAGAAATGTAAGTCATTATTTCAGCTCATAGACTAAAACACAAACACTGAGCTCATTTATTTCCTCTCCTTGTTATCCCTGCGTTGTTGTTCTTCCTGCGTTTCTCATCGTTTATAGTCTCTGTTTGTCGTCTCGTTCAGGATGAGATGTTTTTAGAAACCCCACAGGCGTTTTATGTTTCCTCACCTGAACAGTTTGTACTTCATTTCCTCTCTGTTTCCCCCCCAGTGTCTCCCAGCACTTTTTGAAAAATCGAAGTGAAAAAATTAAGCATGAGGTTTTGGCATCTGGGATTGATCTCTGGGGACTGAGGAAGAGGAGGTGAGAAGGTGAACCGAAGACAAATAACAAGGAGAGAGTCTTTAAAATGCTGTGTATGACACCGCTGATTAAAATTAATGTCACAGGGATATTAACATGCTTAAAGGGCTGCAGGAGTCTGAATACTGTCAGAGCAGCTCGAAATTCTCAGGCTGTACCTCAGCTTTTCCTAAACTTAGCGCCTGTTTTTTAATGGTTGCCTATTGGCTGAGTAAAATGCCTCAAAATATCAACGTTTATTTTTCCTAATTTCAGCAGAACTTGGCTTTATTTTGTTCTTACACTGTGTGAGGAGTTGTCACTCTTGCATCCTTCCTATTTCCTCCTTTTCATGTCCTCCTTCTCTTTTGTCCATCTTCTTTTCTAATCTCCTGTAAAGCACTTTGAAGCAGAGTTGAATAAAAGGTGTTATACAAAGAAATGCAACTGTTACACCATTTCACACTGAGTGCACGCAGCTTAATTGGCTTAATAAATACAAAACCAGACATTTACCCAACAAAAAAGTATTTCCTTTTTCAAAATAAAGGTACTTCTGCAAAGTGCAATAAAGACACAATTGTAAACTTAAAGGCCTCTCTGCATGCACTTTGAAAACCTTTAACGAGCTACTGAAAACAAAAATAGTTGCAGCCTTTTATGTGATTATGTAATTGCACAACCTGACATCGTGATTGCAACTGCAATTAGATTAATTATGCAGCAGTTTGGACTCTAGGGATGTGTGGTAGTAATACTGTATCCTGTGGTATTGAAAAATAGCCACGGTTTTGCTTTCATTTCTATCTTGAAGACGGCGCTGAAGATAAATTCCTTCAGCGTACGTGTCTGTTCCCGGCAGCATCAACTTTATTAAACAGACACATTTTAGCTCCTGGCCTTTATCTGGTTTATCAAGAAACAGACATCAAACATACACTATACTGCCAAAAGTATTCACTCACCCATTCAAATAATGTACATCAGGTGTTCCAATCACTTCCATGTCCACAGGTGTATAAAATCATCACCTAGGCATGCAGACTGTTTCTACAAACATTAGTGAAAGAATGGCTCGCTCTCAGGAGCTCAGTGAATTCCAGCGTGGTACTGTGATAGGATGCCACCATGCAACAAGTCCAGAGGTGAAATTTCCTGGCTCCTAAATATTGCACAGTCAACTGTCAGTGGGATTATAACAAAATGGAACCCACTGGGAACGACAGCAACTCAGCCACCAAGTGGTAGGCCACCTAAAATGCCGGAGCGGGGTCAGCGGATGCTGAGGCGCATAGTGCACAGAGGTTGCCAAATCTCTGCAGAGTCAAACTTCATGTGGCCTTCAGATTAGCTCCAGAACAGTGGTAGAGAGCTTCATGAATGGGTTTCCATGGCCTAGCAGCTGCATCCAAGCCATACATCACCAAGTGCAATGCAAAGTGTCGATTGCAGTGGTGGAAAGCACGCCGCCACTGGACTCTAGAGCAGTGGAAACGCCTTCTCTGGAGTGACCAATCACGCTTCTCTATCTGGCAATCTGATGGACAAGTCTGGGTTTGGTGGTTGCCAGGAGAACGGTACTTGTCTGACTGCATTGTGCCAAGTGTAAAGTTTGGTGGCCCCTTCCTGTTCCAACATGACTGTGCACCAGTGCAAAAGCAAGGTCCATAAAGACATGGATGAGAGAGTTTGGTGTGGATCAACTTGACTGGCCTGCACAGAGTCCTGACCTCAACCCCACAGAACACCTTTGGGATGAATTAGAGAGGAGACTGAGAGCCAGGCCTTCTGGGCCAACATCAGTGTGTGACCTCACAAATGCACTTCTGGAAGAATGGTCAAAAATTCCCATAAACACACTCCTAAACCTTGTGGAAAGCCTTCCCAGAAGAGTTGAAGCTGTTATAGCTGCAAAGGGTGGACCGACGTCATATCAAACCCTATGGATTAAGAATGGGATGCCACTTAAGGCAAGTGAGTGAATACTTTTGGCAATATAGTGTATCACTGACAGATGCAAGCATCATAATGCCGTCATAGTCATCAGTAGTGCTATTAAATAAATCATAAATGGGTGAATTTAGAGCTAAACTCAACAGTAGAGGCCTCGTCATTGCAGTCTAAAATTTAGGGCTGAACGATTTGCAAAAATAATCTAATTGCGATTTGAAATGTGATTATTTAGGTTCCTCATTTTTCCTGTTGTTCAACAAACATGAGCAAGAAATCATTCTATATTATAACAAGTACAATATTAGAAAAGTTCAACTGTGGCTAAATAAAAAAAAAAAGATCTTACTGCCATTTTGGCTCACATAGAAATTTTGATATCAATTGCTTTATTGAAGGAGATGAAGAAAAATAAATGCATGAGCAAGAAAAGTAAGATTTTTGTAAAAAAAAAAATAAATAAATAAATAAAAAAGATATTTGAAGGTTTGAATAATGTATCAAGTAGTGATACCCAACGCGTGGCTCTTTTATGTCTTCATTTTAATTATTATTGCCCCAGAAAACCTTGAAAAAGGAAACTTTTTTGCACTTTTTCACCCATTTTTTTCACTTTCACCCATTTAAGCTACCTTTTGCCATTTAATACCACTCTTTTCCTACTTTTCTGCCCTTTTTTGCCACTTTTTTGCTGCTTTTATCCCATTTTACCTATTAGGGCTATCTTTTGCCATTTAATATCACTTTTTCACTACTTTTTTGCCACTTTATACCCATTTTTTGCCACTTTTATCCCATTTTGCCCTTTTTCATCCTTTGTTCTCTGCATTTTCACCCATTTAAGCTACTTATTGTCATTAAATACCACTTTTTTCCTAGTTTTTGCCCATTTTAGTCACTTTTCACTCATTTTTTTTCCACGGTTTAGCCACTTTTGAACCATTTCATGCCAACTGTAACTCATTTTTTGGCACTGCTCACCCATTTTTGCTACTTTCTGACCCTTTTTCCAACTTTCCTTCTCATTTTTGCCCCTTTTCACCCATTTTTGTTGCTGTTTGACCATTTTTGCAACCTTTAACTTGTTGTTATTGCTACTTAAGCTGTTTTGCCATTTTTCACCACTTAGATTGTGGCTATTTCAAAGGTTTTTTCAACTATTTGGCTCTTTGGTTGAGCAGGGTTGAGTTACACTGGTATAAAGGATAAAAAAGAAACAAGATTGTATGAAACTGGTATTTTGACACTTTTCAGGTTAAAGAAACATTGCACTGTCTGCGATTTGAATATTGCAACATGCCATATTGCGATTTAATCTAATTTGCGATTAATTGCCCAGCCCTACTAAAAATACACACACACTGGATGTGTTTTTTAATAAATGCAGGCCATCTGTTCATCATTCCAACCCAAAGTACAAAAAAAGTTAAGAAAAGTCTGAATCTAGCATTCTCCAGGTAAACTAGGTAGAAGTTTTCAGCCCCGGCCCCTCCGTGTCCCTCATGTGTCTCAAACCTGCCGCCCTGGCAGACTAAGCGCCTCACTCCTCTCACTGAACGCAGCTTCAGCGTCTGTCCAGGAACCAGAAACAGCCGCTCAGAGCTTCAGACGCTCGTCGGCTGTCACCAACATCCTCCACTCAAAGCAAACATGGGACAGGCTGCCGCCGCAGCGGGATGAAGCTCGCCGCTTCTGAAGGTTTGCGTGGCGGCTGAGCTTTCCATGAATATTCATAGACGCTGAAACTTCAACACAACTCCCCTGCTGATCCAAGATGGCTGTCATCAAACCCTAAACAAGCACGACACCAGCCAAGAGCGGGGACGCCTTTCATGTCTTGTGGTACACATTCGCAACCAGCGGGACACATTTCCTCCCCGTCCTGTAGAAAATGATGTTTTGCAGGAATCAGCTGCGAGGACGCTCGGAGGCGAGTGGTTGTGTTCACAGCCGAACATAAAATCAATCAGGTTTGTAACGGTCTGCACGGAGAGCGTGACAAACAGCCACGGCAGCTCAGACACAACCGTCCCCTCAGAAAATGAGAAGCATTCTGTAAATAACACATTACTCCATGGGATTCTTTTAAAAAGACAGACAATTAAAGGCCTGAGTCTATCTCCCTGCAGTCTCACAGCTTCACATTTGAAATTTACATATTCTCTGCATATGATGGATGTGGCTGTTTGAGGGATTTGGAGTAAATCCTTGGCGATGCAGCGAGGCGATGCCGGCCTGTTTCACGTGTGGAGAACAGACGTATCTATAAAAGTCCCTCTGCTTTAAAGAAAGGCTGCCAGGTGAACAGTTGGTGTGAAGATGTGAAGGCAAACAAACCCAGAAGGAGGGCAGGGAGGAGGTTTGGAGCTGATAATGCCACCAGGACTGATCTAAATGTCAGTACGCTACACTCGTGAACTTTAAAGACACCCTCATCTTAAGGCTCTGTAAGCTCGAGGTCCATCCAGCAGCGCGAAGCTGCACCGTGCCGTCTTTATCCTCCACAAACGCTAAGAAGAACTTCACTTTGTCCAACACAGGAGCTAAACGTGGGCGTCTCAGCATCAGAGGGAGTTAACCCTTTAGAGGTCCTAGTGACATTTTGGATATTCATTTATAAAAATGTTCAGATTATCATCTCATTTCCTTAAATTAGCCTAAAATGGCTAAGCTACACAAAACCGACACATTTGCTCCTAAGGACCAAAAATGTCCCATTGAAAACCATTGAGAATGCCATTTTTGATCCCACATTTATCTCAACAGAAACTAATGCATTCCTTTATTTCAAGATGTCATTTTGGGCTACTAGCTTTCAATTTTTAATTTTTATACTTGTCCACCAGGTGGCGCTACTTTTACCATTCAGAGCATGCTGCAAGTTTTCACATGTTGTCCTGTTTTCTGCAAGGTTGCCTTACTACTAAAATTTAAGTGTGTAAACGTCTCAAGCACCACCTGTTCACTACAGCCTACAGTCTTCACTAAACCACCCCTTACACTCATCCTACCCCTCACATAGTTTGTCCATGTCTATGTGTTCCTGTAAAGCGTCCTTGGGTTTCTTGAAAGGCGCTATATAAATTCAAGATATTATTATTATTATTATTATTATTATTACAATGCTGTTGATGTTGGATAATGGTGTGTGTGGATGTGAGTGTATTTTATCTGAGTTGTGCAAACATACTGACCTTTATATTGTTAAAATCCAGAAAACAGTGGGGGGTGGGGGCAGAGAACTTATGTCATGATCTTCATTTTACCATATGTTTTGTATATGTTAAAACAACAATAAATAAAGTTAAAAAAAAAAAAAATCCAGAAAACATATTAACCCTATAGAACCCAGCGTAGCGCCGGCGCAACGATAAGCATATTCATTTTTGATTGGTGGTAGATTTGAAACCGGAGAAGATAGATGGATCATTCTTTTTGCATATAAAATCTGAGGAGTTACACTAACATTTCACACATTCACCGTGTTTCAGAGCACTTTTTCATTGCAGTGATGAGTTTGTAAAAATACACAATAAAATGCACATAACAAAAATCTTTATAAACGAGACCACGGGTATTTGCAGCACTTGCTACATTGAAATAAACGTCATCACGTTGTGGGCATGAACTGTCACATGATTCTTAAGTGTCCCTACCTCACAGGCTCCCCACCCCAACAACAGGAAACCCAAAAACGGCCCTACAGTATGTAAAAATGTAAGAATATGTCCTGGTGGACTTGCACAATGGTAGGTTTTAAAGGGTTAATATAAATATAATAAATATCGGATATGAATAATTCAGACTTAAGTAGTTTTTAAAGACTGACTCGTTTAAAGGGAATAAATAAAAAAATGTTATATATCTTTTACAGCTGATTTTAAGAAGCTGACAATTTTTGTCCTTAGGACTTTGAGTGTGAGTTTTTTTTAAATCCGAAAAAGGAAAAAAAATAAAAATAATGATGCATTAAAATCAATGCTGCTGATCACTGAGCCATCTCAGGCCTTGATAAAAACAATAACCAAATACACTTTGAAAATGTATTTCATAGAAATTATTATTTATTCTTTTTGTGATATAAAAAACAGTGGAGTTGAACTTACTGGCCTTTAAGTGGTTGGAATCCCCCAAAAATATGAATATAAATATAATAAATATATGATATGTATATGGCAGACTGGTGTGTTTTTAAAAGACTGACTCATTTAAAGTGGAAAAATATTAATATCTATTATTTTTCATGAGTTTTTGGAAAGCAGACATTTTTGTCCTAAGGGACTCATGTGTTAGGATTATTACAGGAACTCTTAAGGGTAAAATTACCATAAAAGCCGCTGCTCTGCCAGGAATAGACACAGAACAACAACAACAACACATAAAGTCCCAGAGAGATGGACTGCTAACTACGGAGTCAGAGGAGGGACATATGAATATGTAAAAGATAAAAGAGATGTGGAAATTTAGAGAGAACAGAAGAATAAGTGATAAGAAAGTTCTCGAAATAGAAATGTCTGCTTAGTGCCATCCTGCAGACACGCCTTAATCGACTACACTGAAATAAATCAGTGAGTTAAAACATTTAGTAAAACTGTAGCATAAAGAATTCTAAAATATGGATAAACATGATATTTTTGAGAACATAAATCCATAGAAACATATAAAAGCAGTGTATCAGGGAGCAGTCCGGGTACTTCAGTAATGATCAAACTAAAACCAGCAAACGTTCAGCCTCTGACAAGCTTGTGTGGACTTACCTGAACAGGTAATACAAACTTCTACAAATGCTAGCTAAGAACAGGATAACCAGCACTTAAACTAAGGACAACTAAGCTTTTTTTGTCTCTGCTTTGAGCATACCAGTGAAAATGTCAGCTGATGTTTGACTATAAGAAAAAGACATGAAAAGGAGAGGAAATAAAGATGTTGGAAGAAGAGAAAAGATCCAGTGTTTTAATGAAACGGCTCGGTGAGAGCCACGCCTTTCCTGAGTGAAAGGCCTGTCAGAGTTTTATGGAGGATTTGCTCTAACATCCACAGGTAGTTCAGGTGTTTTTCAGGTGTGTCTGTCTTTGGTAAAGAAAGCAGCTTTTAAATAAAGGTGTTACTCACAGGACGGAGACGATGTCGCCTCGCTGGACCTGGTACTTCCTCACACTCCAGCGGTTCAGCAGGACCACGTCACAGTCCGACCCCCCCTCTGGGTTCAAGAACGGCTGCAGACATAAAAAACACAGGAAACATCTAGAAAGTTTGTTTTATTCTTATCAGATGTCCTTCATCCCTCCTCCAGACAATTTATCAGCACATAGTTTTCATTCTCCTCTACTTTCAATCTCCATTTATGTTAAAACATCACCAAACTGTAGACACGGCTCCAACACTGCATCCTCACATAATGAGAGGCTGACATCAGGCTTTAAAATAGTACCAAGAACAGAATCTGCCATTTTTATGAGTTTAGGTACTTAGGATTGGTATCTTTGAGTACTCCATGACGTATCCAGTCTTTTCTTGCCCCTGTTCCAACTTTTTTGCCATAATCAGACTGAGAGTAGCTGGATATTTCAAATCAAAAACAATGAATTGCATCCATTTGAGCTTATTGATCGCTACTTTAATTTCAGCTGTTTTCTGTTTTTACTGACGTTTTACACACTGTCTCATTTCTTGGGGAGTAAGGATTTGTACTCTAGACAGATACTAAATGGACAAAAGTATTCAGCCGCCTGACCGTTCCACCAACAAGGTGTGTAATGACACTGTACCCAAATCCATGCACCTTAATCTGGAGTTGCCCCCCCTTCTGCAGCTCTAACAGCCCCAACTCTTCTCTGAAGGCCCTCCACAGATTCTGGAGTGTTTCTGAGGGAACGTGTGTCCATTCATTCAATAGAAAAGGGCATTTCCTAAACTGCTGCCACACAGTTGGAAGCACAGCATTGTCCAGAATGTCTTGGTCTGCTGGAGCATTAAGACTGGCCTTCACTGGAGATAAGGGGCCTGAAAACAACCCCATACCATCATCCCTCCTCCACCAAACTTTACAGTCATTCAGGTAACGTTCTCCCAGCATCCTCCAAACCCAGACTCACCCATCTGACTGTAAACAGAGAAGGTGATTGGTCACTCCACAGTCCAGCGTCAGTGTGCTTTACTCCACTCCATCTGACGCTTGGCATTGGACTTGGTGATGTGAGGCTTGCATGCAGCTGTTGCCATGGAAACCCATTCATGAAGCTCCTGCTGCAGTGTTAAGACCCAAACATACCTGAGTGTACTGTTAGCAGAGCGAACTCTGCGTGGAATGTCTGCAGTCATCAGAGCTTCCATAGTCGAGTGCACTGCTGTGTAGTAGTTTCCTGTGAAATTTCCATGAAATCCTACATTGCCCACAATCCTTGCGTATTGTTTACATTTTTCTGTCATGGCGTCCTACACTGACGAAGCCTGCGGGCTTTGCAAAGCAATAAAATTAAGAGACGGTAGTATGTACAGCCATTTAATGCCACAAGAGATGAGGAAGGGGAGTATGCCATGTTGGTGAAGGACATGCAAAGTATTGGCGTGGAAAAACATTTTCATTACTTCCAAATGACACGTGAAAACTTTGATGATCTAGTTGGGCGCCAAGCCCCACTTCTTCTCCATCCTGGGAGTCACTGCTCACTCATCAACGCTGCACAGAGGAACAAAATGCAGGTCGGTGTCATATTAAATGCGGGTTGATGTGAAAAACACATGCCGAGCATTGTTTCATGTGACACCAGTACGCGGAGCAGAGTCCGCGCGGTCGTAAAATTTCAGCCTTGTGTGCACGAGCCCTGTGGACATCCGCTTTAAGTCCGCGTGGACTTCCGCGGAGTCCGTTCCACGTACGCCGAGTATGTTTGGGTCCTTAGTGTTTACATTAAAGCCAGCAGAAGTTCAGAACTCGGCAGCTGTGGAATCAGCAGAGTGTTGGAGTCTTTTAGCAGTCGTTGACCCCGCTCTATGATCTTACCTGGTCTTCTGCTTCATGGCTGAGCTGCTGTTGTTCCTAAACTCTTCCACTCTCTTATAATAATCACTGATAGCTGACTGTGGAATAACCAGCAAGGAGGAAATTTCACCAAATGTCTTATTGCAAAGGTGGCATCATCACAGCATCACGCTGGAAGTCACTGAGCTCTTCAGAAAATACAAAAGCACACCACATCGTATTGAACTGTCTGAATGGCATCACATTATGAGTATGCAGAACTGACGGCAGATCTTTAATGTGACGGCTATCAGTTGACAAACCAATGGATGGAGACATGGAAGTAAACATGAAGCCTCTGGCGGTTGTTGTTGGTGCAGAGGTATAGACGTCTTCCTGTCCTCTCTCTCTAAATCAAACCTCTCCCTCCTCCTTCATCGATCCACATGATAAAATTCTTCATATTAAGATTCACTGTTGTGTTAAATAAAACTCCAAACAACCATGTCCACCATGACAGCGCTATCACACGCTTGTCTGCGACCCCTCCCTTCATCATCATCATCATCAACAACAACAATAAAATCATTACCCTCACGTCTAACTCGGTGTCACTTTCTGGAAGGACCCGCGCGTGAAGAAGCCAGCGTCATGAAGACGGTTTCATTAAACGGGACGCGATCAGGCCATTTCACGCTCGCTTTGGTCATTGACAGAAAAACTCCTATCTGTCTGCTCTGAAATAAATATGTGAGAGAGCCGGCAGCCGGGGAGTTTATCAGATATACTCTGATACTTCATCAGCTCCTCTCACACTCACATTTCTCTATATTACACACCGAATCGTCTCTGAAATGGCCGCTAGATCTTTACCGATGTGACGGGATGGCAGCAGTGGAGACTGAGTTTTAATTCAGTTTTCAAGGAGATGATGCAAACACTGGAAAAACTTTGGAAACAAAAAAAAAAAAAGTTTATGCAGATAGAAATCACTGTAATCACAGATAAAGAGACTAAAACAATCGCTCTAACCTCTGACAGTCTGGAAATTAACCTTTGACCCTTAACGACACAACTGCAGTTTCTACTACAAATGGCTGTTCAAACCTGTACAACTGTCAATGATTGTCAAATCTCATAAACGCATATTTGATTCACAACAGAACAGAAACAACAGATCAACTGAGACATTTTATTATTTTATGGAAAATATTAGCTGTTTCTGAATTTGAAGGCAGCAACACATCTTAAAAACATAGGAACAGGACCAGTTGACTGGGGAGGAATGTTGTCCCATTCTTGTCTGATGTAGGATTCTAGCAGCTCTACAGTCCTGATGCTCCAAATGTTTTCTATCGGTGAAAGGTCTGGACTGCAGGCAGACCAGTTCAGGACCCAGACTCTTCTCCTGTGAAGCCATGCTGTTGTGATGGATGTGGTATGTGGTTTAGCATCGTCTTGCTGAAACAGTGTAAGCTTCCCACGCCATAGCCCAGTGGTTCTCAACCGTTTCAGCTTGCAACCCCCAAAACAAAGGTGCCAGAGACCGGGGACCCCCAGTGTAGCTGAAGGTGGCTGAACACAGCAACGCACATTAAAAACAGAATTAAAATAACTAAAATTGCTTAATAATGGCAAAAAATTGTGTTGCGTTCAAGTGGCAAAAATAGGTGGATATCTGGTGAAATGGGATGAAAATTGATATAAACTGGCAAGAAAGGGTTAGCAGAGGGCGAAATAGTCAGAAACAGGCAAAAATGTGGCTTAAAAAGTGGTAAAGGGGTTAATGGTGGCAATAATGTGTCAACAGAGCCAACAATAGTCAGAGAGTTGCAAGATTTAGTTTAGAAGTGGCAACAACAGGCAGAAGAAAGTGGGGGAAAGGGTTTAAAACTGACAAAAAATGGGTTTTAAGTTGCAAAAATATGTTAAAATTGGCAAAATTGGTGGGGAAAAGTGATAAAAATTGGTTCCAATTGGGCAAAATTGGTGAGAAGTGGCAACAGTGTGATTGAAAAATGTTCTTAGTTTTTTAAGGTATCTGGAGACCCCTTCTCAGTGTCTCGCGACCCCAAATGGGGTCCCAACCCCAATGTTGAGAACCCCTGCCATAGGCACCCCCATACCATCAGAGATGCAGGCTTTAGACCTGAGCCAGGAGAAAAAGCTGGATGCTCCCTCTCCTCTTTAGTCCACAGAACAGTTTTCCATGTTTCCTCTGACCACAGAACAGTTTTCCATGTTTCCTCTGACCACAGAACAGTTTTCCATGTTTCCTCAGTCCATGTTAAATGAGCTTTGGTCCAGAGAAGACGGACCACGGTGTTTCTGGATCCTGTTCACATATGGCTTCTTCTCTCCATGATCAGCTTTAACTGTCATTGGTGGATGGCACGGCCAGCTGTGTTGATAGACGATTTCTGGAATGTTCCTGAGCCCATGCAGTGATTTGAGTACAGAATCATGACTGTTTTTAATGCAGTGGCCCCTGAGGGCCCCTTCAGTCTTGTCCCTAGCAGAGATTTCTCCAGATTCTCTGAATGTTATCATGATATTATGGACTGTAGATGGAGGGAGATTCAGTTAGGGCTGGGTAATTCATCAAAAACTAGATTAAATCACAATACGGTCTGCCGCAATTTTCAAATCGCAGAAGATGCAATTTTTACTTAACTTGAAATTTGTGTCTAAATATCAGTTTAAAACTTCTTTTTTGCAGCAGAGATGTTGTGCATATCATGCAATCATCCACAGGCACTTTTTTTATAACAGTCTACAAAAATCATACTTCTTTGTATTTTTTTCTTATTAAATATGAGAATGACATCATAATTATAACTCCTTCTGTCCACAAATTCCTATCCAATTTGCAATACGAGTCAAAAACAATTAGATATTTTTCAGAATTGTTCAGCTCTAGTTTTAGCTGATAATGTGCTGGTTATAATTTAGACCGATTCATTGCTTGTGTTTGTTTGTTTAAAAACAGAATATAAGGAACTTAAGTAATAACCACAAATCAAATTGCAATAGCAAAACTGGGAAAAAAAAACGCAATTACATTATTTTCCTGAATGGTTCAGCCCTAGATTCAATATCTTTGCAATTTTACATTGAGGAACATTTTTCTGAAAATAATTCAACATTTTTCGATGCAGTTTTTTGCAGACTGTCATCTCTAAGATGCTCCTGTTATACCCAGTCACGTTCCTGCCCTGTTGCCAGTTAATCTAACTAGTTTCAGAATGCTGCTCCAGCTGTTTTTTTACCAGTTCCTTTTACTTTTCCAGCTTCCTGTTGGCCCGTCCCTACTTTTTTAAAATCTGCTGCTGCCATCAAATTCAAAGTGAGCAGATATTTTTACTGTAATGGTAAAATGTCTCAGTTTAGACATCTGATATGTTGTTTCTGTTCTGTTGTGAATCAAATATGGGTTTATGAGATTTAACAACCACTGACTTCTGTTTCAATTCACATTTTACATAGTGTCCCAACTTTATTGGAAATGCAGCAATTAATAAATGAATAACGCTCTAAAATACTTCATGACATATAAAATGAATACTGCTCTTAGAACATGGAACTGTCTATTGTTTTCGTCTATTTGAGTTGCTTTCTTGCTAAAAACTCAATCCACTTCAAACTAAACCTTGTGCCTCCTCACATTTACCACCCTCAGGATACCATCGAGGCAAAAATGTACACGTACAAAAAAACTGCTATTAAATGAGCACACGTCAATATTTTTTCCACTTTTCTTTTCATAAATCTCTTAAACAACTTCAGATCTGCTCAAATCTACCAAATATTAAATAATTTTCAAGATTTTAACCCTTTAATGCCAGTTTGATTATTTGAAATATTTTATTTTTCTACTAAAAAACAGAAAAAGTGAATTATTTTCCATATTATAAATAGTAGAAAGAAAGGGCTTTGGTGCTGATGAGAGTCTTGGATGGGTCAAAGATTAGTTTTCATGTAATGTCAGAAATACCCTCTGGACATCTTAGAGGCAAAAATGCCCCCATTGACTTCCATTAAAACCAGGTTTTTTAATCTCACTGTCATTGCAGTATAAAATCATGCATTCTTTAACGTCAGCATTCCAATGTGAAGAAGTCTAGTGAAATTTGGCATTTTTACCGTATTCCACCAGATTCAACCATTTACTCATTGTAGGACCATGCACCAAATTCTTCTATTTTTGCCCGTTATATTATGGAGAGTTTGTGTAAGTTTAAAAGGGTTAAAATTCTGAGAATTATTGAATGTTTGGTAGTTTTGAGCAGGTCTGAAGTTGTTTAAGAGATTTGTGGAAAAAAAAAGTAGAAAAAATATTGATGTATGCTGATTTAATAGCAGTTTTTTTAGGCGTACATATTTGGCCTCAAAGGTGTCCAGAGGGTAGTAAATTCATTGAGAGACTGTGAATGACATTTAAGAGTAAAACATGTTCAAAAATGTAACTGGAAAGAAAATTTCCTGTAAAAATTCATGCCACAAACTGTAAAACTGACAAAATGATCACAGATTAAAAAAGAAAAGTTGAGAAAAACAGCCAAAAATGCCTGAGGAGGGCACAAGGGTTAACAGCGCTATTCCACCTTAGCTTACTTTAAATGTTTGGACTGGTAGTTGGTAGTTTCACTGTGTTAAGAATATTATCGTGTAACTTAGAAAGGAAGATAAGCTGATAAAATAGAATTTAATCCACTGACACGTTCAACAGCTTCTCTATTAGATGTGAGATTTTTAGATAAATGATCAAATTCATGAAAATTTACAGCCCACATTAAAATGTATGAACCTTTGCAAAGACAATCATGAGCCTGATCATGTATCCCCTCTTTTTTTCTGACATAAATCAAGAACTCCATCAGTACATTTTCATCACCATCAGGAGCTCAGAGAACCCTGTTTCCATGACAACCAACCAAGCCCTGCGAACAGAGCGCTCCCATCCTCTCTCTGTCTCAGACTGTCTGCTGAGATTGTGTCTGTGTTTTCGGAGTCTTGCTGCTGCTGATGAACCTGATGATTTAAACAAAGAGCCACTCTGACTTGAGGAAAACAAACATCCACCACTGCAGTAATGAACTGAGCCGTCAGAGTTTTCTGTAGGAGATATTTAGGCTGCAAAATGCAGAAAAATGAATCAACAGCAAGGATCTGCAATTATACGGATGAAGAAGAGGGAAAATTGAGCTTTTAGCTTTTGAGAACTGGTTTCATTATTCATGCATTCATATAATATAACTGCACTAACTGTGAATCTTCATGTGGAGTTTCAGTCACTAACCAGATATCCTCCTGGGAGCTCCAGGACTCTCTTTGTCTCGTAGATTCCTCTCAATCACTGGCATGAATAGCCTCTGAGTCTGACAGCAACTATGAATATCAGCCTAACATCTAGTTCAGTGATACCACATGTGGCTCTTTGTGATGATTTGTGGCTTTTTAATGCATTCATTTAAAAGATTACTCCTCCAGGAAACCTTATAAAGGGAATTTTGACCTCAGAAATTATCCATTGCAACTCACATTAATCAGTTTGTTTCCCACACCTCTACAGTTAGCTTTAATTGTCATTTATTTCTTGTCTGTACATTTCCATTGCCCTTATTTGCAATTTCTTGCCCTTTTATCCATTTTGTGCCACTTTTAATCTATTTCTGTAGTTCCTGTTTTTGCTCTTTTTGACTAGTGTTTGCCTTTTTTGTCCTGCTTTTTGCTATCTGAAAGTTTTTCCCACTTTTGCCATTCTTTGCTGCTTTTTGCCGGCTTCAATCAGGTTTCACTCTTTGTCATCCATGTTTTTGCCACTTTTGGACCATTTTTACCATGTGTAACTCATTTTTGGGTCACTTCTCTCCCATTTTTTTCACTTTGTGCCCTTTTATGCCACTTCTCTCCCCATTTTTGTCATTTTTCTCCCAGTTTTTTGCCATTTTATGGCTTTGCCCCCATTTATAAATTTTTGCCACTTTTCTTCTGCTTTCTGACCAATTTTACTACCTTAACTTTTTTTATTGCCAATTTTACCAATTTTTTCACTTTTCACCACTTAGATTGTGGCTCTTGCACAGGTATTTTTCAACCATTTGGCTCTTTGGTTGAGCAGGGTTGAGTAACACTGGTCTAGTTAGTGGTGGCCAGGGGCGTAGCTAGGGATTTTAGGCCCCCAGAAAGACACAACCAGCTTCGTGCATACCGCCACCTGCTGTGTCAGACCGAGTAAATACACACGTGGGTCCGTGCATGGATCGATGTTGCTAGTGTGAAAGCAAGCCAGCGGGGGGAAGGGGGAGGGGGAGGAATCGCGCCGTGGCGCAGTTCGAAACAACTGGGACTAATGTGAAAGCGCCCTAAGAGCTGTAATTCGCATCACTCTGAGAAAGGCTGGAAGGACATAAATAAAGCCATGAATTCTGTTTACTAGCAGAAAACTGCAGCTCCAGTCTGTTGACAGGGCGGTCTTTTATGGATGCCTGTACACACTGCATCAACACAACCAATCCAAAATGGATGAAACCACCCCGACCATGGCGTATGGCGTCTGAACGATCACATATCCAGCTGTTTTCAGTGTGGAGTGGGGTCCACATGAAGCATTAAGGATTACTGCTGCACATAAATCCTTGTTAGACTCTAACTGGTCCATTACCAGTATCATTTATGGTTGTCAGTGTTCATATTTGAATGATCGTCATCTCATACTCGTGAAAAGCAGCTTTACTTGGCTGTGGGTTTTCTAGACGTGATTTTAAGGTGAAATCATTGCATAATGTTGCTTTAACCTTGGGCAACATCTCCTCACAGCATCAGAGACTGCAGAGCTCAGACAGAAAAAGTAAACTCATGGTTGGTGCTTTTCTTCAAAGAGTAGAGACAGTAAATCAGCCTCTGAAGATCTTTAACCCCATGTTCCCCACCCAGGACTTATGGGAATCTTCTGTCGCCGGGCAGGATCGCGGCCTGGACTCTCTGCTCCTGTCAGGTCATTGTGTCTTTAACTTTTAATAACAGGGACACTCTGTTCAGTCAGACAGAAAATAAAGAGCCTGGATCTGACTTTTTCATCCTTCCTTGCTGCAGACGTGAATATTGTATTAAGTCGTTTGTTGATGCAGACAGGCTCACTCATGGGGGATCAAAGCTCCACATAAACAGATTAACCAGAATAAAAGTTTAACCACAGCCAAGCCAGGAGCACGAAAACGGAGACGCTGCCTCTCACATGTCAGACAGCCGAGTGAACAGCTCATTTAGCCGACGAGTGTCCTCCTTTAAAAACAGCCGTTTAATTAGAGATTTTATAAGATTTGATTAGAGCCTCCAACGCTCCAGAAGCTTTTCATCGCGGCCGGCTTCCTGACCCGACGTACATGAATACACAACACGAACCAAAGAGCAACATGCTCTTTTTAATATTCATGCTCATTAAAAATAGACAGCAGATTGTTTTATGCATAATGCAAAACACGTCGGAGATAATAAGCTGCATGACAGGAAACCAACTCGGTCAAAACCCAACAGGCACTTGTTTTCTCTTATTTTTTTCCTTTTACATCTCGCTTTTGAAATGTGAACAGCTCAGGTTGTTTACTGCCTGGATGGGAATAAAGGGGGTCGTGCGTGGAGTGCATGTGGAGTTGAATCTTTTCCAAAAAGACAGACAGACACCTGTAATGAGGAAACGCTGAGGCTGTGCTGAGCTAGGAACGGTGAGGGAGGTCGCTTTAAAACTTCTAGAGTTTTAAAGTCAGAGTCCTTTTTTAAACCTTCCAGGGTTTAAATGGCAGACGTGTACAAATGTTGGGGAAATGCACATTTTATGTCCCTCCCCCACAAATCCACCCCCTCTGACCAACTCACACACACTCTACACCACTGATCATCAACTGGCGGCCTGGGGGCCACATCAGGCCCCCCAAAGATTCCTATCTGGCCCCCCAAAGATTGTTAAATTCAGAAAAGGAAAAAAGGAAAAGAAGATGTTGTGGTTTTAAAAGTATCCTTTGGCTTTAGATGTCTGCAGCTGTTAAATCCATCCAACAAACAATTAATATTGAAATAGTTTTAGAATGACTGAACATTTGATCTGTTTTACTGAAATTTACTGTCATAATCAGCAGATATTTAAAAAAAAACATGCAGGAAAAGTGGTTAAGAGGGGTTCAAATCCTGCAAAAAAAAAAATGGTAAATGAGGGAAAAAGTTGCAAAAAGTATTAAAAATGGGTTAAAAATGGAAAGAATAATGACCAGGGGTTCAAAAGTGGAAAATAGAAGAAAAGTGGCAAAAATGGAGAAAAAAGGGGCTCAAAGATGATAAAATGTGCAGAAAAAAGTGGCTAAAGAATTGAAAAAAATGAGGTAAAGAGGCAAAAAGTATCAAAAATGGGTTGAAAGTTGCAAAACTAGCAGAAATAGCCTGGCAAAGTTGAAAAAGGGGTTAAAGAGTGGCAAAATGGTTGAAAAGTGCTAAACATTAATTTAATAGTTGCACCAATTATTGAAAAAATATAATGGAAAGGGGTTAAAAAGTGGCAAAAAGTAGATAAAAGAGTGGGTAAAACATGCAGGAAAAGCGGTTTAAGAGGGGTTAAAAATCTTGCAAAAATTGGTAAAAGAGGAAAAAAGGTGCAAAAAGTATCAAAAAAGGTTAAAAAGTGTCAAAAATGGGGTACAGATAGGGACAGATCTCCCTGGTAATGACTAAAATATTCCTCCATTTTGAAAGAAAATACTGATAATACTACAATAATATTTCAATCAGACCAAAATATTGATTTGTTTTTTTGTGGATTTGAAAGTCCGGCCCCCATGGTCTCTGTTGAGAATAAACCTGGCCCTTGTGCAGATGTTCTTGATGACCCCTGCTCTACACCCAGCGGCACACACACGGAGCAGGTGGACTTTCTACTCTCACTTATCTACGCCGCATTCCACATTATTATGCAAATTACATTCTTCTCTTATTTTCCTAAATAATAATGCAAATGACAGTCAGAATATTTTTCAAGTCATCAGCCGTTAGAGCATAATTCAGATGTTTTTGAACAAACTTCATAATGATAACCATGATTTTTAAATAAAAACCACAAAATGCACTGTTCCGCATTATTATGCACAACAGTTTGAAAACATTTTATAGGTTGTAAAGAAATGAAAATGGCATTAGAGTGGTTAAAGCGACACCATATACGTGGGAAGCCTGGGTTGGAATCCAGCCTGAGGCCCTTTGCCTCATGTCTCTCCCCCACTCTCGTCCCTGTTTCCGAGTCTATCCACTGTCCTCCTCTATCCACTGAAGGCACGAAAAGGCCCAAAAACAAATTTAAAAAAAAAAGGGTTTTCTCTCAATTTTACAATACCGTGATATAATACCATTGCTGCTTAAGTTGTGACAGTTTTTATCTGGAGAAACAACATAAAAATGACTCTGATTTAACCTCCTAATCGGGGGATTCTCTGGTCCGCTGCTACCTGGATTAGTAATCTGCTACTGTCTGCGTTCGGTATTTTTCATGGCCGGTTCAAATCACTGATTTTTTGCTTAACAGAAAAAGATGTCACGAGAATTCAGCATGCAAAAACAGCATTTTATCGCCGTCGTTCTGCTGAGTCTGAGAGAAGTCCTCCACACTCTCAGGTAGCCGATGCCTCTGCTCTCTTTTTAATAAAGTTATAATCTAAACTCTGCAGCCCGCTCTCCTGTGAACCTCAGAGACGTCTCTGAACACAAACGCCACCACCATCTCTCTCTCTGCTGATTGTTGACTTAGCTGCAACTTCTCACCTGCATCGACGCCCCCTCCACTCGAGCCACGTAGGCGAATCGATCAAGGACGGTGACTGTGACGGGCACAGCGACAAAGAAACCGCTAACGAACGCCCGCAGGTAGTGCCGCCCCTTTGACGCCTGCTGAGCCATCACCTGGAGAGGAAACAACAAAGGGCACAAACAGGAGGAGAGCATCAGGAACCATGACGATGCAGAGGAAACCAAACTCGGCTCCGGTTAGATTAGACTAGGACAGATTAGACTTTATTGATCTCTGAGGGCAGAGACGGTCGATGCGGCAGCAGGAGAGAAATGGGGAACTCCACAAAGAAGAGATGAGAGCAAGCAGGGAAAAAGAGGACAATTATAGCCTCAGCACGTGTTAAACAGAGGAGCCAGCACTGAAGCAGACTTAGATGGGATTATATAGAGGCTGTTACTTTCATAAACACTTTACTGAATGAAAACATGATTCTTATGAGGATCAAGAGAGGAAAACACCCACTGTTGAGGTTTTAAAGGCAGGTTGCCATTATTGGAGTGGAGCTTGAAAACACTGATCAGTACATGTAAACCTACGACAAGTCACGTCTCTGTCTACATTTACTGTCACACAGAATCACAACAAGGATTACTGAATCAAAACGTTCCACCTTTATGGCTCAAAGCAACGTCTTGATTTGGTAATCCAGTTTTCTGAGGACAAATCCAGCTTTATTTCAGTTATTCCAAGACAACAGCTACAGTCCACCAAGCAGTCTGGCTCGGTTTGATTTAGTACAACACAGCCCCCCCACAGAGTAGGCCCCTGATAAACCCAGAGAATGGACCCTGATAAACCCAGACAATAGGCCCCTGATAAACCCAGAGAATGGCCCCTGATAAACCCAGAGAATGGCCCCTGATTAACCCAGACAATAGGCCCCTGATAAACCCAGAGAATGGCCCCTGATAAACCCAGAGAATGGACCCTGATAAACCCAGAGAATGACCCTGAAAAACCCAGAGAATGGACCCTGATAAACCCAGACAATAGGCCCCTGATAAACCCAGAGAATGGACCCTGATAAACCCAGAGAATGACCCTGAAAAACCCAGAGAATGGCCCCTGATAAACCCAGAGAATGGACCCTGATAAACCCAGAGAATGGACCCTGATAAACCCAGACAATAGGCCCCTGATAAACCCAGAGAATGGACCCTGATAAACCCAGACAATAGGCCCCTGATAAACCCAGAGAATGGACCCTGATAAACCCAGAGAATGACCCTGAAAAACCCAGAGAATGGACCCTGATAAACCCAGAGAATGACCCTGATAAACCCAGAGAATGGACCCTGATAAACCCAGACAATAGGCCCCTGATAAACCCAGAGAATGGACCCTGATAAACCCAGAGAATGGCCCCTGATAAACCCAGAGAATGGACCCTGATAAACCCAGAGAATGACCCTGAAAAACCCAGAGAATGGACCCTGATAAACCCAGACAATAGGCCCCTGATAAACCCAGAGAATGGACCCTGATAAACCCAGAGAATGGCCCCTGATAAACCCAGAGAATGGACCCTGATAAACCCAGAGAATGACCCTGAAAAACCCAGAGAATGGACCCTGATAAACCCAGAGAATGGCCCCTGATTAACCCAGACAATAGGCCCCTGATAAACCCAGAGAATGGCCCCTGATAAACCCAGAGAATGGACCCTGATAAACCCAGAGAATGACCCTGAAAAACCCAGAGAATGGACCCTGATAAACCCAGAGAATGGCCCCTGATAAACCCAGAGAATGGACCCTGATAAACCCAGAGAATGACCCTGATAAACCCAGAGAATGGACCCTGATAAACCCAGAGAATGGCCCCTGATAAACCCAGAGAATGGACCCTGATAAACCCAGAGAATGACCCTGATAAACCCAGAGAATGGACCCTGATAAACCCAGAGAATGGACCCTGATAAACCCAGAGAATGGCCCCTGATAAACCCAGAGAATGGACCCTGATAAACCCAGAGAATGACCCTGATAAACCCAGAGAATGGACCCTGATAAACCCAGAGAATGACCCTGAAAAACCCAGAGAATGGACCCTGATAAACCCAGAGAATGGCCCCTGATAAACCCAGAGAATGGACCCTGATAAACCCAGAGAATGACCCTGAAAAACCCAGAGAATGGACCCTGATAAACCCAGAGAATGGCCCCTGATAAACCCAGAGAATGGACCCTGATAAACCCAGAGAATGACCCTGATAAACCCAGAGAATGGACCCTGATAAACCCAGAGAATGGACCCTGATAAACCCATATAATGGACCCTGATAAACCCAGAGAATGGACCCTGATAAACCCAGAGAATGGACCCTGATAAACCCAGAGAATGGACCCTGATAAACCCAGAGAATGGACCCTGATAAACCCAGAGAATGACCCTGAAAAACCCAGAGAATGGCCCCTGATAAACCCAGAGAATGACCCTGATAAACCCAGAGAATGACCCTGATAAACCCAGAGAATGGACCCTGATAAACCCAGAGAATGGCCCCTGATAAACCCAGAGAATGACCCTGATAAACCCAGAGAATGACCCTGAAAAACCCAGAGAATGACCCTGAAAAACCCAGAGAATGACCCTGAAAAACCCAGAGAATGGACCCTGATAAACCCAGAGAATGACCCTGATAAACCCAGAGAATGGCCCCTGATAAACCCAGAGAATGGACCCTGATAAACCCAGAGAATGACCCTGATAAACCCAGAGAATGGACCCTGATAAACCCAGAGAATGGACCCTGATAAACCCAGACAATAGGCCCCTGATAAACCCAGAGAATGGACCCTGATAAACCCAGAGAATGGACCCTGATAAACCCAGAGAATGGCCCCTGATAAACCCAGAGAATGGACCCTGATAAACCCAGAGAATGGCCCCTGATAAACCCAGAGAATGGACCCTGATAAACCCAGAGAATGGCCCCTGATAAACCCAGAGAATGGACCCTGATAAACCCAGAGAATGACCCTGAAAAACCCAGAGAATGGACCCTGATAAACCCAGAGAATGGCCCCTGATAAACCCAGAGAATGGACCCTGATAAACCCAGAGAATGACCCTGATAAACCCAGAGAATGGACCCTGATAAACCCAGAGAATGGACCCTGATAAACCCAGACAATAGGCCCCTGATAAACCCAGAGAATGGCCCCTGATAAACCCAGAGAATGGACCCTGATAAACCCAGAGAATGACCCTGAAAAACCCAGAGAATGGCCCCTGATAAACCCAGAGAATGGCCCCTGATAAACCCAGAGAATGGACCCTGATAAACCCAGAGAATGGCCCCTGATAAACCCAGAGAATGGCCCCTGATAAACCCAGAGAATGGACCCTGATAAACCCAGAGAATGGCCCCTGATAAACCCAGAGAATGGACCCTGATAAACCCAGAGAATGACCCTGAAAAACCCAGAGAATGGACCCTGATAAACCCAGAGAATGACCCTGAAAAACCCAGAGAATGACCCTGAAAAACCCAGAGAATGGACCCTGATAAACCCAGAGAATGGCCCCTGATAAACCCAGAGAATGACCCTGAAAAACCCAGAGAATGACCCTGAAAAACCCAGAGAATGACCCTGAAAAACCCAGAGAATGGACCCTGATAAACCCAGAGAATGGCCCCTGATAAACCCAGAGAATGGACCCTGATAAACCCAGAGAATGACCCTGATAAACCCAGAGAATGGACCCTGATAAACCCAGAGAATGGACCCTGATAAACCCAGACAATAGGCCCCTGATAAACCCAGAGAATGGACCCTGATAAACCCAGAGAATGGACCCTGATAAACCCAGAGAATGGCCCCCGATAAACCCAGAGAATGGACCCTGATAAACCCAGAGAATGGCCCCTGATAAACCCAGAGAATGGCCCCTGATAAACCCAGCTAAACTCCCATCACATATCATGTCTGTGCAAAGTGATACTTAAATTTGGATCATAAATCGAGTTAGTAAAATGTAAATTAAGTAATCACTGAGCTTGTTGGTCGTTAAAGTCACGTATATTTTTTTTACTTGTATTTCCTTATGTGATGAACTTGCCTCTACTAATATGGCAGGAAACAATGAAGTTGTTAAGTTCAAGTGACCTCTGGTATTAGAGTCCAACTTCCCGTGTGAAGCGAAGGTCCTCCGATGCATCCAGGTCCCTCTCCTTTTTTGCCAGTTTTCACCCATTAATGCCACTGTATTTCCGCTTTTTCCCTGTTTCTGCCACTTCTTGCCCATTTCTGTGTTGCCATTTTCCCACTAATTTTTATCTCGATTTTCCCGTCATCATCCATTATTGCTGACTAACGACAGTGCCGCCCGTGTGATTGATGAGATTTTGGATTAAAACCAGAAGAAGAACACATCTGATACCAGGGTCAGACCATCCATCCCTGGTTAGGATAAACTCTGTTGAACCTCAGAGTCAAAGAGACAGAAGTTTTGAGCGGTCGTCTGCGTGTTATTGATGAGATTTTAAATTAAAACCAGAAAAACGTGGTACATCCTGACGTGGACACAGAGCTAACAAGTTGAGGAGGATTCTTCACTCCTCCACTTTGATGTGAGACCTGCTGAGTCAGCATCATGGTTTAAATGAGCCGACAGGAGAGGAGTGCGAGCGCTGCAGGAAACCTTGAAGCCGCTCTGATGATACACTTGTTCTCTGAGAGGGGGAATTACGCGGCGGCTGTATGAAGTGTAATGGCAATATGTTCACGTCAGGATGGATTGTTATGCTCCAATAGATTTCCTGCTCCGCCGCTCCAGTTTTCTCCCTGCAGCACACGGTGGGAGCTGATGTCTTACAACGCCCGGCGGAGGCAGATCACCGAGTTTAATAAGACGTAACGCACACTGAGGCCGGGAACTCTCTGCACTCTGTCTGTGAAATCTAAAACAACACCACAGCGACTGTTAGACATTTTATCTGCTTTATACAGCCACAGATGCTATTCTCACAGCTGCAGCTTCAACAGGACTCTTTTATAGGAAATAACACGATGTATTACCATCAGTATCAACGTGCTTTATAGTATGAGGACACAGAGGGAACTTTTATACCTATTTATCATTATTTCTCTGTGATGATGATGACTGAGGGCTGCAAAAGAACCAGACTTTGAGATGATTCTTGTCCAAAATCAAAATAACAAATGGTACTAATAACTGATAACTACAATAGAAGTCCTATAAAACAGAACTTCACAAGTGTGGTGCTTTCAATTGGCAAAAATTTTGGGAGAGCTCCCACACATGTTTAAATCACACAATTGTGCAGCAGCAATGTATTTCTGCAATCTAAACCTGCTGCACAAGACCGAGGCCCACCCATGATAAAAGATGCACGTCACTGCATGAGGCACAGCAATCGTTAACTTTGATTATCTTGTTTTTTCATCATAGGAAGATAAAACCAGATCAAA
The DNA here is from genome assembly GCF_018320785.1 of Cheilinus undulatus. Classification (NCBI taxonomy): domain Eukaryota; kingdom Metazoa; phylum Chordata; class Actinopteri; order Labriformes; family Labridae; genus Cheilinus; species Cheilinus undulatus. The sequence continues at coordinate 2,374,784 of NC_054873.1, read as the reverse complement.
ACTGAATCAACCAGCACAACAGACTTCACTCTTATTTAGTCTTTTACTACAGTCACTACTAGCCCGACACGCCAGATGTTGTTTCACACATCCATCTGGTAAACCACTCATACACAGTGTTCTAGAAAGGGCAGAGCCTTTGAAAGAAAACTAGGGGGGTGATTGGATGAATGTTCTGACAGTCACATCTTTACAGGCCAATCAAAGCAACAAAACACGACGTCGTAGCCACTACCGAGGTGCATGTGTGCCACTACTGAGGAATAAACGCCATATAGAACAGCATAATGTGAACCATGGCGACTGTGGACATATCAGTTTGAAAGAAAACAGCTCACTGCTGTTCTTTGGTCTTCTTTGAACGAAGAAAGGTCGTCAAGTTCTGATAAAACTGGCGCTTTAGCAGCATCCACGCTAATCTCTTCCGCCATAACAGAACCAGCCTCATGTTCCTGCTCGCTAATGTCATGACTCTGCCGCGCCCAAAAGTACTGTCCTCGTCGCTGATTGGTCCTGTCACTTTCTAACTGGGCCCAAACAGTTCAGACGGGAGCTTTGCAAGATGGAGTCACCAGTGAGAAACACAGAAACAAGCGTATCCATCCGCTTTCCAAGGTTAGGTCACTACAGCGCCTATTTAAGATGTTCACCCCACTGGTGTTTACCCTTTATACTGGTTTTATAGATAATTAATGGTCTATATAATACGGCTGTTTTGACCAAAGAGTCTAAAAAAAATAACCTCTTCAATGTCAAAGTGAAAAAAAGATTCATACAGAGTAATGCCAAATAAATACAAATCTGTAGTGGAAATAAGTGGCTGCACAAATATTCACCCCCATTAAAGTGACAGACCTATTTCAACAGAGGTCCAGCCAATTGGTGCTAGTAGTGGCTACCATTACACCATGAAGACAAAAGAACACCCTAAACAACTCAGAGACAAGTTTATTAACAGTCTAAGTCAAAGGCTGGATATAAAAACATGTCCAAGTCTCTGAACATCCCCCAGAGTTCAGTTAAATCCATCATGAAGAAATGAAGGAATATGTAACGTGTGTAAATCTGCCTAGATCAGACCGTCCTCACAAACTGAGTGGGCGTGCAAGAAGGAGACTAGCAGGGCTGGCAATCTTTATTTACAGTCTCAATGGAATTTCATTTCTTATTGTTTGCAGACCTGGAACGGAATAAACAGTATAGAAAATTGATGGATGAATATTTAAGCACATATATTATTATTTTAATAATAATATTAAATAATAATTTTCCATGTTTTTTCATCACATTTCACCAGTTTTTTTCCACTTTTTGCCCACTTTTGCCACACCCAGTTGTCTGGGCCCCAGAAACATCTCCCCTTTATTCCCCCCTTATGGGCCACCTTGACTGTTATATTATTTCAAAACTCTATTTTGTATCGATGTAAATATGGTGTGCCCTGGGCAAGAAAGTTTGAAAACCACTGCTTTACAGAATGAAGAAACAATGAGTGGTCCACACACAGCCAGCTGCATCAGAGCTCTTTCATGGGTATTTGAGCACTTTTAGTCAACAATACAAGTTCAAATTCAAGCCCAGGACCCGGTCATTGAAAGGAAATATCGATCTGAATGATCCAGATTAGGAAATCTACATTTTTGCACACTGACGAACTGAGTGAGCGTGCAAGAAGGAGACTAGTGAGAGAGGCCACCAAGACACCTATGACTACTCTGAAGGAGTTCCAAGCTTCAGCAGTTGAGATGGAGAGACTCTGCAGACAACAACTGTTGGCCGGGTTCTTCAGCAGTCAGAGCTTTATGGGAGAGTGGCAAAGAGAAAGACACTGTTGAAGAAAACTCAGATTCAATCTGGACTAGAGTTCACCAGAAGGACTGTGGGAGACTCCATGGTCAAGAGGGAGAAAGTTCTCTGGTCTGACGAGACCAGAATGGAGCTTCAGACGCCAAACACTGACATCACCACGAACACACCATCCCCACTGTGGAGCACGCTGGTGGCAGCATCATGCTGTGGGGATGCTTCTCAGCAGCCAGCCCTGGAAGGCTTGTAAAGGTAGAGGGTAAAAGGAATTTAGGCGGCAAGAGAAGTACAGCCTAGGAGAAGATTTATTATCCAGTATGAACCGATGCATGCAGAGAAAGCGACTCAGAAATGGTTTAGAGCAGTGATACTCAACGCGTGGCTCTGTTGTGATGATTTGTGGCTCTTTTATGTCTTCATTTGAAATATTATTCCCCACAAAAATCCTTAGAAAAAGGAAACTTTGACCTCAGAAGTAAATCACATTAATGAGTATGTTCCCTAGGCTTATACAGAAGGCTTTAACCGTCAAACTTATTTGTCACATTAATCCCATTTTGACACTCCTTTTTGACACTTTTTTCCCAATTTTGCTACTTTAATCCCATTTTTTGCCACATTGTTGCCACTTTTCCACCATTTTTTGCCCATTTCAGCTTCCTTTTGCCATTAAATACCACTTTTGTTACTATTTTTTGCCAATTTTAGTCAGTTTCTCTCATTTTTCTTGCCACCTTTTGGACCATTTGTGCTACTTTTCATAATTTTTTTAACCACTTTTCGCCCATTTATGCGGCCTTTTGCCATTAACTACCCCTTTTGCACTAGTTTTGGCCAATTTTTGCCACTTCTTTATGCCCTTTTTTCCATTTTCTGCCACTTTTGTCTAATTTTTACCCCTTTCACTATTTTTTCATCACTTTTCACCCATTTAAGCTACCTTTTGCCAATAAATACCACCTATTTCCTCTTCTTTTGTCCATTTTTGGAACTTCTTCAATCCCATTTTTGCCCTTTTTCACCACTTCATGCCCATTACAGCTGCCTTTTGCCATTAAATACCACTTTTCCTATTTTCTTTCCCTATTTTGCTGCTCTTGACTGCCTTTTCCTATTTTAGTCACTTTTCTCTTATTGTTTTTCACATTTTTGCCACTTTTGGACCTTTTTTTGCCACCTTTAACTTATTTTTATTGCTACTTCAACCCATTTTTTGCCACTTTTCACCACTTAGCTTGTAGCTCTTGTAAAGGTATTTTTCAACAATGTGGCTCTTTGGTTGAGCAGGGTTGAGTAACACCGGTTTAGAGACAACAAGGGGAATGTTCTGGAAAATCCCAGACCCCTAATAGAGAATTCGTGACTGGACTTTTACTCCTGATCAACCTGACAGAGCCTGAGCAGTGCAGTGAAGAAGATTGGAGAGAAATTTCACAGTCCAGAGGTGCAGACTGGACTCTAAGCACGAACCTTCTGGCGTCACCGTGCAACCAGAATCTGACACGTGATGCCAGTGAAGTATATACTATTAAACCATAAATGTGTTTGTGATTTTTGCTCATTAAAGGTTCCTGACAGAAGAGAACCTCCAGAGGAATCTGACAGCCTTTCATAAAACCGCTCTTGTCTTCAGAGATGAAGCTCCTCCAGCAGCAGACGGGTTTCGCTGTAGAGCGACTCCAGCGAGCTTTTGATGATGTTCCATGTGAAGTCCTGTGATGTGGAGGTAATAGCTGTAGCAGATCTCCAGAGTGAGCACGCTGGACGTCCACACCAGGCTGATAGCCGTGTGCTTGAGGCAGCGGCGCGTGGCTGCTGCTGCTGCTGACGGCCGGCTGGTCATTTCACGCCTGTCTGGGCTTCCTGGAGCGAGCGGAGAAAAGCAGAGTGGATGAAAAAACTGAGAACGGGCTGGGCGTGATGTGTTTCAGTGTCCGATCAGCAAACCTGCCGTGAAAACTGACAGGAGGACTCCTTTTGGTGACGCGCTGACATGCTGTGATTAAACTCCAACATTAGCAAGACATGAAGACAGAATCTAAAAGTTTGTTCAAATGATACAGTGAAGAAAGTGTCCTGAAGCTTGAACTCAAAAATACAGAGGAGGCTAAAGCAAGTTTAGTTGTTGACAAGAGAATTACAGCAGACTGTTCCTTGTCTGCCAGGATGGTCCTCAGAGATTTGCTCGCTTGTTATCAAATTGGGGATGTTCAGCTTTGTTTATTTTTCTCCACAAACTTTGAAGGACTTGAAGGACTCTTATCTGCATTTCTTCAAAAACTCAGATTGAAAACGACCTTGGAAACTGCTGCTGAAATCTCCTTATGATGGAAACGGGAGCCTCTAAAGTTCAGTAGCAAGCATGAAAACCCTCCTGTGTTAGAAGAGTAGAAAACAAACACCCGAGGGATGTTAAAGAAAAGACGACGTGGAGCGGGTGTTTGAGAAGTCAGAGGCAGGTTAGGACTTTTGAATTTACTGGAGATAAAACAGGATGGAAGTTTGTAGTTTGAAGGCTGTGACTGATTCACCGACTGATCCTCATTGGACAACATTTATTTTAAATATGGGATTGAAATAAAGTGTAAAAATCCTAGGAGGCTCTGATCAGATCATATGGTTAATCTGCCGTCTGGTTCAAACAAACACAAACAAATGAAGGCTAACTGAATCACAAGCCAATCAGAATTAGATCAGACAGGAAAGCAGCACCCTCAGCTGTCAGCTTGAAAACTTCTCGTCTGCTGTGCAACACTAACTGGAAGTCAGAGTCCAACAGTTATACAGCGGTGGAGGGTGGTGGCAGCATCATGCTGTGGGGGTGTTTTTCAGCAGGGAGACTGGTCAAGGGTGAGGGAAACTGAATGTAGTGTATCGGCCATCTGCTAAAGCTGCTTTATTGTAGAATCTACTCTTTTACTCTTTGATCCCGCCCTTCTGCTTTCTGATGCGGCGGTTATTCATGGCTGCAAATAAAGACCTGTTCCTTAAGTAGATTTCTTTTTTGTTTGGTTGCTTCTCTCTCTTCTTGTTTTTTTCTTCCTCAACTTTCTTTAAAATTAGTTTTTAATGTTTATTATGTATACATTAGCTACCTAGAAAAGCACTCGGAGAGCACAGACCTCCGCCATTAGCCCTATCTCCCAATAGTAAAGAATCCTTTAAAAAATTCCTGGATCCAGATGGTGATCCGGATCAGTCCCAAAATCTAATCAGTTCTTCCTTTTGCCATTTCTGAAATTTCCTGAAAATTTCCTGTAAATCCGTCCACGACTTTTTGAGTTATGTTGCTAAATAACTAACAAACGAACAAACCCACCCGATCACATAACCTCCTTGGCGGAGGTAATGAGACACGTTTGGTTTTTTTGAGCCGGGCAGTAAACCCAGTTCATTTCTAGTGTAAAAATCGGCTTTTTAATGTGTGTTCACTTCCATGTTCCTGCAGCCAGCCTCAAGTGGAAACTCGTGGTGTTGCTTTTATTGTAAAATGTGCTCAAGTGGTTAGCAGCTTACACACCTCAGCAGGAAACGTAAAATGTGGAGCGCAGTTAGGAGGTGTTTACACGACAACGTTTTCAAGTGAAAACACAAAAGTTTTGTAGCATTTTGGTTGTCCGTTTACACGGCAACGGCGTTTTGGTGGAACTTTTGGGAAACAGGCTCCAGAGTGGAACATTTTCAAAACACCCCCGTCTCCGTGTAAACAGGGAAATCGGCACTTTCTGAAAATGGACATGCGCACTGCAGCTACAGTAAATATCCATGCATGGGTAGGCTTATAACGCATGCATGGATGGGAAGCCCAAAGCAAAGATGGCCGACACCAGTGTACTGTTCGTGCTCTTCACTCTTTTAATTCAACTGTACTTCTCCAACAAAGTGTTGATTTACTTCACCATCACCTGGATCAGAGGAGACGTATTTCGTGCCTGCACCACACCGCCATCTACTAGCCTGGCATGTGTACTACATCTTTTTGGTGTTTCCCGCAGTCTCGTGTGAAAGGAGATCGTTTTGAAAACATTGCCGTCTGAATGTGGACCTTTTTGGAAACGTAAATGGAAAACAAAGAAAAACGTTGTCGTATAAACGAGGCCTTAGAAAGAAGTGAGGTGTTTTTTCTGTGCTCCTCTGCTCGGACATAAATTAGATGTGCAAGCAGAGGCTTGCTTTAAAGGGAAGGAGGATCATAACATTTGAATTTGGAATTTAAAAGCATTGTCTCTTTAAGTTTGTAATGCCGCGATACACTACCGTTACCTGAAAACTTGGTATTTGCCTTGAAAACTCTAGTTTGTGAAATAAAAATGAAGAGATTAATACTCTGAATGTCATGTGAAGGAATGTGAAAGCGGCTCTCTGACATTTGAGAAAGCCTAGACTTAATAGTAGCTGGGTTTCCATTACAGTTTCTCGCAAAATAAAAGCGATATTTCTTAAATTTCGATTAAGTACAATTGCGCTTTGAATGCGTTTCCATTGAAGGGAGTTTTGGGCATAGGCCTTGCAATTCTTGTAAAATCTCATTTCGCGTGAATCCGCTGCAGGGAAGCTTGACGCTCAAAACCTGCTGCGTGTTGGTACGGTTTTGGTTACATCTACGGCGGTTGCCTTGATAATTTTGAACAAAAGACGAAGGCAACGGATGATAGTTCAGAGGTAAAGTCCGTATGTACGGCAAAAGCCACATATAAGGGTAGAAGTATGACGTTAAGAAAAGTCTCGTCTCTTCTTCTGTCCACACGAACAGCGCCATGTTGTCTCAGAGTGACTGGTCATGTGACACCGTACGTCACGTCTCGTGACTTGTAAATGCGGATAAAGTGTTTCCATTGCACTTTTGCATATATTTCTATATCAAAATGCCTGAAATACCTCCTCATGAAAGCGTAAAAACTTTTCAGCGATATTTTAGGGTTTTTTCGAAATTCAGGCGTTTCCATTACCAGTTTTTTATTGCGCTATTTTGATTTTGTGCATTTCCAAGTGTAATGGAAACCCAGATAGTGTGTTAATAATTGTGCTATTGAGAGTAAATGCACACTAATGAATCCCTGAATCATCACAGTGTGTAGTTTAGCCGTGCTCTCTGCAGGATTCTTCTTCCTTTGTTTTCTGTGACCAGCTGATACATGAAATATAATCAGTCTGGATGATTCCTGGTATTCCTGGTATTCCAGGTTTAAGTCAAATAAAGCTGAGAGTTTCTGATTACATGTTGTAGGATTAAAATTGAAGTAAAGGTTTTGAGCGTGACGCTTCAGTCTGCAGAGTTAATTTGACACGTTTATTCTTCATCTCTGGTTTGTTCATTATGAGATGAAGTTTGTGCATCTGCATTAAAACCTGTGCGGTCTTCATCTACTGAAGCAGCTAGTATGTTTTGTAAAAACTGTCGACTCAGCGTATTTCCCTGAAATAAAATGACAGTACAGCCCTAATGGTTGAAGTTGTGCACAGCTGCTCTTGTGTGGAACTGCTCTTTAATTAAAAGCCTAATTAGCAGCTACCGGTCAGACGCTAACCTGAACACGGCGCCGTCTGACCCCTCTCTTCCTCTGTGCCTCGGCTGTCCCTCTCCAGAGCCTCTGTCCAAACTTATTTGTAGGTCAGCTCTTTTATTGGCTCCTCGTGTGTTCCCCCCGCGTAGCGCAGAACTGCTGCTCAGCAGAAGTGGAACTGTTTGGAGGGGAAGTCTCACAGCAGCGACCGCCTGTAATCAGCGTCCCCGCTGCCTCGCTGCGTCCTCCCCTGTGGATTTATCGGTCTGGAGAAGCTTTGGATCGCTAACATTAGTCAGCGGCCGAGATGGAGTCCAGCCCAGAGAGCCAGAAATTCAATTCCAGCAATCGGAGGAAAGAGCAGAGCACACAGTCTGAGCTTGATAGCGGCTGATTTGCTGACCCAAGGTCTGCTCGGGGGCTCTGCACTCCCTGAATCTGATATTTATCCCCTCGGTATCAGCCGCATCTGAATAAAGTGGAAGTGGTTAGTGGAATTGGGTTTGTTGAACCCGTGACAGATCTGTGTGGAGACTTTCTGGGCTCCTGCCATCCTGAGCCGACATGCTAGGGCTGGAAAATACAAATATCACATCTCAGCATGTTACAGCTGAGTGGTACGATATATAAATATACATATATCCTTATTTACTGCAAAAAAAAGACAAATGATACCAGGAGAATTTAAACAGTAGTAAAAATCCACCAACACTCAAACCTGCTTGATCCAGTCCATAAAAATACACCTAAATTTGGGCTTTTTTAAAATGTATAAAATAAAATTGCTGGACAGAGAAAAAAAAAACAGGTGGATGATGAAGAAGAAGGTCTGGGGTGGTTTTTACTTTGATATGATGGTGAAATACATGTTCAAGAGAAAATGTCAAGCTTAAAAGTAAAAAATGAAAAAACGCAGAATTAAAAGTCAAAATAAGGATTTTAAAAGGCAAATGTATAAGATAGGAAGTTGAACTCATGAGTTTAAAAGGTCAAAATATGAGTTTAAAATTAAATTGCAAGTGCTATGGGTCAAAATATGGGATTATAAGTCAAAATTAGGAGTTTAAACAGTAAAAATTGAGATTAAAATTTAAAAGAATTAGTAGGAATAGTCAAAATATCACTTAACAATAAAAAGTGTGAACCTAAAAGGTCAAAATATTAGATGAAACTTGAAATCATGATTTTAAAAGGTAAAAATGGTAAAAATGTCAAATTACAAGTGTAAAAGGTTAAAATATGTGATTAAAAGTCAAAATTGTTCATTGAAAAAGTCAAAATATGAAAAAAACTAATTCAAGAAAAGACAAAACACAAAATTGAATGTGAAAAAATGTTTGTGTAAAAGAAATTAAGCAGAAAGTCCCAATCATGTTTAAAGGGTCAAACCATAAGATTGAATTGTAAATTATGTTTAAAAATGCAAAAATATAAGTTTAAGTTCAAATTGCAGGGCAAATGGCCAAAATACAGGATAAAAAAATAAAGAAAGGAGTTCAATAGGCAAAAATATGACTTGAAAATAAAAATTGTGAGATAAAAGTCAAAACTAAAAATTGAAAAATATGAGATAAAACTTGAAATAATGGTTTCACAAGGTCAAAATATAAGTTAAAATTTAAAAAGGAAAGGGTAAAAGGTTAAAATACAAGATAGTCAAAATAATAAATTGAAAAGGTCAAAATATGACAAAAAAATCTAAATCATGAATTAAAAATGTCAAAACATGAAATTAAAGGAAAAGTAATGTTTGTAAAGACCCACTTTATGAAATAGAAAGTCACTATTATGTTTTAGAGCTCAAAATACAAGGTAAAATGATAATCATGACTTTAACAGGTAAAAATAGGAGTTTAAATTTCAAACTGCAAGTGCAAACGGCCAAAATACAGGATTAAAAATCTAAGTAAGGAGTTCAAAAGGTCAAAACATGAAATTCAATGTAAAAATAATTTTTGTAAAAAGCCAATATATGAAATAGAAAGTTGCAATCATATTTTTAAGATATATATGTAAGATAAGATTATAAATCATTACTTTAAAAAGTAAAAATATGAGTTTATATTTAAAATTGCAAGTGCAAAACGGCCAAAATGTGGGGAAAAAAAAAATCAAAGTAAGGAGTTGTAATGGACAAAATGTGAGATAAAAATCAAAACAGTGAGTTTAATATACAAAAATATGACCTGAAAATAAAAATTGTGAAGCTAAAAGGTCAAAACATGAGTTTTAGTCATTCATTCTGAAAATATGAGATGAAAATTAAATTCTTTTCTACATCCTGACTGTTTTATCATGGTTAAGTTTACTTCTTTATACTGGAGGAAATCTGCAGACCTCATACCGGTGGGACGGTTAGAATAAAAGTATGGTATGATCTTGCAGGCCGGGTAAAACTGTACCACGGGCCAGATTTGGCCCCCGGGCCTTGAGTTTAGCACCCTGGCCTACATCTCCTTTAACAGTGTTAGCATTCCCCGGCCTTAGACGGCACTGAGGCTGCTCTTCACCTCCGTCTGCTCTCTCTGTGCTGACGTGAAGGCAGCAGCTCTGTCCCACTCTCATAACTCCCACTAAGTGTTTGTTGATGATAACCTGTCTGCTCCATCGCTCGCCTTGTTACCGAGCTCGTTCTGCTTATTGGGCGCCGGCGTGAAGAACAACGTGGAGCAGAGATGCGCTGCATTGACTCGTTTGTCACCACGTCGGCAGTATTAATGTCTTTTCTGCAGACTTGATAAAGACTGCTTCCCCCGCCAGAGCTCCCTTTAACGTGCTGGAGTGCAGTTGTCACCGCGTCATAAACAAAAGCACCGAGGGACGGAGGCTCTGAGTGGAGCCGGAGAATGAAGACGGGATGCTAAACGCCACAGTCAGACCAAGAAAAGCCTGAACAGCTACTGTCTTTACCGGTCATTTCAGTCAGAAATGGGCTCACACAGTAAAACAGAAGAATGCCAAATCTTTAACAGAGCACAGACTGGTCTCACAGTTAAAGTGTTTTAAAGAGGAGGAGCAGCGAGGGAGCTTAAAAGTTCAGATCTGCAGGACGCTCAGTAAATGTCAAAGTCACAGAGCGACCTGCACTTCACCTCCACGAGAGCCAGATGACCACTGAAACGGACTTCCCCTGCTCGTATCACTGAGAGTTTCCCCGCAGATTACCCATAATTACCAGCAGGAGGGTCTGGAGTCAGCGCCTCCTCTGCAGAGCTTTTAGCTCAGCAGCATCTCAGTGAACTCCCAGATAAACGCCACCTCTGCTCCAGCCTCTCTGTGGTGTTCTGCCCATGAATGAAACTGAAGCTCTGACCACAGAGACGTTTATCAGCAGTAACGTTTGTTTCTCCATGAAAGCTCCGGTGGCAGCAGCGGAACGATTTTCCTGACAAGTGATTCATTAAAACGCGAGACAGCTGCAGACGGAGATTTGACAGCTCAGTGGACAAACTCAGCCCAGGGGGAGGCCTGATAGCGCCCCCTGGAGGCTAAATCACAGCCAAAACACTACTGTAGAGTCTGTAGCTGTAGTTGTTTGTGTTGTGAAAATATGGAATAGACAGAAGCAGCTACGCAGCTCAGCAGGAGAGAAATGAAACTTAAAGTACAGGTGCAGTGAACAAAGAGAGACTTTTATTTTTGTAATGCTCCAGTATATTAAAGGGCATGAAAAATAATGCTATTTGAACTTTAGGCCATTTCGCCCATGACTTTGCAATGTGATTAAAATCCACGTTATGAAAGGACCGGGTCAGACCAAGCACTCACCGTCATTTAGATCAGCGATACTCAGCGTGTGGCTCTTTTGTCATTATCTGTGGCTCTTTTTGTCTTAATGTGAAAAATTATTCCGACAGAAAACCTTAAAAAGGGGAAACTTTTTTGCCACTTTTATCCCATTTTTGCCCCTTTTAACCATTTTTTCTCTGCATTTTCACCCATTTAAGCTACCTTTTAACATAACATACCACTTTGGTCCTATCTTTTGTCCATTTTGACAACTTGTTCACAACTTTTTACCCATTTTTTGCCACTTTATCCCATTTTTGCCCTTCTTCACCATTTTTGCCTTTTTTCACCCATTTAGGTCATCTTTTGCCATTAAATACTACTTTTTCCTACATTTTTTTTAACCAATTTTAGCCACTGTTTTTTGCTACTTTTCACCCTTTTTAGCTACCTTTTGTCATTAAATACCAGTTTTTCCTAGTTTTTGCCCATTTCAGCCACGCCTTTTGCGTCTTTTATCCTATTTTTGCCCCTTTTCACCATTTTTTCTCTGCATTTTCACCCATTTAAGCTACATTTTATAACATAAAATACCACTTTGTTCCAACCTTTTGTCCATTTTTACAACTTGTTAACAACTTTTTACCCATTTTTTGCTACTTTATCCCATTGTTGCCCTTCTTCACCATTTTTGCCTTTTTTCACCCATTTAGGTCATCTTTTGGCCATTAAATACCACTTTTTTCTCATGTTTTTACCAATTTTAGCCACTTCTTTTGCCACTTTTCACCCATTTTAGCTATCTTTGGTCATTAAATACCACTTTTTCTAGTTTTTGCCCATTTAAGCCACGCCTTTTGCCACTTTCATCCCATTTTTGCCCCTTTTCCCCAATTTTTCTCCCAATTTTCACCCCTTTAAGCTACTATTAACATAAAATACCACTTGTTTCATCTTTTCTTTGCCAGTTTTTGCCACTTCTAGTACCTGTATCCTGGTGCAGAAAGTGTTGTTAGTCTGGTAGCTCCCACTTTGACAGCTGGTGCATCTTAGCCCCTTGCATTTCTGCAGGTAAGTCACCGTAATGGGGTGTAAACTTGCCAGGTAGAGAGACACCTTGCTAGTACTTTTATTTTTCTGTTGCAGGGGCTAGCGCTGTTGCCTCACAGGAAGAAGGTTCCCAGTCAGGGCCTCTGCAGAGTTTGCATGTTCTCCCCGTGCATGCATGGGTTTTGTCTGGATTCTCCGGCTTCCTCCTACCACCAATGACATGCTTGTTAGGTTGATTGATCACTCTAAATTTGCCGTAAACATGAATGGGAGCGTACCTGGTTGTCTGTCTCTATATGTCAGCCCTGCCAGTCCAGGGTGTACCCCGCCTCCTGCCCAGTGACAGCTGGGATAGGCTCCCCCTACGACCCCCAACGGGATAAGCGGTATAGAAAAGGGATGGATGGATCCCTAAGGTCACTGAGAGCACTGGGATTCGTCTTCTGGGAACCATGAACATTTAGCAGAGATTTCTTGTTGATTATGAACAAACTAACCCACATCTCCATCCTCCAACATGGACACTAAACCTCCCTCCGTCTGTTAGCGAGGTCTTTGCTCTGACTTTGCTTTGGGTGCTTTTTTGAAATGAGTCATATGGAGGATAATCTCTTTAACCTTATCACCAAATATTTATTCTTCTCCAGACTGCCGAGCCTCGCCGTGCATGCCGGCCATGACCGTGCTCGCTCAGCCTAAACTAAGGTGATTATTGGACGGGTGTCAGTGTTGACTGTAAGCCGGGAAGATCGAGCCCTCTGCTGCGGACACAAATGGGATTTGTCTCTCATGCAGAACATCAGACGAGGTTTTTTAGGGCCGCGGCAGCAGGGAAAGCTTCACAAAAAATTCTGTTTCCGCTCACCTTGGAGGAGAAATGGGCAGTTTGTTCCGCTGGTGAGGAAGTCATTAGCTCAATCTGTCACTCCGGGACACAAACACGGGCTGAAGGCACTTGACAGCTCAGAAATCAAACAGGAATAACCAGGCTGGGACACCTCGGAACGTCTCTCTCAGGGCGTTGTAACAGAGCAAATAGCAGATGTCAAAATGTACCTGTCAACAGACGAGACAGCCAAATCACAAGTGACTGCAGCGAAAAATAAATCCAGAGGAAGAAACGGATTCCACGTTCCTCGGAGATTGATATTTTTGATAACGCCGTGGCTTATTTTTCCCCCACCAGTGATTCAAATCTAAACGTTCTCAACCAGAGATCTGCAGATTTCTCCCTGCTGAGCTTATTTAACATTCATGCTCCACAGAAACACAGCAGCACAGCATAAAACACAGCCTAACAGTTTTCATGTCCGGGTTTCCTCTTTCATTCTAACTTTGTGGGAAAAAAAACTGTGGAAAGACTCTAAAGGGCTGGATATTTTTCATTTCTTTGACCTAAAGAGACTGAGATTTCAGAGAATGTCTCCAGAACAGCAGTAAACGTGAATACACCTGCTAACCAGGGCTGAACAATTTGCAAAAATATTCTCATTGCAATTTTTTCCTGCAATATTGAGGTTTGAAATGCGATTATTTAGGTTCCTCATTTTTTCTGTTGTTCAACAAACATCAAGAAATCATTCTATATTCTAACAAGAACAACATTAAATCAGTTCAACTAGGGCTAAATTCAGAAAAAAACATCTCACTGCCATTTTGGCTCACAAAGCAAATTTGATATCAATGCTTTATTGAAGGAGATGATCATTTCTCATATTCTTCTCATTCTGATGAAGAAAAATAAATGCATGAGCAAGAAAAGTAAGATTTTTGTAAAAAATAAAATAAAAAAGATACTTGAAGGTTTGAATAATGTTTGATACTCAACGCGTGGCTCTAGAGCCACATGTAGCTCTTTTATGTCTTCATTATAGACATTATTACCCCAGAAAACCTTAAAAAAAGGAAACTTTTTTGCCCTTTTTCACCCATTTTTTTAACGTTTCACCCATTTAAGCAACCTTTTGACATTTAATACCACTTTTTCCTACTTTTTTGCCCATTTTGACACTTTTTTGCAACTTTTATCCATTTTTTGCCACTTTAATCCCATTTTTGCCCCGTTTCACCCTTTTTCTCTGCATTGTCACCCATTTAAGCTACCTTTTGCCGTTTAATACCACTCGATCCCTCCTTTTCGTCCATTTTGACACTTTTTATGCAACTTTTTACCAATTTTTTTGCCACTTTTATCCCATTTTTGCCACTTTTCACCCTTTTTTCACTGAATTTTCACCCATTTAAGCTACTTATTGTCATTAAATACCACTTTTTCCATACTTGTTTGCCCATTTAAGCCAATCTTGACTGCTTTTTGCCCATTTTAGTCACTTTTCACTCATTTTTTTCCATGGTTTTGCCACTTTTGTACCATTTTATGCCAACCGTAACTCATTTTTTGTCACTTCTCACCCATTTTGCTACTTTCTCACCCTTTTTCCAACTTTCCTCCACATTTTTGCCCCTTTTCACCCATTTTTGTTGCTGTTTGACCGTTTTTGCCACCTTTAACTCATTGTTATTGCTACTTAAGCTGTTTTGCCACTTTTTTTGCCACCTCTTAGATTGTGGCTCTTGCAAAGTTATTTTTCAACTATTTGGCTCTTTGGTTGAGCAGGGTTGAGTAACACTGGTATACAGCATAAAAAAAAAAAGATTGAATCACACTGGTATTTTGACACGTTTCAGGTTGAAGAAATATTGCACTGTCTGCAATTTGAATATTGCAGCAGGCTATATTGCGATTTAATCTATTTTGCGATTAATTGCCCAGCCCTACTGCTAACCCTGTGCAAATGAGTCCAAAGACACTGACCATGCATTTCACAATTTAAAGCCCGGCTTTAGACCAGACAAGTTCTCTCTGACGATCCGTGGGGGCATCTCTGGATTTGGCGCTCTTTGCAACCTATCATTTGTCCAAATAATCCTGGAGGATGTGCATCAAATGATGATTTCACTGCTTGCTATCATGCCAGATCCTACCTGGTCTAGAATCACAAATATCAAACCTTCGATATTTACAGATCCAGGTCAGACTGCTTCAGACGGAATAACAACTTCTGACATTTTTAGGGATGCACGATGTTATCAGCATGATATCGGTGATATTCAAAACTGATATTTTGGCTATAGAAATACCTTTTTCTTTATTCGTCATTCCTTACCCATAATTTCCACATACTAGGGATGGGACCGATCCGATCAATATCGGTACTGGGTCCGATATGGACGTAATTAATAGATCGGATATCTGACTGATGGCGCCGATCCAAGTGACCGATCCAATCCGAGACAATAGATCCTTTAGCCGTAAACCATGCCATAAAGCAGGTCGTAAACACACCTGGGTGATGCTGACTAACAAAGGGTAAGGCAAGGGTGCCACCGTGAGGCCTGTTATGTTACTGCATGTGAGCTGCCCGATTCAATAATAATTATAATACCAATTATAAGGAAAAGTTATCTAAAATAAAGCCTTAACCCAAGGCAATAAAAATATCTTGAGACTTGACTTGTACAAAGTTTGGCGGTCAGTTACAGGGTCAAAGAGGCCGGCTGTGGTGTTAAACGAGGTCAGAGAAGCAGATTTAAACTCTGCTGCCTACACTCGCCAATACTGCTACCTAAACAAAGATAAATTCATAATAATAAACGTTCTACTTCTGTCAAATTCTTCACAATAAAAGTCTTTCCTTAGGTGCTTTTATTGTGGATACCAACATCAGGAAACACGGTGTCAGCAGGAGAGAAATGAAAGTTGAATCTACAGGTGTGGTTAGAGAGTAGAGAACATCAGGTTAGTTTTAGGGGAAGAAGGAGGGTTGTAGACCTGAGTATTTAAATCTGTAAACAAACAAACAGATGAGACAGGATGTAAAGCTGACAATCAAAAGAACAAGACTGCTTCATTACCAATCACTAAGGAAGAATATTTTGTCATTAGGATCCCTGTCAGCACTCACATAAACAAATGTTATACCTGGTGGGATCACACACACCCACACACAACGCAAACAACCGGGCCAAAACCAAGAGCAGCCCCTCCGAGGAAATATGAAAAAGAAAATGAATACAGAGCAGAAATAAAACAGCCATCCATTTAACGGTCATTCTGTAAAAACAGATCATAATCACATGTTTGAGAGAGGAACATGAACGTATCTCTGAGTATTAAGGGAGGGACTCAGATTATCTTTATCATCTTCCTGTTTGCCATCTTTGTTTACTCCTTCTGTGCTCTGTATTCTCGGTCATTCATGTTTGTATGATAAAAGCAATAATGTCACAGACTTTCACCAGTCCTGCAGGACAAAGCACCGATCAGATGGCGGTGAGGAGGAGGACGGCGGCGCTCTGATTACATCTGTCTGACATTTAATCAAGTCTGCAGCTTAAAGCACCTTTCAGCAGCACGAACACAAAACACCAGTATCACCACAGTGGGAGTTTGGTACAGCTCTGTGTTTTCTGCTAACCATATCTGCAAATACACATCAACTTCTTATTAAAACACCACTGAAGTACTGACTGTAACACAAGAGAACAGGACCAGATAATATTCAAAATCAGGAGGCTAAACATGCTAAACAAGTGTTACAGAAGTGTTATTCTGTCAGATTGCTTCAACAGCAACACCCTGAAGGGTTGTGTTGTTTTTGTGGACGTATGACACTAAAAATAAATGGCTTACTACAGCTTTAAAGTTTGCAGCACTCCTCTTTCACCTGTGTGGACATATTTCAGACAGACTACACCAAGCTGGGCCTCTCGTGTTTTCTTTTTATCCCCCCTTCTTTCTCTTCTGTCATGAGGCTGATCATCACCAGAGTGTCTGCTAGAACAAAACTTTGACCTAACTTCATTTATCAAAATCAAGATTGGAGTGGTCAGAGTACTTGAGGAAATTGAATGTTTGCTGTTATTAAACCAGCATGTTTTATCACAGATTTCCGTATTATATTCCTAATTTAAAGATAATTAACCCTCGGATCCTACTATGTCCGTTTTGAGGGCATTCATCATTTTTATCATCATTTGATAGTCACATTTTTTATACTTTGAGGCATCAAATTTGGCCAAAGTTATTATTTTTCTTCATATTAAAAAAAAAAGTGTTGCCCATAGAACTCTACTGATGCCAAATAGCTCCATCCATCCTTGTTTGTCCAAAATCTGGACAACAGACTTCCATTAAAAACAGGTTTTTTGACTGTGTGTCTATGGCACCAAAACAACATACAGCAACCTTTTCTATGCAGTCACTGGATCACCAGGGATCTAAATTTCACCATTCCACAGTGATCCAGCAGGTTTTAACCCCTTCAGCAACGCGCATGCAGGACTTCTTCCATGGACTCAGAGTGTTTGAAGCGCTATTTCACCCGCTAAACATCATCAGAATTGAATGAAATGATTCGTGCCACTAAATATGGATGTCTGGGAGTGGGCTACATGTGTTAGGAAAAGTTTGTGTGCTTCTACGTGTGTGCTCGGGTGTCAATCTGCGTGTATGTTTACAGCCGGACATGCCGTAAGTGGAGTGGTTACAGTCGGAAATGCTACTTCCGAGCATTCGCTCACATATGATGTGGTAGAGGAGGAGGTTTGAGAAAAGGATGGTAAAACTGGCGTGTTTGTGGCTCTGATAGTCTCATCTGTTTAGCATGGACGCTATCTCACTGAACCCAAGTCACTGGCATAGTGGACAATAACTGGCATAAAAAGGGTGTAACATTGATTTTTTTTTTTTTTTTTTTTTTAGTGGTCAGGGTTGAAGTTGTGTAAGAGATCTGAGTCAGCGAAAGTTAAAATTTTTTTTTAAAAACCCTCGCTCCCTTGTAATTTTAAGCCTCGTTGAGGCCAGTATGTCCAAAAATCAGACATGCAGATAAGTGTTAATAAATCTCTTCAACAACAGACGAGCAAGGACAGATGGAGCTAAAATATGGCATTTGGCACTACAAAAAAATTTCAATGCATCAAAATCAATTTTACTCATTATTGACATGGCCCAAACTGTATTTAGTAAAAACAAGTTTTACTTTCTACACCATTTTATGTGCGAATTATGGAGTTTTTTACCGTAAAACAATAACAGTGACATGGTGGACAATAACTGGCTTAAAAAGGGAGTAACAATGAATTTTTATTTTTTTTTGGTGGTCAGGGTTGAAGTTGTTGAAGAGATTTGAAGCAGTGAAAGTAAAAAAATGTTGAAAGTGATTATTTTATTAACACTTATCTGCATGTCTGATTTCTGGACATACTAGCCTCAACGAGGCTTAAAATTACAAGGGAGCGAGGGTTAAGGGCTCTCAATTTAAAAACACTGGCAGTTTTACTGTACTGAAAAGCAGGACTTTTTTTTTGTATAACAGAAACTTATTATTTTAATACAGAACCTTTCAGTATCAAATTGCCAAGCTACTTTTTTCTGTAACTGAGTGAAATTTGTGCATAAAATTTTCTGATACCAACAGAAGACTCCAAATTTTATG